>NC_044039.1:225768346-226968346 GCF_901765095.1 Microcaecilia unicolor | reverse complement strand
GTGCTTTGAAAATGAGCACCCAACATTTGGGCCGGCTTTAGAGATGGCCAGCATTGGTTTTCAGCAATAATGGATGAGGAATGGATCCTCAGGAGCTTAGTCAAGATTGGGAGGCGGGGCTGGTGGTTTGGAGGCGGGGATAGTGCTGGGCAGACTTATACGGTCTGTGCCAGAGCCGGTGGTGGGAAGCGGGACTGGTAGTTGGGAGGCGGGGATAGTGCTGGACAGACTTGTACGGTCTTTGCCAGAGCTGGTGGTTGGGAGGTGGGGCTGGTGGTTGGGAGGTGAGGATAGTGCTGGGCAGACTTATACGGTCTGTGCCCTGAAGTGCACAGGTACAAATCAAAGTAGAGTATACACAAAAAGCAGCAAATATGAGTTATCTTGTTGGGCTGACTGGATGGACCGTGCAGGTCTTTTTCTGCCGTCATCTACTATGTTACTATGTAATGGAAACTAATGACAGCCATCTCAAACCCAGACAAATCCAAGGCATTTGGTCATGGGAGGAGCCAGCATTTGTAGTGCACTGGTCCTCCTCACATGCCAGGACACCAACTGGGCACCCTAGGGGGCACTGCAGTGGACTTCAAAAATAGCTCCCTGGTGCATAGCTCCCTTACCTTGTGTGGTGAGCCCCCCAAATCCCCCCCAAAACCCATTCCCCACAACTGTACACCACTACCATAGCCCTTAGGCATGAAGGGGGGCACCTACATGTGGGTACAGTGGGTTTTGGAGGGGGGGTTGGAGGGCTCCCATTTACCACTACAAGTGTAACAGGTAGGGGGGGATGGGCCTGGGTCCACCTGCCTGAAGTGCACTGCACCCACTAAAACCTGCTCCAGGGACCTGCATACTGCTGTGATGGAGCTGGGTATGACATTTGAGGCTGGCAAAAAAATGATTTTTTTTTTTTTTTGCTGGGAGGGGGTTGGTGACCACTGGGGGAGTAAGGGGAGGTCATCCCCGATTCCCTCCGGTGGTCCTCTGGTGAGTTGGGGCACTTTTTGGAGGCTTGGTCCTAAAAAGAAATGGACCAAGTGAAGCCGGCCAAGTGCTTCTCAGAGTCGGCCTTCTTTTTTCCATTATCGGCCGAAGCCGGCCATCTCGTAAGCACGCCCCCGTCCCGCCTTCCGTACACTGCCGAAACGCCCCCTTTAACTTTGGGCGGCCCTGCGACGGAAAGCAGTTAGAGCCGGCCAAAATCGGCTTTCGATTATACCGATTTGGCCAGGTTTAGGAGATGGCCGGCCATCTCCCGATTTGTGTCGAAAGATGGCTAGCCATCTCCTTCGAAAATAAGCAGGCTGGTCTACTATGGTCTCTATTGCAACCTTGCTATTGGGATGCTCCATTTACCTGTTTTGGTGACATATTTTAAAGATACCTTGTTCTGAACCATGCGCTTTTGAGTGACTCTCAGCCTTCCCCCAGTTTCTAGTCTAAAAGCTGCTCTATCTCCTATTTAAATGTTGATGCCAGCAGCCTGGTTCCATCCCAGTTAAGGTGGAACCCATTTTTTCTGGATTAGGCTCCCCCTTCCCCAGAATGTTGCCCAGTTCCTAACAAATCTAACCCCCCCTCCCTGTACCATTGCCTCATCCACGCATTGAGACTCCAGAGCTCTGTCTGTCTCTTGGGTCCTGTGCATGAAGTGGGGAGCACATCTAAAAATGCCCTGGAGGATCTGGATTTCAGCTTTCTACCTAAAGGTCTAAATTTGACTTCCAGAACCTCCCTCCCGTGTTTTTCTATGTCATTGGTACCCACATGTACCAAGGCAGTATGCTCCTCCCCAGCACTGTCTAAAATGTTATCTTGGTACCGCATGAGGTCTGCTACCTTCACACCAGGCAGGCAATTGACCAAGCGAATCTCACATCCACCAGTGCCAACTATCTGCATGCCTAATGATCAAATCTCCAACTACAACAGCTGTCCTAATCCTTCCCTCCTGGGCAGAAGCCCCGTGAGACACATCTTCGGTGCGAAAGGATATTAATAACAACATGCCCAAAGGTGCCACTCACCTACCACCATAGACATTTAAAGGACATGGCTAAAGAACCAGACTTTGAGAGACTGTCTGCCCAGTGGAGTACAGAACTGGAGATCAAAATAACTCCTGCAATGGTCCGTGAACACCTCCTGGGATATCGCAGGAACACCGATCAAGCAGTTTATTGGGAATTACAATTTAAATTTGTATTGAGAGCATATATACCGCCTAGGAGGGCGTTCCACATGGGGGCATCGCCGGACGGAGCTTGCCCTAAATGCGTAGAGGAAGGAGCAACGCTGGGACATATGTTTTGGGGCTGCCCCTGCATCCAACAGTTTTGGAAGGCCATAAATGGACAAATACGAGCTATGTGGCACTCGAATTGGATTCTGGACGCAAGACTCCTCTTTGGACACCTGAGGTTTACAGGGCCTCCAGTTAGAGGACGCCGAGCATTTACGCTACGCACAGTGATGGTGGCCAAGAGAACAATTCTGAGGGCCTGGATGACTAAAGAGGGCCCTACAGTGGCTCAATGGAGGGGGCAGATGATTCACCTGCTACGCACTGAGAGAACAAGAGTGAGAACTCAACGACCCCCCCATGCCCGGGTCTTCTGGGCTTGTTGGACTCCGTTTTGGTTGACGCTGACCAATCGAGCTAAAGGACAAATAATGAACATGTGAAACTGCTTAAGCACACTTAGACAATGGGACCTGCGAAGTAAGAGACTGTGATGATAATGAGAAGGGGGGAAGGGGATGAGGGAAGTAAAGGGAGGGCAAGGGATAAAATGTAAAAAGTTACTGGGGAGAGAAACAGTTGTATAGATCTTGAAAGATATTTGCTAGTACAGATATGTGGTTTATTTTGCAAAGCAAGAGAAGTTAAGCACTGTTGAAATCTGTTGATAAGTTCTCCTGAATAAAAATTATTGAAACATAACAACATGCCCAAAACCCCTCCCCCTTCCTCCAGCCCTGATTTGCCAGTAACCTCTAAGTCACCATGAGGGCTCTCCGAGCTTCACTTTCACTCCAGTGGATCAACCACCATTGGTGTATGTATGGCATATCACTAAAGTTTACTGTGCAGTATTTAGTCTGACAAAGTGTAGGACTGCAGTCCTCTTTCAGAAATGAAAAAAAAACCCCCCACAAAAGTGGCAGCTGTCATGGTGCCAGGCTGTCCCGCTAACACCTAAGTATAGATCCAAAAGCTGACTCCTCAGCGGGCATAACAGCAAAAGAAGTTGGTGATGTGAGCAGAGACACAAGTGGCTATGTGCTTCACAAAAACAGACCCAAATCGGTGGCTTTGGCAGCAACAGTCAACTCCACACCGACCTGTCACTCATCTAGTGGTCGGGTCTGTAGTTCCCATCCACTGCTCACCAAGTATTAAACCTAGAGTCTAAATAAGAATGAAACTGGAACCAAACAAATATAAATTCAACCTTTTTTGAGGCTCTTGTGCCAGTAGACACTGTATAAAGCCTCAGGCTCTTTAGGATCATCAAAGAAGAGATCTTTACCATGGTGAAAACAAATCGCACTTTTGCTGTGTACTGTAAGAGATCAGTGCAATGAGGCACCATGGTCCTGCAACAGGCTGTTATTGATGCTGAGATATCCTGAAACATCAAAATGTTGCAATTCTCATAGCTCAGCTGCCGAAATGTTCTGTATTTGCGCAAGACCATCTCTTTGTCTGCAAATTTTAACATACGCATGGGCATAAGGGTAAAAGATTGACAAAGATTACAACTTATTCAAAATATGGCTATAAAACTCATTAATGGACTCAAAAGGTTTGACCATGTTACACCTCATCTTTAAAAAGCCCACTGGCTGCCCATTTCTCATCAGGTTACTTATAAATTGCTGTTATTAGTATTTAAAATCCATATTTCTGACAAGCCCTTCTTTTACAATCTAATACAATCAATGCTCCTAAGCCATGCAAATTACTGCAATTGAATCAACGTGGGTTGCAAAGAACAACTCATAAAAAAACTCCAGACCGCCGAAAACACAGCAGCCAGGCTGATATTCAACAGAACACGCTTCAAAAGTGCCAAACCTCTTCGAGAAAAGTTGCACTGGCTCCCAATCAAAGAACGGATCACCTTCAAAATCTGCAGCTTAGTTCACAAAATCATATACAGCGTAGTCCCAGGATACATGACAGACCTTATAGATCTGCCAATAAGAAATAAAGTCAAATCATCAAGATCCTACCTAAACCTACACTACCCAAATTGCAAAGGACTGAAATACAAAACAGCTGACACATCCGGCTTCTCCTACATAAGCAAAACTATGGAATGGCCTCCCAAAAGCTGTGAAAACAATGCACGACCACCTGAACTTCAGGAAATCACTAAAAACCAACCTCTTCAAAACGGCCTACCCCAACGACCCCACATAAACCTCTTCACCCAGCAACACAGCATGACTATAATCGTACTGTTGGAAACAGATGTTGGACTTGATATCGCTTTTTTTTAGCGATACAAATACAGCATAGAATACATTTTATGCTGCTTTTCCTAGAAATAAGCAGTGGATTTTCCCCAAGTCCATCTTAAGGGCTTATGGACCTTTCTTTTAGGAAGTTATCTAAACCTTTTTTAAACCCCACTAAACTAACTGCTTTTACCATGTTCTCTGGTAACGAATTACATAATTTAATTACATGTTGAGTGAAGAAATATTTTCTCAGATTTGTTTTAATTTTACTACTTTGTAGCTTCATTGCGTGCCCCCTAGTCCTAGTCTTTTGGAAAGAGTAAACAAGCGATTCACGTCTACCCGTTCCATTCCACTCATTATTTTATAGATCTCTATCATATCTCCCTTCAGGTGTCTTTTCTCCAAGCTGAAGAGCCCAGTTACTTTAGCCTTTCTTCATAGGGAAGTCGTTCCATCCCCTTTATCATTTTTGTCGCCCTTCTATGCACCTTTTTGAATTCCACTATATCTTTTTTGAGATGTGACCAGAGTTGCACACAGTATTCGAGGTGTAGTTGTACCATGGAGCAATACAAAGGCATTATAACATCCTTATGTACATGGAAGGATAATTTCTATTGGGTTTAGCACCCCCAATCATTTTGAAAAGTCATCTCCCATGCCCACAAAACAGGGGCGTAGCCTCCCCCCCCCCCCCCCCCCCCATTCCTGGCTCAGGCCCTCCCATAGCTGGTATCAGACAGCATGTACACATCCACTCTGGTATCTCTCTCCCTTCCCTTCTTTTGCGTTTCATCGTCTCTTTCTTTTCTGGTCCTACTCCTGGCACTGCAGTCCTCTGACTTTTGGCAGCACAGCATCAGCAATCAAAGCAGCCTTGCCTCCTGCCAGCCCTGGAAGCTTTCCCTATGCAGTACCCTGCCCATGTGGGAACAGGAAGTTATGCAGAGGGAAAGCTTCTGGGGCTGGCAGGAGGCAAGTCTGCTTTGATCACCAATGCTGTGCTGGCAAAAGTCAGAGAATTGCAGCGTCAGAGGCAGGAAAAGAAAGGAAAGAGATGCTGGACCACAAAAGAAGGGAAGGGAAGGGAGAGAGACACCGGAGTGCAGGTGGGGGGGGGGGGGGGGAGGGAGGGAGTGAGAAAGATGCCTAACCCGCAGGTGGCGGGAAAGGAGGAATGGAAAGGCAAAAATATGTCAGATGGGGAGAAGCAGAGAGATCATGCCAGATCATGGGAGCTGGGGGAGGGAGAGGAAGAGAGAACTGGAATGATGGTGGAGAGGACAACAGGAGAGAAAGACCCTGGACCCTCTGAATGTGGAGGGGGAGGAGAGAGAGAGAGATGCTAGACTAGAGGGTGAGGGTTGAGTAAAGGGAAAAGAGTAAGAGCTTAGACAAGGCGGAAATTGGGGAGAGATGCTGGACCTATGGAGGGAGAGGTAGGGCCCCAGGGTGGGGGAGGCAAGAGAAAAAGAACAGAGGGGGAGAAGCTGGACACAGTGAGGCACAGGAACATGGAAAGAGTGATGATGGACATAGACGCAAAAGAACTATCAAATGGACAGGAGACTCTGGAAAGAGCAGAAGATGGATGTGACTGTAGGTGGGTGGGAGAAGAAGGGGAACAGAGCAGAAGATGGATGGGACTGTGGGTGGGTGGGTGAAAATGGGAACAGAGCACAAGATGGATGGGATTGTGAGTGGGTGGGGGAAGAGAAGAGCAAGAGATGAATGGTGCTGTTGGTAGGTGGGGAAAAAGAAAAAGACCAAAAGATGAATGGGACTGTGGGGAAGAGAGAGAACAGAGCAGATTAATAGGACTCGGGGGTAGGGGAAAAGAGCAGAAGCTGACTGAGACTTGGAGGCATATTTTCAAAGCACTTTGGGAGGCTAAGTTCCATAGGTTTCTATGGAACTTTGGGAGGCTAAGTGCTTTGAAAATGAGCCTCTTGGTGATTTAATGGGAGAGTGTTGGGGAGCAGAGCAAAGAATTATGGATGGGAGAAATGGAGTGGGAATTCTGAGGGGATAGTGAGTACTTGTCAACTGGTTGGGTTAGGGAAATGAGTGAGGGCATGAAATGAGGAGTAGGAGAAAGGGGACAAGTGTGCAGAAAGATTGAAATATAGTGTGTATGACCTCTCCAGAGGATAAGAGGCATTGAACAGGGATGGGGGTAGGGATGTGAGAGGAAGGAGTTGAATGAGGGAAGAAATGGGGTTAAAAAGATGATGAAAGAGAGGCAATAGAGATGGAGTGGAGGGAAGAGAAGAATGGCGTGGAGACAAGAGAAGGGACAGGGGTTCAGAAGGAGCTGAGAGGGTGAGTACAATGGATAGAAATGGGGGACTAGGGACTGGGTGAAAGATGAGGGGTGGATAGGAGACTGGGGAAGGGGAAAGACAGGGAGGCAATGGGAGTGGTGGAGAGGGAAATGGGAAAAGCCAGTAGGTAGATGAGGAGGAGACTAAGGACTAGAAGGTGAGAAAAAAAGAAAATGAAGTTAAAATTAAATGGGCAGATATAAACCTAGAGAAGAGAAGAGAAAAATGGAAAAAAAAAAAACCCATAAAGATTAGTGCCAGGCAGATACAGAGAAGGAAAGGAAGAAGACAAGACAAGAGAAGAGAGAAGAATCGGAAAGGCAAACCTGGAAAAGAATTTAGGAGAAGACTGACACAAGGACTGTGGGAAAGAGACTGACCAACCCAATTAGAAAAATAAAATACACAAACAGAAAAAGGGGAGATGATGGACGTAGGGGGAGTAGGGTGACATTAGGGAGGTACTGGATTGGGATGGGTGGAAGAGAGGGGAAGTACTGGAATGGGATGGGGAAGATGCTGGCTTAGAGGAGGGGGAAAGAGAGGAGATACTAGATCAGAGAGGAAAAAGGATATGGGAGGATACTGGATGTGGGGGTGAGGTTGTAGGGTGAAGGGAATTACTGGACATGGGGTAGGTAGGAAGACAGAGAGGAAATGCTGGACATGGGTGGAGTAAGAAGGCAAAGCTGGAGGTGCTGGACATTGGATGGGAGGAATAGGGAGATAAGAGAAAGGGAAATGGGACTTGATATACCATCTTTTTGTGATTTTTGCAACTACATTCAAAGCGGTTTACATAGTATACACAGGTACTTATTTGTACCTGGGGCAATGGAGGGTTAAGTGACTTGCCCAGAGCCACAAGGAGCTGCAGTGGGAATTGAACCCAGTTCTTCAGGATCACTGGTTAAGCGCCACTGCTGAGCCTGAACTGGTATCGATGAATTGGGTATCCTGTGTCCCCTAAAGAAGCCTTCTGGTGAAATGGGTCCATCGTGTCTTGGTTGCCATTCATGATAACTACACATAGTCAAGCTCAGTCAGTTAAGTTAAGCTGAACCTTTATTATTATACAGTTGGCAGTGGGATGCGCTGGTTACACAGTTTTAATCTTTTTTCTTTTCAAGTCGATGCAATTAAAAAATTCCAGAAAAAAAATATATAAAAAGAGACACAAATAATTTTGCACAACCCTTGTGGTTGGCTGGGGTTTTTTTGACCGATGATTATACAGAGAAGACATGTAACCAGGATGGTCTAATTGCTACAGGCTTGGAGTAGCAGGTCACCATTTTCTGAGGTCATTTTTTGCCCTTTTTTTATTGGGTGGTGTTAGTCATATTCAAAGTTTTTGCTCACTTTCTGCAGTACTACTGAGGTTGACTCTAACAGGGGCATTTTCGAAAGAGAAGGGCGCCCATCTTTCGACACAAATCGGGAGATGGGCGTTCTTCTCTCAGGGTCGCCCAAATCAGCATAATCGAACTGCTTTCCATCGCAGGGACGACCAAAGTTCCCGGGGGCGTGTCGGCAGCATACCGAAGGCGGGACGGGGGCGTGCTTAAGAGATGGGCGTCCTCGGCCGATAATGGAAAAAAGAAGGGCATCCCTGACGAGCATTTGGCCGACTTGGTCCATTTTCTTTTCACGACCAAGCCTCAAAAAGGTGCCCGAACTGACCAGATGACCACCAGAGGGAATAGGGGATGACCTCCCCTTACTTCCCCAGTGGTCACTAACCCCCTCCCACCCAAAAAGAAAAAAAATTTAAAACATTTTTCCAGCTTCTGTGCCAGCCTCAAATGTCATACCCAGCTCCATCACAGCAGTATGCAGGTCCCTGGAGCAGTTTTTAGTGGGTGCAGTGCACTTCAGGCAGGCGGACCCAGGCCCATCCCCCCTACCTGTTACACTTGTGGTGGTAAATGTGAGCCCTCCAAAACCCACCCGAAACCCACATGTAGGTGCCCCCCTTCACCCATAAGGGCTATGGTAGTGTTGTACAGTTGTGGAGAATGGGTTTTTTTTTTGGGGGGGGGGGCTCAGCACACAAGGTAAGGGAGCTATGCACCTGGGAGCAATTTGTGGTCCACTGCAGTGTCCCCTAGGGTGCCTGGTTGGTGTCCTGGCATGAGAGGGGGACCAGTGCACTACGAATGCTGGCTCCTCCCATGACCAAATGCCTTGGATTTGGTCGTTTTTGAGATGGGCGTCCTCGGTTTCCATTATGGCCGAAAACCGAGGTCGCCCATCTCTAAGGTCTCCCATCTCAACATTTAGGTCAACCATCTCTAAGGTCGACCTAAATGTTGAGATTTGGGCATCCCCGACTGTATTATCGAAACGAAGGATGGATACCCATCTTGTTTTGATAATATGGGATGCCCCGCCCCTTTGAGGGGACGTCCTTAGAGATGGTTATCCCCGTTTGATTATCCCCCTCAAAGTGAGCTTTCCCCTCTTAGTTTGTAATGCCCCTATTTATATCAATACAGTTTATCTCCAAAGTAACATATAGTAACATTGTAACATAGTAGATGACGGCAGAAAAAGACCTGCACGGTCCATCCAGGGTCAATCAGGTGGAAGGACTATCCTGCCATCCCATGTTCCAGAAGTCAAAATATCGCATACCTTATACTGGTGGAGTCACTAGAGATCTCTGCTGAGCTGCTTTGGTTTTTTTTAGCCAGCAGAACCTGAATGTCCTCTAAAAATATAATTCAGATTCCTGCAGATTTTTTATTTTCAAAAGGTAACATAGTAGATGACGGCAGAAAAAGACCTGCACGGTCCATCCAGTCTGCCCAACAAGATAACTCGTATGTGCTACTTTGTGTGTATACCTTACCTTGATTTGTATCTGTCTTTTTCAGGGCACAGACTGTATAAGTCTGCCCAGTACTAGCCCCGCCTCCCAACCACCAGCCCCTTGATTTGTATCTGTCATTTTCAGGGCACAGACCGTATAAGTCTGCCCAGCACTAGCCCCGCCTCCCAACCACCAGCCTCGCCTCTGCCATCCAATCTCCGCTAAGCTCCTGAGGATCCCTTCCTTCTGAACAGGATTCCTTTATGTTTATCCCACGCATGTTTGAATTCCGTTACCGTTTTCATCTCCACCACCTCCCGCAGGAGGGCATTCCAAGCATCCACCACTCTCTCCGTGAAAAAACACTTCCTGACATTTTTCTTGAGTCTGTCCCTCTTCAATCTCATTTCATGTCCTCTAGTTCTACCGCCTTCCCATCTCCGGAAAAGGTTCGTTTGCGGATTAATAACTTTCAAATATTTGAACGTCTGTATCATATCACCCCTGTTTCTCCTTTCCTCCAGGGTATACATGTTCATGTCAGCAAGTCTCTCCTCATACGTCTTGGAACGCATATCCCATACCATTCTCGTAGCTTTTCTTTGCACCGCTTCAATTCTTTTTACATCCTTAGCAAGATACGGCCTCCAAAACTGAACACAATACTCCAGGTGGGGCCTCACCAACAACTTATACAGGGGCATTAAAACCTCTTTTCTTCTGCTGGTCACACCTTTCTCTATACATCCTAGCAACCTTCTAGCTACGGCCACCGCCTTGTCACACTGTTCCGTCGCCTTCAGATCCTCAGATACTATCACCCCACGATGTCTCTCCCGGTCCGTACATATCAGACTCTCCCTGCTTAACACATACGTCTCCCGTGGATTTCTACACCCTAAGTGCATCACTTTGCATTTTTTCGCATTGAATTTTAATTGCCAAACCTTAGACCATTCTGCTAGCTTCCTGAGATCCTTTTTCTTGTTTTCCACTCCCTCCCGGGTGTCCACTCTGTTACAGATCTTAGTGTCATCCGCAAATAGGCAAACTTTACCTTCTAACCCTTCGGCAATGTCACTCACAAATATATTGAACAGAATCGGCCCCAGCACCGATCCCTGAGGCACTCCACTACTCACCTTTCCCTCATCCGAGCGAATTCCATTCACCACCACCTTCTGGCGTCTGTCCGTCAACCAGTTCCTAATCCAGTTCACCACTTCGGGTCCTATCTTCAGCCCGTCCAGTTTATTTAAGAGCCTCCTGTGGGGAACCGTGTCAAAAGCTTTGCTGAAATCTAAGTAGATTACGTCTATAGCTCGTCCCTGATTCAGTTCTCCGGTCACCCAATCAAAGAATTTAATGAGATTCGTTTGGCACGATTTCCCTTTGGTAAAACCATGTTGTCTCGGATCTTGCAGCTTATTGGTTTCCAGGAAATTCACTATCCTTTCCTTCAGCATTGCTTCCATTACTTTTCCAATTACCGAGGTGAGGCTTACCGGCCTGTAGTTTCCAGCTTCTTCCCTATCGCCACTTTTGTGAAGAGGGACAACATCCGCCATTCTCCAATCCGTCGGAACCTCTCCCGTCTGTAAGGATTTATTAAACAAATCTTTAAGAGGACCCGCCAGAACCTCTCTGAGCTCCCTCAATATCCTGGGGTGGATCCCGTCCGGTCCCATGGCTTTGTCCACCTTTAGATTTTGAAGATGCTTTGAGGAGGATTCCACTTTTCAGTCTGCTCATAGGCTTGTTCAACTGACTACAACATCAACAGCAGGTCTCTGCGGACTGAGGAGAATCTGCCAGGCTTAAAGGGACTTTTAGTGTAAATATGTGAGAAATTATTACACGTGTAAATGACATGTCTCTCTCCCAAAACTGCCTCTTTAATTTTCTTACAACTCTTTTTTCTTTTAAATCATGTACAGATTGAGAAGCTACAGCAAGAGTTGGTGATCCAGAAGAAAAATGCAGAAGAGGAAAAGAAAAGGCTGGTAAGTGTCAAGTACAGAAGAAAGTACTTTGGGACCTTTTTACTAAAGCTTAGTGCATACAAATGGACGTTAGTGAGTGCAAAATGTTTTATACCTAAGGTCCACTTAGCGCACGCTAAGGTTAAGTAAAAGGATCCCTTAGGGGCCCTTTTACAGAATGGGGCTTACCTCTCACTCTGCCGGGACTACTGCTGGCGATAGTCCTACCCCGAGCGTGCGCCATTTCCAGGGGAAAAAGAAACCCCCCAGAAGCGACTTGCGTGGCAATAACCTGGCGGTAATTGGTTACCACCGGGTTAGTGCGGGAGCCCTTATCAGCACCTCACAGCTTGGTAAAAGGACCCCTTAGTTTGCTGTTGAACTAGATATACCAGCTTTCTATGGCTTTCACTAGGATAAATTGTGTTGTTTTTTAACCTAGCTGAAAACTGTCCCTCCTAAATGCAGTGAAAGTGCATGTAGTTGATATAATACAGAAGCTTCAGCTGCATGAAGAAAGGGCACTCTTTCCTGTGCCCGGTTACCTTCCCTGCATAAAGTTAGGGCATCCTTTCAGCCAGTTAATAGGCTGGATATCACTTCTAATTGGCTCGGTGGCGGCTACTCCTCCCAAACTCTACCTCTGGCCTACCCCTAACTTTGCTTAATATTGCTGCTCAGCCCTCAACAAACGATTTAAAGACCAGAAGCCTCTTCTAGCTCTTTAAATGGTTTTGAATATCTACCCCTATCCTCCAAAATCCAGCTCTGGGAATGGCTGAAAGTACATACAAAATGGATGTCTGTAATCTTTATGCCCCCCCCCCCCCCGTGCACTTATATGTGTTAAGGACTAGTGCTGCGTGCATTCCGAGTTGGGTGCCAGGATCCTCACGCCTAAATTAGACATGGATCTGCATGCAAATTCTAGGAACACCCCTGACCCACCCATGCCCCCTTTTCAGATCCACACTTAAAATGTATGCATGGATCTTTATAGTATATTGAATAGGAAGATGCACACGTAAATTCAAATTGTTGCCACTTTGTGCCAACAATTGTTTGTTATTCAGTGAAATTGCACGAACAAATTTATAGCATTTGGAGAATAGTGTACATTTACCTGTCAAAGTGCCGAAGGGCACCTAAGTATATTTTGTAATGGCACGCCTAATTTACATAGTGTGTAAGTCAAGGTGGAGGGGGGGGGGGGGACATGAGCAGGGCTCCCAGTAACAGGCGTAATGTTACGTCTGTGATCACCTCGCCCTCTGGTGGCCAGAACTGGTGGCTGCTATGGACTATCACCCGTTCCAGATTTCAGCCCAATCCGGTCCGGATCTTCCAGGCTGCCAGACTTGCTCCTTTTGTTTGAACCTGCACAGCTCCCGTAGTTGCCTGTTGCTTGCTGCAGCTGAGCCTCAATTGCTGCTGGGCTTATTAGCCATTTGGAAACTCTCTGCCTTTGCATCGTCTAAGGCCCTGGTATGTTAGTGCTTGTGCACTTCTGCCTAGTTTAGTTTCTTGCTCTAGTTCCCTGCCTGATTCTAGTTTAGTCTTTGTGTAGCTTAGCTTGTACTGTCCTAGTCTTGACTCTTGTTTGTATTTCTGTGTCTAGTTCTAGGTTCTCTGTGTTTCTAGTTTAGTGGCTGCCTGGCAGCTTTCAGTCCTATTTCTTATCTGTTTGTGTTTCTTGTTTAGTGGCTGCACTGGCAGCTTTTAGTCCTACTCTGTTGTGTGTTGCCTGTTGGTATCCTGCCCCTGCTCAGTCCTGCAAACCCCTGCTTGCCGCCTGCACCCAGGGGCTCAATTCCTGGGGAAAAGCGGCTAAGCGCAGGCGAAGACTAGGGTTCCTGCTCTGCCTATTCCAGCTTGTTTGCCTCTGCTGCAACCCCAGTCCGGGGTTCCAGTCCTGTTCTGCCCTGTCCCTAGTTTTAGGATGGTTTTGCCTGCCACTGCCGCTCCTCAGCAGTGGCCCAAGGGCTCACAAACCTAGTTTCCAGCTTTGAAAACATGACACGTAACTACAGAAGACTGAAAGTTACATGCATTTCTGCCACATTTAATTTGAAACAAAAAGCAGGTTACAGAAAAAAAAGAGCGACAAATTGAAAGCATATGACTTATATGCCAGTTATATTCTATAATGACTGTTGCATCAAAAGCAGACAGGTGGTTTGGTAAAAGTCTTCATTAATTGAATTCCCAAACAGGGGCAGCGGAATGCTCTTTTGGTTGTGAAAGCCAAACCAATCAACCTCTGACCTTTCTCTTTCACCCAGTGGCGTAGGAAGGGGGGGGCGGTCCGCCCCGGGTGCACGCTGCTGGGGGGGTGTCGGCTCCGCACTGGTGCACTGCCCTCTCTGCCCCGGAACAGGTTACTTCCTGTTCCGGGACAGAGAGAGCAGTGAACCAGCGCGGAGCTGACACACCCCAGCAACGTGCAGTCGGGGCGGATCGGCCCTCCCGCCTGTCCCTCGCTGCAGGTATGCGCTCCAGGGGGGGGGGGTGCGCAGCGGCAACCCGCCCCGGGTGTCAGCTCCCCTCGCTACGGCTCTGCTTTCACCTTCTTGCTAAGAATGTAAAAAGAACTGAAGCGGTGCAAAGAAAAGGTACGAGAATGGTATGGGATATGCGTTCCAAGACGTATGAGGAGAGACTTGCTGACCTGAACATGTATACCCTGGAGGAAAGGAGAAACAGGGGTGATATGATACAGACGTTCAACTATTTGAAAGGTATTAATCTGCAAACGAACCTTTTCCGGAGATGGGAAGGCGGTAAAACAAGAGGACATGAAATGAGATTGAAGGGGGGCAGACTCAAGAAAAATGTCAGGAAGTATATTTTCACGGCGAGAGTTGTGGATACTTGGAATGCCCTCCTGCGGGAGGTGGTGGAAATGAAAACTGTAACAGAATTCAAGAATGCGTGGGATAAACATAAAGGAATCCTGTTCAGAAGGAAGGGATCCTCGGAAGCTTAGCAGAGATTGGGTGACAGAGCCAGTGGGGGGGGGGGGGGGGGGGGGGGGGGGGTTGGTGGTTGTGATGAGACAGGGCTAGTGCTGAGCAGACTTCTACGGTCTGTGCTGTGAGGATGGCAGATACTAATCGAGGTCAGGTATACACAAAAGGTAGCACATATGAGTTTATCTTGTTGGGCAGTCTGGATGGACCGTGCAGGTCTTTCTCTGCCATAATCTACTATGTTACTATGTTACTCTGAGCTTCAATTCTCTTTCTCTCCTTCCCTCGTTATCTTTCTGTCAACCACCCATCTGCTTCTGTCTCCTGCCCTCACACACCCCTCATCTTCCTCTCCACCCCCTTGAGGGGGTAAGGGTTTTGCAATCAATGTTGGGAAAAGCGGGGGCATAAAAAATAGAGGCGTCACCGCCCAGGAAAAGGATCTAGGTGTCATTGTTGATGATACTTTGAAACTCTCTGCTCAGCGTACAGCAGCAGGTCAGAAAGAAATAGAATAGTAGGAATTATTATGAAAGGAATGTAAAATAAAAATGAGTGTTATAATGCCATTGTATTTCTCCATGGTGTGATCGCACTTCGAATATTGTGTCCAATTCTGCTCAGCACATCTCAAAAAAGATATAGCAGAATTAGAAAAGGTACAGAGAAGGGCGACGAAAATGATAAAGGGGATTTGACGACTTCCCTATGAGGAAAGGTTGAAGCTTCTAGGGCTCTTCAGCTTGGAGAAAAGACAGCTGAGAGGAGATATGATAGAGGCCTATAAAATACTGTGGAGTGGAACAGGTAGACGTGAATCACTTGTTTTCTCTTTCCATAAATATTAGGACTAGAGGGTACAAAATGAAGCTACTACGTAGTAAATTTAAAACAAACCAGAGAAAATATTTCTTCACAATGTGTGATTAAACTCTGGAATTTGTTGCCAGAGAATGTGGTAAAAGCAGTTAGCTTAGCAGGATTTAAAAAGAGTTTGGATACTTTCCTAAAAGAAAAGTCCATAAGCCATTACTAAGATGGACTTGGGCAAATCCACTGCTTATTTCTAGGATAAGCAGCATAAAGTCTGTTTTACCCTACTGGGATCTTGCCAGGTACTTGTGACTTGGATTGGCCACTATTGGAAACAGGATACTGGGCTTGATGGACCTTCGGTCTGTCCCAGTTTGGCAATGCTTATGTTCTTACAACCTGTGAATGATATTGGAGCCAGTTCAGCTTTGGTGGTTTCTGAGGTCTTTTTCCTCCTTTAATGTGGTCATTCATTCCATTTAAGTATGCCACAGAATCAGTTTTCCAGGTTCTCAGACCACTGCACTAAACATTAGGCTCCTTCTCCTCCTCCTGAGAACTACCAGGGTCCGGGAGCGTAGCCACGGGTGGGCCTGGGTGGGCCTAGGCCCACCCAGTTTGGGTTCAGGCCCACCCAGCAGTGGAGCACCTTCGTCAGAAGTACACCTGTTCTTCTTCCGGACGAGCCAAGAAACCTAAGGCAGCAGACCCCGCCCCCTGCACTTGTCCCTCGCCCTCCGATTGGTGTAGCGAGCAGCCTATGCTAATACGCTCGGACCTTCTTGCACCTGCCCGGCGGCAGCATCATGAGCTGCTCTCAGACTCAGCGCGTGGTGGAATGTGAAGCGGTGCAGAAGAGGCGCGTGCGCACTGCCCCGAAGCAGAGGATGCCCCGCTCTTTCCTGGTGAAGAAGCCGGCGAGGAGCCACCGGGTCCCCAACTATGATCGGCTGGAAACCAAGAAAGGTAAACGGAGGGAGAGTCGCAAAGTCAGGCTGAGCAGCTGCAGCCTCTCCCCGGAGCCTCCTTAGCATTTCTCCAGGGGGCGGGGGAGGAGCTCGGGCTTGTCTGGCAAAACTGTGGGGACTTTCCCCCCCTCTTGGGAGCCAACTTTTCAGAATGATTGGGGGGTGCCCACCCAGTTTGGGCTCAGGCCCACCCAGAATACTTGGCTACGCTACTGGTCGAGCTCAGAGCTCCACTAACCTTCCTGCTTATGGAGATATTGTCCTCAGCTGTTTCCAAAAAATTAGTTAGGTAAAGGATTCAACGGGGGCCAGTGCATCAGATACCCCCTCCCATTGGACTCAAGGAGGAAGGAATGGGGAAGGTCTATCTCCCGAACTAAAAACTTCAGAAACTGGACCACACACAGGCTCCAATCTTTTTTTTCCCATAATGCATGGGACATTTGGTGCATTTGAAGTCATGCGCAGAGCTTCACTAACCTTCTTGCTTAAATTTTGAAGCACTTCCAGCTTTCACACGGTCCTCGTAGTGCTACAACACCGGGACTTCACTTTTTCACACTGACCTTCCTGTCACAGTCTGAAAAAAAGCAGATACTGTCAGGACGCACTTCGAGGACTCATGGGAATTTACTCTGAAAAATACCCAAAAAAGGAGTCTCGACTGCAGTATGAAAAGACAAAGAAAAAAAAAAAGATAGGGTCAGTTGGGAAATGAACTGTGGTGGGGGTGGGGGAGAATTGTCCCGGGGGAATCACCCTAGTTGGGAACTGTCCAGTTGGCTACTCGCCGGATACCCTTATATTATAAACCTGAAGGGTATTGTGTAGCAGTGGCTGCTTAGGAACAGCTGTGTTTACTAGTATTTAACATTTCTAGAGCGCTACAAAGTGTACGCAGCGCTGTACAAACACAGAAGAAAGACAGTCCCTGCTCAAAGAGCTTACAATCTAATAGACAAAAAGTAAAGCATTTAAATTTAAAATATTTAAGCAGTCAAGCACAAGAGAACAGTCACAGAAGGACAGAAGATGTTGAAGGGTGGTCAGTGTGATTAGGTGTACAGGGAAAAGCCTACTAGTCTTTTTAGGCCGTTGATAATTTTATTCCACATCAACAGTATCGGATGATACCAGCCCTTGTGTGACTGTTTCTCTTTCCATCTTCAGCCTTTTACATAGAAGCAACTTAGGGTCCTTGTAGTAATGCTTAGTGTACACTAGTGAAAATTAGTGAGTGCTAAATGTTGCATGTCCCATTTTATACCTATAAGCTTTGTGATAGTTTGTGCATGCTAAGCTTTGGTAAAAATTCACACTGATCTGCAACTTCTTCTTTGCAGGTGCAAAATTACTCCAAGCAGCTCAACATTTTAGAGTCAAAATATAATACAAAGTCAAATGACATGCGTATAATGCAAGGAGAAATGAAAATGATCAAGGAATTCCGTAAAAGAAAGGCTAACATGGAGAAGGAGCTGGATGATGTAAGTACATTTCTCTTTTTGTTTGATTTTCAGGTGCTGTGTGCATCTGCATCCAGGTTACTCTCACTTAAGTAATCACTTCTACCCCCCCCCCCCCCCCGCACACTCTTCTTTTCAAGTCTCATCCCTGGTAAACTTGTGAGGTTTATTACATTCATAGTGAACATCCTTTTCCATGGCAAAAAATGGTCAGAGATTGGAACAGAAATTGTGTGTAACCTTTTTGCCTGGCTTGTATCCATGTTCTTTGTGGTGTCGGATTTTCAAAGGTGAACTCTGCAGGGAAGCTCATTGTTACCCTCTATTCCATAGATAATATGTTTTTGAAGTGGGCTGCAAAAAGTAAACAACAATACAAAAAAGAGATTAATATCCCATATTAATATTGTCAAACAAAATACATGGTGACAGGCATCAGAAATTGTGTGCTTCAAATAAAAGATAACAGGACTGCATTGCCAAGCCTCTCAGTGCAATGCAGCCCAACATTAACGTATAAATTGCAGCTTTGAAAAATGTACTTGTTTCATCAGAAGAGATAAACTCTTTCATATGAATATCATTAGCATGTAATACATAAAACAGTGGTTCCCAAACATTTTCGGTTTGCAGCACCCTTAGTGTCTGAGCAATGTTTCATAGCAGCCCCCCCTCCCACCACCACCCAGCCACACAGGTCTCTACCCTCTCGCCCCAAGTCATATCCAATATTTCTCCCTCTCTCCCTTATGAACCAGCCCCGTCCTCCCTCCCCGACAGCTGAGTAGTGAGCAACCAGGGTCCCAGGGCCAGGGCCACTGAGAGGGGGGGACAGGGGGGACAAAATTCCCCGGGCCCAGGTCTCCATGGGGGCCCGGCGCCGCCACCGCAGTCCGGCCCGCCCGCCCGCCCTCCATCGCTCCCTGGCATTGAATTTAAGCTCCTCACCTTTGAAAGTGCAGCAAGCAGCAGCAGACCACTCCTTCCTTCCTTCCTTCCTTCCAAGCCCCGCCCTCGCCTGACATAACCTGTGAGGGTGGGACACGGAAGGAAGGAGTGGTCTGCCGCTGCTTGCTGCGCTTTCGAAGGTGAGGCGCTTAAGGCCTGTACAGAGGGCCCAGGGGGTGGAGAGAGGGCCCGGTGGCGGGTGGAGGGGGGGGCCCGGCAACCTCGGGTGGGGGGGGGGGCCCGGGGGCGGCCTTGTCCCGGCTTGGCCCACTCTCTCTGCGGCCCTGCCCAGGGCCTCCAAACATCCAGGCTTTCGGCATCGGCAGCAACGTGTAAGCGCTGCCTTCAGCCTGCCCCAAAAGCCTTCTTTGGACAGCCACTTCCTGTTCCCGCGTAGGCAGGATGCTGTACAAAGAAGGCTTCTGGGGCAGCAGCCTGCAGCGAGCGAGCAGGTGGACAGTGGAGAGTGGAAAGTGAACGATACTGCACTAATTGTCATTCCAGCACTTGGCGTGTGAACTTCCAAATGTCCTGCAGTACCCCTGTGAGTTCGCTGCAGCACACAGTTTGGGAAGCACTGACTTAAAAGGTTTCCATGCTGTGCTGTTGTGGTGGATGTTTGGTTGAATTTGCATTGGCAAGTCTGGACTTAATAGTGGGTTTTATCCCATAGAAAGTCCTATAACCTTTTATTTGAAGTATTCAGTTTCTGGTGCCCTTCATTGCATATTTTTTCAGATAATATTAATATGAGATTACCATTATAGAATATTATTTCAACTGTGAGATCGGCCTTTTTTGCCCTCTTTTTCTGTTCTAAAAATAGGAAACCCAGCCTCTTATCCAGGAATTTTCTCATAAGCAAGTGGAGCTCAGTGTAATAAGATCCACAAAAAGCCTGAGAACAGTTAGTCGGGCTGCCTCCCACGGTCTCAATATCGGCCCCATTGAGGGTACATTTAAGGTGGCAAAAATGTGCCCCCTTTAAGCCTATTTTATACAGAAAAGTAGGCACCTAATATTCTTTATAAAATACTAGTATACATTTAGCAAGAAAGTGCATAAATGACAGTATTCTATAATCCACGTTCATACTTGCACCACCCATAGTCCATGCCCATAATTTATGTATTTATTGGGCTTTATTAACTGATGCACCCAAGGCAGTGTACAGCAGGTACAGTTTAACATCAAACTTACAATTTTGTTAACAGCATAACAATAGTAAAATAAGCAAGTATAAACAAACGCAATCAATGAGGAAAACTTGAAAACAGCAAATTGAACTTAATAATAGGAGTAACAGGATAAAAATATATACATTTAACAGCACTGAAATTCAAATAACAGAGTTATAATACGATGTCTGCATAATACCAATCAAACATCTAATAAGCACACATTAGAACATTCAAATAACATAAATACTAATGCTTTTCTATAGTACAGCTTACCATAGCTGAAGAAAATGAAATGACAGTGAAAGCACGTGGTGTTTTAAAAGGAATCATTTACATGCTTAATCTAAATGACTAAAACCAAACATTTATGCAGGCTGTTCATTCCTAAACTAGGTGCCACCGTATAGACTTACCTCATCACCAACTAAATTTAGGATGTTTTTCAGCAAAAATTCTAGCTGACTAGATTCAACTGAAAATTACCTTCATTTAGCTGGGCAGAGTTTGGCTAAAAAACTTAGGTGTTGAGACCTTTTTAAAAATTGACTTTACAATATGGTCAAATTTCAACCATCGGGGGAGAATGCCAAGAGAATGAGACCATTCCTGGGAGAACCAGTTTTTAACACAATGTGAAACACACTTTCACTCCGTTAGGATTAATGTATACATTTCTCCAACTTTGTTGGTTTTGAATTACCACATGGGCAATTGGCCTCTAAAACAGACAGTATATCATAGGTTTACTCAATCCATTCTCAGACCTTGTATCTGTATCTTAGATAAAAGAAAACATGAAGAAAGCGAACAAGGAATATAAGGAATCACTGGCCTGGATGGAGCGCAGATTTTTGGAAGAGAAGGTACATTTTGTAGAATTCATTATTTCGGATCTTTTTTCCAGACACACTCTAATGTTGATTACTAATGCTATAAAAGCAATTGTGAAACATAGTTTAGTCTTCCTACAGGGACCATAATCCAAAAGTGCATTGTGAGGGACTGGCTTGTACAATGCAGGGTTTCCTTAGAAAGTGGAGCCACCTTAAGAATAGGTATGTTAGCCTGTGTGGCTAGTAGAGAACAGGAAGTTAAAAGCCTTCTGCAGAACAGAATGGGGAGGCCCCCAGCAAGGACTTTTAAGGCTTTCACTGTAGATGGATGAACACTATCTAATCTACAAATTGACTTATATTGACAAGTGTCAGAATCTTTTCTAATTGGGACTTTGAGATAACTGAAAATTCAGACCAGGATTCGGAGTCACTCACAGGTTTGTATATTTCAACTGAAAAAGAATTCTCAAACTGAGAAATTATCTTCTCAACTTTCAAACAAAAATGGGCAACCCTGGCACATTCTCCTACTGATCAAAAAGGGGTCAGAGAATATACCATTGGCACAGACACTCACCTTGGGGTCTGTATATAGGGTCTCACTACTCTGAGAAAGACTCCATATGCCTTTAGGACACCAAAAAGGAACCCCCACTCCACCCTATCAAATGCTTTTTCTGCATCAAAGCTGATGAGTAGAGAGGGGGTCCCCCCAAAGTGCACAGACTCCAAGGCTGCCAATACACACCTCATATTTTTGGATATCTTTCAACCGCACACAAAATCTGCCTGGGGTTCTGCTATCACTGAAGGGAGCACCCTAGATAACCTCTGTGTCAAAATCTTTGCTAGCAACTTGGCCTCATATAGTTAAGCAAAAAAAATAGGGCGATATGATTCTGGACAGATGAAATCTTTCCCTGGTTTCAATAGTACTATTATTTGTGCCATATTAAGATGTGCAGGTAATGAACCTCGTTCTATGATTAGATTAAACACAGACGTCAAGATACAGCTTATTTCTGACCTGAGTAATTTATACAATTCACCCTGTATCCCATCTGGCCCTGGAGCTTTCCCCAAGGAACGCTCTTAGATTGCCCACTCCACCTCTTCCAGCTGTATCCGTGCGTTGAGCATTTTTGCTAGAGAGGTAAGCATCACTGTCTAGCGTCAAGTCCACCAGCGGGAATATAAAGAGGCAAAGAAAGTTTTCTATATTTCATTGATTTCACCATCCTTGCACCTGAATCCCTCCCTCCCCCCCCCACCCCCCCCAGGTATCTCAGTGTGGTAATTTTACTAGGTCCCAGACTACTTCTGACCAACTTCGCTAGGAGACTGCTACTCTTGTTAGCAAATTTATACATCCGATACTTATAATGACTAATAGATTTTGTTGCCCTCTGATGTAAAAACTCAGTCAAAGCCTGCTGCTTCTCCAACAGCTGAGACTTAATGTCCATATCATGGGTCTCCCATATTACTGTCATGAGATACCAATTTCTCCAGGTGGAGGACCGCTCAGTGATGGGCCTTTTTTGAAAACTAGTATAAGAGATGATTTCCCCATGTAGAACTGCCTTGGTCATTTCCCAGTAAAGAATTGGATCAGCCAAGTGTTCATAATTAGTGTCTAAGAGCCCTTTTTCACCTAGAGGCTAAAAAAAAGGTAAAAAGTGACTATCTTTTGTATAAATGTACTGGGAATCTCCATCGCGGGGCACCACCTTGCAGTGAGAATGAACTCAACTGTATCTCCACCCATGCATGATCGAAGACCACGATTGGGCCTATGATGACATTAGCCGCTGAAGAGAACAGATCCCTGGAAATCAACCAATAGTCAATCGTGGACATGGTGGAGTGTGCACATGAGAGGTGGGTATAATCCCTCTCTGTTGGGTGTAAGGTTCTCCACACATCCACCATGTCCAGGGAAGAGCAAAGTATAGTCACCCCATTAAGAGTTCTAGACAGTTCCCTCCTAGTTGGACAAGACCTGTCCATGGATGGGTCAAAGACCTCATTCAAATCCCCACCTATCAGCACTGGGATGTCCCCAAAGCTGTGAAGAGACTGAATAATATTCTGGAAGAAAGGTTTATCATAGTAATGTGGAGGGCCATCATTGAACGGGGCCGGCCATCTCTAAGGGCAGCCATCTCCGGGAACGGCCCCGTAAAGTGGCGTCTCCGACCGTATTATCGAAAAAGATGGCCGGCCATCTTTTGTTTCAATAATACGGTCGGGGCCGGCCAAATCTCAACATTTGGGCCGGCCTTAGAGATCGCCTGCGTTAGAGATTGCCGCCATTGGTTTTCCCTTATAATGGAAACTCATGGCGGCCATCTCAAACCCGGCCAAATCCAAGGCACTTCGTCGTGGGAGGAGCCAGCATTTGTAGTGCACTGGTCCCTCTCACATGCCAGGACACCAACCGGGCACCCTATGGGACACTGCAGTGGACTTCACAAATTGCTCCCAGGTGCATAGCTCCCTTACCTTGTGTGCTGAGCCCCCCAAAATCCATTCTCCACAACTGTACAACACTACCATAGCCCTTAGGAATGAAGGGGGGCACCTACATGTGGGTACAGTGGGTTTCGGGTAGGTTTTGGAGGGCTCCCATTTACCACCACAAGTGTAACAGGTGGGGGGGATGGGCATGGGTCCGCCTGCCTGAAGTGCACTGCACCCACTAAAAACTGCTCCAGGGACCTGTATACTGCTGTCATGGAGCTGGGTATGGAAAATGAACAGAGCAGATCGTTAAAAGACAAATGTAATTTATTGTTAAGAACCAATTTAAAAAATATATATATACACATAAACAGCCCGACACAGGCCGTGTTTCGCCCAAGAGGGCTGCTTCAGGGGCTACAAAAGAGATAATAAAATAATGTAATTAAAATAGACATATATATTGTTTGTCATATACATATGCATCTGATTTAAAATAATATTATCAAACTATCACATATAAACATGTATGTATACATATGCAAATATATTGTAATATAACACCAATATCCCAAACAAAAAGCTATGATATTAAAATAAAATAATAGACATCTGTACTGGACTGAAAACATATAGAAAGCATATAAAATATAATACAAAAGAGAAACCATAGCTAATATATCATTATTACAAAACATTAGCATAATAGAAGTTTAAGGCAAAAGACACCCACCTACACAACAATCTTTTTACTGTCAAGTGTAATCTATATATATATAAAACTCACCCTTCAACATTCTATTTGCACTGACGTCACTGAAGCCAGGTTCGTAAGTTCGAAGCTCTGAAGCCACAGAAAATCACAGTCTGTGGGCCCCGCCCTCACGTCAAACGTTATGACGTTGAGGGCGGAGCACATTCTCAGCTCCAATGTTGTACTGCACTGTAGCTCTGCTCCGCCCTCGCGTCAAAACGTGATGACGTCGAGGGCGGAGCACACGGGGTGCGTGCCAAAAGGGCCAGGGTCACACATTCGCACGGAGGCTGCAGGGGGGCCGGCAACACACGGAGACACAAAGGGACGGAGGTGAGCCTTGCTAGCACCCGTTTCATTGTGATTTGAAACGAGCCTTCCTTACTAGTGAATATATATTGAGTGTGCTGAAGTAAATTAAAAAAGAAAACACATACATAAAATATGTATATATCGTCATATATGACTGAAAAATAAGCCATGAAAAATAATAAACAAAGTGAAAAAGATGAAAGTGACTTACATGTAAAAAAGATCACCTTGATTTGAAAAAACAGCGCAGAGATGCCAAAAACAGAATACTGACCTAAATATAAATAGTATTAAAAATAGAAAAATATGAATTGAAACAAGTGTATTAGGCTAGTAGCATCATATGTATCTCTGTACATTTTTTAATGCTGTACATGTACTGTAAAAGATAAACAGTCAAAGGCATGAATTGAATTAAGATAAAATAAAACAACAGCCTTCACTAGGCTAGAAAGAAAAAATACTTACATGAAGTCAAACTGACAATCTCATATCTCTGAAAGTGCTGAAAAAGTATAATGACTAGCACAGGAAGCTATATAGAGCAACTATGGGTCTGCCCAACAACATAAACTCATATGTGCTACTTTATGTGTGTACCTGACCTTGATTTGCATCTGCCATTTTCAGGTCACAGACCGTAGAAGTCTGCCCAGCACTAGCCCCACCTCCCAACCACTAGCCCCGCCTCCCACCACCGGCTCTGCCACCCAATCTCGGCTAAGCTTCTGAGGATCCATTCCTTCTGAACAGGATTCCTTTATGTTTATCCCACTCCGTTACCTTTTTCATCTCCACCACCTCCCGCGGGAGGGCATTCCAAGTATCCACCACTCTCTCCGTGAAAAAATACTTCCTGACATTTTTCTTGAGTCTGTCCCCCTTCAATCTCATTTCATGTCCTCTAGTTCTACGCCTTCCCATCTACGGAAAAGGTTTGTTTGCGGATTAATACCTTTCAAATATTTGAACATCTGTATCATATCACTCCTGTTTCTCCTTTCCTCCAGGGTATACATGTTCATGTCAGCAAGTCTCTCATACGTCTTGGAACGCAAATCCCATACCATTTTGCACCGTTCACTGAAGAGTCGTGGGACCGGACGGGATCCACCCCAGGATATTGAGGGAGCTCAGAGAGGTTCTGGTGGGTCCTCTTAAAGATTTGTTTAATAAATCCTTGGAGACAGGAGAGGTTCCCTATCCTGGTCCTCCACACCTGTCCTCGTCCTATCCATGCAAACGATTCCGGGATGTCTCCAATCTCATCTCTATTCCCCTCCTCCCCCCCTCTTCCCTCCCCTTCTCGTGTGCCCTGTGGAATGCCCGCTTGGTCTGCAACAAGCGTTCCTTCACCCATGATCTCTTCATCTCCCGTTCCCTTCAACTGCTCGCCCTAACTGAAACCTGGCTCACCCCTGACGACTCTGCCTCAGTCGCAGCCCTATGCCATGGAGGTTATCTTTTCTCCCACACTCCCCGCCCAGTTGGCCGCGGAGGAGGCGTCGGGTTTCTACTTTCGCCCTCCTGTAGTTTTCAACCCCTCCTCCTACCGCAATCTCACTGCTTCTCATCCTTTGAAGTTCACTCCATCCGTCTATTCTACCCGCTGCCACTCAGAGTTGCAGTCATTTACCGCCCCCCTGATAAGTCCCTCTCTTCCTTCCTTACCGACTTCGATGCCTGGCTCTCCGTTTTTCTTGAACCCTCATCTCCGTCCCTCATTCTTGGAGACTTTAACATACACGCTGACGACCCACCCGACTCTTACGCTTCTCAGTTCCTCACTCTGACATCCTCCTTCAACCTCCAGCTGAGCTCCACCACCCCTACTCACCAAACTGGCCATTGTCTTGACCTCGTCGTCCTCTCCTCTACCTGCTCACCCACCCTGCTCTGCGCCTCAGCTCTTTCTCTCTCCGATCATCACCTGATCACCTTCACACTTCATCACCCTCCCCCTCAGTCCCGCCCAACACTAACCACTACTTTCAGGAATCTCCAGGCTGTCGACCCTCCCACCTTATCCTCTAGCATCTCTAATCTCCTCCTTTCCATCATGTCCTCCAAGTCTGTCGACAAGCCTGTCTCTGCTTACAACGCTACTCTCTCCTCTGCTCTGGACACCCTTGCACCATCTATCCCCCATCCCACAAGGAGTACTAATCCCCAGCCCTGGCTGACACCTTGCATCTGATACCTTCGCTCCTGCGCCCGATCTGCTGAACGCCTCTGGAGGAAATCTCGCACCCATACCGACTTCATTCATTACAAATTCATGCTATCCTCCTTCCAGTCCTCCCTATTCCTTGCCAAACAGGACTATTACACCCAATTGACTAATTCTCTCGGCTCCAACCCTCGTCCTCTCTTCGCCACCCTCAACTCCCTCCTCAAAGTGCCCTCCGCTCCCCCCCCCCCCCCACTCTCTCCTCAATCACTGGCTGACTACTTCCGCGACAAGGTGCAGAAGATCAACCTCGAATTCACTACCATGCCACCTCCTCCTCTTCACCCTATAATCCACTCCCTCAATCAACCAACCCAGGCCTTCTTCTCCTCTTTCCCTGATATCACCGAGGGTGAAACTACCCACCTTATTTCCTCCTCGAAATGCACCACCTGTTCCTCTGATCCCATCCCCACCAACTTACTAAACACCATCTCTCCTACTGTCACCCACCCCCCCCCCACCATCTGTCATATCCTCAATCTCTCTCTCTCCACTGCAACTGTCCCTGACACATTCAAGCATGCTGTAGTCACACCACTCCTCAAAAAACCATCACTAGACCCTACCTGTCCTTCCAACTACCGCCCCATCTCCCTCCTACCCTTCCTTTCCAAGATACTTGAACGTGCCGTTCACAGCCGCTGCCTTGATTTTCTCTCCTCTCATGCCATCCTCGATCCGCTGCAATCCGGTTTTCGCCCTCTACACTCGACAGAAACGGCATTCACTAATGACCTGTTCCTTGCAAAATCCAAAGGTCACTACTCCATCCTCATCCTCCTCGACCTATCCGCCGCTTTTGACACTGTCAATCATAATCTACTCCTTGCCGCACTATCCTCATTTGGGTTCCAGGGCTCTGTCCTCTCCTGGTTCTCCTCTTATCTCTCCCACCGTACCTTCAGAGTACATTCTCATGTATCTTCCTCTACCCCCATCCCACTTTCTGTTGGTGCTCCTCAGGAATCTGTCCTTGGACCCCTTCTTTTAGCACATAAGCAGTGCCACGCTGGGAAAAGACCAAAGGTCCATCAAGCCCAGCACTCTGTCTCCGACAGCAGCCAATCCAGGCCCCAAGAACCTGGCAAAAAACCCAAAATTTAATAACGATCAATGGACTTTTCCTTCAGAAATCTGTCCAGACCCCCTTTTAACTCAGCAAGGCCAGCTGCCGTCACTACCTTCTCCGGCAATGAGTTCCAGAGTCTAACTACGTGCTGAGTAAAGAAAAACTTTCTCCGATTTGTTTTAAACCTACCACATTCTAATTTCATCTTGTGTCCCCTGGTTCTATTATTGTTAGAAAGCGTAAACAAATGCTTCACATCTGTCCGCTCTATCCCGCTCATTATTTTGTAAACCTCTATCATATCACCTCTCAGCCGCCTTCTCTCCAGGCTAAAGAGTCCTAGCTGTCTTAACCTCTCCTCATAGGGTAGTCGTCCCATCCCTTTTATCATTTTTGTTGCCCTTCTCTGCACCTTCTCCAATTCCTTTATATCTTTTTTGAGATGAGGCGACCAGAACTGAATACAGTACTCCAGGTGCGGTCGCACCATGGAGCGATATAACAGCATTATAACACCCTCATGCTTGGTTTCCATCCCTTTTCTAATAATACTCAACATTCTGTTCGCCTTCTTAGCCGCCGCAGCACATTGAGCTGAAGATTTCAACGTCCTGTCCACGAAGACTCCCAGATCCCTTTCTCGGTCCGTAACTCCTAATGCGGAACCTTGCACAACATAGCTGTAATTCGGGTTCCTCCTTCCCACATGCATCACTTTGCACTTGTCAACGTTGAACTTCATCTGCCATTTGGACGCCCAATCCCACAGTCTCAAGAGGTCTTCTTATAATGTTTTACACTCCTCCCGTGACGAGACGACCCTGGATAATTTTGTGTCATTTGCGAATTTAATTACCTCACTAGTTACTCCCATCTCGAGGTCATTTATAAATATGTTAAAAAGCAGCGGTCCCAGCACAGACCCCTGAGGGACCCCACTAACCACCCTTCTCCATCGAGAATAATGGCCATTTAACCCTACTCTCTGCTTCCTATCCTTTAACCAGCTCTTAATCCATAATAATACACTGCCTCCGATTCCATGACTCTCCAGTTTCCTTTGGAGTCTTTCATGCGGCACTTTGTCAAATGCCTTCTGAAAATCTAGATATACAATATCCACCGGCTTCCCTTTGTCCACATGTTTGGTCACCCCCTCGAAAAAATGCAGTAGATTTGTGAGGCAAGACTTCCCTTCACTAAAGCCGTGCTGACTTTATCTCAGTAGCCCATGCTTTTTTATGTGCTCTGTAATTTTATTCTTAACAAGCCTCCACCATTTTTCCCGGCACCGACGTCAGACTCACCGGTCTATAATTTCCCGGATCGCCTCTGGAACCCTTTTTAAAAATCGGTGTTACATTGACCACCCTCCAATCTTCCGGTACCACACCTGTTTTTAGGGATAAATTGCATATTACTAACAGTAGCTCCACAAGTTCATTTTTCAGCTCTATTAATACTCTGGGATGAATACCATCTGGTCCCGGTGATTTACTACTTTTCAGTTTGCAGAACTGCCCCATTACATCCTCCAAGTTTACAGTGAAATCATTTAGTCTTTCTGACTCGTCCGCTTCAAATACCTTTTCCGGCACTGGTATCCCTCCCAAATCCTCCTCGGTGAAGACTGAAGCAAAGAATTCATTCAATTTCTCTGCTACGGCTTTGTCTTCCCTGATCGCCCCTTTAACACCACAGTTGTCCAGTGGCCCTACCGATTCTTTAGCTGGCTTCCTGCTTTTAATACACCTAAAAAAAATTTTGCTATGTGTTTTTGCTTCTCAATCTACACCTCTTCCCTGGGCTCGCTGATCTCATCTCATGGTTTCCAATATCATCTTTATGCTGATGACACCCAGCTTTATCTCTCCACACCTGACATCATTGCGGAAACCCAGGCCAAAGTATCAGCCTGCTTATCCGACATTGCTGCCTGGATGTCCAACCGCCACCTGAAACTGAACATGGCCAAGACCGAACTCATTGTCTTTCCACCCAAACCCACTTCTCCTCTCCCTCCACTCTCTATTTCAGTCGATAACACCCTCAGTCTCCCCGTCTCATCTGCCCGCAACCTCGGAGTCATCTTCGACTCCTCCCTCTCCTTCTCTGCACATATCCAGCAGACAGCCAAGACCTGTCGCTTCTTTCTCTATAACATCAGCAAAATTCGCCCTTTCCTCTCTGAGCACACCACCCTTACTCTCATCCACTCTCTCATTACCTCTTGCCTTGACTACTGCAACCTACTCCTCACTGGCCTCCCACTTAACCATCTATCCCCCCTTCAATCCGTTCAGAACTCTGCTGCGCATCTTATCTTCCGCCTAGATCGATATGCTCATATCACCCCTCTCCTCAAGTCACTTCACTGGCTTCCGATCAGGTACCGCATACAATTCAAGCTTCTCTTATTAACCCACAAATGCACTCAATCTGCAGCCCCTCATTTTTGCATCCTCTCATTTCCCTTGTGCCCTGTGCGGCCCCACTGTGGGTGAGGAGGGGGGGTGTCTGGTGGCTCATAGTGAGAAAACTAACAAGCATAGACTGGTGGGGTGGGGGGAAGAGAGAAGAGAAAGTCTTAGTTCCACTTTATCAAGTCTATGTCAGCTAATCAAATCACTGCACTGGCAGCTATGAAACAAGAGGAACAGACTGCAGCTTCCTCCTAAACGCTGTGTGCATGCAGTCTGGTCATTGAGATATACAATAATTTGAGTGTATATGATCAATAAATTCAAAGATATACAATAATGTTGAACTGCTAGGCAGCACAGAAGACATCTGGACATTGGGGCTTCCCATCTGTTTCAGCAATCTCACTGGAGACAGATATATGCACATGAAAAAGTGCAAGGGGAGGGTTGGAAAGAAAGGAGGAACAATGGGATGCAGCAAGAAGTGCAAGAACAGAGGACTCATCCTTACAGAACTGGAAAGAAAGATATGAACTGCAAGTGCTAGAAGGGAGGGGAGCTCCAATAAGCACATATTTTTGATAGCCAAAACTAAGCAGTTAAGAACTGGTGTCAGAGGTGCAAGCAAGGCATGTCACAGAAAACCCAAGCCTACCCAAAACTGAACGCATAGCTTGCAGACTTACCTCTCTACCCTCATCTCCCCTTACGCTCCTACCCGTAACCTCCGCTCACAGGACAAATCCCTCCTCTCAGTACCCTTCTCCACCACCGCCAACTCCAGGCTCCGCCCTTTCTGCCTCACCTCATCCTATGCTTGGAATAAACTCCCTGAGCACATACGCCAAGCCCCCTCCCTGCCCATCTTCAAATCCTTGCTCAAAGCCCACCTCTTCAATGTCGCTTTCAGCACCTAACCATTATTCATCTATTCAGGAAATCTAGACTGCCCCAATTTGATTGACTGCACTTTTTTGTCCTTTAGATTGTAAGCTCCTTCGAGCAGGGACTGTCCTCTGTGTTAAATTGTACAGCGCTGCGCAACCCTGGTAGCGCTTTATAAATGTTAAGTAGTAGTAGTAGTAGTAGATATGTGCAACCCCTCATATTTTAGCTTTGCATAAGTAGTGGAGGAGAGCCCCATAATTACTTGTCATTACATATTCTGTACATTCTGGTTTCAGCAACTCTTTTTTCCTTTCTTGTGAAAAAGGAACAAAAAGGGACCTCGCTATATGTAACCCTGCCTGGGGGTCATTGCTACACGCGCATCTTCCTAGGGTGGCCCTTAGTGTCCTTGCCCTCATGGTGGTGCTGGTGCTTAAATATGCGTAGCACCAGGAGCTCTGTTTCATCTCAGAGACACGTCTGTGGCCACTGAGGAGCGTTCCTCCACGGGCAAGTGGAGGGAACGATTTTTGGGATGCGGGGACCAGTACTGCTGTAGGGTATTTTCGATTGGTGAAAATGTCATCTCTGAACATCTAGAATATTTTTGGGATGTCTTCTTTAAAAACTTTTCTTGGGGGTATTTTTGAATTGGAAATTGTTTCATTTTTTTCTTCCATTATGGACTTCGTTTTTAAAACGTTTTCCAATAAACGTTTATTTTGCCATTTGGATGTCATATCGAAAATTGCCTGCCCACGTATACCACATAGTGCATTTGGACACGTAAGTGCACATAGAACACACATGAAATATTTAAAGGTTGCAGCCAGCATTTTAAAGATTCAGGCCACAAAGTTTAAATATTCAGCCATCTGAGTTTATTATTCAACAATGAACATTCTCTTACAATTGGATTTTCTGTGTTTAGATTCTATTGATATTTGTGCAATTGTGTTTCTTTTTTGCAGCAACGACTAGAAAGAGAAGCTGCAAAGAAGATAGAAATGCTGGCCGAGAGAGCTCATAATGAGGCCATTGTGTAAGAAAGCCGCTTCAGCTATTTACTCTTCATATTGTTTAATTTTTGATTAGATTTAGCTCTACATAGTCACCATTTTCTTTTGCTTATCAGACTATAAACCTTTTACCATCTTCTACTCTGTCTTGCTGTGTAACACTCACTCAGGGCTCATTTACTGTGGTGTAATAGTATACCATTCATAAGTACATAAGTAATGTCACACTGGGAAAAGACCAAGGGTCCATCGAGCCCAGCATCCTGTCCATGACAGCGGCCAATCCAGGCCAAGGGCACCTGGTGAGCTTCCCAAACGTACAAACATTCTATACACAAAAAAAGAACCCACCAATATTGTTTTCAATCTCATTAAACAATAGATGGTAACACAATACTTTTACTGTTTTATAATATATACCTGCTTATAATCGAAAGAGAAAAACGCCTATATTGCGACCCAAATCGGGAGATGGGCGTCTTTCTCCCATGGGCGCCCAAATCGGTATAATTGAAAGCCGATTTTGGGCGTTTCCAACTGCAATCCGTCGCGGAAACGGGTAAAGTTGACGGGGGGGTGTCGGAGGCGTGGTGAAGGCGGAACTGGGGCGTGGTTATCGGCCGAGGAGATATGGGCGTCTTTAGCTGACAATCGGAAAAAAAAAAAGGCGTTTTTACCGCGATTTTGGGTCACTTTTTTTGGACCCTTTTTTTTTACGAACAAGTCCCAAAAAAGTGCCCCAACTGACCAGATGACCACTGGAGGGAATCGGGGATGACCTCCCCGGACTCCTCCAGTGGTCACTAACCCCCTCCCACCAAAAAACCCACTTTACAAACTTTTTTTCCAGCCTCTATGCCAGCCTCAAATGCTGTACCCACCTCCATGACAGCAGAATGTGTTCTATCCTGTGACAGCCTTTCCCTGGTTCTGATGTGGGTCTCGGGTGAGTGTGGCACCTTTTCTGTTATGCGCACTGCAGAGTCACATCAGCAATGCATTGTGGTGGGTGTAGGGTATTGGGCTCCGTGATTCCACTAGCTTGTGGCAAATGCTCACGATGTTGGTAGGCTCTACTCCCATGGTGCTTTTCCCCCTGCTTACTGGGTCAGTGTGCGCCCTGTTTTGTTTCCGGTAGTCCATGAGGTAGTGGCCATTTTTATAAGCCAGTTTTAGATCCCTTTCACGTGTTAGCCACGTTACAGAACTTAGTTCTTCCCTTGAATGTGGCTGAAAGAGGGCATTGTACAGCATTCTGCAGCTCTGACCTACTGCTAATCTCAGTACCAGGGAGACTCGTTGCCAGTGGGGCACAACCTCTGATCTGCAGTTAACTGTAAGCGTGCTTATTCCAGTAAAGGACGTTTTCGGAGAGATTAGTCTTCAGGTGTCAACTGGTGTGCCAATGTTATATAGCAGCAACAAGTCCTAGAGGCCTGCATGTATGCAGGTCCCTGGAGTACTTTTAGTGGGTACCGCAGTGCACTTCAGCCAGGTGGACCCAGGCCCATCCCCCCCACCCGTAACACTTGTAGTGGTAAATGGGAGGCCTCCAAAACCCACTGTACCCACATGTAGGTGCCCCCTTCACCCCTAAGAGCTATGGTAGTGTTGTACATTTGTGGGTAGTGGGTTTTGGGGGAGGGGGGTTGGGTGCTCAGCACCCGTGGTAAGGGAGCTATGCATGTGGGAGCGTTGTCTGAAGTCCACCGCACTGACCTCTAGGGTGCCCAGTTGGTGCCCTGGCATGTCAGGGGGGCGAGTGTACTACGAATCGTGGCCCATCCCACGACCAAATGGCTCGGATTAGGACGTTTTTGAGCTGGGCGTTGTTAGTTTCCATTATTGCTAAAAAAAACAAACGCCCAGCTGAAAAACATCCATTTTTTCGAAAATACGGTCTGTCCCGCCTCTTCACATGCCCATTTTTGGACATAGACGCCCACGGAGATAGGCGTTCGCGTTCGATTATGCCCCTCAAAATAACATAGTAGATGACGGCAGTCTGCCCAACAAGAGAAACTAATAGCATAAGGTATGATGTCATACTTCATATATGTATACTTGACCTTAATTTGGCCTTGCCATTTTCAGGGCACAGACTGTATAAGTTTGTCCGGCACTGGCCTTGTTCTCCAGTTACTGAAGCTGAGGCTATCCAGCCACGATAGGCACAGACCGTAGAAATCTGCCCAGTACTGGCTTTGCATCCCAATTACTGGTTTTGCCATCTAAGCTTCTTTGGGTCCATACCTTCCGTACAAGATTCCTTTGTGTTTATTCTGGTACTGGTTTTCATTTCCACTACCTCCCGTGAGAGGTGTTCCAGGCATCTACCTCCCTGTCTGTGAAAAAGTACTTCCTGATGTTATTCCAGAATTGGCTCCTCTGTAGTCTAAATTCATTTCCTCTAGTTCTGCCACCTTCCCTCCTCTGGAAAAGGCTTGTTTGTAAATTAATACCTTTCAAATATTTGAATGTCTGTTCCATATAATGGAGGAAAGACCTCTGAACTTCATAGAAAATGTTCCTGCACTGTTCAGAAAACCTCCACTTAATTTTTACCAACACCAAACTATCCATTCAAAAATAGAACTTCATAACTCTGAAAAACTTTGTGTGTGATACTTATCTGAACTCAGTCCACTCAATTTTGCAAATACCTTGATGCTGACGCTAACAGTGCTTCGTGTGATGCTTCATCAGGAACACATTATTTTCAAACCTCTCTTAAGATGTTCCATTGCAGGAACATTTTTTATGACATTCTGAAGACTTTTCTCCACTGTTAAAACAAAAAAGTATTGGGTTAGCATCCCTTTTTGGATGAGATTGAGAACAATATTGATGGATTATTTTTTTTTGTGGGAATGACATTACTGGAATTCATAGGCATTGTGTGTTTTTGATGTGGAAATAACATGCATTGTTTGTGATTATCACAAACATTTGGCCACAAATGGTGCATTTCACCACAAATGGTGCGTTTCTCAGATTCTAATGAGGTAAGTCGCATGTAAATCAGCTGATTGGCAGTGGCGTACCAAGGGGGGGGCGGTGGGGGCAGTCTGCCCCGGGTGCACGCCGCTGGGGGGGGTGCCGCGGCGCGCGCCTGTCAGCTGAGTTCGCTGACTTCACTAACTTCGCTGCAGCTCCCTCTGCCCCGGCCGGAACAGGAAGTAACCTGTTCCGGGGCAGAGGGAGCTGCAGCGAAGTTAGCGAAGTCAGCGAACTCAGCTGACAGGCGTGCACCGCGGGCCCCCCCCCCCCCCAGCGGCATGAACCCGGGGGGGGGTGTCATTTCGCTGGGGGAGGCCGCGCTGCACCCAGGGGGGGGGCGCATCGGCGATCCGCTCCGGGTGTCATGCCGGCTAGGATCGCCACTGCTGGTTGGCATGCACTTAAATTCTTACAGTGTGTGCTGATGCTCTCAGGATATAAATGAATGGTTAAAGAACCAGGAAATCCAATACCCCCCTCCCCATTTTTTTAAAAGGCATTTCTCATGTGAATGCAAAAACAGGCTTTCATAATATATGTGTATAATCCTGACGTGATTGGAGAGGAATTAGCATTTCTATCATCTAGACACATGCATAAGTGTACCCAGATTTGTGAAAGTGCCAGCAGGGCAATAACTGTGTAACTCACAATGGGGTCTACACAGGGGCAGCACATGAGAGGGGCTCCCTGTAAACTACTTGCCAGATCTACGGCCAATTCTTTAATGGCATCTGGGCACCTAACTAGAGGCTTCCTTTTGTAGTACTTACCCATAGCGGTCAATTTTCAAAGAGATTTCGTAAGGACCATAATACAGAGTCTACATTTGATGTGTTATTGTTGGATCTTAGCGCACCATTTACATAAGTGCATAAGTACTGCCATACTGGGAAAGACCAAAGGTCCATCAAACCCAGTATCCTATTTCCAACAGTGGCCAATCCAGGTCACAAATACCTGCCAAGAGCCCCAAAAACTACAAAACATTTTATACTGCTTATCCCAGAAACAGTGGATTTTCCCCAAGTCCATTTAATAATAGTCTATGGACTTTTCCTTTAGGAAGCCGTCCAAACCTTTTTAAAACTCCGCTAAGCTAACTGCCTTTACCACATGATTTAGTCATTACTGGAGCTCATGATCTGGTTCGGGGGGTAACGGTGCGAGGGCCGCTTGATAACAGCGATCATAATATGATCAGTTTTGATATTGGCATTGAAGTAAGTGAACTTAGAAAATCAAATACGCTAGCGTTTAACTTTAGAAAAAGTGATTACAACAAAATGAGAAAAACGGTGAAAAAAAGACTGAAAGGTGCAGCTCGCAAGGTAAAAAACTTGCATCAGGCGTGGATGCTGTTTAAAAACACCATCCTGGAGGTCAGGTGTTCAGCGCTGCGTGCGTCTTGTAGCGCTATACAAATGCTAATAATAATAATAATACAGGACAAATACATTCCGCGTATTAGAAAAAGGGGAAAAAAGACCAAACGTCAGCCAGCGTGGCTAAACAGTAAGGTAAAGGAAGTCATTAGAACCAAAAAACAATCATTCAGAAACTGGAGAAGAGAACCGACTGAAGGTAACAAGATAAAACTTAAGGAATGCCAAGCCAAATGCAAAGCAAAGATAAGGAGGGCAAAAAAGGAGTTTGAGAAAAAGTTAGCGTTAGAAGCGAAAATACATAGTAAAAATTTCTTTTAGATACATTAAAAGCAGGAGGCCGGCTAAAGAATCGGTTGGGCCGCTGGACGAAAATGGTGTTAAAGAAGCGATCAGGGAAGACAGAGCCATAGCGGAGAAATTAAATGAATTCTTTGCTTCGGTCTTCACCGAGGAGGATTTGGGAGGGACACCGGTGCCGGAAAGCGTATTTGAAGTGGGCGAGTCGGAGAAACTAAACGAATTCTCTGTAAACTTGGAGGATGTAATGGGGCAGTTCTGCAAACTGAAGAGTAGTAAATCACCAGGACCTGATGGTATTCATCCCAGAGTATTAAAAGAACTGAACTTGTAGAGCTACTGTTAATAATGTGCAATCTATCCCTAAAATCGAGTGTGGTACCGGAAGGCCAATGTTACGCCAATTTTTAACCCACTACGTAATAACCTTTGTCAGAATTGAAATTATGTATTACTCCTGTGACTTATGATTATGATCTCTTATTGAAATAATCCCTGACTTGAACATGTATGCTGATGCTTATTACTGTTAACTTGTTAAGCTGGCTAATTGCTTTATTTTAGCCATTTGTTATCATTTATAAAACACAAGAAAAATATTGGAACTAAAAAAAAAAAGGTTCCAGAGGAGATCCGGGAAATTATAGACTGGTGAGTCTGACGTCGGTACCGGGCAAAATGGTAGATGCTATTCAGTGGCGTACCAAGGGGGGGGGGGGGGCGGTGGGGGTGGTCCGCCCCGGGTGCACGCCGCTGGGGGGAGCCGCGGCACGAGCCTGCTGCGAGAGTTTGCTAACTTCTCTCGTTCGCTGCAGCTCCCTCTGTCCCGGAACAGGTTACTTCCTGTTCCAGGGCAGAGGGAGCTGCAGCGAACGAGCAAAGTTAGTAAACTTGCAGCAGGCGCGCGCTTCAGCACCCCCCCCCAGCAGCATGCACCCGGGGGGGGGGGGCTGCCCCGGGTGTCCGCCCCCCTAGGAACGCCACTGATGCTATTATCAAGAATATAATTACAGAGCACATACAAAAACATGGGCTGTTGAGACAAAGTCAGCACGGATTTAGTGAAGGGAAGTCTTGCCTCACTAATCTACTGCATTTTTTTGAGTGGGTGAACAAACATGTGGACAATGGGGAGCCGGTGGATATTGTGTATCTGGATTTTCAAAAGGCGTTTGACAAAGTGCCTCATGAAAGACTCCTGAGGAAACTGGAGAGTCATGGGATCAGAGGTAGGGTATTACTATGGATTAAGAGCTGGTTGAAAGATAGGAAGCAAAGAGTAGAGTAGGGTTGAATGCTCAGTATTCTCAGTGGAGAAGGGTAGTTAGTGGGGTCCCACAGGAGTCTATGTTGGGATCGCTGCTTTTTAACATATTTATAAACGACCTAGAGATGGGAGTAACTAGTGAGGTAATTAAATTCGCAGATGACACAAAATTATTCAGGGTTGTCAAGTCGCAGGAGGAGTGTGAAAGATTACAGGAGGACCTCGCGAGACTGGGGGATTGGACGTGCAAGTGGCAGATGAAGTTCAATGTTGACAAGTGCAAAGTGATGCATGTGGGGAAGAGGAACCCGAATTACAGCTATGTCATGCAAGGTTCCACGTTAGGAGTTACGGACCTAGAAAGGGATCTGGGAGTCATTGTGGATAAGACGTTAAAAACTTCTGCTCAGTGTGCTGCGGCGGCTAAGAAAGCACACAGAATGTTGAGTATTATTAGGGAAAGTGATGGAAAACAAACACGAGGATGTTATAATGCCTTTGTATTGCTCCATGGTGCGACCGCACCTCGAGTATTGTGTCCAATTCTGGTTGCCGCATCTCAAAAAAATATAAAGGAATTAGAGAAGGTGCAGAGAAGGACGACGAAAATGATAAAGGGAATGGAACGACTTCCGTATGAAGAAAGGCTGAGAAGGTTAGGGCTCTTCAGCTTGGAGAAAAGGCGGCTGAGGGGTGATATGAGCGGAGTAGAGCGGACAGATGTGAAGCGTTTGTTTACACTTTCAAACAACAACAAAACCAGGGGACACAAGATGAAGCTAGAATATGGTAGATTTAAAGCAAATAGGAGAAAGTTTTTCTTTACTGAGCGTGTAGTTAGACTCTGGAACTCATTGCCGGAAAATGTAGTAACAGCAGCTGGCCTTACGGAATTTAAAGGGGGTTTGGACAGATTCCTGAGGGAAAAGTCCATTGAACATTATTAATTTTTTTTTTTTGGGGGGAGGGGGGGGGGGTTGCCGGGTTCTTGAAGCCTGGATTGGCCGCTGTCAGAGACAGGATGCTGGGCTTGATGGACCCTTGGTCTTTTCCCAGGATGGCGGTGCTTATGTACTTTCTCTGGCAACGAATTCCAGAGTTTAATTACACGTTGATGAAGAAAACTTTTCTCTGATTCGTTTTAAAATTACTACATTGTAGCTTCATTGCATGCCCCCTAGTCCTAGTATTTTTGGAAAGTGTAAACAGAAGCTTCACTTCTACCCATTCAACTCCACTCATTATTTTATAGACCTCTATTTTATATTTCCCCTCAGCCACCTTTTCTCCAGGCTGAAGAGCCCAAGCCACTTTAGCCTTTCCTCACAGGGAAGTTGTCCCCTTTTTTAAACCCTGCAAAGCTAACTGATTTTTACCATAATCTCTGACAGCAAATTCCAGAGTTTAATCACACTTTGTGAAGAACTATTTTCTCTGATTATTTTCAATTTACTATTTAGTAGCTTCATTGTGTGCCCCCTAATGCTTGTATTTTTTAAGGTAAAAAAGGAATTCATGTCTACCCATTCCACTCGACTCAGTATTTTATAGACCTATAGACTTAGGGAATAGAAATCCATGGGAGACGTATGTGTTAGGCAGTGAGAGTCTGATAGGTACCGACGGGGAGAGGGATCTTGGGGTGATAGTATCTGAGGATCTGAAGGTGACGAAACAGTGTGACAAGGCGGTGGCCATAAGTAGAAGGTTGCTAGGCTGTATAGAGAGGGGAGTGACCAGCAGAAGAAAAGAGGTTTTAATGCCCCTGTATAAGTCATTGGTGAGGCCCCACCTGGAGTATTGTGTTCAATTTTGGAGGCCGTATCTTGCTAAGGATGTAAAAAGAATTGAAGCGGTGCAAAGAAAAGCTACGAGAATGGTATGGGATTTGCGTTACAAGACGTATGAGGAGAGACTTGCTGACATGAACATGTATACCCTGGAGGAAAGGAGAAACAGGGGTGATATGATACAGACGTTCAAATATCTGAAAGGTATTAATCCGCAAACGAACCTTTTCCGGAGATGGGAAGGTGGTAGAACTAGAGGGCATGATATGAGATTGAAGGGGGGGCAGACTCAAGAAAAATGTCAGGAAGTATTTTTTCACGGAGAGAGTGGTGGGTGCTTGGAATGCTCTCCCGCGGGAGGTGGTGGAGAGGAAAACGGTAATGGAATTCAAACATGCATGGGATAAACATAAAGGAATTCTGTTTCGAGGGAATGGATCCTCAGAAGCTTAGCCGAGATTGGGTGGTGGGAGGCGGGGATAGTGCTGGGCAGACTTATACGGTCTGTGCCAGAGCTGGTGGTTGGGAGGCAGGGATAGTGCTGGGCAGACTTATACGGTCTGTGCCCTGAAAATGACAGATACAAATCAAGGTAAGGTATACACAAAAAGTAGCACGTATGAATTTATCTTGTTGGGCAGACTAGATGGACCGAGCAAGTCTTTTTTCTGCCGTCATCTACTATGTTACTATGTTATGTATATATCTTCCCTCAGCCATCTCTTCTCCAAACTGAAGAGCCCTAGCCTCTTTAGCCTTTTCTCATAGGGAAGTCATCCCATCCCCTTTATCATTTTTGTTGCCTTTCTCTGTATCTTTTCTAATTTCGCTATATCATTTTTGAGATGCAATGACCAGAATTGCACATACTGTAGTATTCAATGTGAAGGAAATTATAATATTATCATTTTGTTTTCCATTCCTTTCCAATTAATTCCTCACATTCTATTTGCTTACTTAGCTGCCACGGCACACAAAGCAGATGGTTTCAACGTAACATCAATGATGACACCTAGGTCCCTTTCCTGGTCAGTGACTCCTAATCTCCATAATTCTTTTCCCCTTAGTTTTAAAACTTGAACTTTGTACCACAGCATTAACAAATACCCTCTAGCAGGCACTGCAGGACCTAGTTTAAACCAGAGGATGTACCATCCTCTCGCACCGAGGATTTGTCTCCAAGAATTTCTGCCTTGGCGGGAAGGGTTAGGACAGCTGTTGTAGTTGGTGATTTGATCATTAGGCATATAGATAGCTGGGTGGCTGGTGGACACGAGGATCGCATGGTGACTTGCCTGCCTGGTGCAAAGGTGGCGAACCTCACGCGTCACCTAGATAGGATTTTAAACAGTGCTGGGGAGGAGCTGGCTGTCTTGGTACATGTGGCTACCAACAACATAGGAAAATGTGAGAGGTAGGTTCTGGAAGCCAAATATAGGCTTAGGTGGAAAGCTCAAATCCAGAACCTCTAGGGTAGCATTTTCAGAAGTGCTCCCCGTGCAGGGCCCAAGAGACAGGCAGTGTTCCGGAGTCTCAATGCGTGGATTTTATTTATTTATTGCACTTGTATCCCACATTTTCCCACCTATTTGCAGGCACAAAGACCTGTTATGGCATCACCATTTCAGGGTACAGAAATACAATTGGAGTTACAAATATATTAAGAGTAACAAGGCTAACAAGTCGATCTAATCAAGCAACTGTGGAAAGAAGGCAGTTATAGTAAGGGCGGAGTGGTGAAGTGTTGTGGTTAGTTATGGATTTTCGTGGTAGGCTTTTTTTTTTTGTTACATTTGTACCCCACGCTTTCCCACTCATGGCAGGCTCAATGAGGCTTACATGGGGAAATGGAGGGTTAAGTGACTTGCCCAGAGTCACAAGGAGCTGCCTGTGCCTGAAGTGGGAATTCAACTCAGTTCCTCAGTTCCCCAGGACCAAAGTCCACCACCCTAACCACTAGGCCACTCCTCCACAGGCTTTGGTGAAGAGATAGGTTTTCAGCGATTTACGGGAAATTATAGACCGGTGAGTCTGACGTCGGTGCTGGGGAAAATGGTAGAGACAATTATCAAAAACAAAATTAAAGAGCACATCCGAGGACATGGATTACTGAGACCAAGTCAGCACGGCTTTTGTATGGGGAAATCTTGCCTGACCAATTTACTTCAATTCTTTGAAGGAGTAAACAAACATGTGGACAAAGGGGAACCGGTTGATATTGTGTATCTGGATTTCCAAAAGGGGTTTGACAAGGTACCTCATGAAAGGCTCCAGAGGAAATTGGAGGGTCATGGGATAGGAGGAAATGTCCTATTGTGGATTAAAAACTGGTTGAAGGAAAGGAAACAGAGAGTGGGGTTAAATGGGCAGTATTCACAATGGAGAAGGGTAGTTAGTGGGGCTCCTCAGGGGTCTGTGCTAGGACCGTTGCTTTTTAATATATTTATAAATGATTTAGAGATGGGAGTAACAAGCGAGGTAATTAAATTTGCTGATGACACAAAGTTATTCAAAGTTGTTAAATCGTGACAGGATTGTGAAAAATTACAAGAGGACCTTACGAGACTGGGAGACTGGGCGGCTAAATGGCAGATGACGTTTAATGTGAGCAAGTGCAAGATGATGCATGTGGGAAAAAAGAACCCGAATTATAGCTATGTCATGCAAGGTTCCACGTTAGGAGTTACGGACCAAGAAAGGGATCTGGGTGTCGTCGTCGATAATACACTGAGACCTTCTGCTCAGTGTGCTGCTGTGGCTAGGAAAGCGAATAGAATGTTGGGTATTATTAGGAAAGGTATGGAAAACAGGTGTGAGGATGTTATAATGCCGTTGTATCGCTCCATGGTGCGACCGCACCTTGAGTATTGTGTTCAATTCTGGTCGCCGCATCTCAAGAAAGATATAGTAGAATTGGAAAAGGTGCAGAGAAGGGCGACTAAAATGATAGCGGGGATGGGACGACTTCCCTATGAAGAAAGATTAAGGAGGCTAGGGCTATTCAGCTTGGAGAAGAGACGGCTGAGGGGAGACATGATAGAGGTATATAAAATAATGAGTGGAGTGGAACAGGTGGATGTGAAGCGTCTGTTCACGCTTTCCAAAAATACTAGGACTAGGGGGCATGCGCTGAAACTACAGTGTAGTAAATTTAAAACAAATCAGAGAAAATTTTTCTTCACCCAACGTATATTTAAACTCTGGAATTCGTTGCCGGAGAAAGTGGTGAAGGCGGTTAACTTAGCAGACTTTAAAAAGGGGTTGGACGGTTTCCTAAAGGACAAGTCCATAAACCGCTACTAAATGGACTTGGGAAAAATCCACAATTCCAGGAATAACATGAATAGAATGTTTATACGTTTGGGAAGCTTGCCAGGTGCCCTTGGCCTGGATTGGCCGCTGTCGTGGACAGGATGCTGGGCTCGATGGACCCTTGGTCTTTTCCCAGTATGGCATTACTTATGTACTTATTATATGTTAAGTAGGGCTTGAATCAAATAGACTAAAAAATCTGCAGGATATTTATTTATTTATTGCATTTGTATCCCACATTTTCCCACCTATTTGCAGGCTTAATGTGGCTTACATTATTATGTTAACATTGTCATACCAGGATATCAGATACAGTAGAATTGTGCATAGTTTAAGTAAGGGAGGATAGAAGAAGGAAGGGAGTGATTAGGGTAGTTATAGAGGGTGGGCTTTCATAACTGATTTGGTTGGTGAGATATATTAGTGAGGCTGCCGGTTATCGGATCTCATTGTAGGCTTTGTTAAAGAAGTATGTCTTCAGAGATTTGTGAAAGATAGTTATTTCTTTGATTGTTTTCAAGTCTGTAGGTAGTGCATTCCATAACTGCGTGCTCATGTAGGAGAAGGTAGTGGCATGCATCAGCTTGTATTTTACTCCTTTACAGCTGGGGAAATGCAGGTTGAGGAATTTGCGGGATGATCTTGTGGCGTTTCTAGAGGTAGGTCTACAGGTTGAGCATGTAGATTGGGGCGTCTACATGAATGATTTTGTGATGTGAAGATGAGGCTTCTGCTCCCACTCTCCAGCAGGCCTCACTGGCCTGTGGCCTCTGAACAGTCCTCCAAACAGTCTCTTCCTAGCATCCTGAGCAATCCAACCTCAAGCTCCTGGGCCCCTTTCTCACTCAGGGTGAGCTGGCTCTCAGTATGCAAATTGTATGCAGATTAGCATGTTATCCTTTCACGCTCAGGGTGACCTGGTTCTCCAGAGGCAAAATTAAACAGGTCTTACCAACAGCATATTCAGGCAATTCTTTATTCCAGCCCCTGGGCACAGTTCTTCTAGCTTAAATACTTTATACATTTGCATATCTTCACACTGAGCCTCCCCACACAGATTCCTGGGCTCAGCATTAACCTCAATTCTTTGGGGACTTCTAACCCCAGGCTTTGCAGTCTGCTTCTCAGTACTGGGACACACAGCCCTACTTCTTCTTTGGACACCCAGTCCTTTCTTTGAACACACAGTTCCTCTAAGTACTGAGGCTACACAGTCCAACACTAATGCTTTAGGGACTTCTTACCCCAGCCTGTTTTTCTTCCTTGAACACACAGTCCACCACAAGTCCATAGGGTTTAGCCAGTTCTTTCCAGGGGGATTCTCTTTCTTCAGCTACCAGCTCTCTTCTCTTCCTTTCACAACTCAGGTGGGGTATAAAGTGGTTAATAGCTAAACAGGACCCAGCCCATAACCTCCTACACCTGTGGACCTCCCAGGGCTCTCCCTGGTCCTAGCGACCTCCACCTATTCTCCTAGCGCCCTCTAGTGGCCTACCCCGGACATTTTTAGGGGAACAGCACCATCTAGTGGCCTGCCCCGGCTAGGACAGCCTCTTATTTATCACAGTGTACAATCGTGCAGATCGTGAACGCAATTCGTTCCTTAAGTGGGAGCCAGTGAAGTTTCTCTCTTAAGGGTTTTGCACTTTCGTATTTAGTTTTTCCAAATATGAGTCTTGCGGCAGTATTCTGGGCAGTTTGGAGTTTTTTGATAGTCTGTTCTTTACAACCAGCGTACAGTGCGTTACAGTAGTCTAGATGACTTATTACCATTGACTGTACCAGGGTGCGGAAGATATGTCTCGGGAAGAACGGTTTTACTCTTTTGAGTTTCCAAATGGAGTAGAACATCTTTTTCGTCGTGTTTTTCACGTGGGTAACAAGAGTGAGGTTTCAATCAATGGTGACTCCAAGAATTTTCAAGTTTTGTGAAACAGGAAGAGAACAATATGGTGTGATTATGGTGGAGAAATTTTTTGTGTTGTGTTATGAGGTGAGTACAAGGCATTGTGTTTTTTCTGCATTGAGTTTTAGTTGGAATGCATCTGCCCATCTGTGCATTTTGTGGAGGCTTTGGTTGATTTCGTTGGTGATTTCATTTAGATCATGTTTGATACAAACACTCATCTTGGAATCCCTATGGATTGAAATTCCATGTGTAAAGGGGAAAAAGATAGTGATAGGAGTGTACTACCATCTATCTGGCCAGGATGAACAGACAGATGTAGAAATGTTATCTGAAATTAGGGAGACTAACAAACTGGGGAACACAGTAATAATGGGTGATTTCAATTACCCTGATATTAATTGGGTAAATAAAACATCAGGTAAAATTCCTTGACAAAATCAAGGACTGCTTTATAGAGCAGCTGGTACAGGAGCCAACAGGAGGAGGAAAAATTCTAGACCTAGTCCTTAGTGGAGCACATGATCTGGTGCGGGAGGTAATGGTGCTGGGGGCCCCTTGATAACAGTGATCATAATATATGATCGGATTTGATATTAGCTTTGAAGTAAGTATACATAGGAAATAAAATATGTTAGCGTTTAACTTTAAAAAAGGAGACTATGATAAAATAAGAAGAACGTGGAAAAAAAAACTTAGAGTTGCGGCTGCGAGGATCAAAAATTGACATCAGGTGTGGATGCTGTTCAAAACCACCATCCTGGAAGCCCAGGACAAATATATTCTGCGTATTAAAAAAGGAGGACTGAAGACCAAATGACAGCCGGCATGGTTAAAAAGTGAGGTGAAGGAAGCTATTAGAGCTAAAAAAAAAAATCCTTCAGAAAATGGAAGAAGGAACTGACTGAAAATAATAAGAAACAGCATAAAGAACGTCAAGTCAAATGCAAAGCGCTGATAAGGAAGCCTAAGAGGGACTTCGAAAAAAAAGATTGTATTGGAGGCAAAAACACATAGTAAAATTTTTTTTTAGGTATATTAAAAGCAGGAAGCCTGCAAAAGAATTGGATGACCGAGGAGTAAAAGGGGCGATCAGAGAAGACAAAGCCGTAGCGGAGAGATTAAATGAATTCTTTGCTTCGGTCTTCACCGAGGAAGATTTGATATCAGTTCTGGAGTAAGTATACACAGGATAGCCAATACATTAGCATTTAACTTTTTAAAAGATGATTATGATAAAATGAGAAGAACGGTGAAAAAAATCTTAGAGGAGCAGCTGCAAAGGTCAAAAATTTACATTAGTTGTGGATGCTGTTCAAAAATACCATCCTGGAATCCCAGGTCATATTATATATTTGAGCCTGCAAATAGGTGGGAAAACATGGGATACAAATGCAACAAATAATAATAATATTCTATGTATTAAAAAAAGGAGGAAGGAAGGCCAAACAACTGTTGCTGGACCTGTGGTCCAAGTAGATCTGCTCTCAAGGGTCACCAGTCTTTCCATTTACCTGAGGTGCCTTTATGGGTTCTGCTGTGGCCCTGAATACTAGTTCTTAGAAGAGCTCTGTGACCAACAGTTCCCAGGGTTCCAACACAGAGATTGACCTTTTCTCTGCCAGTCTTCAGGTGAAGCCCATAGGGTATTTTTCCCTTCTGTGACCCAGAATACCAGCTCTTAACACAGCTCTGTGACCTGAAGTACTAGGGTTTCCCCAATAGAGAGTAACCCAGTGGCGTAGCAGGGGGGGCTGCCACCTGGGGCGGGGCGGTTCGCCGTTGCACCCCCCCCAGGTGCAGCACGATGACACCCCCTTCCCCCCCCCCCGGACCAGCTCCCACACCCTACCTTTAAAAAGAATATCGGGAGGCGAGGCGCAGCACCTCGCGCCTGCCCTGCACGTAAAAGAAATGTGGACCGTCGGGCCTTCTCTCGCTCTGTCTGTCCCGCCCTCCGCTGACGCAACTTCCTATTTCCGTAAGGGCGGGACAGATAGAGTGAGGGAAGACCCAACGGTCCACATTTCTTTTACGTGCAGGGCAGGTGTGAGGCGCTGCGCCTCGCCTCCTGATATTCTTTTTAAAGGTAGGGTGTAGGAGCTGGTCGGGGGGGGGGGGGTGTCGATTCGCTGAGGGGGGGAGCTGGCAGGGAGCACCCCCCCCCTGAGCTGACACCCAGGGCGGACCGCCCCTCCCTCCCCCCCTTGCTACGCCACTGGAGCAAACTCCTGGCTCAGCCAAAAGTCCAAGCACAGAATCTCTACGTATCAGAGACCTGAAGAACCAGACCACATCTCCCAGTCAAAGGTCACTGTCAGTACTTTCCTCTTTTATTATGGTTAGGAGTCACCGACCAGTAAAGGGATCTAGGTGTCATCGCTGATGATACGTATAAACCATCTGCTGAGTGTGCTGCTGGGGCTAAGAAAGCAAATAGAATATTAGGTATTATTAGGAAAGGAATGGAAAACACAAATGAGGATGTTATAATGTTTTTGTATCGCTCCACAGTGCGACTGCACCTCGAATATAATGTTCAATTCTGGTCACTGCATCTCAAAAAAGAAATAGCCTGGAATGGCAATGCCATAACAGATCTCTGTAAGCCACATTGAGCCTGCAAATAGGTGGGAAAATGTGGGATACAAATGCAATAAATAAATAAATAAATATAGTGAAATTAGAAAAGGTACAGAGAAGGGCAACGAAAATGATAAAGGGGATGAGACGACTTCCCTATGAGGAAAGGCTGAAGTGGCTAGGGCTCTTCAGCTTGAAGAAAAGACAGCTGAGGGGAGAGGTCTATAAAATAATGAGTGGAGTGGAACAGGTAGACGTGAAGCGTCTGTTTACTCTTTCCAAAAATACTAGGACTAGGGGGCATGCAAAGTAGTAAATTTAAAACGAATCGGAGAAAATATTTCTTCACTCAACGTGTAATTAAGCTCTGGAATTCATTGTCAGAGAATGTAGTAAAAGCATTTAACTTAGTGGAGTTTTAAAAAGTTTTGGATAGCTTCCTAAAAGAAAACGTAAGTTGTTATTAAAATGAACTTGGGGAAAATCCACTGCTTATTTCTAGATAAGCAGCATAAAATGTATTGTACTGTTTTGGGATCTTGCCAGGTACTTGTGACCTGGATTGTGTTGGAAACAGGATGCTGGGCTTGATGGACCTTTGGTCTGTCCCAGTGTGGCAATACTTATGTACTTAAATGTTTGTCTTTTCCAATGTGCAATGGGAACGATATAGAGCATGGAGAGCACAAAGTGGAATAGATTTAGATGCCCCTAAGTTGATTGTTCCACGACTGTGAATGTTCTACATGTGAGCATGTCCTCATCGACCTTCAACACTGCTGTGGGCTTAGACATTAGAGGAGGGGGGAGGAGGGAAGGGGGGGCTTAGTTGTAAACTGTTCAGTGTTGATTATCCACTCAATATGTAATATTGGCTGAAGTAACTATTGTTTAGAGGAAAAAAACATTTCAATAAAAATATTTGGAAAAAGAAATGTTTGTCTTTTCTTCAGTGAATAATTAAGATAAGGTGCCCCCACCTCCTTCTTAGCTCAGCCATGGAACATTTCATCATATTGCTACTTTTCTACTACCGGGTGGCTGCCAGGCAAAACCCCTCTTATTATCTCAGCATAATACTTGAACAAAGATCTTCTCTTTCCTCAATTTCTCATCAAACCCTCCCTTTAAAGGGGGGAGGGGGTCATTCTCCCCCTTCTTACCTTCTTGTTAAGGCAGGCTGCCTCGGTCTTCCCAGTGATGCCTCCCGCCCTCTTCTGATGCAACTTCCTGTTCCGCGTGGGCGGGAGGCATCACTGGGAAGACCGAGGCAGCCTGCCTTAATTGCTTTGGTGTTGCTACTCTCAGCGATCAAGACAAATTAGCAGCACCATCGGACCACAGAGAGGAGAGTGAGAATCAGAGCCGCTGGGAGTTGGGGCTGTGAGGTTGGGGTGAAAGGAAAGGGGAGAAATGCTGGATTTGTGGAGGGAGGGAGGGAGAGGTGCTAGATCTAAGAGGATAGATACAGTGGTGGGGGGGGGGAGGGAGAGACAGAGAGAGGATTGACGAAGTGGAAGAAAGTGGGAGATATAGAGAGCAATACTGGACCATGGGTGGGGGAAAGAGGAAGGCATTCAGGCCCCAGAGTAGGAGTGCAGGAGGACGGAAAGACAGAGAAGAGTGGAAGGACAGGGAGAGCGAGAAGAGATACAAGGCATGGAGAAAGCACAGGGAAAGGGACACACAGGGGCAATGCTGGACACAATGAGGTAGGGTAGGGTGGGGAGGGACAAACAGGATGAAATGCAGGAAAGAGCAAGACAGAGGGAAGATGCTGAATGTAATGGAAGGACAGAGACACTGAGAGGGCAGATGGAACATAGGGACAGGGACACACAGAATGGAAATGCTGGACGGGACCAGTAGGGACACAGAGGGAAGATCAATGGTGGACAAGGCAGAACAAATGTCAAACGGACAGGGGATACTGCAAAAACAGGAAAAACAGAAAATAGACACTGGACCAGCGTGACTACAAAAATAAAATGCTCCGACAACAAGGTAGAAAGAAGAATTTTATTCTGAATTTATTAATTGAAATATCAGCTTTTGGAAATGTGCATCTGTGATATGTTGCATGTAAGTTTCAATTTTTCTAGTATTGCTGCATGCCGAGTCTGACTTCTTGAGGTAACTTTCCAGTTTTGCCTTCATATCTGTTGTGTCATGTGTTTTTCATTTGTGATCAAGGTGCAGTATTCTGCTAGCATGTAGTATTTTGAGCTCTTTTTGGGTTTTTTTTGTTTCACTAGGTTGCGCACTGGTGTTTTAGAGCCCAGTGTAATTTCAGTGCTGCCTTTCCACACATAAGGTTGTAGCTCGTCGTGTCCTTGGAATTAGTTCTGTTATGGTTTGGTAAGGTTATGAATGTGTTTTTGCACAAGTTTGTGTATAGTGTTTTGCAGTGGAGAGATTGTGTGTTGGCCTTACTGAGGTGGCACCAAAACATCAGAAAGGGTGTAGAGCCTAAATCATGACACACTAGCTCTTGAAGGATCTATATATGGTTGTTAATAAAAGGAGCTCATTGTGAACACTATCCACCCTAAAAGGGTGTTTTGTGGCTCTACATGAGAATTGTGATATTATGATCCCTTGTTTCATATTGTTGACGGTCTGCATTTTCCGTATGGGTGGTATATTGGTGTATTAGGGTCTGCCTAGTGTTATGGTACAGTAAGGTTCTGAGTGTGTTTTTGCACAAATTTGTGCATAGTGTTTTACAGTTGAGCGATTGTGGTTAGTATATGCTTTGAGCAACCACTTTATTCTTTGACATATGATATATATCTAATATCTAAATTTAATAAAAGGTATTGTGACTTTTATTTTTTTTTCTGTGTGTTGTCAATTGTGGATATAAGCTCCGCCCCTGGCTCCACCCCCAAACACGCCCCCTTTAGCCTCCCCAAGCAGTTGGGCCACCGACCGCATATGGTTGTGCCTGTTGAATGTCCTGTAAAGTCAGTCTGGGCAGGTTAGTAGAAATCAAAGGCACAACATTGCAGTAGGCAGGAGGTTAACATACAGATAGGTAAGAGAGTAAGAGGAGTTAGAAAATAAGGTGACTAATTTAAAGAAAGGTGCACATGAACTCAGAGAGAATTTTAAATATTATCCCAGCTACAGTAGGAATAAGGGAGCTCTTGCTGTGAACCTGTATCTGAGGATAATCTGTATACTGGGCTGATATAATTTCTTATTCTTAAAAGTAAATAAGAGATCATAGAGGTCTGCGATATAACAGAAAAACCAGTTTGTGTGTCCAGAGACTATATACAGATTATACACAAGGCCTGCTTTGTGTACTTGGGAAGAGCATTTTGGAGGAGAAATGTAATTTTATAGCCACTATCACCAACTTTTTTTGTGTACTTGCCCCTGGGTCACCCTCAGCTACACTGCATTAAGGGACCAGCGTTACCTATGTTAATTAATTTCTGAAAATTAAAATAAGGCTAAATATGCACACATTGTTTAACAGATGATCTTCTAGCTGCACTGTTTTTGGGGTTGCATTTTGGACAAGATTGAAAAATAATGTTTCTTCAGGCTATGTAGGTAATTTGCTAAAGAACATTTACCTGCAGAAAAATCAGTTTCAAATGTTCCTGGATGTTTTGTATTCATTGCAAGTTTGAAAGTGAAAATAAGCGTACACTTGATATTTGAAACTTGGTTCAAAGTCCACAGATAAAAAATGCCCATGGACTTTCTCTCAGTGTGGACAGTTGAAAATTGCTTCCTAAGGCTAGAGGTCATTCACTGCTTTTACAAACTTGTCTTCCCTGTTTTTACTATCACACTTTTGTCATGTTCTTCATTTTTCCTGTTTTCACTATCTTTATTTATTTTTATTTATTTGTTTATTACATTTGTATCCCACATTTTCCCACCTTTTGCAGGCTCAGTGTGGCTTACATAATACCGTTAGGCGGTCGCCAATTCTGGTATGAACAAAATACGGAGTGAAGTTGTAGTAGGGTAGAGTTCATGTGTGACAAAAACATTTGGGGATCATAAAGAGGAGGTAGAGTTTAGTTATATCCAGTATGGTTTTAGCTTCGTTGTGTTGCAGAGTTCAGGCATTTAGGTTGGATCTTTAGGGTATGTCTTTTTGAACAGGTTGGTTTTTAGTGCTTTCCTGAAGTTTAAGTGGTCATAAGTTGTTTTCACAGTGCTTGGTAGTGTGTTCCATAGTTGCGAGCTTATATAGGAGAAGCTGGATGCATAGGTTGTTTTATATTTGAGACCTTTGCAACTCGGGTAGTGGAGAGTTAGCTAAGTTCGTGATGATCTTGTTGTGTTTCTGGTTGGTAGGTCTATGAGGTCTGTCATGTATCCCGGTGCTTCACTGTAGATGATTTTGTGTACCAAGGTGCAGATTTTGAACGCAATACGTTCTTTGATTGGGAGCCAATGCAATTTTTCTCGTAGGGGTTTGGCGCTGTCGAATCTCGTTTTGCCACTCCCACTTAGCCATCCCACTTAAGGAACGCATCATGTTCAAAATATGCTCACTAGTTCACAAAATTATCCATGGAGATGCACCAGCTTACATGTCAGACCTGATAGACCTACCACCTAGGAATGCCAAAAGATCATTCCGCACATTCCTTGATCTGCACTTCCCCAGCTGCAAAGGAATGAAATACAAACTAATCCATGCGTCAAACTTTACCTACCTGAGCACACAGTTATGGAACGCACTGCCGCGCAGCTTGAAATCGATCTACGAAAGAACGAACTTCCGCATATTACTGAAGACCCATCTCTTTAATAAAGCGTACCACAAAGATCAACCAATGTGAACATGTACAACTCACCCATCTATATTCAGAACTGTTTCTTAATATCTGCTTGTATACTATTACTTTGTATTATCATCATCATGCTGACCAAGATCTGCTATACTAAATGTTTATTTACTAACATTCTTCCACTACTCATGATGTACTGTAAGCCACTTTGAGCCTGCAAAGAGGTGGGATAAGGTGGGATACAAATGCAACAAATAATAATAATAATAATAATCTCTCTCCTCTTCAATCCGTTCAAAATTCTGCTGCACGACTAATATTCCGCCAGGGTCGTTATGCTCATATTTGCCCTCTCCTCAAGTCACTTCACTGGCTTCCTATCCATTTCCGCATACAGTTCAAACTCCTCTTATTGACCTATAAGTGCATTCACTCTGCAGCTCCTCAGTACCTCGCCACTCTCATCTCTCCCTACATTCCTCCCCGGGAACTCCGTTCACTGGGTAAATCTCTCTTATCTGCACCCTTCTCCTCCACTGCTAACTTCAGACTCCGTTCCTTTTATCTTGCTGCACCATATGCCTGGAATAGACTTCCTGAGCCGGTACGTCAAGCTCCATCTCTGACCGTCTTCAAATCTAAGCTAAAAGCCCACCTTTTTGATGCTGCTTTTAACTCCTAACCCTTGTTCACTTGTTCAGAACCCTTATTTTATCATCCTCACTTTAACATTCCCTTATCTCTTGTTTGTCCTGTTTGTCTGTCCTAATTAGATTGTAAGCTCTGACGAGCAGGGACTGTCTCTTCATGTTCAAGTGTACAGCGCTGCGTACGTCTAGTAGCGCTATAGAAATGATAAGTAGTAGTAGTAGTAGTAGTAGTTTGCCAAATATGAGCCTGGCTGCTGTGTTTTGAGCAGTGTGGAGTTTCTTTATGATTTGTTCTTTGCATCCCGCATAGATTCCGTTACAATAGTCTAGATGGCTTAATACCATGGATTGTACCAAGTTACGGAATATTTCCCTCGAGGAAAAAAGGTTTCACACGTTCGAGTTTCCACATTGAGTGGAACATTTTCTTTGTTGTAGATTTTGCTTGGTTCTCTAACGTGAGGTTGTTGTCGATTGTAACTCCAAGAATTTTCAGGCTTTCTGAGATGGAGAGGGTGTAGTCAGGGGTGTTTATGTTGGTGGGCTTGTTCATGTTGTATTGGGATGAGAGAATGAGACAATGTGTTTTTTTCTGAATTAAGTTTGAGTTGAAATGCATTCGCCCATGAGTTCATGATGTTCAAAACTAAGTTTGATTTCATTGGTGATTTCTGTTATGTCGTGTTTGTAAGGGATGTATAGTGTGCCGTCGTCTGCATAGATGAAAGGGTTGAGGCCTAGATTGGATAGGGACTTGGCTAGTGGGGTCATCATTAGGTTGAGAAGAGTCGGTGATAGTGGTGATCCTTGAGGTACTCCACATTCTGCTTTCCATGGTGATGATATGTTCGAATTTGATTATCACATCCCTTCTTTATTTTGTTCTCATCTCTACCAAGAGAATATTTACTTTTTATAATTATTTGAACACTCTCTCTCTCTCTTTTTATTGCTAGGCCAGATTCAACTGTTCAGTATTGCTTTATCCTCATCATTTCAGGGTAAAAGGTCCTCTTAGATAATGAAAAGGAACTTCTAGAACATTAGCTCTGAAATGGATAGGAGTTCTAGCCTTTCATTATAATCAGTCAAACCTCCCACTCCCTGATATGTGCACCATTATCATCAGTTGTGTATTTTTTTCTCTACAGACAGCTAGATGAAGCAAGCAGATCTGTGTTTAAAGAGAATGTCCGTCTCAGTGAAGCTCTCACTTATCACATGAATGAGGCAGAAGAGTTGAAAAAAGCTAAGGACAAGCTGAAGGAGGAGAGAAATTTGTTGCATCTGCAAAGGGTAAAACTTTCTCTTGGCATCTGTTTCCCTCTCACTGCTTTTCATTCTCTGTCTGGACAGAGCAGATTTTAGGAAATCAATCAGTCTAGGCCTTAAGTTTTTAGTGATGCAATTTGATATGTCAAGTTCCTTTGACCTTGTTGATTATGAGTTGTTCTTAGGCCTGTTGAACCAATTGGGAAGGTTCACCAATGGTTCTGTGGTTTCCTAAACTCTAGATCATATCAGGTGAAGTTCTCAGGTTCTCTCTCACCATCCTGGTCTCCTGACTGCAGGGTGCCATTGTTGAAACATAATTAAATGATCTATAAGCCCCCTAATTAAGTCCATTGGTTTTCTTATATTTTGCTCTTGTGATGGCTTATACTGTGCCAAAACTGGAAATAGAGTGAGACAATAGTAGAATTCAGTAACATCCAAAACATATTTTTATGTTTTAATCATCTTTATTAAAAGCAAAACGTGTTGGTTGATAAGCTTCCTATAGTGCAAGAAAAACCAGTGAACCATCCAACATGGCACAATATAAACTTTTACAGAGAACATACCCCAAGAACCCCTCCCTTCCCATACTCCCTCCCTCCTTATAAGCCCATCTGTTTCCACCTGCCAAAATAACACAACAGATGCACAGATGAGTAGGACCCAAAGCAATACAAAACAAGTAAAGTCATAAACAACACAGTTTATATGAAATTGTTTAACCACCCTTAAGTTTTGCCTTTGGGTTTAACAAGCAATATCATGTGCATTTAAGGTCTGTACAGTGGCGTAGCAAAGGCGGCTGACACCTGGGGCGGGTCGCCGCTGCGCACCCCCCCCCGGGTGCAGCACGGCGCACCCCCCCCTCGGCGCGCATTCTTACCACTGGCGCTCCGCCCCAAGTGCACGTTGTCACTGGGAGCTGCGTCGGCTCTGCTGGTTCCTTGCTCTCTCTGCCCCAGAACAGGAAGTAACCTGTTCCGGGGCAGAGAGAGCAGTGAACCAGCAGAGCCGACACCCCCCCAGCGGCGTGCACCCGGGGCAGACCGCCCCACCGCCCCCCCCCCTTCATACGCCACTGGGTCTGTATAAATGAATTTAAACAATCTATGTTTAAGGCATATGCCCTAAATATGTAATACTTGGTAGCAATAATGAAACAGGGATGGAATATTCACATAGCAGGCAGCCACCAGATTTATTTTCCACTGAAAATAATTAACTTTGTATGAACTTGGTGGCTAATACTGTGCTGCTTGTTATTTTGTATTTTGGTGGTGTATTGTTTGCCTGCATAATAAAATTGGACTTGCAAATATTTTTCTGCCACAGCTTTAATTAACAAAAGCACATGATTTCCTACTGGATCATATTCATACATGCGACCTGACAAAACTGGGAAGATATTTCTGTTTGAGAAGCTTTTAACACAGACTGCACTATTTCAAAACAAGAAACTCGAGAAAGGGAAACTGCTGGGCTAGCTGGATTGGAGATATAGCATCTAAAAAAAATTTCACACCATACAAATTTCAATAACATCTGTTGAGGGATAGATAAGGCCACCTTTACTATTCTGTGTTATCAAGGAACAAAGTTCGCTGCCACTATTCATCACTCAAAGCATTTATGCAGGGTTCACAATGTAGAGGTGTTTGCAACTTAAAAACAACAAATCCAGCAATACGTACAACATTATTTTTCTGAGGACATGGGCAGATGGTCAGGTCTTGGGATATAGCTGTAATGATGCTCTGGTTATTACACTTTCAACAGGATCACTGAGACTGTTCATAGGGGTGAAATCATAGCCTATACGGCCCATAAGAGGAAACTGAGGGGCCCTTTTACTAAGCTGCGTACCAATTCAGAACTACCGCCTGGCTACCGCATGGTCCAGGCGGTAATTTCATTTTTTACGTGCATTCACTACACGCACAGGAAAATATATTTTATTTTCCAGCATGTGGTGCTAACTGGGCGGTAATTGGCATTAGACGCACGCTGATGATTACTGCCCAGTTAACGTGTGAGACCTTACCGCTAAGTGAATGGGTGGTGGTAAGGTCTCAGGCCCAAAATGGATGCGCGCCAATTTTCATTTTGACGCACGTTCATTTTCGACGCCCCCCCCCCCCCAAAAGGCCTTTTTTGCAGGTGCGCGCAACCAATACACGCCTCTATACCAGCATAGCACAGGCCACTTTTCGGCACACCTTTTTTATTTATTTGTTGAATTTGTATGCCACATTTTCCCACCTTTTTGCAGGCTCAATGTGGTTACATTATGCGATCGCCATTTCTGGAAAGAGAAATACAAAGTTGTATTACATTTAAAGTTCATAAATGTCAGAATAAATTATAAAGTAAATTAGATAAATAGTACATATCAGGCGTGAGAAATAAGGGGGTAATGCATTAAATTGATTGAAGCAAACAGGTATAGAGAGTTCGATTTTGTCTGGTTCTGATAGAGTTTTGATGTCAGGTCATTTATGAAGGATCATTATGGTATGTCTTTTTGAACAGGTTAGTCTTTAGTAATAGGACCCCTGAGAGACAAAGATATTTTACATCTTGAGAAATAGGTGATTCATGATAGGATCACCTTTGGCTGCCAGAAATCAGATGCTACCAACACGGCCATTTGATCTTCTCAGGCTGCATTAAATACATTGTTGCGAGCTGTTAAATCACTAATGTGGGGTTCCTCAGGGGTCTGTGCTAGGACTGCTGCTTTTTAATATATTTATAAATGACTTAGAGATGGGAGTAACTAGCGAGGTAATTAAATTTGCTGATGACACAAAGTTATTCAACGTCGTTAACTAACGACAGGCTTGTGAAAAATTACAGAAGGACCTTACGAGACTGGGAGACTGGGCGGCTAGATGGCAGATGACGTTTAATGTGAACAAGTGCAAGGTGATGCATGTGGGAAAAAAGAACCCGAATTATAGCTACGTCATGCAAGGTTCCACGTTAGGAGTTACGGACCAAGAAAGGGATCTGGGTATCGTCGTCGATAATACACTGAAACCTTCTGCTCAGTGTGCTGCTGCGGCTAGGAAAGCGAATAGAATGTTGGGTATTATTAGGAAAGGTATGGAAAACAGGTGTGAGGATGTTATAATGGCGTTGTATCGCTTCATGGTGCGACCGCACCTTGAGTATTGTGTTCAATTCTGGTCGCCGCATTTCAAGAAAGATATAGTAGAATTGGAAAAGGTGCAGTGAAGGGCAACTAAAATGATAGCGGGGATGGGACAACTTCCCTATGAAGAAAGACTAAGGAGGCTAGGGCTTTTCAGCTTGGAGAAGAGACGGCTGAGGGGAGACATGATAGAGGTATATAAAATAATGAGTGGAGTGGAACAGGTGGATGTGAAGCGTCTGTTTACGCTTTCCAAAAATACTAGGACTAGGGGGCATGCGATGAAACTACAGTGTAGTAAATTTAAAACAAATCGGAGAAAATATTTCTTCACCCAACGCATAATTAAACTCTGGAATTCATTGCCAGAGAACGTGGTGAAGGCGGTTAGCTTAGCAGAGTTTAAAATGGGGTTAGATGGTTTCCTAAAGGACAAGTCCATAAACCACTACTAAATGGACTTGGGAAAAATCCACAATTCCAGGAATAACATGTATAGAATGTTTGTACGTTTGGGAAGCTTGCCAGGTGCCCTTGGCCTGGATTGGCTGCTGTCGTGGACAGGATGATGGCTCGATGGACCCTTGGTCTTTTCCCAGTGTGGCATTACTTATGTACTTATGTAACGTATTATAAATATCAACTCTTTGTACATGGTAGTAAATGTGGTAAGTTGTCATTTAATTAAAAGTAGAAGGGGTCCTACAAGAATTTTGCAGCTGACTGATGGTACGGGTACATAAGTACGTAAGTAATGCCACACTGGAAAAAGACCAAGGGTCCATCGAGCCCAGCATCCTGTCCATGACAGCGGCCAATCCAGGCCTTACCACCTCAGATTCTGAGTTAAATCATATTTTTAAATAGTTTTATGAGGCTCTGTATGCTTCGACAGCTGATGATACCCTGGATGGTTCACGCTATCTTGATAACCTTAATTTATAGAGAGTTTCTCCTGCACAGCTGGCGCTACTGAATGCTTCTTTTATGGAAGGGGAGTTGGTTCTAGCCCTCCGAGAGTGTGCTCTTAAAGCACTTGGCCTGGATGGGTTCAGGGCTAAGTTTTATAAAATATTATAAGAGCAGATCGGGCCCTCACTTTTAAACATTTTTAACTGGTGGTGTAGAATGAGTAGAAGTAAATCAATTTTTTACTCGTTCCAAAAGTACAAAGACTAAGGGACACTCAAGGAAGTTACATGGAAATACTTTTAAAACAGGAAGAAATATTTTTTCACTCAACGAATAGTTAAGCTCTGTATCTCTTTGCTGGAGGATGTGGTAACAGCGGTTAGCGTATCTGGGTTTTAAAAAGGCTTGGACAAGTTCCTGGAGGAAAAGTCCATAGTTTGCTATTGAGACAGACATGGGAGGCAACTGCTTTCCCCAGGATTGGTAGCATGGAATGTTGGTACTAGTTGGGTTTCTGCCAGGTACTTGTGACCTAGCTTGGCTACTGTTTGGAAACAGGATACTGGGCTAGATGGACCATTGGTCTGACCCAGTATGGCATGTTCTTATGTAATCATATAGCTCTTCATAAGATCTCACCTGAGTTTCTCAAGACAGCCCAGATGATTGTCCTCTTAAAGCCAGACAAGGATCCATGATCCCCCAATCCCTATCGCCCAATATCTGTGTTAAATTTTGAAGTAAAATTGTTTGCTAAGCTAATGGCAATCGTTTAGTGAAAGTCTTGCCCTCCTCAGTGGAATGATCCCGAGTAGGTTTTCTACAGAGTAGAACAGCAACTAAAAATATTTGCTTGATTTTAGCTTCTTTAAAAGTGGTACAAAAACAAGTTCTTTTCTATTCTTATAAGCTTTGACGCTGAGAAAGCGTTCAATTGCGATATTGGAGTTTTCTTTTAAGGTTTTATCAGCGTATGAAATTGAAGAGTTTTTCTTGGACATGGTGTGTGTTTTGTACTCTTGTACCAGGGCTGTGATATGGATGAACGTGGTTATTTCCCTATCTTTTCTGGTACATCGGGGTATGTGTCAGGCATTGTCCCTTACTGTATCTCCTTTATTATTTGTTTTGACTTTAGATCCCCTTATTAGGGAAATCTTAGCAATATCAGTGGTTGCTGGGGTGACCTTCAAGTCATCGGAATTTAAACTTTCCGCATTTGCGGATGATTTTACTTTTAATTTCAAAATTTATTAATTTCACATAATGTCAATCACAAAAATCATGACAAAAAGAAATCTCTCCAATATAAGGAAAAGGAAAGAAAGGTTTTCACCCACAACAAGGATAATATGGGATCAAGTAACAGGAAACAAAACATCTTCCATCATTAGAATAGTAACAGGGGCATTTTCGAACAGGGACGACCATCTCTAAGGGCGCCCATCTCTAAGGATGTCCCGGCGAAGGGGCGGGGAAACTCGTATTATTGAAACAAGATGGGTGTCCATCTTTCGTTTCGATAATACGGTTGGGGATGCCCAAATCTCAACATTTAGGTCGACCTTAGAGATGGTCGACCTAAATGTTGAGATGGTCGACCTTAGAGATGGTCGTCCCCGGTTTTCGGCCATAATGGAAACTGAGGACGCCCATCTCAAAAGCGACCAAATCCAAGGCATTTGGTCATGGGAGAAGCCAGCACTCATAGTGCTCTGGTCCCCCTCATATGCCAGACACCCTAGGGGGCACTGCAGTGGACTTCACAAATTGCTCCCAGGTGCACAGCTCCCTTACCTTTGGTGCTGAGCCCCCCCCAACCCCCCCCCCCCCACCAAACCCACTCCCCACAACTGTACACCACTACCATAGCCCTAAGGGGTGAAGGGGGGCACCTACATGTGGGTACAGTGGGTTTCTGGTGGGTTTTGAAGGGCTCACATTTACCACCACAAGTGTAACAGGTAGGGGGGAATGGGCCTGGGTCCGCCTGGCTGAAGTGCACTGAACCCACTAAAAACTACTCCAGGGACCTGCATACTGCTGTGATGGAGCTGGGTATGACATTTGAGGTGGCATAGAGGCTGGCAAAAAATGTTTTTACATTTTTTTTGGGTGGGAGGGGGTTGGTGACTACTGGGGGAGTAAGGGGAGGTCATCCCCAATTCCCTCCGGTGGTCATCTGGTCAGTTCAGGCACCTTTTCGAGGCTTGGTCGTGAAAAAAAATGGACCAAGTAAAGTCGGCCAAATGCTCGTCAGGGATGCTCTTCTTTTTTCCATTATAGGCCGAGGACGTCATATCTCTTAATCACGCCCCAGTCCCACCTTTGGTACAGTGCCGACACACCTCCGTGAACTTTGGTCATCCCCGCGACGGAAAACAGGTGACGGCGCCCAAAATCGGATTTCAATTATGCCGATTTGGCCGACCTTGCGAGAAGGATGCCCATCTCCCGATTTGTGTCAGAAGATGGGCGCCCTTCTCTTTCGAAAATTCCCCTGATAGTAACATAGTAGATGACGGCAGAGAAAGACCTGTACGGTCCATCCAGTCTGCCCAACAAGATATACATATAAAGTAGCACATATGAGTTTACCTGGCCTTGATTTGTCCCTATACCAAACGTAATTCTGGGTATTCAATAAGAAACGGTTTTCAAATTACAAAATTGGTAAATATAACAGAAACCTTCATGAAAATTTTAAAGCAAACATTTTTTTATCTCATTACTCATATTGTATACATAATTATTTTTTATGCAGAATCCAATAAAGTATATAAATATTTATTTGTTGTGCTCAGTTTTTTTGGTGTATTGCTGTGGACTGAAAATCCAAGCTTTGCAGGGACACCACCTTTACATCATAGCACATCCTACCTCCATCCTAATAATAATGTTCAATAGATGGGCAAAGTCCAAGAAAAATATTAAGAACTGATGTTCAAAAAAATTGAATAACAGCTACTTAGCTTAAGTGGAGATTGTGCAAAATCAAAGATCTTCTTCCTGCAAAGTTCTTGTCCACTGCAATACTTTTTTCAAAGAATCATTCCGTGCAGAATTTAAGAACAAAGGAATCACAGTTCAGCAATTTTAGTTCCCTACATGGGCCATGTTTCGCCAAACTAATGGCGTCTTCAGGGGAACTGATTGTTCAGCAGAACCAGGGAGGAGCCCCACCCTGTCCGGTTCACAAACCTACATCAGTTCTTAATATTTTTCTTGGACTTTGTCCATCTATTGAACATTATTATTATTAGGATGGAGGTAGGATGTGCTATGATGTAAAGGTGGTGTCCCTGCAAAGCTTGGATTTTCAGTCCACAGCAATACACCAAAAAAACTGAGCACAACAAATAAATATTTATATACTTTATTGGATTCTGCATAAAAAATAATTATGTATACAATATGAGTAATGAGATAAAAAAAATTTTTGCTTTAAAATTTTCATGAAGGTTTCTGTTATATTTACCAATCTTGATTTGTCCCTGCCATTTTCAGGGCACAGACCGTAGAAGTCTGCCCAGCACTAGCCCCGCCTCCCAACCACCGGTTCTGCCACCCAATCTCTGCTAAACTTCTGAGGATTCAACCCTTCTGAACAGGATTCCTTTATATTTATTCCACACATTTTTGAATTCTGTTAGTGTTTTCATCTCCACCACCTCCCACGGGAGGGCATTCCAAGTATCCACCACTCTCTCCGTGAAAAAATACTTCCTGACATGTTCCTTGAGTCTGCCCCCCTTCAACCTCATTTCATGTCCTCTAGTTTTACCGCCTTCTCGTATCCGGAAAAGGTTTGTTTGCTGGTTAATACCTTTAAAATATTTGAACATCTGTATCATATCACCCCTGTTTCTCTTTTCCTCCAGGGTATATACAAGGTCAGGTCAGCAAGTCTCTCCTCATATGTCTTGTAAATCCCATACCATTTTTGTAGCTTTTCTTTGCACCACTTCAAGTCATTTTACATCCTTAGCAAGATACGGCCTCCAAAACTGAACAACAACTTGTAGAGGGGCATCAACACCTCCTTTCTTCTGCTGGTCACACCTCTCTCTATACAGCCTAGCAACCTTCTGGCTATGGCCACCGCCTTGTTTCGTCCCCTTCAGATCCTCAGGTACTATCACCCCAAGATTCCTCTCCCTGTTTGTACATATCAGACTCTCACCTCCTAACACATACGTCTTCAGTGGATTTCTACACCCTAAGTGCATCACTTTGCATTTCTTTACATTGAATTTTAATTGCCAAATATTAGACCATTCTTCTAGCTTCTGCAGATCCTTTTTCATGTTTTCCATTCCCTCCAGGGTGTACACTCTGCTACAAATCTTGGTATCATCCACAAAAAGGCAAACTTTACCTTCTAACCCTTTGGCAATGTCACTCACAAATATATTGAACAGAATTGGCCCCAGCACCAATCCCTGAGGCACTCCACTACTCACCTTTCCCTCATTCGAGTGAATTCCATTAACCACCACCCTAATCCAGTTCACCACGTCGGGTCCTATCTTCAGCCTGTCAAGTTTATTCAAGAGCCTCCTATGGGGAATCATGTCAAAACCTTTGCTGAAATCTAAGTAGATTATGTCTATAGCACGTCCTTGATTCAATTCTCTGGTCACCCAGTCAAAGAATTCATGTTGTCTCGGATGTTGCAACTTATTGGCTTCCAGGAACTTCACTATCCTTTCCTTCAGCATCTCTTCCGTTACTTTTCCAATAACTGAAGTGAGGCTTACCGGCCTGTAGTTTCCAGCTTCTTCCCTATCACCACTTTTGTGAAGAGGGACCGCATCCGCTCTTCTCCAATCCCACGGAACCTCCCCCGTCTCCAAGGATTTATTAAACAAATCTTTAAGAGGACCTGCCAGAACCTCTCTGAGCTCCCTCAATATCCTGGGGTGGATCCCATCCGGTCCCATGGCTTTGTCCACCTTTAGATTTTCAAGTTGTTCATACACACTCTCTTCTGTGAACGGTGCTGTATCCACTCCATTCTCATATGTACTTTTGCCAGTCATTCGTGGTCCTTCTCCAGGATTTTCTTCATCATTATCCACATAGCGGTTCGCAACATCTTTCAGTCTCACAATTCCCTTTTTAGTCTTCCTCCTTTCACCAATATACCTGAAGAAATTTTTGTCGCCCCTCCTTACATTTCTAGCTATTTGTAAATGTAAAAGAAAAACACAGACACATCTGAGTCCAACGCCCACCAAGCCAGCCAGCAAAGTTCTAATACATCATGTCAGAACCCTGAATTTCTCCTTAGAAATTATAAAATCCATTCATTGTTTTGGTTCAGAGAACATATAAACCTTACCCTCAAAATGTACCATACAAGGAAATAACAAAACAAACCCAAAACCCAGCTTCTGAGCTCTGTTGCCACTGTTGAATTGCTCTTGACAGATCAGGAAAAATTCTAATTTTTTATCCCAAAAACAACTGTTCCCTTGATCAAAAATAAAGTCTTAGAACAGCATTCCGGTCATTCTCCAGAGCAAATGTCGCCACAAGAGTAGCACTGGATATGATGAAATCTAATGATGACTCCAGAAATTCAGTTAAATTCATACTAGGTTCATCAGGCGGTTCAGAAGGAAGTTGCCCAGATATAGTCCAATATTGGGCATGAACCATAGGAGGAATAGCCTCGGGTGGCAACTTCAGTATTTCACTCATATACTTCTGGACCATGTCCAGAAGTGCCTTTAAAGGTGATTTATGGAAATGTATAAAACAGAAGGTATTCTTCCTAACCTGGCTCTCCAAGTATTCCAATTTCCTATAGAGAAATCGAGCATGGTACCGGAAGATTGGAGGGTGGCCAATGTAACGCCCATTTTTAAAAATGGCTCCAGGGGAGATCCAGGAAATTATAGACCGGTGAGTCTGACTTCGGTGCCAGGGAAAATGGTAGAGGCTATTATTAAAAACAAAATTACAGAGCACATCCGAGGACATGGATTACTGAGACCAAGTCAGCACGGCTTTTGTGTGGGGAAATCTTGCCTGACCAATTTACTTCAATTCTTTGAAGGAGTGAACAAACATGTGGACAAAGGGGAGCCGGTTGATATTCTGTATCTGGATTTTCAAAAGGCGTTTGACAAGGTACCTCATGAAAGGCTACAGAGGAAATTGGAGGGTCATGGGATAGGAGGAAATGTCCTACTGTGGATTAAAAACTGGTTGAAGGATAGGAAACAGAGAGTGGGGTTAAATGGGCAGTATTCACAATGGAGAAGGGTAGTTAGTGGGGTTCCTCAGGGGTCCGTGCTAGGACCGCTGCTTTTAATATATTTATAAATGATTTAGAGATGGGAGTAACTAGCGAGGTAATTAAATTTGCTGATGACACAAAGTTATTCAAAGTCGTTAAATCACGACAGGATTGTGAAAAATTACAAGAGGACCTTACGAGACTGGGAGACTGGGCGGCTAAATGGCAGATGATGTTTAATGTGAGCAAGTGCAAGGTGATGCATGTGGGAAAAAAGAACCCGAATTATAGCTACGTCATGCAAGGTTCCACGTTAGGAGTTACGGACCAAGAAAGGGATCTGGGTGTCATCGTCGATAGAGAGTAGAGATAGTAGAATTGGAAAAGGTGCAGCGAAGGGCGACTAAAATGATAGCGGGGATGGGACGACTTCCCTATGAAGAAAGACTAAGGAGGCTAGGGCTATACAGCTTGGAGAAGAGACGGCTGAGGGGAGACATGATAGAGGTATATAAAATAATGAGTGGAGTGGAACAGGTGGATGTGAAGCGTCTGTTTAGGCTTTCCAAAAATACTAGGACTAGGGGGCATGCGATGAAACTACAGTGTAGTAAATTTAAAACAAATCGGAGAAAATATTTCTTCACCCAACGTGTAATTAAACTCTGGAATTCGTTGCCGGAGAAAGTGGTGAAGGCGGTTAGCTTAGCAGAGTTTAAAAAGGGGTTGGACGGTTTCCTAAAGGACAAGTCCATAAACCGCTACTAAACGGACTTGGAAAAATCCAAAATTCCAGGAATAACATATATAGAATGTTTGTACGTTTGGGAAGCTTGCCAGGTGCCCTTGGCCTGGATTGGCCGCTGTTGTGGACAGGATGCTGGGCTCGATGGACCCTTGGTCTTTTCCCAGTATGGCATTACTTATGTACTTATATGTACTTATCTTTGGTTAAAGAGCCATACAAATCTTGCAAGACACTAACCTTCTTGTCCATGGATCCCATCGTCGTAGCTTGTAGCTCCAACCTCTGTGTATGATCTGAAGAAGTTCTAACAACATCAGACAACTGCACACCAAAATTTGAAGACATAAGAACAGCCATACTGGGTCAGACCAATGGTCCATCCAGCCCAGTATCCTGCTTCCAGCAGTGGCCAATCCAGGTCTCAAGTACCTGGCAGAAACACAATTAGTAGCACCATTCCACGCTACCAATCCCAGGACAAGCGGTGGCTTGCCCCATGTCTGTCTGAATAACAGGCTATGGACTTTTCCTCCAGGAACTTGTGCAACCTTTTTCAAAACCAGATACACTAACCAACGTTACCACATCCTCCAGCAACAAGTTCCAAAGTTTAACTCTTTTTTGAGTGAAAAAATATTTCCACCTGTTTGTTTTAAAAGTATTCCCATGCAATTTCATTGATTGTCCTCTGGTCTTTGTACTTTTGAATGAGAGAAAAACTGATTCACCTACACACATTCCACTCCACTCAGGATTTTGTAGAACTTAGTCATATCCCCCCTCAGCCATCTCTTTTTCATGCTGAAGAGCCCTAACCTCTTTAGGCTTTCCTCATACGGGAGCAGTTTCATCCCCTCTATCATTTTGGTCACTCTTCTTTGAACCTTTTGTAATTCCACTATATCTTTTTTGAGATACGGCGACCAGAATTGAAGGCAATACTCAAGGAGAGATCGCACCATGGAGCAATACAGAGACATAATAATATTTTTGGTCTTATTTTGCATCCCTCTCCTAATAATTCCTAGCATCCTGTTTGCTTTTTTGGCTACCACCACACACTGAGGAAAAGATTTCAGCGTATTGTCTACAATGACACCTAGATCTTTTTCTTGAGTGTTGACTCCTAAAGTGGACCCTAGCATTAGATAACTATGATTCAGATTATTTTTCCCAATGTGCATCACTTTTAATTTGTCTATATTAAATTTCATCTGCCATTTGAATATCTCACAATTCCTCTTTTAAACCCTTATTTTTAAGCTGTGGCAGAAACTACTACTACTTATCACTTCTATAGTGCTACAAAGCATACACAGCACTGTACATCATACACGAAAAGACAATCCCTGCTCAAAGAGCTTACAATCTAAATAGGACAAACACACAGATAGATCAACTAAGAAACTAGAGGCAAAGGCTATGGAGACTAACTAGTAAAATTGGCTTGCTTTTTTTTTTAATTTTAAAATTCCAACTATGTTTATCAATATCCTACAATTCCTCTTTTAAACCCTAATCTTTAAGTTACCAAGCTCAGAATAGAATAATGTCACTTATCCACAGACAGAGATGTCCTCTTCTCTCAGAACTTCCTGGTAAGCAAGGTGTTTCTTTAAAGAATATATTTGAAGCAATTCTTTCTATAGACAAAAACTTGCAAATGAACTTGTCTTTATATAGTAAGTTTACTGAAGAAGCGTCACTTAAATTGACTGATCATGAATCTAGACCCTTGTCTGTTGAGAAAACTGGATAAAATGGAGTCTCAACTTACTTTGGGACAATCGTCTATTGCTGCTTCAACCAAAGATAATTTGCTTCTACATTGACAGTTAAAGGCCTTGGAAAATGCCTCTCCAGCTTCTAATTTGAGATTTTTTAATTTCCCGGTGACCCATTACTTATCAACTATAGAACTGTTTAAGATGTCGTTAAAGGATGTTCTGCAGCTTAGTCTGGATGCCTTTGAGATTAAGCAGTTATATTATTTGCCTAGGAATATTTGTGGGGGTAACCAGGAAGGAGAATTTGATATATCAAACTCTCCAGATAGTCTAGTTCTGACAAAATTTCTTGAGTCTTCTCAAGATAATATAACTAAGAGAGCAACTTTATTGGTAGTTTTGGGCTCTCTGGAACAGAAATTAAAAATTCTTAAAGCAAATGCTCCTAAAAAATTGGTACCTTTTTGTGGACAAACTGTGTTGTTGTTTCCTGATGTTGCCAGGCCTATTCAGATGAAAAGTAAAGCCTTCCTGAAGCTGAGACCTAGAGTCTTGGCTTTGGCGGGCCTTTTTTCTTGAAGTTTCACTGCAAATGCCTGGTAACGCATGTGACAATCCTTATATATTTTTGGACCCACTACACTTGGAAAATTATATAGTTTCAAATGAAAGTCTTAGTACTGTCCCTTAGAGTTAATGGTGGTTTTATGTAGAGGGTTTTATTAATATTTGCCTCTGTGTAGTTTCTTTGAGTTTGTCTTTTGTTAGATATGTTATTTATTATTTTAATTTCATTAGGCACTTGCAATTCGCCATGATGTGGACTAGTATGCTTTGAGATATGTATTGTTTTTCTTGATGTAATTTTCTTGCGTTTTTCTTGCAATTACTTTTGTAATTATTCTAAAATTTCTGAATAAAAGTAGAGGAGTGTGGTAGCCCTGTTAGTCCACTCTTAAGGTTATCAATAGAAATCAAACAAAATAAAACATGGAAAAGAAAATAAGATGATACCTTTTTTATTGGACATAACTTAATACATTTCTTGATTAGCTTTCGAAGGTTGCCCTTCTTCGTCAGATCGGAAATAAGCAAATGTGCTAGCTGACAGTGTATATAAGTGAAAACATTTAAGCATTACTATGACAGTCTGACAGGGTGGGAGGATGGGGGTGGGTCGGAGGTATGCATGGGGACATCAAAGCATATCATTGATATTCTAACAGGATGGGTGTGGATAGGTGAGGGGTGGGGTGATCAACAGAGACATACAGCTTTATGGTTTATAATGCGCTAGGAACCCCAGATCCTTGTTAAGTCCTTTCTGTTGGGTGTTAAAATATTCAATCATTCTGACTTCAAAGGTCTTACGTTCTTGTATGGTTTTAAAGTTACCTTTCAGTATTCTTACTGTGAAATCACTGGTACAGTGTCCTGGTTCTGTGAAGTGCTGTCCCACCGGGGTGGGGGCCCTACTGGCTGTATTGATCATGTGATGTCTATGTAAATTGAATCTTGTCTTAAGCATCTGGCCTGTTTCTCCAATATAGCATCCTTCGTTACATTTTTTACACGGAATGATATATACCACATTGGAAGATGAGCAAGTGAAAGATCCCTTTATGCTGAATATCTTTTCTTTGTGGATAACTGTGGGGTCCTGTGAAATATTTTGGCATAGTTTGCAACTGGATAAATTACAGGGACGTGTGCCCTTCTGTTCCTTTTCAGTCTGTGATGGAAGTTTACTTCTGATTAGCTTGTGTTTTAAGTTGGGTGGCTGTCAGAAGGCCAGTACTGGTGGGGATGGGAATATCTCTTTCAGTAATTCATCCTCCTGGAGTATAGGTTGTAGATCTCTTATGATTTTCCTCAGTTTTTCCAGCTCTGGATTGCATGTCACTACAAGGGGGATTCTGTCTGTGGATTTTTTTCTCCTTGTACTGTAGCAGATTCTCCCTGGGTGTTTTGAGGGAGGAGACAATATTCTTGGAGATTATTTTGGGGTTGTAGCCTTTCTGTTTGAAGGATGCAGTCAGGCTTTTAAGGTGTCTGTCTCTGTCCCAGGGGCGTAGCTACGGGTGGGCCTGGATGGGCCCAGGCCCACCCAGTTTTTAGTCAGGCCCACCCAGATGCCACCGTGTCTCCTCACCCTCTCCCACCCCCGCCATAGCGCTTGTCTTCAACGCTATCGGCGCTGCCTCCTCTACCTCACAGTCTCCGAGTCCGTCTCCCACTCCCATGGCAGCTTGCGATTTGCTACCGGCACTGCCTGACAGCTGACTGACGCGGCGCAATGTCCTGCTCCAGGGGCGGGGCCTTCCCTCTGCCGCACTGATTCAACTTCCTGTTTACGCAGGGCAGAAGAACACACGCGGCAGAGGGAAGGTCCTGGAGCAGGTTGTCGGCTCCGCGTCTGTGGTGTCAGGTAGCACCGGTAGCAAATTGTAAGCACTGCTGGGGGGGGGGGGACGGAGACTGTGAGGTGGAGGAGGCAGCGCCGATATCGTCGAATACAAGCGCTGCAGCGGGGGTGGGAGAGGGTGAGGAAGACAGTGGTCTGCTCGCCCTGCAAGGGGAGGGGGCTGAAGGGAAGGGAGAGGTTCTGGACGTGTGTGGGGGGTGAGGAAGACACAGGGGAGCGGGCTGAAGGGAATGGAGAGGTTCTGGACGTGTGTGGGGAAGGGAGAGGTTCTGGACGTGTGAGGGGGGTGAGGAAGACAAAGGGGAGCGGGCTGAAGAGAAGGGAGAGGTTCTGGACGTGTGTGGGGGGTGAGGAAGACACAGGGGAGCGGGCTGAAGGGAATGGAGAGGTTCTGGACGTGTGTGGGGAAGGGAGAGGTTCTGGATGTGTGGGGGGGTGAGGAAGACAAAGGGGAGCGGTCTGAAGGGAAGGGAGAGGTTCTGGACGTGTGGGGGGGGTGAGGAAGACAAAGGGGAGCGGGCTGAAGGGAAGGGAGAGGTTCTGGACGTGTGTGGGGAAGGGAGAGGTTCTGGACGTGTGGGGGGGGTGAGGAAGACAAAGGGGAGCGGGCTGAAAGGAAGGGAGAGGTTCTGGACGTGTGGGGGGGTGAGGAAGACAAAGGGGAGCGGGCTGAAGGGAAGGGAGAGGTTCTGGACGTGTGTGGGGGAAGGGAGAGGTTCTGTACATGTGTGGGAGTGAGGAAGACAAAGGGGAGCCGGCTGAAGGGAAGGGAGAGGTTCTGGACGTGTGTGGGGGAAGGGAGAGGTTCTGGACATGTGTGGGGGTGAGGAAGACAAAGGGGAGCCGGCTGAAGGGAAGGGAGAGGTTCTGGATGTGTGTGGGGGAAGGGAGAGGTTCTGGACGTGTGGGGGGAGGTGAGGAAGACAAAGGGGAGCCGGCTGAAGGGAAGGGAGAGGTTCTGGACGTGTGTGTGGACATTAGGGAAGGAGTGGGGGAAATCCTGGCCACACTGGATCACAGGAGAGGGGGGCAAGATGAAAGAAAGAAGTGACAGGAAGATGCTGGGAGGGGGTGAAGGGTGGGGAGAAGAGAGGGAGCAGATGCTGGGCTAGAAAGGTGGAGGGAGAGAGACACTGGGAAAGGTGGAACCATGTGGGAGAGGCCAAGGGGGTGGCAAGGAAATAAACGCGAGGAAGATGGTGATTACAGGGGAAAGAAATATGGTAAGGGGGAATAGATTGAAGATGGAAGGGAATGGATGGCTGGGGAAGCAGAGAGATGGGGACTAGGAGAACTAGTGTGTGAAAAGGAAATGGAAATCTGACAGGTATCTGAAAAGTAAAACAAAGGAAAAAGGGTTAGGATAAAATTTGGGTGGACAGAGAAAAGGAAATAAAAAAAAAGAGAGGAAAGAGCTAAAATGGAAAGGTCAATATGTCAGAGGCAAGTGAAATGAGGGAATGGAACAAGAAAGGAGAAAAAGACAAATGGACAGCAGCTGCTTGAAGGAGAAATAGCAGAAAGATTGGAAAGTTCAAAAGAGAACCTGGATCAACATGATGGAAAAAGAAAATGACCAGACAACAAAGGTAGAAAAGGCATTTTATTTTATTTTGAATCTTAACTGAAATATGATAGCTTGAGAAATGTGCATAGCAGATGTCACTTTCCTCATGAGCTAAAGTGTTTCTGTTTCTATTTTGAGTTGGGAGGTGCTGGGGGAGAGGTGGAGAATAGGGGGAGGAAGGGGGCGGGGCAGAGAGAAACTTTTTTGCCCACCCACTTTGGGCTGAGGCCCACCCAAAATTGGCTGTCTGGCTACGCCACTGCTCTGTCCCCTGGGTCAGAGCAGATACGGTGGTATCTTGTGGCTTGGCTGTAAATGATGGATCTTTTTGTATGTGAAGGATGGAAGCTAGAGTTGTGGAGGTAGCTGCATCTGTCTGTGGGTTTCTTGTATATAGATGTTTGTATACAGCCATCACTGATTGAGACCGTGGTGTCCAAAAAATTGACTTTTTCTGGGGAGTAGTCAATTTTGAATCTGATTGTAGGATGGTATGTATTGAAGGCAGAAAAAAATTGTTTCAGAGTTTCTTCACCCTCCGTCCAAATGATAAAAATGTCATCGATGTACCGGTAGTATTTTAGAGGTTTGATCTGGTGTGCATTCAGAAATGTCTCTTCCAGCTCAGCCATAAAAAGGTTGGCATATTGGGGTACTGTCCTGGTGCCCATCGCAGTGTCCATTATTTGCAGATAGATATCATTGTTAAAGCGGAAGTAGTTGTGAGTTAAAATGAATTTGATTTATTTTGTAATAGTTTCTGGTGAGTATTGATGGTCCAGTGTGGATTTTTTTAGGAGTCTTCCACATGTGGAATGTTGCTGTATAGTGATTCTACATCCATCGTGACCAGAAGGGTGTTAGGTGGTAGTTGCTTGATATTTTTCAATTTATTCAGAAAGTCTGTGGTGTCTTGTATGAAGCTGTTAGTTTTGTGTACGAGAGGTTTCAGAATTCCCTCTATGAATCCATATATTTCTTCCGTGAGTGTGCCAATACCAGATATGATTGGTCTGCCAGGGTTTCCTGGTTTGTGGATCTTGGGTAGCATGTAGAATGTGCCCACAGCAGGCTGGTTTGGTATGAGTTTCTTCAGGTGAGGTTGCGCTTGTGTAGGAATGTATGAATAAAAGTAAAAATTAAAAAAAAGGAGTAGGCATAAATGTTAGCACATAATGCGCATGTATATGTGCATGCAAATTGTGACTCTGCCCCCTCTCAGCCTGAGCACGCTCACTTTACAAGTACAAAGACTTAGGAAAGGAAGAGTTAGTGGTTACTGAGGATGGGCCATTTGGCCCTTATCTTCCGTCATGTTCGATGTTTCTACACAAAGAGGGTTTATAAACTGACCTCACATATGGAGGCAGGGTTGGAATCATGAACTCAGCTTTCCTTAACTTTTAGCATTCATGTCCCTGATTCAGTGTCTGGAAGTCTTAGAGGCAAAGAAATAATACAAGTGAGACGATGTGGGGCAATTCAATATCGTAGGCGCAAGAAAGAAGAGCACTTAGCTCCAGTTCTGTAATGGCATTAAGATGCTCCTAACCTCTTATAGAATGGTATTACGACAGCTTACGCCAGGTCAGTGGCCCACTGGTACACACGCGCAAATGCCAATTTATGATGCCATTCATTTGAGTAAGTGTACATATTCTATAAACCAGTCTAAATTGTGGTTCCCCTTATAGAATTGCCTTTTATATGTTTTACAAAGAGGCAGGAATTAAAAAAAAAAAAAACAAAAGTGAAATGCTGGGGTCATTTAATTTTTTCTATTTGTTTTAGGAAACAGATGATCAGTTGGTTCAAGAAAAGATTCTTCAGGTGACAAAACAAAAATCAGAGTTACAGAACCAGAAGAGAAAAGTGGAGAGCTTAGAAAGAGCCCTCACTCACATGAGCAGAGAGTTTGAGACTGAAATTCATAAGACCCAGAAGGAGGCCCTGGTACAGAACCAGGCTGGACACGTAGAAATAGACAAGCTGCAAAAGCTGCTAGAAATGAAGGATCGGGAAATGAACCGAGTGAAGAAACTGGCCAAAAACATATTAGAGGAGCGGACAGAGGTGGAGTGCTTCTTCCTGCATGCACTGCAACAAGTGAAACATGAAATCGTTTCAAACAGAAAGTGGTACAGACAGGCAGCCCAGGCAGCATACCAGAGAAAGATGATGGAAGCTGCAGCAGGGAAAGAAGAGTATCCCAAAGTCCGAAACTTTAATGACAATGAACACAGCACTAATAATGTTCATCAAGATCTAAAGGAGGCTGAAAAATGGTGAGTAATACTGTCCATCTAATTTTCAAAGCTCAAAGTGATGCTGCACTTTATAGCACATATAACCAATGAACATTTGGGTTTTTTCAAGAGTACTGGACTGCAGGTAAACACATTCAAAAGCAAAAAAGAACTACAGCCAAACGGGTGAAAAGCCTTAATAAATCAGACCCCATATCTTCTTCAAGACTTGAAATGACTACAGATACTCTAGAAACACTGCTTCGAAAGCTGGTTTCACTTTTATTTATACTAGAAGAGCATATGTACAAGCTGCTTCACAGGCCTAATGTGGGTGTACACAGTTCACCGATAATTATGCTGAGATTTGGGATATAGTAGGGTTGACATTCAGCAGACTTAAAATCCATAGCCCAGAGTAACTAAGGTATTCTCTGAGGACAAGCAGGCTGCTTGTTCTCACATGTGGGTCGGCATCCACGGTGGCCCAGGAAATGGCAAATTTTTGTACAGCAAAATTTTTAAAAATGTTGCCAGAGCCTTCTGGCGCGCGAACCGCCCGTCGCGTGAGCGTTCCCTCTCAGTTTTTTCTTGTCCGTGGTGAGATAAAGAGGTTTTTCCTTGTTCACTTCGCTGGCCCAGGAAACAGAGTCTTGACGATTCTTTTTATATATATTTTTTCTTTTCTTATATCATTATTTGTTTTTCTTAAAAAAAAAAAAAAAAACTGATATTTTTTTCTTAGTTTTTTGGCACTTTCTAAGTTTTCTTTCTTTTCGACGCGGCCAGCCTTAGGCCGCGCGGTCGGGTTTTTCCCCTTTTGTGCCCTTTACTTTTTTGGCACAATCACATCGTTTAATTTTGCCGAAGCCGTTTTTCCTTCCATATCATCGAAGACACCCAGCGGCTTCAAACGTTGTACTTGGTGCAACCAGATCATATCGGGTACCGATACCCATGGTTGGTGTATCCAGTGCCTTGGGCCTGACGATAGCCCAGCCGCTTGCAGTCTATGTCTTCTCATGAAGAAACGGACCCAAGTGTCTCGAGAAGCCCAACAAGAGAAACTTTTTGGGGCTCGTTTCGGTCCTTTGACATCAGTACCAAGGTTGACGGCGTCAACATCGATATCGAGGGACGCATCGACGTCGGGAGCGAAGGTAATGGCTGCGGAACAACCAACTCGTGCTGTAAGCAGTGAGGCATCGAGTGGGTCTCCACCTGTCTTGAGGCTTCCTGTTATGCAGGCCCCCCGGGACTGACCTTCGTCGGACCCGGCCCCAAGGAGACATGAGGATTCCACGTCTTTCTCATTGGTACCGAGGAGTTTCGATGATGGGCATTGAGCGAAGGTGAAGAAGCACCATAATCGTTCATCATTCGACACGAGAAGCGTCGGCGCCGAGAGGATTGCTCTCCCTCTATTCAGGAGGTGCCGATGCATCGGTCTAGCAGCCCGGTACCTGCTCCCGAGCCTCGACAGATTCTGCCACCAGCTGCTTCACTGACACCGCAGCCTTGTCCGACAGAGGCTCTCGATGAGCGCATCAGGGCCATGCTTCCAGAGCTTCTGGAGGGGTTGCTGCGCCAGTCTGCTTTGGTGCCGGGGGTGATTGCACCTTCTGTACCGTCTACTGCAGCGGCATCTGGCCCTTCGCCTGTGGTGAGATCCCCGACTTCGGTGCCACCTGCGCCATTGATGTCAGCTGCCACCCAGGTTGACTCCCCTTCGTCCAGGCGGGTGTCGACTTCTTGGCACTGCCATTGAGGATGTTGTTCCTCGGCGTCGAGCCAGGCTCAATTTCGGACTGCTCTGAGTGATGTCTTGTCCGATACTGAAGATGAGCGTTCGTGGGAGGAAGCGGAGGATCCCAGGTACTTTTCTTCTGACGAGTCCTATGGGATTCCTTCTGAACCTTCCCCTCCACTAGAAAGGAGACTTTCTCCACCAGAGTCTATCCTTCACCTCCTTTGTCTGGGAAATGGCTGCAGCTATTCCCTTCCCTATGGTGGTTGAGGATGAGCCCAGGGCTGAGATGCTCGAGCTCCTGGATTACCCTTCTCCGCCTAGAGAGGCTGCAACGTCTCCTTTGCATAATGTACCGAAGGAAGTCCTTATGCGAAACTGGTCGTTCCCTCTGTCTAATTCCATGATCCCGAAAAAGAATGAATCCCAATATCGGATCCACCAGGAGCCTGGATTGATGAAGTCTCAGCTACCTCACAATTCCATGGTGATGGACTCCGCTCTCAAAAGAGCCAAGAGTACTAGGGACTGTGCCTCGGTGCCCCCAGGCAGAGAATCTAGAACCTTAGACTCTTTTGGGAGGAAGGCGTATCAGGCCCTATGCTCGCTGCCAAAATCCAAACATATCAGCTCTTCACGAGCATCCACTTGTGGAACTCAGTGAGGCAACTGTCTAGCTTGGTTGATGCACTCCCTCCGGAGCAGGCCGAGCCTTTTCGCCAGGTGGTCAGGTAGCAGAAGGTGTGTCAAATTCCTGGCCAGGGGTACGTTCGACACTTTTGATGTAGCATCCAGGATCGCTGCCCAAGGTATAGTGATGCACAGACTCTCATGGCTGCGTGTCTCTGACCTGGATCATTCGGTCCAGCAGCAGATGGTGGATGTTCCTTGCCAGGGGAATAACCTTTTTGGTGAAAAAGTAGAGGATCTAGTTGGCCAGCTCAAGAAGCACAATGATGCTATGGATTCTCTCTCCCACCGGGCGTCTTCTGCTACTACCTCCTTATCTAGGAGGTTTTTTGGAGGGAAGAGGAGTGCTCCCTATTCCTATGCTAGGCGTAGGTACACTCTTGCTTCTCGCAGCCTGTCTAGGCTCAGTCCCAGCGCGCTCGTTCTCATCAACAGCGTGCGCCTAAGGCCTCTGCGGCTCCCCAGCAAAAGCAAGGGACGGGCTTTTGACTGGCTCCAGTTCAGCATAGCCTCAGTAAAAGTGTCTGTGTCGGACGACTTGCCGGTTGGAGGGAGGTTGATATTTTTTCACCAAAGGTGGCCTCTCATAACCTCCGACCGGTGGGTTCTTCAAATAGTCCAGTCAGGATACACCCTCAATCTGGAATCCAAACGTCCAAATTGTCCACCGGGAGCTTATTCTTACAGTTCCCAGCACAAACAGGTACTTGCAGAGGAACTCTCCGCCCTTCTGAAGGCCCAAGCGGTTGAACCCGTTCCACCAGGGGAAGAAGGGCTAGGAATCTATTCCAGGTACTTTCTTGTGCAAAAGAAAACAGGGGGGGATGTGTCCCATCTTAGACCTAAGGGCACTGAACAAATTCTTGTCCGAGAAAAGTTCAGGATGGTTTCCCTGGGCACCCTTCTTCCCATGAATGTGGGATACAAATGCAACAAATAAATAAATAAATGATTCAGGAAAACGATTGGCTATGCTCTCTGGAATTAAAGGATGCTTACACACACATCTCGATACTTCCAGTTCACAGGAAGTGTCTTCGATTTCAGCTGGGAACACAGCATTTTCAGTACCGTATACTTCCTTTTGGCCTGGCATCTGCGCCCAGAGTGTTTACCAAATGCCTAGCTGTAGTCGCAGCATCGCTACGCAGACTGGGAGTGCATGTGTTTCCTTATCTCGACGATTGGCTGGTGAAGAGCACGTCAAATGAGGGTGATCTGGAGTCCATGTGAATGACTATTCGGGTGCTAGAGCTACTGGGGTTCGTCATAAATTATCCTATCTCACCCCAGTCCAAACTTTGGAATTCATTGGAGCCCTGTTGAACACTCAGACAGTTCGAGCGTATCTTCCCACGACAAGGGCGGACAACCTTCTGTCCCTGGTGTTCATGGTTCGAGAGTCCCAGCAGGTCACGGCTCGGCAGATGTTGAGACTTCTCGGGCATATGGCCTCCACAGTTCATGTCATGCCCATGGCAAGTCTACATATGAGATCAGCTCAATGGACCCTAGCTTCCCAGTGATTTCAAGCTGCGGGGGATCTAAAGGATGTAATCCAACTGTCCACCGGCTTTCGAAATTCTCTTCACTGGTGGACAATTCGATCCAATTTGACCATGGGATGACCATTCCAAGTTCCTCAGCCACGAAAGGTGCTGACGACAGATGCATCTCTCCTGGGGTGGGGAGCTCATGTACATGGGCTCCACTCTCAGGGAGCCTGGTCCTTTCAGGAAAGAGGTCTGCAGATCAACCTCCTGGAATTAAGAGCGATCTGGAATGCTCTAAAGGCTTTCAGAAATTGGCTGTCCAACCAAGTAATCTTGATTCAGACAGACAATTAGGTTGCCATGTACTACACCAACAAGCAGGGGGGGCACCGGATCGCGCCCTCTGTGTCAGGAAGCCGTCCAGATGTGGCTTTGGGCTCGCCGTCACAGCATGTTTCTCCAAGCCACTTATCTGGCAGGCGTAAACAACAGTCTGGCCGACAGGTTGAGCAGGATAATGCAACCTCAAGAGTGGTCACTGAACATGGGCGTGGTCCGCAAGATCTTCCGAGCGTGGGGCACCCTCTCGGTGGATCTTTTTGGCACTCACATCAATCACAAGGTCCCTCAGTTCTGTTCCAGACTTCAGGCCCATGACAGACTAGTGTCAGATGCCTTTCTCCTACATTGGGGGACAGGCCTTCTTGTATGCATATCCTCCCATACCTTTGCTGAAACTCAAGCAAGACTGCAGAACCATGATCCTGATTGCACCCTTCTGGCCGCATCAGATCTGGTTCCCTCTTCTTCTGGACTTGTTCTCTGAAGAACCATGGAGATTGGACTGTTTTCTTGCTCTGCTCCTTACTCTGATCCAGTCTAATCACTGTCTCCGTTTCTGCTATGCTGATATTCAGGTTCTCTACCATAGTGTTTCTCAAGTCCAGTCCAGTCCTGGAGTACCCCTTGCTAGTCAGGTTTTCAGGATATCCACAATGAATATGCATGCAAGAGATTTGCATATAATGGAGGCAGTGTATGCAAATCAAGTTTATGCATATTCATTGTGAATATCCTGAAAACTTGACTGGCAAAGGGGAACTCGAGGACTGGACTTGAGAAACACTGCTCTGCTGTGCTTCCCCTTCCTGCTCTGATCTCCCAATTTATGTGCATAGTTTATAGAATGCTAAAAGTTACATGCATCACTCAGCACACCTATGCACGTCACAGGAGGTGAGTCACTTTCAACTGAACGAGCTCTAGAATGAGGGGGGGCATAAGATGAAGGTGAAAAGGAATAGACTCAAGAGTAACCTGAGAAAATGCTCTTTACATGGAAAAAATGGTGAATTCGTGGAATGGCTTTCCAATGGAGATGGTGGAGATGAAGACTGTATCTGAATTCAAGAAAGCTTGGGACAGGTACATAGGATCTTTAAGGGAGAGGAAGGAATGGTAGACAGCAGGCATGGGCAGACAGGATAGGCCATATGGTCTTTATATGCATTCACTTTTTCTCTGTTTCTATGACACAGAGCATTCAATTGGGCCATTTATAAGTGCCTGTTTGAAATGTTGGGAGCAGGGGCCCACATTGGGGCAACCTTCTGTGGAAATGTTCTAGTGTATGTTTCTCCTGGGAGGGAGTGAGAAGACATGCAAGTAGGATATTGCAGTTTTGGATAACAGTGTCACCTCATTTGGAATCGTTTGCAGATTTCTCTGTACTGTAGTAACTCACAACCAAAGGAGAGAGTATTCCTTTACTTTGTTTTTGTTAACTTGTAAGTGTATCTTAATTAACTGGAGGATTCGAGAACTTCCCACTCTGATGCAATGGCATAACTTGCTATATAGGTTAATGGTGTTGGTGCACCATAGAGTTCAACCAGGAAGTGGTGTGGTTAGACATGTCACACAGAGTGAAAAGCTAGCTTTTGAATTACTGACATTCTGAGGCTTAAGAGGTTCATTGACCTCCAGGCTTATGCTATATCATTTGGAACTCTCACCAATGGACTACTGCAATGCTCTTCCAGAGCGCGCAGTTTGAGCTTTGCAGATGATCCAAAATGCAGTAGCATGAATTGCTTCAGGAACATCATAACATGCCTATTCTGCAAGAGCTACATTGGTTGCTAGTTATGGTTTGGCTAAATTTAAAATCCTGGTTCTCTTATTTAAAGCACTTAGACATAATAGCCCTCTTCAGTTAGTACACCCTTAGATGGAAATAAATTAAGTGACAGCTCTTCATATGGCACGGGACACCGTTCACTGGGTAAATCTACTACTACTACTACTTAACATTTCTAAAGCGCTACAAGGGTTATGCAGCGCTGTACAATTTAACATAGAAGGACAGTCCCTGCTCAAAGAGCTTACAATCTAAAGGACACGTGAACAGTGAGTCTGATAGGGGCGGTCAAATTGGGACAGTCTGGATTTCCTGAAAGAGTTAGGTGCCGAACGCAGCATTGAAGAGGTGGGCTTTAAGCAAAGACTTGAAGATGGGCAGGGAGGGGGCTTGGCGTATGGGCTCGGGAAGGTTGTTCCAAGCATAGGGTGAGGCGAGGCAGAATGAGCGGAGCCTGGAGTTGGCAGTGGTGGAGAAGGGTAATGAGAGGAGGGATTTGTCCTGTGAACGGAGGTTTCGGGCGGGAATCTCTCTTATCTGCACCCTTGTCCTCCACTGCTAACTCCAGACTCCATTCCTTTTATCTTGCTGCACCTTATGCCTGGAATAGACTTCCTGAGCCGGTACGTCAAGCTCCATCTCTGGCCGTCTTCAAATCTAAGCTAAAAGCCCACCTTTTTGATGCTGCTTTTAACTCCTAACCCTTATTCACTTGTTCAGAACCCTTGTTTTATCATCCTCACTTTAATATTCCCTTATCTCTTGTTTGTCCTGTTTGTCTGTCCTAATTAGATTGTAAGCTCTGTCTAGCAGGGACTGTCTCTTCATGTGCAAGTGTACAGCGCTGCTTACGTCTAGTAGCGCTATAGAAATGATAAGTAGTAGTAGTAGTAGTAGTATGGTAAGCAAATGAAACAGAATCTGTTTTCTTTTGGGCCCTTGAATCTGGAATTCTCTTTTGTCCATACCAAGATTTTTGTGCCACATGAGATAGTACCTTAAAAAGACTTGGGCATTTTCGAACGGGGACGGCCATCTCTGAGGACGTCCCTGCAAAGGGGCGGGGCATCCCATATTATCGAAACAAGATGGGCGTCCATCTTTCGTTTCGATAATACGGTCGGGGATGCTCAAATCTCAACATTTAGGTCAACCTAAGAGATGGTCGACCTTAAGAGATGGGCGACCTCGGTTTTCGCCGATAATGGAAACCGAGGACGCCCATCTCAAAAATGACCAAATCCATGGCATTTTGTCATGGGAGGAGCCAGCATTCCTAGTGCACTGGTCCCCCCTCACATGCCAGGACACCAACTGGGCACACTAGGGGGCACTGCAGTGGACTTCACAAAAAGCTCCCTTACCTTGTGTGTTGAGCCCCCCAAACCCCCCCAAAACCCACTCCCCACAACTCTACACCACTACCTTAGCCCTAAGGGGTGAAGGGGGGCACCTACATGTGGGTACAGTGGGTTTCTGGTGGGTTTTGAAGGGCTCACAGTTACCACCACAAGTGTAACAGGTAGGGGAGGGATGGACCTGGGTCCGCCTGGCTGAAATGCACTGCACCCACTAAAAACTGCTCCAGGGACCTGCATACTGCTGTGATGGAGCTGGGTATGACATTTGAGGCTGACATAGAGGCTGGCAAAAAATGTTTGTACATTTTTTTTGGGTGGGAGGGGGTTGGTGACCACTGGCGGAGTAAGGGGAGGTCATCTCCGATTCCCTCCACTGGTCAGTTCGGGCACATTTTCAAGACTTGGTCCTGAAAAAAAAGGGACCAAGTAAAGTCGGCCAAATGTTCATCAGGGACGCCCTTCTTTTTTCCATTATTGGCCGAGGACGCCCATCTCCTAAGCACACCCTAGTCCCGCCTTCGTTATACTGCTGACGCCCCCGTGAACTTTGGTCGTCCCTGCCACGGAAAGAGGGCGCCCAAAATGGCTTTCGATTATGCCAATTTGGCCGACCTTGCGAGAAGGATGCCCATCTCCTGATTTGTGTCGGAAGATGGGCGCCATTCTCTTTCGAAAATTCGCCTGATAGCTGTTTAAAAATTCTTTTTAAATGTTTGTCTGAGAACTATATATGCTTAGTTATAGGTGCCACTTCTTGAAAAACTTGATATCATGTTTTTAAATGTTTGTTTTATGATATCTGTGTTTTAATGGAAACCATGGAGGACATTGTGATATGTGGTTTAAAAAAGCTTTTACTAAGTAAGCAAAATAAATATATTCTGTGGTATACATCAGTGTTTCCCAAGTCCAGTCCTGGAGTATCCCTTGCCAGTCAGGTTTTCAGCATATCCACAATGAATACGCATGAACTTGATTTGCACACACTGTCAAGGTCTCTTAAGACTTAATATCTGTAAAGCCTTAATATCCTGAAGTATAACTTCGGCACATCAGCACATACCTGAAGCCTCTTTATTTTCTGAAATTTCCTTTATTGATTAAATATAGATAGTTTACTCACAGTCAGATGTTCAGAAGTTTATGCCCAAGCCAACAGAGACTCCGTAATTCTGAGAGCTGTATCAGTAGCTGGAGACAGAAGTCTGAAGAAAGGCAGCTTTATTGCAGAGGTGGGAAAATAGTAGGTAGTTCAGAGCTGGGTGGCTGGAATATGCAATATCTTATTAGAAACGAGTTTGTTACGAGGGGTTTAGCAGGACAAGTGCTGTCTGAAGCAAGATGCAGAATGCCTCGTGGAGAAGGAGAGGCCAAGAAGGGGCTTGCACAGACCCAGGGAGGAGGAGGTCAAGGGACCAAAAGGGACAGAGTCTGCCATCAGGTAGCAGGGGTGGTCCCAGAGGGCAGCCCTCAATTGGAGTGAAAGGTCATACCCAGCTGACCTCTCAGGACAGAGATAGTAAGAATGACCAGGAAATGATAGCAGGTAGACAAAAGGGCCAAGTTTGGCTGAGAAAGAGAAGATGTCATTGCAGGAGAATAGACTAATAGTAACAGACAAGCAAGGGTGACTGCATTATATGTGAGACTACATTACACACAACGCACTGCTCATATCTTTGCAGTGAGGGCTGCAGCAGTAAAAATCCTTAGAAGTGAGAATAACAGTAAAAGCATTAAACACATTTTAGGGCCACAAAATAAACTAGTGGAAGGCTGTTGGAGGACAGAAGTACATAAGTAATGCCACACTGGGAAAAGACCAAGGATCCATCGAGCCATCATCCTATCCACGACAGCGGCCAATCCAGGCCAAGGGCACCTGGCAAGCTTCCCAAACGTACAAACATGTTATTCCCGGAATTATGGATTTTTCCCAAGTCCATTTAGTAGTGGGTTATGGACTTGTCCTTTAGGAAACCGAACATACACTGCCTCCATTATAGGCACATCTCTTTCATATATATTCATGGAGGACATCCTGAAAACCTGACTGGCAAGGGGTACTCCAGGAGTGGACTTAGGAAATACTGTTGCATACTACTATAACGTGTTTTTCCACATTTAGTTAAATATCATTTGCTGCATTAATTATGGTTTCTTACTTTCTTTTGATTATTAGGACCAATATCCAGTCGGGGAAAGTAGACATTAGTGACTTGACCTGGGAGCAGAAAGAGAAAGTCCTGAGGTTACTTTTTGCCAAAATAAATGGAGTGAAAATGAGGTAAAGAGTATTACTTTTATAATAACTTCTGTGTGTAATGAACAATATAGATAGAGTGCAGTAAGAAAGGATGGGTAATTCTAGAAACATAGAAATATAGAAGATGAAAACCATCAGGTCAATATTCTGCTGCTGTAATATTCAGCGCCATTTTCTGGATACTGAGCTGTGATTAATATCAGGATACAGTGGTAAGTGTTATTATCCAGATAATCGCAATAGTCAAACCACTATAATTTTTCTTCAAGGACAAACAGGATAGCAAGTCTTAACAACATGGGGTGCACTTCACCAATGGAGCCCGGTGAAGGAATGCTTCTCCAGTGGATTCATTGAAAAGGGCTCACCATGCATACATATTACTTCCTGCCTGTTGCTATCCTGATGGACCACTTCAATTGTTGGCCTTTCCAAGGAGCTAGTTGATGGCATCACCAAAACTCGAAGACTAACTTTTCACATTTTTTCAGGTTTTGCTATTTTTTTCTTTTATTTTCTTTGAATCCTGTTGTGTACCAGTACACTAGTAGTGCCTTAGGTAGATTTCCTGCTGGCTTTAAGTTTTATTTCTTTTTTCTTTCACATTTGCCATCTTTAGACCTCCAGTGAGGGCGTAGGGCATGCTAGTCCGGTACTTTCAAAATTAAGTCAATTGATTTCACTGTGGCTGTAATTTTCAATTATATGTCCGGGGGGGGGGGGGGGGGGGGGAGGGGGCACAGAAGTTTTAAAAAGTGCACGCATCGACACAGTTGGTGTTTGCAGTATTTTGGGCCCTACCTTGAACCCTCCCAATGTAACTTGTCAAAGAAAGGACTTCAGGGTCAAGAGAAGCAGGATGAACAACTTTTTTTTACCTCTAAGCCCTGGCCATCAACATCACCATAGAGAGGAATTGGTTTCCATGGGTCCAAGGACTACATCATACATTGGGAATTCATTAGCACTGAGAATGCATCTATAACCCTTGACTGTAACATCAATTATCAATAGATCAATGCATTGGGATTCCACATACTCTGATTTCCACCCAAAGGAGGAAGATTCATCCTGGTCTTCATCGAACTAGAGGGCTCATGATAGAGTAGAGGGTAGAGGCCAGGGTGCATAAACATCAGATCTCATTGGAACACATTGTTGTGCATTGAGACACTGAGGTAGCAGGTGTCCTCAAAGCATCCCTGTTGGGAGGTCTGCTCATCTTCCTCAGTACCTGAGGAGATGTGACAGAACAATCCTCTGATATTCCCCAAGTGACTCAGAAGGACATGGCCATTCCTATTATACCCCCTGCACCTTTGTCAATGGCAGCCTTAAAAGAACAGCTCATGAAAAACTTTGATGAGAGGATGGAGTGATTCTTTGCTTGACATTCCACTGCAGATTTGATGATATCAGTGTCGGTGCATCAAGAGATCCGGCTAGTCCTCAAGACCCATACACTGCTACAGAAGAGATTTTAACACTGAAACCTCAAACGTCCCTGGATATGGTGTCTGCTTCACTGTTGTCCATCTCCAGTGCATCAGAGGAGGAATCTTCACCAAGACATCATAGATCCTCAGTGTCTTGACACCTCTCATGACGATGAGTGGAGATTGAGATAGGCAGAGTCATATACTTCTCCTGTAGAGTACTTTTTTTTTTTTTTAACTCTGAGCAGTTCTGGGATGCTATGAACCATAGATATTTGCAGAAGAAGAGGGTTCAACAAACTTACCATCAAATCTATCTCAATCACATGAAAGGAGAAAGTCCCCAACTGAGTTAGAGATGGAGGAGAAATCGAGGGCAGAAACACTGGACATCCTCCAATTCCTCAACAACTACCCACACCCCCTTCAAGGAAGTGCAACAGTGCCTGTTCATAGAATCTTCAAGGATGTACAGATCAGAATGTGGAAGACCCCTCCTCTCTGTACACCCTTTTAATGAGAAGGTTGACTGGATGTTCAGAGTTCAGAAGGCTGCAGGATTTGAGAAGCAGCAGATACCCTTCTCATTCCATAGTGCTTGAATTTGCTTTCAAAAGGGCACTCATCAGTGCCCCTGGGGAGAGATACTCAAACAATGGAATCTTTTTGGGAACAAATCTTTCAGAACACTATGGTAACCCCCCCCCCCCCCCAAAAAAAAAAATAGCTTCTTGTGAATCACTGTGCATAAAAATGGAGGGGTTTGTAGATATTGTCCCATAAAAAGAGGTCAAACAACTTCATGCACACCAGAGAAACAGAAGAATTGACTTACTGGGTTAGACCAGTAATCTGTTTTCAACAGTGGCCAAATCAGATCATGAGTACTAGATTCTAAAAAGTAGATGGTTTCCATGCTATCTACTCCCAGAGATAAACAGTGGTTTTCCCCAGGTCTACTTTAATAAACAATTATGGACATTTCCTCCAGGAATTTATCCAATTGGCTAGCAAATTGTATTTTTTTTCTCTTATGCCTACGCAGGCTTGACTCTTGAGGCTCATATCATTGCTCATAAATGTCAGAGCCATGGCTTCACCAGTGATACATTAGGAGGGCAAAGTTTGACCTGGTTTGGTCAGCCAGGTATGCTCCAGAGGTTGGGTCCAGCTCATTAAGGAAGTTTTCAATGTCGATGTTGTCCTGAGGTAGCGTGTTACGTAGGTTTACAATTTTTTCATTGAAATACTTGGCAAGTTTATCTGCAGGTGGGATGTCTGTATTTGTTGTAGTGACCAAGTTGGTATCTAGGAGTTTGTTCACAAGTTGGTATAGTTTCTTCGTGTTTTATCATTTTGATCGCTCTTCTTTGAACCTTTTCTAATTCTGCTATATCATTTTTGAGATACAGCTACCAGAACTCAATGTAATACTCAAGGTGCGGTCGCACCATGGAGCAATACAGAGGCATTATAGTATTTTCGGTCTTATTCACTATCCCTTTCCTAATAATTCCTTGCAACCTGTTTGCATTTTTGGCCGCTGCTGCACACTGAGCAGATTTCAGCATATTATCTACAACGACACCTAGATCTTTTTCTTGAGTGCTGATCCCCAAGGTGGACCCTAGCATCAGGTAACTATGATCCAGATTATTCTTTCCAATGGGCATCACCTTGCATTTGTCCACATTAAATTTCTTCTGCCATTTGGATGCTCAGTCTTCCAATTTCCTAAGGTCTTCTTGCAATATTTCACAGTCTGAATGTGTTGAAACAATCTTGAATAGTTTTGTGTCCTTTGCAAATTTAATCACCTCACTCATCGTTCTGATTTCCATATCATTTATAAATATGTTAAATAGCACCGGTTCCAGTACAGATCCCTGTGGCTGGAGGGCCATCAAGCAAGGATCAGACTTTCATCCACACAAAAATCCAGACCATGAAGTAACTTAAAACTGGAACTTTACTGCACTTTCAATTGATGAAGCTCAGGAACAGTGAACAACATAAGTCATACCAAACACCAACTTCTATATCAAATCAAGGAAGAACCTCTATTTGAAGAGATTACTTCCTTTGCCATGTCACAATTTTCAAGGATTATTTTCCTGGAGATCTAAACCTACACTTGGAAAATGACGCAGACACCAATGTCCACAACTGTCACGTCTGTGGCCGTGACCACCCTCATACTTACCCTGTTTCTGGGAGTCAGTGGCTGTGCTGGCTTCTGCTTGTCTCTGTGTCTGTCTCTGTCTTAGTTTCTCTCTGGCTCTGTGTGCTGATTGCCTTACTGGACCTCACCTGTGTGGGCTATGCCTCTTCCAAGATGGCTGCCGACTCCTCTTTGCTAGTATCCAAGATGGCTCCCGCTTGTCCTTCCTGTGGGCTGACTTCTCTGAGTGTCAAGCCTCTGTTTGGAGGCAAGGAGATTGCTGCAGCTGCGCCTCTGGTGTTGAAGGGCTTTATTAATCACTTAGAGACTGCAGCCCTTGCCTTTGCATTGCCAATGCCTCCGCAGTGCCTTAGGTCCCGAGGTTAGTGTGCTGTTTGCACAGTTAGCTTTCCTTGTCTTTTCTTGTGGGCTTCCAGCCCTTCTGCTTTGCAAGTTACTATCTTCTGTGGGCCTTGCCTTCTGGCCCTTCTGTGTTTATTGCTCTGTGGGCTTTCAGCCCTTCTGTGTTTATTGCTCTGTGGGTTTCCAGCCCTTCTGTGTTTATTGCTCTGTGGGCTTTCAGCCCTTCTGTGTTTATTGCTCTGTGGGTTTCCAGCCCTTCTGTGACCATTGCTTTGAACCTGCCTACTGCCGGAACCCGGACATTCCCTGCCTGTCTGCCTTGCTTTAGCCTAGGTACCCGGGAGCACCGCTGGATCCTGACTCCGGTTGTTCCTGTTGCTGGTTCCAGTTCTGGTGTTCCTGTAAGCCCTACCGGCTGCTCGAACCTGAGGGCTCAACCCTCGGGGAAAGGCAGCTAAGCGTAGGTGAAGCCTACTCCAGTGTGTTCCGGTCCGGTGCGATCCAGTCTCGAGTGTTCCAGTGCAGGACTCCAGTTCGGGGTTCCAGTCCAGCCTTGTCTCTTCTCTGCTCCGACGGTGATCTTGCCTGCCACTGCCGCTCCTCGGCCGTGGTCCAAGGACTCACGTACCCAGGGTTCCCGGGGAAGAAGCCTGACAGAATGCCAAGGTCCTCGAGAACACAACAGAATGCAAAGTCCATGAGTCCGGCAAGATCAGCCATCCAGGTTGGCTGCCTGCCCATGAGTTCGTTCCCTGTGGACAATCCGGGTGCAGTTTCTGATTTTGACTCTGATCTTTATGTCAGCCCAGTTTCTTTTTTGGGTCCTTTTATGATGCTTCGGGAGTACCGAGATAAACTTTTGTCTGATCCAGCCCTGAAGGATACTCCTGAAGCAGCAGCTGAAAGAAAGCGTCTCTGGTGGTGTCTGGTCCGCCATAGCCCAGTTTCTGACATGAATCCTGCTATCTTACTCTGTGAGTACCGCCTCAGACTTCTGGAGGAGCCAGCTCTGCGGGATACTCCTGAAGCTGAGGCCGAAAGAAGACGCCGGGGAATTCCTCCGCTCAGGTCTCCTCAGCAGAGCAGCCTGCGGTACCATAGCGGGTTAGTTCCTATTCGGGATTCCAGTCCACCGGCGCTGAGTCCAGTCCAAGGAGAGTTTCAAGCGGAGCCTTCGAATCCTGTTCGAGTGAAGCCGCCAGTTAAGCCTCTGAGTTCGTTCCGAGAGACGGTCCTGACCAGGTCTCTGAGGTCTGGCCGAGTGAGATGTCGGACCAAGCCTCTGATTCCAGTCCAAGTGGTGCCACCACCTAGGCGCCTGAGTCCAGTCCAGGGAGTGCTTCATACTGAGTCCCCGCTTCCAGTTCAAGTAACGCTTCCACTTAAGCCTCCGAGTCCAATCCGAGGGAAGCTTTCGATTGAGCCTCTGATTCCTGCTCGAGTGGCGCTCCGGGCCGAGCCTCCTGTCCTCCTTCAAGTGGCAAGCCCTTTGAAACCTCTGAGTCCAGTCCGAAGGGTGCTTCTGATGGAGTCTCCAAGGCCTGTGCAAGTGGCTCTTCGGGTCGAGCCTCTGGTTCTTGTCCAAGTGACCCGTCCAGTCAAGCCACTGAGTCCAGTTCGAGGGGGGCTTCTAATCAAGCCTCCGGTGCCAGTCCGAAGGGTGGTTCAGGTGGAGCCTCCGCTTCCAGTCCAGAGGGTACCTCCTATCAGGCTCCTAAGGCCAGTTCGAGTGGTGCTTCAGACCGAGCCTCAGTTAAAGTCCAGTTTGAGGGGCGCTCCCAGCCAAGCTCCTGAGTCCAGTTTGAGGGGTGCTGCCAGTCAAGCTTCTGATTCCAGTCCGGGTTCCAGTCCCGGTTCAACTCCTGTTCAGAATTCCTGTTCCAGTCAAGACTTTGATGCCAGTCCGGGTCCCAGTCCCGGTTCAGCTCCTGTTCAAAGTTCCAGTTCCAGCCAAGGTGCTGAGCCTGCTCCGAGTTCCAGTTCCAGCCAAGATGCTGAGTCTGTTCCAAGTTCCAGTTCCAGCCAAGATGCTGAGCCTGCTCCGAGCTCCAGTTCCAGCCAAGATGCTGAGTCCGTTCCAAGTTCCACTTCCAGCCAAGATGCTGAGCCTGCTCTGAGTTCCAGTTAAGCTCCTGACGCCCGCCCGGGTCCCAGTCCCGGTTTGCTTCTTGACTCTAGTCCGGGTCCCAGTCCCGGTTTGTTTCCTGAGTTCAGTCTGGGTTTCCTCAGAGAAGGGTTCCTTTTGAACGTGGTTCCTCTTGATGCATCCAAGTTCCTGAGTTGGCCCAGCGGTGATTGGAAGGAGCCTCCTGTTGACAAGTTCCGCTCCTGTCTGCCAGTTTTGAACTTCTTTGTGACTTCCAGTCCAGTGATCCATATCTGGGTTTTGAAACCCATCAGAAGGTTTCACCACAGTTACCCCTGGACACCTGAACTCCTCAGGGAGACCGAGAGGGGGGTCTTGAGGAGGGGGCACTGTCACATCTGTGGCCATGACCACCTTCATACTTACCCTGTTTCTGGGAGTCAGTGGCTGTGCTGGCTTCTGCTTGTCTCTGTCTTAGTTTCTCTCTGGCTCTGTGTGCTGATTGCCTTACTGGACCTCACCTGTGTGGGCTATGCGTCTTCCAAGATGGCTGCCGACTCCTCTTTGCTAGTATCCAAGATGGCTCCCGCTTGTCCTTCCTGTGGGCTGACTTCTCTGAGTGTCAAGCCTCTGTTTGGAGGCAAGGAGATTGCTGCAGCTGTGCCTCTGGTGTTGAAGGGCTTTATTAATCACTTAGAGACTGCAGCCCTTGCCTTTGCATTGCCAATGCCTCCGCAGTGCCTTAGGTCCCGAGGTTAGTGTGCTGTTTGCACAGTTAGCTTTCCTTGTCTTTTCTTGTGGACTTCCAGCCCTTCTGCTTTGCGAGTTACTATCTTCTGTGGGCCTTGCCTTCTGGCCCTTCTGTGTTTATTGCTCTGTGGGCTTTCATCCCTTCTGTGTTTATTGCTCTGTGGGTTTCCAGCCCTTCTGTGACCATTGCTTTGAACCTGCCTACTGCCGGAACTCGGACATTCCCTGCCTGTGTGCCTTGCTTTAGCCTAGGTACCTGGGAGCACCGCTGGATCCTGACTCCAGTTGTTCCTGTTGCTGGTTCCAGTTCTGGTTTTCCTGTAAGCTCTACCGGCTGCTCGAACCTGAGGGCTCAACCCTCGGGGAAAGGCAGCTAAGTGTAGGTGAAGCCTACTCCAGTGTGTTCCGGTCCGGTGCGATCCAGTCTCGAGTGTTCCAGTGCAGGACTCCAGTCCAGGGTTCCTGTCCAGCCTTGTCTCTTCTCTGCTCCGACGGTGATCTTGCCTGCCACTGCCGCTCCTCGGCCGTGGTTCAAGGACTCACATACCCAGGGTTCCTGGGGAAGAAGCCTGACAGAATGCCAAGGTCCTCGAGAACACGACAACAACTTCAAATCATTCCTGAAGGACTGCGAACTAACTACATTCTCCAAGGGTGCAAGTCATGAAAAAGGCTATATGTTAGACTTCATGGCTTCCTATTCTAATAGTTTGATTAGTTCATTCAAATGGAAGCCAAGTACCTTGGTCTGACCATTTCCAACTGGATTTCACCATTGATATCTGTGTGTCAAGCTTAACCAGACACAAGTCATCCAACCTCATCTCCACCAGAAGTAAAATCAACGAAGCTACTTTCTGGTCTGAGCTAACAGATTCCCTCATTACCAAATCTCCTACGCATGGTTTGATCGAATCCAGCTAGGACACCAAGGTGAAAGCCACACTAGACAAAATTGTTCCATTTACCACTAAAAAGGTCAAGACATCGAAATTCGCCATGGTTTACAGAGCAACTATCCATCCTAAAAAAGTAAGGTTGGTGCCTTGAAAAGCAATGGAGAAAGAACAAAGATACTACTGATAAATCCAAATGGAAGTCAGCTTTCCAATGCTACAAAAAGAAGGTACCTGACTCAAAACACCAATACTATAGCAGCCTAATAGATCAAGAAGATCTTGACAATAAAATAACTTTTTCTCCTTAGTTAAGACACTAGCTTCTACTAATAAGGATAAACATTCACAGGAATCATGTCCCACCACCACTTCGATCTAATATGTTAGCGTTTAACTTTCAAAAAGGAGACTATGAGAAAATGAGAAGAACGGTGTTAAAAAAAGAGTAACAGCTGTGAGGGTCAAAAATTTACATCAGGCATGGATGCTGTTCAAAAATACCATCCTGGAAACCCACTCCAAATATATTCCGTGTATTAAAAAAGGAGGGAGGAAGACCAAAAGACAGCCGGCATAGTTAAAAAGTGAAGTGAAGAAAGCTATTAGAGCTAAAGCAAAGTGCTGATTAGGAAGGCAAAGAGGGACTTTGAAAAAAAGATTGCGTTGGAGGCAAAAACACATAGTAAATTTTTTTTTAGATATATAAAAAGCAAGAAGCCAGCAAAAGAATCAGTTGGACCGCTAGATGACCGAGGGGTAAAAAAAAAAAGCCATAGCGGACAGATTAAATGAATTCTTTGCTTCGGTCTTCACAGAGGAAGATTTGGGAGAGATACCGGTGCCAGAAATGGTATTCAAAGCTGATGAGTAGGAGAAACTGAATGAAATCTCTATAAGCTTAGATGATGTAAGGGGCAATTTGACAAATTGAAGAGTAGCAAATCTCCTAGATCGGATGGTATTCATCCCAGAGTACTGATAGAATTGAAAAATGAACTGGCGGAACTATGTACCGAAAGGTTGGAGGGTAGTCCACATAATGCCGATATTTAAAAAAGGTTACAGAGGGGATCTGGGAAATTATAGACCGGTGAGCCTGACATCAGTGCTGGACAGAATGGTAGAGACTATTATAAAGAACAAACTTACAGAGCATATTCAAAAGCATGGATTAATGAGACAAAGCCAACATGGATTTAGTGAAGGGAAATCTTGCCTCATCAGTCTATTACATTTTCTTTGAAGGGGTGAACAAACATGTGGATAAAGGCAAGCCGGTTGATATTGTGTACCTGGATTTTCAAAAGACGTTTGACAAAGTACCTCATGAAAGACTCCAGAAGAAATTGGACAGTCATAGGATAGGAGGTAGTGTCCTATTGTGGATTAAAAACTGGTTAAAGGATAGAAAAGAGAGAGTAGGGTTAAATGGTCAGTATTCTCAGTGGGGAAGGGTAGATAGTGGGGTTCCTCAGGAGTTTGTGCTGGGACCACTGCTTTTTAATATATTTATAAATGATCTAGAGATGGGAGTAGCTAGTGAGGTAATTAAATTTGCTGATGACACAAAGTTATTCAAGGTTGTTAAATCACGAGAGCATTGTGAAAAATTAAGAGAGGACCTTACTAGACTGGGAGACTGGGCGTCTAAATGGTAGATGGTGTTTAATGTGAGCAAGTGCAAAGTGATGCATGTGGGAAAGAGGAACTCAAACTATAGCTACGTAATGCAAGGTTCCTCGTTAGGAGTCACCGACCAAGAAGGGATCTTGGCGTTGTTGTTGATGATGTGTTGAAATCATCTACTCAGTGTGGGTGGCAGCTAAGAAAGGAAATAGAATGTTAGGTATTATTAGGAAAGGAAAGGAAAACAAAAGTGAGGATGTTATAATGCTTTTGTATTGCTCCATGGTGCGACCGCACCTCAAATATTGTGTTCAATTCTGGCCACCGCATCTAAAAAGATATAGTGAAATTAGAAAAGTTATGGAGAAGGCGACGAAAATGATAAAGGGGATGGGATGACTTCCCTATGAGGAAAGGCTGAAGCATCTAGGGCTCTTCAGCTTGGAGAAGAGACTGCCGAGGCGAGATATGATAGAGGTCTTTAAAATAATGAGTGGACTGGAACGGGTAGAGGTGAATCATTTGTTTACTCTTTCCAAAAATACTAGGACTAGGGGACATGCGATGAAGCTACAAAGTAGTAAATGTAATACGAATTGGAGAAAAATTTTCTTCACTCAATGTGTAATTAAACTCTGGAATTTGTTGCCAGAGAATGTGGTAAAAGCGGTTAGCTTAGCGGAGTTTTAAAAGGGTCTGGACAGCTTCCTAAAGGAAAAGTCCATAGACCATTATTAAATTGACTTGGGGAAAATCCACTACTTATTTCTGGGATAAGCAGCATAAAATGTAGAGCTTTTTTGGGATCTTGCCAGGTATTTGTGGCCTGGATTGGCCACTATTGTAAACAGGATGCTGGGCTTGATGGACCTTTGGTCTGTCCCTGTGTAGCAGTATTTATTTATTTATTTGTTACATTTGTACCCCGCGCTTTGTACTTATGACCTAGCTGATCATTTCACCAACAAGATCCACCAAATTAGGTCTGAACTATCTAAAGCTACACCAGCAAAGGAAAATAGTTCAACCTGTAGCTCAACCTTAATTGCCAGAGATCCTATAACCCAAGGGCTCAAAACTGACCAAAACTACGAATCTCTTCAACCACTAACAGTTGAGGATGTGAGATTAACGCTGTTGAAATGCTCCCCAGACAGCTGCTCCCTGGATCAATGCCCAGAACACCTACTGAAATCCATCCCTATGGAAGCAGTAAACTGGTTACTCGATAATCCCAATGAGCTGTTAACAACTGGATCTCTTCTTCCTGATATGGGCAAAATTGCTCTCACTCCACTACTGAAGGGATCTGGGCGAGATATAACATCGCCTGCAAACTACTCTCCAGTGGCAAGCATACCCCTTTTTTACAAAAGTATTAAGTAGAGAGGTGTGGTAGCCGTGTTAGTCCACTTTTAAAGGTAATCAATAGAAATAAAACAAAATAAAACATGAAAAAGAAAATAAGATGAAACTTTTTTTATTGGACATAACTTAGTACATTTCTTGATTAGAAACCTACATTAGTAAACATCTCTCTGTATATCTGGAAATTTTTTCTATTTTACACTGGCCACAATTTGGCTTCAGATCATCACATAGTACAGAAATATTGCTATATATGTCAAACAACACCTATGAAAAGTTGACCAAGTAATTCTCCAATTCGATATATCGGAGGCGTTCGATGCGGTTGACCACACATTGCTACTGAAACACCTGGATCAGAGGAATAACAGGGACTGTGCTCAAATGTTTCAGCGAATTCCTTTCAAATTGAAGCTATTACCACCTTTCCAACTTCTGGTCTCCTAACTGCGGGGTCCTGCAGGGATCTCCCCTCTCACTTATCCTGTTCAATCTCTTTATGTCATTCCTTGCCTCAGTGGCGTTCCTAGGGGGGCTGACACCCTAGGCGGATCGCCGATGCGCCCCCCCCCCCCGTGCAGCGCGACCCCCCCCGGCGAAAGAACCCCCCTGGGTGCACGCTGCTGGGGGGGGTGCCGCGCGCCGGTCAGCTTCGTTCGTTTCCATGCTCCCTCTGCCCCAGTTCAAAACTCTGCTGCCCGTCTCATCTTCCGCCAGGGTCGCTTTACTCATACTACCCCTCTCCTCAAGACTCTTCACTGGCTCCCTATCCGTTTTCGCATCCTGTTCAAACTTCTTCTACTAACCTATAAATGTACTCACTCTGCTGCTCCCCAGTATCTCTCCACACTCGTCCTTCCCTACACCCCTTCCCGTGCACTCCGCTCCATGGATAAATCCTTCTTATCTGTTCCCTTCTCCACTACTGCCAACTCCAGACTTCGCGCCTTCTGTCTCGCTGCACCCTACGCCTGGAATAAACTTCCTGAGCCCCTACGTCTTGCCCCATCCTTGGCCACCTTTAAATCTAGACTGAAAGCCCACCTCTTTAACATTGCTTTTGACTCGTAACCACTTGTAACCATTCGCCTCCACCTACCCTCCTCTCTTCCTTCCCGTTCACATTAATTGATTTGATTTGCTTACTTTATTTATTTTTTGTCTATTAGATTGTAAGCTCTTTGAGCAGGGACTGTCTTTCTTCTATGTTTGTGCAGCGCTGCATATGCCTTGTAGCGCTATAGAAATGCTAAATAGTAGTAGTAGTAGGGAGCATGGAAATGAACGAAGCTGACTGGCGCGCAGTACCCCCCCCCAGCAGTGTGCACCCGGGGCGGACCGCCTCCACCGCCCCCCCCTTGCTACGCCACTGCCTTGCCTCAATACACCTGGGTCTTAATGAACTACTATTATCCTATACGCTTCTCTTACCTGTGACAGCATCAAACATAGATCCAACTCAATCTGTAGCGAATGGTATGACTGCTATTAACACCTGGGCCCTGACCAATAAACTGAAATTGAATGCGCAATAAACCACGGTCTTGTGATTCTGAAATCAGAGAGTTGAGGTCCCATCACCAATGGTCAAATCTGGGGGTCTTGCTTGATTCTTCACTCATCTTCTCTTCCTATATTAACCAGCCACAACGTGCCCTTATGTTCAGACCTACAGTTTCTCTGTATCTAGTTCTGTGACCTCTCCAGTCTGCTTCATTTTCTATTGTTGTTCTTTCTGTTAGCCAAGCCTCGCTTTGGTCTCCCTGCTTCTGCTTCTTTTCCTACTTGTGACATCATCAGCCTACTCCTTTATAAGGACCCAGGGAGTTTTCCTATGTTGCCTTTGCAAGAGGTCTCTTAATCTTGTGTTACCTGTTTAGATTATTTCCCTACTTGGCTTTGGTCCTGAAGGTCTGTTCTGTGTTTCTTTGAGTCTTGTGTTTCAATGCTTTGCTTTGTTTCTGTGTGTTTGCTTTTGTACCTTGATCCTGAAAGCCTGGCTGTAGAGCCATACCCTGCCCTTGGTGTCTGTATCTGTTTGACTTCTCTTGGCTTCTGCTTTTAGTCTAGCCCTGCTTTTGACTCTTGCTATAGTTAAGCTCCGTGTTTAATCCAATCTCTGTGTTTAGCCAAGCTCTGTTCCTGTTTTCCCTGTTCTGTTTCCTGTGTGTGTAGTTCTTGTCTGTTAATTCTGAGAGTCTGTAGAAGCCAGCATTGTCCCTAATTACTTCACTGCTATGCAGGTGTGTCTGCTGCCTCTCAATCTGCCTGGCCTTTCCCTCCCAGCTGTGGATGCTGGTAAGCATATTGCTTCTTTGTTTGTCTTCCCTTAGTCTGCTTAATCCTTTGCCTGCTATGTTTGCTTCTTGGCTCTTGAGCTCTGTTTCTGCCAAGTTCTGTTCCTGTTGTGTGTTTGAGCCAGGTTCTGCTCCTGCTCTATGTTTGAGCTAGTTCTATCCCAGTTCCTTGCTAAGCCAAGTCCCTTTCAGTATCCAGTTCCAGTCAAGCCAAGCCAAGTCCCTTTCAGTATCCAGTTCCAGTCAAGCCAAGCCAAGTCCATTCCAGAATCCGGTTCCACTTAAGCCAAGCCAAACCCGTTCCGGTTCCAGTCAAGCCAAGCCCGTTCCAGAATCCGGTACCAGTCAAGCCAAGCCTGTTCCAGAATCTGGTTCCAGTCAAGTCAAGCCCATTCCAGAATTCTGTTCCAGCCAATCCTGTTAGAGAATTCTGAATCCTGTTCCAGCCAAGCCTGTTCGAGAATCCTGAATCCTGTTTGAGAATCCTGAATCCTGTTCCAGCCAAGTCTGTTCGAGAATCCTGAATCCTGTTTGAGAATCCTGAATCCTGTTCCTGCTTTGTTTATTGTCTTGAGTCTATTATTCTTGTTGCCTAGCTCCTACCCTGTCTTGCCTGTCTAGATGTGCTTTGTCTTGTCTCTTTTAGTCTAGTCCTGTCCAGATCCAGTCCTTGCCTTGTCTTGCCCTTTTCTGAATCCAGTTTTAATCTACTTCCGTGTTTTGCCTTGTCTTGCATTTCTGGGTCCCAGTCCCAGTTTTAATCCAGTACAGAGTCTTGCCTTGTCCTTTCTGGGTTCCAGTTCTGGCCCTTGCCTTCTTTTCCTTGCCTCGTCTGGATCCGGTTCTTGTGTTGTCCACTGTATTTAGTTACCTCTTTCCTGCCTTGTTGAGTCTGTTAGTTTATCCTAGTCCAGTCTGTTCTGATTCCTGCCTGTGCCAGCCCAGGTGATTTGTCTGCCAAAGCTCTGGCTTTGGTCCAAGGGCTCACTATTCCTGACAGTTGTGACAGTCTAGTCAGACCATTCTTCGACCAAAAAGCCTTTGCACTACTAGTCCAAATGTTAGTTCTACCTCACTTGGATTACTGTAATGTTCTATTTCTTGGTATTAAGTGTCAATATCAGAAAAAACTGCAGAACACAGCTGCTAGACTAATATATAGATTTAATAGATATATTAGTGTTTCAACTCATCTAAACAAACTGCACTGGCTTCGCATAGCAGAAAGACTCGGGTTCAAAGCTGCTTGTTTAGTTTTTCAAATCCTACAGGGCTTCATCTCTGAACTGCTGACTAAGATAGCTTTGCTATGTCTTGTCCAGTCTAACAGACTGAAACAACAATTTATGCTAGCATCACCGTTCCAAAAGACAATTCGAAATCAGAAGATTTTCAGCTCACTATTCCCCATTCTTGGAGTCAAAATATGGAACTATTTACCTTTTCCCATCAGAACAGAAAACAGCTACCTCAGCTTCAGGAAGAGGCTAAAAACCTTTCTTCTTCCCAAAGACTGCTTCATAACAATCCATCAAGACTTCTACTTCCTAGTATCATCCATTATCCTTTCCTTAATGTTTTTAGTCTCATGCATTACACCAGTGGTCTCTAATATTTCTCATACCTCAGACTAACACTATTTGTTTTTGTCTCATCTAGAATGTAAACTGCACTGAACCCTGGAAAGGGGATATTAGTGGTATACAGGAATTGATTTGAATTGAATGGAAGGTAGGGCTAGAGAGGGGACTATTGTCGTGAACAGCATAGGGAATGTAGGAGCTTAACAGTTCTGTACATAGTCAGTGGGAAATGCTCCTTATTGGGTGATCAATTAGTATCTTTTGGGAATAAATGTGTTTTTAACTTCCTCCTGAAGTTGAGGTATCGTCAGATTTTATAGCAGCAGAGAGTGGATTCCATAGAGAGGTGCCTGATGTTGGGAAGGGAGAGGTGCCTGATGTTGGGAAGGGCACGTCAAATATCTGTTGGAATCGAATGCCCTTGTGGGACTGGTATGATAGGAACAGAAGGTCTTTTAGTCTTTCTGAATGAGACAAGCAAAAAGATTATATTTTGATCAACAGAGCTGATGTGGTTCCAAAAAGAGTTTGAAAGGCTATACAAGCAGTTTTAAACTTGACTCTTTTTTGTTTGGGAAGCCAGTGTAGTTTAGCAAGGCATGGTGAGACACTAGAGTATCTGTTTAGCTTGCAGATCAGCCTTGCCACAGTGTTCTGTATTAGTTATAATCTCTTAAGGTATTGGGTCTTAATTCCAAGAAATAGTATGTTACAGTAGTCTGGGTGTGTCAGGAATCAGCATTTAGACCGGTCGTGTGTAGGCTTTCTGGTTAAAAATGACCAAACTAGCCTTAACTGTCTCATCTTAAACAGTGTTGTTTTCCATATGTGATCAATGTGAGAGGAAAATGTTAAGAAGGAGTTCAGATGAACACCCAGTACCCCGGGCTTCAGAATGTATTGTGAAGGTTTTGTCATCATACAGTGTTATGGATGTTGGAACCTCAGTCCCTTGTGTCCAGAACCATAGGAGCTTTGTTTTTTGTGTATTGAGTTTTAGTTTGTTTGTCAAAGCCCAGTTTTGGATAGCAGACATCCCAGCTGTTACAGTCTGGGTAAGATTTTTTTGGGACAGAGATATTGACAGGAGAAATAGAATGTCTTTGGAGCAGGAGAACAGCAATTCGCAAAGCCCCAGGGAGATAGAGCATAGTGAGGACATGAAGAAATTGAATAGAATGGGGGAGAATGGGGATCCCTGTAGGACTCCACAGTTTGGAAACCAGTAATGGGATAGTTCCTTATTTTGTTTAACTGAGTAGCTCCAATTGGATAGGAATTCACTGAACCACTTGTGAACAGTACCTGTGATGCCTATCTGATCCAGTTTATCAAGTAGCAATGTGTGGTAGACTGTGTCAGACACTGCCGAGATGTCGAACTGAAGCAGGACTACCTGCTCACCTCTGCAGAGAAACTGTTTTACGTATGTTGTTAGGACAAGGAGTAAAGTTTCTGTACTGTATGCTGGTCTGAAGCCGAACTGCAAGCTGTGTGGGATACAATAACTTTCTAAATATGAAGAGAATTGCTTACTGATATAGGTTTCCAGCATTTTTGTAAATAAAGGGATGCTGGCTACGTTAGTAGTTTGCTGGTGAGGTGATATCTAACCTTGGGCCCTTCAGTAAGGGTGTGAGAACAATCTTTCCAATGTGCAAAGGAAGGGAGCCCGTTTCTAATAGCTTGTTGAGGTTGGCCAGCAACCATTGTATTATCTCAGTAGGGATGGATGAATATAGAAATTCAGGACAGTAGTCTAGGGAGAAGTGAGATCGAGAACATTTTAGAAGAAGTGATCTTAAGTCAGCAAGGGACAGTGGTAGAAAAGAGTCCCATGTCTGGTCTGTCCTAGTCTCAGAGGTCAAGCTTCTATCAGTGTGCATGCTCCACTAGGAAGATGTTGGCAAGTCTTCCGTTGTTGCGGTAGTTTTGGAAATATTGTTGCAGATTTCAATAATCTTATTATTGAAGTGGTCGGCTACGACTTGGGCTGATGGGGGACAAGAGTGCAGTTTGTCGGCTACTGTGATGGTTGTTAGACTTTTACCAGGGAGAAAAGCTTTTTGTTGTCAAGGGGCTACTGGCCTACTAGATCATTTCCTCCTGCTCATGCTTCTTAAAATTCAAGGCTACTCAGGGTTAGGTACAGTTCAGTGAGATTATTATTATTATGACTACAGTCTTATAACCCACAAAATACCAAAAGTTCACTGTGGGAACAACTGACAAACGATGATCATCAGGAATTACAATATTTTAAATCAAATATTACAATAATTTTCAAAAAATACACCGTTACCACAAATTGGTAAATTTTCTTAAAAAGAAATGTCTTAAGAGCTTTCCTCAACTGAAGATAACCACAAATTCTTAAAAGAAAGAAGAAAATTCCACAACTGTGCAGCCTGATAGAAAAAAGTAGATTGAAAAATCCTGGCGAAATTAGGGAAATTTTAGTAAACATTGATTTCTTGTAGATCTAGAAATAAAATCATTTAGAAAAACAAGATGAACACCTAAATAAGCAGGAGTCGATCCATACAATGCTTGACAGGTCAAAGCTGATACCTTAAAATGAAATCGTGACTCCAATGGTAACCAATGCAAACGGAATAACAAAGGAGTAATATGATCATATTTGTCTGCTGCTGCATTCTATACTCGTTGTAATTTGGACTTCAGTAACTTTCTGCAACCAATATAAATAGAGTTACAATAGTCCAGTTTAAGTATCAAAACCTGAACCAACAATCTGAAGACAAATTTTAAAAATTTCTGAATAATTCTTAATTTCTTTAATAACAGAAAATAATCTCTTACCACTTTATGAACCTGAGTTCCTAAAGATAATTGACTATCCTCAATTCCCAGAATTCTGGAAGAGATATTCAGTTTTATCTGAAAATTATTAGCATCATTTCACTCAAAGGTAATAGCGGTCATTTATCGTCCCCCTGATAAGTCCCTTTCATCCTTTCTCAGTGACTTTGACGCCTGGCTTGCCTTCTTCCATGATCCTTCCTCCCCCTCTCTCATCCTTGGTGACTTTAATATTCCTGCTAATGATCCTTCCAACTCTTATATTTCCAAGTTACTCGCTTTAACGTCCTCCTTTAATCTCCAACTATGCTCCACCTCCCCCACTCATCAAAATGGTCACTGTCTTGATCTCATCTTCTCCTCCAACTGTTCACCCTCTAGTTTCCTTGCCTCTGATCTTCCCTCCTCTGATCACCATCTTATAACTTTCACACTTAAATCTCCTCCCAGTCCCAGTCCCATCCTATCTTATCTAATTTATCTAGGAATCTTCACGATATTGACCCTTCATCTCTATCCTCCCATGTTTCAAACCTCCTCTCTACTGTGGCACCATCCACGTCTGTCAACGAGGCTGTTTCTTCTTACAACAATACTCTATCCTCTGCCTTAGACACTCTTGCACCTTTGATGACTCGCCCTATAAGGCATACAAAACCCCAACCTTGGCTGACTTCTAATATCCTCTACCTACGTTCCTGTACCCGCTCCGCCGAACGCCTCTGGCGGAAATCTCGGGCCCTTGCTGACTTGCTACACTTTAAGTTCATGCTGACCTCCTTCCAATCTGCTCTTTTACGTGCCAAACAGGATTATTATATCCAACTGACCAACTCTCTTGGCTCTAATCCTCGACTTCTCTTCACCACATTGAACTCTCTCCTCAAGGTGCCCCCTCCCCCAACTCCCCCTTCATTATCTCCTCAGACCCTTGCTGAATTCTTTCACAACAAGGTTCAAAAGATAAACCTTGCTTTCTCTACCTCACCACCTCTCCCTCCACTAGTCCGTTCCCCTCTCTCTCCTTCCCCTCATTCTCTTTCCTCCTTTCCTGAAGTTACTATTGAGGAAACTACACTTCTCCTTTCTTCCTCAAAATGTACCACCTGTTCCTCTGATCCCATTCCCACCCACCTTCTTAATGCCATCTCTCCTGCTCTTATTCCTTTTATCTGTCACATTCTCAACCTTTCACTTTCCACTGCGACTGTCCCTGCTGCCTTTAAACATGCTGTGGTCACACCTCTCCTTAAGAAGCCTTCACTCGACCCTACTTGTCCCTCTAATTACTGACCCATCTCCCTCCTTCCTTTTCTCTCCAAATTACTTGAGCGTGCTGTTCACCGCCGCTGCCTTGAGTTTCTCTCCTCACATGCTATTCTTGACCCACTACAATCTGGTTTTCGCCCTCTCCACTCAACCGAAACTGCGCTTACTAAAGTCTCCAATGACCTATTACTGGCTAAATCCAGAGGTCAATATTCCATCCTCATTCTTCTAAATCCTCCCTGTCTCCAATGACCTATTACTGGCTAAATCCAGAGGTCAATATTCCATCCTCATTCTTCTTGATCTTTCCGCTGCTTTTGACAGCATACTTCTTGATACCCTGTCCTCAATTGGATTCCAGGGCTCTGTCCTTTCCTGGTTCTCTTCCTACCTCTCCCTCCGCACCTTTAGTGTTCACTCTGGTGGATCCTCTTCTACTTCTATCCCTTTGCCTGTCGGCGTACCTCAGGGTTCTGTTCTTAGTCCCCTCCTCTTTTCTATCTACACTTCTTCCCTTGGTTCATTAATCTCATCCCATGGCTTTTCCTACCATCTCTATGCTGATGACTCCCAAATCTACCTTTCTACCCCTGATATCTCACCTTGCATCCAAACCAAAGTTTCAGCGTGCTTGTCTGACATTGCTGTCTGTATGTCTCAACGCCTCCTGAAATTAAATATGACCAAAACCGAGCTTCTCATTTCCCCCCCCAAACCCACCTCCCCGCTCCCCCCGTTTTCTATTTCTGTTGATGGCTCTCTCATGCTCCCTGTCTCCTCAGATCGAAACCTTGGGGTCATCTTTGACTCTTCTCTCTCCTTCTCTGCTCATATCCAGCAGATCGCCAAGACCTGTCGTTTCTTTCTTTACAACATCCGTAAAATCCGCCCCTTTCTTTCCGAGCACTCTACCAAAACCCTCATCCACACCCTTGTCACCTTTCGTTTAGACTACTGTAATCTGCTTCTTGCTGGCCTCCCACTTAGTCACCTCTCCCCCCTCCAGTCGGTTCAAAACTCTGCTGCCCATCTCGTCTTCCGCCAGGGTCGCTTTACTCATACTACCCCTCTCCTCAAGTCGCTTCACTGGCTCCCTGTCTGTTTTCGCATCCTGTTCAAACTTCTTCTACTAACCTATAAATGTACTCACTCTGCTGCTCCCCAGTATCTCTCCACACTCGTCCTTCCCTACGACCCTTCCCGTGCACTCCGCTCCATGGATAAATCCTTCTTATCTGTTCCCTTCACTACTACTGTCAACTCCAGACTTCGCGCCTTCTGTCTCGCTGCACCCTACGCCTGGAAGAAACTTCCTGAGCCCCTACGTCTTGCCCCATCCTTGGCCACCTTTAAATCTAGACTGAAAGCCCACCTCTTTAACATTGCTTTTGACTCGTAACCACTTGTAACCATTCGCCTCCACCTACCCTCCTCTCTTCCTTCCCGTTCACATTAATTGATTTGATTTGCTTACTTTATTTTTTTTTTGTCTATTAGATTGTAAGCTCTTTGAGCAGGGACTGTCTTTCTTCTATGTTTGTGCAGCGCTGCGTACGCCTTGTAGCGCTATAGAAATGCTAAATAGTAGTAGTAGTAGACCTACCCACAAAAATGTTGTTTTCTCTTTATTAAGCTTCAATTTATAATCAGAAACCCACGAATCGACTAAATCTAAACAATCAGAAAGAGTAGGTTCATGTCCTACGTTGACAATAGTGAAAGGCAATTTTTTTTTAATTTGTCACATTTGTACCCCACATTTTTCCACCTATTTGCAGGCTCAATGTGGCTTACATAGTACCGGAGAGGCATTTGCAGACTCCGGTGTGAACAAATACAAAGTGATGTTGTGGTAATATAAAGTTCACATAGAACAGTCAGTGGAAGAGTTGTGTTATGTCCATTACGTACTTTACTTTTGTTGTGTTTCAGAGATCAGGCATTTAGGTTGGGTCGGTAGGGAATGCCTTTTCAAACAGGTTAGTCTTTAGTAATTTACGGAAGTTTAGGTGGTCGTACGTTGTTTTCAAGGCTTTTGTGTGCTTATGTAGAAAAAGCTGGATGCATAAGTTGATTTGTTTTTAAGACCTTTGTAGCTTGGGTAGTGTAGATTTAGATATGTTCGTGTTGATTCGGATGTGTTTCTGGTTGGTAGGTCAATAAGGTCTGTCATGTATCCCGAGGCTTCACCGTAGATAATTTTGTGAACCAAGGTACAGATTTTGAAGGCAATACATTCTTTGATTGGTAGCCAATGTAGTTACTTAGTTCATTTACATTTTAATGCTTATAAATGTTTATATACCAGAGATTTACTTGCAAATGTGCACAATTTAGTTTCTGAAGCTCATTTGTCAGCAGCAGTCAGTTGGTGGTTTTTTTTATTATTTAGTTTTTTGCTTGTTATATATTTATGTCGCAGACATTTATAAATTCAACCATATAGTAACATAGTAGATGATGGCAGAGAAAGACCTGTATGTCCATCCAGTCTGCCCAACAAAATAAACTCATATGTGCTACTTTATGTGTATACCTGACCTTGATTTGCATCTGCCATTTTTAGGGCACAGACTGTAGAAGTCTGCCCAGCACTAGCCCCGCCTCCCCCCACTGGCTCTGCAGCCTCACTATTACACACATGGGACAGCAACACATAGAAGTGGCACCATTTACATGTGAAAGTTGTGAAATTGCTGGTCCTACACTTTCACATGGAAGCTACTCAGCGGGTGTATTTCTGCGTGTCTGAAAGGCATTTTCCAAAGGGCTCCATGTTCAGTACAAGAAGCGAGTACGTCCCATCTTAGATGCCTCAATTCCACTCTCAACATTCTGGGTTAAATGGATCTTCAAACCCAACTGTACTAACTTCCTGAGTTCTGTAAGCTGTTGTTTATACAGTGTGATAAGGGTCTTTTAGGGGTTTCTCCCGTAGTTTGGATTTTAGAGGTAGTCTAGGGTAGCCAAGATTTGTTTTATTTACAACTCTGAACAAGTAGCATCTACTCACGCATGAATAATACTTTACAGCGTTAGGGAAGTGTATTGAACTATTGCCACCGTCTGTACCTGTTTTATGCTGCTAATACTAGAAAAAGCCTGCCTTGATTCTGTTCCTTGGTGGGGAAACACTACTGGTACCTGTTCTGAGATGAGGTGGTTTATGGTGTAGGCCAGTGGTTCCCAAACCCGGTCCTGGAGGCACCCCAGCCAGGCAGGTTTTCAGAATATGCACAATGAATATTCATGAGGTACATTTGCATGCAGTGGAGGCAGTGCATGCAAATCTCTCTCATGAATATTAATTGTGGATCTCCTGAAAACTTGTCTGGCTGGGGTGCTTCCAGGACCGGGTTTGGGAACCACTGGTGTAGGCTGAACAAAAAATGTATTTTAGTTTCTAACACCAGTATTTTTAGTTGATCAAAAAGGAAACTTGGGCATATCTTAAAGACATGTAGAAGGTATTTTCTGCTCACATATACTCATTTCATTTTCTTTTTTTTTGAATTTTTAAACTAATTAATAAAGGAAACCAAGACAAAGTTTGCACCCTTCTCTTCCTGCAATTGCTTCCAAGGCTCTAGAGAAAAAGAGATTTAGGTAAGAGACTTTGTTCAAAAATCTGACGTGCATAAACCATGAATCCTAAATGATGTAGGATGAAAAAGGAATGAATGAATATAAAGAAAAAAAGAAAAGTCATTTTGAGCTGGTCATATAAACATTTATCCTTTTCATCCTGGACAAGTCACTTAACCCTTCATTGCCCCAGGTAGAAAATATAGATTGTGAGCCCACTAGGCACAGAGAAAGCATAGTATATATAAACCTCTGATTGTACCACAGAAAAGCAGCATATCAAATGCATGACCCCTTTACCTACTGTGCCTAAGTACAAGAGCTAAATCCAAATCCACATAAAATCAATCTTCAGAGCGCGTTAATCAGACGGGAGAGGCTGCTGCTCAGTTAAATTGTTTGCCTAAGTGTTGGTATTCAGTGGCACTTTAAATCATCACAGACTGCCCTACATTACCCGGTCAGTGCCGGGGCGGTCCGTGAATGGAGCTTCACTAGAGCTGGGACCTAGTCAGTCAGCGGCCATGTTCTGACCACTAACATCTGTCCTAACTTTAGCTGCAAAGCTAGTTTATTGACTAGTTCTGGGTTAACTTCTGCCAGCAACCTTCTCCCACACAGCTCATACCCTCTCTGAGTTCCTCTGACCGTCATGGTTTGTGTCTAATCCTCTCCCACAGCTCCACTAGCAGTCCCTATCCCTATCACCAGGCCTCTCTTCCCTTTACAGCTCCTTTCTGCCTCTTCCAGCATTTCAGAGCATCATTGCCTCTCCTAACAAGTGACCCCTTTTGCTTCCCTTCACCCCTTCCTTGTCTCTATTCCTCTCTCAGTACTTCTCTGTCCTTTTACCTTAACTGCTCTAGGTATTCAAAGTTATCAAAACGTACCTATTCCTTTTGTCAGTGTCTATCAAGGAGGTTTGATGAACAGGAGATAGCAGGAGTGTGTGCTTGGCCCATTATCTGGGCTGAAGACAGTAGGTGAAGCTTGCCGCCCTATCAATTACATTGTTTTGGGTGTACCAAGATGGTGGCAGCAGCACTGGAGAGAATGAAAACCTCCTTGGGTGGACGAGCTTCAGCTTTGTGACATCATGCCGTCTACTGTCCATCAAATCTCCATGGTGTCTGTCTGCTGCACTTCTCCATTGACAGCTGCTAAGCTACAGTATCTCCCTCCTCCCCTTGCCATCTATTGGACAGACATAGCCAGCCAAAAGGGAGAGGTGGGAGCAGTAATTTTGATACAGAAGCTCTTCTTTCCTCTGATTTCCTGTAGCTCTGTATCATGGAGCTTGCTGCTCCACATCTATAGACTTACAGAAAAATACTGGGGGTGCTCAGGCACCCACAGAGCTAGTGCCTGTGTCATTAATGATATCACTTAGATCCTTTTCCTGGGCAGTGACTCCTAATGTGGAACCTTGCATCATGTAGCTATAATTTGGGTTCCTCTTTCCCACATGCATCACTTTCCACTTTCTCACATTAAAAGTCATCTGCCATTTAGATGCCCAGTCTCATAAAGTCATCTTGCAGTTTTTCACAATCAACTTGCAATTTAACAGCTTTGAATAACTTTGTGTCGCCAGCAAATTTAATTACCTCATTAGTTACTCCTATCTCTAAATCATTTATAAATATATTTAAAAAGGAGTGTTAAGAGTTTTGGAGACAGTTATGCCGCCATGTGTCTAGTCTTTGGGGAATCACTTGGCATCGGAGACCGATGCTGTTGTTTGATAAGTTCCATCTTTCCCAGTTATCGCCAAAGGGGCTGAAGCCATTTTTAAAGAAGGCAGCTCTTATGGGGAAGAAGACTATCCTTCATTTGTGGATAACCCCTGACTGCCCGGTTCTCTCTCAGTGGCGATCCAGGATGATTTTTCTTTGTTCGATGGAACGTAGAGAGGTGGGCGATTTAGCCTCACCTAAAGGTGACAACTTTTGTCGCACGTGATCCCCGTTTTGGGACTCCCTGACAGCGGTGGCGCGCAGCAGAATATTAAACTTCTAGAGTATGGCACAGCACCTGAATGGGGTGGGGGAGAGAGGGAGGGTGGAGGGGAGATTTTAAGGGATAGTAGGTGGGTTATGTAAAACATTCTTTTCAAGGGTGAAGAAATTAATGGCTGGAGTCCTGCCCTGGAGAGGACCTGGAATGTTTTCATATCGTTTTGCTTTTACACAGTTTACTACATGCTAGACATGGTTATTCCCGATGACACTTTGTGATGTGTGTTGTTTGCGGTTGGGGAGAGGGACAGTGCACATGAAGGGAGTGGGGAGTCTGGGGGGGTGGGACGACCAAAGTTCACGGGGGCGTGTCAGCAGCGTAGCGAAGGCAGAACTGGGGCATGCTTAAGAGGTGGGCGTCCTCGGCCGATAATGGAAAAAGGAAGGGCGTCCCTGATGAGCACTTGGGGCGACTTTACTTAGTCCATTTTTTTCTTGCGACCAAGCCTCAAAAAGGTGCCCGAACTGACCAGATGACCACCGGAGGGAATTGGGGATGACCTCCCCTTACTCCCCCAGTGGTCACCAACCCCCTCCCACCCTAAAAATTAAAACTTTAAAAATTGTTTTTGCCAGCCTCAAATGTCATACCCAGTTCCATGACAGCAGTAAGCAGGTCCCTGGAGCAGTTTTAGTGGGTGCAGCGCACTTCAGGCAGGCGGACCCAGGCCCATCCCCCGTTACACTTGTGGTGGTAAATGTGACCCCTTCAAAACCCACCAGAAACACACTGTACCCACATGTAGGTGCCCCCCTTCACCCCTTAGGGCTATGGTATGCTTTGAAAATCACCCCCTTTGTGATGAAGACCACTGGCCATTTTAGTAGCTGCCCTCTGGACAAACTCCAACTTGTTTATATATATTTTTTTTTAATGTGTGGTCTCCAGAATTGTATATGATATTCTAAATGAGGTCTCACCAGAGTCTTATACAGGGGCATCATCACCTCCATTTTCCTACTGGCCATTTCTCTCCCTATGCACCTAAGCATCCTTCTAGTTTTCGCCATCAATTTTTCTACCTGTTTGTCCACCTTAAGATCATCATATACAATCATACCCAAGTCCCGCTCTTCTTTCATGCACAGAAGCTCTTCACCCCCTAAATTGGAGTGGAGGAGTGGCCTAGTGGTTAGGGTGGTGGACTTTGGTCTTGGGGAACTGAGGACCTGAGTTTGATTCCCACTTCAGGCACAGGCAGCTCCCTGTGACTCTGGGCAAGTCACTTAACCCTCAATTGCCCCATGTAAGCCGCATTGAGCCTGCCATGAGTGGGAAAGCGCGGGGTACAAATGTAACAAAAATTAAAAATAAAATAAAATAAAAAATTGTACTGTTCCCTCAGGTTTTTGCAGCCCAAATGCATGACCCCTGCATTTTGTAGCTTTAAATCTAAGCTGCCAAATTCCAGACCATACCTCTGGAGTTTCACTAAGTCCTTCCTCATGTTATCCATATCATCAGGGGTGTCTACCCTATTGCACATTTTGGCATTATCCAGAAAGAGGCAAACCTTACCAGACAGCCGTTTAGCAATATTGCTTACAAATATGTTAAAAACTACTGACCCAAAAACCAAATCTTGTGGCACACCACTGGTAACATCCTTTTCCTCTGAATGAGCTCCATTTACTACTACTCTCTGCCATCTTCCACTCAACCATTTCCTAACCCAGTCAGTCACTTTAGGGTCTATACCGCGAGCACATCAGTCATCTATGCGGAACCATGTCTACACCACATCTAGCGCTCTCCCTCAATCCAACTTTCTGGTCACCCAGTCAGACAAGACCTTCCTCTAGTGAAACCAAGATTGTTTCCATTAATTTACTTACCACAGAAGTCAAACTTACTGGTCTGTAGTTCCCAACCTCTTCCTTACTTCTGCTTTTGTGGAGAGGGATTACATCTGCTGTTCTCCAGTCCTCCAGGGTCACTCCCAACTCTAGAGAAGCATTGAAAAGGTCAGCCAACAGAGCCGCTAGAGCTTCCCTAAGTTCCTTCAGTACACTCGTATGTATGTCATCTGGCCCCATCACTTTGTCCACCTTTAGTTTAGCCAGCTCCTCATGAACACAGTCCTCTGAAAATTGTTCATGGACTACCATCCCTCCAACTCCTATTTGTATTTGTCTTCTGCATTCTGCTCTTGGCCCTTCAGCTGTGAACACAGAACAGAAAAATTTGTTAAACAGTTCCACCTTATCTTTATCAGCTTCTACATAACCTCTCATTCACCTTTGAGTCTCACAGGGGCACTTTGTATTTCCTCCTGTCACTTACATATGTAAAAATAATATATTGTCCCTTCATTTTACCATATTAGCTATTGTTTCTTCCATTTGCATATTTGCTTTCCTAACTACTCTACCAGCTTCTTTTACCTTTTTGAGATATTGTCGCCTGTCTTCCTCTTTCTGAGATTCATGAAAGGTTTGTTGTTGACAAAGCCCCCTATCAAACCTCTGACTGTGTCATGGGACCTCAACGTTGTCCTCACCCAGCTGATGAAAGCTCTTTCTGAGCCGCTTGACTCCTGTCATCCGAAGTTCCTGATCTGGAAGGTCTTGTTTATGGTGGCGGTTACTTCAGCTCGCAGAGTCAGTGAGTCTTAGGCCCTAGTAGCTTTACACAAGGTTCCATCATAACAGAATAGTTCGCCACGCGCACACTAAGTTCTTGTCTAAAGTGGTGTTGGAGTTCCATCTTAGTCAGTCATCCTGCCGACATTCTTCCCAAATACTCATCCTGGAGAAAGCACACTGCATACTTTGGACTGCAATCGAGTCTTGGCCTTCTATCTGGAGCACACTAAAGCCCATAGACAGTCCACCCAGCTTTTTGTTTCTTTTGAGGCAAACAAGATGGAGGTGGACACTCTTTCCAATTGACTAGCAGATTGCATCTCTTTTACTTATGCCCAGGCTGTGACACAGAAACACTCGCCCTTCCAAACTTTGCCCATGTCAACTTCTTTTGCAGCGTTGCATCATTATGATAGCGAAAAAAGAAGTACTGTGGTAGAACCAGAGGCAATGAAAATAGCACAACCCCAGAAACATTCCCCAACTAATGACAGAATTGTTAAAAGCAGAAAATATTACTGCTCGGAGACTCCATTATCAGAGGCATTAACGTAGGAGCACAGTTCATGGGTTCCAACGTAGTGCAATGTCTTCCAGGATCTTCAGCTACAAGATGTACAGACCAAATACTGAAAGTGATCCAAGAAGAAAGCAAGGCTTCTAAAACTGATGTTGTAATTCACCTGGGGACAAATGACCTGGTCAACAATAGCAAGTTTACAGCACAGAGAGCATTCCAGAAGTTTGGGAAGGGACTGAAATCTTTGGTTCAGACTGTGGCTTTTTCTGAAGTAATTCCTACGTTGGGGAGGGGAGAGGAAAGACTACGCAAAACAGAGGAATTCAATAAAGTGGCTTGAGTCGGTGTAAAGAAGAAGGTTTTACATACATAGGAGAATGGGGTAAGATGTGGAAAAATAACAGGCTGTACTGTAATGATGGGCTACATCTTTCTGTGATGGGAAATCCTTGGGGAGAAATTCAGACAGTATGTTTCTAGACATTTAAACTAGAGGGTGGGGGTGACAAAAGGAAACAGGGGATTTCAGAAAGTCACCCCCAGAACAAACATGATGGCAGAGGGAAAGGTCATGTAAATATAAAAAAAACACCCAAACTCACTAAGCACATGGAAAGCTATGTGCACAAATGCTTGTAGTCTAAGTAAAAAGGTTCAAGACTTGCAAGCCCTGATGTTTGAAGAAAACGTGGTTATTATTGCTATTACGGAGACGTGGTTCAACGATTCTCATGAATGGGATGTGACCGTACTGGGCTATAATCTTTTTAGGAAGGATAGAGAGGGCTGAAGAGGTGGAGTGGCTCTGTATGTGAGAGAGAATATCAGAGCGGCTGAAATGCGGGGAACTTGGTGAAAAGAAGAAGCTTTATGGATCATCCTGGAAAGAGAAGACGTAACCTGCATCCACATGGGAGTTATCTACAGACCTCCTGCACAAACAGAGAGGTTAGACAAGGATCTGATAGAAGATTTTATTTATTTTATTTTTGTTACATTTGTACCCCGCGCTTTCCCACTCATGGCAGGCTCAATGCGGCTTACATATTGTATACAGGTACTTATTTGTACCTGGGGCAATGGAGAGTTAAGTGACTTGCCCAGAGTCACAAGGAGCTGCCTGTGCCTGAAGTGGGAATCGAACTCAGTTCCTCAGGACCAAAGTCCACCACCCTAACCACTAGGCCACTCCTCCACTCCCGATATTCAAATATTCAAAAGATTGGAATGAAAGGGGAGGTGCTACTGTTGGGAGATTTCAATTTGTCTGACGTGGATTGGAAAACGTCCCGTCTGCGGAATTGGAAAGAAGTAGGGAGATTGTGGATGCCTGTCAAAGTGCCTTGCTCAGACAAATGGTGACGGAACCCATGAGGGAAGGGTCGATGCTGGATCTAGTGCTCACTAATGGAGGTAGTGTTTCCGATATCCGGGTGGGTGCCCACCTATGTAACAGTGATCATCACACCGTATGGTTTGATATAAGGGCAAAGGCGGAGTGCAGACACACAAACTCAAAGTACTGGATTTCAGACATACTGATTTTGATAAAATGGGGGAATACCCGAAGAAGGAGCTGTTGGCGTGGGAAGGCTTAGGAGAAGTGGAAAAACAGTGGTCTAAGCTAAAGGCTGCTATAAATATGGCGACTGATCTTTTTATGAGGAAAGTAAACAAAAACAAGAGAAGCAGGAAGCCTATATGGTAGCTGAAAAAATAAGAGCAAAAGAGTCTTTGTTCAAGAAATACAAAAGAACGCAACGAGAGGATCACGGAAAAGATTATTGGATTAAACTGAAAGGGAGCGAAGAGGGAAATACAGCTAGCGAAAGCGCGAGCGGAAGAAAAAATGGCTAAAGATGTAAAGAGAAGTGACAAGACTTTTTTCAGATATATTGGAGAAAGGAGAAGAGATAGGGAAGGAATTGCGAGACTGAAAGATAATGAGAATAGCTTCGTGGAAAGTGATAAAGATAAAGTGAACGTGCTAAGCAATTATTTCTCTTCGGTGTTCACGGAGGAAAATCCTGGAGAAGGACTGTGGTTGGCTTCCGAGGGAACGTCTGGGAATGGAGTGGATACTGCGCCGTTTACGGAAGAAAGAGTTTATAAACAGCTGGAGAATCTGAAGGTGAACAAAGCTATGGGGCCGGATGGGATACATCCCAGGATACTGAAGGAGCTCAGCAAGGCCCTGGTGGGACCTCTTAAAGATTTATTTAATAGATCTTTAGAGACAGGAGAGGTTCCGCAAGATTGGAGACGAGCGGATGTGGTCTCTCTTTACAAAAGTGGAGACCGGGAAGAAGTGGGAAACTACAGACCAGTAAGTCTCACGTCGGTGGTAGGAAAAATAATGGAGTTGCTGCTGAAAGAAAGGATAGTTAACTTTCTAGAAACCGACAGGTTACAGGCATTACCACAGGAAAGTCCTGCCAAACGAATCTTATTGACTTTTTTGACTGGGTCCCCCACAGAAGACTCGTGAACTTAGGACCAAAAGTTGTGAACTGGATAAAAAACTGGTTGACTGACAGGTGGCAGAGGGTGCTAGTAAATGGAATCCGCTCGGAGGAAAGGAAGGTGAGCAGTGGAGTTCCTCAGGGGTCGGTGCTGGGGCCTATTCTGTTTAATATATTTGTGGAAGATATTGCTGAAGGGTTGGAAGGAAAGGTGTGCCTTTTTGCAGATGACACGAAAATAGCCAATAGAGTGGATACCCTGGAGGGAGTAGAAACGATGAGAAGGGATCTCCGAACATTAGAAGAACGGTCGAGGGTCTGGCAGTTAAAATTTAATCTGTATCAAATACAAGGGGATAAATATGAATCCCCAGAGTCCTATTATCTAACAAATTACCATAAAGTACTCCGCTAAAAAATTTTGTATATAAATTTCTCATGCACATTTTATTATTCCAACTTACAATTACACATATATATGTTTTTCCTTTGAGGCTTACATTCAGCTCAGTCTCACTCCAGATTCACAGCATTATTCAACTCTCACATTACTTAATTTCCAAATGGACATATACGTGAAATACTTTGATCTTATACATAATATCACTTATTGGTTACATTGTTTGGACACGTGCAATTTGTGAGTCCCCAATTTGTTCCCAATTCGTGAGTCCTTTGTACTTGTACACAAGCTAATCTTCCTGGTGCGGTATATTATCCGTTAAGCACTGTGTTGTGGCCTGTGAATCTTTAATGCAAATATATAATAAAGTTGCTACTTATCTCTTACGTTGTCCTGTATACATCACTTATGTCTCAGGCACCGCCCCTTAGTGCTTCCGAGGCTATCTTGTCCTCAAAATGATCACCACGCTTGTGTTCAATTATTGATTCTCAGTGTACAACCATGTTCCTTCCATTCACATTAACGCTTAATCGTGGCTGAGAGGCTTCTGCCTACTCCTCCAAACTGAATCAAGTTACTGATTCACCATCGGTTCCTCGATGCGGGACTGCATTTCATGGTACTTCCGCAGGAGGAACCACTTCTTAATCAGCGGGACTACTGTCCTGGCGGACCAGCAAACTTCCACCACTCTCATCTCTCCCTACACTCCTCCCCAGGAACTCCGTTCACTGGGTAAATCTCTCTTATCTGCACCCTTCTCCTCCACCGCTAACTCCAGACTCCATTCCTTTTATCTTGCTGCACCATATGCCTGGAATAGACTTCCTGAGCCGGTACGTCAAGCTCCATCTTTGGCCATCCTCAAATCTAATCTAAAAGCCCACCTTTTTGATGCTGCTTTTAACTCCTAACCCTTATTTTATCATCCTCACTTTAATATTCCTTTATATCTTATTTGTCCTGTTTGTCTGTCCTAATTAGATTGTAAGCTCAAGTGTACAGCGCTGTGTACATCTAGTAGCGCTATAGAAAAGATAAGTAGTAGTAGTAATATTTAATCAAACGATTGCACAAAACATAAACAGGAAAAAGCCTCACTTGACCCCAGCTATTTTATGTCATTATAGATAATCGGGGTTCTGTATCTATCATCGGCATAAAAAAACCTCCTTTGCGTTATTATATGCTATAAGATGAATCAAAAATATATAATAGGCTGTACTGCAAATTCTTTCACAGCAAAATATTTAACCTTGTAAGTTTTATGACCACCGTTTCATTCCTGCTTCAGGGACTTGTGGTAGTTAATAAGCAGGAGCACATTTTCTATAAAACAAAAAAAATATTCTTATACTCTGCAAAGTGCAAATCTATTCAACAGTGCAGTCAAACTGATGGAAAGCATGGTAACCAAACAACTCAATGATTACATAAACAAATTCTCAATCCTACATGAATCACAATCAGGATTTCGCCCCCTTCATAGCACTGAAACAGTACTCGTAACGCTCCTGGCCAAATTCAAGCAGGAAATAGCAACAGGCAACAGCATTCTTCTCCTTCAATTCAACATGTCTAGTGCATTCGACATGGTAAACCATAATATATGCGGGGTACAAATGTAACAAAAAAAATTTACTAAGACTCCTAGATTACTTTGGTATTGGTGGAAATATACTTCGTTGGATCAAGGGTTTCCTAACCACTAGAACATATCAAGTGAAATCAAATTCAAATATATCGTCACCGTGGAAGGTCGAATGCAGAGTACCTCAAGGGTCACCACTATCACCGACCCTCTTCAACCTAATGATGACACTACTAGCCAAGTCCTTAGCCAACCAAGGCCTCAATCCATACATCTATGCAGACGACATCACAATATACATACCTTTCAAACATGACCTGACAGAAATCTCCAATGAAATCAAGCTCAGCCTAAACATCATGGACTCAAGGGGAAATGCATTTCAACTAAAACTCAATACAGATAAAACACACTGTCTCATCCTCTCATCCCAACACAATATGAACAAGCCCACAAACATAAACACCCCAGACCACACCCTCCCTATCTCAAACAGCCTGAAAATCCTTGGCGTTACTATTGACCGTAACCTTACACTTGAGGGCCAAATTAACTCTACAACAAAGACAATGTTCCACTCAATGTGGAAACATAAGCATGTGAAACCATTCTTCCCGAGGGAAATATTTCGCAATTTGATACAATCAATGGTACTAAGCCATGCTGACTACTGCAATGGAATATATGCGGGATGCAAAGAACAACTCATAAAGAAACTTCAAACTGCTCAAAACACAGCAGCCAGGCTTATATTTGGGAAACCGCTATTCGAAAGCGCCAAATCCCTCCGAGAAAAACTACATTGGCTACCAATCAAAGAATATATCACTTTCAAAATCTGCACCCTGGTCCATAAAATTATCTACGGAGAAGCCCTGGGCTACATGACAGACCTCATAGACCTACCAACAAGAAACACACTAAGATCAGCACGAACATATCTAAATCTCCACTACCCAAGCTGCAAAGGACTCAAATACAAATCAACTTATGCATCTAGCTTCTCCTACATCAGCACACAACTGTGGAACGCACTACCAAAAGCCGTGAAAACAACGTACGACCACCTAAACTTTCGTAAATCACTAAAAACCAACCTGTTCAAAAAGGCATACCCCATCGACCCAACTTAAATGCCTAAACCTTGCAGCACAACGAAACCAAAGCCTGATACAGACATTACATAACTCTTCCTCTCAACGAATCCCAATGTGTCTGTAACACCTCAACCTTCTTCGACCACAATAACTCTATGTATTTGTTCTATGCCAGAGATGGCGAACGCCTCTAGGGCACTATGTAAGCCACATTGAGCCTGTAAATAGGTGGGGAAATGTGGGATACAAATGTAACAAATAATAATAATAATAACAAATAATAACATAAGTACGTAAGTATTGCCATACTGGGAAAGACTCCCCTATATCCAGAACTTCTTTATCTCGCATCACCTCCATCTGCTCGCCATAACAGAAACCTGGCTCTGCCCTGATGACTCTGCTTCAGTCGCAGCCCTCTGCCATGGTGGTTATCTTTTTTCACATACTCCTCGCCCTGCTGGTCACGGGGGCGGTGTTGGACTACTTCTCTCTCCCTCCTCCAGATTTCAACCCCTTCTTCCACCTCAATCTCTCTGTTTTTCCTCCTTTGAAGTCCACTCTATCTGCCTTTTCTCTCCTCTGCCTCTTCGAATAGCGGTCATTTATCGTCCCCCTGATAAGTCCCTTTCATCCTTTCTCAGTGACATTGACGCCTGGCTTGCCTTCTTCCATGATCCTTCCTCCCCCTCTCTCATCCTTGGTGACTTTAATATTCCTGCTAATGATCCTTCCAACTCTTATATTTCCAAGTTACTCGCTTTAACGTCCTCCTTTAATCTCCAACTATGCTCCACCTCCCCCACTCATCAAAATGGTCACTGTCTTGATCTCATCTTCTCCTCCAACTGTTCACCCTCTAGTTTCCTTGCCTCTGATCTTCCCCTCTCTGATCACCATCTTATAACTTTCACACTTAAATCTCCTCTCTCCCAGTCCTGTCCTATCTTATCTAATTTATCTAGGAATCTTCACGATATTGACCCTTCATCTCTATCCTCCCATGTTTCAAACCTCCTCTCTACTGTGGCACCATCCACGTCTGTCAACGATGCTGTTTCTTCTTACAACAATACTCTATCCTCTGCCTTAGACACACTTGCACCTTTGATGACCCGCCCTATAAGGCGTACAAAACCCCAACCTTGGCTGACTTCTAATATCCCCTACCTACGTTCCTGTACCCACTCCGCCGAACACCTCTGGCGGAAACTTCAGGCCCTTGCTGATTTCTTACACCTTAAGTTCATGTTGACCTCCTTCCAATCTGCTCTTATACTCGCCAAACAGGATTATTATATCCAACTGGCCAACTCTCTTGGCTCTAACCCTCGACTTCTCTTCACCACATTGAACTCTCTCCTCAAGGTGCCCCCTCCCCCAACTCCCCCTTCATTATCTCCTCAGACCCTTGCTGAATTCTTTCACGACAAGGTTCAAAAGATAAACCTTGAATTTTCTACCTCGCCACCTCTCCCTCCACTAGTCCGTTCCCCTCTCTCTCCTTCCCCTCATTCCTTTTCCTCCTTTCCTGAGGTTACTATAGAGGAAACTAAACTTCTCCTTTCTTCCTCAAAATGTACCACCTGTTCCTCTGATCCCATTCCCACCCACCTTCTTAATGCCATCTCACCTGTTCTTATTCCTTTTATCTATCACATTCTCAACCTCTCACTTTCCACTGCAACTGTCCCTACTGCCTTTAAACATGCTGTGGTCACACCTCTCCTTAAGAAGCCTTCACTCGACCCTTCTTGTCCCTCTAATTACCGACCCATCTCCCTCCTCCCTTTTCTCTCCAAAGTACATGAGCGTGCTGTTCACCACCGCTGCCTTGATTTTCTCTCCTCACATGCTATTCTTAACCCACTACAATCTGGTTTTCGCCCTCTCCACTCAACCGAAACTGCGCTTACTAAAGTCTCCAATGACCTATTACTGGCTAAATCCAGAGGTCAATGTTCCATCCTCATTCTTCTTGCTTTCCGCTGCTTTTGACACTGTCAATCACAGCATACTTCTCGATACCCTGTCCTCACTTGGATTCCAGGGCTCTGTCCTTTCCTGGTTCTCTTCCTACCTCTCCCTCCGCACCTTTAGTGTTCACTCTGGTGGATCCTCTTCTACTTCTATCCCTTTGCCTGTCTGACATTGCTGTCTGTATGTCTCAACGCCTCCTGAAATTAAATATGACCAAAACCGAGCTTCTCATTTTCCCCCCCAAACCCACCTCTCCGCTCCCCCCGTTTTCTATTTCTGTTGATGGCTCTCTCATGCTCCCTGTCTCCTCAGATCGAAACCTTGGGGTCATCTTTGACTCTTCTCTCTCCTTCTCTGCTCATATCCAGCAGATTGCCAAGACCTGTCGTTTCTTTCTTTACAACATCCGTAAAATCCGCCCCTTTCTTTCCGAGCACTCTACCAAAACCCTCATCCACACCCTTGTCACCTTTCGTTTAGACTACTGTAATCTGCTTCTTGCTGGCCTCCCACTTAGTCACCTCTCCCCCCTCCAGTCGGTTCAAAACTCTGCTGCCCATCTCGTCTTCCGCCAGGGTCGCTTTACTCATACTACCCCTCTCCTCAAGTCGCTTCACTGGCTCCCTGTCTGTTTTCGCATCCTGTTCAAACTTCTTCTACTAACCTATAAATGTACTCACTCTGCTGTTCCCCAGTATCTCTCCACACTCGTCCTTCCCTACACCCCTTCCCGTGCACTCCGCTCCATGGATAAATCCTTCTTATCTGTTCCCTTCTCCACTACTGCCAACTCCAGACTCCGCGCCTTTTGTCTCGCTGCACCCTACGCCTGGAATAAACTTCCTGAGCCCCTACGTCTTGCCCCATCCTTGGCCACCTTTAAATCTAGACTGAAAGCCCACCTCTTTAACATTGCTTTTGACTCGTAACCACTTGTAACCACTCGCCTCCACCTACCCTCCTCTCTTCCTTCCCGTTCACATTAATTGATTTGATTACTTTATTTATTTTTTGTCTATTAGATTGTAAGCTCTTTGAGCAGGGACTGTCTTTCTTCTATGTTTGTGCAGCGCTGCGTATGCTTTGTAGCGCTATAGAAATGCTAAATAGTAGTAGTAGTAGTTTACCACATTCTCTGGCAAAGAATTCCAGAGTTTAATTACACGTTGAGTGAAGAAAAATTTTCTCCGATACCCCTAGTCCTAGTATTTTTGGAAAGCGTGAACAGATGCTTCACATCTACTCGTTCAACTCCACTCATTATTTTATAGACCTCTATCATATCTCCCCTTAGCCGCCTTTACTCCAAGCTGAAGAGCCCTAGCCTTTAGCCTTTCCTCATAGGGAAGTCATCCCATCCCCTTTATCATTTTCGTCGCCCTTCTCTGCATCTTTTCTAATTCCACTATATCTTTTTGAGATGCGGCGACCAGAATTGAACACAATATTCGAGGTGCAGTCGCACCATGGAGCAATACAAAGGCATTATAACATCCTCATTTTTGTTTTCCATTCCTTTCCTAATAATACCTAACATTCTATTTGCTTTCTTAGCCGCAGCAGCACACTGAGCAGAAGGTTTCAACGTATCATCAACGACGACACCTAGATCCCTTTCTTGGTCCGTGACTCCTAACGTGGAACCTTGCATGACATAGCTATAATTCGGGTTCCTCTTTCCCACATGCATCACTTTGCACTTGCTGACATTAAACGTCATCTGCCATTTAGACACCCAGTCTCCCAGTCTCGTAAGGTCCTCTTGTAATTTTTCACAATCCTCCCGCGATTTAACGACTTTGAATAACTTTGTGTCATCAGCAAATTTAAATATCTCACTAGTTACTCCCATCTTTAGGTCATTTATAAATATGTTAAAAAGCAGCGGTCCCAGCACAGACCCTGGGGAACCCCACTTTCTACTCTTCTCCATTGAGAATACTGACCATTTAACCCTACTCTCTGTTTTCTATCTTTTAACCAGTTTTTAATCTACTATAGAACACTACCTCCTATCCCATGACTCTCCAATTTCCTCTGGAGTCTTTCATGAGGTACTTTGTCAAACGCCTTCTGAAAATCCAGATACACAACATCAACCGGCTCCCCTTTATCCACGTTTGTTCACCCCTTCACAGAAATGTAGCAGATTCGTGAGGCAAGATTTCCCTTCACTAAATCCATGTTTTTATTTATTTGCTACATTTGTACCCCACATTTTCCTACTTGCAAAAGATATAGTTATGAACAGAGTAAGAGGTTTGTTCTAAATTAACATATTACTGTGTAAGAATTAAGGAAGATATGTCTGAGGAATAATTTACATAACACATAATGACAAAGAAAAAAATATGATAATATGGCTAATATAATTAGTTTAGACTTTGTCAATCAAGGAAGATAAAGACGTAGTGGAGAGATTGAATGAGTTCTTTGCTTCGGTCTTCACTGAGGAAGATTTGGGTGGGATACTGGTGTCGGAAATGGTATTTCCAGCGGACGAGACGGAGAAACTTACTGACTTCACGGTAAACCTGGAGGACGTAATGGGACAGTTCAGCAAACTAAAGAGTAGCAAATCTCCTGGACCAGATGGTATTCATCCTAGAGTATTGATAGAACTGAAAAATGAGCTTGCGGAACTATTTATTTATTTATTTATTGCATTTGTATCCCACATTTTCCCACCTTTTTGCGGGCTCAAAGTGGCTTACAATACATTATGAATAATGGAAATTACATTTTGTTCCAATTCGGTTATGGATTACATTGTGAAGAGTTATACAAAACAAATCAAATCAAATCAAAGTATCGTTAAGGAATATATCAATGGAAAAGAACATAGAAACATTGAAAGGAAAACAACGAGAAACTAGAGATTCTGAGGACAATATATAGCATATAAAAACGAATAGCCTATGGTATACATTTTCTTTGGTTAAAGGTATGAGTGTGGTGTGATAAGCAATTTATCCTTAAAATCTGTTAGTGATAAGCAATTTATCCTTAAAATCGAGCATGGTACCGGAAGATTGGAGGGTGGCCAATGTAATGCGGATTTTTGAAAAAAGGTTCCAGGGGAGATCCGGGAAATTATAGACCGGTGAGTCTGACGTCGGTGCCGGGGAAAATGGTAGAGGCTATTATCAAAAACAAAATTACAGAGCACATCCAAGGACATGGATTACTGAGACCAAGTCAGCACGGCTTTTGTGTGGGGAAATCTTGCCTGACCAATTTACTTCAATTCTTTGAAGGAGTAAACAAACATGTGGACAAAGGGGAGCCGGTTGATATTGTGTATCTGGATTTTCAAAAGGCGTTTGACAAGGTACCTCATGAAAGGCTACAGAGGAAATTGGAGGGTCATGGGATAGGAGGAAATGTCTTATTGTGGATTAAAAACTGGTTGAAGGATAGGAAACAGAGAGTGGGGTTAAATGGGCAGTATTCACAATGGAGAAGGGTAGTTAGTGGGGTTCCTCAGGGGTCTGTGCTAGGACCGCTGCTTTTTAATATATTTATAAATGATTTAGAGATGGGAGTAACTAGCGAGGTAATTAAATTTGCTGATGACACAAAGTTATTGAAAGTCGTTAACTCGCGACAGGATTGTGAAAAATTACAGAAGGACCTTACGAGACTGGGAGACTGGCTAAATGGCAGATGATGTTTAATGTGAGCAAGTGCAAGGTGATGTATGTGGGGAAAAGAGAGCCTGAATTATAGCTACATCATGCAAGGCTCCACGTTAGGAGTTACAGACCAAGGAAGGGATCTGGGTGTCGTCATCGATAATACACTGAAACCTTCTGCTCAGTGTGCTGCTGCGGCTAGGAAAGCGAATAGAATTTTGGGTATTATTAGGAAAGGTATGGAAAACAGGTGTGAGGATGTTATAATGCCATTGTATCGCTCCATGGTGCGACCGCACCTTGAGTAGTGTGTTCAATTCTGGTCGCCGCATCTCAAGAAAGAGATAGTAGAATTGGAAAAGGTGCAGCGAAGGGCAACTAAAATGGTAGCTGGGATGAGACGACTTCCCTATGAAGAAAGACTAAGGAAGCTAGGGCTTTTCAGCTTGGAGAAGAGACAGCTGAGGGGAGACATGATAGAGGCATCCTATATAATAATTCTCATCTCCAACGTTCTGTGCTTGGGACCGTGGCTCCCTGGAGGTGGTCTGCTAGGCAGATACGCACTGACATCATGACAGCTGGTTCCAAGGCAAGGGGAGGAGTAGGGAAACACGCGCAGCATGTTTCCTACTCCTCCCCCTGCCTCGGAATCATGTCACCCCCCGCGCTACGGCCTCCTCGATCCCCTCCTTCCGTGAACCTGTCGACCCCCCCCCCGGCCCGCCGAAAACCGCCCCCCGCCGCCGTTGTGGACTACCTGTGCTGACGGGGGACCCAAACCCCCAACAGCTGAAGTGCTGTTGTGCCCTTTGCGTTGCTTCCTCAATCATCTTCTCTGCAAGTTTCTCTGCATGCGTCTGACGTCAGATGCACGCAGAGGAACTTCCAGAGAAGATGATTGAGGAAGCAATGTGAAGGGCACAATAGCACTTCGGCTGTCGGGGGTTTGGGTCGAGGGGGCCGTAGCGCGGGGGGAAGGGGGGGGAGAAATTGCCTGCCTAGGGCTCGTTTCCTTGCCTTCAGAAACGGGCCTTTTTTACTAGTATAAAATAATGAGTGGAGTGGAACAGGTGGCTGTGAAGCGTCTGTTCACACTTTCCAAAAATACTAGGACTAGGACTAGGGGGCATGCGATGAAACTACAGTGTAGTAAATTTAAAACAAATCGGAGAAAAAGTTTCTTCACCCAACGCATAATTAAACTCTGGAATTTGTTGCCGGAGAACGTGGTGAAGGCGGTTAGCATGTATAGAATGTACGTTTGGGAAGCTTGCCAGGTGCCCTTGGCCTGGATTGGCCACTGTTGGGGACAGGATGCTGGGCTCGATGGACCCTTGCTCTTTTCCCAATGTGGCATTACTTATGTACTTATATCCATGCTGTTGAATATGCTCTGTAATTTTGTTCTTAATAATAGTCTCTACCATTTTGCCTGGCACCGACGTCAGACTCCCCGGTCTATAATTTCCTGGATCGCCTCTGGAACCTTTTTTAAAAATCGGCGTTATATTGGCCACCCTCCAATCTTCTAGTAGTACCACGCTCGATTTTAAGGATAAATTACATATTTCTAACAATAGCTCCACAAGCTCATTTTTCAGTTCTATCACTACTCTAGGATGAATACCATTCGGTCCAAGAGATCTGCTACTCTTCAGTTTGTAGAACTGCCCCATTACAACCTCCAGGTTTACAGAGAAAATTAAGTTTCACCGACTCGTCAGCTTCGAATAACATTTCCGGCACCGGTATCCCATCCATTTCTTGCTCAGTGAAGACCGAAGCAAAGATTTCATTTAATCTCTCCGCTACGGCTTTGACTTCCTGATCACCCCTTTTACTGCTCTGTCATCTAGCGGTCCAACTGATTCTTTTTGTCTACTTCCTGCTTTTAATATACCTAAAAAAGGTTTTACTGTGTGTTTTTGCCTCCAACGCAACCTTTTTTCGAAGTCCGTCTTAGCTTTCCTTATCAGCGCTTTGCATTTGACTTGACATTCCTTATGCCGTTTCTTATTATTTTCAGTTGGTTCCTTCTTCCATTTTCTGAAGGATTTTCTTTTAGCTCTAATAGCTTCCTTTACCTCACTATTTAACCACGCCGGCTGTCGTTTGGTCTTCTGTCCTCCTTTTTTTTAAATTATTTATTTAAATTTTCCAATACATCACCACTTAAAGTGAATATGCAATTGGCATTATTTAACATTAGGAAACAAAAATAATAAGTATATATCTTTACAGCCCGTTTGTCCACAAGTTAAAGAAATTTGATTCCAAGATTAAGGAAATTAAAAAAAAAAAGAAAGAAAAAAAAAATACAAAAATTAACAATCAATAGATGCTTCCTCTGGTTCAGACCCCAGCCTGCTGATTAGGGAAGGTTTACTATATTCACATCAACTCTTGCATCAATAAACTCTTTCAACTGTTTTGGGTCTACAAACTGAAAATGTTTACCCTCAAGCATCACATTACAAAAACAAGGAAATCGCAAGACAAAGTTTGCTCCCAATGCCACCACCCTGGGGCAAAGTTCCAAAAAGGCCCTTCGTCTCATCTGTGTAGGCCGTGAGAGATCTGGAAAGATACGGACCTTTGAGCCCAAAAACAGATTTTCTAAATGTCTCAACGAAAGCCGTAGTACGGCATTCCTATCAGGCTCCAGTGCAAAAGTGACAAGCAGAGTTAACCTCTGAGTAAATATTTCTAATGAGCTTTCTAGGAATGAGGTAAGATTCATTCCTTCCCCTATTAAGGGGGGGGGGGGGGGGTTCTTACCACCACTCCAGTACTCCCGATGTAATAAGCCCGTGTAATGGGAGGGAGTGAGTCCTTGACCATTCCCAGGATGTCCACCAAGTATTTTTTAACCATCTCCAAGGGAGAAATTAACGGTGATTTGGGAAAATTAAGAAACTTAAGGTTAAGTCTTTTAGTCTGATTTTCCAGGTATTCAAGTCGTTTATGTAGGAAATTATTGTCTTTAACCAGAGCTGTTTCTATAGATCCCATTTCTTGAATTTTGATATCCACATGTTCCAATTTCTGGGTTTGCTGTGCAGTCACTTGTGCTTGAAGCAGGGCAGCCTCAGAAAGAACTTCAATATCAGAAGAATTCTGCTTTAAAGTAGTTTGCATAGGGGTTTGGATATTGTAAACCATATCCCATAGTGACTCCAGCGTCACAATTGCTGGTCTAATCACTCCACTAGTCACAGGAGGAGATTGAGATAGACTGTCAGCACGAGCTAACTGGAAGCAATAGCTTGAGGCAATACCTTTGAAGCCTGTTGTAGTAATGTTTCCCGAAGTTGAGAATCTATCTCCGTTGCTGCAGTCACACCCTCAGACAGGACCAGCTGAGCCACTTCGGCGTCTGTCTCTGTTTGAACAGCCAGCAACTCTCCTCCAGGCTGGGGAAGTGCAATTCGCTCCACAGGGCTCAGGGAAGCCCCGTTTCCACTCTCAATCGACTCCGAAGGGCCGAAAGCTGCAGAGGGGGTCGAAGTTCCCTGAGGACCCGGTTGCTGCCTGGGAAATTGCAGTGTTGTTTGTTTCATCGTCGAGGAGGTCACAGGAACCGAGGGATATTCCTTTACCTTCCCCCTCCGCTTCCCCATCGTTGACGAGGCTACAGAGGCACCGAGGAAAACTCACAAACACAGCAGCCTCCAGGAGCAAACACAGGTGCGTCCATTCACAGCGCTATCTTGGAAAGGTCCAGGTCACCCCTCCTTTTTACATATGCAGAATATATTTGGCCTAGGCTTCCAGGATGGTGTTTTTGAACAGCATCCACGCCTGATGTAAATTTTTGACCCTCGCAGTCGCTCCTCTAAATTTTCTTTTCACTGTTCTTCTCATTTTATCATAGTCTCCTTTTTTAAAGTTAAACGCTGATGTATTTATTTTATTTATTTATTGCATTTGTAGCCCACATTTTCCCACCTATTTGCAGGCTCAATGTGGCTTACAGAGTTTGATTATGACAATCATTCCATGATATCAGATACAATTAGTAATGTACAAAGATTAAGTGAGGGAAGAAAGAAGGAAGGTGTTAGGCAGGATATAAGGTGGACTTTAATAAATGGGTATTCACAATGGAGAAGGGTAGTTAGTGGGGTTCCTCAGGGGTCTGTGCTAGGACCGCTGCTTTTTAATATATTTATAAATGATTCAGAGATGGGAGTAACTAGCGAGGTAATTAAATTTGCTGATGACAAAAAGTTATTCAAAGTCGTTAACTCGCGACAGGATTGTGAAAAATTACAGAAGGACCTTACGAGACTGGGTGGCTAAATGGCAGATGATGTTTAATTTGAGCAAGTGCAAGGTGATGCATGTGGGAAAAAAGAACCCGAATTATAGCTACGTCATGCAAGGTTCCACGTTAGGAGTTACGGACCAAGAAAGGGATCTAGGTGTCGTCGTCGATAATACACTGAAACCTTCTGCTCAGTGTGCTGCTGCGGCTCGGAAGGCGAATAGAATGTTGGGTATTATTAGGAAAGGTATGGAAAACAGGTGTGAGGATGTTATAATGCCATTATATCGCTCCATGGTGCGACCGCACCTTGAGTATTGTGTTCAATTCTGGTCGCCGCATCTCAAGAAAGATATAGTGGAATTGGAAAAGGTGCAGCGAAGGGCGACTAAAATGATAACGGGGATGGGACGACTTCCCTATCAAGAAAGACTAAGGAGGCTAGCTAGGGCTTTTCAGCTTGGAGAAGAGACGGCTGAGGGGAGACATGATAGAGGTATATAAAATAATGAGTGGAGTGGAACAGGTGGATGTGAAGCGCCTGTTCACGCTTTCCAAAAATACTAGGACTAGGGGGCATGTGATGAAACTACAGTGTAGTAAATTTAAAACAAATCGGAGAAAATGTTTCTTCACCCAACACGTAATTAAACTCTGGAATTCGTTGCCGGAGAACGTGGTGAAGGCGGTTAGCTTGGCAGAGTTTAAAAAGGGGTTAGACGGTTTCCTAAAGGACAAGTCCATAAACCGCTACTAAATGGACTTGGGAAAGATCCACAATTCCAGGAATAACATGTATAGAATGTTTGTACGTTTGGGAAGCTTGCCAGGTGCCCTTGGCCTGGATTGGCCGCTGTCGTGGACAGGATGCTGGGCTCGATGGACCCTTGGTCTTTTCCCAGTGTGGCATTACTTATGTACTTATGGGTGGGTTGGTGAGGTACTTTGTGAGGCTATGGGTTCTCTTTGTAGGCCTTGTTAAAGAGATGTGTCTTCAAAGCTTTGCGGAAGTTGGTTATTTTGTCAATAGCTTTCAGGGCTGTAGGTAGTGCATTCCACAACTGCGTGCTCATGTAAGAGAAGGTGGTGGCATGTATCAGCTTGTATTTTAGTCCTTTACAGCTGGGGAAGTGCAGATTGAGAAATTTGCGGGATGATCTTATGGCGTTTCTGGGAGGCAAGTCCACGAGGTTTAGCATGTAGATTGATTTCCTATGCATACTTACTTCAAAGCTAATATCAAATCCGATCATATTATGATCACTGTTATCAAGCGGCCCCCAGCACCATTACCTCCCGCACCAGATCATGCGCTCCACTAAGGACTAGGTCTAGAATTTTTCCTTTTCTCGTCGTTTCCTGTACCTGCTGCTCCATAAAGCTGTCCTTGATTTCATCAAGGAATTTTACCTCCCTAGCGTGTCCGGATGTTACATTTACCCAGTCAATATCAGGGTAATTGAAATCACCCATTATTATTGTGTTGCCCAGTTTGTTTGCGTCCCTAATTTCCTTTAACATTTCTGCATCCATCTGTACATCCTGGCCAGGCGGACGGTAGTACACTCCTATCATTATCCTTTTCCCCTTTACACATGGAATTTCAATCCACAGTGATTACAAGAAGTGTTTTGTTTCCTACAGAATTTTCAATCTATTTGATTCAAGGCTCTCGTTAATATACAATGCTACCTCTCCACCAATTCGATCCACCCTATCACTACAATATAATTTGTACCCCGGTATGACAGTGTCCCACTGGTTAGCCTCCTTCCACCAGGTCTCAGAGATGCCTATTATATCTAATTTTTCATTTAGTGCAATATATTCTAACTCTCCCATCTTATTTCTTAGGCTCCTGGCATTCGCATATAGACATTTCAGACTGTGTTTGTTGCTCCTATTTACATCATGCTTAGTACTTGACAGTACTAATTTGCAATATTTTGTCTGATTTTTATTTTTATTTAGGGACACCTGATCTACTACGGTGTCTTTTGCAACCTCACTATCAGGATACCCTATCTTCCCTGTTTTGGTGATATCTTTGAAAGATACCTTATCCCGAAAACACGCGCTTCTGAGCGACTGTCGGCCTTCCCCCCATTTCTAGTTTAAAAGCTGCTCTATCTGCTTTTTAAATGCCGATGCCAGCGGCCTGGTCCCACCCTGGTTAAGGTGGTGCCCATCCTTTTGGAATAGGCTTCCCCTTCCCCAGAATGTTGCCCAGTTCCTAACATGGTAACATAGTAGATGACGGCAGAAAAAGACCTGAACGGTCCATCCAGTCTGCCCAACATGATAACTCATATGTGCTACTTTTTGTTTATACCTTACCTTGATTTGTATCTGTCTTTTTCAGGGCACAGACCGTAGAAGTCTGCTCAGCACTAGCCCCGCCTCCCAACCACCAGCCCCGCCTTCCACCACCGGCTCTGCCACCCAATCTCAGCTAAGCTCTTGTGGATCCATTCCTTCTGAAAAGGATTCCTTTATGTTTATCCCACGCATGTTTGAACTAACAAACCTAAAACCCTCCTCCCTGCACCATCGTCTCATCCACGCATTGAGACTCCGGAGCTCTGCCTGTCTCTTGGGCCCTGTGCGTGGAACAGGTAGCATTTCAGAAAATGCTACCCTAGAGGATCTGGATTTGAGCTTTCTACCTAAGAGCCTACATTTGGCTTCCAGAATCTCTCTCCCACATTTTCCTAAGTCATTGGTACCCAAATGTACCAAGACAGCCGGCTCCTCCCCAGCACTATCTAAAACCCTATCTAGGTGACGCGTGAGGTCCGCCACCTTCGCACCAGGCAGGCAAGTCACCAGGCGATCCTCACGTCCACCAGCCACCCAGCTATCTATATGCCTAATGATCGAATCACTGACTACAACAGCTATCCTAACCTTTCCCTCCCTGGCAGCACTTGGAGACATATCCTCGGTGCAAGAGGATAGTACATCCCCTGGTGGGCAGGTCCTGGCTACAGGAGTACTTCCTACTTCACCAGGGTGATGCTCTCCTTCTAGGAGACTTGCCTCCTCCAAGGTAGCACAGGGGCTACCAGACTGGAGGTGGGACTTCTCTACAACATCCCTGTAGGTCTCTGTGTACCTCTCTGTCTCCCTCAGCTCCACCAAGTCTGCTACTCTAGCCTCAAGAGAATGGACACGTTCCCTAAGAGCTAGGAGCTCTTTGCATCGGGCACACACATATGACATCTCACCAACTGGGAGATAATCATACATGTGACACTCAGTGTAAAAGACTGGATAGCACCCCTCTCGCTGCTGGACTGCTGACTCCATCTTAGTGTTTTTGAGTTTTTCAATAATTTAAAACTTGCTACAGTATTAAGGATAGTAGCCTAATATAAAAAAGTGTCTTTAAGTTTATATAGTACTAGTAAAACATGCCCGTTTCTTGCAGAAATGAAACGGACGCTAGCACGGTTTCCTTCCGAACCTCCCCCCCTCCCTACTCACCCCTTCAGCGTTCTGAAGGCACTTTCCGCCATTGTTGCAGTCCTTGGCACGCCACCTTCAAACTGCTGTTTCGTTGGTTGTGAAGCCACTGACACCATTGCTCCGCCCTCGACGTCATAACATTTGACGCGAGGGCGGGGCCCCAACACAGTGTTTTTGGTGGCTTCACCACAACGAAGGCTTCGAACCGGAAGTGCCCGGAGGACCTGACAGTGACGTCAGTGTCCTCAGAACGTTGAGGGTGAGTTTTATTATATAGGATATTGTATGATTTAGTTGGTGTTGCCTTCTTAGATGGTAATGAAATGTATTTAAAACTCTGTAAGAGCACTCCTTGCTTGCTACCCTAATTACAATCAAACATATAAACGGCAAGTGACCGACTCACCTGCAAATGCGCAGTAGAGACTTCCCTCTCTGTCACGTGATGACGTGAGAGGGCGGAACAGAGAGGTAAACGGAGTCGGAGTCACTATCGGACACTGCCACCTGGAAACGAACATCGCGCGCAGCAACCTCCACCTTCCCCTCCATCCCCGCCGCCACTCCCACCCTCCTCCGTATCGGGCCCCCTGCACTGACCTGACAGCGCCTCTCACCTCTGTGTGAAAGCGCTGCAGGCAGGAGATCTGTTGCTGCCTGCAGCGCTTTCACATGGAGGTGAGAGGTGCTGTCAGCGCAGTGCAGGGAGCCCGGCACGGAGGGGGGAGGGAGTGGCGGCGAGGAGGTTAGCTGGAAATCTCGCCCGTTTTAATGGGCTTAACGGCTAGTAACTGATTATAAATGAAGAGTTGTCCTAGGGGTGGGTGGGAAGACTAAACTAGATCCTGCAGTGCCTGTTGATTCTGTTAATGCTGTGGTACAAAGTTTTTAAAACTAAGTGGAAAAGATTATGGAGATTAGTTGATAAAATTTGCTTTTTATATTTTTATTTTGCCTAACACTAACCTACAATTCCTCCTTTAAACCCCAATCTTTAAGTTCCCAAAGCACAAAGCAAAATAGCGTTCACTTACCAGAGAAATGTTCTCTTCTCTCGGAACTTCTCAGATTAACATTCTTCAAAAACTCAGGGAGCTCTTCACTGCAACTCTCTCACTGACTCAACACAATGCTTTCCTGTCTCTTATAATTATGATGTAAAAATACCCTCTCACCAATCACTTCCAAGGGAGGGAAAATTCAAACAAACTTCCAGTCAAAAGAAGCATTGCCATTCTATCTTTGCATTTAATCCATTAGGTTCAAGAGATTTCAATTTAAAAATCCAGCGCTGTTCGGCTTGCAAGAGCTGATGTCTTCGATGCCCTTCTCTGATTTTCGGTGATATCTGTTCTAACACAATACACTTTAAAGATGCAAAGTTATGTTTAAATTGTGTACAATGTACTGCTAAAGCTGATGTTTTTTTACATGTCTGAATGGTGCTCTTATGCTCTATTAACCTCAGTTTCAGAGATCTTGATGTTTGTCAGACAAAACTTTTGTCTGACATATGGAGTTTTTGGCATGGGCAGCGAATACAGTACACAATATATGAGGATAGACAGGTAGTATTAATTCTCAATTGAAAATCTTTCCCATCAAGCGGATTCATGAAATTGGATTGCTCAAACAAACAGAGCATTTTCTGTACTGATTGTGCTCCTGCTTATTAACTACCGCAAGTCCCTGAAGCAGAAACATATTGATAGTATCTGCAAAGCATTCAGGCTTTCTCCAATGCGACAAAATGTTTAACAGGCGCTTGATATACTACCTTTCTTAAGAAATAAACCAAAGCGGTGTAAAATACTAAAACAACAGAGAATGAAAAGAACTACAGTGCCAAACAGGAAAGAAAACAAGAGAGAGAAAGAAAAATAAAACATACTATGTTGGAGGGTTTTGGGCAATAAACAAATTAAGCTGTTTTCCTGGTCTAGCCTTATGCAAATCAGCCCAATCAACTCAGTGGGGGTAACTCTCCTTTAATACATTTCTCTTGGAAATAGCAACATTAAACTGAGCCCTTTCTCTGGAGTACTAGGAATCCAGTTAAATAGCCTATACCCCTTTGACAGGATGGTCCTGTCCTCCACCCCCCAGCTGTTAGTCATGGCTCCAAAACAACAAAGTCTGTGCCTCAGGATTCTCAGCCTGTTCCATCCATCTTCTGCCTGCTTCATTCTAGGGAGGGATTTTAAAGGTCTAGAGGCTCTAAACCTTGCCCTCTACTTAATTTCTCACCTATAGGGATACCCTCCCTCTGCCCCATTCTTAAAAGGGCAATGAACCCCCTTTCCTTCCCTGACAAGTCCCGCAGGCATCTGAGAATTGTTAAAGAGGGAATAGCATTCCTTTTATCTATTCTAGGCTTGGCATGGGACAAAAGGATGCAGAGCTTCCTCCTGCAGCCACTCTGAAACAGGACACAACCGCTGCCTATCACAACATACATATTGCTCATACTGCTTTTAACAGAATACCGCAATATCATTAAACAGATGCAGAAAACATGCAAGAACCAAGGAGCTATAGTTATATACCAGCAAGACAAAGTATCAATCTCATCCTAGGTGGTGCATTTTGGGAGCAATGTTTAGGCCCTTGGTACTCTGTAAACTTATTTTCAAAGGGGAAATCCCTGCCAAACTTCTCTTTTAAAAAGCTCTGGTATGTATACATGCAGTGGGCCTCTGCTTTGCTGGCTTTTTCTATGGGTTAAAGTATGCAGGTTCTGAAATGGGGCATATGATTATTACACAAAGGTGTAGGTTTCAAATGTCTCTGTTTATCTGAGTATACATGTTTCAAGATTCTGCTCTCCATGACCCAGTATCTTCTTTCTCTCTTTGCAGTGAAGAGGATGGTGACCCCAGCCAAACCTTCATCACCCAGCCAGTTCCCGTACTGGAGCTACCAACTCTGCTGTTGTCAAAGTCTCAGACTGTAGGGTAATACGACGTTGGCCAGAATTTGCACCTCCAGCTCCAGCTCCAGGACCTCTTTGCATTGCAGTGTATTTATTCTTTAGTAGTGTACTATACATTTGTTCAAGATTATGCCGTATGAGTGTGAAAATTAAATTATATTTTTATTTGAAAATGTTGGTCATTATTATAAAGCTGTAGTCCGTATATAAAATACTACAAAGAAACTGAAAATATTCAAGATACATTCAAGTAACTTCAAACTGAACTCATACCTACAAAGAATAGAGTAGCAAAATCAAAGAATCTCATAAGAACATAAGTGTTTTTTCAAACTGGGACAGACCAAAGGTCCGTCAAGCCCAGTATCCTGTTTCTAACAGTGGTCAATCCAGGTCACAAGTAACTGGCAAGATCCCAAAAGAGTAAAACAGATTTTATGATGCTTATCATAGAAATAAGCAGTGGGTTTTTATGAACTTCTCTTTTAGGAAATTATCCAAACCTTTTCGAATTCCAGAGTTTAATCAATGATGGGTAAAGAAATATTTTCAGGAAAAAATATAGGTATATTTCAAAAGATTTTAAATTTGTACATATCTATACATTCCATTTTTCATATCTATATATTCCATTTTTACACACTATAAATGTATGTAACTTATTTGTATTTTTATCATTTTTTATTATCTATGTATTACATTTTATTTTAGACTCCTGATGCAGGCCTAAAGGCTGAAACACAACGTTGTGTCGAGTCTATGTACTTCAATAAACATTGCTACTATTATACATCTTCTCAGACTTTGGTTGCTCTACCACTTTTATTCTATAAAGAAATATTTTCTCCATTTTTTTAAATGTATTACTTGATCAAATTTACTTCTGGTAACATTATGCTGCCCCAGATTCTGTAATCCAGTGGATTCTGGAAACTACACCATCTCCCGTTTTAGAAGCAATTACATTAATTTACTCACTGTAGACTAACCAGCCTGAAGTTCCCAATCTCTTCCTTATGTGAAGTGAAGCAGAACTACATCTGTCTGTCTGTCTGTCTTCAGAACCAGTCTCAACTCTAAAAAGCAATGAAAAGTTAAAAGAGCAGAACCACCACCAGAATTTCCCTAACACAACTTAATACCCTCATCCCCATCACTTTGTATACTTTTTGCAGAGCTAACTGTTCGTGATCACAATGACCTAAAATTGTTTGGGATCTACCTCACTTCCATTTTTATTTGTACTGTTTTGTGCGTCCTGCTCCACTGAACAGAAATAAACAGATGTGCATTTTGAGTTAAAGAGGGGGAGCATTTGCAATTTACTGCAGTACTGAAAGAAAAGTTCGGAAATAAAAGAGGAATATTTGTACCACTCAAAGTGCAGGAGGCAGTAAAAACCACTGAAAATCTCAAATACTTGTTAATTCACTAGGAGGTTCTTTTATTAAGGCACACTGGCAAAAATCGATGCCATACTGTAATGTTATAAAAGCAGGGTCTCGGCTTAAAAGTTTTTCAACGGTTCCCTTGCTGCACAAGTGGAGTCCCAGGTGCAAAAATGACTGTCATGTTGTATGTTATAAAAGTAAGGGTCTCAGCTGAAAACTTCAACGGTTCTCTTGCTGCACAAGTAGGGTCCCAGATCCAAAAATTATGGGGTCCCAGATCCAAAATTCATGCATAGAAGCATGGGCTCAAATCACAAACAGGAAGAGAAGCCACGTGCGTCTTAATGCAGATGAGGGGTGCATGAAGGAGTATTCGCTGCAAAGCATGGCTCCCTTGCAGAGAAGCAGGTCTCAGCTCAAACATGGCTCAAAGATGCCTTCCTTACAGTGTGTGAAGCTGGAAAACAGGACGAGAAGCTGCACGCCTGTTAACAGCAATGCGGTGACATGACATCACCGGGGAGTCTGTAATTGTAATTACTGCTGTAATTGCCTAGTGCTCATGTTTAATCTCTTCTTACTGTACACCGCCTTGAGTGAATTCCTTCAAAAAGGCAGTAAATAAATCCTAATAAATAAAGTTGGGTGGTCAGATTAGCAAAGGTTGGATAATCAAGACTGTACTGGCTGGCTCTGTGCATTAAATACAGGGAATACACAAAACTACAATTCCCTTGAAGAGGATTTTGGTGGATTCCAGGGGTGAACAAGACTAGGCTTACCTAGTAACTTAGACCTTTCCGCAGAAATGCATTCTGTGTGCGCATGGTTATAAAAGCTCCTCCCTCATTAGCAATAGAGCTAAGCAGCAGAGTAATATCACTAGCAAGGAAATGCAAATACAAATTTATTAGCAATAAATTCAAACAAAACCCATACAAACACTTCAAATGAAAATGACTGTGTTTCAGGAATTAGCATGCATCCTGGACTTGTAGAACATTGAGAGAAACACACTGGAGAAAGGTGGCTACCAATAGATAACCTAACCTATTGGGGGAACAGGGATAAATGGAATTGGGGGGGTGGGGGCAGAGGGAAGAAGAAGAAAGTAAAAACAATAAAACAATGAAAATTAAAGAGTAAAGAAAGGAGCAACCTTGCCCCTACCCTTGCATCTGACTGTCTCGCTTTGGCTATGGCAGCCTATTTCCAAAAAAACAACATTAAGAGGCCATTTTAGAAAGCACTAACAGGTAACATAGTAACATAGTAGATGACGGAAGAAAAAGACCTGCACGGTCCATCCAGTCTGCCCAACAAGATAAACTCATATGTGCTACTTTTTGTGTATACCCTACCTTGATTTGTACCGGTCCTCTTCAGGGCACAGACCGTATAAGTCTGCCCAGCACTATCCCCGACTCCAAACCACCAGTTCCGCCTCCCACCACCGGCTTTGCCACCCAATCTCGGCTAAGCTCTTGAGGATCCATTCCTTCTGAACAGGATTCCTTTATGTTTATCCCACGCATGTTTGAATTCCATTACCGTTTTCTTTTCCACCACCTCCTGCAGGAGGGCATTCCAAGCATCCACCATTCTCTCCGTGAAAAAATACTTCCTGACATTTTTCTTGAGTCTGCCCCCCTTCAATCTAATTTCATGTCCAATCGTATACACCCGGGCGCAAGGAGGAAAACCGCGCGGGAAGGAAGCTCCGCCCAAAAGATGCCGACAGTCCGTGTGGCCGGCCTTCAGGCCGAATTGGAATGGCCAACCTATGAGACCGAGAAGACCCTGGCGGACCAGACCGCTCCAATGGCCGACGTTGGAATGGCCGGCCTATGAGACCGAGAAGACCCTGGCGGACCGGACCGCTCCAATGGCCAACGTACCGGAATGGCCGGCCATCGAGCCCGACCGTCACAACCCTGAAGCACCACCGGCCATCGGGACCGACCATGGCCAGCCATCGCTACCGCGAGCGTGTAAGGGACGTAACACCTGGAAGCCCAGTCCAAATATATTCTGTGTATTGAAAAAGGAGGAAGACAGACCAAATGATAGCTGGCATGGTTAGAAAGTGAGGTGAAGGAAAGTATTAGAGCTAAAAGAAAATCCTTCAGAAAATGGAACAAGGAACCGACTTAAAATAATAAGAAACTGCATAAGGAAGGTCAAGTCAAATACAAAGCTTTGATAAGGAAGGGGAAGATGGAGGCAAAAACACATAGTAAAATTTCTTTTAGCTATATTAAAAGCAAGAAGTTGGCAAAAAAATCGGTTGGACCGCTAGATGACTGAGGAGTAAAAGGGGCGATCAGGGAAGACAAAACCATAGCAGAGAGATTAAATTAATTATTTGCTTTGGTCTTCACTGAGAAATATTTGGGAGAGATACTGGTGCCAGAAATGGTATTCAAAGCTGACGAGTCAGAGAAGCTGAATGAAATCTCTATAAACCTGGAGGATATGGCACAATTTGACAAATTAAAGAATAGCAAATCTCCTGGACCAGATGGTATTCATCCCAGAGTATTGATAGAATTGAAAAATTAACTTGCGGAACTATTGTTAGTAATATGTGATTTATTATCTTTAAAATCAAACATGATACCGGAAGACTGGAGAGTGGCCAATTTTTAAAAAAGGTTCCAGGGGAGATACGGGAAATTATAGACTGGTGAGCCTGACGTCGGTGCTGGGCAAAATGGTAGAGACTATTATAAAGAACAAAATTATACAGCATATTTAAAAGCATGGATTGAGACAAAGCCAGCATGGATTTAATGAAGTGAAATCTTGCCAGAGGTATTTATTTATTTATTTATTGCATTTGTATCCCACCTTTTCCCACCTATTTGCAGGCTCAAAGTGGCTTACAGAGTGTGGTTATGACATAATCATTTCGTGTTAACAGGTACATTTCTTATAGATTGAATATTGTTAAGAGAAGATAAGCATATACGTTTCTTGATGCCGAGTACAATTATTGATGTTTAAAGATTGGGTAATTTAGGATAGACAGGGAAGAGTTATGTCAGTTAGTGGTGTGGTGTGGTCATTGTGTGAGCTGTTGAAGTGGTTTGTAGTGTCAGTGGCGTAGCAAGGGGGGCTGCCACCCGGGGCGGTTCGCCGTTGCACCCCCCCCCGGGTGCAGCACGATGTCATCCCCCCCCTCGGCACATCAACACCCCCCCCCCCGACCCAGTGCCTACCCTCCTCAACTCCATCCAACCAGCTCCTGCACCCTACCTTTAAAGAAATCTCAGAAGCCGTGGCGAGGCAAGGCGCAGCGCCTCGCGCCTGCATGTAAAAGAAGTGTGGATTGTCTCATCGGGCCTTCCCTCACTGTCTGTCCCGCCCTTACACCATTCTTCTAGCTTCTGAGGTTTGGTAATTAAAATTCAATGGAAAGAAATGTGAAGTGATGCACTTAGGTAGTAGAAATCCACGAGAGTTGTATGTGTTAGGTGGTGAGAGTTTGATATGTACAGACGGGGAGAGGGATCTTGGGGTGATAGTATCTGAGGATCTGAAGGCGACGAAACAGTGTGACAAGGCGGTGGCCATAGCTAGAAGGTTGCTAGGCTGTATAGAGAGAGGTGTGACCAGCAGAAGGAGGTGTTGATGCCCCTGTATAAGTCATTGGTGAGGCCCCACCTGGAGTATTGTGTTCAGTTTTGGAGGCCGTATCTTGCTAAGGATGTAAAAAGAATTGAAGCGGTGCAAAGAAAAGCTACAAAAATGGTTTGGGATATGCGTTACAAGACGTATGAGAAGAGACTTTCTGACCTGAACATGACCTGGAGGAAAGGAGAAACAGGGGTGATATGATACACACACTCAAATATTTGAAAGGTATTAATCCGCAAACCAACCTTTTCCGTAGATGGGAAGGCGGTAGAACGAGAGGACATGAAATGAGATTGAAGGGGGGCAGACTCAAAGATGTCAGGAAGTATTTTTTCACAATGAGAGTGGTGTATACTTGGAATGCCCTCCCGCGGGAGGTGGTGGTGATGAAAACGGTAACAGAATTCAAAAATGCGTGGGATAAACAAAGGAATCCTGTTCAGAAGGAATGGATCCTCAGAAGCTTAGCAGAGATTGGGTGGCGGAGCCAGTGGTTGGGAGGCGGGGCTAGTGCTGGGCAGACTTCTATGGTCTGTGCCCTGAAAATGGCAAATACAAATCAAGGTCAGGTATACACATAAAGTAGCACATATGAGTTTATCTTGTTGGGCAGACTGGATGGACCGTCATGCAAGGTTCCACGTTAGGAGTTACGGACCAAGAAAGGGATCTGGGTGTCATCGTTGATAATACACTGAAACCTTCTACTCAGTGTGCTGCTGCGGCTCGGAAAGCGAATAGAATGTTGAGTATTATTAGGAAAGGTATGGAGAACAGATATGAGGATGTTATAATGCCGTTGTATCGCTCCTTGAGTATTGTGTTCAATTCTGGTTGCCGCACCTCAAGAAAGATGTAGTAGAACTGGAAAAGGTGCAGCGAAGGGCGACAAAAATGATAGCAGGGATGGGATGACTTCCCTATAAGGAAAGACTAAGGAGGCTAGGGCTTTTCAGCTTGAGAAGAGACGGCTGAGGGGAGACATGATAGAGGTATATAAAATAATGAGTGGAGTGGAACAGATGGATATGAAGCGTCTGTTCACGCTTTCCAAAAATACTAGGACTAGGGGGCATGCGATGAAACTACAGTGTAGTACATTTAAAACAAATCAGAGAAAATATTTCTTCATCCAACGCGTAATTAAACTCTGGAATTCGTTGCCAGAGAACGCGGTGAAGGCGGTTAGCTTGGCAGAGGTTAAAAAGGGTTTGGATGGTTTCCTAAAGGACAAGTCCATAGACTGCTAACTAAATGGACTTGGGAAAAATCCACAATTCCAGGAATAACTTGTATCAAATGTTTGTACATTTGGGTAGCTTGCCAGGTGCCCTTGACCTGGATTGGCCGCTGTTGGGGAAAGGATGCTGGGCTCGATGGACCTTTGGTCTTTTCCCAGTATGGCATTACTTATGTACTTATGTCATCTACTATGTTACTATAAAGGTGAGCTGGTCGACATTGTGTACGTGGATCTTCAAAAGGCATTTGCCATAGTACTTCATGAAAGACTCCAGAGAAAATCTGAGAGTCATGGGATAGGAAGTAGTGTCCGATTGTGGATTAAAAACTGATTAAAAGATAGAAAACAGAGAGTAGGATGAAATGGTCAGTATTCTCAATGGAGAAGAGTAGAAAGTGGGGTTCCCCAGGGTCTGTGCTGGGACTGCTGCTTTTTAACATATTTATAAATGATCTAGAGATGAGAATAACTAGTAAGGTAATTAAATTTGCTGACAACACAAAGTTATTCAAAGTTGTTAAATCATAAGAGGATTGTGAAAACCTACAAGACGAGCTTACAAGACTGGGCATCCAAATGGCAGATGACGTTTAATGTAAGCAAGTGCAAAGTGATGCATGTGGGAAAGAGGAACCCAAACTATAACTACCTAATGCAAGGTTCCACACTAGGAGTCGACCAGGAAAAGGATCTATGTGTCTTCAGTGTGTGGCAGCGGCTAAGAAAGCAGAGAGAATGTTAAGTATTATTAGGAAAGGAATGGAAAACAAAAATGACCCACAAGATCATCCACGGCGAATCCCCTGGCTACATGAATGAATTGATCGACCTCCCTGCTAGAAACAGATCTATTTCTTCACGAACTTATCTTAACCTACACTGTCCCAATTGTACAGGAATTAAGTACAAGACCTACTACGCATCCAGTTTCTCCTTTTTGGGCAGCCAACTTTGGAACGCTATACCCAGACCAATCTGATTAATAAACAACTTCTTGTCCTTTAGAAAAATGCTGAAAGCTCATCTCTTTAAGCAAGCCTACCCAAATGCCCCAACCTCCACTCCCAATTCTGTTCTGACTTAAATACCAACCTCCCATCCTTCTCTTTCCATCTCTCCTTAATTTTATCCCTCCTTACCCTTTCTCCCAAATAACACTATCCTATCCTGTCTACCCTCTTTTATCCTAGTCATATATTATCTAGCTCAACTTATCATACACTACTAAGCCCAACTTTACACTGTTTTACTACTGTTTTATTAAAATTCTATTAACTTTGTATTTCAAATTACTGTGTAAGCCGCATTGAGCCTGCATTATGTGGGAAAGCGCGGGGTACAAATGTAATAATAATAATGTCTTTGTATTGCTCCATGGTGCGACCACACCTCGAATAGTGTGTGCAATTCTGGTCACCGCATCCCAAAAAACATATAGTGGAATTAGAAAAGGTACAGAGAAGAGCGACAAAGGGGATGGGATGAGTTCCCTATGAAGGAAGGCTAAAGCGGCTGGGGCTCTTCAGCTTGGAGAAAAGATGGCTGAGGGGAGATACGATAGAGGTCTATAAAATACTGAGTGGAGTGGAACGGGTAGATGTGAATCACTTGTTTACTGTTCCCAAGAACACTAGGACTAGGGGGAATGCAATGAAGCTACTAAGCAGTAGTTGCATTCCTTACCTGGAAGTGCTGGGGCTGCATGTGGGCAGGGCATCTGGCATCGCACAGCTTCCCTAGCATGGCTCCAAGGCAGGAGGAAGTGCGCTTGAGCACCTGACATCACCTGCTTTACTCCAGTGTGCCTCTACTGCCTTTAAATTCCATTGGCTCAGGACAATCGGGGCTTCAGCAATGGCTTGGTTTCCTTGCATCTCTGAGCATATCCCGAAGCTATGAGCTCCTGCCTAAACTACAGAACTTCTCGCCATGAGTGTTTGACTGCAGTCACAGAACTACCTTGCTATGGCTCTTGTTTAAAGCAACAGAACTTCCTTGTTGAGACTGCTTGTTTGGAGTTAGATTTACCAGCAGCGTGTTCCTGCATAAGCTACAGAACTTCTTGCCGTGAATGTTTGACTGCAATCACAGAGCTTCCTTGCTGTGGCTCTTTCTTAAAGTGACAGAACTTCCAAGCTGAGACTGCTTGTTTCGAGTTACAGATTTACCCGCAGTAGTTTTTGTCTCAAATTACTGAACTGCTTTGCTGTGAGTTCTTGACTGGAGTCTCAGTATTTGCTTGCTGTGGCTCCTGCTTAAAGCCACAGAACTTTCTTGCTGAGACTGCCTGCTATGAATTCCTGCCTAAGGTTACTGACCTTCTTCCTTGAGAGTGCCTGTTTGTAGATGCTGATTCCCATAGATGATCTTCTGCCAGAAGGCTCAGAACCTTCTTGCCGTGAGGGCCTGATAGACTTCAGAACCTCCTTGTAGCTAGTGCCTTCCTGGGGATAGAGAACTGCCCTTGCTGTAAAATCTGCCTAGTTCACCTGGCTACTTGCATTGAGCTCCCCACTGCAGTGCCTGCCTGAGTGCCTTGCCTATGAACTTTCCATCAGCGTTGGTGATTCTACTTGTGTGAAGTCCTACCGGCTGCCCACACCTGGGGGCTCAACTCCTGGGGAATGGCGGTTGATCAGGTGAAGTTGTCTGGGGTTTGTTGGCTGTGCATAGTCCCTTCCAGGCTAGGACCTGAGAACTCACCTTTCCCGCACCAGCATGCAACTCTTGCCTAACTGCTGACCAGCATCACAACAGTAGTAAATTTAAAATGAATCAAGGGGGCAAGATGGTGTCCAAATAGGAAGTGTGTGAGTGCGCTCCTTGGACTCACCTCGTTCTTGCTGAGATATTGCCTAAATAACAGTTTCTAATGCCCAAGAGGAGGGGAAGACAGAGGGTTAAACCCTGCTCCCTCTGTGAGACTGGAGCTAGGACCCATGGATCGTTTGGCTATCCAAGGAGAGTTGGCTGGGCAAAATGCTTCGTTGCAGGGAGGAGTGGCGGAAGGTGAACCGCTCTTCCTCCTTGAAGGGGACATCAGACTGAGCCCAGAGGCGGAGTCCACCGTCGATGCCGGCTATGCAGCCAGTTGGATGCCCCAGATCGCTCAGACCCAACGAGATGATCGGTCTGGGAGCAGGGGCAGACGAAGGCAGTGGATTGCCTAGTGGAGCAGTGCAGGGAGGCACTGAGAGAAACATCGTAGTTGGAGATCTGGGAGTCAGAACAATGGAGGTGAAAGTTTTGAGCAGTGAAGGAGGCCAGGAGGATCAAATTTCAGCAAAGGTTTTAACGATAAAGAAATCAAAAAGAATTACCCTTGAAAATATTTGGGATGCCTTGGTGAGTCTTGAAAATTCTTTCACACAGAAAATTAATTCCATGTTAACAGTTAGTCAAACGCTCCCGGCTAAAGTGGCAGAATTGGAAATACAAATGATACAGACTTATTCCTTTGAAAAAGAAATTAAGAGTGAAACTAATAAAATTAAGGAAGGCCAAGCAGCAATGATTAAAGAAAATATATTACTTCAAAGGAAAATAGAAAACCTAGAAAATCAACAAAGGATTAAAACTTTAAGGTTTATAAATTTTCCCAAAGTGCTTGCAGTGGCTCCATTGATAACTTTTAAGAAGTACCTTTCAGAAGTGCTAAAAAATTCAGAACATTATTCTCCTGTTTCTAAAATATATTATTTAGCACCATATCTTAAGAAATCAACAGAACAAATATTGCCAAGCATAGGAATTCCATTTGAGGAATTGAATTTAAATCTCTCAAAAACTATAGAGGATCTATTAGGTGTACAACCTGCCACCTTAATTGTGGACTTTATCCTTCAGCCTGACCGAGTTTTTCCTGGCATTTCTAGGCAAACACAAAAGAGGCAACAAACCTTTCTGAAACTTCGTTCTCGGGTGCTTCAATTAGGTGGAACCTTTTGGCTTAATTTTCCCTGTAAAAGTGTTGTAAAGTTTCAATCTGTTAAATATGTTTTTTTTTATATTTATATTTAATATCTTTTATTGGATTTTATCATAATACAATACAAACAAGAGCGCACCACAGTTCAACAAACAACAGTTACAAACATGGCAAAACTGGAGCTCACATTCAAAAAAACAACTATCCACAACTAGAAACACATTAAGAAAAGGAGGGAAGAAAGAGGAGGTGAAGTAAAAAAAAAAAAGAGGGGGGTGCTGGAGGATACAAATCCAGACATGGAGCATGCATAGGCCACAAAATACATCAACCTCAGTGTTTATCTCTGTACCGAAGCAAAATAGGACACCAGTGGCAGCCATTTTTCCCTATAGGAAGCGAAGCAAGAAGATTTCTTCACCAGATGTAATTCGAATTTGTACATTTGGAGCAATGAGTTCCACCATTCCTGATAAGTGGCCTGATGTAAGGACTTCCAGTGAGAGAAGATCACCTTCAATGCCAAAGAGACCATGAGGCTTATTTTCAAAGCACTTAGCCTCCCAAAGTTCCATAGAAACCTATGGAACTTAGCCTCCCAAAGTGCTTTGAAAATATGCCTCCATGGCACTAACAAGAGCCCCCTCACTAGGAGTTAATATGTTTTTTTTTTTAAGTGAACACTTGTTATCCTTCCTGGATTCTAAACAGGACTCGACTACATTTCCCTCGTTGACAACTCCTATTATATCCACTCCTTAAAGAAATATACTCGGAGTACTTTCTATTCATTTTTCCTAAAAGTATCAGAAGATAAATCCTTGAATTGTGCTTTGCCCTAATTGTGCACTTTAGTAGTAATTCTCATTGAAAATATTAATGTATATAACTATTTCCTGAAATGTAGAGATGATACTTCTGTACAAGTTCGCTTGTAAAATAAAAATTTGAAATAAAAAAATAAATAAAATGAATCGGAGAAAATATTTTTTTCACAACATGTAATTAAACTCTGGAATTTGTTGCCAGAGAATGTAGTAAAAGCAGTTAGCTTAGCGGGGTTTAAAAAAGATTTGGCTAGCTTCCTAAAAGAAAAGTCCATAAGCCATTATTAAAATGGATTTGGGAAAAATCCACTGTTTATTTCTAGTTTAAGCACCATAAAATGTATTGTACTATTTTGGGATTTTGCCAGGTACTGGTAACCTAGGTTGGCCACTGATGGAAACAGGATTGTGGGCTTGATGGACCTTTGGTTTGTCCCATTATGGCAATACTTATGCTCTTATGTTGGTATGATAAGATAAGCTACTCCTTAAACTTCTTTATTAAATGAGCAGAGTAAGTCCCCTGAGCTTACCTATTTAATTCTAAGTCTAGCTTTCCCTAAGTTTAAAAACAATTTCCCAGCAAATTCTTACCAGTAAAGATCTCTCCCTCAATTTCTCTCACACCACCTCTTTTGGACTAAGTATTACATACATCACCATATATAGTAGATTACCGACTATTAATGCCCAATCACTACTATTTCACTGGGGGCATAATGTAAAAAAAAGTGCTGGCTTTTGTCTCAGACAGAGCCATTTTATTGTATGAATGACTTGGGATCTCACTCTTGCTCTGTGAAGAATACAGATAGGGTAAGGGAAGGGTCTGGGGCTATAGGACAATAGCAAAGGAGGGCGTTCCTGTCACTTTGGTGGCAGCAGGGGAGGGAATGGAGTTGGCAGCAATGAAAAAGAAAGGATTATGAATAGATTGTCAGTAAAAAAAAATTTCTATTTCCAAAACCAAAAGAAACTAAACAGCAAAGAGATGGAGAATAGGGTTTGATAGAGGGGACAGTAAAATGTTTCAGTTTCAAGGGGCCTAAGCTTGACAATGGGTGAGAAAGTTGATATCCTTATAAAATTCTTCTATGTTTTTTCCAACACGTTTGATCATCTTAATTTACTTATTTGGATTTAGTTCATACCTTTCTCAATAGTAGCTTAAGGTAACATAGTAACAGACGGCAGATAAAGACCTGTACTGTCCATCCAGTCTGCCCAACAAGATAAACTCATTTTACATGGTATGTGATACTTTATATGTAAACCCGAGTTTGATTTGTCCTTGCCTTTCTCAGGGCACAGACAATAGAAGTCTGCCCAGTACTGTTCATGTACTGAGTTCTGAAGCTAACATCGAAGCCCCTTAAAATTTACACTCCAGCCCAGCCCTATTCAGTCACGATCAGGGCGTAGACCGTAGAAGTCTGCCCAGCTCCCATTTTGTTTCTCAATTACCGGCGTCGCCACCCAATCTCTGCTAAGATTCCATGGAACCATTCCTTCTAAACAGGATTCCTTTATGTTTATCCCACACATGTTCCATTACCGTTATCATCTCCACCACCTCCCGCGGGAGGGCATTCCACATATCCACCACCCTTCTCCATGAAAAAATACTTCCTGACATTAGTCCTGAGTCTGCCCCCCTTCAAGGTGAGTTACATTTATGTACACTAGGCATTTCCCTGTCCCCAGAGGGGGTTCTTAAATTAAGCTGCTTTAAGCACTATAGCACAGGTCTGCGGCTACTGTCTATTGTGCTAAAATGGGAGCGGGTGGCATATGGGCAGGTGGAAGAGTTGCTAGCTGTGACAGCTAGTACACGGGTTGGTACCATGTACCGTCCGAATTGCCAATAGAATTGTGGAACTTACTGTCACCGCAATCCATTAGCGTTGCTGCTGTCCCAATAGCTTGCAGTTGCACCCCTCCCATATTTTTCACCTCCAATCCTTCCCAACACAGTTTACACCTCTAATCCCTCCCATGACAACCCCAATACAGTCTTCCTTCAGATCCCTAAGCATTCAACATCCCTGTTAAAACCATGCCCCCCTCCCTAGAACCAGCTCTTCCCTCACTCCCATGGATGCTTAAATGGAGCTATTGGAGGAGAGATCAGAGGTGTCAGGGTGTTGAGGAGCCGGATCAGAAGTGTAAATTGTATCTGGGTGAGGGATCAAAAGAAGGAATGTGTTGGGGAGGAAGGAACAGAGTGTAAACAGTGTGGGGGTGGGAGATGTGTGCTTCAGTGGACACTTTAGAGCTTTTTTTTTTAATATTTATTTATTTGAGGTGAATCCTCTCATAGTAACATAGTAGATGACGGCAGAAAAAGACCTGCATGGTCCATCCAGTCTGCCCAACAAGATAAACTCATATGTGTATACCTTACCTTGATTTGTACCTACCTTTTTCAGGGCACAGACCGTACAAGTCTGCCCAGCAGTATTTCCCGCCTCCCAACCACCAGTCCCACCTCCCATCACCGGCTCTGGCACGGATCGTATAAGTCTGCCCTCCACTATCCTCACCTCCCAACCACCAACCTCTCTTCCCCCAACTGCTCCGCCACCGAATTTCGGCTAAGCTTCTGAGGATCCATTCCTACTGCACAGGATTCCTTTATGCATATCCCACGCATGTTTGAATTCCGTTACCGTTTTCATCTCCACCACCTCCCGCGAGAGGGCATTCCAAGCATCCACCACCCTCTCCGTGAAAAAATACTTCCTGACATCTTTTTTGAGTCTGCCCCCCTTCAATCTCATTTCATATCCTCTCGTTCTACCGCCTTCCCATCTCCGGAAAAGATTTTTTTTTTGCAGATTAATACCTTTCAAGTACTTGAATGTCTGTATCTTATCACCCCTGTTCCTCCTTTCCTCCAGGGTATACATGTTCAGGTCAGCAAGTCTTTGTTCATACGTCTTGGAACGCAAATCCCATACTATGAAGAGAGGCTGAGAAGGCTAGGGCTTTTCAGCTTGGAGAAGAGACGGCTGAGGGGAGATATGATAGAAGTGTATAAAATAATGAGTGGAATGGATCGGGTGGATGTGAAGCGACTGTTCACGCTATCCAAAAATACTAGGACTAGAGGGCATGAGTTGAAGCTACAGTGTGGTAAATTTAAAACGAATTGGAGAAAATTTTTCTTCACCCAACGTGTAATTAGACTCTGGAATTCGTTGCCGGAGAACGTGGTACGGGCGGTTAGCTTGACGGAGTTTAAAAAGGGGTTAGATAGATTCCTAAAGGACAAGTCCATAGACCGCTATTAAATGGACTTGGAAAAATTCCGCATTTTTAGGTATAACTTGTCTGGAATGTTTTTACGTTTGGGGAGCGTGCCAGGTACCCTTGACCTGGATTGGCCACTGTCGGTGACAGGATGCTGGGCTAGATGGACCTTTGGTCTTTCCCAGTATGGCACTACTTATGTACTTATGTACCATTCTCATAGCTTTTCTTTGCACCGCTTCCATTTTTTTAACATCCTTCGCAAGGTACGGCCTCCAAAACTGAACACAATACTCCAGGTGGTGCCTCACCAACGACTTGTACAGGGGCATCAACACTTCCTTTCTTCTGCTGATCACACCTCTCTCTATACAGCCTAGCAACCTTCTCGCTACGGCCACCGCCTTGTCACACTGTTTCGTCGCCTTCAGATCCTCGGATACTATCACCCCAAGATCCCTCTCCCCCCTCAGTACCTATCAGACTCTCACCGCCTAACACATAAGTCTCTCGTGGGTTTCTACTCCCTAAATGCATCACTTTGCATTTCTTCGCATTGAATTTTAATTGCCAAACCTTAGACCATTCTTCTAGCTTCCTCAGATCCCTTTTCATGCTTTCCACTCCCTCCCCGGTGTCCACTCTGTTGCAAATCTTAGTATCATCCGCAAATAGGCAAACTTTACCTTCTAACCCTTCGGCAATGTCACTCACAAATATATTGAACAGAATCGGCCCCAGCACCGATCCCTGAGGCACTCCACTACTCACCTTTCCCTCCTCCGAGCGAACTCCATTTACCACCACCCTCTGTCGTCTGTCCGTCAACCAGTTCCTAATCCAGTTCACCACTTCGGGAGCTATCTTCAGCCTATCTAGTTTATTTAAGAGCCTCCTGTGAGGAACCGTGTCAAAAGCTTTGCTAAAATCTAAGTAGATTACGTCTATAGCACGTCGATGATTCAATTCTCCAGTTACCCAATCAAAGAATTCAATGAGATTCGTTTGGCACGATTTCCCTCTGGTAAAACCATGTTGTCTCGGATCTTGCAGCTTGTTGGCTTCTAGGAAATTCACTATCCTTTCCTTCAGCATGGCTTCCATTACTTTTCCAATAACCGAAGTGAGGCTTACCGGCCTGTAGTTTCCAGCTTCTTCCCTATCACCACTTTTGTGAAGAGGTACCACCTCCGCCGTTCTCCAGTCCCTCGGAACCTCTCCCGTCTCCAAGGATTTATTAAACAAATCTTTAAGAGGACCTGCCAGGACCTCTCTGAGCTCCCTCAATATTCTGGGGTGGATCCCGTCCGGTCCCATGGCTTTGTCCACCTTTAGCTTTCCAAGTTGTTGATACACACTCTCTTCCGTGAACGGTGCTATATCCATTCCATTCTCAGGTGTACTTTTGCCAGTCCCTCGCGGTCCTTCTCCAGGAAGAAATTCAGTGAAAACAGAACAAAAGTATCTATTTAGCAAATTGGCTTTTTCTTCATCATTATCTACATAGCGGTTCGCTGTATCTTTTAGTCTCACAATTCCCTTTTTAGTCATTCTTCTTTCAGTAATATACCTGAAGAAATTTTTGTCGCCCCTCCTTACATATCTAGCCATTTGTTCTTCCGCTTGCGCCTTCGCCAGACGTACCTCTCTCTTGGCTTCTTTCAGTTTCATCCGGTATTCCTCCCCGTGTTCCTCTTCTTGAGATTTTCTATATTTCTGGAACGCCAACTCTTTAGCCTTTATTTTCTCAGCCACTTGCTTGGAGAACCATATCGGTTTCCTTTTCCTCTTGCTTTTATTTACTCTCCTTACATAAAGGTCTGTGGCCCTATTTATTACTTCTTTCAGCCTGGACCACTGCCCTTCCACTTCATGTTCGTCCTCCCAGCCCATCATCTCCTTCCTCAGGTATTCCCCCATTTTACTAAAGTCAGCACGCTTGAAATCCAGGACTTTGAGTTTAGAGTGGCCGCCCTCCACTTCAGCTGTTATATCAAACCAAACCGTTTGATGGTCACTGCTTCCCAGGTGTGCACACACTCGCACATTTGACACACTATCCCCATTTGTGAGCACCAGATCCAGCATCGCTCCCTCCCTCGTGGGTTCCATCACCATCTGTCTGAGCAGAGCACTTTGGAAAGCATCAACGATCTCTCTACTTCTTTCCGATTTGGCAGACGGAACCTTCCAATCTACATCCGGCAGATTGAAATCTCCCATCAACAGAACCTCTTTTTTCTTTCCACATTACATGCAGCGCTGATAGCACAAGTGCTTTCTGCGTGATCCGGCACTGCCTGTGCAGCATTAACTGACTGGCCTGTGTGTTAAATAGAGGTTAGTTTCTGTCTTTACCATATGTTCATTTTTACGTAAACATACAGTAAGGTCTATAAAATACGGGTAAACGTGAATCGCTTGTTTACTCTTTCCAAAAATACTAGGACTACAGGGCACAAAATGAAGCTACAAAGTAGTCACTCAACGTGTAATTAAGCTCTGGAATTTGTTGCTAGAGAATGTGGTAAAAGTAGTTAGCTTAGCAGGGTTTTAAAAAGGTTTGGAAAAAAGAAAAGTCCATAAGCCATAATTAAGATGGACTTGGGGGAAATCCACTGCTTATTTCTAAGATAAGCAGCATAAAATGTACTGTAGTGTTTTGGGATCTTTCCAGGTACTTTTAAACTGGATTGACCACTGTTGGAAACCAGATATTTATTTATTTATTTATTGCATTTGTACCCCACATTTTCCCACCTTTTTGCGGGTTCAGTGTGGCTTACATTACGTTATGAAGACTGGAAGTACATTTTGTTACAGCTCAGTTATGGATTACATTATGAGGTGTTATGAGACAAGTTTTTTAACAAGGAATATAATAATGGAAAAGATCATTGAGACATTGGAAGGAAAGAACGGGAAACTAAGAGGGGCGATACACTGGAGGGAACCCGAGGGAAACAGGTATGAGTGAGGTAAGTTTGCGGGAGATGAGAAGGTGAGGTAGGGGAAGGGAATTCAGAGTGGCTGTAGTGATGCATTGTTGGACAGTGAGTGCGGTTTTATGTGTTATGGTTCTTTCCGTAAATTTCCTCAAAGAGGTGGGTCTTCAGTAGTTTGCGGAAGGTTTTTTGCTTGATGGACCTTTGGTCTGTCCTAGTATGGCAATCCTTATGTACTTATGAAAAGATTAACACACTTTAGTAAAGGACCCCTCAATACACTGATTCTATGAAGGGAGTACAATATTTGAAAGCTCAGCACAGACATATCCAAAACTGTTGGCATCTCTTTTGCATAGCTCTAGAGATGTCAAGAAACGCCCTTATCTGACAGTTCAGAAATTCAATATCATGACGACGAAAAAAATATTTTTAGTATTCAATCCCAAGGACTCCTTCAGTACGGATGTATTCTATGACTCAAATAAAAGATCTCACCTGCAGATTATTTGTTGACCTTTATTGCTATGACAATTTGTACATTTGTTGCAACAAGGTTTCCTGAATCTGAATCTATAATAGATTTAGAACAGACAATACACCCTAGAGAAGGGTGAAAATAGGATTTAGTAAATCTTTGTTACTCAGATTGTTCCATGCCTGATTAAAACATTTATTCTCATACAGTGCAAAGGAGCAAGATTTCCGTTTGCAAAAAGTTATATCTACCTCCTCTCTAAGTGTTACCTACAGCACTCTTTCCTATCAGCACACAATTATCAGATGATGAAAGGGCCAGATTATTCCTAGTGCAGGGGTACAGGTATGAATTGACAAAGAATATGCTATCAACTGACCTGCACAGCATGTTACAAGCTGGATCCAGACAGGCATATGTCACATCAGGATCACAAAATTGCAGAATAAGATACAGTAACATTATAAAACCAGACAAGAGCAGAGTATGAAGGAGTGGAGGTGACTTGCATCATGATCCAATTCTCAGGGTCATTCAATTCCCTGCACAAATGATAATTTGCTGTAATGGATAATGAATGGAAGGGCCCATCAGACTAAAAAAATAACATTCAGGAGCCTCCATAGTAATCGTTTTCTCATAGAAATTATATGGGAAACCCCCTTTAATACATCTAGTCTTTAGAGTGGTGATAACTGTAGAAAGGAGAATTTAAAAAATCAATGTACGAAGATCAGCTGGTGTAAGTCTCATTCTGTGTAACAAATTTAATGTCCCATAGTTGGCATTACAACAGCAGGGCTGGTAACTGTGGCATCTTCTTCGTTCCACTGAGAAGTAATGGTTTTCGTCTGAGTGTAAAACTGCACACCCTAAGGGAAGAAAGCAGAAAAGACGGTCAATGTTATTGTGTCACCACCCAAAACACCCACTACCTCAAAAGTGTTATTTTTATTTCTCGGGGAGGGGGGGGGGGGCTGGGCTGCAAACACTGGGTTTGCAGATCATCTCTAATGAATATCAGCTTGAAGGATCTGAAGACTAGGATGCTAGTGCAGAAGTATTACAATTCCTTACATTTTATTTGCTTTGTGTGGATCATCACTGCATACAGAGCTGAGGACTCTCTTGTGAAGGATGGTATTGAATGCCTTCTGAAAATCTAAATACACTATAATGCTCATTTTTAAAGCACTTAGACTTACAAAGCTACACAGTAACCTATGCAACTTTGTGAAAATGAGCCTCTATAATCACCTTGTATTGTGTTTTTAGATTTCAAGAATGTACTTACACACACATTCAACAAATTATAATAATTAAACCTTGTTTATCTATATGATCAGTAACTATGGCCTGAATAGAAGCTTCCACCATTTTGCATGTCTCACCAGTCTACAATTAATTAAAATTTGTGGTCCACTGTAATGGAAGTGAATTTTAAAAGCTGGCTATCTGGAGTTGGAAATCATGTGACCACGTTCCCACAGACCTAAGCAGAGAAGCATTCTGTAATTTTCCTTAGAAGCATTCTGTAACTTTCTTTAGCTCTGGACATGGGCTCAGAGCCTAATAAAATGGGAGGGGGCTTGTCACAATAGTGGGGGCTCATCAGTGAGTAGATGTACTACGCATAGGGTCTGTTCCTGGTCCAAAAAGCTCCTGGCTTTCGCTGTAATGGGCCCCCCCAGATGATAAGAGCCTGGATGATGGAGACCAGTGATGTTGTATGTATAGTGTATGTATTGCTTCTTTTCCTGGTCTAAGAACTCTTGGCATTGCTTAGATGTAGAAACCAGTGATGTAATGATTGTTTATACAGCTAATCATTGTGTGTATCTTAATCATTGTAGATTTAGCTCCTCTAATAAAGGTTTTCATTTACTTATTACGAATCCAAAAGAATCCACGGTAATTATTGGGTAGTCAGTGAGACAGGCTGTAAATCCATAGCAGTTCATCTACTTAGCTAAAAAATGATTCAACACGATTCCAATGAAACATTCATAAAATAATATTAACCCCCCCCCCTCCTCAAAAAAAGACAAACTCAACAAACATTCCCTGTCAACACATCATTGAATAGTCTCCTTATACAGATGAGACTTTAAAGCATCTTGAAATTTGGCAGAAGTGCACTGCATTGCAATCGGCCAGCAAAAGATAACACAATGGAACAAACCCTCACTACTCTCACATCATGCAAACCTCGCCCACCAACTGATGTCTCCCTGAGACTGTAGGAATGCCCTGATTTATATGAATCCAGCACTTTGCTTAAATAACAAGGCACATTCACTTTGCATGCGCAGAGTGAAAAAAAACAGAATATAAGTGTTCTAAATTAACTTGATTCTGATGCCAACACCTTAAATATCAGGGTACAAGCTTTAAATTGGATCTAATTTTGTACTGGTAGCCTTTTAATTCAGGGGAAATGCTGGTAAGTAGACGCACTCCCATCAACATGAATGGCGTTGTATTTACACCAACTAGAAGGCACAAAAGACAACCCAAACCACCAAGAAAAAGCCAAATGCAGTACTACAACCATCCTAAAACAAGCAATTGTAATGAAAAATGAAAATCAGACAAAGGCATGTAATATTTATTAGGATTTATTTACTGCCTTTTTGAAGGAATTCACTCAAAGTGGTGTACAGTAAGAATAAAACAAACATGAGCAATAGGCAATTACAGCAGTAAAAATATTCAAGTAACAATACAAAATATGGCATGGTATACTACTTACAAAGTAAACACGAAGCAAAGATATTCTCCAAGGACAGCAGGCTGACTGTTCTCACATGTGGGTCGACGTCTGCGTCGGCCAGGTAATCGGCGTTTTGCAAAGGAAAATATAATTTTTTTTTGCCAGAGTCTTCTGGCGTGCACGCAGCGCGCACCGCACATGTGCAGACTGACTTCCCACCTGCTGTGCGAGCGCGTCTCCTCAGTTAAATCAAAAAGCAAATGAAATAACACAACTCCAAAGGGGAGGTGGGAGGGTTTGTGAGAACAATTAGCCTGCTGTCCTCGGAGAATACCTGCTACAGGTAAGTATCTTCCCTTTCTCCGAGGACAAGCAGGCTGCTTGCTCTCACATGTGGGGTATCCCTAGCATCCAGGCTCACTCAAAAGAATGAACATTGGTCAATTGGGCCTTGCAACGGCAAGGATAAACAGAGATTAACCTAAACCATATACAGCTAGCTGAGCGTGTAGCCTGGAACAGAACAAAAAAGGGCCTAGGAGGGTGGAGTTGGATTCTAAACCCCGAAGATTCTGCAGCACTGACTGCCCAAACTGACTGTCGCATTGGGTATCCTGCTGAAGGCAGTAGTGGGATGTGAATATGTGGACTGAAGACTACATTGCAGTCTTGCAAATCTCTTCAATGGAGGCTAAGTGAGCCACAGACGCAGCCATGGCTCTTACATTATGAGCAGTGACATGGCCCTCCATAGTCAGCCCAGCTTGGGCATAAGTGAAGGAAATGCAATCTACTAGCCAATTTGAGATTGTGCGTTTTCCGATGGCAACCCCCCTCATTGGGATCGAAAGAAACAAACAACTGGGCGGACTGTCTGAAGGGTTTCGTCCGCTCCACGTAAAAGGCCAATGCTCTCTTGTAGTCCAAGGTGTGCAAACTGCTTTCGCCAGGGTGGGTATGAGGTCGGGGAAAAAATGTTGGCAAGACAATTGACTGGTTCAGATGAAACTCCGACACCACCTTCGGCAGGAACTTAGGGTGCGTGCGGAGGACTACTCTGTTGTGATGAAACTTAGTATAAGGTGCGTTAACCACTAGGACCAGACTCTGACATGTGTAGAAGGTATTCAATAAGGGTCTGTGTAGGACAAAAAAAGAGGATCTAGGGCTTTGCTGTAACACCAGACGGCAAACCTCCTCCATTCGAAAGAGTAACACCTGGTCGGAGGTTATGAGAGGCCTTTGGTGAAAAAACTGAGAACACGCTTGCAAGGCGGGAAGTCAGTCCGTGCATTCGCAGTGCGCGCGCCAGAAGACTCTGGCAAAACTTGTTTTATATTTTGCTTTGCAAAATGCCGATTCCCGGGCCGATGTGGATGTCGACCCACATGTGAGAACAAGCAGCCTGCTTTTGTCCTCGGGGAATACATAACAGAACATTTTAATTGATAGTAAAAGGTAAAGCAAAAATGGAACATATAGATAGGTAAGAGAGTAAGAAGAGTTAGAAAGTAAGGTGACTGATTTAAAGAAAGTTGCACACAAGGTCATAGAGATGGTTAAATATTATCTCAGCTAGGGTATGTGCAGCCCGAATCACTCCTTGTGTGTGTGAGACTAACAAGTTAGTTACTTCTTCCATTAAAGGCCTGGTTGAAGAGCCAAACTTTCACCTGCTTCCTGAAATAGAGATAGTCTTGTGTTAAGTGCAGCCTTTCAGGCAGTGCATTCCAGAGTGTGGGGGCTACTCTGGAGAATGCTTGTTTGTCTTCTGCAGAGGGTGTGGTTAGTGATAGTCATTGGGAGGACCTTAGTGTCCTTGGCGGTGTTTGTGGAGGATCATCCTATACTTCAGGTACTCGGGGCATTTCCCTTTCATGGCCTTGAAGATCAGACATAGAGTTTTAAATTTAGCCCTGTATTGTACTAGTAGCCAATGAAGTTTTTGCAAAAATGGTGTGATGTGGTCATGTCACTTGCAACCTTCTATAAGCTTTACTGCTGCATTCTGAATCAACTGGAGCTGGTGCAGGCCCTTTGTAGTTAGACCATTGTATAGTGCATTGCAGTAATCTCCAGTCTTGATGCACAACTGGGATAAGATTTACCTTCTCAATGTAAGGAGAGAGGCAGCGTAGCTGTCGCAAATAGTAGAAGCAGCTCTTGAAGGTTGTTTGGATTTGGGGAATCAGAGTAAGTGTTGAATCTAGTTGTATTCCAAGGTTCCAGACTTGTGATTTGAGGGGGAGTTCGTACTTCCCAAAAGGGATTTTAAAGTCAGGTATGTATCCACGTGTTAGGGACCCAGAGGAGCTCGGTTTTACTTGGGTTCAGGCAAAATTTGTTTTGTTTAGCCCAATCTTGAATTGATGTTAGACAGGTAATCAATTTATTTAAGGCTGTAGGTAAGTCAGGTTCAATGGGTATAAGTAGCTGCACATCATCCGCATAGATGTAGAACTGAGTGTCCATTGACTGAATCAGCTCAGCTAGTGGCTTGAGGTAGAACAGAATAGGTGACAGTATCGATCCTTGTGGTACCCCGCAGGTCAGCGTCCGTGGTGGTGATGAGTTGGTGGGGGGAGGTGGGGCTAGTGGTTAGGAGACTGGACTAGTGCTGGGCAGACTTCTACAGTCTGTACCCTGAAAATGGAAGCTACAAATCAAGGAGGCGGGGGAAGTGCTGGGCAGACTTCTACGGTCTGTGCCCTGAAAATGGAAGGTACAAATCAAGGTCAGGTATACACAAAGTAGAACATACGAGTTTGTCTTGTTGGGTAGACTGGATGGACCATACAGGTCTTTCTCTGCCGTCATCTACTATGTTACTATGAATTGTTCCCATCTGGCCCCATAGCTTTGTCCACCTTCAGATTCTCAAGCTGTTTATAAACTCTCTTATGTAATGGTGCAATATCCACTCCATTCCCAGATATTCCCTCGGCAGCCAAACATGGTCCTTCTCCAGGATTTTCCTCCATGAACACCAAAGAGAAATAATTGTTTAGCACGTTCGCTTTATCCTCCTCACTCTCCACATAGCAATTCTCATTATCTTTCAGTCTTGCAATTCCATTCCTATCTTTTCTCCTTTCTCCAATATATCTGAAAAAGGTCTTGTCACCTGTCTTTACATCTTTAGCCATTTTTTCTTCTGCTTTCGCTAGCTGTATTTCCATCTTCGCTTCTTTTGACTTTAATCCGATAATCTATTCCATGATCCTCTCGTTGCGGACTTTTATATTTCTTGAACAAAGCCTCTTTTGCTCTTGTTTGGAGAACCAGATAAGCTTTCTGTTTTTCTTGTGTTTTTTACTTTCCTTGTGTAAAGATCAGTTCCCATATTTATAGCAGCCTTTAGCTTGGACCACTCATTTTCCATTTCTCCTACGCCTTACCATGCCAAGGGCTCCTTCTTCAGATAGTCCCTCATTTTATCAAAATCAGTATATCTGAAATTTTGTGCGTCCACATATCAAACCATATCGTGTGATGATCAATATTACATAGGTAGGCACCCACCTGGATACTGGAAACACTTCCTCCGTTCGTGGGCACTAGATACAGCATCGACCCTTCCCTTGCAGGTTCCGTCAATATTTGTTTGAGCAAGGCACTTTGACAAGTGTCCACAATCATAAGTACATAAGTAATGCCACACTGGGAAAAGACCAAGGGTCCATCAAGCCCAGCATCCTGTCCACGACAGCGGCCAATCCAGGCCAAGGGCACCTGGAAAGCTTCCTAAACGTATAAACATTCTATACATGTTAGTCCCGGAAATGTGGATTTTTCCCAAGTCCATTTAGTAGCGGTTTATGGACTTGTCCTTTAGGAAACCGTCTAACCCTTTTTTAAACTCTGCCAAGCTAACCGCCTTCACCACGTTCTCCGGCAACAAATTCCAGAGTTTAATTACGCGTTGGGTGAAGAAACATTTTCTCCGATTTGTTTTAAATTTACTACACTGTAGTTTCATCGCATGCCCCCTAGTCCTAGTATTTTTGGAAAGCGTGAACAGGCGCTTCACATCCACCTGTTCCACTCCACTCATTATTTTATATACCTCTATCATGTCTCCCCTCAGCCGTCTCTTCTCCAAGCTGAAAAGCCCTAGCCTCCTTAGTCTTTCTTCATAGGGAAGTCGTCTCATCCCCGCTATCAATTTAGTCACCCTTCGCTGCACCTTTTCCAATTCCACTATATCTTTCTTGAGATGCGGTGACCAGAATTGAACACAATAAAGGTGCGGTCGCACCATGGAGCGATATTTATTTATTTATTGCCTTTGTATCCCACATTTTCCCACCTATTTGCGGGTTCAGTGTGGCATTATAACATCCTCACACCTGTTTTCCATACCTTTCCTAATAATGCCCAACATTCTATTCAATTTCTGAGCCGCAGCAGGACACTGAGCAGAAGGTTTCAGCGTATTATCGACGACGACACCCAGATCCCTTTCTTGGTCCGTAACTCCTAACATGGAACCTTGCATGATGTAGCTATAATTCGGGTTCTTTTTTTCCCACATGCACCACCTTGCATTTGCTCACATTAAACGTCATCTGCCATTTAGCCGCCCAGTCTCCCAGTCTCGTAAGGTCCTTCTGTAATTGTTCACAATCCTGTCGCGAGTTGACGACTTTGAATAACTTTGTGTCAACAGCAAATTTAATTACCTCGCTAGTTACTCCCATCTCTAAATCATTTATAAATATATTAAAAAGCAGCGGTCCTAGCACAGACCCCTGAGGAACCCCACTAACCACCCTTCTCCATTGTGAATACTGTCCATTTAACCCCACTCTCTGTTTCCTATCCTTCAACCAGTTTTTAATCCACAATAGGACATTTTCTCCTATCCCATGACCCTCCAATTTCCTCTGTAGCCTTTCATGAGGTACCTTGTCAAACGCCTTTTGAAAATCCAGATACACAATATCAACCGGCTTCCCTTTGTCCACTTGTTTGTTTACTCCTTCAAAGAATTGAAGTAAATTGGTCAGGCAAGATTTCCCCACACAAAAGCCGTGCTGACTTGGTCTCAGTAATCTATGTCCTCGGATGTGCTCTGTAATTTTGTTTTTAATAGCCTCTACCATTTTCCCTGGCACCGATGTCAGACTCACTGGTCTATAATTTCCCGGATCTCCCCTGGAACCTTTTTTAAAAATGGGCGTTACATTGGCCACCCTCCAATCTCCGGTACCACGCTCGATTTTAAGGATAAATTGCATATCACTAGCAGTAGCTCCGCAAGCTCATTTTTCAGTTCTGTCAGTACTCTAGGATGAATACCATCCGGTCCAGGAGATTTGCTACTCTTCAGTTTGCTGAACTGTCCCATTACGTCCTCCAGGTTTACCGTGAAGTCAGTAAGTTTCTCCGACTCGTCCGCTTGAAATATCATTTCCGACACCGGTATCCCACCCAAATCTTCCTCGGTGAAGACCGAAGCAGAGAATTCATTCAATCTCTCAGCTACGTCTTTGTCTTCCTTGATTGCCCCTTTTACCCCTTGGTATCCAGCAGCCCAAACGATTCTTTTGCCGGCTTCCTGCTTTTAATATACCGAAAATTTTTTTACTATGCTTTTTTGCCTCTAATGCTATCTTTTTTTCGTAATCCCTCTTGGCCTTCTTTATCTGCGCCTTGCATTTGCTTTGACACTCCTTATGCTGCTTCTTGTTATTTTCAGACGGTTCCTTCTTCCATTTTCTGAAGGCATTTCTCTTAGCCCTAATAGCTTCCTTCCTTATGTAGCCCATCATTACAGTACAGCCTGTTATTTTTCCACGCATTACCCCATGCTCCTATGTATCTAAAACCTTCTTCTTTACACCAAGACTTATTGAATTCCACTGTTTTGTGTGTCTTTCTTCTCCCTTCCCCCATATAGGAATTACTTCAGAAAAAGCTGCAGTCCGAACCAAAGATTTCAGTCCCTCCCCAAGCTTCAGGCACGCTCTCTGTGCTGTAAATGTGCTATTGTTGGCCAGGTCATTTGTCCCCACGTGAATTACATCAGTATATGAAGCCCTGCTCTCTTCTCGGATCCCTTTCAGAATTTTTCTTCACCCAACGCGTAATTAAACTCTGGAATTCGTTGCCGGAGAACGTGGTGAAGGCGGTTAGCTTGGCAGAGTTTAAAAGGGGGTTAGACAGTTTCCTAAAGGACAAGTCCATAAACCGCTACTAAATGGACTTGGGAAAAATCCACAATTCCGGGAATAACATGTATAGAATGTTTGTATGTTTGGGAAGCTTGCCAGGTGCCCTTGGCCTGGATTGGCCGCTGTCGTGGACAGGATGCTGGGCTCGATGGACCCTTGGTCTTTTCCCAGTGTGGCATTACTTATGTACTTGGTATACGTGGAGGGTCATAATCGAATGCGAACGCCCAACTCCATGGGCGTCTATCTCCAAGAACGGGTACATGAAGGGGTGGTACAAACCGTATTTTCGGAAAAAATGGGCGTCCATCTTTTTTCCGATAATACGGTTTGTGCCAGCCAAATGCATCGGATTTGTGCGGATTTGAGCTGGGCGGTTTCGTTTTTCAGCGATAATGGAAGCTGAAGGCGCCCAGTTCAAAAACGACCAAATCCAAGGCATTGGGTCGTGGGAGGGGCCAGGATTTGTAGTGCACTGGTCCCCCTCACATGCCAGGACACCAACTGGGCACCCTAGGGGGCACTTGTAACAATTAAAAAAAAAGTTAACTACCTCTAAAGTCCATAGCTCCCTTCCCTTGGGTGCTGAGCCCTCCAAATCCCCCCCAAAACCCACAACTCTACACCATTACCATAGCACTTATGGCTGAAGGGGGGCACCTAGATATGGGTACAGTGGGTTTTGGGGGCAGTTTGGAGGGCTCCCATTTACCACCACAAGTATAACAGGTGGGAGGTGTGGGCCTGGGTCCACCTGGCTGAAGTCCACTGCACCCACTAACAACTGCTCCAGGGACCTGCATACTGCTGTGATGGAGCTGGGTATGACATTTGAGGCTGGCATACAGGCTGGAAAAAAAAAGTTTTTAAAGTTGTTTTTTTTGGGTGGGAGGGGGTTAGTGACCACTGGGGGAGTCAGGGGTGATCATCCCCGATTCCCTCCGGTGGTCATCTGGTCATTTAGGGCACTTTTTTGGGACTTGTTCGTGAAAAAAAGGGTCCAAAAAAAGTGACCCAAATTCGCGCTAAAAACGCCTTTCTTTTTTCGATTATCGGCCGAGGACGCCCATCTCTCCTCAGCTGATAAACAGGCCCCAGTCCCGCCTTCACCACGCCTCAGACAACTTTGCCTGTTTCCGCGACAGATTGCAGTTGAAGATGCCCAAAATCGGCTTTTGATTATACCGATTTGGGCGCCCATGGGAGAAAGACGCCCATCTCCCGATTTCGGTCGAAATATGGGCGATTTTCTCTTTCGATAATAAGGCGGATAGAGCCTTATAGACCTGCCAATTAGGAACTCAATCAGATCATCTCCGCCACCCTAGTTGAAAAGGTCTCAAGTATAAATCATTTCATGGATCCAGCTTCTCATTTATAGGCACAAGATTCTGGAATGTACTCCCAAAAACCCTGAGGACTATGTATGACCACCTCAACTTCCGGAAATTACTAAAGACTTACCTGTTCGGAAGAGCATATCCTACTGACCCAACTTAATTACCTAAATCCAATAACACAAAGAAATCCAAACTTGTATTGAACTTTATATTCATTATATAACTTGCCTCTTTATGATCCCTTGATGTGTCTGTTTATATCTATTTCATTGTAAATAACTTCAATCTATATTTGTTTTGTCACCATAGGTGGCTATCGCCTCACGGCACTATGTAAGCCTCATTGAACCTGCAAATAGGTAGGAAAATGTGGGTACAAATGTCTCAAATAAATAAATAAATAAATGTCCCCATATGCTTTATGAGAGAGACCACTGACCAATTCTGTAGCCGCCCTCTGGACGAACTCCAGCCTGTTTTGCGGTCTCCAGAATTGCACACATTATTTTAAATGGAGACCCACCAGAGACTTATACAAGGGCACTAGCACCTCTTCCCCCCCCCACCCCACTGCCATTCCCCTTCCAATACGCCGGAGCATCCTTTTGGCTTTGACAGTTGCCTTTTCTACTTGTTTGGCAACCTTGAGATCATCAGACACAATCACCCCCAAGTCTTGCTCTTCTTTGTACACAGAAATATTTCATCCCCTATACTATACCTTTTCCTTGGATTTTTGCAACCTAAGTTGCAACCAGCAGACAAAGGAGGCGCAATGGTAATTATGGACACACAAAAATACATTGAAGAGGGGCACAGACAGCTCTCAGACAATAAATACTACAGGAAACTAAGCGAGGACCCCACACAGGATTATACAAAACAGCTAAAAGACCTTATCAAAACATTCCCTACACAAGCGCAGTCTCATCTGAAGAAACTCATACCAAACCAGCCTTCTGTGGGCACATTCTACATGCTACCCAAAATCCATAAACCTGGAAACCCTGGCAGACCAATCATATCAGGTATTGGCACACTCACGGAGGAAATATCTGGATTCATAGAGGGAATTCTGAAACCTCTTGTACACAAAACTAACAGCTTCATACAAGACACCACAGACTTTCTGAATAAATTGAAAAATATCAAGCAATTACCACCAAACACCCTTCTGGTCACGATGGATGTAGAATCCATATGCAATCTGTCCCTAAAATCGAGTGTAATACCGGAAGACTGGAGGGTAGCCAATGTTACTCCGATTTTTAAGAAAGGTTCCAGAGGAGATCCGGGAAATTATAGACCGGTGAGTCTGACGTCGGTGCCGGGCAAGATGGTGGAGGCTATTATTAAGAATAAAATTGCAGAGCATATACAAAAACATGGACTGATGAGACAAAGTCAGCACGGATTTAGTGAAGGGAAGTCTTGCCTCACCAATCTAATGCATTTTTTTGAGGGGGTAAGCAAACATGTGGACAATGGGGAGCCGGTTGATATTGTATATCTGGATTTTCAGAAGGCGTTTGACAAAGTGCCGCACGAAAGACTCCTGAAGAAATTGCAGAGTCATGGAATCGGAGGTAGGGTATTATTATGGATTAAGAACTGGTTGAAAGATAGGAAGCAGAGAGTAGGATTGCGTGGCCAGTATTCTCAGTGGAGGAGGGTAGTTAGTGGGGTCCCGCAGGGGTCTGTGCTGGGTCCGTTGCTTTTTAATGTATTTATAAATGACCTAGAGATGGGAATAACTAGTGAGGTAATTAAATTCGCCGATGACACAAAATTATTCAGGGTCGTCAAGTCGCAGGAGGAATGTGAACGATTACAGGAGGACCTTGCGAGACTGGGAGAATGGGCGTGCAAGTGGCAGATGAAGTTCAATGTTGACAAGTGCAAAGTGATGCATGTGGGTAAGAGGAACCCGAATTATAGCTACGTCTTGCAAGGTTCCGCGTTAGGAGTTACGGATCAAGAAAGGGATCTGGGTGTCGTCGTCGATGATACGCTGAAACCTTCTGCTCAGTGTGCTGCTGCGGCTAGGAAAGCGAATAGAATGTTGGGTGTTATTAAGAAGGGTATGGAGTCCAGGTGTGCGGATGTTATAATGCCGTTGTATCGCTCCATGGTGCGACCGCACCTGGAGTATTGTGTTCAGTACTGGTCTCCGTATCTCAAAAAAGATATAGTAGAATTGGAAAAGGTACAGCGAAGGGCGACGAAAATGATAGTGGGGATGGGACGACTTTCCTATGAAGAGAGGCTGAGAAGGCTAGGGCTTTTCAGCTTGGAGAAGAGACGGCTGAGGGGAGATATGATAGAAGTGTATAAAATAATGAGTGGAATGGATCGGGTGGATGTGAAGCGACTGTTCACGCTATCCAAAAATACTAGGACTAGAGGGCATGAGTTGAAGCTACAGTGTGGTAAATTTAAAACGAATCGGAGAAAATTTTTCTTCACCCAACGTGTAATTAGACTCTGGAATTCATTGCCGGAGAACGTGGTACGGGCGGTTAGCTTGACGGAGTTTAAAAAGGGGTTAGATAGATTCCTAAAGGACAAGTCCATAGACCGCTATTAAATGGACTGGAAAAATTCCTCATTTTTAGGTATAACTTGTCTGGAATGTTTTTACGTTTGGGGAGCGTGCCAGGTGCCCTTGACCTGGATTGGCCACTGTCGGTGACAGGATGCTGGGCTAGATGGACCTTTGGTCTTTCCCAGTATGGCACTACTTATGTACTTATGTACTTAATCACTATACAGCAACATTCCACATGCGGATGGCACAGCTGCATGTGGGAGACTCCTAAAAAGATCCACACTGGACCATCAATACTCACCAGAAACCATTACAAAATTAATCAAATTTATTTTAACTCACAACTAATTCCACTTTAACAATGATATCTATCTACAAATAATGGGCACTGCAATGGGCACCAGGACAGCACCCCAATATGCCAACCTCTTTATGGCTGAGCTGGAAGAGACATTTCTGAATACATACCAGACCAAACCTCTAAAATACTACCGGTACATCAATGACATTTTTATGATTTGGACGGAGGGTGAAGAAACTCTGAAACAATTTTACTAATCCTTCAATACATACCATCCTACAATCAGATTCAAAATTGACTACTCCCCAGAAAAAGTCAATTTTTTGGACACCACAGTCTCTATCAGTGATGGCTGTATACAAACATCTATATACAAGAAATCCACAGACAGATGCAGCTACCTCCACAGATCCAGCTTCCACCCTTCACATACAAAAAGATCCATTATTTACAGCCAAGCCACAAGATACCACTGTATCTGCTCGGACCCAGAGGATAGAGACAGACACCTTGAAACCCTGACTGTATCCTTCAAACAGAAAGGCTACAACCCCAAAATAATCTCCAAGAATACTGCCTCCTCCCTCAAAACACCCAGGGGAAATCTGCTACAGTACAAAGAAAAAAAAGCCACAGACAGAATTCCCCCTGTAGTGAAATACAACTCAGAGCTGGAGAAACTGAAGAAAATCATAAGAGACCTACAGCCCCTACTCCAGGAAGATGAATTACTGAGATATTCCCATCCCCACCAGTGCTGGCCTTCCGACAGCCACCAAACTTAAAACACAAGCTGATCAGAAGTAAACTCCCAACACAGACTGAAAAAGAAAAGGGCACGTTTCCCTGTAACATATCCAGCTGCAAACTATGCCAAAACATTTCACAGGACCCCATAGTCATTCACAAGGGAAAAATATTCAACATAACTGAATCTTTTACATGCTCATCTTCCAATGTGGTATATATCATTCAGTGTAAAAAATGTAACGAAAGATGCTATATTGGAGAAACAGGCCAGATGCTTAAGTCAAGATTCAATCTGCACAGACATCACATGAAAATAGCCGGTGCCAGTCAAGCCCCCACCCCTGTGGGCCAACACTTTACAAGACCAGAACACTGCACCAGTGATTTCACAGTAAGAATACTGAAAGGTAATTTTAAAACAATACAGGAACTTAAGACCTTTGAAGTAAGAATGATTGAATATTTTGACACCCAACAGACAGGACTTAATAAGGATCTGGGGTTTCTAGCCCATTATAAACCATAAAGTTATATTTCTCTGTTTATCACCCTCCTCTCACCTACCAACACCCATCCTGTTAGAATATCAATGAAATGCTTTGATGTCCCCATGCATACCCCCACCCTCCCACTCTGACAGACTGTCAAAGTAATGCTTTGATGTTTCTCTTATATATACTATCTGCTACCACATTTGCTTATTTCCGATCTAACGAAGATGGGCAACCTTTGAAAGCTAATCAAGAAATGTATTGTTATTTATTTATTTATTGCATTTGTATCCCACATTTTCCTGTCCAATAAAAGGTATCATCTTATTTTCTTTTCCATGTTTTATTTTGTTTGATTTCTATTGCAACCTAAGTGTAAGACCCTGCATTATTTAGCATTAAATCTGAGTTGCCAATTGATATCGTCCACAAAGAGACAAACATTATCAGACAGTCCTTCCGCAATATCAGTCACAAAGATGTTAAAAAGAGCTGGCCCAAGGACCGATCCTCTGTCTCCTTCCACTTAAACAGTTCTTAACCCAGTCAGTCACTTTAGTGCCCATACAGAAAGCACGCAGTTTAGGAAGGTAATAATTTCAGATCATTTGGAAGAGACTACCAAGTCTGAACTGCCGTATAAGAAGAACTCTCCAGTACCGAATTCCTAAGGGAGAGGGAAAGTAAATTAAATGTATGGCACTTGCTCCAGAAACATCTATGATTAAGAGAGAATGAAAGTAAACTGGGTGTATAATCTGAGCTGGAGACATCAATTATTTAAAAAAACAAGTGTACAAGCAATACAAGCTTGTAAGGGCAACCAGTGGAGTTTTATCAACAAGGGAGTTGCTGAATTGAATTTCTTTAGTAAAAAAATTAACTTGGCTTCAGTATTCTGAAGAATTTGAAATTTAGAGAATGATTTAGCTGTGAGGGAGCTGTATAGAGTATTACAATAATTTAGAGATGATAAAACTAAAGCCTGAACTAATATAATAAAGTGTTTTTTTCAGAAACATAGAACATAAAACAACAAAGCTGACTGAGTCCAAAAAAAGTTGAATGTACCACATGGTTAACTTGAATATCAAAGAAAGGTGCAGCATCCACATGAAAACCAGGAACTTTAGAATATTTCTCAACATTTAATATCAAGCATTTGATAATGTTAACTGTTCAAAAGGAACAGCCAGGTAATTCTGTAACCACAGTAATGTGGATTTATCTTTGTTAAGCTTGAATCTGTGTAAGCAACTGTAATGTTCAACTACATTAATACAAGTAGAAAGTCTTACAAGAGTTGGATTGTGGTCATGAACCCTTACGCCAAGCCCCCTCCCTGCCCGTCTTCAAGTCTTTGCTTAAAGCCCATCTCTTCAATGCTGCGTTCGGCACCTAACCCTTACCGTTCAGGGAATCCAGACTGCCCCAATTTGACTGCCCCTATCGGACCGACCGTTCACTTGTCTATTAGATTGTAAGCTCTTTGAGCAGGGACTGTCTCTCTTTGTTAAATTGTACAGCGCTTCGTAACCCTAGTAGCGCTCTAGAAATGTTAAGTAGTAGTAGTAGTAGAAACCAAAAGGAGCATGTTTCCTGCATAAAAATACCAAAAGATGAAAAACCAGATTCGAAAGAAGATGAACAGTATGGGCAACAGCAGAGAACCCTGGGGAACTCTGCAGGAAATCCAACTTTCTTATAAACTGTCAGTCATCTTAATTTTGTAAAACCTATTAGATAGGAATTTTCTAAACCATCTTAGAACTTTACATGAAATACCAATGGAACATAATCTGTATAGAAGAATACTGTGAACTACTGTACTGAAAGTGGCTGTAAAATCAAGTTGTAACAATAGCAATGTGGAATCATTAAAGATAGAAATTCCATGTGTGAAAGGAAGGAGTATTCTTGTAGGGCTGTACTACCATACGCCAGGACAGAACAACAGACAGATGAAAAATGTTTACAGAAATTAGGAAAGCTGCCAAATTGGGCAACAGTGTAATAATGGGTGATGTCAATTACCGCAATACTGACTGGATATTACATCAGGAAGTGCTAGGGAGGTAAAATTCCTAGACATAATAAATGACTGCTTCTTGGTGCAACTAGTTCAGGAACAGACTAGAGGGGGAGCCATTTTAGATCTAGTGCTTAATGGAATGCAGGGCATAGTAGAAGAGGTAACCTTGTTGAATCCACTGGGAAAGTGTGATCATAAAATGATCAAGCTTGAACTAATATCTGGAGTGAAGCCACAAAGGAAAACTACTGTAGCAGCATTTAATTTTCATAAGGGTGACTATGATAAAATGAGGAAATTGGTTAAAAAGAAGCTGAAAGGATCAGCTGCAAAGGTTAGAACTTTAAATCAAGCATGGATGTTGTTTAAACATACCATCTTGGATGCTCAGGCTAGATGCATTACATGTAGTTACAAAGGTGGAAAGAAGAAAAAAGGACAGCCAGAATGGTTAAAAGCTGAAGTGAAAGAGGCTATTAGAACCACAAGAACATCCTTCAAAAAATGGAAAAAGGACCCAAATGAAGAAAATAAGAAGCAACGTGGGCACTGGTGAGTTACAATAAATAAAGGAGGCTAAAAAAAAATATGAAGAGAAACTTGCCACAGAGGCAAAAACTCAAAGTAACAACTTTATCAGGTACATCGGAAGCAGAAAGCCTATGAGGGAATCTGTGGGACCGTTAGATCATGAAGAAGCAAAGGGGCACTCGGAGAGGACAAGGCCATAACAGACAGACTTGAATGAATTCTTTGCTTCGGTCTTTATGGCAGAAGATGTGAGAGATCTACCTTACCAGAAATGGTTTTCAAGGGTGATAATGCAGAGGAACTGAAAGAAATCTCAGTGAACCGGGAAGATGTACTGAACCAAATTGACAAATTAAACAGTAGTAAATCACCTGGACCGGATGGCATGCATCCAAGGGTACTGAAAGAACTCAAACATGAAATTGCTGATCTGCTGCTGGTAAGCTATAACCTGTCATTAAAATCGTCTGTAGTATCTAAAGATTGGAGGGTGGTCAATTAACACCGATATTTAGAAAGGGTTCCAGGGTGATCTGGGAAATTAATGACTGGTAAGCCCGACTTCACTACTGAGCAAAATAGTGGAAACTACTGTAAAGAATAAAATTACAGAACACATAGACAAACATGGTTTAACAGGACAGAGTCCATATGGGTTCAGCCAAAGGAAGTCTTGCCTCACCAATTTGCTTCTTCTCTTTGAAGGCAGAAAGAAACATATGAATAAAGGTGAGCCGGTTGATGTAATGTATCTAGATTTTCAGAAAGCTTTCAAAAAAGTTCCTCACAAGAGACTCCTGAGAAAATTTAAAAAAAGTCTTGGGATAGTAGGTAATGTCCTTCTGTGATTAGGGACTGGTTATTGGGCAGAAAACAGAGGGTAGGGTTAAATGGCCATTTTTCTCAATGGAGGAAGGTGGAGTGCAGCAGGGATCTATACAGGGACCAGTGCTATTTATCACATTTATAAGTAATCTGGAAATTGGAAAGATGAATGAGGTGATTAAATTTGCAGATCACACACAATATTGACAGTTGTCAAAACACATGTGGATTGTGAAAAATTGCAGGAAGACCATAGGAAACTGGAAGACTGGGCATCCAAACGGCAAATGAAATTTAATGTGGACAAATGCAAAGTGATGCACATTGGGAAGAATAATCCAAATCATAGTTACCTGATATTAGGGTCCACATTAGGAATCAGCACTGATGAAAAAGATCTAGGTGTCATTGTAGACAATATGCTGAATTCTTCTGCCCACTGTACTGTGGCAGCCAAATAGCAAACAGGATGCTAGGAATTATTAAGAAAGGGATGCAAAATAAGACCAGGAATATTAAAATGCCTTTGTATATACTCTATGGTGCAACCTCACCTTTAGTATTGCATTCAGTTGTGGTCAAAACAAAAACAAAAAAGGAGGTAAAAACCCTCACGAAACCGTGGGAAATGGAACAAAAAGTGAGGAGAATGGATGAGGATACCAACAATTGTATATTTATTCACTTAAAAAGGTTAAAAATATATCAGTGTACACTGATATATTTTTAACCTTTTTAAGTGAATAAATATACAATTGTTGGTATCCTCATCCATTCTCCTCACTTTTTGTTCCAATTCAGTTGTGGTCACCATATTTCAAAAAAAGCTATAACGGAATTAGAAAAGGTTCAAAGAAGAGTGACCAAAATGATAAAGGGGATGGAATGCCTCTCATATGAGGAAAGGTTAGAGGTTAGGGCTCTTTAGCTTGGAAAAGAGACGGCTGAGGGGAATATGCTTGAGGTTTACAAAATCCTAAGTGGTATAGAAAAGGGTAAAGTGAATCGATTTTCCACTTTTGCAAAAATTACAAAGACCATGGGACACTCAATGAAAATTACATGAAAATACTTTTAAAACAACTAGGAGAAAATATTTTTTCACTCAAAGAATAGTTAAGCTCTGGAACTTGTTGCTGGAAGATGTGGTAACAGCAGTTAGGACATCTGGGTTTAAAAAAGGGTTTGGACAAGTTCCTGAAGGAAAACTTCATAGTCGCCAATACTTGTCTGAGATTGATAGCATGGAATGTTGCTACTTTGTGGGTTTCTGCCAAGTACTTGTGACCTAGTTAGGCCACTTTTGGAAGCAGGATACTGGGCTAGCTAGACCATTGGTCTGACCTAGGATGGCTATTCTTATGTTTATATAAGTCATACTGGACTCTGGCATGCTGCCTCCTTAGGGTCCTCACTTTCTGATGCTTATCTGTGAGAACTGAATTCATCAAAAGCATGCAGTAGACATATAGGTACTACACACACTGCTGCTTGAAGATCCAGGGTTGCCATCTAAAAAGATTGCTTAAGCAACAACTTACTATCTTGTAAGATCTTTAGAGCTGTGCCACCTTCCTGGTGTCCACTACTGGAATCTCAACTTCACCTTTTCTTTGGGAAGCAACAGGCAGAGCTTACTCATGGGACTTCTTCTTTTCTCCATCTATACTTCTTCCCTTGGTACTCTGATCTCATCCCATGGTTTTCAGTATCTTTACGCTGATGACTCCCAGATCTACCTCTCCACATCAGAAATCTCAGCCAAAATCCAGGCCAAAGTATCAGCCTGCCTGTCTGACATTGCTGCCTGGATGTCTCAGCGCCATCTGAAACTAAACATGACCAAGACTGAGCTTCTTATCTTTCCCCCTAAACCAACCTCTCCCCCCATTCTCTATTTCTGTGGATAACACTCTCATCCTTCCTGTCTCATCAGCTCGTAACCTTGGGGTCATCTTTGACTCCTCCCTCTCCTTCTCTGCACTTATTCAGCAGACTGCTACAACCTGTTTCTTTCTCTATAATAATCACCAAAATTCGCCCTTTCCTTTCTGAGCACACTACCAGAACCCTCATCCACACTTTTATCACCTCTCGCTTAGACTATTGCAACTTGCTTCTCACAGGTCTCCCACTTAGCCATCTCTCTCCTCGTCAATCTGTTCAAAGTTCTACTGCAGACTAACATTCCACCAGTGTCGTTATGCTCATATTAACCCTCTCCTCAAGTCACTTCACTGGCTTCCTATCCGTTTCTGCATACAGTTCAAACTCCTCTTATTGACTTATAAGTGCATTCACTCTGCAGCTCCTCAGTACCTCTCCACTCTCATCTCTCCCTACATTCCTCCCCGGGAACTCCGTTCACTGGGTAAATCTCTCTTATCTGCACCCTTCTCCTCCACCGCTAACTCCAGACTCCGTTCCTTTTATCTTGCTGCAACGTATACCTGGAATAGACTTCTTAAGCCGGTATGTCAAGCTCTATCTCTGGCCGTCTTCAAATCTAAGCTAAAAGCCCACCTTTTTGATGCTGCTTTTAACTCCTAACCCTTATTCACTTGTTCAGAACCCTCATTTCATCATCCTCACTTTAACATTCCCTTATCTCTTGTCTGTCCTGTTTGTCTATCCTAATTAGATTGTAAGCTCTGTCGAGCAGGGACTGTCTCTTCATGTTCAGGTGTACAGCGCTGCGTACGTCTAGTAGCGCTATAGAAATTATGAGTAGTAGTAGTAGTCTACTACTACTACTACTACTTAACATTTCTAGAGCGCTATCAGGGTTACGCAGCGCTGTACAATTTAACAAAGAGAGACAGTCCCTGCTCAAAGAGCTTACAATCTAATAGACAAGTGAACGGTCGGTCCGATAGGGGCAGTCAAATTGGGGCAGTCTGGATTCACTGAACGGTAAGGGTTAGGTGCCGAACGCAGCATTGAAGAGGTGGGCTTTAAGCAAAGACTTGAAGACGGGCAGGGAGGGGGCTTGGCGTAAGGGTTCAGGAAGGTTGTTCCAAGCATAGGGTGAGGCGAGGCAGAATGAGCGGAGCCTGGAGTTGGCGGTGGTGGAAAAGGGTACTGAGAGGAGGGATTTAGTAGTCCTTGCCTTCTGTTTATTTCTCATGAGACCATCTTCAGCTATCATCTGGAACTCTCTGCCCTCTCATATCTGTATGGAACCTTCTTATCCAATGTTCAAAACACAACTCAAAACTCATCTGTTCTTGAGTCCTTTGGGTTCTTCTACTCTTTAACCTCATCTCCTCCCCGATTACCTTTTTTTATTGTTACCCGTGCAGTTGCTTTTATGGATTCCTTGCAGTATATCAAGCACTGAAAATAAATACTACCCAATGAATCCAGTGCTTGTGAAATTATGCCTGGCAGCTGTTCCTCTGGGAGAGAGATACTACAGTAGGATAAGAACATAAGAATAGCCATTCTAGGTTAGTCCAATGATCCATCTAGTCCAGTATTCTGTTTCCAACAGTGGCCAATCCAGGTCACAAATACCTGGCAGAAACCCAAATAGTAGCAACATTCCATGCTACCAATACCAGGGCAAGCAGTGGCATTCCTGTGTCTGTCTCAATAGTGGACTATGGATTTTTTTCCTCCAGGAACTTGTCCAAATCTTTTTAAAACTCAGATACGTGAACCGCTGTTATCACATCCTCCAGCAAAGAGTTCAATAGCTTATCTATTCATTGAGTGAAAAAATATTTCCTTCTATTTGTTTTAAAAGTTATTTCCATGTAACTTCCTTGAGTGTTCCCTAGTCTTTGTACTTTTTGAAAGAATAAAACACTGATTCACTTCTACTCGTACACCGCTCAGAATTTTGTAGATCTTAATCTTATCTTCCCTCAGCCCCCTCTTTTCCAAGTTGAAGAGCCCTAACCTCTTTAGCCTTTCCTCATAGGAGAGAAGTTCCATCCCCTTTATCGTTTTGGTTGCTCTTCTTTGAATGTTAATACTCAAGGTGAGGTCGCACCATGGAGGCATTATAGTATTCTTGGTCTTATTTACCATTCCTTTCCAAATATTGCCTAGCATCCTGTTTGCTTTATTGGCTGCTGCCGCCGCCACACACTGGGCAAGAGATTTAAGTCTACAACACCACCTAGATCTTTTCTTGGGTGCAGACCCCCAAGTTGGACCCTAACATCAGATAACTAAGATTTGGGTTATTCTTCCCAAGGTGCTTCCTTTTGAGTTTGTCCACTTTAAATTTCATCTGCCATCTGGATGCCCAGAGTTCCAACTCCTTAAGGTCTTCCTGTAATTTTTCATAATCTGCAAATTTAATCACCTCACTTTTTGTTCCAGGTTCCAGATCGTTTATAAATATGTTAAATAGTACTGGCCCCGGTACAGATCCCTGCGGCACTCCACTATTCACCCTCCTCCATTGAGAGAAATGGCCATTTTACACTACCCTCTGTTTCCTGTCATAAGTACATAAGTAATGCCATACTGGGAAAAGACCAAGGGTCCATCGAGCCCAGCATCTTGTCCACGACAGCGGCCAATCCAGGCCAAGGGCACCTGGCAAGCTTCCCAAACGTACAAACATTCTATACATGTTATTCCTGGGATTTTGGATTTTTCCAAGTCCGTTTAGTAGCGGTTTATGGACTTGTCCTTTAGGAAACCGTCCAACCCCTTTTTAAACTCTGCTAAGCTAACCGCCTTCACTACATTTTCCGGCAATGAATTCCAGAGTTTAATTACACGTTGGGTGAAGGAAATTTTTCTCCGATTTGTTTTAAATTTACTACACTGTAGTTTCATCGCATGCCCCCTAGTCCTAGTATTTTTGGAAAGCGTGAACAGACGCTTCACATCCACCTGTTCCACTCCACTCATTATTTTATACCTCTATCATGTCTCCCCTCAGCCGTCTCTTCTCCAAGCTGAATAGCCCTAGCCTCCTTAGTCTTTCTTCATAGGGAAGTCGTCCCATCCCCGCTATCATTTTAGTCGCCCTTTCGCTGCAACTTTTCCAATTCTACTATATCTTTCTTGAGATGCGGCGACCAGAATTGAACACAATACTCAAGGTGCGGTCGCACCATGGAGCGATACATCGGCATTATAACATCCTCACACCTGTTTTCCATACCTTTCCTAATAATGCCCAACATTCTATTCGCTTTCCTAGCCACAGCAGCACACTGAGCAGAAGGTTTCAGCGTGTTATCGACGACGACACCCAGATCCCTTTCTAGGTCCGTAATTCCTAACGTGGAACCTTGCATGATGTAGCTATAATTCGGGTTCTTTTTTCCCACATGCATCACCTTGCACTTGCTCACATTAAACGTCATCTGCCATTTAGCCGCCCAGTCTCCCAGTCTCGTAAGGTCCTCTTGTAATTTTTCACAATCCTGTCGCGAGTTAACGACTTTGAATAACTTTGTGTCATCAGCAAATTTAATTACCTCGCTAGATACTCCCATCTCTAAATCATTTATAAATATATTAAAAAGCAGCGGTCCTAGCACAGACCCCTGAGGAACCCCACAAACTACCCTTCTCCATTGTGAATACTGCCCATTTAACCCCAGTCTCTGTTTCCTATCCTTCAACCAGTTTTTAATCCACAATAGGACATTTTCTCCTATCCCATGACCCTCCAATTTTCTCTGTAGCCTTTCATGAGGTACCTTGTCAAACGCCTTTTGAAAATCCAGATACACAATATCAACCGGCTTCCCTTTGTCCACATGTTTGTTTACTCCTTCAAAGAATTGAAGTAAATTGGTCAGGCAAGATTTCCCCACACAAAAGCCGTGCTGACTCGGTCTCAGTAATCCATGTCCTCGGATGTGCTCTGTAATTTTGTTTTTAATAATAGCCTCTACCATTTTCCCCGGCACCAACGTCAGATTCACCGGTCTATAATTTCCCGGATCTCCCCTGGAGCCTTTTTTAAAAATGGGCGTTACATTGGCCACCCTCCAATCTTCCGGTACCACGCTCGATTTTAAGGATAAGTTGCATATCACTAGCAGTAGCTCCGCAAGCTCATTTTTCAGTTCTATCAGTACTCTAGGATGAATACCATCTGGTCCAGGAGATTTGCTACTCTTCAGTTTGCCGAACTGCCCCATTACGTCCTCCAGGTTTACCGTGAAGTCAGTAAGTTTCTCCGACTCGTCCGCTTGAAATACCATTTCCGACACCGGTATCCCACCCAAATCTTCCTCGGTGAAGACCGAAGCAAAGAATTCATTCAGTCTCTCCGCTACGTCTTTGTCTTCCTTGATCGCCCCTTTTACCCCTCGGTCATCCAGCGGCCCAACCGATTCTTTTGCCGGCTTCCTGCTTTTAATATACCGAAAAAAAATTTTTACAATGTTTTTTTGCCTCTAATGCTATCTTTTTTTCGTAATCCCTCTTGGCCTTCTTTATCTGCGCCTTGCATTTGCTTTGACACTCCTTATGCTAACAAATCCCTAATCCATAACAGAACATTGCTTCAGCCAGGAGCCCTTTTCCCAATGCACAGGCTGTGCTCAGATTGTCTGAAAACAAGTCACTGAATGGAACTGAACGGGTCTCAGAATCCTCCAGGACCTCTAACGATAGTCTTTCACCTTGTGCTGGAACCTTTGTCTTGAGCCTACAGCTAGACCCTGTGACTGCCATATAAGGAAATCCTCCTGTAACAACATAATAAACTCTGAGAAAACCCCCAATGTACTTTTGCAGTATATGTTCCACCTGACTCCAAAACTTAATCCTGTAAAGGCTGTATGGGGAAGGGAAAAGGCCTCCTTCAAGACCTGAAGGGGTGAAGGGTAGTCAACAGTAGCTCCTCAGAGCCCCGAGGTATAAAATGGCTGCTTCTCCCACCATTTTATGAGTTGCGCTAGACACTTTCTTAGTTGAGTTTGCAGGACATTGCTTCCCTGAATTTGGTTTAGCAGCTGCAGTGATGAAGAAGGAAGTTCCAGGTAGCTCTGCACTGCAAATACGACTCTACCCGAAACTGCTGTAGTGGCTTCCACATGGGAATACCTTTTTACAGCTTGTCAGGGACTCCATTGCCTAGCCACTTTGACACCACTTCTCCACTGCTCCCCCAAGACAGCTCAAATATTATGTTGGACCTAGTGCCTGCGCATTTCCTGGCAAACAACTCCCAAGGTGGGAACTCTATGCATCTCATTAACTGCTACTGCTTGGTGCAATCACAGCGCTCCCAACATGAACTGTATGACTCTGGTCCTCAAAATTCCCTTGGCTCTGCCAGGAAGAACAGTTTACTGCCTGCACAAAAAGAAAAGCTCCGCTTTTGATGTGATCTCTGGAGGTGGGACAATACAGATCAGGAACTCCTTCCTGCTACGACTGCTCTCCTGTAGCCTTGGCTTTATCCATTTTCCCCATTAACCAATTTTTAAAAGTTCTCCTTAGGTGGGTGGAGGGGAGCCAATCAACTCCACTGAAGTACTGTTGGGGAGGGGGTGGAGGGACCTATATTCCTCCAGGTATCTCTGAGGTGCAGCCATCTCCCTCAATGGAAACACTTCTTCACAGCCTGCGTCGAAGCCTCCACTACCCAGCTACCCTAACATCACTGCTCTGCTGCCAACACTGCTCAACTGCTTCCCCAACACAGTACAAGAGAATATTACATCAGTTTGAGAGCAAGTTCTCTCTCAACTGCTTAGCTAGTTCTCCCGCTGGGTCCAGGAGCTGAGTCACCAGCCCAGAACTGCATAGGATGCCCATCACCATCTGTTGGAGACAGAGAATACTGGTAAACATTGTCTGCATGGTGGCTTTTGTACTTCAGAACTCACAGATCTTAAGCCTCTTAAGTCTCTATCAGCTGGCTGTCTGTTTTCTTCATCCTGGCCAGCTGGATGGTGGTATATGACCACTGTTAGGCTTTGTCATGTCACACATGAAATTTCTATCCATAACATTCCAGGGTGCATTCTGTTTCCTGCATGATTATTATCATATTTGATACTGTGACATCCTTAACAAAGCACCACTCCTCTAACAATGTTATCTGCCTGACTATTTTGATACAAATTGCGTGCTGGTATTAAAGTGTCCCATTGGTTTTCCACCTTCTAACAGGTCTCCAAGATGCCTATTATGTAATGGGGGGGGGGGGGTGGTCATTGACTTGATATATCACCTTTCTGTGGTACAATCAAGGCGGTTTACATTTTCTATACTGGTACTCTCTCTGTCCTTACGGGGCTCACAATCTAAGCTTTTTGTACCTGGGGTAACAGAGCATTAAGTGACTTGCCCAGGGTCACAAGGGGCTGCAATGGAAATTGAACCCTCCACTCCATATCTTCATTTTGTGTCATACATTTTAACTCTTCAATCTTATTTCTTAGACTTTTAACATTTGCAGACAATTCAAATAGGTTTTACTTGTTTTCATAATTGGCCCAGTAATTAATAGGGGTAATTTTGGATTATTTATTATGTCTGATCTTTATTTAAGTGCGCCTGGGCTATATCAGCCTTTATCAAAAGCTTTCTGTCAGAATATTCTAACTTCCACAGTTTTCCAGTATCTTTATTTAACTCCAAACAATCTGCTTGTGAACAACTGTCAGCTTTATCTCTTTTTTTTATACGTCTGTACCAGCACCTGGATTCCACCCTGCTTAAAGAAGAGCTCATTCTTTCACAACAGGCTCCCCTGTCCCCCAAATAGTCCTAATAAATTTGAAGCTCTCTTCCCTGCACTTTCATCCACACACTGAGAATCCAGAGCTCAGTCTATCTCTAGGGTCCTATGTGTTGAACAGGAAGCATTCCTGAGAATGCTACCCTGGAGGTTCTGGATTAAAATTTCCTACCTAAAAACTTAAATCTGGCATCAGGAACCTCTCAACTGCTTCTTTAAAGAATTTTTAAGTGTGCAAAAATAGTGTACGTGCATGTCCTTGATTTACCTGTTTGCCATAGAAGTTGGTGTCTCCCCTGAAGGAAGCGCGTGATCCAGTAAAGGAGAACATTGGGAGGGGGACAGGGATTGGGACATTCACACCCACCTGTAATGAAAACAAACAGAGCACTAATCTACATAATTTCACGACACAGCCTAATCTCAGATGACAAAACATCATATCACACAGAAAAAGGATGAGAAAGAATATTGTATCGGAAACACAGAATGAAACAGGCTCTTTTGTTAGGCATGATTTATCTGTTGATCTGTGTTATTAGTTTATGCATGTTTTATTGTAAGCTGCTTAGTTCTAGGCAGGGTATAAGTTTTTAAAAATAAAAATAAATAATAACCTATTGACATAAGACACTTTCTTTTAACCATCAAGAACCAAACACATAATACTGACCTCAGTTGTTTCCTCTGAGGACTAGCCACAAAAAATACATTTCACACAATTTCCATTTTAAACCCCTACCGCACCCTCCCAAACCCTACAGGATCAGTCCTGACAAATGGGTTGTGACCAATCGCCAAAAGGTGGAGATAGAGAACATTAATGAGTTGTGCCTTGGAAGGAACTGTGCATAGCAACCAAGCCAGTATTCGATAACAAAGCATTGAAAGAGGGTGATTTACAGAGAAAAAACTCCAGCCTCTAGAAAATAACCATGAAATATAGGGCAAAACTCATGCCTTTGAAATGATGGAATCAGAATGTATAATTATGGTACAGCCAGAGACCCCCCACTGGAATGGTGGAGGGCCCAGTCATAGAGCTCAGGCTATTACAGACCTTGGCTGAGTCAGAAATCTGATGGCTGACATAACTGGGAGCTTACTGGAAAAGTATGGCCTAGTTTGTAGCCCGGATTGAGGCCTAAATAAGCTAAATTAGGAAAAGTTAGGTCAATAGATATGGAAACAAAATGGAGGATTTCAGCACAAAATGGAAGCCGTATCTGTTACAAAGTGGAATTTTCTCTAATGTAAGTTAGGAAAACAAGTTGAGAAATGAGACTTTCCTGTGAGCAGGATTGTGGTCAGCCATGGTGTGAGAAAGGAAAGGTGTAGCTGGATGCAGGGTCTTGCTTAAGATTTGTGGTCAAGCGAGCTAAAGACAAAACCATGTTAGCAAGATAGAAGCTACTCATTAGCATGAGCCAATCAGTGACAACCATGACATTAGCATAGATCCAATCAGGTATATCTACTGTCATATTATCCATATCCTGAGGGCACCTATAAAAATCAGGGTATTTCCTGGTTTAAGCTAGAGAGAAGGGTTGGCACTCTCTCTCTCCAAGGGAAACCAATGTGACCAGCAGAATTGACAAATTACCTAATTGCTTTCCCTTGTAAAACCTTTAATTGGTAAAAGAAATTATAAAAGATTAGGAATTAACACCTGTTTGCAGCTGGATTATTATATTCCTATAATTAATTGATTGTACGTGCCTGTTGTCAATCACTGATTTGACTTATACCTTGGCAAATAAACTCCTCATTCCAAATGATGATTTGTGGGCTTCACTTATGTTCAAAGGCTGTAAGTATAAACGCTTTTGCTGTATCAGGCTATCTCTCTCTGCATTGTATAACTTGTAATCTAAATCCAGTTTGTCATAAGGCTGGTATCTTTTCCTTAGACCTAACGTCTCCCTTAGTGGCAATTCCTTTTAGAACTTCACAACTCCTTGATTACCCCAGTACTAGTGCTATTTAGAGATGGAGTCAGATTTAAGGTCACTCCAGCCTTCTTGGGGGGGCTCGGGACCCCTCAATTCACAACAAGAACAATACATTATATATATTACTGGGGATAAATATTTAAACTAGAAGAACAGATCTCAAAGCTATATAAAAAAAAAACGTTCTTCCTTTAAAATATTTTATTTCTTTTATTATACTACATATATCATATAAAACAACTTACACTATGCAAGTTCCGGAACTCATCCAGTCACACCTCACTTCACCACCCACTCACATAAACCTTATGTGGAAACATTTCTATATATCCACAAACTGTGTACATTCTCCCCACTTATTTTACACATTGATGTTATTTCCTCAGTTTCAAATCTTCCGCTTGTGTCTTAGTTATTGTCCTTAAAGATTCAAATTATAGTCCTTATAAATCATGAAAATCTCCTGAATCACATCAGACGGGAGCACAATATTCACAACAAAGTCTCTCCAGCACTCTTCTCGGAGTATTGTTATTTCATCAGAGTGAATCAGTGCAGTGTGTCAAGGGCTTCCTGGAATTTACATACTGTTTCCAGTCTTTAAGCACCTTCTAACTCTTCTCAAAAACTAGATTTAACCGCCCAGAGATTAGGCTTAGGCTTGTTCTCAGGTACCCACTGGACTTTGGAATCTCCCATGTCTTTAACAATCTTTTCTAAATCTGCACCAAAGAATAGTTTCCCTTGAAAAGGCAACTTTACTAGACGAGATTTGGATTGCACATCAGCGGTCCAATGTCTCAACCATAGCCAGCGTCGGACTGAAACAGCCAAGGCCATACCCTTAGCCGACACGCGAAGAATATCATAAAAAGCATCTGACAAATAGGACAACCCTGCTTCAAGGGAAGGGAGAATGTCTGGAGGCAAGTCCAACGTGGACAATTGCTGAATTCACAATAAAGAAGCCTTGGCCACAAAAGAAGAAGAAACTACTGCCTGAGAATTTAATGCAGCTAGCTGAAAGGCAAGCTTCAAGGAAGCCTCAAGATTGTGGTCCATGCATATTCTTTAATGCAGTGCCGCCTTAAACAGGGATCGTGGTATGTTTAGTAACCGCCGTGATAAGGGCATCCACCTTAGGCAAACTGCTCCAAATCAGATAGTAGCAGGGGATATAATATGGACACAGTGTGAGCCGCCCGGAAGTTAGAATCAGGGGTATCCCACTGAGCTGTAATAAGCTCCTGCATAGCCTCATGAATATGGAAGGATACAAGAGGCTAGCAACCGGATAGCAGTATAAACTAGAGTTCAAAGTAAGTAACCTAATACTATAGTAAACAGGACTCTCGTGAAACAATTTAAAGATAATCGTGCTTTAACGATATTAAGGAGAAAAGCCCTCAGAAACCATCGGCATACAGCCGTAGGTTTTAAGCAATGTTATGACTTTTTTCGTTGATAACTATCGCTTAGGTTCTATCATAGGGCATAAAAACTCCCTAAAGTGTTGGAGTATATTTTTACTCTTCTATACTTAGCTAAGTGCCTTTTCATGCTCTTTGATGCTGGCTATTTGAAATATATTGATTATTAGTAAATTACAAGTTGTATAGAAGAGTAAAAATAAACTCCACTTTAGGGAGTTTTTATGCCCTATGATAGAACCTAAGCGATAGTTATCAACGAAAAAAGTCATAACATTGCTTAAAACCTATGGCTGTATGCCGATGGTTTCTGAGGGCTTTTCTCATTAATATCGTTAAAGCATGATTATCTTTAAATTGTTTCACTAAAGATACAAGAGGCCTCTTAGTACCTGACATAATAAAGGGAGCAGGACCAGAGGACTGAGAAGCAGGAGAAGAAATGTTTAAAGCCTCCACAGAATTTTGTTATTAACAGAGGCAACTACAGTAGGACCATCACCCCTGTCTGCCCCTGAAATATCCAAGTCAGGAACATCAGCAAAACTAGAATGGTCAGAATCCACAGAAAACGCTTCCCGAGTCCCTAGGAGGAATATCATCCAAATCCTGTGAAACAAAGTTTTTGTTTCTTAGGAAACTGCTCCTCAGAAGAAACATGGGAGGGAGAAGCAGAGGCAGTTTGAGATAGCTTTAATAAAAATGCCTGATGTAATAAAACAGTCACAACTCTGAAGCAGACTTACTGTTCACTTGAATATGTGATAATGGGGCGTAAAAGGTCTCATTTGTCACTGGGATATGTTACTGAATAGCAACTTCTGAAGCAAGAAAAATCCCATTTGTTACTCAAATCATCACTGACAAAAAAAAAAAAAACCTGACCTAAAAATGTGCTCAGTGCAGACAATTTTTATTTTACCCTTTTAGTTCAATTATAGCAGTGTCAATACGTGGCGGTAGTAATCAAGGGCATATAAGCAGGAAGTATTCACTGGGTCAGGTCTCTTGAAAAAGCGGCAGCGAAACGGGTGCCTGTCGGGACCAGCTGAGCTCTCAGTCAAGTGATACTGCTTTAGATTAATGTATGCCTAACTGCCAATAATTCTGTTAAGATCCTACATAGTATTGTCACTGCTATAATTCGACTAAAAAAGTAAAATAAAAATTGTCTGCACTGAGCACATTTTTAGGTAGGAGGGTTTTTTTTTGCTTCAGAAGTTGCTATTCAGTAACATATCCCAGTGACAAATGACACCTTCCCCCCCCCCCCCTTATCACACATTCAAGTGAACAGTAAGTGTACTTCAGAGTTATCATAGTAACATAGTAGATGACGGCAGAAAAGGACCTGCATGGTCCACCCAGTCTGCCCAACAAGATAAACTCATATGTGCTACTTTTTGTGTATACCTGACCTTGATTTGTACCTGTCCTCTTCAGGGCACAGATCGTATAAGTCTGCCCAGCACTATCTCCGCCTCTCAACCACCAGCCCCGCCTCCCACCACCGGCTCTGCCACAGACCGTATAAGTCTGCCCAGCATTATCCCCGCCTCCCAACCACCAGTCTCTATATAACATAGTTGACCATTTAAGCCGTTACATATTCTTTAAGTGATGTAATAAAACGGCAGGGTAGAAACTTCTACCCTCACAAAACCAACATTCTGGAACACTGTAGCAGGCAAGGAACTCGCTGACAAAATGTTCGCCGAAGCATCGCAAAGCGCAGGAGCCATTGCTAAGACCGCCACCAGAGCAGAGCCCATCTGAACTCCCAGAGACAGAGTACTGACAGCAAAATTGGGTAGTAGAAGCATGTGAGCAGATGTGAAACATAGCGTGCAGGAACTGGTAGCTGAGAGCTTACCCCCACAGTGTGCACAAGGCTTAACAGGTTCGGTGAATAAAAAATATACTCACAGAAACAGCCAGTCTTGTGACCTCCAAGGCACTGAACCACCACAACCTTCTCACAGCACAAGCACTCGCAAAGAAGAAAAAAAAAAAGCCAGCCATCGTGGTTAAGACAGAGGCATGAAAAAAAGAGTAGGGAAGACAGAGAGAGGTTGAAAGTGGCAATGGGTGAGCAGGGAGGAACCTAGACCACTAGGTTTACACCTGAGGCACAGGATATTTTCAACCCCAAACTTTACTGAACCTGCAAGCAGGACAGGAGGCTACACAGAAGTCACTACACTGCACAGGAGCTGCTGTGCCAACTGCTGGAGACAGAGAATACTGGCTTGGTTTCTATGCACAGGAACTTATAAGGCACAACTCATTAGTTGTCTGATCCTTGGGACCTAATGGAAGAGAAAGTTATAATACATAGTAACATAGTACATGACGGCAGAAAAAGACCTGCACGGTCCATCCAGTCTGCCCAACAAGATAAACTCATATTTACCATAATACAAAACCTTAGCCAGGAGAAATGCGCTGTGATTTTCCATCTAACACCACAGAGGGGACAGGTTCAATCCTGCAAGTGCCTCCGACGGGGTCGGATGGCAGAACGTTAATATTAAAAATAAAAACCCAAAACAAAACTGTATGACAGATTTTAATTTGAACCCCCCCCCCCCCCCCCAAACCCAAACATTTGGAAAAAAAAAAGTTTGACAAAAAAAATGGATTAAAAATGTGAAAGAATTAAATATTATGTGAATGTGTTAGTAAAAGCGACTGTCCTTTTTCCTTTCCGTTTGGTGTAACTCCCTCCCTCCTCAACTCAGCCAGGGGAACCCTCCACACCTCAAACACAATCCTTAAAGCAACTCCCTTCCCTCCCCTCCTCTCTAATAAACTGCCAGGGCGATTAAGGCAACCCATCTCCAGTGAGTTATTGTCATATGATATTTTAAGTAACTGTGTCCTTCCCTCCCCCCCCCCCCCCCCCCACACTTAACTACACACCTGTACAGAGGAACCTACAACCTACAAAAAGGCCGATAATCTGTCATAGTAAGATGGGGGGGGGGGGGTTGAAAGAATCTGCTGATGGTTGAGACACTGATCACCCCCCCCCCCCCCCAAAAAAAAAAAAAATCTGAACTTTCCACTTAAAACCAGAAATGATCAGATTTGGATTGGTTTGGGTGCCCATTTTCAAAGCACATAAACTCTGGAATTCGTTGCCAGAGAACATGGTGAAGGCGGTTAGCTTGGCAGAGTTTAAAAGGGGGTTAGACCGGTTTCCTAAAGGACAAGTCCACAAACCGCTACTAAATGGACTTGGGAAAAATCCACAATTCCGGGAATAACATGTATAGAGTGTTTTGTACGTTTGGGAAGCTTGCCAGGTGCCCTAGGCCTGGATTGGCCGCTGTCGTGGACAGGATGCTGGGCTCGATGGACCCTTGGTCTTTTCCCAGTGTGGCATTACTTATGTACAAAGTTACTTTATGTCTATGTGCTTTGAAAAATAAGCCTCTTTATGAACGTTACCGGATACACCGAGTCCCGGTTTCGTCGAACGTGGCTAATGGACCATTTCTTTTTATTAAGGCTGAGCAGTAGGGATAGATGGTTTTGAACATTTCCGTGCTGAAGAAAATGTGATTGTTTTTCGCTTGTGTAGTGTGCTCTGAAGTTAAATGGAGCACATCCAAAAGAAAACCAAATCTACTCGAATTTTAAAAAGCCACCTGTCTATCCTTTTTATTGAAAAAAAAAAAGTTAACTGCTGACAGATGTTGTCATGACGAAGCAAATACCTCTGTGACACATATCTGAAAGTAACTAGGAATTTCAATAAATCGAATACAGATTATAAGCTCCAAAGTTCCCCAAACTAAAAGGGAAACACTATTTTTTAAAGAATGGGTACTACAAAAAGCAAAGCAAAATTAACATTATTTTAAATAAACTTTTATAAAAAAAAAATAAATAAATATTCAAGCAGTCTTTATATCTCTCCATGGTGCAACTGAACTTTGAATACTGTGTGCAATTCTGGTCACTGCATCTCAAAAAAGATATAGTGGAATTAGAAAAGGTGCAGAGAAGGGATGGGACAACTTCCCTATGAGGAAAGGCTAAAGCAGCTAGTGTTCTTCAGGTTGAAGAAGAGACAGCTGAGGGGAGCTATGATAAAGGTCTATAAAATACTGAGTAGAGTGAATCACTTTGTTTAGTCTTTACAAAAATACAAGGGATAGGGGGGCACCCAATGAAGCCACTAAGTAGTAAATTTAAAACAAACCGAAGAAAATATTTCTTCACTCAGTGTGTAATTAAACTCTGGAATTTGTTGTCAGAGAATGTGATAAAAGCAGTTAGCTTACTAGGGTTTAAAAACGGTTTGGTTGATTTCCTAAAAGAAAAGTCCATAAGCCATTATAACGATGGACTTGGGAAAATCCACGGCTTATATCTGGTATAAACAGCATAAAATTCTGGGATCTTGCCAGGTACTTGTGACTTGGACTGGCCACTTTTGGAAACAGGATGCTGGGCTTGATGGACCTTTGGTCTATGACAGTATGGCAACGCATATGTTATCACTCCTTGGTCTTTCTTAGTCTGCTTTGCATAAGCACCCCATACCTTCTCAAACTTCCCCATTCACCCATTCTAAATGACCATTAATTTGGAGAGTACTGCTCTACTGAGACAGACCAAAGGTCCATCAAGCCCAGTATCCTGTTTCCACTAGTGGCTAATCCACTGGCTGGATCCCAAAAGAGTAAAATATGCTGCATATCACAGGAATAAGTAGTGAAGTTTCCTACTACTACTACTATTTAGCATTTCTATAGCGCTACAAGGCATACGCAGCGCTGCACAAACATAGAAGAAAGACAGTCCCTGCTCAAAGAGCTTACAATCTAATAGACAAAAAATAAATAAAGTAAGCAAATCAAATCAATTAATGTGGACGGGAAGGAAGAGAGGAGGGTAGGTGGAGGCGAGTGGTTACAAGTGGTTATGAGTCAAAAGCAATGTTAAAGAGGTGGGCTTTCAGTCTAGATTTAAAGGTGGCCAAGGATGGGGCAAGACGTAGGGGCTCAGGAAGTTTATTCCAGGCATAGGGTGCAGCGAGACAGAAGGCGCGAAGTCTGGAGTTGGCAGTAGTGGCGAAGGGAACAGATAAGAAGGATTTATCCATGGAGCGGAGTGCACGGGAAGGGGTGTAGGGAAGGACGAGTGTGGAGAGATACTGGGGAGCAGCAGAGTGAATACATTTATAGGTTAGTAGAAGAAGTTTGAACAGGATGCGAAAATGGATAGGGAGCCAGTGAAGGGTCTTGAGGAGAGGGGTAGTATGAGTAAAGCGACCCTGGCGGAAGATGAGACGGGCAGCAGAGTTTTGAACTGACTGGAGAGGGGAGAGGTGACTAAGTGGGAGGCCAGCAAGAAGCAGATTGCAGTAGTCTAAACGAGAGGTGACAAGGGTGTGGATGAGGGTTTTGGTAGAGTGCTCGGAAAGAAAGGGGCGGATTTTACGGATGTTGTAAAGAAAGAAACGACAGGTCTTGGCAATCTGCTGGATATGAGCAGAGAAGGAGAGAGAAGAGTCAAAGATGACCCCAAGGTTTCGAGCTGAGGAGACAGGGAGAATGAGAGAGCCATCAACAGAACTAGAAAACGGGGGGAGTGGGGAGGTGGGTTTGGGGGGGAAAATGAGAAGTTCGGTTTTGGTCATATTTAATTTCAGGTGGCGTTGAGACATCCAGACAGCGATGTCAGACAAGCACGCTGAAACTTTGGTTTGGATGCAAGGTGAGATATCAGGGGTAGAAAGGTAGATTTGGGAGTCATCAGCATAGAGATGGTAGGAAATGCCATGGGATGAGATTAATGAGCCAAGGGAAGAAGTGTAGATAGAAAAGAGGAGGGGACCAAGAACAGAACCCTGAGGTACGCCGACAGGCAGAGGGATAGAAGTAGAAGAGGATCCACCAGAGTGAACACTAAAGGTGCGGAGGGAGAGGTAGGAAGAGAACCAGGAAAGGACAGAGCCCTGGAATCCAAGTGAGGACAGGGTATCGAGAAGTATGCTGTGATTGACAGTGTCAAACGCAGCGGAAAGATCAAGAAGAATGAGGATGGAATATTGACCTCTGGATTTAGTCAGTAATAGGTCATTGGAGACTTTAGTAAGTGCAGTTTCGGTTGAGTGGAGAGGGCGAAAACCAGATTGTAGTGGGTCAAGAATAGCATGTGAGGAGAGAAAATCAAGGCAGCGGCGAACAGCACGCTCAAGTAATTTGGAGAGAAAAGGAAGGAGGGAGATGGGTCGGTAATTAGAGGGACAAGTAGGGTCGAGTGAAGGCTTCTTAAGGAGAGGTGTGACCACAGCATGTTTAAAGGCAGCAGGGACAGTCGCAGTGGAAAGTGAGAGGTTGAGAATGTGACAGATAAAAGGAATAAGAGAAGGAGAGATGGCGTTAAGAAGGTGGGTGGGGATGTCAACATGGAGAGAGATCTAAGATGGCTGCCGCGCAGGTTGACTGTTGAAACGCTCTCGAGGCTATGAGCGAATAATTCTTGGTTTCTATACAGAAATGCCTCATTCTAAAAGAAAAGGAACTGTGAGATTGGTTCCTCCACCTACCGCAGTTTCTTCACCAGCACAGACGTCCCTTGAGCGTTTCTTCCCCCGCGCTACCAGATCACAACGAGGAGCGGATCCCATAGCGGGGATAACCGGAGGAGCGGAATCCCCGCCGGGAGAGGAAGTTTCCTTGTCACCACCATCCACCTCGCTCATTCCTCCTAGCCCGGCGTCGAGAGCGTCCCTGGCGGGAAACCCCATCGGCTCCGATGATGCGTCGATAGGGGCGACAGTGGAGGACCCAGGCATGCAAACGGCGTTCCGGGGCTCTGTGGGTAGTTTGATTGCCACGGAGCAGACCTCGGAGGTAACTCTACAGACTTTGAAGGTGATGTTGGACCAGATTTCCTTCACGCTACAGAAAACCTCAGGTGATGTGGTTAAACTAAATACTAAATTTGAAGAATTACAAAGTACTGTAGACTCTGTTAAAAATGATTTATCGACGCAAGTACAAGCCATAAAGAAAGAAGTTGAAACTTTATCCTCATTTAAAAATGTGATAATAAAAGACTCTTCGGAAATTAGAAATAAAATTGAACAACTAGAAAACTTTAACAGGCGCCTAAACCTCCGATTACTTAATTTTCCAATAATAGCGGGGGAAACTCTAATCAATATTTTTCGGAAATATATGATGGAAGTTCTGAATATTCCTTTAGAGGCTATACCTCCGCTAAACAAGATTTATCATATTCCTGTTAGAAATGGGGGTCAAGGTCCTGTTGAAGATAATCTTGATTTGCAAAATATTTCTGATATTCTAGAACAATCTTCGGATATAATAGTGAACAGAGCCACAGTCATTGTATCATTTGTTTTTGAACAAGACTATAATAATATCTTAAGACTTTATTTTAAAAATTTAAAGTCTCAATTCTATGGCGCTAAAGTTTGGATATATCCTGACGTTACGAAGTTAACTCAGCAAAAAAGGAAGCAATTTCTTTCTTTAAAACAAAATACAATTGATATTGGAGCTTCCTTTTTTCTTGCATACCCGTGCAAATGCGTGGTTAAGCTGGCTCAAACAAAATATACATTCTTTTCACCGGAACAGCTGAAAGTGTTTATAGAGATGAAGAAAGTGAAGTGAAGTGAATAAGTAATGAAGTACTGGTTAATAACAGCCTATACCTTTGAGATTATTTCTTTTGTCCTTGTAATCTTCTCTAACTCTTTTCTCTCTCTCATTATTATTGAGGTCTAAGAAAGGCTGTAAAATATTATTTTGTATAAGTGCACCATTGATATTTTTTTTCTTTAAAATATTATATTTTGTTAATGTTACTATGAATGGAACATTATTCTTTATATTAATTTTTGCCTGTATTGCTATCACAAGGTATACCCTTGTTAAAATGTATTAAAATTATAAATAAAGGAAAAAAAAAAAAAAAAAAAAAGAAGGTGGGTGGGAATGGGATCAGAGGAACAGGTGGTACATTTTGAGGAAGAAAGGAGAAGTGTAGTTTCCTCAATAGTAACTTCAGGAAAGAGAATGAGGGGCACCTTAAAATTGGTTGCGGACACTTTTTCCAGTAATTTGTCTAAACATTTTAAAAAACTGGCTATACTAATCACTTTTGATATACAAAAAAAGGGGAGGAAAAAAAAGAACACTACTCACTCTCAAAAATTAAAGGCCTTGAGCCAGTGTTGGAATCTTTTGAAGCAGTTTGTTCTGCATATAACAGTTTTTGCAACCCATTTTATAAACCCTGGAAGCAGGTCGTTGGACTGAAACACCAATGATGCATGTTGTGGGTGTTGGATGCTTTATATTATCGCCATGATATAGAAGTCTGCAGGAGCAGCTAAGTGGTCACTGTTTTTAGTTTTATTTTTAAGAATGTGTTGAAGTCTTTTTCCCCCTTTAGGTAGTGAATATATTATTTGCGAATATTAATAAAGTTAACTTTTGAGTAAACAGGAGGAAGGGCGGTTTGGGAAAGTGATTGTTTGATGTAGGCTGGGGTTTGAAATAGCTGGGGCCCTCTTATCAGGATGTTTTTATGAATGATATAGTTGCCACATTTATATTACTCCTTATACTTTTCTACTAACCACTTTTACCACATTCTCTGACAAATAACTCCAGAGCTTAATTATACAATGAACACAGAATTTTCTCTGCAGTAGCTTTCTGCATTGGCCTATCCACTGCTAGGAGCTAATTGCTGGCTGACAAGGGTGCCCTAATTAAACCTTCTACCCTCGTAACAAAGATGAAACCTGTGGTAGGTGGATAGTAAATTCTAAACAGAAACTTTCTTTAGTCTACTATACTGTGCTGTGTTTATAAAATAAGTCTCTAAACAGAGCCATTATTTAAAAAACTGCTGTTACTTCTGCTGGAGTTCTACATGACTGCGGAGCGCAGAATTTGCACATAATTCCATGTTTTTGAGCAGAATCTGCGCTCTGGCTTGCTGGCTCACTGGCTTCCTTGCCACCCCATCCCAAGCCTTGGTGGGCTCTCCCCTGGCCTGCCTGAGTATGTCCTGGTGGTCTAGAGACCTCGTTGGGGGCAGGAAAGAACCCCACTCTTTCCTGCCCACTGCTCTGGGCTGGTGCTGCCGCTTTTTCGAAATGGTCACTGAGACTTCAAACGGTAATCTCGTGAGACTGCCGCAGGAAGTCTTGGCGGCCATTTGGAAAATTGGTGGCACCAGCCCAGGGCAGCAACAGCGGGCAGGAAAGAGTGGGTTTCTTTCCTGCCCCAAAGAGGTACTCCCATGCAGTTCCTCCTGCTCCTACCTAATGGGTGAGTGCAGGGATGGCTGTTGAGTGGGTGGAGGAAGGGAGCTGTAAAAAAAAAAAAAAAAAAGTAGATGCTACATATGTGTGTGAGGGGGCTGTAAGAAAAAAAAAGGTGAATTTTGTGGGACGATGGAGCTGTAAAAAAAAAATATGGATGTTGGGAAAAAAATGGATGGTATCTGTGTATAGGGAGGGGGCTGTAATATTGGTTAAATTATGAGTAATACACTTGTAGAATTTGCAAATTTGGTGCACAGAATTTTGATTTTTTTTTTTTGGCGTAATGATGTACTCTAACTACTATTATAATAAAACTCTAAGCATAGACATTTTTTAAACTACTAACTATGCCCAGACCTTCTTGATGGTAGGTGGGCCAAGGCTATCCACGCCACAGCAACTGCCAGTTATATAGAATTACACTATTACCAACTTGATATTAAAATACAGACTTTGGGTAACTTCATCTTTCACTGCCAAGACCTGTTGCTTCGTGGGCCTTAGCTTGCACATAGAAGGACCCAGCTAAATATGGCCAAGGCTACAGAACTGACAGCAATAACAGCAACAATGTTCTTTACTGGAAGTGACCTCAGGGTCAGAACAACTCTGCTATCAGTGGGACAATATAGTGGCCCTTCGAGTCACAGCATCAGAGACAAAGTTCTTTGCACATCACCAACCCAGCTGCAGCCTGTGATAAAAGAGGCTACAAACTGGAGCAAATTGCTGTTTTTTGCTTCTGTTGGATCTGAAGTGCCGTCTCAGCTCTGCCCATTTGACTGACCTTCCTGAAGAGCACTCTGCCACCTTCTGGACATCTGACTTCATCTACATCCAGGTTGTATAGTTGGCATGTAATTGCTGTAGAGTGCTCGAGAGTTAGTATAGTCTATGTTAGGGTTTCATGTGCATTTCCTCTGAGCTATTTTATGATAAGACCTTTGTTGTCTTCATTCTTGTTTTTCACTGTTCTTGCTGCTACTGTAAATAAAGAAGCGATATATTTTTACAGTACCCTTGGGTGTGGAGTTAGTTCTGTTATTATTTGGGCATTATGAATTTGGGTCTATAGACAAAAGGAATAATTACTTTTCAGACATTACACTGTCTAGTACCAAAACATGGCGGCGTCACATTTTTCTATAATCTTTATTAAATGTCATGTTCCCACTTACACCCCAGAAAAAGTGTAACCATGTACACCTCACACAGCCAGCATAAGTTGCTAAATTGCTGAACACATGAGTTTGATGCATTGGCAGCCCAGTGCACAGCCTCCCTGCATCAGATCCACCAGTGGCGTTCCTAGGGGGGGCGGTGGGTGCGGTCCACCCTGGGTGCACGCCGCTGGGGGGGGGGGTGCCGCGCGCCTGTCCGCTACGTTCGTTTCCATGCTCCTTCTGCCCCGGAACAGGTTACTTCCTGTTCCGGGGCAGAAGGAGCATGGAAACGAACGAAACAGACAGGCGCGCGGCACCCCCCTCCCCAGCGGTGTGCACCCGGGGGGGGGGGTGTCCTTTCGCCGGGGGGAGGGTCGCGCTGCACCCGGGGGCGGGGCGCATCGGCGATCCGCCCGGGTGTCAGCCCCCCTAGGAACGCCACTGAAATCCACTACATCACACCAGAAGGTCAGAATCTTCAGACATGTCCACCACATATGTTAGAACATTCCCTCCCCATCCTTTGGCACAAATTACTACCCCTCCCATAAATCTCGTGGCATTTTTCTGGGTTCCGATTAAGCTTGCTTTTCTGAAGTACACTGTGAAAACTGTACAGCTGTTAATAGCGATTCTGCATTCTATTTTAGATTTTTAAATTTGTATTTCTAATCTTTTCATTGCTTTTCTTTATTTTTTTTAGGGCTGCAAATCAATTAACATTTGTAATCTTGCGATTAAAAGTATGTTATCCCCCCCCCCCCCCCCCCCCCCACTGCAGCTCCTTGTGACTCTGGGCAATGGAAGGTTAAGTGACTTGCCCAGAGTCACAAAGAGCTGCACTGGGAAAAAAAAAAAAATACCTTTAATTCTGCAATTAAAATTTTAATCAAAATGCAGCCCTAGTTCGGACACCACCTGTAAAGCACTGGATAATTCTTCTCCAGTATATTACTGGCTAGTAAATTCATATACTCCAAGTGGACAGACCACTCTCTTTCAGAAACCCAGACTCCCATTGTTCCAGGTGTCTCCCCCTTCTGATAAAATCCCTTTTTCAGAGCTTTCTCCTCCAGCAATCTGGAGAAGTAGACTGATGTTTAGAGCAGCAGGCTGAGAACCAGCTCATTGCAGCTGTTTGTTTGTACCTACTACTACTTATCATTTCTACTTCGCTACTAGACATACGCAGCGCTGTACACTAAACATGTAAGAGAAAGTCCCTGCTCGACAGAGCTTCCAATCTAATCAAGACAAACAGGACGCAGGAAATCCAATATGTTAGCGTTTAACTTTCAAAAAGGAGACTATGATAAAATGAGAAGAATGGTGAAAAAAAAAAACAACTTAGAGAAGCGGCTGCGAGGGTCAAAAATTAAATCAGGCGTGGATGCTGTTCCAAAATATCATCCTGGAAGCCCAGGCCATATATATTCCATATATTAAAAAAGGAGGAAGGAAGACCAAACGACAGCCGGCATAGTTAAAAAGGGAGGTGAAGGAAGCTATCAGAGCTAAAAGAAAATCCTTCAGAAAATGGAAGAAGGAACCAACTAAAAATATTAAGAAACGGCATAAGGCATGTCAAGTAAATGCAAAGCGCTGATAAAGGCAAAGAAGGACTTTGAAAAAAAAGATTGCGTAAGAGGCAAAAACACATAGTACAATTTTTTTTAGGTATATTAAAAGCTGGAAGCCGGCAAAAGAATCGGTTGGCCCGCTAGATGACCGAGGGATAAAAGGGGCGATCAGGGAAGACAAAGCCATAGCGGAGAGAATAAATTAATTCTTTGCTTCGATCTTCACCAAGGAAAATGAACTTGCGAAACTATTGTTAGTAATATGTAATTTATCTTTAAAATAGAGTGTGGTACCGAAAGATTGGAGGGTGGCCAATGTAAAACCAATTTTTAAAAAAGGTTCCAGAGGAGATCCGAGAAATTACAGACCGGTGAGCCTGACATTGGTGCCGGGCAAAATGGTATAGACTATTATAAAGAATAAACTTACAGAGCATAGTCAAAGCATGGATTAATGAGACAAAGCCAATATGGATTTAGTGAAGGGAAATCTTGCCTCACCAATCTATTACATTTCTTTGAAGGGGTAAACAAACAAGTGGATAAAGGTGAGCCGGTTGATATTGTGTATCTGGATTTTCAGAAGGTGTTTGACAAAGTACCTCATGAAAGACTCCAGAGGAAATCGGAAAGTCATGGGATAGGAGGTAGTGTCCTATTGTGGATTAAAAACTGGTTAAAAGATAGAAAAGAGAGTAGGGTTAAATGGTCAGTATTCTCAATGGAGAAAGGTAATTAGTGGGGTTCCCCAGGGGTCTGTGCTGGGACCGCTGCTTTTTAACATATTTATATTTAAATCTTTTTTATTGACTGAAGAAGCAATGCAATAGAAAAACATACATTTACAACTTAAATATTGCACACTTGCAAAGAAAACATCTTACATTTCCACAATCATGAAATTTTCTCCCTTTAACCCCCAAACATCCCCACCCCACCCCTATTCTCTCCAGTTACATGCTGAGCCTGCACTTTAAGCCACTATGAAGCGACAAATATCCTCAGCGCTTATAAACTGTTCTTTGTTCAAAATACCCCTCCCATCCTTCTTAACAGGTCACCTTAGACAAGCTCATACATCACCCCCTCCCAAACCTCCCCCACCCCCCTCTTAGTATGTTGCGTTATTTTGGTTTAGTCCATTGGCAGATAATGTCTAGCTCCTCGCAGCTGGCTGCAACGTGTTCCAAAATCTACTCCATGTCTGCTGTAGGCGTCTTCCTTCTACACAGTCAAAGTCTCTTATTCCTCATCTTTCCAATTTCAATAATTCTATCATAAAAATTCTCCACTGACTCAGACAGGGTCCTTCCTTCTCCCTCCAGCACATTAAGATGGCCTTTTCCCTATTAGCGTTGCTCTCTGGAGGAATCGCTGAAACCCTGGAGGGGTGGGCTTAGAATACTTATACACCTCAAACAAGACCAGTGGTTGTATCAGTATCTTACGGGCCCAATACTTTCTGACTATGTCCAACACCTGCGTCCAAAAGCGGGTCACTCTTGGGCACCTCCAGAACATATGTCCTAAGGTTCCTGGTGCCTTTGTATACTTGGGGCATGCTGTCATTGTTCCATATCCCGCTCGATATGCTCTGTAAGGCGACATGTACATTCGCAATGCAAATTTATATTGCTGTTCCCAGTGTCTTGTAAACGGGGAATTTCGTAAAATAGAGAGTATAAAGCTTTGTAGCACATCGTCGGGCACCTCTACTTCCAGCTCTACCGACCACTCCTGTGCCCATTTTTTGTAATCCAAGTCCTCTGTGGTATCTAACAAATACCTGTGATGGAACTTTAGTGGGACTTCATTCTGGGATCCCAGAGTAATTGCCGTACTGAGCGTGTCTTGCACGTCTTCACATAAGTTGATACAGCCCAAGGTGGCAGCATAGTGTTTGACTTGCAAGTATTCAAATATATCAGATTCTGGTAGAGTGTATTCTTGCTTTAAGTCTGCAAAAGTTCGCATCTGTCCTTCCTCGTTTACCAACTGGTACAGAAAAAGTATACCTTTCGAACGCCACCGGGCAAACGCCCTTGAAGTAGTCCCAACTGGGAAATCCAGATTCCGATAAAGCGGCAGAAAAGGCGTGGACCCTGTCGAGAAACCATGTCTTCTGCACAGCCACCTCCATGCCGCTTTTGTTGAGGATATTAACGGGTTATTACCCAGTCTTAGTGTCGGTTTCTTTTCCATTATGTGCATCAGCCAGTGCAAGTGTGTGGTACATAAGTACATAAGTAATGCCACACTGGGAAAGACCAAGGGTCCATCGAGCCCAGCATCCTGTCCACGACAGTGGCCAATCCAGGCCAAGGGCACCTGGCAAGCTTCCCAAACATACAAACATTCTATACATGTTATTCCTGGAATTGTGGATTTTTCCCAAGTCCATTTAGTAGTGGTTTATGGACTTGTCCTTTAGGAAACCGTCTAACCCCTTTTTAAACTCTGCTAAGCTAACCGCCTTCACCACGCTCTCCGGCAACGAATTCCAGGAGGAAGGAGGAGGACTCCAGCGACGTCGCTGAGAAGCTCTGGTGCCCCGTTAGCCAGTCTCTCATGTGTCTCATAGAGCTTGCTATTGTAAGAAATCTTATATTCAAAAGTCCCATAGCCCCGTGCGCTTTAGGCTTCTGAAGTACACTCATGGACATCTGTGGCCGTCTTCCCCTCCAAAGAAACCCCTGAATCATCAGATGTAGTGCTCTCTCCTCCCGCTGTTGCAGGAACAGGGGGAGCATTGAAAAGGTGTATATCCATCGAGGGGCAATCATCATATTAACTAACGCAATGCGTCCTGCGAGGGAAAGCGGGCACCCCCCCCCCCCCAAAAGAAGCAGAATGCGCCCGGTCTCTCTGAGTAGCGGAAGAACATTTCTCTTATATGTCTGCGTCATGCCTAAAGGGACAATAACTCCCAAATATTTTAAAAGAAAATGGAGGGGGCGGTTCCCTCTGAGGTGGGCGGAGGGGCAATTAATCTCATCATTCAAAGGTAGTGCCAGCGACTTAATCAGATTTAATTAAAACCCCGAGTACTCTCCATAGTTCTCAATCACATGAAATAAGCACTCCAGTGACTGCTGAGGCGCGTCCAATATCAGCACTATGTCATCTGCATATGCCAGAATTTTTAAAGTGTGTTCCCGCAGCTGCGCTCCCCGAATATCTCCATTCCGTCGGATGTCACATAGTAACGGCTCTAGAGCAATCAGAATCAGTAAGGGAGACAAAGGGCAGCCCTGGTGAGTCCCCGTCTCTATTTTAAACGCCCCCCATTCTCATTCCGTTAACCAGTAATATGGCTCTTGGTAGCGTGTAGAGTGCTTTGATTGTCTGCAGGTACCAGCCTTGTACTCCTATCCAGCACAAAGCAGCAAACATGAATGACCATAACACTCCATCGAAGGCCCGCTCCACGTCTAAGCTAGTGATCATCCTATCCGCCCCTGTTTCTAAGCCTTGTATCATTGCCACAATGAGTTTCCGTACATTGAGCACGGATTTCCTCCCTCTTATAAATCCTACTTGATCCTCCTGTATAACTTGCGGCATGGCTGGGGCTATTCTATCTGCTAAAATACGGGATAAAATCTTGATATCTACATTTATCTGTGATATCGGTCTGTAGGAGCCCAGTTGCATGGGATCCTGCCCCGGTTTAGGAATTAAAGTAATCAATGCCGTGTTCGCGTGTGGAGGGAATACTCCAACTTCCACCACTTCATTGTAGAGATCTAATAATGGGCCTACTACTTGGTCTTTAAGTAGTTTATAAAACTCTACAGTGTATCCATCCGGCCCCGGTGCCGAATGAAGCCGCAGCACTTTAACGACACTCTGTATTTCTTTTGGTGTTAACGGCTTATTCAAGGCCTCTGCTGCTTCCATATTAAGTTTTGGCATGCCCATTTTAACCAGGTACTGCCTCAAAGAGTCCTCCTCTCCCCCTTCTCCCCTACCCTTCGCATATAATGCTTCAAAATGATCTTTCAGAACCTCTGCCACCTCTTCTATCTTTTGGGTCGTCCCTCCTGTTCGTTTTTAATGCAGAGATAAAATGAGGTCTCCTTGTACTTTTCACTATCCTAGCCAAGTATCCTCCTGATTTGTCCCCATACTTTTGAAATCTATACTTCCTATAAGGGAGCGAGCTGTTCGTTCATGCAGAAGGCCATTCAGTGCTGCTCTGACCGCCATCAGAGTCATACAAATCTGGTGTGGGTGTCTTTGTGTATTTTTTTTTCGCTTCTCTTAGCTGGCGTTCCAACACTACTACCCTCCGTGCGATCTGTCAATTGCGTTTACTTACATATGCTATAATTTCTCCTCTCGGATATAACAAAAGAGAGGGAACGAAGTACAAACTAAAGTCCAAAAAAAACCCAAAAAACACAGCATCACGGGCCTTTAAAAATGGAACACAGTTCTTTAATGAATGAGCCTTGACAAAAAGACCCGACACGGGCCGTGTTTCGGTGACTAGCACCTGCATCAGGGGTCACAGTGATGACGTGGAAAACTTGGGGAATAACTCGAATATATTCCTCTACAATATATTATTCCTTACCCCACGTCTCATATAGTAAAACTACAAAGCACCAAGGCACTTTCACTTTCTGTATCCAAAAGTGAAAGTGCCTTGGTGCTTTGTAGCTTTTACTATACGAGACGTGGGGTAAGGAATAATATATTGTAGAGGAATATATTCGAGTTATTCCCCAAGTTTTCTACGTCATCACTGTGACCCCTGACGCAGGTGCTAGTCACCGAAACACGGCCCGTGTCGGGTCTTTTTGTCAAGGCTCATTCATTAATGAACTGTGTTCCATTTTTAAAGGCCCGTGGTGCTGTGATAATTTCTCCTCTCAACACCACTTTAGCGGCAGGCCAAAAGAGACTGGGGTCCTCCAGGTGTTGCCCATTAAACCTGAGATATTCTTCCCATTTATCTTGAAGGTATTTAAGAAATTCTGTGGAGGAAAAAAGATAGGCAGAGAAGCGCCAGCCCGAGGGTTGGCTAAAATAGGGCTGTGCCTCAAGGTCTATCCAGATCAGCGAATGGTCTGAGATTTCCTCAGGGCCTATGCAAGCATCTTGCACCTGATGAAACGTCTGAGAAGTTAATATATAATCTAATCGTGACTGAGTGTGGTGTGCTCTGGATGTATGAGTGTAGTCTCTTTCCTCCTGATGTAATAATCACCTCGGGTCTATGAGCCCTGTCAGCTTACAGAATGATTCCAATATCGAGTCACTGGATGATAGTCCTTTTCCTCTAAGCCCTGATCTATTTACTTCCGTGTCATAAACCTGATTCATGTCATCCGCTATCACTAGCGGTAAATGTGCATATTGCTGACATCTCTGGTACAACTGAGCAAAAAAAAAGTTGTGCTTTTTATTAATGGTGCATACAACGCCACCAACAGCATCTCTTTTCCATGCAGGTTTAATTGTATGCCCACATATCTTCCCTCTCCATCCTTGAAACAAAGTTTAGTGTGGCATGCCAAGCTTTTGTGTATTAGTATTGCTACCCCCCCACTTTCCGCCCTGTTGCTGGAGAGCAGTACATCTCTCTCACCCACTGTCTTTTTAATTTTTCATGTTCCTCTGTTGAGAGTCTCGTCTCTTGAATGTATGCTATGTGTGCCTTATGGTGTTTCAGTGCCGTCATAATTTTGTACGCTTTATTGGGGAAGTAATGCCACAGACATTCCAAGAGACCAGGCGCACTTCTCGCCCCCCCCCCCCTCCCAGGGTCTCTTAAGTGAAGTTTCCACCACTTGTTGTTTGTTAACCCCCCCAGGGTGCCCAGCCTCCCCCTGGGGGTTCACCTGCCCGCTGCACTGCTGCTGCACTCTCTATAGCCAACCTTACTGCCAAGCCTCATTAGTCTCCTGCCTGTTTCAATCTGCACTCCCTCCATCTTCAACCCCCTATCATCACCCCCCTTCTCCCCCCCCTACTCCTCATTCCCATTGTAATATATATGTAGAGTCACCTCCATGCTTGGGCCCCCTTCGCCCTCTTAAGCTATAAAAGATCTCACCTGATATCCCCTTAACAGCCCAAAGAAAAACATATCACCATCTCCCTCTGCTCAGGTACAAACTTGCTGTTCATCACGTTTCGTTCCTGCACTTGCAGGGCTCTCCAGGTTGTTGTCTTCTCGGTTATTTTCTAGTCTTTTCAAAAATTCTGTCACCTCTACCACTTTATCATACCACTTCAAGCCACCCTCGTGTTTAATCTTTAAAACTGCTGGGTAAAGTAGCATGAACTGCATCTGTAGCGCATGAAGTCTCCAACACATTGGGGTAAATTGATTCCTTCTTTCTTGTAGTTGTGCTGAGCAATCTTGATAGATGCGTATCATATGTCTGTCGTATTTTGTGGTCTCTCTCTTCATTCTGTATCCGTTCATTATTTCGTTTTTGTGGATGAAATTGTGAATTTTCAGAATTACCGTTCTGGGCGTCTGTCGGCCATGTTGTCTCCTTCCCACGCGGTGTGCCCTTTCCAGGCATAAAGGCCCCACGTGGTCCGACAGCGCAAATTCAGATTGAAGCCACTTTTCCAGGACAGATCCCAGTACTCTGTCTCCCACCGATTCCAGTAGGCCCACAATGGTAAAATTATGTATCATACCTGATAATTTTCTTTCCATTAATCATAGCTGATCAATCCATAGACTGGTGGGTTGTGTCCATCTACCAGCAGGTGGAGATAGAGAGCAAACTTTTGCCTCCCTATATGTGGTCATGTGCTGCCGGAAACTCCTCAGTATGTCGATATCAAAGCTCCATCCGCAGGACTCAGCACTTAGAGAATTACACCCACAAAGGGACACTCTGCCCAGCTCACCACCGCTGAAACGGGGGAGGGGAATTAACCCAGCTCATCCTCACACAAGTGGGGGAGGGGAATCCGTCCAGCTCATCCCCGCGGAGCGGGGGAGGGACACCACCCCGCCGATGCGGGGGGATCTGGCTTATCCTGCAACCGCAACCGCGGGAGGAGCTGACTGACCCTAACACCGCCGAAGCAGGAGGGGTACAAAGCTGCCCTACAGCCGCACGAAGCGGGAGGGAGTGCCGGCAGAATTTAAGTCTCAATCCAGCCCCGTAAAACGGAGGGGAGAGGAATGCAGCAGCTCACTGTAACACAAACTCGTCTCAACTCTTGAAGAATCCAAGTGAAAAAACTTGAACACAAAGTCCTCCTGAAGTAACTGAAGACTAAACTTGAACCTAAAATTCAACCAGAATATAAACAGTACAGATATCTGGGAGGGGCTATGGATTGATCAGCTATGATTAATGGAAAGAAAATTATCAGGTATGATACATAATTTTACCTTCCATATCATCATGCTGATCAATCCATAGACTGGTGGGATGTACCGAAGCAGTACTCACCCAGGGCGGGACATTGAAATCCCTGACCTCAACACTGAAGCTCCAAACCGGGCCTCCGCCCGAGCAGCCACAGTCAAGCGGTAATGCTTGGAGAATGTATGGGCCGATGCCCAAGTTGCCGCCTTGCATATCTCTGCCAAGGAGACGGACCCGGCCTCTGCCATCGAGGCCGCCTGAGCTCTAGTGGAGTGAGCCTTCAGCTGGATAGGCGGCACCTTCCCCGCGGCCACATAAGCCGCTGCAATGGCTTCCTTGACCCATCTTGCCACTGTAGGCTTAGCAGCCTGCAGACCCCTACGAGGACCTGCAAACAGGACAAACAGATGATCCGATTTCCGGAAATCATTGGTCACTTCCAAGTATCTGATGATAACTCGTCTCACATCCAGATATTTGAGAGCAGAGTATTCCTCTGGGTAGTCCTCCCTACGAAAGGAAGGGAGACAGAGCTGCTGATTCATATGGAAGCGAGAAACAATCTTGGGCAGGAAGGAAGGCACTGTGCGAATAGTCACTCCTGCCTCAGTGAACTGCAGAAAAGGCTCTCGACATGAGAGTGCCTGGAGCTCGGAAACTCTTCTGGCTGAAGTGATAGCCACCAAAAAGACTGCTTTCAACGACAGGTCTTTCAGAGATGCCCTCGACAAGGGTTCAAAAGGCAGCTTCTGTAACGCTCTTAGCACCAGGTTGAGATTCCACGCAGGCACCACCGAGTGCAGAGGAGGGCGCAGGTGATTAACTCCCTTGAGAAAACGCACCACATCTGGCTGCAAAGCCAGGGAAGCACCCTTCAGGCGGCCCCTGAAGCAAGCCAGGGCCGCTACCTGGACTTTAAGGGAACTGAGCGACAGGCCTTTCACCAGACCTTCTTGCAGGAATGCCAACACTGAAGAAATTGGAGCAGTGAATGGAGAAAATGAGCCTGCTTCACACCGCGCTGCAAAGGTACACCAAACCCTGGCGTAAGCAGTAGAAGTAGAGCGCTTCCTCGCTCTCAGCATAGTGGCGATGACCTTGTCTGAGAAGCCCTTCTTCCTCAGACGCTGCCGCTCAATAGCCAGGCCGTAAGACCAAAGGGGGAGGGATCCTCCATCACCACGGGACCCTGATGTAACAGACCCTGCTCCACTGGCAGCCGCAGAGGATCGTCGACTGAGAGCCTGATCAAGTCCGCATACCAGGGACGTCTGGGCCAATCCGGACCCACCAGGATTATCCGGCCCGGATGCTTTGCCACCCGGTCTAGCACCCTGCCCAGCATGGGCCAGGGCGGGAACACATAGAGAAGCTCTAGTGTCGGCCACTGTTGGAGAAGAGCATCTACTCCCAGGGATCGAGGGTCCCGTCCTCTGCTGAAAAAGCGCGGCACTTGGCAATTGGCCGATGACGCCATCAGATCTAGGCTCGGCTGGCCCCAGCGCTTCGTGATGTCCAAGAACGCCTGAGCAGATAGCTGCCACTCTCCGGGATCCAAGGTATGGCAACTGAGAAAGTCCGCCTTGACATTCATGACTCCGGCAATGTGGGCCGCTGACAGCTGTTCCAGGTTCGCTTCCGCCCACTGGCATAGATTCATGGCCTCCTTGGCTAGAGGGGCGCTCTTGGTACCTCCCTGGCGGTTGACATAGGCCACAGCCGTGGCATTGTCCAACAGGACCCGTACAGGCTTCAACGCCAGTACCGGGATGAACTCCAAAAGCGCCAACCGAATGGCTCTGAGTTCCAGGAGGTTGATAGACCACTTTGCCTCTGCAGGAGACCAGAGCCCCTGCGCTGTCCTTCCCAAGCAGTGGGCTCCCCAGCCCGACAAAGAGGCGTCCGTCGTGATGACAATCCACTCCGGGGTCACCAGAGGCATTCCTGCAGACAACTTGTCTGTCTGCGTCCACCAGCTCAGCGCCTTGCGCACTGCTGGGTCCAAGGGAAGGCGCACAGCATAATCCTCCAACATCGGAGTCCAGCGCTGCAGCAGAGAGAGTTGTAGTGGTCTCATATGAGCCCTGGCCCAGGGCACTACTTCCATCGTGGCCGTCATAGAGCCCAACAGCTGCACATAATCCCAAGCCCGAAGAGGAGAGGCTACTAGGAACTGGTCCACCTGAGCCTGAAGCTTGACAATCCGATTGTCTGGCAGGAACACTCTGCCCACTTGGGTGTCGAATCGAACTCCCAGATACTCCAGGGACTGAGTTGGGCGCAGCTGGCTTTTCTCCCAGTTGATGATCCACCCCAGGGAGCTCAAAAGAGCAACCACCCGGTTCACAGCTTTGCCGCACTCTGCATAAGAGGGGGCTCGGATCAACCAGTCGTCCAGATAAGGATGGACTTGTACTCCTTCCTTCCTCAGGAAGGCCGCGATGACCACCATTACTTTGGAGAAGGTCCGCGGAGCAGTAGCCAACCCGAACGGGAGGGCTCTGAACTGGAAGTGTCGGCCCAGGACTGCAAAACGCAGGAAGCGTTGATGAGGAGGCCAGATGGGAATATGCAAGTACGCTTCCTTGATGTCCAAGGATGCCAGGTACTCCCCTGCCTTCACTGCCGCTATAACAGAGCGGAGAGTCTCCATGCGAAAGTGCCGAACTTTCAAGGCCCGATTGACCCCTTTGAGGTCGAGGATAGGCCGTACAGAACCTCCTTTCTTTGGTACCACAAAGTAAATGGAGTAACGCCCCTTGCCAAGCTGATTTTCTGGCACCGGAACGACCGCACCCAGGCGGATCAGATTGTCCAAGGTCTGCTGCACTGCCACAGCTTTGACCGGAGACTTGCAGGGAGAGAGTACAAACCCGTCTCTTAAGGGTCGGCAGAACTCTAGCTTGTAGCCGTCTCTGATGACTTCCAGCACCCAAGCATCTGAAATTATTGTGGTCCACTCGCCCAGAAACGAGGACAGCCGTCCCCCAATCTGCACTGGGGCATGGACCAAGGCCCCGTCATTGGGTATGAGACCCCGGGGGAGGACCGGAGGGAGCACCTCCGGGACGGCGGTCTCTGCGAAAGGAATGCTGCTTGGGGGAGAAGTTCCTCTTGAAGGAAGAGGGGGCAGAGGAGCCCGACCTGCCCGGGCGGTACCGACGGGCTTCCTGAAACCGTCCTCTGGAGGTACCGGGGCGAGTACTAGCCCGAGCCCTGACCTCTGGTAACTTCTTGCCCTTAGACGTGCCGAGATCGGTCACGATTTTGTCCAGCTCGACCCCAAAGAGCAGCTTGCCTTTAAAAGGCAATCTAGCCAGGCGGGATTTAGAGGAGTGGTCAGCAGACCAATGCTTCAGCCAAAGCCACCGCCGCGCAGAGATTGTCTGAGCCATGCCTTTAGCTGAGGCCCTCAAGACATCATACAGCAAGTCTGCCAAATAGGCCAAGCCCGATTCCAGGGCCGGCCAATCAGCCCTCAAGGAATGATCCGAGGGGGAAGCCCGCTGCACCAACGTCAGGCACGCCCTGGCCACATAGGAGCCGCAAACTGAGGCCTGCAAACTTAAGGCAGCCGCCTCGAAGGACGACCTTAAAGCCGCTTCCAATCTTCTGTCTTGGGCGTCCTTTAGTGCCGTGCCACCTTCCACCGGCAACGCCGTTTTCTTAGTCACCGCAGTGATTAAAGAATCCACGGTAGGCCACAGAAAGGCCTCACGTTCACTTTCAGGCAAAGGATAGAGGCGGGACATAGCCCTAGCCACTTTAAGGCTCGCTTCCGGGACATCCCATTGAGCCGAAATTAAGGTGTGCATGGCATCATGCACGTGGAAGGTTCTAGGCGGGCGCTTCGTCCCCAGCATAATGGCAGAGCCAACAGGGGCTGAGGGAGAGACGTCCTCCGGAGAGGAAATCTTCAAAATGCCCATGGCCTGCACTAACAGGTTGGGCAAATCCTCTGAGCTAAAGAGCCGCGCTGCAGAGGGGTCATCCGCTCCATCCGAGCGGGGATCCGTCTCCTCCAAGGAATCCGCAAAGGACCGTTGGGAGAACTCAGATACGCTGCCCTCATCTACATCGGAGGAGACAAAGTCCTCCAAGGCCTGGGAATCAACCCGAGGGCGTTTACCTCCGGGGGCCTCAACCTCTTTACCAGACGAGGGAGCAGGGGCAGCGTTTTGCATAAGGAAGGCCTGATGCAGCAGCAAAACAAACTCGGGGGAGAAACCCCCCAGACTGTGCACTTCCGCAGCCTGGGCTACAGCCCTAGACGCACCCTCAACCGGCGCTCGCAAGAGCGGGGGAGAGACATGCTGCGCATCCAAGATGGCATCCGGCGCGACACTCCGCGAAGGAGCCGCGCGGGAAGAACGGCGCTTAACTTTAGCCGCTTTTGTGCCGTCGCCCAAATTAAGGGCATTCATGGCATTAATGTCTCCCACCTCAAGGGCGACCCAAGAAGAAGCCGTCCGAGCCGCGTGGCCGGCCAAGATGGCGGAGGCGAGCAGCGGGGGATGGGCGTTTATGGCGGGAAAAACCGCCACACCGGAGGAAGGACCGGGACACTCATCGGTCACGAAACTGTCACCCAACAAGGGCGAATCAGACTTTAAGACCCCCGCATCCCCTCTAGAAGCGCCCAAGCGATCAGGGGAGCGACTCTTTGCGCCCTCGCCCTCCGACGCCATAGGCCACGTGGAGATCAATCGGGGAACCCCCTGCCCGCTATAAAAAGGTAAAAATTACCTGCTTTCCGCTCCGAGCTGTAACGACCTGGTGTCCCAGTGAGTAGCTGCAATAAACGTTTAAACGTCGAAATAAACGCCTTTAAGGACGTTCAAAATTTTTTTTTTTTTTTAACGGAGCCAGCGGGAGGGGGGAGAAAAGGAGGGACCTGGCACCACCAGGTTTGCACTTGCTCAAGAAGAGCCCTCAACCCCAGGCACTCAACAAAACCTAAAAATTAGGCTTGGAGGCCTAGCCAGAGCTGCTGCTGTGTGTGACCACCACCTGCTGAGATAGAGAACATATAGGGAGGCAAAAGTTTGCTCTCTATCTCCACCTGCTGGTAGATGGACACAACCCACCAGTCTATGGATTGATCAGCATGATGATATGGAATCTCAAGTTTGCTCTCCAAGACCTGTTCTCTAAATTATCGATCTTCTCCGTCATCTCTTTTATCGTGGCCGCCATTTGTTGCGCCACCGGTGTAAGTTCGTCTTTTACTTCGGACACCCTTCTCTCAAGCTCGCCCGTGCGTTGCATAGTTTCGGCCAGTGAGGTCTCTATATTCGTAATTTGGCTGGTTAATCTGTCCCATTTTGCTTCCAGCGCCCTCTCCACTGCCTTTGTCAGCTGGGATAGTTGTTCCACAGAAAAAGTCGGCCCCTCTGATGCTTGTTTAGCATTGGCCATGCCGTCTCCTGCTCGCGGTTTTTCTTTCTCCTTCTTCGTTGCTCTGCTTGCCATGGTTCTTGAGGGCGTTTCTAAGAAATTATCCATCCACTAACTGTTCAGAGGGAGGATTAAACTTGTATCGCCAGCTATTTCAGGGTTTTAAGAAGGTATATGGGTTTCGGGGCCCCTGAGAGCAGGAGAACACGTCTCTCTACAGCATCACGTGACTCCTTTTTTAAAACATATTTATAAATGACCTAGAGATGGGAGTAACTAGTGAGGTAATTAAATTTACTGATGACACAAAGTTATTCAAAGTTGTTAAATCACGAGAGGATTGTGAAAAATTACAAGAGGACCTTACGAGATTGGAAGACTGGGTGTCTAAATGGCAGCGCTATAGAAATGCTAAATAGTAGTAGTAGTAGTAGTAGTAGTAGTAGTGGTTGGGAGGCGGGGCTGGTGGTTGGGAGGCGGGGATAGTGCTGGGCAGACTTATCTGATCTGTGCCCTGAAGAGCATAGGTACAAATCAAAGTAGGGTATACACAAAAAGTAGCACACATGAGTTGTCTTGTTGGGCAGACTGGATGGACCGTGCAGGTCTTTTTCTGCCGTCATCTACTATGTTACTATGTTATGTTATTAGGAAAGGAATGGAAAACAAAAATGATGTTATAATGTCTTTGTATCGCTCCATGGTGCAACTGCACCTCGAATATTGTGTTCAATTATGGTCACCACATCTCAAGAAAGATATAGTGGAATTACAAAAGGTGCAGAGAAGGGCAACGAAAATGGTAGAAGCCAATATTGTAAGATAACCTTCCGAGCCACCAGACACAATTTACGACTTAAAAGAATCACAGCTCTGGATAAGGGCCTAAAGGCTCTGAGCACATCCAACAAAAATTGTTCTACCGATCCTTAGATGTCCTGACCTAATAACCTTGACAAAAATCTCCTAATCCGTTCTCAAAAGCTCCAAATCCTGGGACATGCCCAAAAAGCATGAAAGGAAGTGTGGCGCGGATGCCCACATTTCAAGCAGGAAGACTCCCCCTCACCCCCCATATGAGCCACCTGAGCTTTGGGCATATATGCTCTCAGAATCACTCTGTACCCACATTCTCTAAGTCTCGCATCAGTGGACAAAGTGTGAATCCCCTTAAGGGAGGCCATGACATCCCAGTGTTCCAGCGAAATCCCAGAATCAATCCTCCCATCTGTCTTTTAGAAAGGAAAAATCCCTCTGAGACTGACCTTTCACCAGGACCTTATGGAGCTGCAAAATAGAAAGCCCCTTGATCTCCACTTCTGCAAGGACTCGCAAACTCGAGCCCCCACCTTAATTTCAAATAAAGTTCTGTCCAAAGCAGATGCATAGTGCTGAAGTTGTGCATAAGCAAATTTATCCCTCCAAGCAGAACCCACCCTGTCCTGCAAGCTCTTGAAAGAAAGCATCCCCCCCTCCCCCAACCACATCTTCTAGTAAGGAAATCCCCTCCCTCCCAAATTTCAAAAGTGGGGTTATCCATCCCCGGGGTAAACGCCCCATTCCCCCGAATAGAAAGATGGGGTATGCTTTCCCCCTTCACTCAACGTGTAATTAAACTCTGGAATTTGTTGCCAGAGAATGTGGTAAAGGCAGTTAGCTTAGCGGGATTTTAAAAAAGGGTTGGACAGCTTCCTAAAGGTTCTTTGGGCTGCCCCAGTGTGGCAATACTTATGTACTTATGACAAATAAGGAACAAGAGAATTACTTAAGTTGGGAATTATAAAAATGACATGGGCACTGAACAAGTGAACAGAAGTTAGGAGTTAAAAGCAGCCTCAAAAAAGGTAGGTTTTTAGCCTAGATTTGAAAATTGCCAGAACTGGAGCTTGACGTACTGATTCAGGAAGTCTATTCCAGGCAGATGGTGCAGCAAGATAAAAGGAGCGGAGTCTGGAGTTGGCAGTAGAAGAAAAGGGTACAGATGAGAGATTTACCTGATGAACGAAGTTCCCAGGGAGAAGTGTAAGGGGAGATAAGAGGTGAGAGGTACTGAGGAGCTGCAGTGTGAATGCACTTGTAAGCCAATAAGAAGAGTTTGAATTGTATGCAGAAATGGATAGGGAGCCAATGAAGTGACTTGAGAAGAGGGTAATATGAGCATAAAGACACTGGTGGAATGTAAGTCGTGCAGCAGAGTTTTGAACATATTGAAAAGATGGCTTAGAGGGAGACCTGTGAGAAGCAGGTTGCAGTAGTGTAATTGAGAGATGATAAGGGTGTGGATAATGGTTTTGGTAGTGTGCTCAGATAGGAAGAGACAAATTTTGGTGATGTTAGAAAGAAATGACAGGTTTTAGCAGTCTGTTGGATATGTGCAGAGAAAGAGAGGGAGGATTCAAAGATGACCCCACGGTTATGAGGTGATGAGAGTGTTACCCACAGCGATGGAGAATGGGGGAAGAGGATAGGTTGATTTAGAGGGAAAGACAAGAAGCCCATTTTTGGTCATGTTTAGTTTCAGATGGCAGTGAGACATTTAGGCAACAATGTCAGACAGGCAGGCTGAGACTTGAGCCTGGATTCCTGCTGAAACTTCTGTTATGGAGAGGAAGATCTGGAACTTTTGCTTTATTGTCTCCTTGCTTGCTATTTAACGCAGCAGCTGCATGGCCCTGCCCCCTGCTAAACCAGAACTGACATTAGTACCTGTTGGGAATGATTCCACTCCCACTACGGCACACACTGCAGGCACACGCTTGAGTGTGCCCAAGGTGCAGGACTTACTCCTTCCTGTGCGAATGGAAATGATGTTTTTTGTTTGTTATTCACTATGCTATTTCCCCCTGTTTGCAACAATACTTTGTTACATAAGTACATAAGTATTGCCATACTGGGAAAGACCAAAGGTCCATGAAGCCCAGCATCCTGTTTCCAACAGTGGCCAATCCAGGTCACAAATACCTGGCAAGATCCAAAAAAGTACAAAACATTCTATACTGCTTATCACAGAAATAGTGGATTTTCCCCAAGTTCATTTAATAATGGTCTATGGACTTTTCCTTTAGGAAGCTGTCCAAACCTTTTTAAAACTCCGTTAAGCTATCCGCCTTTACCACATTCTCTGGCAATGAATTCCAGAGTTTAATTACACGTTGAGTAAAGAAACATTTTCTCCGATTCGTTTTAAATTTACTACATTGTAGCTTCATCGCATGCCCCCTAGTCCTATTTATTTATTGCATTTGTATCCCACATTATCCCACCTATTTGCAGGCTCAATGTGGCTTACATAGTTTTGTTAACATTGTCATTGCAGGGTGACAGTTACATTTAATATTGTGCAGAGGTTAAATAAGGGTAGAAAGAGGAAGGAAAGGATTGATTAAGGTAGTTATTTTAGGTGAGCTATCTTGACTGAGTGGGTTGTCGGGTGAATTATTGTGGCTTTTGCCGCATTGAGCCTGCTATGAATGGGAAAGCACGGGGTACAAATGTAACAAAAAAAAATATATTAGTTCTCATTGTATGCCTTGTTGAAGAGATATGTCTTCAGAGATTTGCGAAAGCGTAAACAGATGCTTCACATCTACCTGTTCCATTCCACTCAATATTTTATAGACCTCTATCATATCTCCCCCTCAGCCGCCTTTTCTCCAAACTGAAGAGCCCTAGCCGCTTTAGCCTGGGGAACCCCACTAACTACCCTTTTCCATTGAGAATACTGACCATTTAACCCTACTGTTTTCTATCTTTTAACCAGTTTTTAATCCACAACAGAACACTACCTCCTATCCCATGACTCTCCAATTTCCTCTGCAACATTTCTTTTCCCCTGACATGTCATCATCATCCCTGTTCACCAGGACCACCGCCCTAGCCAAATTCTTCCACCTGGCCCTCCAAAGGTAAGATGATTTCAAATCCTACCTCGTGAACAAGCCTCTTCCTCTAATGTTTTTTTCCCCAAGCCCGTGTTCAACTAGGGCTGATTAATGCCTGCTCCATCAGAGAAAACATTTTCTCATCAAAGACAACATTATTCAACATTCTTTAGAATGGTTCTTAGATGATGATCTTTCTTACCTAATTAAGACTACCACAATAGGCCACTCTTATCAATACTAGAATAGATAAAAGAGGTGGGTGGAAGCCTTACTGTCATATACTCTTCCTCCCTCCCCATTTGCTTTACTGAGCCCTTGGTTGCGGTTGCACCGCCTATTGAATTTCTTCCCTTTAGACTCAACCCAGTCGTTGGACACACCTAGCCAGTCAGGTTTTCAGGATACCCACAATGAATATGCATGAGATAGATTTGCATACAATGGAGGTAGTGAATGCAAATTTATCTCATTAATAGTCATTATGGATATTCTGAAAACTTGACTGGCTAGGTGTGTCCTGAGGTCTGGGGTGAGAACCCCTGCTATCACCCCTTTGGAATCAGTTATTAGTAACTATTACCTTCACTTTGCTCACCCTATTATTCTTGGAGTCTTGAACCTCCACCTAGATGACCTGCAAGCGCCACACAGTGCTGACTTTCTTAAATTTCTTGATACTTTACTCATGTTATGCTACCTACTCATAGTGCAGGATACATTCTGTGCCGCATACACTCTGGATGTCTTACTATCTTCCTTGGTCCCATGTCCTCGTATCCAAACATTATCTCTGATCCCACTTCTTTGGACTTATTTTATCATCTTATTGTATTTTTAGCTTGGTGACATCAATATTATTGCCCCCAGTTAATCCAGAAGATTCACTGCTGAATCATTTTTAGAAGAATTTTCTTGAGCTTAAGATGCCTTTTCTATGATTGCCAGGTTTCTCCTAACAATCTTGCACCTGAGCTTAGATTCCTTTTCTACTCTTGATAGATTGCCAGGCCTTGTAATGGCACAATAGGATTTATAACAATCTTGCACCCTTCTCGCATACATTGAACACCACTTGCCACCTACGTTAAGCCCCTTGGTTTAACTGCAACTCTGTCTTGATTAAGCATCAATTAAGGCAATCTAAGATTCGTTACAGAAAATGCAAATTCACTCCCAACTTGAACCTCTAATGCTCAACTGCATTTACTACAAGTCTTCCATCACAATGCAAAGAAATATTATTCATTGTAAATAACTTGATCACCAAATGTGGGCAAAATTTTACTATATCCTAAGTTCTCTTTCTACCCCCTCTGGGTTCGGATGTCACAATTATTGCGGACTGCCTGGCGAGTCACTTCTCATGCAAAATTCTCACTGCCCAATTGCCTTTCCTCGTCTCTAACCTTACCCATTAAATTAGTGAACGTTTCTGGCTGTCAGGATTCTTTGGGGCTTGTGCTCAGTAGCAGATTCTCTGTTTTCACTCTTCCAATGCCTTTTGCAGTCTCTCAAGCACTTAGTGCTGTTCAAACCACAATGGCACATGATCCACTTCCTTCTAAGTTTTATTAAGCAGTTTGACACTCTACTTTTTTCATTTATTCATGCCATGCGTATTATTATTAATACCTTAGTTTCTGGCTACTTTCCTGCTTCATGGAAAGCAGAATATGTTTGTCAGTGAAGCACATTGAAGTGGGACCCTCAGTGGTATCAAATTTCTGCCCAATTGACAGTTACCAATTATCTCTTTGTCTCATTAATCCATGCTTTTGAATATGATCTGTAATTTTGCTCTTTATACTAGTCTCCCATTTTGCCCGGTACCAATGTCAGGCTCACCAGTCTATAATTTTCTGCATCATCTCTGGCCAAGTTTTACCTTATAAACGCTAATCTTTGAGGCCAGACCACAGCTAGACCTGGCTTTGGTTAACCTTGAAGATAAAGGCTAGTGGACACTGAGACTGTGGGGTTCTGTCAAGGATAGGGCTGCAGAAGATTGTTAGTGAATTGCAAGGGATTTTTTCCTGTGTAAGGAGGAGAATTTAACATTCTTTTGAAACAAATAAAGTGCTTTCTTTACTTTCACCCGAGTGGATATGTCTGTTAAGGCCCTGTGCCCATGCCATCGTTCATGTTCTTATATACTGTTACTAAAATGTAGTTGCCTAACTAAGGCTACACCTGTTGCACACTGTCATGAGTAAATGTCTTCATAAAGGCAGTTAATAAGAAAGGAGTGACGTCACCCTGAGGGAATGGCTGCTTAGCAAGGGAGCACCGCTGGGACAAAGTGTAAAAGTGCAGTTTTCCTCCATCTTTGGTATTAAGTGAGCAGTTCGAGCTTACCTGCATATCTTTTGATGGCAACTCGGAAACGCCTGGAAAAATTTAAATTTGCACCAACCTGTGAAGATTCCCTGCATTCGTTGGCAGTCAGGGCTTCTATGGTGGGAATAACAATGGCATCCAACTGCTCAGACCCTCCTCAGCCAGCCCTCCCAGTAAAAGAAGTCACTCACCACCCAGGGGGGTCAACTTCAGTTCTCCCTAAAAAATGTATACTTTCCCCATCCACAAACAATAAATGCTAGGATCAGATGAACAGTCAGTCCCCCCCCCCCCCCAAAAAAAAAAAACCTCCCTGCTCATACCGTGATATAAGGTACAGCTTGGTACCTTAATGATCACGTTGCTACACCATTCTTGTCTTAATATGAGGAATGAGTGTGACTTCATGTATTTTCAAAAATAAACAGAAAGCATATTGTCCTGAATTATTTGCAAATGGTAAAGTGTGCATCAAACCATTACTGTTGATCAGTTAAGTTTTTGAGTTGTTTTTATTATACATTAATTCAATAAACAAAAGACAAAAAGTAATTCTGATTTCTACTCTGAAGCTATCTTACTCCCATGCCTGAGGGTACACTAAATAACTCTCAGGGAAAACAGAGAACCAAGGAAATATTACAGCCTGCCACAAAGTAATAAGATGAAACAATACAGAACACAGCAGAATTCTGGAACGGTCTCACTTCTAATTTTGTACTATTTGTATAAATTAATATATCTTTGAGGCAATTAATTTACAAACTGTCATGCTGATAAAATTTTATAAATTGAGTGAACAGCACATATACAGATAAGAGAGAGAGAAAGAAAAGCCAGCCAAAAAGAGGACAAACACAAGGAGTCAGGTGAGACACTGAAAAGTGTGTATGCAGGTGTGGATTTGGTGAGGCTAGAGATCATGCAACTGCAAGAAGTAGGGGATAGTAAATTTCATACCTGTCCCACATCCACGAGATGGCTGTATTTCCGAGCAGTAGCCCCATTAGTAGTGAATATGGCAGTTCCATTTCCATAAGGATTCCTATTTACAATTTCAATAGCTTCTTCCAAAGTCTTAGTCTCCAGAACCACCAGAACAGGGCCAAATATCTCCTCTTTGTAGCAAGTCATGTTGGGCTGCAGAATCAAATTATATCTCATTCTTGCTTCCACCTAAGACACATTCTCTTAAAAAGACACCCCCTCCCAAGGGTTGCCAGTGCCTGCACATTCACACACATTTTTCATTATGGGAAGCCTGTGGATGTATATCCTATGGTTCCCTTTCCCAATCTAGAGCCAGTAACAACTACATATCTCATGCCCCTTCTCCTCTGGGCCACCAGCAAATAAAAACACCCCTCCCCGAGCTGTACTTTGCTGTGCATTCCTTGTCCTCCATTAAGTGATACGAAACATTGGAATGTTTTGCTTTTCTTTTCAGAGGAGGAAAATGACATTATCCCACGCTCTGTCCTACTGGTAGAGGATACAAAGCAAGTCTCTTTCCTAGGGAGGGAGGAGGAGGATATGTTTGAACCTTGTGTGTATATAGCATCTCAGTGTTGAGGTTATAGAAGATGTATTGGGGGATGACGTCTCAGTTTTACCTTCTTTATATGTTATACCTTCAGCATTGTTTTCAGTCCATCAGAACAGAAATAAGACTAGATACAGATTTAATTTCTGTGTATCCTATAATACCCTCCCTTCCTTTCTTTGTCATTTGAAACAGACAATCTCTTTGACTTACCTTGACCTTACTCAGAATAGTGGGACCAACAAAGTTCCCATTTTCATAGCCCTTCACTCTGACACTGCGCCCATCCAGGACTAATTCAGCCCCCTCCTTCACTCCACTCTCCACCAGATCACAGACCCGTTTCTTGGCACTGGGGCTGATTAATGGCCCCAGGTCAGCACCAGCCTGATCTCCTGCAGGAAGCAGAAGTTGAACACCATTTTCTATATAGCAGAAATTTTCACGAGGCTCTTATTTAGGCGAGAAGACAAAGAAAGCTAAACATATTCAAATCTTATGCAAGGGAAAACTTGTGTGGTAAATTGAGCAAAGATATTTACACTTAAACCAGCACATATCACAAAATACACAATGAATATGCATTGAAAACTTATCACAGTGGGAGGGATGAGTAGAGGAAGAGAGGCAGCATTTAACAGGAAAGAGAAACGGGAAGTGTGGCTTCAGTATGTGTTTAGCGAGGTGCCAATGTGTGGTGGCACTTCGGTTTCCGTTGGACATGGGCACAACGAAGCCATGATTACTGGCACACCTTCCACCCCACTTACTACAAGTTTTCCATGTGTATAATTTCAAGCTTTTAGCTGACTACATTATGAAATATCGCGTGATGAAATGTCTGCAGTGATGAAGAGTCACGTGATGAAGTAATGAAAATGCTGTTCTTCTGCACCTAAAAATGTTATATGTAAAGGCTCATATTTAGGAGCTCAAAAGAACAGATGCAGATGTGTGCTGGAATGCCACCTCCCCCCCCCCCCATCTGTCACAGGTTTTCCACGCATACAATTTGAATACATTTAGTTTGAATATGTGATGATGCCTTGAATGATATATCAGCAAGAAGCATATAATTAAGAAAGCAAAGTTACTCACTTGTAACAGGTGTTCGAGGACAGCAAGGAGAAATTATGCCTTACCTGATAATTTTCTTTAGCCAGACAAATTGTTCTGCACAAATGGGTTGTTACCCATTCCTACCAGCAGGTGGAGGTAGAAAAAAAAAAAAGACTGAATTCTTCCAGTGACTTCACTGGTATAAGCTGTGTTGCCTCCTGGAAGATACCAGTAATGCCAAAGCAGGAAGTCCCTTTGTAATGTACCCATGTCCCATCAACTACTGCAACCACAATGAGCAGCATGTGATCAAACACATAAGAACATAAGTATTGCCATACTGGGACAGACCGAAGGTCCATCAAGCCCAGCATCCTGTTTCCAACAGTGGACAATCCAGGTTACAAGTACCTGGAAAGATCTCAGAACACTACAATACATTTTATGCTGCTTATCCTAGAAATAAGCAGTGGATTTTCCCAAGTTCAACATAATAACAGATTATGGATTTTTCTTTTAGGAAGCCATCCTAACCTTTTTAAAACCCTGCTAACAGCTTTTACAACATTCTCTGGCAATGAATTCCAGATTTTAATTACACATGGAGTGAAAATTTATTTTCTCCAATTTGTTTTAAATTTACTACTTTGTACCTTCATTGGGTGCCCCCTAGTCCTAATAATTTTGGAAAGAGTAAACATGGGATTCACGTCTACCCATTCCACTCCACTCATTATTTTAAAGACCTCTATCATATCTCCCCTCAGCTGTCTTTTCTCCAAGCTGAAGAGCTCAAGCTGTTTTAGCCTTTCATCACTGGGAAGTTGTCCCATCCCCTTTATCGTTTTTGTTGCACTTCTCTGTACCTTTTCTAATTCCACTGTATCTTTTTAGAAATGCAGTGACCGGAATTCCACATAGTATTTAAGGTGAGGTTGCACCATGGAGCGATACAAAAGCATTATAATGTCCTCATTTTTGTTTTCCATTCCATTCCTAATATACCTAACATTCTATTTGCTTTCTTAGCCACTGCCGCACACTGAGCAGAGGGTTTTCAATGCATCAATGATGACACCTTTCCTGGTTGGCGACTCCTAATGTGGAACCTTGCATTACGTAGCTATAGTTCGGATTCCTCTTTCCCATATGCATCACTTTGCACTTGCTCACATTAAACATCATCTGCCATCTGGATACCCAATCTCCCAGTCCTATAATTTTTCATGATCCTCTTGCGATTTAACAACTTTGAATAACTCTGTGTCGTCAGCAAATTTAATTACCTCACTAATTACTCCCATTTCTAGATCATTTATAAATATGTTAAAAAGTAGCACAGACCCCTGCGGAACCCCACTATCTACCCTTCTCCATTGAGAATACTGACAGATCCTGACAGACTAAGGACATAGAGGACGTTAGGAATGAAGCAGCATAGAAATCAACGCAGGAGAGTACCCCAACTTTTCCAAGCGCCTCCTTTCAATGGCCAAACCGTAAGCCAGAAGGGATCCTGGTCTTCCATTTCTACCGGTCCCTGCCAGAGGATACCCCGACCCCTTGATAAGTGAAGCAGGTCCTCCATGATAAGATGCCGGAGATCCACATAACAAGGTCTGCTGGGCCAACTGGAGAGCCACCAGCAAGACCAGATACGGAAAACGTGCAATCCTACACAAAAGGTGTTCTATGAGAGGCCAATGAGGGAAGACAAAGGAACTCCTCCTCTGGCCACGGTTAAACCAAGGCATCGATCCCCTGGGAGGGTAGATCCCTCTATCAACTGGAGATCTGCCTTTGTGTTGGCCTGTGTTGCCATCAAGCCGAAGAGTGGTGGCCCCAGAGGTCCAGAATAAGCTGAAAGGCCAGATGCCCCAACTCCCATTCCCCTGGATCCAAGAGAGAGTTGCTGAGAAAGTCCGCTTGCACACTGTCCTTGCTTGCAATGTGAACTGCTGAAAGGCCAACAGATGGGTCTTTTTCTAGTGGCAGCGACTCGCTGCCTCCAGAGCCATCACCTGACTCCAGGTAGCTCTCTGCTTGTTGCTGTACACCACAGCCATGGTGCTGACATCACTCTGACCACCTTGCCCTCTAGCAGTGGACAAAATTCCAGCAAGGCCAGGCACACCACACGGATTTTCATGCAGTAAATGGTGCTTATGTACTTATGTGCAAGCCGTCTCTTGGCTCAACCATAGGACCTAAGCCACACGACCCAGAGAGGGACCCCCAAACCGAGACGACTCACATATGTGGTGACCAAAACCCACTGAGGGGGATCCACAGAAACCCCTTTCAACAGATGGGCTGCACTGTCCCACCAGTCCAGACTGAGCCTCACCTTGGACGTGAGAGGAAGAGGATGTTGAAAGTCCCGACCAGCCAGAAGCAAGAGGGTCTGCTGCAGAGGACGCATGTGGGCCCTTGCCCAAGGGACAACCTTCAGCGTCACACAATGGCACCCAAATGCTGCAAGTAGCTTCAAACTGTGGGCATCTGAAGTTCACACAACTGACATTTCTGTGCCCGCTCTTCTGAGAAGAACACAATCCCTCGGATCGTGTCAAACTGGAGCATCTGCTAGTCAGATACTCCAGCACGAGAGGGCACCAAGTGACCCTTGGGTCGATTCACGACCTAGCCCATGAACTCCAGAAAAGAAATCACCTGAGCTATGGTTGAATGGACTCAGCCTCTGAATCAGCCAGTCAGATTTAGGTGAACCCACACCCCTTGGCATCTCAGGTGCGCAGCCACCACCACCATAACTTTGGAAAAGGTGCGTGGCAAAAGGCACAGCTCAGAACTGAAAATACTGCCCCTGCACACAGCACAAATATCGCCTGCGGAAATACACAATGAAGATATGCAAGTAGGCTTCTGTGAGGTCCAGTTAAGCTAAAAACTCCTCTGGCCAAACCAATGTGATGACAGAGCGTAGAATCTCCATGTGAAAGTGCTGAAACAACATCACCTCTATGAACGTTGCTGGCCTCTGCAGGACCCACAGCACCTGCCCACCGGCATTCCCGACTGCGTGGCAGGCACCGGGGGGTGGGGGGCTGCTGAGCTTCAGGAGATTCCCTAAGCCCAAAGTCTGGGAACCTCCTCAGGGGTGTTAATTGGGGAAATCCCTCACTTGCTAGTACAAGGGATTTCCCCAACTGAACTCTGTGCTTTTTTTTTTTTTAAATAGAGCTCTTAAAGCAGCAGGAGCAGCAACATAGTAACATAGTAGATGACGGCAGAAAAAAGACCTGCACGGTCCATCCAGTCTGCCCAACAAGATAAACTCATATGTGCTACTTTTTGTGTATACCCTACCTTGATTTGTACCTGTCCTCTTCAGGGCACAGACCGTAGAAGTCTGCCCAGCACTATCCCCACCTCCCACCATCAGCTCTAGCAATACAGCTCTAGCAATAAAGCTCTATTTCCTAACAGAGGGAAGAGCTGACAGGCTCCAAAAAAGGAAACCCAACAAAACCTGGGGTTGCAGAGGAGCCGTAGTGGTGGTGGTGGTGTTCATTCCAAAGGGGTGCCAGGCAAGGCAGGGGGATGAGGACTCCCATCCTTGGGCAAGGTCCCAGGGGACCAAGCCCAAAACTGCAAACAGTAACACTATCAAGTGAGAACTGGGGCTGTGGAGCCAAACTCTGCACTCGACTAGGCACAGAACAAATCCATAAGCCTAGGAGCAGCCCTAGCCGGATCCAAGATGGCGCTCCTGAGTGGACGTGCGCTACGCTAGCTCTGATCTCCGTGCAGTCTTTCAGGCCATGGAGAATCCTAGAACCCAGCTACCATAGGGAAAAGGAAGGGGAAATCCGGGACACTCACCTCCACGAGTGTGGTGAAAGCCCCAGCCATGCGCCAGTTGACTCTCGAAGAGATGCGAACGCAGACGCCGGGAGAACAACCATGCCCTTCGGGAAGCCCCGCAGAGGAGCTTGCGCATAGCGTTGAAGGAGTGACGCTCTCTCCTCCTTCACTGACAGCGCCTCCAAGACCGGGGAGAGAATTGGAGACTGGAGTGCTGCAGCCTATGGGAACTTCCACGGAAGGTATTGTCCCGGCGGCTACAGGTGGAGGCCCAACAGCCACTTCTACTCCTGTCGGAATATCGGAGCAGGCAGAATTAACAACTTATATGCCATTAAATCAACAGGAGGACTCTCCCCAGAATATTGGAGGTATTGTAAGACCGTCTGTTATAACCCTTGAAACGCTGTGGGATGCTATCCAAGTGTTAAATAAGAACATTCAACAAGGTTCTAACTTTTGGGCTGGAGAAGTGGCGGAGATAAAAAAAATCACAACAAATTACTGAAAATGTCTTAGAACAAAATACTAAAGTGGAACTTTTGGAGACTGAAATTAAACACCTTAAACAATTTTCCTCAGACATGGTTAAAACCAATAATATTCAGTCATGGAAACTTGAGTATTTAGAAAATCAAACCAGGAGGAATAACTTGCGTTTTCTGAATTTTCCTAAATCCCCGCTTATTTCCAGCAGGGATATGTTGAATAAATATTTTAAAGAGGTTTTGGGTTTATCCCCTGAAGCTCTGCCACCTATTACTAATGCTCAATATATTACCACTTTAAGAACACTGCCAGAAAAAACGCAACCTGAGTTAAATATAACTGCTTTTTTGGAGAACTCAATTGAAACTATTACTGATAGGACCACAATGATTGTTTCATTTGCACTTGAACATGATCGGAACAGTATATTTCGTTTGTATTTCCGCCACTTGAACTCTGAATTCCTGGGTGCCAAAATACAGATTTTTCCAGATATTTCCAAAGACACTCAGAGAAGGAGAAAGGAATTCTTAATGTTAAAGGAGAGAGTTGCCCGATTAGGAGCAACTTTTCTCCTTAAATTTCCATGTAAGTGCTTGATCTCCATGAACTCATCCACATATATTTTTTTGGACCCAAAGAATTTAGTTCAATTTATTTCTAGTAAAGAACAAGGTTGATCCTCTTGGTAGTAAACGCTATGTCGAATTGTGCATGATTTTTTTCTCCTTCCACTCGATTTCTTTAATTTTCTTTATAATATATTCTTTGTTCTTGGATCGAATTACTTTGTGGGCAAACAGTTAAAATTTAAAGTTGATAATTATATTATATACCTTCAATTTGATATTTTCTAAATTGCATAAGTTTATGTGTATACATAAATGTATTTTGAAAATGATAAAAAAAAAAAAAGCCTAGGAGCAGCCCTTAGGATCAACCACGCTGCGTGGTCATGACCAGCAAAGCAGAGAGCTGGGACAGGGATTCAGGAGAACTGAACAGCAACCTACCACCTGCAGACTGTAGAGAAAAATACTGAAATCTTCCAGAGGACACCACAGCTTATACCGGTGATGTCACTGGTAGAATCCAGTCTTTTCTCTACTTCTACCTGCTGGTAGGAAAGGATAACAACCCAGTTGTACACAATGACTGAGCTGACATCGAGAAAGATGCTTATTCTGACTGATGGGTGATGTCACCGTGGGAGCCTCAACACAAAGGTGCTCTCCAGCATTCTATATTTTAGAAACCTTTGAAAGCAGCTCGTTGTGCATGCATAGGACTAAGTCAGTCTAATAAAATAGCTGATAGAATGTATGAATGTTTTACTGTGATTCACTTCACACAGAGGCAGAATACAAAAACTTAAACCATTAAACTCCAAGGGGAGGTGGGTGGGGCAATCAGAATATGCAATCTGATATCCTCAGAGAAAACCTGCTACAAGTAAGTAACTTTGTTTTCTCTGAGAACAAGTAGGACGCGATATTCTGATGACAGAATATAGTCGTTTCCAATATCATTTTTACCACACTTTTTTTGATCTTATGAATCAAATTATTTACTTATGTATGGTATGGTTCTTTTGAGTTGCATTATTTCATTTAAGCATTTACATTTTTTAATGTTTTCCATATTGCTACTGTATTTCATGTTTTAATATATGTTATCTGATTCCTTATATATATAAATGTACTTAAGACTCCTGAGACAGGTGCGGCAGGTGCTGAAACACGGTCCTGTGTCAACAAGACATTATTCCAGAATAAAATCTGTGTATGAGATACTCCTGTCTCCCTTGTGTTTGGAAGTGCGTTTTGCCTACACTACTCCACTTCACCTTTGTTGATAAGCTTGTAGTGTTCACTGTTCCTCCACTTTGGCGGTCCTTTCCTCCATTCTGACTGATGGGCATTCCCTAGCTACTGGGCTGTCTGAAAATGAAAAAGGAGAGAGAAATGTTTCAGGTAAGTGGAGAAATAAGTCTTCCCAAGGGGTGCCCCACTCTTCACATGATCCTGCAGGCTACGGCCATGTTCAGCGACCACTTGCAACCTCACATGCAACCTTGTGAGGTTGCACAATCCGACTCAGCCTGTCTACCAGACAAATGTTGTTCCCCGTGGCTCCGAGAACCATCCTGTGGGTGGCAGCTCATCGCCACATTCTGACTGCTTCCTGACACAGAACGTATGAGCTCACGCCTCCCTGATTGTTCAGATAATAGATTGCAACCTGATTGTCTGTTTGGATGAGGACAATTGATGTAGGAGCTGGCCCCTGAAAGCCTTTAGAGCATTCCATATGGCCCTTAACTCCAGGAAGTTAATCTTGAGCAGACCACTGACCCTGGGTGTGAAGCTCATCTACATGAGCTCCCCAATCTAAGTTGGATGTAACTGTTGTCAGTGTCTTGTGGGGGTTAAAAGAATTTAGAATGATAGTCCCTTGGACAAAGTGTTGTGAATGGTTCCCTAAGACAGAGACTTTTTGAGGGAAGGAGTGAGTGATGGTGATAATATCTGCTGGGTTTCCTGTGGCACGACCACTGGGAAGCTAAAATCCACTGGGACATTGTCAAATGGAGGTATGCCATGGGTGGACAGTTGAGGCCGTGTGGTCTAGCAATCTCAACATTTGCCAAGCTCATACCTGCTGGTTCTGCCGGACCTGTAGCACAGCAGAAATGAGGGTTTGTATGCATTGGGCTGTGAGAAAAGCTCTGGCCTGAATTATGTCCAGTACGGCTTCTATGAACTCCAATTTTTGAACAGGGTTTAGGTGGGATGTGGGGTAGTTGATAACCAGACCTAGTAGCTGCAGCACTCAAATAGTTTTGCACATGGATTCCTGTGCCCCTTCCTTGATGTGCTCTTTACCAGCCTATCATCTAGGTAAGGAAACATATGAACTCCCAGTCTGCGTAGAAGGCTGTGACTACTGCTAAACATATTCTCCCCAATATTCAAAACTATTTAACCAGACAGGAATGGTTCCTGGCCAGTTAAACAGTGTTTAAACGCTTAATCATGGATATTCAGCGGGAGATAACCAGTTATCTCCCACTGAATATCAGTATAGCCAGCTAACGTTTTAGCAGCCAAAATAAAGCTAGATATTCAATGTCAGTCGCCAGATACGACCCAGCATTGAATATCTGGGTTTAATGCCGGTGGCAGACAGCATACTGCCCATAATAGACCCACCAACATTCTGGCAGCAATTTTATACAGACGAATGGACAACACCCAAAGAGTCACCCCAATTTCTCCAAGAATGGGACAACAGATGTAGAACAGTACTAGACAACATAGCACCAATTCAAACCAGAACCTCACATAGAAAAAACTCAATACCATGGTTCAATGAAGAACTGAAAGAACTAAAAACACAGGTCAGAAGATTAGAACGAGCATGGACCAAGAAAAAAGACGAACATACACTCAAAGACTGGAAACAGCTACAAAGAAACTATCAGACAAACTAAAAGAACGTACCACAAAACTAAAATAGGACCAAACTACAAGGACACACACAAACTCTTCTCACTCGTAAATAAACTCCTAAATACTACACCAGTCACCTCTAACAACACAGACAACCCATCCGCAACCAATCTTGCGAAATACTTCAATGAAAAAATTATAAAGCTCCGACGCATGATACCTACCACTACTGAATACACAAGCATCCTTGAATGTTTAGATCCAAAACCTGAGGAAAGTCCAGCAGATCGATCATGGACCAATTTTGACATGATATCACCAGAGGAATTCTCACAATGGCTCGGAAAATACGCCAAGTCACAATTCAAATTAGACATCTGTCCCAATAGCCTAATAAGATCCGCCCCCAAACAATTCAAAAAAAGACCTCACGAATCATATAAACCACAGGCTTCAAAATGGTCTCTTTCCCACGGAGCAAGGAAACATCTTACTTACTCCGTTGCCAAAAGATGCTAAGAAAAGCACAATGGACCTAACCAACTATCGCCCAGTAGCATCTATTCCGTTCATAACCAAACTCATGGAGGATATAGTGACGAAACAACTCTCTGACTACCTAAATAAACACTCAATTCTGCACGAGTCCCAATCAGGATTTCGGTCAAATCACAGCACCGAAACAGTACTAGTATCTGCAATGAACTCATTCAAACAAGCAATTGCAACTGGTAACAACATACTCCTCCTACAATTCGACATGTCCAGCGCCTTTCACATGGTTAATCATGGAATACTACTACATATACTAGAATACTTCGGAGTAGGAGGTACAGTTCTTAAGTGGTTCAAAGGATTCCTGACCACAAGATCATACCAAGTAACAACGAATGCGGACATATCAGCCCCATGGACACCTGAATGTGGAGTTCCCCAAGGATCCCCACTATCACCAACTCTCTTTAACCTAATGATGATACCTTTAGCCAAACTTCTAGCCAATTAAAACCTTAATCCCTACATATATGCAGATGACGTCACGATTTACATCCCATTCAAACATGAGCTAAACAAAATCACCAACGAGATCAACCAAGGCCTCCAAATCATGCACTCCTGGGCGGATGCATTTCAGTTGAAACTCAATGCAGAAAAAACACAATGTCTCGTACTCACCTCACAACACAACAACTATTCTACAATAACCACACCATACTGCTCTCTCCCCGTCGCACAAAATCTAAAAATCCTAGGAGTTACCATAGACCGAAACCTCACACTCGATACTCACGTGAAGAACACAACGAAAAAGATGTTCCACGCTATGTGGAAACTCAAAAGAGTAAAACCTTTCTTCCCGAGATATATCTTCCGTACCTTGGTACAATCAATGGTAATAAGTCATCTGGACTACTGTAATGCACTGTACGCTGGCTGCAAAGAACAAACCATCAAAAAACTCCAAACAGCCCAGAATACCGCCGCCAGGCTCATATTTGGAAAAACCAAATATGAAAGTGCAAAACCCCTAAGAGAGAAACTTCACTGGCTCCCACTTAAGGAACGAGTTGCATTCAAGATCCGCACAATTGTACACAAAATCATTCACGCAGATGCCCCATTCTACATGCTAAACCTCGTGGACTTGCCTCCCAGAAACGCCATGAGATCATCCCGCAAATTTCTCAATTTGCACTTCCCCAGCTGCAAAGGACTAAAATACAAGCTGATACACGCCACCACCTTCGCTTACATGAGCACGCAGCTGTGGAATGCACTACCTACAGCCCTGAAAGCTATCGATGAAATAACTAATTTCCGCAAATCTCTGAAGACACATCTATTCAACAAGGCCTACAAAGAGAATCCATAGCCTTACAAACTACCTCACCCATCCACTACAGTCCACCTATATCTTGCCTAACACATTCCTTCTCTCTTCCCTCACCTAAGTCTTGGTACTTTACTAATTGTATCTGATATCATGGAATGATTATGTCATAACCAAACTCTGTAAGCCACATTGAGCCTGCAAATAGGTGGGAAAATGTGGGATACAAATGCAATAAATAAATAAAAATAATTGGCTGAATACTGGACCCTTTGTGAAGACCCTAGGAGCTAATGAGAGGCCAAACGGCAGGACACAGTACTCTTTGTTTCTCTACTTGAAATCTGATGCAGATACTTCATGTGACTGGCTATATGTGGGTGTAGGCAACCTTTAAATCCAGACAGCATAATCAATCTTGTTCCTGAATAATGGGTAGTAGGTTGCTTAGGGAAACCATCCTGAAATTTTGTTTTGCCAGAAAATTGTTCAGGGCCCTTAGGTCTAGAATAGGATGGAATCCCCTTGTTTTCTTTGTGACCATGATGTACATGGAATAAAATCATTTCCCTTTTTCCCCTGGTGGAAAATGTTAAACTGCTTTGGCCTGCAAAAGGGAAGAGTTTCTCAACTTCTGGTACTGACAGGTTAACGTTGATGTTCTCAGTGGGCAATTTTTGGTGTGGTTTCCAATTGTACTGTGTAGCCTTTGTCGACTACTTTGAGAACCTACTGGCCCAATGTTACAAGGGGCAATGTTTCTTGGAAAAAAAATTCAACCTGTCTCCTACTAGAAGGTCGTCCAACACTGCTACTTTTATGGTGGTTATGCTCTCCTGGAGCAAGTCAAAAGCTCACTCTGTTTTGACTGGGGAACCAGTTGGGACCTCTGCTGCCATAGACAGGAGCGAGAACTCTGGGTAGCCTAGGATGCATGAGAGGGTGGAGGGAACCTATGCCTTTGAGAATAGTAGGCTTTCTTTTGCTCTCTGCCAGAGTATCTCCTGGCAGAGGAGGCTAAGCCAGGAATGGGTCAGGACAGTGTCTTGATGGTATCAGTATGTTTCCTGATGAGGTCAGCATGGAAAGTTCACTAGCTTCTCCTTAGGCATTCAAGCCAGGTGAGTCTGTGGATTCTAATACCCCTAGCAAAGGCTCTGGACGCCACATCAAAAGCATCATAGGTTGCCCAAGCCATGTGCTTTCTACATTCCTGCTGCTTGGTTATTAGCTGATGAAGTTCTGCAGCCTTCTCTGGAGGTAGAACACCTACAAACTCTTCCATACCGCTCACTACGTTCTGTAAGTGCGTGATCATGAAAAGCTAGTAAGAATGTATGTGGGAAGCGAGCATAGCATTCTGACAGACCTCTCTCTCAAAAGACTCCAATGTCTGAAACTACCTCTCTGGGAGCATCGTTGAGTAAGTCTTGGAACTGTTGGCTTTTTCGAGAGTGGTGAGGAAACTAGTGGTTCTTGAATCTGGGAGCCTCCTGAACTCTATGTATAGTTAGCTTTTCTGTTTACAGGCTGCACAGAGAGGGGGAAGGGAAGTCTCCCAAAGCTTCATCTGTAAATTCCTAAGAACCCTGCACATGGGCACTGTCACAGCATCCTGGGATGGGAGAAGGTGTCAAGAAAGTACAATAACTCGAACCTGGGCTCATCCTCAGTCTCTAAACTGAATGGGACAGACTTGGCCATTTCCTTAACAGCATTAGTAAAAGAGAGCTTCTCAGGAGGAGATTTTCTCCTTTCATGTGGAAGAGAAGGGTATGACAAAAGTAACATAGTAGATGACGGCAGAAAAAGACCTGCACGGTCCATCCAGTCTGCCCAACAAGATAAACTCATATGTGCTACTTTTTGTGTATACCCTACCTTGATTTGTACCTGTCCTCTTCAGGGCACAGACCGTATAAGTCTGCCCAGCACTATCCCCGCCTCCCACCACCGGCTCTAGCACAGACCGTATAAGTCTGTCCAACACTATCCCCGCCTCCCAACCACACCTCCCACCACCGGCTCTGGCACAGACCGTATAAGTCTGCCCAACACTATCCCCGCCTCCCAACCACCAGCCACGCCTCCCACCACCGGCTCTGGCGGGAGGCGGGACTGGTGATTGGGATCAAGTGGCCCTAACTCCAAGAGGACCTCTAGTTCCTCTTACGACATCCAGAAGTAGTCCAAATCAGACTCATGAATCCTCCCTGGGAATGTCTACCTCGGTCTGCTGACAGACTGATAAGGCCTTGGGCTGGGGTGTTGAGAGTTAGGTGATCTCTGGTGCCCCTTTTTAATAGGCATCGATTCCAACAGCCTGCAGGGTACCAATGTCGATGAATGTGTAACAGGCAGAGAAGTGACCTTCAGAATGAGCTGGAACTCTGGAAGGTCCAATATCGAAGCCCTCAATGTCTGTGCATTGTGTTGAGTCAGAAGACACCCCCCATCTCCTTCTGGAGAATTGCTTGAATCTGTTCCTTGAGCGGGTGCTATTGGTAAAGGCAGGAGCCAGCCAGCGCAATCAGGTCTGACGAAGTCCTCGGGTCCAAATTGATGGCCTTGCTCCAGCTCAGTTGAGGTGGTCGCACCCACTCTGATTTTCTGGAGTGTGAGTCCTCTTATGGCATGGGTGCCTCTCACGTATCGAAGATGTCTATTCTCTGGTGCTCTTGACACTGCACTTCAAGGGGCACTGATACCAATATTTGTTGGCCTCCGCCCAACATCGGGGTTCCTTAACGTTGATGAGGATGAAGTCGAATCCTTCCTTGTCTTCAGGGTGGGATGGGCAATGCTCGATACTGGTGGCCATTACTGATGCTGTATGTCGAGACAAGGGGAGATCTCCTTAATGTTGATGCGTCCTCAGTATCCAATGCAACTCCAGTAGCTATTGGACCGATGCCTTCGATGCCGAAGTTGATGGACTACACTTCTCAGTGCCAAAAAATAAGATTGTGCTGCTTCTTACAACCTCTAATACTTCTTGACATCTGCGAACAGAGTTTATAAGAAGGTTTATGGTCAGGCCCCAGACACTGCAGGCATCAGCTATGGGTGCCCATGAGGGACAGAATCCTGCAGCACTTCTTAAAAACCACCATGGGATTTGGGGATAATAAGGCCCTGTGCAAACACTTATATGAGCAAAGGATTTAAATAAACAAGAGTGTAAAACGTTTGAGAAAAAAAAAAAAAAAAGAGAGAGAGACAAACTGAGGGGAGATTGAAAGGACACAATCTCTCTGCTTCGCAGATAAAAACTGACTGACCTGGTTCTGAGTGATGAAGCCGCATCCAAAGGCTTCTAGAAAATGGAACCCCAAGGAGCATCTTTGCATTGGAACCCCAAGGAGCATCTTTGCATTGGAACCCCCATCGGTGACATCATCCATCAAGTCCTTTCTGAGAAGTTCCGAGAGAAGAGGACATTTCTCTGGTAAGTGAACGCTATTTTGCTTTGTGCTTTGGGAACTTAAAGATTGGGGTTTAAAGGAGGAATTGTAGGTTAGTGTTAGGCAAAATAAAAAATATAAAAAGCAATTTTATCAACTAATCTCCATAGTCTTTTCAACTTAGTTTTAAAAAATTTTAGTTTTAAAAAATTTGTACCACAGCAATAACAGATAGAATCTAACAGGCACTGCAGGATCTAGTTTAGTCTTCCCACCCACACCTAGAACAACTCTTCATTTATAGTTATTGTAATTAGGGTAGCAAGCAAGGAGTGCTCTTACAGAGTTTTAAAAACATTTCATTACCATCTAAGAAGGAAACACTAAATAAATCATACAATATACTATATAAACTTAAAGACACTTTTATATTAGGCTAATATCCTTAATACTGTAGCAAGTTTTAAATTACTGAAAAACTCAAAAACACTAAGATGGAGTCAGCAGTCCAGCAGCGAGAAGGGTGCTATCCAGTCTTTTGCATTGAGTGTCACATGTATGATTATCTCCCAGTTGGTGAGATGTCATATGTGTGTGCCCGATGCAAAGAGCTCCTAGCTCTCAGGGAACGTGTCCGTTCTCTTGAGGCTAGAGTAGCAGACTTGGTGGAGCTGAGGGAGACAGAGAGGTACACAGAGACCTACAGGGATATTGTCGAGAAGTCCCACCTCCAGTCTGGTAGCCCCTGTGCTACCTTGGAGGAGGAAAGTCTCCTAGAAGGAGAGCACCATCCTGGTGAAGTAGGAAGTACTCCTGTAGCCAGGACCTGCCCACCAGGGGATGTACTATCCTCTTGCACTGAGGATATGTTTCCAAGTGCTGCCAGGGAGGGAAAGGTTAGGACAGCTGTTGTAGTTGGTGATTCGATCATTAGGCATATAGGTAGCTGGGTGGCTGGTGGACGTGAAGATCGCCTGGTGACTTGCCTGCCTGGTGCGAAGGTGGTGGACCTCACGCATCACCTAGATAGGATTTTAGATAGTGCTGGGGAGGAGTTGGCTGTCTTGGTACATGTGAGTAGGAAAATGTGGGAGAGAGGTTCTGGAGGCCAAATGTAGGCTCTTAGGTAGAAAGCTCAAATCCAGATCCTCTAGGGTAGCATTTTCTGAAATGCTACCTGTTCCACGCGCAGGGCCCAAGAGACAGGCAGAGCTCCGGAGTCTCAATGCGTGGATGAGACAATGGTGCAGAGAAGAGAGTTTAAAATTTGTAAGGAACTGGGCAACATTCTTGGGAAGGGGGAGCCTATTCTGAAAGGATGGGCTCCACCTTAACCAGGGTGGGACCAGGCTGCTGGCACTGGCAATTAAAAAGGAGATAGAGCAGCTTTTAAACTAGAAACGGGGGGGGGGGGGGGGGGGGGAGATCGACAGTCGCTCAAAAGCGCATGGTTCGGGATAAGGTATCTTCCAAAGATATCACAAAAACAGGGAAGATAGGGTATCCTGATAGTGAGGTTGCAAAAGAGACCGTAGTAGATCAGGGGGCTTATTTTCAAAGCACTTAGCCTTCCAAAGTTCCATAGAAACCTATGAAACTTTGGAAGGCTAAGTGCTTTGAAAATACACCTCCAGGTGTCCTTAAATAAAAAATCAGACAAAAGACTGCAAATTAATACTGTCAAGTACTAAGCATGATGTAAAAAGGAACAACAAACAGTTTGAAATGTCTATAAGCGAATGCCAGGAGCCTAAGAAATAAGATGGGAGAGTTAGAATATATTGCACTAAATGAAAAATTAGATATAATAGGCATCTCTGAGACCTGGTGGAAGGAGGATAACCAGTTGGACACTGTCATACCGGGGTACAAATTATATCGTAGTGATAGGGTGGATCGAATTGGTGGAGGGGTAGCATTGTATATTAACGAGAGCCTTGAATCAAATAGATTGAAAATTCTGTAGGAAACAAAACAGTTCTTGGAATCACTGTGGATTGAAATTCTATGTGTAAAGGAGAAAAGGATAGTGATAGCAGTGTACTACCGTCTGCCTGGCCAGGATGAACAGATGGATACAAAAATGTTAAAGGAAATTAGAGACACAAACAAACTGGGCAACACAATAATAATGGGTGATTTCAATTACTCCGATATTGACTGGGTAAATGTAACATCGGGGCACGCTAGGGAGGTAAAATTCCTTGATGAAATCAAGGAAAGCTTTATGGAGCAGCTGGTACAGGAGCCAACGAGAGAAGGAAAAATTCTAGACCTAGTCCTTAGTGGAGCGCATGATCTCGTACAGGAGGTAAGGGTGCTGGGGCCGCTTGATAACAGTTATCATAATATGATTGGATTTGATAATAGCTTTGGAGTAAGTATACATAGGAAATCAAATACATTAGTGTTTAACTTTAAAAAAAGAGACAATGATAAAATGATAACAGTGAAAAAAAAACAAAAAAAACTTAGAGAAGCAGCTGCGAGGGTCAAAAATTTACATCAGGCGTTTATGCTGTTCAAAAACACCATCCTGGAAGCCCAGGCCAAATATATTCCACATATTAAAAAAGGAGGACAAAAAACCAAATGACAGCCGGCGTGGTTAAAAAGTGAGGTGAAGTAAACTATTAGAGCTAAAAGAAAATCCTTCAGAAAATGGAAGAAGGAACCGACTGAAAATAATAAGAAACAGCATAAGGAATGTCAAGTCAAATGCAAAGCGCTGATAAGGAAGGATAAGAGGGACTTCTAAAAAAAAAAAAGATTGCGTTGGAGGCAAAAACATATAGTAAACATTTTTTTTACGTATATTAAAAGCAGGAAGACGGCAAAAGAATTGGTTGGACCGCTAGATGACTGAGGAGTAAAAGGGGCGATCAGGGAAGACAAAGCTGTAGCGGAGAGATTAAATGAATTCTTTGCTTCGGTCTTCACCGAGGAAGATTTGGGTGGGACACCGGTGCCAGAAATGGTATTCGAAGCTGACGAGTCGGAGAATCTGAATGAATTCTCTGTAAACCTGGAGGATATAATGGGGCAGTTCTACAAACTGAAGAGTAGCAAATCTCCTGGACCGGATGGTATTCGTCCCAGAGTACTGATAGAACTGAAAAATGAGCTTGCGGAGCTGTTGTTGGAAATATGTAATTAATCCTTAAAATCGAGCGTGGTACCAGAAGATTGGAGTGTGGCCAATGTAACATCGATTTTTAAAAAAGGCTCCAGAGGAGATCTGGGAAATTATTGACCGGTGAGTCTGACATCAGTGTCGGGCAAAATGGTAGAGACTATTATTAATAACAAAATTACACAACATATTCAAAAGCATGGATTAATGAGACAAAGTCAACAAGAATTTAGTGAAGGGAAATCATGCCTTACCAATCTACTACATTTCTTTGAAGGGGTGAACAAACATGTGGATAAAGGGGAGCCGGTTGATAAAGCGTATCTGGATTTTCAGAAGGTGTTTGACAAAGTACCTCATATGAAAGACTCCAGAGGAAATTGGAGAGTCATGGGATAGGAGGTAGTGTCCTATTGTGGATTATAAACTGGTTAAAAGATAGAAAACAGAGAGTAGGGTTAAATGGTCAGTATTCTCAATGGAGAAGGGTAGTTAGTGGGGTTCACCAGGGGTCTGTGCTGGGACCGCTGCTTTTTAACATATTTATAAATAACCTAGAGATGGGAGTAACTAGTGAGGTGTCTAAATGGCAGATGACATTTAATGTGAGCAAGTGCAAAGTGATGCATGTGGGAAAGAGGAACCTGAATTATAGCTACGTCATGCAAGTTTCCACGTTAGGAGTCAAGGACCAAGAAAGGGATCTAGGTGTCGTTGCTGATAATACGGTAGTGCTATACAAATAATAATAATATGGTGAAACTTTCTGCTCAGTGTGCTGCTGCGGATAAGAAAGCAAATAGAATGTTAGGTATTATTAGACATAGGAAAGGAATGGAAAACAAAAATGAGGATGGTATAATGCCTTTGTATCGCTCCATGGTGCAACCGCTCCTCGAATATTGTGTTCAATTCTGGTCGCCACATCCCTTAAAAGATATAGTGGAATTAGAAAAGGTGCAGAGAAGGGTGACGAAAATTATAAAGGGGATGGGACGACTTCCCTATGAGGAAAGGCTAAAGCAGCTAGGGCTCTTCAGCTTGGAGAAAAGGCGGCTGAGGGGAGATATGATAGAGGTCTATCAAACATATAAATGGCAAGAGGCATACTCACTCGCAAATGCGCAGTAGAGACCCTCTCTGTCCAGCCCCCGCGTCAATATGTGATGACGGGGGCGTGACAGAGAGGGAACCTGCGCACCTGCGATTGAGGGAACCGCCGTCGCCACCGCTCCCCCCCCCACCCGGAGTCACCGCCACCACCCACCCTCCACCCGGGCCGGGTACCTGGCTTCACTATTCAAACCGCCGGAACGCAGCACACAGCTCATCTGAGCTGCCGTTGGCCTTCCTTACCTGCCTGTGTCCCGCCCTCGCTGACGTTACGTCACACGAGGGTGAAACACACGCAGAGAAGAAGGGATGGCAGCTCAGATAAGCTGTGTGCTGCGTTCCGGTGGTTTGAATAGTGAAGCCAGGTACCCGGGCCCGGGTGGAGGGGTGGCAACCTATCGGGGGGGGGGGGGGGGGCTTTCAACCCCCCCCTTCCTTTACTAGCCCGTTTTTACGGGCTCAACGGCTAGTAAAATAATGAGTGGAGTTGAACGGGTAGATGTGAAGTGTCTGGTTACGCTTTCCAAAAATACTAGGACTAGGGGGCATGCGATGAAGCTACAATGTAGTAAATTTAAAACGAATTGGAGAAAATGTTTCTTCACTCAACGTGTAATTAAACTCTGGAGCTTAGCGGAGTTTAAAAAAAGGTTTGGACGGCTTCCTAACGGAAAAGTCCACAGACCGTTATTAAATGGACGGGGAAAATCCACTATTTTTGGGATAAGCAGTATAAAATGTTTTGTACTTTTTTAGGATCTTGCCAGGCGTTTGTGACCTGGATTGGCCACTGTTGGAAACAGGATGCTGGGCTTGACTGACCTTTGGTCTTTCCCAGTATGGCAATACTTATGTCAGTAGCGTAGCCAGAGTTCAATTTTTAGATGGGCCTGGAGGTGGACTGGGTGGGCATGGGCCTTGCATTTCTTCTCCACCTGCTACCCTCCCCCCCCCCCCCCCCGAACTGTTTCAAACCCAGGGCATTTGGCAGTTTTCTTCCAGATGCCGACAGCCCCCTGCACATGGTCAGTTCTGGTCATTTTTACTGCCCTGAAGCGCCGTTCTCACTCCAGCACCGGCGATTCCCATATTCAGCCTTCTGCCAGCGTGTGTCGCCGGGGCCTCTCCTCAAGCGCGCGTCCCACCTTTGCGGAAAACCGGAAGTTGCAGAGTAGGCGGGACGCGCCTGAGAAGAGGCCCCGACGATGCACGCTGGCAGAAGGCTATGGGAATCGTCGGTGCTGGAGGGAGAACGGTGCTTCAGGGTAGTAAAGTGACCAGACGGGGAGAGCAGGCAGAAGAGGCAGGAAAAGATTGGAGCCTCACTTGGGAGAGCTACGCCACTGGTTGGGTTGGGGCTAGTTAGGGTGGGCGGGCCTGGAGCAAAGGTGGCTGGGCCTGGGCCCATCTGGGCCCACCCGTGGCTACGCCCCTGACATGTACTTATGTGTCAGAATATCACATCCTGCTTGTCCTCAGAGAAATTATGTGCTACCAGGAGAGAGTGAGGGAGGAGAAGGTGTCAGAATAAAAACAGGAAGAGGAAAGAGGAACAGAATGAAGTATCCACTAAAATGAGCTTCACTGTGGCAGAAATGACAGCAGAAATTGGAAAACTGAAGATTAAGGGGAACCATAAGCCATGAATGCAGAAGACCTCCATCTTCAAAGAAGAAGAGATGATGGTTTCACAGACCCACTGATGCCTCTGGAAGAATGAATGGTTATATGGGGCATAAATTATATATATTATGAATGAGAGATGAAGGAGCCACAGAGGGTTCTTGCAGACATCACCACCCATAAATAGATGAAAAGGGTAATAGAGCATGCAGTGCCAAATTCATCAAAAGGGAGCACAAAAACACCAGAAAAATAAGCTAGGCTGGATTTTACCTGCATTGACACGTAGTTTTTTGGCTCGCTCTACAAGCTCAGGGAGCCACCCTCTTGCTTGGCCCACTAAGATGGCTGTGGATAAGGCCATACAGCGCTGCCCTGCTGCTCCAAATGCCGCTCCAACAAGTTGGTTTAGAGTATTCTCCTTATTAGCATCTGGCATTATCACACCATGGTTCTTGGCCCCCTAAACAATAAAACACATTTCTTTTTGTTAACGTCATCTTACATTTCCAGCCCTGTAGAACTATGCCTGGCCATTCTGTAGATGTACACTACCAAATTTCCTCTGAAACTATCTTGCCAAACATCAGCTGACATAAAAACATACGAATAGCCAGCCATACTGGGGCACATCAGTGGTCCATCTAGTCCAGTACCCTGCTTCCAGCAGTAGCCAATACAGGTCACAAGTATCTGGCAGTATCTCAAACAGTAGCAACATTTCACGCTACCAATCCCAGGGACAGTAGTGGCTTCCACCATTTCTATCTGGCCTGCTTCTTTGATCTCTATTTGCTTTTATTGGTGCTATTTATTGTTGTAGACACAATTGTTTTCTGAGATAACTTGGAAATGAATAAATTAAATTACTTGTGTTTATAATTTCAAAGTATATATTGTGAGATGCCTTGCAGAGTTGAGCTGGCCTTCTTCTTTTCAACACTTTTATACAAAACAGCTTGGCAGTTTTATCTGTAGGACTGGCAGCATGAGCTACTATATGGTTAATTGTAGCACTATAGATGTATTTTCCTGTCTATGAGGTAGATGCACTAAACGTTTTTCATCGTTAAATGAGCCCTCAGGGAAGAATTTCCTATCCTTTCCATGCACTTAAGCCTATTTTCCGACGACAGTAGCAGCTAACGAAAACGGAATGGAGATGAGCAATTAGTGTGAAAACCCCATTGAAACGACATGCACTAACCTTTTCCGATTGCCTTTACGCAGGAAAAAGGCAGGAAAACTAACAAGAGGTCTGGACCTCTCGTTAGGACAGCTCCGTGGCAGGAAAAAGTGTTAAGTGAAAAAATAAACAAACTTTGAGCCAATCCCAGCGCATTAGCAGAGCTAAAAGCGCTGTGATTGGTCCAAAGGACCTCAGAAAACACATAAAAAAATAAAAATAAAAAAAGGATCGGGAGGGGGCAAGGGCGCTCATCAGGAGCGTCCTGTACGGACGGCCTTGCCCCCCCCCCGCTGCTCCCCACTTTCCGCCGCTCCCCCCACCCCGAAAAAGCAAACTTCTAGAAGCCCCTGCCCCCCTCCCTTCCTCACTACTCTCTCACCTCAGCTCCGCCTCCCGACATCCTCCGTCCGTGCCCCGCCCCCTTTTGGGGTCGTCGCCGCCATTCCTCTCCTCCATCGGGCCCCCCTCCCTCTTACCGGGCCCATGCAGCGCCTCTCTCCTCTGTCCGAAGGCGCTGCACGGGCAAGAAGAAAGCTGAATCAGCTGATGCCTGCCTTCGCGATGGCGCGTCTTTCTCCTGCTGCGCCCGCCCCTGTCTGACGTCAGTAACCTACGTAGGTTACCGACGTCAGAAAGGGGCGGGCCCAGCAGGAGAAAGACGCGCCATCGAAGCTGGGCAAAGGCAGGCATCAGGCTTTCTTCTTGCCCGTGCAGCGCCTTCGGACAGAGGAGAGAGGCGCTGCACGGGCCCGGTAAGAGGGAGGGGGGCCCGATGGAGGAGGGGAATGGCGGCGACGACCCCAAAAGGGGGCGGGGCACAGGACGGAGGATGTCGTGAGGCGGAGCTGAGGTGAGAGTAGTGAGGAAGGGAGGGGGGCAGGGGCTGCTTGAATTTTGCTTTTTCGGGGTGGGGGGAGCGGCGGAAAGTGGGGAGCAGCGGGGGGGGGGGGGGGGGCAAGGCCGTCCGTACAGGACGCTCCTGATGAGCGCCCTTGCCCCCTCCCGATCCTTTTTTTATTTTTATTTTGATTTGGGAGCCATGTGCTTGTGATTTGACTGTGTTTTGACTGTTTGTGGCATGCGCAGAGCAGGTAACATAACGCTTGGCTGCTCTGCGCATGATTTGGGGGCCGATTAACGATGTGTATTGTGATTCTTTGATACATTGTACGTTTCAATACCGATCTCAGCATGTGTGACTTTTTTTTTTGGTGCATTTTTCGTTATTTTAAAATCGTTAGGGACTTTAACAATTTAGATTTTTTTACGTTTGGTTGCTGCATCTGCCTCAAAGTGGTTAAGTTGCAGAGGGAATGTGCCCAGTAGGGAGCCAGTGCTATTGTTATGTTGATCTCTATACCAAAACAGTGACACACTGAGTGGATGGATCTCAGAGATTTCCCCCTATAGCATTCAACTGCTTCGCTTCCTGCTGAGCTGCTACAGCCATGAGTCTATCCTTGTACACACTGGTTCTGGTGATTAGGCAGATGCTGTGCTGCCCCTGACACCTGACTTCACACCAATCCCAATGCAATCAAAACCTGTGAGGGGAGGAAGGAGGTAGCCTAGGGAGCTACTTTCCATTGCTTCTTCCATTCCCAGATTTTTTTTTTCATGAGAGAGAACGGTACAATACAATCAAAAATAAATAACTTCCAACAGTCCGATAGGCTCACAGTTCTAAAGACTGTCTCCATCTATAGGCTGAGGGGCATAATTCATGTGTTCTGGACTGGTCTGGGGGATGAAAAGGAACAAATCTTTTCTAAACAAGGAGCAGCTCTAGAACTAGAGGGCCTAATGAGAAGCTCCAGGAAGGAATCAGAAGCAACATCAGAAAATTGTTTTTCCTGGAAAAGGTAGTGGATGCCTGGAATACCCTCCACAAAAGAGGTAGTGGAAGGAAAAACAATGCTGAAATTCAAAAAAGGGTATACACAGTTTTCCCTACAAGTCAAAAGAAAGCAAACAGTACTTCAGCTGTGTAAACAAACATTTGTGGGATGCATATTCAGCCGGAGGTGGTCACTGATTTTTTAAATGCCGACTGTGGCCGGCTAAATTAGCCCCAGATATTCAGCGTTGACCATGTGTGGGCCCTGACACGGAATACAAGGGGCTTATTTGCCTAATGCTGGCTGCCGGGGCTTATGTGGGTCCCAGCTGATTATTGGTTGTGACCCGCGTAACTATTTAAAAAGGCTTTGTGGAGCCCTGGAAGCCCCCTTCAAAAGCCCCCGTCCTTCCATTCCCCCTGTCGCTATACAGAACCAACTTCCCTCTCCCACACCCTAACCCCCAATCCTCTCTTGCCTCGATATGCCCCCCTGGGCCTTTTATATCTAGTGGTCCAGCTAGATCGATGGGGGCAGCAGCGAAGCTCACTCACTACTGCCCATGGCGGCTGCTTAAGGAAAGCTGCTGCTGCGACTTCTCACAGTAGCCTTGCTGTACCATCGACCCTACTGAACACAGTGGAGCAGACTGATGGTCCATTTAGCTCAGTATCCTGCTTCCAGCAGTAGACAATCCAGGTCACAAATAGATTGCAAAATCCCAAATAGTAGCAACATTCCATGCTACCAATCCCACGGACAGCAGTGGTTTACCCTATCTCTATCTCAACAGCAGACTATGGACTTTCATTCCAGGAACTTGTCCAAACCTTTTTTTAAACCAATATATGCTAACCACTGTTACCATATCCTCTGGTAATGAGTTCCAAAGCTTAACTATTCGTTGGGTGAAAAATATTTCCTCATATTCGTTTTAAAACTATTATCATTTAGACATCCGGTTTGGTAATGGAGGAATGAAGACAGAAGTTTGGGAGCTCCAGCCTACTGAAGTGCCTCCGCTTACTTTAGTCCCTGCTGAACCATTTGGGTATTGTCTCCCCCCCTCTGAGAGGACTTAATGGCACTTCGGAAGCTGGATGACATACAGATCTGCAAAAAACTACCACAACAGAGGCATGCATCCGACTCAAAAATGGTGGACAAGATCATGCCTCTGTCACTATCTCCTAGCTCCATGTGGGCTGCAGAAATCGCATCGGCGCAGCTACGGAATCTTCTATGGAATGTCAATATCAAAATATCATGGATAAACTGGACACTATGGAATCCAACTTCGCCACCATCACTAAAGATGTGCAGACATTGCAACAGCGAGTGAGTGCCACCGAGGACTCGTTGAGGGCCCTGGAAGATCGCCAACCTCAACTGGATGCACAGTATCTCAGTTTCAAAACCAAGATGGACAAACTGGAAACTCATTCATGGAGAAACAATCTCTGGTTGGTTGGCCTTCCAGAGACTCTCCCTGAGGCCAACCTCCATACATTGGCTGGCAGATACTCTCTCTTTGTCACGGAATACTGGCTCTCTGCTAATTGAACGAGCGCATCGGATGGGACAATGGCGTGAATCCTCGACACGACCAAGGGTGGTTATATTTCATTTACTTAACTATATGCATAAAGTAGAAATTGTAAAAGCGTTACGTGGAGGAAAATAGCTCAAATATGGGGAGCACTCAGTACTCATTATTTGGTGGAAATCTCTTCCCCAAGGAAAACATTTGCCCTCATTAGCATGGACTTTGTAAAATGCCATATTAGATTCAATTTGTCGTATCAGGCAAAGCTACAGAGCTTCCACAATGGAACCACACGTTTTCAACTCCGAATCGGAAGCGTCACAATTCGCAGTGGGGATATCAACTTCTTCTCCTCGCTGATTTTCCGGAAAGCTATGAGAGACAAACATATTTTACGATTGGAAAAACAGATCATTTGAGAGCGAATAGCATTGGGGGTTAAGAACACACCGGAACTAAAGGAAGCCCTGGTGGCATCACAGGCCACACTCAATATGCTCCTACACCAGAGGGCTGTAAAATCACTAGCATATTATAAATATCAGTTATAGTAGCAAAAGTGGTAAAATGCTTTCACATTTGATCAAAGCATGAACGGGACCTACCAGGACATTGCATATGACAGATGCTAGGGGTTGTAAGACCTCTTCTGATAGGGATATCAATGCTATCTTTAATCATTATTATGAAATGTTATACAAGGCTCCCAATGAGGACACCTTGGATAGCTCCCTCTATTCAGAGAACAACCAACTACCCAGGATATCCTCATCTCAGCAGGAATTATTGAACACACCCTTTCAGGAGGATGAGTCAGCCTTAGCTTTGGGTGGTAGTCCCCATAATAAGGCACTGAGCCCGGATGACTTTCGGGCTGAGTTTTACAAGATCTTACAGGATTATATTAGGCCCTCTTTATTGCGGATGTTTACACAAATCATACAAAACGGTTCCATGCCGGAGTCTCTTCGTTTGGCACAAATCATTCTACTTCTAAATCCAGAAAGGGCTCTCCAGCATCATATGGACCCATATCCCTGCTAAATTTTGAGGCCAAGCTGCTTGCTAAGATGCTGGCAAATTGCTTGGCTAAGATCCTTCTGGAGTTGGTGGAGGATTCCCAAGTGGGTTTTGTTAGAGGTAGGGCAGCCACTAAAAATCTCCACAAGATATTAGCTTCTCTGGAACTCACTGCCAGTAATAATTTTGGTGAGTTTTGATGCGGAGAAAGCCTTTGACAGGGTTTACTGGTCCTGCCTGTTCAAAGCACTCCAGACATATGGTATCACAGGGTTTTCTCTCGATGCTGTGCAGACCCTTTACTCAAACCTGTTGGCAGTTACGTGGGTCAATGATCTCTCTCCTGATCTGTTTCCAAATCTATAGGGGTGATGCCAGGGATGCCCCCTTTCTCCTCTTCTTTTTGTTTTTGTCTTTAGATCCTCTTATTCAGGAAATTATAATTCACCCAGAGATAACAGAAGGAGTGAAGTTTCAATCTCTCATCTTTAAAATGTTGGTCTTTGCTGATGCACACTTGTTTTAATGAAACATGCTCAGTTTCATTAAAACGAGTGTGCACAGCGACTGAAAGCAGGATAGGGCGCTAGGCAACGTGAGACCAGAGTGGGACAAATGTTTTAGCTGGCAGGGGTTGGGGGCCCCTGCCAGCCAAACTGGGGTCCCAAAGCCAATTTGGGGTCCCAGGCCCCCCGCAGCTATGCCACTGCGAAGAACTATGTTTCTGAGAGGGGCGTCAAGATGTCGGTTCCAGTCTTGACTCTGGCGAAGCTTCCCCCAATGTCGAGGGGCTGCAACACAGATGGTAGTCAACAAAGAGGCCGCACATGGCTAAATCAAAAGACTCAATGGTGCTGAAAAAGTGGCAAAGCACCAGAGAAAAAGTGGGAGAAACGGGACCAGGGATCAGGTCTAAATGCAGCCTACTGACCACGGTAAAGAGAAATAAAACCTAACACAGGGGAAAAAAATTACTAAAACGTAAGGAGAAAGAATTAACACACACCCTGAACAAGTACAGGACAAAGAAAACAAAAAAGGAACTAGCAAGGCACTGAGAAAAAAACCCAAACAACTTAGAGCTAACCGGTAGCTGTGAGGAGCGGAATAAATAGCATTCTCTCCTCACCGCGGAAAAAAAACAGAACTTTGTCCCATGCTCTTGTGGCAGATGGGAAGGCACTTGCACATGTGCAGTGGGAGTGTGACTCATGCCCAAATAGCTCTGAACAGCTTGTTGCAAGCTTCGGACCAGGCAATGCGGACCTCATTACCTATATGTGAGAATTATAGGCCTGCTTGTCCTCAGAGAAAGCGAATGATTCATACCTGTAGCAGGTGTTCTCCGAGGACAGCAGGCTGATTGTTCTCACGACTGGGTGACGTCCACGGCAGCCCCCTCCAACCAGGAAAAAGTCTTGCGGGGCACGCCCACCGCGCATGCGCGGCCATCTTCCCGCCCATGCGCGACCGCTCCCGCTCAGTTAAGTAAAAAGCAAAGGAATAAGAAATAACTCCAAAGGGGAGGAAAAAGGGTAGGTGAGAACAATCAGCCTGCTGTCCTCGGAGAACACCTGCTACAGGTATGTATCATTCGCTTTCTCCGAGGACAAGCAGACTGCTTGTTCTCACGACTGGGGTATCCCTAGCTCCCAGGCTCACTCAAAACAACAAAGAGGGTCAATTGGGCCTTGCAACAGCGAGGACATAACAGAAATTGACCTATGAAGAACAACTAACTGAGAGTGCAGCCTAAACAGAATAAAACTGGGCCTTAGAGGGTGGAGTTGGATTCTAAACCACAAACAGATGCTGCAGCACTGACTGCCCAAACCGACTGTCGCGTTGGGTATCCTGCAAGAGGTAGTAATGAGATGTGAATGTGTGGACTGAAGACCACGTCGCAGCCTTGCAAATCTCTTCAATAGTGGCTGACTTCAAGTGGGCCACTGACGCCGCCATGGCTCTAACACTGTGAGCCGTGACATGACCCTCCAGAGTCAGCCCAGCCTGGGCATAAGTGAAGGAAATGCAATCTGGTAGCCAATTGGAGATGGTGCGTTTCCCCACAGCGACTCCCTTCCCATTGGGGTCAAAAGAAACAAACAATTGGGCGGTCTATCTGTGTGGCCTTGTCCGCTCCAGGTAGAAGGCCAATGCTCTTTTGCAGTCCAATGTGTGCAACTGACGTTCAGCAGGGCGGGTATGTGGACGGGGAAAGAATGTTGGCAAGACAATTGACTGGTTCAGATGGCACTCCGACACCACCTTTGGCAGGAACTTAGGGTGAGTGCGGAGGCCTACTCTGCTATGATGAAATTTGGTGTAGGGAGCATGGGCTACTAAGGCTTGAAGCTCACTGACCCTCCGAGCTGAAGTGACTGCCACCAAGAAAATGACCTTCCAAGTCAAGTACTTCAGATGACAAGAAGCCAGTGGCTCAAAAGGAGGTTTCATCAGCTGGGTGAGAATGACGTTGAGATCCCATGACACTGTTGGAGGTTTGACAGGGGGCTTTGACAAAAGCAAACCTCTCATGAACCGAACTACAAAAGGCTGTCCAGAGATAGGCTTACCCTCTACACGATAATGGTAAGCACTAATCGCACTAAGATGGTTCCTTACTGAGTTGGTTTTGAGGCCAGACTCCGATAAGTGTAGAAGGTAGTCAAGCAGGGTCTGTGCAGGACAAGAACGAGGTTCTAGGGCCTTGCTGTCACACCAGATGACAAACCTCCTCCACTTAAAAAAGTAACTCTTCTTAGTGGAATCTTTTCTGGAAGCAAGACTCGGGAGACACCCTCAGGCAGACCCAAGGCAGCGAAATCTACGCCCTCAACATCCAGGCCGTGAGAGCCATAGACTGGAGGTTGGGATGCAGAAGCGCCCCCTCGTTCTGAGTGATGAGGGTTGGAAAACACTCCAATCTCCATGGACAACAATTCCAGAAGAAGAGGGAACCAGATCTGACGGGGCCAAAAGGGCGCAATCAGAATCATGGTGCCACGGTGTTGCTTGAGTTTCAGCAAAGTCTTCCCCACCAAAGGTATGGGAGAATACGCGTACAGGAGCCCGCTCCCCCAATGCAGGAGGAAGGCATCCGACGCTAGCCTGTCGCGGGCCTGAAGCCTGGAACAGAACTGAGGCAGCTTGTGATTGGTCTGAGTGGCGAAAAGATCCAGCGAGGGGGTGCCCCACTCCCGGAAGATCTTGCGTACCACACTCGAATTGAGCGACCACTCGTGCGGTTGCATGAGTCTGCTCAATCTGTCGGCCAGACAGTTGTTTACGCCTGCCAGGTAAGTGGCTTGGAGAAGCATGCCATGCTGGCGAGCCCAAAGCCACAACCCGACGGCTTCCTGACATAGGAGGCGAGATCCGGTGCCACCCTGCTTGTTGATGTAGTACATTGCAACCTGGTTGTCTGTCCGAATTTGGATTACTTGAAAGGACAGCCTTGTATAATTATGGTACAGCTAGAAGCCCCCACCAGAAGGGTAGGAAGTTAAATCTCAGAGCTCAGGCTGTTAAAGACACAGGCCAAGTCAGAAATCTGATGGCTAGCATACTAGGAGCTTGCTGGAAAAGCATGGCCAAGTTTTTAGCCCGGATTGAGGCCTAAATGATCTAAATTAGGTCAAGAAAATGTGAAACAAAATGGAAGATCAGAAAACAAAATGGAAACTCTAAAGTGTCAGTTACAAAGTGGATTTTCCCCAATTTCCCCATTTGAGTTAGAAAAAATCTTGTTTTACTGAAGTATCTGCAGGTGCAGGAAAATAGTTGAGAGAGAAGGGGCGGCAACTTTCCAGTTAAGCAAGATTGTGGTCAGCTAGTTTGAAGTAAACAACTGTAACATTGAGGCCAATGGGCCCCATTAGTTAGAATGGGGCTAGGAGGGTATAAAAGATAGGGAGATTTTGGGCGTGTTAGGAGATCTCCTGATGTGCTAGACTGAGGTGCTGTCCGTCCTGCCGATCACCCCATCTGCTTGTATACCTAATCCTGCTGTATTATTGTGGTAAGCTATAATAAAGCTGATTATTCTTGCAACTTGTTCCCTCACTCCTATAGAATATTTAGAGACTTAGTAAAACTCTTGGGGTAAAAACGGGTAGTAGGAGAAAACCTAAGCACACATATATTGGTTGGGAGTCAGATAAGTGCAAGCATATTGTGGATGACAGCCTTCAGGAAAACCTCTCTGGTAGATGGCTAGTTTGCCAACTTACTAGAGGGGGTCTTCATGGGTCTATCCAAACCAAATAAAAACAGCCTTCAGCGCGTTCCAGACCGCTCTCAACTCCAAGAGGTTGATCTGCAGACCAGATTCCGGGAGGGACCACCGTCCTTGAGCGTGAAGCCCATCGACATGGGCTCCCCACCCCAGGAGAGATGCATCCGTCGTCAACACTTTTTGCGGCCGAGGAATTTGGACTGGGCGTCCCAAGATCAAATTGGAGCGAATCGTCCACCAGTGGAGTGAAGTGCGAAAACTGGCGGGCAGTCGGATTGCATCTTCTAGATTCCCCGAGGCCTGGTACCACTGGGAAGCTAGGGTCCATTGAGCTGGTCTCATGTGAAGATGTGCCATGGGGGGGGGGGGGGGGGGGGGTCACATGGACGGTAGAGGCCATATGGCCCAGGAGTCTCAACACCTGCCGAGCTGTGATCTGCTGGGACGCTCTGGCCCGGGAGGCAAGGGACAGAACAGTCTGCGCCCTCGCCTCGGGGAGATAGGCATGAGCCGTCTGTGAATTTAGCAGGGCTCCAATGAATTCAAGTGACTGGACTGGGCGTAGATGGGAGAAACCCTAGTAGCTCCAGAAGTTGAATAGTCCTCTGCATGGACTGTAGAGCTCCTGCCTCCGAGGTGCTCTTCAACAGCCAATCATCGAGATAAGGGAACACATGCACCCCCAGCTTGCGTAGTGACGCCGCCACCACCACTAGGCACTTCGTGAACACCCGTGGCGCAAAGGTGAGCCCAAAGGGCAGCACACAATACTGGAAATGTTGCGTCCCCAGAAGGAATCGCAGATACTGTCTGTGAGATGGCAGTATCGGGATGCGAGTATAAGCATCCTTTAAATCCAGGGAGCAATAGCCAATCGTCTTTCTGAATCATGGGGAGAAGGATGCCCAAGGAAAGCATCCTGAACTTTTATCGGACCAGATATTTGTTCAGGCCTCTCAGGTCTAGGATGGGACGCATCCCCCATTTTCTTTTCCACAAGGAAGTACCTGGAATAGAATCCCAGCCCTTCTTGCCCTGGTGGTACGGGCTCAACCGCATTGGTGCTGAGAAGGGCGGAGAGTTCCTCTGCAAGTACCTGCCTGTGGTGGGAGCTGAAGGACTGAGCTCCCGGTGGGCAATCTGGCGGAGTGGAGGTCAAATTGAGGGCGTACCCGCACCGCACTATTTGGAGAACCCACTGGTCGGAGGTTACGAGAGGCCACCTTTGGTGAAAACATTTTAACCTCCTCCCGACCGGTAGGCCGTCCGGCACGGGCACTTGTATGGCAGCTAAGCTCCCGTGGATCCAGTCAAAAGCCCGTCCCTTGCTTTTGCTGGGGAGGCGCAGGGGCCTGCTTGGTCGCACACTGTTGATGCGAACGAGCGCGCTGGGGTTGAGCCTGGGAAGGCTATTGGGAAGGAGGATTGTACCTACGCTTGGAGTAAGCGGAAGGAGCAGTCTTCTTTCCCCTGAAAAATCGCCTACCTGAAGAGGTAGGTGCTGAAGGCGCCTGGTGGGAGAGGTTGTCAAGGGCGGTTTCCCGCTGGTGAAGCTGTTCGACCTTCTCACCAAAAATATTATCCCCCCGGCAAGGGACATCCACCAGTCGCTGCTGGGTCAGATTGTCCAGGTCAGAGGCACACAGCCATGACAGTCTGCGAATCACTATACCTTGGGCAGCGGCCCTGGATGCAACATCACAAGTGTCATAAATACCCCTGGACAGGAATTCACAACATGCCTTCAGCTGCCTGACCACCTCCTGAAATGGCCTGGCCTGCTCCGGAGGGAGCTTGTCCACCAGGTCTGCCAGTTGCCGCACATTATTCCACATGTGAATGCTCGTGTAGAGCTGGTAAGACTGGATCTTGGTCACGAGCATGGAGGAATGATAGGCCTTCCTTCCAAAAGAGTCCAGATTGAGAGACTCACGCCCCGGGGGTGCCGAGGCAGTATCCCTCGAACTCTTGGCTCTCTTTGAGAGCAGAATCCACGACCACAGAGTCATGTGGCAACTGAGTCCTCATCAACTCTGAGTCTGTGTGGACTCTATACTGGGACTCCGCTTTCTTCGGGATGGTGGGATTAAAGGCTTCAGCCAGTTTCGCAGCAGTGTCTCCTTCAGGACATTGTGCAGCGGAACCGTGGAAGACTCTTTAGGTGGTGATGGATAGTCGATGACTTCGAGCATCTCAGCCCTCAGCTTGTCCACCGTAACCACAGGAAAGGGAATGCTCACAGACATGTCCCTCACAAAAGAGGCAAAGGAAAGGCCCTCAGGTGGGGAGAGTTTCCTTTCCAGTGAAGGAGTGAGGTCAGAGGGAAGACCACAGGACTCCTCGGATGAGAAATACCTGGGGTCCTCCTCCTCTTCCCACGAGGCCTCCTCCTCGGTGTCGGACATGAGTTCTGACTTCTGTCCGAAACCGTGCCCATCTCGACTCAGAGGAACCACGTCCTCGATGATGGCGTCGAGAAGTGGATTACCGGCGGGGACAAAGCTCCTTCCATCGACGTGGACTCCACCTGAATGGCAGCTGAGATCGACGACCGCATCACAGGGCCAGAGCCAGCAGGTGCTTCCATCAACGGTGCCGAGGGCGCAAGCACCCCCAGCACCAGTAGGGACTAGCGCAGCAGCCCTTCCAGGATACCTGGAAGAATGGCTCAGAGGCGCTCGTCCAGAGTCTCCGTCAGGAAAGGCTGAGGGGCCGGTGCCGGAGTCCGTGTTCGAATCTGCAAGGGGCCAGGAAACGGTACCGGACTGCCCGACACCTCCTGGATGGAGGGGGAGCGGTCCTCCCGGCGTCAACGCTTCTCAGGTGCCGACTTTCTCGACGCCCCGGAGCTCCCAGTACCGTGTAAAGGGGGCGACCGATGACGATGCTTCTTAGCTAACTTTTTTCGATGCACGTAATCGGCGCTCTGCGGTACCGACGAGGAGGACGTGGAATCCATATGCCTCCTCGGGGTCAGGTCCGAAAGGGGTCGGTCCTGATGGCCCTGTACAGCAGGAGCTGCCGAGGCAGGTGGAGGCCCACTCGGCTGCTCACTGCTCCCAGCGAAAGAAGGTCGTCGGGCCGATGGTACCTGTACTCCTGAGGTCAATGCCATGTCTGGGGCCGAAGTCGACGCCGCCGGTGCCGATGCTGCCGACGTCGAAGGGCCGGCGCAAGCTCCAAAAATCCGATCCCGTTGAGCTTGCCTCACTAAGTGTGTCCGCTTCTTCAAGCCGAGACACAAGTTACACGCTTTGGGATTATGCTCAGGCCCGAGGCACTGAAGGCACCAAGCGTGGGTGTCGGAAAGCGAGATCTGCCGGCCGCACCAACCACACTTTTTGAAGCTACTGGGTATCCTCGATGTCATCGACGGAAAAATTGCGGCGGCAAGGTCAAAATCGGCGATGGTGGCGAGGAAAAGGTCACCAAGAGGAAAAAAAAGGCGCAAATGCGCGACCACGAGGCAGCGAAACAAACGAAGACGCTAAACTACGAAAAGAAAGGACTTTTTTGGGGGTTTTTTGAAAAGGAGAAAGAAGGCGCGAACGGCGCCACAAAAAGAAAAAGCGAACAAGCGCTACCGGTGTCCGAGGCTGACAACGGAGAGGGATGCAAAGCAGTCTCTCTCCAAGCGCAGAAAATGAAAAACTGAGTGGGAGCGGTCGCACACGGGCCGGGAAGACGGCCGCGCATGCATGGTGGGCATGCCCTGCATGCGGGACCTCCCGCAATACTTTTTTCTGGTTGGAGGGGGCTACCGTGGACGTCACCCAGTCGTGAGAACAAGCAGCCTGCTTGTCCTCGGAGAAATATTTTTACACTCAGTGTATACTATTTACACTCTGGAACACATTGCTGGAGTAAGCGCCACAAGAGAGTTTAAAAAGGTTTGGACAAATTCCTGTAGGCAGACCTAGGAAAACCAGAGGTTATCCCTGGGGTTATGTAGCATGGAATCTTGAAACTTTTTGGGACTCTACCAGGTACTTCTGACTGGCCACTGTTGGAAACAGGTACTGGCCTAGATGGATCTTTATATCTTTTTACTCATTTTTTCCCCACATGCCAAGTTTCATCCCATTCTGCTATAGAAGTTGAGGCTCCTTCTTCCATAGAAATGTACTAGGTCTTTATTTGAGGGGGGTGGGGCTTATTTCTCTGGAACCCCCAGTCCAATCTGTCCATTTTTGAATTAATTCATTCCTTTTCATTTTTTACCAGTTTTTCACTCATGCCAAGTTTCATCTTTTGGTTTTGGCTTCAGTGATGAAACTGGCCTAGGAGTGAATGAAGGTTGCAAAATCTGAAGTGGGCTGGGCAGAAAGAAAACCAGAGTTTGTGAAGACAGAAAAGCAAGCATAAATAGGAGCAAGGCAGCACAATTAACCAGCTACACTAACTGCTTTCACAGGTTAAAAAAACACAGTCTCTGATTTGTTTTAAATGTGCTCTCCTCTGACGTCAGCTATCTACGTAGATAACTGACGTCAGAGGAGGGCGGACACAGGAAGAAGAAGGAGATATTGGAGGAGACAGAAGAGCTAAAGAATAGCTGATCCATCCTGTGCAGCGCCTTCAAACATAGGTGAGAGGCGCTGCACCGGCCATTATGGTGGAGGGGGGGGGGGGGGGGGGGGATAGCGGCGGGGACGAAATCGGGGGGGCGGGGCACGGAGGTGGAGGAGGGCAGGAGGCGGAGCATTGCCGACTAAAGAAGAGAGACACAGGAAGGGAGGGGGAGCCCAGCAACTGCAAAGGTTTCATTTTTAAAAGCTTTTATTTCACAAACGGAGCAGCGGGGACTTCGGGGGGGGGGGGGGGGGGGGGTGGGGCAAGCAAGGCAAGGCAAGGCCAGGCCGTCCATACAGGACGCTGCTGATGAGCGCCTTTGCCCCCTCCCGATCCTTTTTTAATTTAGTTTCCTTTTTTATTTTAGGCACAGGGAAGCAGGGAGCCACTTTTCTTTTAAAACATGCCAGCAATTTGGTTTTTCATCGTGCAGGGGGCAGTGGGGAGATGACAGCTCAGGCTTTAACAACAGGTCTGAGCTGACGTTAAATTTCTGGTGGTAAGTGAATCGTTGCTATCGTCGGTATGGTTAGTGCATTCCAAATTGTCTACATTTCAATGGTAGTTTCTCATTTGCATTCCAGTTACGTTAGCTGCTACTGCCATCGAAAAATAGGCTTTAGTGCATGGAAAGGATAGGAAATTCTTCCTTAAGGGCTCATTTAACGATGAAAAATGTTTAGTGCATCTGGGCCTAAGTCTCTAGGATGAAATCTAACTGTAGGTATCTGGAATAAACCCACAGGATAGACTCACAAAGAAAAGAAAGGGAAAGAAACAAGAAGACATACCATGTTGGACTGAATTCTCTTGCCATTGATGGAGCCTCTTTCATAAATATACTCTCCAGCTTGGTTGGAGCCCACAAAGCTGATGGCCTTTATATCCGGATGGTCACAAATAAAATTCACAGCTTCAAAAGATAAATACACACAATGTTACTTATTAGAGGCCATAGAAACAAAATCAGCATCCTAAGTTAGGAACGCTATTTCTTTGCACCAGTCTCTCTGTCAAACCTGAACACAAGACCTGTTCATGCATTAAATCTTCTCCAAAACCAGCCCCCCCCCCCCCCCCCCCCCCCCGGTCAAGAGAATTAAAAACCCCACCTGAATACCCATTTCAGCTTAAAGGAGGTAACTTTATAAGGCTTGAGCATAATTTGCACACAAGCAGCAGGTTTACAGGTATAAATGGCATAATGTTTCTAAGCTGTTACTTCATAAACTCTAGATGCTGCTATTCACACCTGCTCCGAGGCATGTGTAATTTTAAGGTAATCACTCATTTGGACTTGGAGTTTGGAGATATGATAGGGGGTGCAAATAGTTTGCCTGTCTGACATGAAAACTCACCTCAGTGCAGCTTAATTCCTCAACTGGATTCCCTTAGATATCTAGTTTTGTACAACACAGCACTTACACATGCGAGTAGTGGCACTTATATGCTCAGATTGCAAAATCACCGCTTACATATTATGTGGTCAGAGCCCCAAGAGATACCATTCTAGTGGGGTTTTTTTTTAAATTTGTTTTTATAAAAGGCCTGTTCCCCCTGGCCATTTTTCCATGGCCTTAAAGGTATTTGACAAAAGGTTCTGCATGCATTGCAATTTTTCTGAAATACTCTGCGTCTTTTTTTATCTAAAAGACCTATGCAAAATTAGGCTTCAAACTTTATATCTGGCCCCATCACTTTTTACAATGATCGCCTTCTCCCTGTCTCATATTTTCCACTAGGAAAAAAGGCACGTTTCAGACACAAAGGAAACGGACGCTAGCAAGGATTTTGTTGGAGTGTGTACATTTTACAGACTGTGCGAGAGTGAGTGTGTGATACAGAGAGAGTAACATAGTAGATGATGGCAGAAAAAGACCTGCACGGTCCATCCAGTCTGCCCAACAAGATAACTCATATTTGCTACTTTTTGTGTATACCCTACTTTGATTTGTACCTGTGCTCTTCAGGGCACAGACCGTATAAGTCTGCCCAGCACTATCCCCGCCTTCCAACCACCAGCCCCGCCTCCCAACCACCGGCTTTGGCACAGACCGTATAAGTCTGCCCTGCACTATCCCCGCCTCCCAACCACCAGCCCCACATGGTTCTGAACAAAGTGTTGATATAACATTAATGTAGTGGCAGATAACACAGTCACGAACACTAAGGCGTGAATGTCTGAGTGTGTGACAGAGTGAGACTGGGTGCAAGTAAGAATGACAGTGTGTGCCAGGGGCCCCCCTTCCTTCCAGTTCCAGGGGGCCCCCTCCCTTCCAGTTCCAGGGGGCCCCCTTCCCTCCCAGTCCCAGGGTATTTATCCCCCCGTCCCCCTCAGTTCCAGGTTGGCCATCCCCCCCTCCCAGTTCTAGGGTGGCCGCCCCCCCGTCCCCCAGTTTCAGGGTGGCCCCCCTTCCAGTTGCAGGGTGGGCCCCTTCCTTCCGAGTTGCAGGGTGGCCCCCCCTTCCTCCTTCCCTGCCTCCCAGTTCTACAGTCAGGCCACCTCCCTCCCTCCCTCCGAGTTCCGGCCCCCCTCCAAGTTCCAGGGTCCCCCTGCCCCTTCTCCTCTATCTGCCAGTTGTAGGGCATCCCTCCTTGCCTCCGTCGGGCGCTGAGAGCCAGCATTGTGTAGCAGCAAAAGTTACATTTAAAACAGTGTTGTCACAGTGAGCTTCGGAATGTTGGAGGTGGTGTCCTGTGGTCTGATAACCCGCCTCCACGTCATAACATTTAAACGCAAGGGGCGGGGCCAGCCCTCAACGTCATTACGTTGTGACACGAGGGCGGGCCAGAGATGGAAGGCTTCACCATTACGAATCCACGAACCCTGGTCCCTGCACTGAAGCCACGGAGTGAGCTTCAGAACGTTGGAGTTGAGAATTATGTTGGGGTGGGCGGGGCTGAGGGCGGGGCACTCTACGAACACTACAGGGGGGCTTCAGTCTTGCATGGAGCGAACTTCAGAAGTGGGAATTATTTATATAGATAGTTTGCCTAGAGACAATGAAGCTGTCATCTCCCTCTTCTCCGAAAACAGTGCTCTGGGGCACACCGATGTGCCTTTCAAAAGTCGTTGCTGTGTCTTGATGGCTCATACATCTCTTGCCTCATCTCTAGCTTATTAACCATCTTTATGAAGAGATTCACCCAAGATAGTACACAGCGGGTACAGTTTAACATAGAAACTTAATTTTGTTAACAGAATAATAGTAAAATGAACAAATACAAGCATAAATTCAATCAGTGAGGTAAACCTGGAGATGGCAATTTGAAATCTAGTAATAGTATTAACATGGCATAGTATCTGAAATACAGTATACACATTTAACAGTACGGGTAACAGATATAGTGAAGTTACTCTGTCTCCATGTATTTCCACATATGGGTGATATCATCTAACAGAGCCCAGCGCGGAGAACCTCTCAGCAACTTTCTCAAAGCCTTTTGAAGACCACGCTGCGCATGACTTCCTGCCCACCGCAGTCATGTGGGGCCAGTCTATTACAAAAGCTACTGGAATGCAACTCCGAGGGGAGGTGGGTGGGTATGTGGGAATATGTGTTCTGCTATCCTTGGAGAACATCCGCTACAGGTGAGTAATTTTGATTTCGCAGGAGGACAAGCATATTCTCACATATGGGAATCTATCTACCAGGCTGTCTGAAACCAAAAAGGGGAAGAATAAGAGGCCTGTAACAGGCAAGCTTAGAACATCTTTGTTCCAATCATGGGGATTTTTTTTTTTTTTTAATGGAACATCCTGAAACAGAAGAAAAAATGGGCTTGGGGGTGTGAAGTTGGATTCTACACCCCAAATAATTTCTGAAGGACTGGCTGACCAAATCAACTGTCACATCAGGAATCTTGCTTGAAACAGTAATGACAGATCAGGGTTGTCTAAACTCGGTCCTCGAGAGCCGCAATCCAGTCGGGTTTTCTGGATTTCCCCAATGAATATGCATTTATTATCTAACTAGTAAAAAAGGCCCGTTTCTGACACAAATAAAACGGGCGCTAGGAAGGTTTTCCTCGGAGTGTGTATGTTTGACAGAATGTGTGTGAGAGTGAGTGTGTGAGAGAGAGAGTGAATGTGCGAGTGTGTGAGTGTGACAGAGAGACAGTGAGACTGGGTGCGAGTGTGTGTGAGAGAATGAGTGTGTGGCTGTGGCTGGGGGGGCCCGCCCTCCCTCCCTTCGTCCAGGGGCCCTCCTCTCTCCCAATTCCATGGTCGTTCCTCCCCTCACTCCCTCCGAGTTCCATGGTCGTTCCCCCCCCTCCCTCCCTCCGAGTTCTATGGTCATCCTCTCCCCTCCCTCCCTCCCAGTTCCAGGGTGCCCCCCCCCGCCCTCCCTCAGAGTTCCAGGGTCGTCCCCTCCCTCTGAGTTCCAAGGTCGTCCCCTCCATCCCTCCCTCCCAGTTTCAGGGTCCCCCTCCCTCCCTGTCTCAGGGTCCCTCCGAGTTTCAGGGCCCCCCTCTCTCCATGTTTCAGGGCCCCCCCTCCATTTCTCCGAGTTTTAGGGCCCCCCTCTCTCTCCGAGTTTCAGGACCCCCTCCCTCCGAGTTTCTGGGTCCATCCCTCCACCCTTCCGAGTTTCTGGGTCCGTCCCTCCCTTCCACTTCCAGGCCCCCCTGCCTCCTAATTTAAAAAGTCATGTTGGACTTACCAAGTCGGGGTTACGTCGTCCGCCAGTAGCGCTAAAAGCCGTGCAGCCCTTCGCTCGCTGTCTGTCTCTCAGCTCTGGTCTCGCCCTCATTTCCTGTTTCCGCAAGGGCAGGACCAGAATTGAGAGACAGACAGCGACAGAAGGGCGGAGGCTGCACGGCTTTTAGTGCTACTGGCGGACGACGTAACCCCGACTTGGTAAGTCCAACATGACTTTTTAAATTCGGAGGCAGGGGGGCCTGGAAGTGGAAGGGAGGGACGGACGGGGGACCCTGGAACTGGGAGGGAGGTTAGCAAATGGGGTTTTTTTTAAGTTTTTTTTTTTTTTTAATTTTGGCTTTGTTTAGCCGGAGAAAGATGTTTGTCTCTCTCCACCCATGTCCCTAAAGTTCACTTGCAGTTCCAACGTTCCAATGTCTCTGGTGGCGTCAGCCGGTGGTTACGAATGCAGCCAGAGACATTGGAACGTTGAGAGTGCAAATTATTATATTAGATGGTAAAATTATGTATCATACCTGATAATTTTCTTTCCATTAATCATAGCTGATCAATCCATAGAGTGGTGGGTTGTGTCCATCTACCAGCAGGTGGAGATAGAGAGCAATCCTTTTGCCTCCCTATATGTGGTCATGTGCTGCCGGAAACTCCTCAGTATGTCGATATCCAAGCTCCATCCGCAGGACTCAGCACTTAGAGAATTACACCCACAAAGGGACACTCTGCCCAGCTCACCACCGCCGAAACGGGGGAGGGGAATTAACCCAGCTCATCCCCACACAAGTGGGGGAGGGGAATCCGTCCAGCTCATCCCCGCGGAGCGGGGGAGGGACACCACACCCGCCGATGCGGGGGTATCTGGCTTATCCTGCAACCGCAACCACGGGAGGAGCTGACTGACCCTAACACCGCCGAAGCGGGAGGGGTACAAAGCTGCCCTACTGCCGCACGAAGCGGGAGGGAGCGCCGGCAGAATTTAAGTCTCAATCCAGCCCCGTAAAACGGAGGGGAGAGGAATGCAGCAGCTCACTGTAACACAAATTCGTCTCAACTCTTGAAGAATCCATTGAAAAACTTGAACACGAAGTCCTCCTGAACAGGAACTGAAGACTAAACTTGAACCTGAAATGCAACCAGAATATAAACAATACAGATATCTGGGAGGGGCTATGGATTGATCAGCTATGATTAATGGAAAGAAAATTATCAGGTATGATACATAATTTTACCTTCCATATCATCATGCTGATCAATCCATAGACTGGTGGGATGTACCGAAGCAGTACTCACCCAGGGCGGGACATAGAAATCCCTGACCGCAACACTGAAGCTCCAAACCGGGCCTCCGCCCGAGCAGCCACAGTCAAGAGGTAATGCCTGGAGAAGGTATGGGCCGATGCCCAAGTTGCCGCCTTGCAAATCTCTTCCAAGGAGACGGACCCGGCCTCTGCCATCGAAGCCGCCTGAGCTCTAGTGGAGTGAGCCTTCAGCTGGATAGGCGGCACCTTCCCCGCGGCCACATAAGCCGCTGCAATGGCTTCCTTGACCCATCTTGCCACTGTAGGCTTAGCAGCCTGCAGACCCTTACGAGGACCTGCAAACAGGACAAACAGATGATCCGACTTCCGGAAATCATTGGTCACTTCCAAGTATCTGATGATGACTCGTCTCACATCCAGATATTTGAGAGCAGAGTATTCCTCTGGGTAGTCCTCCCTACGAAAGGAAGGGAGACAGAGCTGCTGATTCCCATGGAAGCGAGAAACAATCTTGGGCAGGAAGGAAGGCACTGTGCGAATAGTCACTCCTGCCTCCGTGAACTGCAGAAAGGGCTCTCGACATGAAAGTGCCTGGAGCTCGGAAACTCTTCTGGCTGAAGTGATAGCCACCAAAAAGACTGCTTTCAACGTCAGGACTTTCAGAGATGCCCTTGACAAGGGTTCAAAAGGCGGCTTCTGCAAGGCTCTTAGCACCAGGTTGAGATTCCACGCAGGCACCACTGAGTGCAGAGGAGGGCGCAGGTGGGTTTAACTCCCTTGAGAAAGCGCACCACGTCTGGCTGCGAAGCCAGGGAAGCACCCTTCAGGCGGCCCCTGAAGCAAGCCAGAGCCGCTACCTGGACTTTAAGGGAACTGAGCGACAGGCCTTTCTCCAGACCTTCTTGCAGGAACGCCAACACTGAAGAAATTGGAGCAGTGAAGGGAGAAAGTGAGCCTGCTTCACACCACGCTGCAAAGGTACGCCAAACCCTGGCGTAAGCAGTAGAAGTAGAGCGGTTCCTCGCTCTCAGCATAGTGGCGATGACCTTGTCTGAGAAGCCCTTCTTTCTCAGACGCTGCCGCTCAATAGCCAGGCCGTAAGACCAAAGGGGGAGGGATCCTCCATCACCACGGGACCCTGATGCAACAGGCCCTGCTCCACTGGCAGCCGCAGAGGATCGTCCACTGAGAGCCTGATCAAGTCCGCATACCAGGGACATCTGGGCCAGTCCGGACCCACCAGGATTATCCGGCCCGGATGCTTTGCCACCCGGTCTAGCACCCTGCCCAACATGGGCCAGGGCGGGAACACATAGAGAAGCTCCTGTGTCGGCCACTGTTGGAGAAGAGCATCTACTCCCAGGGATCGAGGGTCCCGTTCTCTGCTGAAAAAGCGCGGCACTTGGCAATTGGCCGATGACGCCATCAGATCTAGGCTCGGCTGGCCCCAGCGCTTCGTGATGTCCAAGAACGCCTGAGCCGATAACTGCCACTCTCCGGGATCCAAGGTATGGCGACTGAGAAAGTCCGCCTTGACATTCATGACTCCGGCAATGTGGGCCGCTGACAGCTGTTCCAGGTTTGCTTCCGCCCACTGGCATAGATTCATGGCCTCCTTGGCTAGAGGGGCGCTCTTGGTACCTCCCTGGCGGTTGACATAGGCCACAGCCGTGGCATTGTCCGACAGGACCCGTACTGGCTTCAACGCCAGTACCGGGATGAACTCCAAAAGCGCCAACCGAATGGCTCTGAGTTCCAGGAGGTTGATAGACCACTTTGCCTCTGCAGGAGACCAGAGCCCCTGCGCTGTCCTTCCCAAGCAGTGGGCTCCCCAGCCCGACAAAGAGGCGTCCGTCGTGACGACAATCCACTCCGGGGTCACCAGAGGCATTCCTGCAGACAACTTGTCTGTCTGCAGCCACCAGCTCAGCGCCTTGCGCACTGCTGGGTCCAAGGGAAGGCGCACAGCATAATCCTCCGACATCGGAGTCCAGCGCTGCAGCAGAGAGTGTTGTAGTGGTCTCATATGAGCCCTGGCCCAGGGCACCACTTCCATCGTGGCCGTCATAGAGCCCAACAGCTGCACATAGTCCCAAGCCCGAAGAGGAGAGGCTACTAGGAACTGGTCCACCTGAGCCTGAAGTTTGACAATCCGATTGTCTGACAGGAACACTCTGCCCACTTGGGTGTCGAATCGAACTCCCAGATACTCCAGGGACTGAGTCGGGCGCAGCTGGCTCTTCTCCCAGTTGATGATCCACCCCAGGGAGCTCAAAAGAGCAACCACCCGGTCCACAGCTTTGCCGCACTCTGCATAAGAGGGGGCTCGGATCAACCAGTCGTCCAGATAAGGATGGACTTGTACTCCTTCCTTTTGCAGGAAGGCCGCGATGACCACCATTACTTTGGAGAAGGTCCGCGGAGCAGTAGCCAACCCGAAAGGGAGGGCTCTGAACTGGAAGTGTCGGCCCAGGACTGCAAAACGCAGAAAGCATTGATGAGGAGGCCAGATGGGAATATGCAGGTACGCTTCCTTGATGTCCAAGGAAGCCAAGAACTCCCCTGCCTTCACTGCCGCTATAACAGAGCGGACAGTCTCCATGCGAAAGTGCCGCACTTTCAAGGCCCGATTGACCCCTTTGAGGTCGAGGATAGGCCGGACAGAACCTCCTTTCTTTGGTACCACAAAGTAAATGGAGTAACGTCCCTTGCCAATCTGATTTTCTGGCACCGGAACGACCGCACCCAGGCGTCTCAGGTTGTCCAAGGTCTGCTGCACTGCCACAGCTTTGACCGGAGACTTGCAGGGAGAGAGTACAAACCCGTCTCTTAAGGGTCGGCAGAACTCTAACTTGTAGCCGTCTCTGATGACTTCCAGAACCCAAGCGTCTGAAGTTACCCTGGTCCACTTGCCCAGAAACGAGGACAGGCGTCCTCCAATCTGCACTGGGCCATGAACCAGGGCCCCGTCATTGGGTACGAGACCCTGGGGGAGGACCGGAGGGCGTACCTCCGGGACGGCGGTCTCTGCGAAAGGAATGCTGCTTGGGGGAGAAGTTCCTTTTGAAGGAAGAGGGGGCAGAGGAGCCCGACTTGCCCGGGCGGTACCGACGGGCTTCCTGAAACCGTCCTCTGGAGATACCGGGGCGAGCACAACTGGCCCGAGCCCTGACCTCTGGTAACCTCTTGCCCTTAGACGTGCCGAGATCGGTCACGATTTTGTCCAGCTCGACCCCAAAGAACAGCTTGCCTTTAAAAGGCAACTTAGCCAGGCGGGACTTAGAGGCGTGGTCCGCAGACCAATGTTTCAGCCAAAGCCAGCGCCGCGCAGAGACTGTCTGAGCCATACCTTTAGCCGAGGCTCTCAAGACATCATACAGTAAGTCTGCCAAATAAGCCAAGCCCGATTCCAGGGCCGGCCAGTCAGCCCTCAAGGAAGGATCCGAGGGGGAAGCCCGCTGCACCATCGTCAGGCACGCCCTGGCCACATAGGAGCCGCAAACTGAGGCCTGCAAACTTAAGGCAGCCGCCTCGAAGGACGACCTTAAAGCCGCTTCCAATCTTCTGTCTTGGGCGTCCTTTAGGGCCGTGCCACCTTCCACCGGCAACGCCGTTTTCTTAGCCACCGCAGTGATTAAAGAATCCACGGTAGGCCAAATAAAGGCCTCACGTTCACTTTCAGGCAAAGGATAGAGGCGGGACATAGCCCTAGCCACTTTGAGGCTCGCTTCCGGGACATCTCATTGAGCCGAAATTAAGGTGTGCATGGCATCATGAACGTGGAAGGTTCTAGGCGGGCGCTTCGTCCCCAGCATAATGGCGGAGCCAACAGGGGCTGAGAGAGAGACGTCCTCTGGCGAGGAAATCTTCAAAATGCTCATGGCCTGCAGTAACAGGTTGGGCAAATCCTCTGAGCGAAAGATCCGTGCTGCAGAGGGGTCATCCGCTCCATCCGAGCGGGAATCCGTCTCCTCCAAGGAATCCCCAAAGGACCGTTGGAAGAACTCAGATACGCTGCCCTCATCTACATCAGAGGAAACAGCGTCCTCTAAGGCCCGGGAATCCACCCGAGGGCGTTTACTTCCGGGGGCCTCAACCCCGTTATCGGACAAGGGAGAAGGGGCAGCGTTTTGCATAAAGAAGGCCTGATGCAGCAGCAAAATAAACTCGGGGGAGAAACCCCCCAGACTGTGTATTTCAGCAGCCTGGGCCACAGCCCTAGACGTACCCTCAACCGGCGCTCGCAAGAGCGGGGGAGCAACATGCTGCGCATCCAAGATGGCGTCCGGCGCGACACTCCGCGAAGGAGCCGTGCGGGAAGAACGGCACTTAACTTTAGCCGCTTTTTTGCCGTCGCCCAAATCAAGGGCGGCCATGGCATGAACGTCTCCCAGCTCAAGAACGGCCCAAGAAGAAGCCGTCCGAGCAGAGTGGCCGGCCAAGATGGCGGAGGCGAGCAGCGGGGGATGGGCGTTTATGGCGGGAAAAACCGCCGCGCCGGAGGAAGACCCGGGACACTGACCGGCCTCCAAACTGACACCCAACAAGGGCGAATCAAACTTTAAAACCCCCGCATCCCCGCTAGAAGCGCACACGCGGTCCGGGGAGCGATTCTTGGCGCTCTCGCCCTCCGACGCCATAGGCCACGTGGAGATCAATCGGGGAATCCCCTGCCCGCTATAAAAAGGTAAAAATTACCTGCTTCTCGCTCCGAGCTGTAACGACCTGGTGTCCCAGTGAGTAGCTGCAATAAACGTTTAAATAAACGTCGAAATAAACGCCTTTAAGGACGTTCAAAAATTTTTTTATTTTTTTTTTTTAACGGAGCCAGCGGGAGTGGGGAGAAAAGGAGGGACCTGGCGCCACCAGGTTTGCACTTGCTCAAGAAGAGCCCTCAACCCCAGGCACTCAACAAAACCTAAAAATTAGGCTTGGAGACCTAGCCAGAGCTGCTGCTGTGTGTGACCACCACCTGCTGAGATAGAGAACATACTGAGGATTTTCCGGCAGCTCATGACCACATATAGGGAGGCAAAAAGATTGCTCTCTATCTCCACCTGCTGGTAGATGGACACAACCCACCAGTCTATGGATTGATCAGCATGATGATATGGAAGAATTACTTAAATATTTTAACTAGTTACACTATTGTAATCTTTACATGCAGTAACAGTTATACAATTTTTTTATATATGTCTACCTTTTTTATTTTTATTTTACTGCTTTCTTTACTCTGCATATACTTGTACAGAAACACAATACTTCATGCCTTATCATCTTTCATACTTCCACTCATACTACCACTCATCCACCTTCTCTCGATGGGATTCCTTTAAACAATTTTTGTTTTCAGTAAGCCTGGGGGCTAGGGATACCCCACATGTGAGAACAAGCAGCCTGCTTGTCCTCGGAGAAAGCGAACTTACTTACCTGTAGCAGGTATTCTCCGAAGACAGCAGGCTGATTGTCCTCAGCAACCCGCCCACCTCCCCTTTGGAGTTGTTTAATTCTTTATTTGCTTTTAATATAACTGAGGCGGGAACGGACGCACGCGGGAAGATGGTCACGCATGCGTAGTGCGTCCATCCTGTGCTTTGCTGGCTGTCGCAAAGCTCTTCAGATTTTACTGCAAAAAATCTCCGTTCCTGGGGCCGCTGACCCACATGTGAGAACAATCAGCCTGCTGTCCTCGGAGAATACCTGCTACAGGTAAGTAACTTCGCATTTCCTTAGGGAAGAGACCTTGTTGGAGCAGGTAGTTTAGGTGGGATGTGAGGTCCGCTATGAAGTGGTTGGGGGCGGATTTTATTAGGTAGCTGGGCACGTATCCAATTTGCAGTGGGTGTTGGAGAACTTATAGATCGCATGGGTTACTGTTTTGGAGGTGAGGAGGGCGAAGTTTGACCACATTCGGTCTGCTGGGTATTCTCCAGGGGTTGGATTCAGGCCGTTGATGAAGTTTTCGATATCACTTTTGGCAAGAGGAAGTGTTTTGCATAGATTTACAATTTTTTCGTTGAAATATTTAGCAAGTTTGTCTGCAGATGGGATGTCTGTATTGGTTGAGGTGACCAAGGAGGTGTCTAGTAGTTTGTTTACGAGTTGGTATAGTTTCTTTGTGTCTTTGTAGTCTGGTCCTATTTTAGTTCTGTAATATGACCTTTTGGCCTGTCTTATTGCGTATTTGTATTTTCTTTGTGTTTGTTTCCAAGTGTTGAGCATGGTGTTCGTCTTTTATTTTTTTCCATGCTCTTTCAAGTTTCCTGGATTGTATTTTTAGTTTTTTCAGTTCATGGTATCAAGATCTGTCTTCGTGCTGTTCTTGTTTGTAAGGGTGCTATTTCGTCTAGTATGTTTCTGCATCTTTTGTCCCAGTTAGAGAGGTAGTTTATGGAGTCTGTTTGTGTTGTCCATTCGCCATTATATATTTGTTGCCAGAATGTTTTCGAGTCTATTTGGCCTCTTGTGCTGTAGGTTTTGTGTTCTTGTGCACGGTGTGAGCCCTTCTTCCGCCAATTTAGTGAAAGGTTTAGTTTGTAGTGGTCGGTCCATGGTATTTCTGACCATTTAGTATCAGTTATTATTAGGTTTTGGTCTGTGGACAATTTATATGAGATGAGGTCAAGCGTGTTCCCTTTGGTGTGGGTTGTTTGCATTTGTGGCCATTTAAGATCCCATAAGTGGAGGAATTCCTTGCATTCTCATGTGTTGGCAGAGTTTGGGTCTTCTAGGTGGAGGTTGATGTCTCCTAGCAGTAGTATGTTAGAATTGGATGCACAAGTGTTTGAGATGAAGTCCATGAAATTTGACTGGTTTCGTTCCAGTTGTCTGGTGGTCTGTAAAACAAGATACAATTCAGGTGATCAAGCAGGGATTTGTTATGGATTCTGAAAGGTCAATTGGGCCTCGCAACGGCGAGGACAAAACAGAGATTGGCCTACAAAGAAACAGCTAACAGAGTGCAGCCTTGAACAGAACAAAAATGGGCCTAGGGGGGGTGCAGTTGGATTCTAGACCCCAAACAGATTCTGCAACACCGACTGCCCAAACCGACTGTCGTGTCGGGAGTCCTGCTGAAGGCAGTAATGAGATGTGACTGTGTGGACAGATGACCACGTCGAAGCCTTGCAAATCTCTTCAATAGTGGCTGACTTCAAGTGAGCTATTGACGCTGCCATGGCTCTAACACTATGAGCCGTGACATGACCCTCAAGAGTCAGCCCAGCTTGTGCATAAGTGAAGAAAATACAATCTGCTAGCCAATTTGAAATGGTGCGTTTCCTGACAGCAACTCCCTTCCTGTTGGGATAAAAAGAAACAAACATTTGGGTGGACTGTCTGAAGGGGCTTGTCCGCTCCACATAGAAGGCCAATGCTCTCTTTCAGTCCAATGTATGCAACTGACGCTCAGCAGGGAGGGTATGAGGATGGGGAAAAAATGTTGGCAAGACAATTGACTGGTTCAGATTGAACTCCGACACCACCTTCGGCAGGAACTTAGGGTGCGTGCGGAGGACTACTCTGTTGTGATGAAACTTAGTATAAGGTGCGTTAACCACTAGGGCCTGAAGCTCACTGACTCTACGAAGTAACAGCCAGCAAGAAAATGACCTTCCAGGTCAAATACTTCAGATGGCAGGAATCCAGTGGCTCAAAAGGAGCTTTTATCAGCTGGGTGAGGACGACGTTGAGATCCCATGACACTGGTGGAGGTTTGACAGGGGGCTTTGACAAAAGCAAACCTTTCATGAAGCGAACAACTAAAGGATGTCCAGATATAGGCGTGCCGTCTACACGATAATGGAGAGCACTAATTGCACTAAGATGGACTCTTATGGAGTTGGTCTTGAGACCATACTCTGACAAGTGTAGAAGGTATTCAAGCAGGGTCTGTGTAGGATAAGAGCGAGGATCTAGGGCCTTGCTGTCACACCAGACGGCAAACCTCCTCAATTTGGAAGAGTAACACCTCTTCGAGGAATCTTTCCTGGAAGCAAGCAAGACTCGGGAGACACCCTCAGAAAGACCTAAGGAGGCGAAGTCTATGCTCTCAACATCCAGGCCATGAGAGCCAGAGACTGGAGGTTGGGATGCAGAAGCGCCCCCTCTTTCTGAGTAATGAGGGTTGGAAAACACTCCAATCTCCACGGTGCTTCGGAGGATAACCCCAGAAGAAGAGGGAACCAAATCTGACGAGGCCAAAAGGGCGCAATCAGAATCATTGTTCCGCGGTCTTGCTGGAGTTTCAGCAAAGTCTTCCCCACCACAGGTATGGGGGGATACGCAAACAGAACGCCTGTTCCCCAATGTAGGAGAAAGGCATCTGACGTTAGACTGTCGTAGGCCTGAAACATGGAACAGAACTGAGGGACCTTGTGATTGATCTGAGTAGCAAAAAGATCCACCGAGGGGGTGACCCACTCTCGGAAGATCTTGCATACCACGCCCGAGTTGAGCGACCACTCGTGAGGTTGCATTATCCTGCTCAACCTGTCGGCCAGACTGTTGTTTACGCCTGCCAGATATGTGGCTTGGAGAAACATGCCGTGACGGCGAGCCCAAAGCCACATCTGAATGGCTTCCCAACACAGGGGGTGAGATCCGGTGAGATCCGGTGCCCCCCCCCCCCGCTTGTTGACATAGTACATGGCAGCCTCGTCTGTCTGAATTTGAATAATTTAATTGGACAGCCGATCTCTGAAACCCTTTAGAGCGTTCCAGATCGCTCGCAACTCCAGGAGATTGATCTGAAGACCTGATTCTTGGAGGGGCCAAGCTCCCTGAGTGTGGAGCCCATCTACATGCGCTCCCCACCCCAGGAGAGATGAATCCGTGGTCAGCACTTTTTGAGGCTGAGGAATCTGGAAGGGACGTCTCAGGGTCAAATTGGATTGAATTGTCCACCACTAAAGGGAATTGTGAAACTCGGTGGACAGCTGGATCACATCCTCTAGATTTCCTGCAGCTTGATACCACTGGGAAGCTAGAGTCCATTGAGCAGATCTCATGTGCAGGCGTGCCATGGGCGTCACATGAACCGTGGAGGCCATGTGGCCTAAAAGTCTCAACATCTGCCAAGCCATGATCTGCTGAGATGCCCTGGCCATGGAAATGAGAGACAGAAGGTTGTCTGCTCTCGTCTCGGGAAGATAGGCCTGAGCTGTCTGAGAGTCCAGCAGAGCTCCTATGAATTCTAGATGTTGAACTGGAAGAAGGTGGGACTTTGGGTAATTGATAACAAACCCTAGTAGCTCCAAGAGTCGAATAGTCATTTGCATGGACTGTAGAGCTCCTGCCTCTGAGGTGTTCTTCACCAGCCAACTGTCGAGATAAGGGAACACATGCACTCCCAGTCTGTGTAGCGACGCTGCAACCACCGCTAGGCATTTTGTAAACACCCTGGGCGCGAAGGCAAGCCCAAAGGGCAGCACACAATGCTGAAAGTGCTGTGTTCCCAGACAGAATCACAGATACTTCCTGTGAGCTGGAAGTATCGGAATGCGAGTGTAAGCATCCTTTAAGTCCAGAGAGCATAGCCAATTGTTTTTCTGAATCATGGGAAGAAGGGTGCCCAGGGAAACCATCCTGAACTTTTCTCTGACCAGATATTTGTTCAGGACCCTTAGGTCTAGGATGGGACGCATCCCCCCTGTTTTCTTTTGCACAAGGAAGTACCTGGAATAGAATCCCAGCCCTTCTTGCCCTGGTGGAACGGGCTAGACCGCACTGGCGCTGAGAAGGGCGGAGAGTTCCTCTGCAAGTACCTGCCTGTGCTGGAAGCTGAAAGACTGAGCTCCCGGTGGACAATTTGGAGGTCTGGAGATCAAATTGAGGGAGTACCCCAACCGGACTATTTGAAGAACCCACTGGTCGGAGGTTATGAGAGGCCACCTTTGGTGAAAAAAGTTTAGCCTTCCTCCGACCGGTAGATTGTCCAGCACAGGTACGTTTATGGCGGCTATGCTCAGCTGGAGTCAGTCAAAAGTCCGTCCCTTGCTTTTGCTGGGAAGCTGCAGGGGCCTGTCTGGGCGCACACTGTTCACGCGAACGAGCGCGCTGGGGCTGAGCCTGAGAAGGCTGTCGGGAAGGTGGATTGTACCTACGCTTATTGTAAGCATAGGGAGCATTCCTCCTTCCCCTGAAAAATCGTCTACCTGTTGAGGTAGATGCTGAAGGCGAGTTTGTCGAGGGTGGTTTCCCGCTGGTGGAGCTGCTCTACCACCTGCTCAACCTTCTCACCAAAAATATTATCCCTCCCCGCCCCCCCCGGCAAGGGACATCCGCAAGCCGCTGCTGGGTCCGATTGTCCAGGTCAGAGGCACGCAGCCATGAGAGTCTGCGCATCACTATACCTTGAGCAGCGGATCTGGACGCAACATCAAAAGTGTCATAAGCACCCCTGGACAGGAATTTACGACACGCCTTCAGGTGCCTGACCACCTCCTGAAAAGGCCTGGCGTGCTCGGGAGGGAGCTTATCCACCAAGTCCGCCAGCTGCTTAACATTGTTCTACATGTGAATGCTTGTGTAGAGTTGGTAGGACTGAATTTTGGACACGAGCATAGAGGACTGGTAAGCCTTCCTCCCAAAAGAGTCTAAAGTCCTAGCCTCTCGCCCCGGGGGCGCCAAGGCAAAATCTCTAGTACTTCTGGCTCTCTTGAGAAAGGAATCCACAACCGCAGAGTCTTGAGGTAACTGTGACCTCATCAACTCAGGTTCTCCATGGATCCCATATTGGGACTCCGCTTTCTTAGGGATGGTGGGATTAGATAATGGTTTCATCCAATTCCTCAGCAATGTCTCTTTAAGGACATTATACAGAGGAGCAGTGGATGACTCCTTAGGTGGCAAAAGATAGTCCAGGACCTCGAGCATCTCAGTCCTGGGCTCATCCTCATATACCACAGGGAAGGGAATGCCCTACAGACATCTCCCGGACAAAGGAGGAGAAGGACAGACTCTCCGGTGGAGAAAGCTTCCTCTCAGAGGAAGGAGTGGGATCAGAAGGAAGACCACAAGACTCCGCGGAAGAGAAATATCTGGGGTCTTCCCCTTAATCCCAGGAGGCATCCTCCTTGGCATCGGACAAGAGTTCACGAACTACACTCCAAAACTGGGCCCATCTCGACGCCGAGGACCCATGTCCTCGATGGCGATGTCGAGAGGTTGACTCCCATGCTGGCGGCGATGAAGCTCCCTCCATCGACCTCGAGTCAACCTGGGTGGCAGCCGAGGCCGCAAGCGGTACCGGCGGCGGGGACCTCACCACAGGCACAGAGCCAGCCTCCACTTCCATCGACTTTACCGAGGGCGCAAGCACCCCCGGTACCAGAACAGACTGATGCAGCAGCCCTTCCAGGAGACCTGGAAGAATAGCTCGAATGCTCTCCTCTAGAGTCGTTATCGAGGAAGGCTGTGGGGCCGGTACTGGAGTCGAAGTCAGAATCTGCGAAGGCCTGGGAGGCGGTGCCAGGCTGTCCGAAGATCAACGCACCTACACCTCTTGTACGGAGGGTGAGTGCTCCTCCCGGCGTGCCGAATCCCTTGACGCCCCAGAGCTCCCGGTACCGTGCCTCGAGGGAGACCGGTGCCGATGCTTCTTCGCCTTCGCTTGAAGCACGTCACCAGTGCTCCTCGGTACCGACGAGGACGTGGAATCCACACGCCTCCTCGGGGTTGGGTCCGACCGGTGGGCCTGCACAGCAGGAGCCTTCCAGACACCGAGTACACTTCTTGAAGCTGCTGGAAGGCTTCGATGACATCAGCGGAAAAATCGCAGCGGTGAAGTCAAACGGCTCGATTGTGCCAACTGAGGGCATAAAAAAGGAAACCGCGGAGGGGTGGCCCAAAATGGCCGCAACAGAACTGAAAGGAAACTTAATAAGGGCCAAAACTAAGGAAAAAAAGAGAGGTTTTGTTTTTTTTTTAGTAGAAAAGAAAAAAAAACAAAAAAAAAAAAGATGATGGGAAACAAGAAAAAAGTGGCAAACAGCATGTGAAAAGGCGCCAAAGTTTTTCCTGGGACTTAAGGGAGAGAGACTGACAAGCAGCCACTCTCCACCGTGGAAAAGAAAAAACTGAGGCGTGAATGGACGCGCAAGCGGGAAGATGGTCGCGCATGCGCAGTGCGTCCATCCCGCTCTCTGCTGGCTGTCGCAAAGCTCTTCAGATTTTAATAGAAAAAAATCTCTGTTCCTGGGGCCGCCGTGGACGCCGACCCACATGTGAGAACAAGCAGCCTGCTTGTCCCCGGAGAAATGGCAAAATTCTACTCACCCCGATTCCAAAAGAAACCAAGAAAAAGACAAGTGAACTCACCAATTACCGCCCAGTAGCATCTATCCCACTAGTAGTCAAACTGTTGGAAAGCATGGTAACCAAACAACTCGAAGATTGCATAAACAAATTCTCACTCTTACATGAATCACAATCAGGATTTTGCCCCCTCCATAGCACTGAAACAGTACTCGTAACGCTCCTGGCCAAATTCAAGCAGGAAACAGCAACAGGCAAAAGCGTACTTCTCCTTCAATTCGACATGTCTAGTGCTTTCGACATGGTAAACCACAATATATTACTAAGACTACTAGATTACTTCGGTATTGGTGGAAACATATTTAGTTGAATCAAGGGTTTCCTAACCACTTGAACATACCAAGTGAAATCAAATTCAAACATATCATCACCGTGGAAAGCCAAATGCGGACTACCTCAAGGATCACCACTATCACCGACCCTCTTCAATCTAATGATGACACCACTAGCCAAGTCTTTAGCCAACCAAGGCCTCAACCCATTCATCTATGCAGACGACGTCAAAATGTACATACCTTACAAACATGACCTGACAGAAATCTCCAATGAAATCAAGCTCAGCCTAAATATCATGAACTCATGGGCAAATGCATTTCAACTAAAACTCCATACAGATAAAACACACTGTCATCCTCTCATCCCAACACAATACGAACAAGCCCACAAACAAAAACACCCCAGACTACACCCTCTCTATCTCAGACAGCCTGAAAATCCTCGGCGTTACTATCGACCGTAACCTTACACTTGAGGGCCAAGTTAAATCTACAACAAAGAAAATGTTCCATTCAATTTGGAAACTCAAACGTGTGAAACCATTCTTCCCGAGGGAAACATTTTGTAATTTGATACAATCAATGGTACTAAGCCATGCAGACTACTGCAATGGAATATATGCGGGATGCAAAGAACAACTCAAAGAAACTTCAAACCGCTCAAAACACAGCAGCCAGGCTAATATTTGGGAAAACGCGATTCAAAAGCGCCAAACCTCTCCGAGATAAACTACACTGGCTACTAATCAAAGAATGCATTGCTTTCAAAATCTGCACCCTGGTCCATAAAATCATCTACGGAGAAGCCCCAGGCTACATGACAGACCTTAGACCTACCAACAAGAAACACAATCAGATCAGCACCAACATACCTAAATCTCCACTACCCAAGCTGCAAAGGACTCAAATACAAACTAACTTATGCATCCAGCTTCTCCTACATCAGCACGCAACTGTGGAACGCACTACCAAAAGCCGTGAAAACAACGTACGACCACCTAAACTTCCGGAAATCACTAAAAACTAACCTGTTCAAAAAGGCATGCCCCATCGACCCAACCTAAGTGCCTAAGCCTTGCAACACAACGAAACCAAAGCCTGAAACTGACATGGTATAACTCTTCCTCTGTACGAATCCCCAGTGTGTCTACAACACGTGAACTTTCTTCGACCACTATAACTCTTTGTATTTGTTTCTCTGCCGGAGATGGCGAACGCCTCTACGGTACTATGTAAGCCACGCTGAGCCTGCAAATAGGTGGGAAAATGTGGGATACAAATGTAACAAATAAAATAGATTGCTATATGTGGGACACAGGCCGTACAAGCTAGCCCGACACGCTAGCCCGACACCGGCCTTTGAGTTGCAATCTAAGTACCACTTGACATACCATTCATTTTTTAATTAGGAGATCCTCTGTGATTATCCCATGCTGTTTTGCATTCCGCCACCATTTTTTTCTCCACCACCTGGCACTGGGAAGCAAGGGTCCATTGAGCAACTCTCAAATAGAGGTGAGCTATGGGCGTGACATGCATTGTGGAGGCTATGTGGCCTAACAACTGAAACATCTGCCCAGCTGTGACCTACTGGCTGTGCTGGACATAAGTGGCGATGCGAATTAGAACATCCACCCGCACCTGAGGGAGGTAGACCCAAGCCTGAACTGTTTCTAGCAAGCTTCTTATGTACCAATTGCTGTACAGGGAGTTGGTGGAATTGGGTAGTCAATAACGAACCCTAGTAGCCCCAACACCCAAATAGATCGCCACATTGATTCTTGAGCACCTTCTTACGAAGTGCTCTTGACCAGCCAATTGTCTGGGTAGGAAATACATGAACTCCCAGTCTGTGTAGCGATGCTACAACTACAGCTGAACACCCTGGGAGCAGATGCAAGATCAAATGGCAGGACACAATGCTGGTAGTGGTGTTTCCCCACCTAAAATCTGAAATACTTGTGACCAGAAAGTATCTGTATGTGTTTGTAAGCATTCTAAGTCTAGAAAGCATAGTAATTCATTTGCCTGAATCATGGGAAGTAGGGTACTCAAGGAAACCATCCTGAACTTTTCTTTGACTAGGCATTTGTGTAGGGCCCTTAGTCTAGGGACGGGACAAATCCCCCTGTCTTTTGGGGCATGAGGAAGTACTTAGAATAGAATCCCTTCCCTTCTTCCCCTGGTGGAACTGGTTCGACCACATGGGCCTTTAGAAGAAAGGAGAATTCCTCTGCGAGCACTTCCTGGTGTTGAGAGCTGAATTTTGGTGCTCTTGGTGAACAATTTGGAGGAAGTTGCCGCCAACTGAGGGTGTAACCCACCCGGACTATTTGCACAACCCATTGGTCTGTGTAACAGAACTGTGTGCTTTAAGCCTGTAAAATTGCCTTTATTGAACCTTGAAATGCATTTCTCAGCAGGTGATGCATGTTTTATGTTAAAGCTGTTACAGAAAAGTGAATGTCTTCTTTTAGTTTTACTCAGTGAAAAAGTGAATCTACAGTACTGTGAGCAGTATATTTTTAAAACTTGTTGACTGGGCTCTGATTGGCCTGGAGTTTGAAATTATCCAGCAGTTGTTGCTGGCTGTTGCTTCAGTCTTAGCCCAGGACAAAAGAGAGACAGATCACTTTGCTGAAGCTCGGTGAATTATACGTCCTGATCTTCCCAAGTACTTTTAGACAATATGCAAATGTTTAGTTAGTGTTATAATTGTTCCATATTTCAGTTACCTGATATTCTTTGCTGAAGATCGCCTGGTGACTTGCCTGCCTGGTGCGAAGGTGGCGGACCTCATGCGTCACCTAGACAGGATTTTAGATAGTGCTGGGGAGGAGCCAGCTGTCTTGGTACATGTGGGTACCAATGACATAGGAAAATGTGGGAGAGAGGTTCTGGAAGCCAAATTTAGGCTCTTAGGAAGAAAGCTCAAATCCAGATCCTCTAGGGTGGCATTTTTTGAAATATTACCCATTCCACGCGCAGGGCCCAAGAGACAGGCAGAGCTCCGGAGTCTTAATGCATGGATGAGACAATGGTGCAAGGAGGAGGGTTTTAGTTTTGTCAGGAACTGGGTAACATTCTGGGGAAGGGGGGACCTATTCCGAAAGGATGGGCTCCACCTTAACCGGGATTGGACCGGGCTGCTGACATCATCATTTAAAAAAGAGATAGAGCCACTCTTACATGATGTGATAAGGAATAACAAGTCTAGCTTGAAGTGTCTATATGGAAATGCTAGGAGCCTAAGACATAAGATGGGAGAATTGGAATATATTGCACTGAAAGAAGAATTGGACATAATAGGCATCTCTGAGACCTGGTGGAAGGAGGATAACCAGTGGGACACTGTCATACTGGGGTACAAATTATATTGAAGTCACCCTGGACTGGATTGGGGGAGGAGTAGCATTGTACATTAACGAGAGGCTTGAATCAAATAGATTGAAAATTCTGCAGGAAACAAAAGACCTCTTGGAATCATTGTGGATCGAAATTCTATGTGTAAAGGAGAAAAGGACAGCGATAGGGATGTACTACCGTCCGCCCGACCAGGATGAGCAGACGGACGCAGTCATGTTAAAGGAAATTAGTGAGGCAAATAAATTAGGCAACGCAATAATAATGGGTGATTTTAATTACCCCCATATAGACTGGGTTAATGTAACATTAATCCAGTCTAACCCATTTTGGGATCTTGCCAGGTATTTGTGACCTGGATTGGCCACTGTTTGAAACAGGATGCTGGGCTTGATGGACCTTTGGTCTTTCCTAGTATGGCAATACTTATGTACTTATGTAACATCAGGGCACGCTAGGGAGGTAAACTTCCTCGATGAAATAAAGGACAACTTTATGGAGCAGCTAGTACAGGAGCCGACGAGAGAAGGAAAAATTCTAGACTTAGTCATTTGTGGAGCGCGTGATCCGGTACGGGAGGTAGCGGTCTGGGGGCCGCTTGACAACAGTGATCATAATATGATCGCCTTTGAAATTTGCCTTCAAAAAGTTAAGCATAGGAAGTCAAATATGTTAGCGTTTAACTTTATTTTTATTTTAAATCTTTTTATTAACTGGTATTCGCATAAAAAGATACATTTATGTACGTCAACCACAGCACATCACAATATATTACAACATGTTAACTTCTGATAACTATTACCATCAAAATGATATCTGGGTATTTCTTTTAAACAACCTTATGCTACCCCCTCCCTCCCCCTTCCCATCCCTTTTCCCCTCCCACCCCTCCCTCCCTCCCTCCTCTACTCCTCAAATTAGTGGCATTCTAGGCATAGCAGGACATATCAAGTATCGCACATATTCAACAATTAAGAAGTCTGCTCCTGGCTGCTGGTTGAAGAGTGTCCCAGAAACGGCTCCAGATGTTTGTCAGTTGTCTACCCACTTCTGTTTCAAAGTCTTGTACTCCACGTCTCTCTAATTTCAGCATCTCTATCATTTGTACCCTCCATTGGGCCAATGTTGGGCTGACACTCTCTCTCCAATTTGTCAGTAGTACTCTTTTCCCCTGCAGCATAGATCTCTGCAAAAACCCCTTCAAGCCCAGCACTTGAAAGGGATTCCCAAACTGATTAGTGGAGCACAATACAGGGAATGTGCGTATAGGGTGATACACCGTGCACATATGGCCCAAACACAGCTAGCAATTTTTTTTTTTTTTTTTTTGGGGGGGGGGGGTGAACTCCATGACATGCAAATGCTGTGGCAGAACAGATAATACATTCTACCATGCTTTTTGGGGGTACAGGATAATTAGGCAATTTTGGGGGGAAACCACTAATTATATGTCAAACCTATTGGGTCGGGATGTAACAGGAACAGCAGTGCAACTACTGTTAGATAAACCTGGGTCAATTAGAGGGGCCAACACCGGAAGAAACCATGCTGATTCGTAAACTTAATTTACTAACAAGGAAATGTATATTGAAATATTGGACGGCTGATACAGGGCCGGAATTTTGGCACTGGCGAAACCTTGTGCATCAGCTGATGATGTGGGAGGCGAAGGAAGGTAATAGATCACCAAAAAAGAAAAAATTCCTTAAAATCTGGGGTGTATACATAGATACACTGTCGCAGAGGGCGAACAGCTTGGTGCTTAATTTGTTGTAGCTGACAGACGAACACATAGTGATAGCAATATTGGAAAACGGTAATAGGGGGGGTAATAGGAATATAGGGATGGAGGAAATGTAAGGAAGTAATTGCAGAAGTTACTGTGTTAAGGATTGGTTGAAGTTGTTCGCTGCTGAGGCGCAATAGTTAAACTGTTGGAATTTTGAAACATTGTATTGGGCGGGAGGGGGGAGGGTTTTTTTTTTTTTTTAAACAAGAAAGATTGATAATTGACGTAGTTAAATGATTCACTGGTAGCTTGAACATGATTGAACTGATGTGTATTAAGAAAATGTAAAGTGAATCATGTTTGGCAATGTTATTAATAAAAATGTTGAAACATAAAAGATAGAAAACAGAGAGTAGGGTAGTTGCGGGGTCCCTCAGGGATCGGTGCTGGGACCTCTGCTTTTTAACATATTCATAAATGACCTAGAGATGGGGGTAACTAGTGAGGTAATCAAATTTGCCAATGACACAAAGTTATTCGAAGTAGTCAAAACGCGGGAAGATTGTGAAAAACAAGAGGTACCTTACGAGACTGGGCGTCTAAATGGCACATGACGTTTAATGTGAACAAGTGCAAAGTGATGCATGTGGGAAAGAGGAACCCAAACTATAACTACGTCATGCAAGGTTCAGCGCTGGGAGTCACAGAACGAGAAAGAGATCTAGGTGTCATTGCTGCTGTGCCTAGGAAAGCAAATAGAATGTTGGGTATCATTAGGAAAGGGATTGAAAACAGAAATAAGGATATTATTCTGCCATTGTATCGCTCCACGGTGCGACCGCACCTCGAGTATTGTGTTCAATTCTGGTCGCCCACCTCAAAAAAGACATATTGGAATTGGAAAACGTGCAGAGAAGGGCGACAAAGATGATACAGGGAATGGGATGACTTCCCTATCAGGATAGGCTGAAGAGCCTGGGGCTCTTCAGCTTGGAGAAAAGGCGGCTGAGAGGAGATATGATAGAGGTCTATAAGATGAGCGAAATGGAACAGGTCGATGTGGAGTGTCTGTTTACGCTTTCCAAAAATACTAGGACAAGGGGGCATGCGATGAAGCTGCAGTGTGGTAAAATGAATCGGAGGGGGGGGGGGGGGGGTCACGTGATGCTCTGAAGAAAGGAAGATGTGGTCCTGCGTTCTCCTAGGCCCTGGCTCCTTAAATTACATTTAAACACTGTAAATTCTTCAGAATGCGATTTAAAAGCAGCGGAATAGCAGCGTAACGGTACATGGAAAAATACCTGAGCTCGCCCGTGAGAACTATGGCGAGCAGAAGTGTGAAAAAAAGAGAAAGAAAAAACGAAGGCGCCAAGCGGCGTTGAAGAGGGCCCGCCAGCAAGCGGAAGTGCTCCGTTTACAGCGGAACAATTGCAGCAGTTAACTGAAGCGGTGGGTGCAGCACTGGACCCGAAACTGGAAAAACTATATAACCAAGTGTCTAACCTTGAATCGCTCCTAACCGACACGACCCAAAGAACTGGGGAGCTTGAACGCCGAGTGTCAGAAGTGGAGGACGCAGCGGGTCCTGTCGCGCAGAAACTTCAAAATATGGCCGCCACGGTGGACACATTAAAGGCAAAGATAGATGACCTGGAAAACAGGTCACGACGCGGGAACCTGCGGATAGTGGGGCTGCCTGAAGCAGTGACTGACAGAGTGCTTGTGACGGTTTTGGAAAAATGGTTGGCAGACGAGTTTGCACTGTCAGCTCATGCAGGAAAGCGTTGTCTCGAGTGAGCCCACCGTTTAGGCCGAAAACAAGAGGGGAAACAGTCCCCGCGGACAGTGATCATAAAGGTGCACAATTATGTGCACAAGGAAGAAATACTCAGAGGATTCCGTCAAAAACAGAATGAGCTTAAGTATGACTGGAACCAGATTCAAATTTTTCAGGATTACTCAGCAGCCCTCCAGGAGAAGCACAGACGATTTACACCATTATGCCAGAAACTACATGAGAAACAAAGGACTTTTATGCTGATATACCCCGCCATCTTGAAGGTAAAACATGAAGGGCGATGGAGACTGTTTGAGGACATTCTGGAGGCACAGAACTATATACAAGACTTGGAGCAGCTCGCACAGAACGGAGCGCAGACCTCCAGTAAAGGATGAAATGCTGGCGAGGGGAGCTACTTGAGGTACAAATGATTGTGATACTTAGAGAACTTTCATAGAGAGCTGCTGGACTAAATGCAGTATTGGGAGACTGTTAAACTTAGGGGAGTGGGAGCCAGGGGACACAGGAAGCCCCTTATGCCGATGGATACAATGGGTTTGGGTCACATGGGTTGGAAGCAGGGGAGGGATGGGAAGAGAAAGAGGGGGGAGGGAGGGTAAGGACAGAAGAAAAGGGCAATGAGTGGATGGGTGCAAGGGACTGGAGGGAACTGCAGAAGAAGAAGAGACATAGGAAGAGAACCAAGAGGAGAACCTGGTGGGTGGAGCACACATGAGAACTAAGGATTCCTGTGGGGAGGATGGGCTCCCTGGGAAGGGAAAGTAAGAGGGGATTTATTTATTTGACATGTGTTAATATAGCAATAACTAATCCGCCAAGTGGGAATCCACGCCTGATATCATGGAATGTAGGCGGGATTACATCCCCGGTTAAAAGGGCAAAACTTTTAGGCGCGCTGAAGAGGCACAGGGTGGGTATAGCTTGCCTTCAAGAAACGAGACTATCCCCAGAAAAGCATCGGAAACTGCAGAGATATTGGGTGGGAGAGATGTTTTGCTCCTCAGCAGTGGGCAGACGTGGAGGGATGGCCATTCTGATAAACAGGACCGCTGCAGTAAAGGCCAAGCTTTTGTTTGCGGATAGTGAGGAACACTCTCCGCAAACTATGCTGAATTTGCAGGGACAGGCACTGCTATTGGTGGCAGTGTATGCCCCGCAGACGGGTGGGAAGAAATTTTTTGCTGACCTCTTTGCGCAGTGCCAGAGACATGGAACAGATCCCATAATAGTGGCTGGGGATATGAATCAATGGACCCAATGATAGATAGAACAGGGCGTACGCGAGGGGGGGGGACTCCCGGACCTGGTGTGCTGGAGACCTTCTGCGGAGGACTGGGCTTGGTGGACTCTTGGCGAATGTTACATAAGGATGAACGTGACTTCACGCACACCTCGAGGGCCCACGGAACCCAGTCCAGGATAGACTATATACTGGTGGCACAACAGCTGTTCTCCCGGATTGTGGAGGCAGAGGTGGGTCCGGAGGAGGTCTCTGACCACGCCATGGTCTGGGTGGACATAGAATCCCGGCCATATTATAGTACTTTGGGGGGCTAGCAATTCCCAGCATCTCTCTACGCATCTCCAGAGTTTGCAGACTATCTTGCACACAGGTGGGAAGATTTTGTGACGAACAATGAGCAGCATGTGGACAATCCGAGCTTTTTTTGGCCCACAGCTAAAACTGTCATGCGTGGGGAGGTGATTGCGTATGTAGGTCGGAGGAACCGAAGGATAGCGCAGAGGGTAGTGGAACTGGAAAGGAAGGTCAAGCTGGCAAGGAGGAGGTATGCAGAGAACCCCACCAGGGTCTTGTTAGAATCCCTGACTGCTGTTAGAATCGAATTGAATAGCTTGCTACAGGAGAGATACATGAAGGCGACGATTGTATGCAAGTACAATCTTAGCAGATATGGGGATAGACCGGGCGGTATGCTAGCGCGGCTGATCAAAGGAACGCGTAGAATGCACGTTGTTACTAGGCTTCGCAGAACATCTGGCGAATACACATCGAACCCGGAGGAGATAGCGGAAATTTTTAGGAAGCATTTTGAAGGTCTATACTCAGAGGAGGACACAGGGTCAGGGGTGTAAGACAAGATCAGGAAGTATTTGAGCCGATCGAAAATATGCCTCAGCTAACGGAAGAACAGAGAGACTCTCTTGACTCTCCCCTAAGCGTAAAGGAGGTGCTGAAGGCAATACAGGCGTTAAAGCTGCACTCAGCCCGAGGTCCAGATGAGTTCTCGGGTGATTTTTATAAGATGTTGAAAGACCAGGTGGTGGGCCCCCTGATAAGCTTATATGAGGAGGCGACGGAGGAGGGACAGCTCCCTAGATACGCTAATGAGGCGCTGATTAGCCTCATACCAAAATCAGGCAGAGACTCATTGGAACCGGCAGCCTATAGGCCTATCTCCTTAATAAACGTAGACATCAAGATTCTGTCGCGGGTTTTGGCAGAGAGATTGGCACAAGCACTGCCCTCCATAATTGGAGGGGAGCAGGTTGGTTTTGTTCAAGGCAGGCACTCCGTGATCAATGTGAGGAAGCTGATAGCAGCCGTGACAGAGGCACCTGAGAAGACACCTAAGGGCCTAGTGATCAGTTTAGATGCGGAGCGTGCTTTTGATAGGGTGGTGTGGCAATTTATGTACGAGACCCTAAACTGGATTGGCATACGGGGATGGTTTGCGAGGGCAGTGGAGGCACTGTATGCGGATCCGCGGGCCAGACTGTTGGTGAATGGGGTTCGAACCAATGAAATTCTGATAAGGAGGAACGAGACAGGGCTGTCCACTGTCCCCCCTGCTTTTCTTGGTAGCTTTAGAGCCCCTGCTGTGCATCATTAGGAGAACCCCAGGAATCAAATGGATGAGGGCAGGTGGCGAAGTGGTACAGCTCTTAGCGTATGCAGATGTCCTGCTGTTGCCGGTAGATGACCCACAGACCTCGGTGGCCTGTTTACTGGAGGAGATTGAGAAGTATGGGAGACTCTCAAGGTTTTGTTTAAATCTTTCCAAGTCTCTGGCACTCCCAATTTCAGATAGCGTTAAGCGGGAGTGGGAGGGCCCCTTCCCCTTCAGGTGGGCAGAAAGACAGCTGAAGTACCTGGGGATGGAAGTGTCGGTTAACATATCCACACTGTACAAGAAAAATGTACGGCCACTGCTAGCAGACACCAGGCGCTTGCTGGGAATCTGGGGCTCCTGTCCTCTCTCCCTGCTGGGACGTATTGAGGCATATTTTCAAAGCACTTTGGGAGGCTAAGTTCCATAGGTTTCTATGGAACTTTGGGAGGCTAAGTGCTTTGAAAATATGCCTCATTGCCCTCTACAACATGATGATAGTATTGAAGTGGCTTTATAAATTTCAGGTGTTGCCATTGCACCTGCGGGGGAGGGAGGAGAGGGAGTTACAAGCACTACTACGGAAATTTCTTTGGAATAGCAGGCATCCCAGAATTTCTTTGGAAGTGCTGTATTCTACTACTACTATAAATCACTTCTATAGCGCTACCAGTCGTACGCAGTGCTTTACAATTGAACATGAAGAAAGACAGTCCCTGCTCAAAAGAGCTTACAATCTAAATCAGGACAAACAGACAGGATCAATAAGGATAAGGGAAGGACAAACAGAAGGACACAAGGATAAGATAAAAGTGACAAGTCAGGCGTCGAAAGCAGCATCAAACAGGTAGGCCATTAGCCCGGACTTGAAGGCAGCCAGGGATGGCTGCCTTCAAATAAGCCTAAAACACATGGGGGGATGGGATTGCTCAATATTAGGTACCTCACTATTTCATGCACGAGACATGTAAGAGACTGGCTGGCGGGGAGTCACCAGTTTACGAATACTCGGCTGGAGGCCTCTCTCACGCCAGAGGTGCATTTGAGCTGTTTATTATATACTACCAAGAGGCCTGCGGGCATGCCCCCTTTGAACTGATTTACCCGCTCGGCGAGAGCGATGTGGCGATGGCTGTGCCGCAGGCATGGTTTTTCTGCAGCAGCCACACCTTTTGTTTCACTGAGTCTAAATCCTGACTTCCCGGCCGGGACAATGGCAAAATCATTTACGCACTGGAAGCAGAAAGGCATTTATTATTTATATCAGCTGCTGAATGATGAGAGACAGCTCAAGCCTTTCGAAGAGATTCTGCTTCTTTCTGTAATATGGCTTACTCACCTTAGATTTCTATGCGTATGTTCAGGTAAAGCACTACGCTCCTCACTCACTGGGAGCGTTTAACCTGAGTGAAGACGTTCAGGACATGCTGTCGACGGCACTTACCCTGGGATCTCAAAACATAGTACCATTATGCTTTCATCACAGGCATCTTCTGAATACCACAGAAGATATTGACTATTGTAAAACGGCGAGGAGCTGGTCGCAGGAACTAGGGGTTGAATTAGATGCAGAGATGTTCCAGAGCTACCTGCTGGCTAATTTGCACAGGACACCATTTATTCGACAGTGGGAACAGCAGTATAAGTTTGCTCTGCGGGCCTACATGGCACCGGCCAGGGCCAGGAGAGCGGGCTTTGGAACGGGGACTTGCCCCAAGTGTGGAGCAGCAATGGCAACCCTGGGACACATGTTCTGGCTTTGTCCGGGTATTAGACAGTTTTGGATACAAATACTGGCAGAAACTGGATAATGCTGGCAACGGAAAGTAGCTGCTAACCCATTGCTATTGTTTGACATCTTTAATGTGGCGAAACCCATTTCATCAGGATTTGTGGGTTTTCTACAAAGGATGACATTGATTGGAAGAAAGTGATACTGCTTAAATGGAGGGAGGAACAGTCACCTACCAGGGAACTGTGGAGATCAAAAATGACAGAGCTGCTGCACTTGGAGTTGTGTGGGACTGCTACCTTAGTGGACCAAGGAAAAGACCCGAACGCCTTCAGGAGAGTCTGGGAGCGATATTGGAATACTCTCCACACCACGTCGAAGCGAAGAATCCTTCATAAGCTGGCTGGTAAAAATGGACATAAACCAGCACCTTCTACTGCATAAGATAATATTTCCCCTATCCACTCAGGCACCAAGAGGAAGAGGGGAGGGAGGGGGGGTGGTTTGGCTAGGAAGAAAATAGGAGGGGGGAGGGGGAGAATCAGCTGGTTAAATGGGGGGGAGGCTGGGGTGGGAGAGGGGATGCGAAGGGGTGGAAGGGATAAGTGGGGACAATGCTTGATAACAGAGTCCGTGGGGTAATACTTATAAATGGTTGTTTAAACTTTAGCATTCTGTATATCTTAAAAGTTTGTAATGTTCTGTTTAACTTGTCATCCATAAGCTGCTGAACACAAGGAGAGGCGGGGGAGGGTTTTTTGTGGGGGGTAAGGGGAAAAATGTTTAAAAACCTTTGGATGCTGATTAATTTTCAGTTGTTTGCATGCAGCAGGCCTGGGTTTGAGTTCTGTGAGGAACAATGTTTTGATTCGATGTATAATGCTGAACTTTCAATAAAACTTATTTAAAAATAAAATGAATCGGAGGAAATTTTTTCTTCACTCAACGCATAGTTAAACTCTGGATAATTCGCTGCCGGAAAAGGTGGTTAAGGCGGTTAGCGGACTTCAAAAAGGGGTTGGACGGCTCCCTGGAGGAAAAAGCCATAGAATGTTATTGAATGGACAAGGGAATAATACAGTATTTCTAGGATGGGCGGGACAAATTGCTTGTTCTTTTGGCCGCTGTCGGTGACAGGGTGCTGGGCTCGATGGACCCTTGGTCTGTCCAAGTATGGCTATGCTTATGTACTTATGACAATAAACAATATTTAGTTTATTGCCTCTCTGTCTGGACTGATAAAGAATCCTGCTGGTTTGAGTGTTGGGTCTGTGAGTGCTTTCCGGGAACTGTGGGACTGGGAGTATGGCCCCCAGTAACCTAGAAATCACTGGGGATAATTTGAGAGCAGGAGACTCACCCAGAGGTGGTTGTGAACCAGTTGGTGGGAGGAAGGTGCTAGTGTAGAGCACAAGCAGCAGGTGCAGGTGGACGAGCTGTGCTGGGAAAAGACCCTCTAAGTGGCCACAGGATAACCCAAGGCAGGTGGCTACGCATTTCGTGACAGTCTGAGTATACAAGGGGCCACCTTTCTTGGAAAAAAATTAGCCTCCTTCCTGCCAGTAGGTTATTTGGAATGGATACCATTACTTCAGTTATGCTCTACAAAAGCCAGTCAAAAGATCATCCCTTGCTTAGACTGTGGCTGGGACTTCCGAGTCTGCTGCTGCTAAGGGCAGGAGCCCGAAAGCTAGGCCTGCTGCAGAGGACAGGAGGAAGGAATAAACTCTCACCTTTGAGAGTAGAAGGCACTCTTTCTGCCAGTGAGGAGAGAAACCAAGGAGTAGGGTAGATTGGCTCTTTCAATACACTGAGAGAGAAACTGGTTCAAAAAGGTGATCTTTAGTGGAACAACTTAAATGACTCAACACAGCTGCTGTGTTTCGTTGTCAAAACACCTGCTTTAGGAGTCTTGTGATGTACGATGTGTATAGATAGGCAATGTTTCCAAGATCACATGTAACTTTAATAGAATAAAGTAGATTCAATGTCCGTGGATACGTATGAAGCTTCTGTGAAAAACAAAGGAAACTTTAAAAAGCCAAAAATTCTACAAATTAAACAAAGAGGGAATAAAGATAAATAAAACAAAAATAAGTGTCCTTCTACTCACGCAAGGAAAGGAAGACAGCAAAAAACTACAGAATAACTGTGTGTCAGAGACATGGGGCATTCCGTCTGATCAGCTGTGCGCAAAAGATCAAATGTTTGTACGTTTGGGAAGCTTGCCAGGTGCCCTTGGCCTGGATTGGCCGCTGTCATGGACAGGATGCTGGGCTCGATTTCCCAGTGTGGCATTACTTATGTACTTATATACTTATGTACTTAAACTGAGGGTCCTGTGCAAGTACAAAGGGCAGGAGGCACCTGTGCGATTGGGCCTGCCAAAGGTTTCAAGAATGATTCTTATGTTGTGCAGCATCTGACCAGGGGCTCTGTCGGTGACGTCACCTATCTATGAAAATACTCTGTCCTGTTTGTCCTCGTAGAATACACTACCTTGAGTGAATTTTTCATAAAGGCAGTTAATAAATCCCAATAAATATTATAAATAAAGTTGTAAAATCAGTGGCCTAAAGGATGCGGCCAAGGCAACCAACAGAACAGAATTCAAAAGAGGACTGGAAAAATTCCTGGAGAAAAACCCAAAATAATTACATATGTAGACTTAGCCATTGTTCATCCCTGAAAATTTAAGTATGGGAAATAAATCTACTTTGTGGGATCTGAAGTATTTGTGACCTAGATTGGCCAGCTCAAGATGGCTTTTCTGTCGTTATGTTCTCCTACACCCACCCTCTTTGTTAATCATCTCTTTCTCTCTCAGACATCCTCCCCTGATTCTGAAATAACATTCTATTTCATGTTTGTTAATCAACTCTTTCTCCTCACACTCTTTCTTCTTACCAGCATGCTGTCCATGGATGATGTTCAAGGTTCCATCAGGAGCTCCTGAGTCTTGAAGCAGTTTGGCAAGGAACATGGTTGCTCCTGGAACACGTTCTGATGGTTTCATCAAAAAGGTATTGCCACACACCATAGCCATTGGAAACATCCAGAGAGGGATCATAGCAGGAAAATTGAATGGAGCAATTCCTGCACATACTCCTAGTGGCAACCGGAAGGTGTAGGTATCCATATCTTTGGTGATAGAGGGTAAGGTTTCTCCAAGCATAAGAGATGTCACACTACAGGCATGCTCAACCACTTCTGCAATGGTAAGAGAAACTACATGTCATCACTTTCATCAAAGGGAATACCACTACTACTACTACTATTTAACATTTCTAGAGCGCTACAAAGTGTACGCAGCGCTGTACAAACACAGAAGAAAGACAGTCCCTGCTCAAAGAGCTTACAATCTAATAGACAAAAAGTAAAGCATTTAAATTTAAAATATTTAAGCAGTCAAGCACAAGAGAACAGTCACAGAAGGACAGAAGATGTTGAAGGGTGGTCAGTGTGATTAGGTGTAACTCTGGTTGGAGTAGTGGGAGAAGGTGATAGAAGAATAGAAATGGGTGAGGTAAAGTAATGAGTGGGTTGATAGGGAGGTTATATAAGACATGTCACTCTAGGGGTGGGTGGGTAGAGGGGTAGGGTGGGTGGAAGCAGGAGAAGGTATTCTCTGCAGCCTATCTGTGAGATGGAAAATGCTCTCTGAAGCTGCTGCTATAAGTTGTTAGTTTTCTCTCCCTGAAAGAGATCCAAGCCACACCCACGAAGTTCAAACTGTCAGTGGGGAGGGTGAGGGGAGGAAATGGCAGTGCTTGATGAAAAAGAGAGCTCAGTTTGATAGGAGATATACTATAGGATGTCATTCTGAGGCCAGGCTAAGTCTAAAGCAGGAGAAGGTATTCTCTGCAGCCTATCTGTGAAATGGAAAATGCTCTCTGAAGCTGCTGCTATAAGTTGTTAGTTTTCTCTCCCTGAAAGAGATCCAAGCCACACCCACGAAGTTCAAAGGGGAGGAAATGGCAGTGCTTGATGAAAAAGAGAGCTCAGTTTGATAGGAGATATACTATAGGATGTCATTCTGAGGCCAGGCTAAGTCTAAAGCAGGAGAAGGTATTCTCTGCAGCCTATCTGTGAGATGGAAAATGCTCTCTGAAGCTGCTGCTATAAGTTGTTAGTTTTCTCTCCCTGAAAGAGATCCAAGCCACACCCACGAAGTTCAAACTGTCAGTGGGGAGGGTGAGGGGAGGAAATGGCAGTGCTTGATGAAAAAGAGAGCTCAGTTTGATAGGAGATATACTATAGGATGTCATTCTGTCAGTGGGGAGGGTGAGGGGAGGAAATGGCAGTGCTTGATGAAAAAGAGAGCTCAGTTTGATAGGAGATATACTATAGGATGTCATTCTGAGGCCAGGCTAAGTCTAAAGCAGGAGAAGGTATTCTCTGCAGCCTATCTGTGAGATGGAAAATGCTCTCTGAAGCTGCTGCTATAAGTTGTTAGTTTTCTCTCCCTGAAAGAGATCCAAGCCACACCCACGAAGTTCAAACTGTCAGTGGGGAGGGTGAGGGGAGGAAATGGCAGTGCTTGATGAAAAAGAGAGCTCAGTTTGATAGGAGATATACTATAGGATGTCATTCTGAGGCCAGGCTAAGTCTAAAGCAGGAGAAGGTATTCTCTGCAGCCTATCTGTGAGATGGAAAATGCTCTCTGAAGCTGCTGCTATAAGTTGTTAGTTTTCTCTCCCTGAAAGAGATCCAAGCCACACCCACGAAGTTCAAACTGTCAGTGGGGAGGGTGAGGGGAGGAAATGGCAGTGCTTGATGAAAAAGAGAGCTCAGTTTGATAGGAGATATACTATAGGATGTCATTCTGAGGCCAGGCTAAGTCTAAAGCAGGAGAAGGTATTCTCTGCAGCCTATCTGTGAGATGGAAAATGCTCTCTGAAGCTGCTGCTATAAGTTGTTAGTTTTCTCTCCCTGAAAGAGATCCAAGCCACACCCACGAAGTTCAAACTGTCAGTGGGGAGGGTGAGGGGAGGAAATGGCAGTGCTTGATGAAAAAGAGAGCTCAGTTTGATAGGAGATATACTATAGGATGTCATTCTGAGGCCAGGCTAAGTCTAAAGCAGGAGAAGGTATTCTCTGCAGCCTATCTGTGAGATGGAAAATGCTCTCTGAAGCTGCTGCTATAAGTTGTTAGTTTTCTCTCCCTGAAAGAGATCCAAGCCACACCCACGAAGTTCAAACTGTCAGTGGGGAGGGTGAGGGGAGGAAATGGCAGTGCTTGATGAAAAAGAGAGCTCAGTTTGATAGGAGATATACTATAGGATGTCATTCTGAGGCCAGGCTAAGTCTAAAGCAGGAGAAGGTATTCTCTGCAGCCTATCTGTGAGATGGAAAATGCTCTCTGAAGCTGCTGCTATAAGTTGTTAGTTTTCTCTCCCTGAAAGAGATCCAAGCCACACCCACGAAGTTCAAACTGTCAGTGGGGAGGGTGAGGGGAGGAAATGGCAGTGCTTGATGAAAAGAGAGCTCAGTTTGATAGGAGATATACTATAGGATGTCATTCTGAGGCCAGGCTAAGTCTAAAGCAGGAGAAGGTATTCTCTGCAGCCTATCTGTGAGATGGAAAATGCTCTCTGAAGCTGCTGCTATAAGTTGTTAGTTTTCTCTCCCTGAAAGAGATCCAAGCCACACCCACGAAGTTCAAACTGTCAGTGGGGAGGGTGAGGGGAGGAAATGGCAGTGCTTGATGAAAAAGAGAGCTCAGTTTGATAGGAGATATACTATAGGATGTCATTCTGAGGCCAGGCTAAGTCTAAAGCAGGAGAAGGTATTCTCTGCAGCCTATCTGTGAGATGGAAAATGCTCTCTGAAGCTGCTGCTATAAGTTGTTAGTTTTCTCTCCCTGAAAGAGATCCAAGCCACACCCACGAAGTTCAAACTGTCAGTGGGGAGGGTGAGGGGAGGAAATGGCAGTGCTTGATGAAAAAGAGAGCTCAGTTTGATAGGAGATATACTATAGGATGTCATTCTGAGGCCAGGCTAAGTCTAAAGCAGGAGAAGGTATTCTCTGCAGCCTATCTGTGAGACTTCTTTCCCTGGGACACTTATCAGCAGATGAAAGAGATACTCCAAATTTAACAATTATCAGAAATGATAAAACATATGCTGACCTGTTCACCATAAATAGATAATAGTAAAAAAGAAACCCAAACACAAGAAAAACACACTTAGGGATCAACCAAAACAATTTATGACTTAGGACGTTTTTCCCTTTTATTTTGTTTTAAATTTCTTTGTCAACCCTTCTCCCTTAGGTTCTCTCTGCCCTTCCCTTTCACTTCCAATCTCTCTTCTTTGGTGGACATTAACAGTGGGCAGATCTAATGATGGCTCATCTCCTGTGTGCTTGGACCTCGTAGCTGCTATCCTATCCAGGTCTGGCTTTTCTCTGTCCTGGTCACCTACTAAAGTAACTCTCCTTGATCCAGACAAGGATCAAATTTTAAGCTTTCAGCATGTTTCCAACCCTGCCTTGAACTATCCTCATTTTTCCTTATTATCAACAGTTCCCCAAACCATATTTCTCTACCCCAATGTTCTTCCCCCATTACTTACGGAGGCCACGGAACACATCACCCTCAGCATCAGCCAGTGTCTTCCCCTGTTCCAACGTAATGATTTTAGCTATTTCTTTCTGCAAATGAACACACACAAGAAATGCTAAAGTAAACCATATTAGCTTTAGGGAATGAACCTATGTGACAGAACAGTGGGGTTTTAAAGCCTGTAAAACTGCCTTAATTATTTCCTGAAGTGTATTTCTTCTAGAGGCTAGCAGGTGGTGTATGTTTTACATTAAAGCTGTTATAAAAAAAAAACTGAATGCTCCCTCTTTAGTTTGACTCAGTGAGGAAGTGATCTACAGTACTGTGAGCAGTATACTTTTAAAACTTGTTGTTCTGGGCTCCGATTGGCCCAGGAGCACAATTTCATTTGGATTTTACTGGCTTTTTCCTCAGTCTTAGCCAGGGAGATTTCTTTGCCGAGGTCCTGTGATCAGTTATATTTGATAATCTGTGAGCAGTATATTTCCTGATCTCCCCAGATACTTTTTAGAAAGCAAACAAATGTTTAGATAGTATGATAATTGATCCATATTTTAGTTACCTGTTATTGTTTGCCTCTCTGTCTAAACTGATAAAGAATCCTGGTGGCTTGTTCATTGGGTCTGTAGGTGCTTTCCAGGAACTGTGGGACCACTGGGAGAGTGGCCCCAGTAACCTAGAAATCACCAGGGATAATTTGAGAGGAGGCAGTTGTGACCCAGTCAGTGGGAGGAGGGTACTAGTGTAGAGAACAAGCAGCAGGTCCAGGCGGACCTGAGCTGTGCTGGGGATAGGCCCTCTAAGTGGCCGTGGGGGTAACACCAGGTGGACAGCTAGGCGTTTAGTGACAACCTACTATTTAGATGTTAAGGGGTCATTGATGGACATGTTAATTAACAGGGTCCCATGAAACATTTTTAAGTGCATCGAAATCACCATGTGATGCTGGAACTAGTCCCAGCACATACATTATCTCACCAGGTTATCTTTGATGAGTTGCTGGTACCGCAGGAAGATCTGTTGACGACTGAGGATAGATTTCCCTGTCCAAAGCTTGAAGGCTTGCTTACATGAACTCACTGCTGCCTCCATCTCATCTTGTGTGGCCTTTGGAACCCGACCAATTGTCTCATTAGTGGCCTAAATGAAATTAAAGCTATATTATTTTCAATTATCACATTATTTTTCTTATTTAAGAAGGCACAGGAAAAAAACAGAAAAAGAGTCAAATATTTTTCCCCAGCAATAAAAAAATAAGAATTGCCATACTGGTGAAACCAGAGGCCCATCTAGCCCAATATCCTGCTTCAAATAGTAGCCAAACCATGTCACAAGTACCTGGCAGAATACCAAAAAATTCCAAGACTACATGCTGCCTATTCTAAGGGATAAGAAGTGGCTTTCTTCAGGTCTATCTTAATAATAGTTTAACTCCAGGAACTTCCCAAACTAAACACAGCTACAATGTGTTGTTTTTTTAACCACCTCCTTAGGCAAAGAGCTCCAGACTATGCATCGAGTGAAAATATTTTTTTTCTATTTATTTTTAAACATATTACTCAAAGTGCAAATTCAAGGTCCCAGAGATGCAGGGTGATATTCATGAAGTGAGCTTTAAAAAAGAGGCAGTCTCAAAGCCAAGAGCTAGACAGTAATAGCTTCAAAATCTCTGCCTTTCCACAAAATCACCAGGAGACAATCCTAAACAAAGGCATAAAGGGGTATAACTTGCAGGGAGTAAAAGGCAGTGCATGGACCATGTTGGTCTTTATCTGCTGTCATTTACTATGCTACTATATGATCAAGCAATCATCACTGTATAATCTACCAGTGCATACTATATTAGTGCTATAAAGCGAATGCTACATACCTGTAGAAGGTATTCTCCGAGGACAGCAGGCTGATTGTTCTCACTGATGGGTGACGTCCTCGGCAGCCCCTCCAATCGGAATCTTCCTAGCAAGGTCCTTTGCTAGCTCTCGCGCGGCCGTCTTCCCGCCCGAAACCGGCTCGAGCCGGCCAGTCCAGTATGTAGCAAGACAATACACTTCAAGGGAAGACACAACTCCAACGGGGAGGAGGCCGGGTTTGTGAGAACAATCAGCCTGCTGTCCTCGGAGAATACCTTCTACAGGTATGTAGCATTCGCTTTCTCCGAGGACAAGCAGGCTGCTTGTTCTCACTGATGGGGTATCCCTAGCCCCCAGGCTCACTCAAAACAACAACCATGGTCAATTGGGCCTCGCAACGGCGAGGACATAACTGAGATTGACCTAAAAAATTTACCAACTAACTGAGAGTGCAGCCTGGAACAGAACAAACAGGGCCCTCGGGGGGTGGAGTTGGATCCTAAAGCCCAAACAGGTTCTGAAGAACTGACTGCCCGAACCGACTGTCGCGTCGGGTATCCTGCTGCAGGCAGTAATGAGATGTGAATGTGTGGACAGATGACCACGTCGCAGCTTTGCAAATTTCTTCAATGGAGGCTGACTTCAAGTGGGCTACCGACGCTGCCATGGCTCTAACATTATGAGCTGTGACATGACCCTCAAGAGCCAGCCCCGTCTGGGCATAAGTGAAGGAAATGCAATCTGCTAGCCAATTGGATATGGTGCGTTTCCCTACAGCCACTCCCCTCCTATTGGGATCAAAAGAAACAAACAATTGGGCGGACTGTCTGTGGGGCTGTGTCCGCTCCAGGTAGAAGGCCAATGCTCTCTTGCAGTCCAATGTGTGCAGCTGACGTTCAGCAGGGCAGGAATGAGGACGGGGAAAGAATGTTGGCAAGACAATTGACTGGTTCAGATGGAACTCCGACACGACCTTTGGCAAGAACTTAGGGTGAGTGCGGAGGACTACTCTGTTATGATGAAATTTAGTGTAAGGGGCCTGGGCTACCAGGGCCTGAAGCTCACTGACTCTACGAGCTGAAGTAACTGCCACCAAGAAAATGACCTTCCAGGTCAAGTACTTCAGATGGCAGGAATTCAGTGGCTCAAAAGGAGGTTTCATCAGCTGGGTGAGAACGACATTGAGATCCCATGACACTGTAGGAGGCTTGACAGGGGGCTTTGACAAAAGCAAACCTCTCATGAAGCGAACTAAAGGCTGTCCTGAGATCGGCTTACCTTCCACATGGTAATGGTATGTACTGATTGCGCTAAGGTGAACTCTTACAGAGTTGGTCTTTAGACCAGACTCAGACAAGTGCAGAAGGTATTCAAGCAGGGTCTGTGTAGGACAAGAGCGAGGAGCTAGGGCCTTGCTGTCACACCAGACGACAAACCTCCTCCACAGAAAGAAGTAACTCCTCTTAGTGGAATCTTTCCTGGAAGCAAGCAAGACGCGGGAGACACCCTCTGACAGACCCAAAGAGGCAAAGTCTACGCCCTCAACATCCAGGCCGTGAGAGCCAGGGACCGGAGGCTGGGATGCAGAAGAGCCCCTTCGTCCTGCGTGATGAGGGTCGGAAAACACTCCAATCTCCACAGTTCTTCGGAGGATAACTCCAGAAGAAGAGGGAACCAGATCTGACGCGGCCAAAAAGGAGCAATCAGAATCATGGTGCCTCGGTCTTGCTTGAGTTTCAACAAAGTCTTTCCCACCAGAGGAATGGGAGGATAAGCATACAGCAGGCCCTCCCCCCAATCCAGGAGGAAGGCATCCAATGCTAGTCTGCCGGGGGCCTGAAGCCTGGAACAGAACTGAGGGACTTTGTGGCTCACTCGAGATGCGAAGAGATCCACCAAGGGGGTGCCCCACGCTTGGAAGATCTGGCGCACCACTCTGGAGTTGAGCGACCACTCGTGCGGTTGCATAATCCGGCTCAGTCTGTCGGCCAGACTGTTGTTTACGCCTGCCAGATATGTGGCTTGGAGAACCATGCCGAGACGGCGAGCCCAAAGCCACATGCTGACGGCTTCCTGACACAGGGGGCGAGATCCGGTGCCCCCCTGCTTGTTGACATAGTACATGGCAACCTGATTGTCTGTCTGAATTTGGATAATTTGATGGGACAGCCGATCTCTGAAAGCCTTCAGAGCGTTCCAGATCGCTCGCAACTCCAGGAGATTGATCTGTAGACCGCGTTCCTGGAGGGACCAGCTTCCTTGGGTGTGAAGCCCATCGACATGAGCTCCCCATCCCAGGAGAGACGCATCCGTTGTCAGCACTTTCTGTGGCTGAGGATTTTGGAAAGGACGTCCCAGAGTCAAATTGGACCAGATTGTCCACCAATACAGGGATTCGAGAAAACTCGTGGACAGGTGGATCACGTCTTCTAGACCCCCAGCAGCCTGATACCACTGGGAGGCTAGGGTCCATTGAGCAGATCTCATGTGAAGACGGCCATGGGAGTCACATGAACTGTGGAGGCCATGTGGCCCAGCAATCTCAACATCTGCCGAGCTGTGATCTGCTGGGACGCTCGCACCCGCGAGACGAGGGACAACAAGTTGTTGGCTCTCGCCTCTGGGAGATAGGCACGAGCCGTCCGAGAATCCAGCAGAGCTCCTATGAATTCGAGTTTCTGCACTGGTAGAAGATGGGACTTTGGGTAATTTATCACAAACCCCAGTAGCTCCAGGAGGCGAATAGTCATCTGCATGGACTGCAGGGCTCCTGCCTCGGATGTGTTCTTCACCAGCCAATCGTCGAGATATGGGAACACGTGCACCCCTAGCCTGCGAAGCGCCGCTGCTACCACAGCTAGGCACTTTGTGAACACCCTGGGCGCAGAGGCGAGCCCAAAGGGTAGCACACAGTACTGGAAGTGGCGTGTGCCCAACTGAAATCGCAGATACTGCCTGTGAGCTGGCAGTATCGGGATGTGTGTGTAGGCATCCTTCAAGTCCAGAGAGCATAGCCAATCGTTTTGTTGAATCATGGGGAGAAGGGTGCCCAGGGAAAGCATCCTGAACTTTTCTTTTACGAGATATTTGTTCAGGGCCCTTAGGTCTAGGATGGGACGCATCCCCCCTGTTTTCTTTTCCACAAGGAAGTACCTGGAATAGAATCCCAGCCCTTCTTGCCCGGATGGCACGGGCTCGACCGCATTGGCGCTGAGAAGGGCAGAGAGTTCCTCTGCAAGTACCTGCTTGTGCTGGAAGCTGTAACACTGAGCTCCCGGTGGACAATTTGGAGGTTTTGAGGCCAAATTGAGGGTGTATCCTTGCCGGACTATTTGCAGAACCCACTGATCGGAGGTTATGAGAGGCCACCTTTGGTGAAAAGCTTTCAACCTCCCTCCGACTGGCAGGTCGCCCGACACTGACACTTGGATGTCGGCTATGCTCTGCTGGAGCCAGTCAAAAGCTCGCCCCTTGCTTCTGCTGGGGAGCCGCGGGGCCTTGCTGAGGCGCACGCTGCTGACGAGAGCGAGCGCGCTGGGGCTTAGCCTGGGCCGCAGGCTGTCGGGAAGGAGGATTGTACCTACGCTTACCAGAAGTATAGGGAACAGTCTTCCTTCCCCCGAAAAATCGTCTACCTGTAGAGGTAGAAGCTGAAGGCTGCCGGCGGGAGAACTTGTCGAATGCGGTGTCCCGCTGGTGGAGAGACTCTACCACCTGCTCGACTTTTTCTCCAAAAATGTTGTCCGCACGGCAAGGCGAGTCCGCAATCCGCTGCTGGAGTCTATTCTCCAGGTCGGCAGCACGCAGCCATGAGAGCCTGCGCATCACCACACCTTGAGCAGCGGCCCTGGACGCAACATCAAAAGTGTCATAAACTCCTCTGGCCAGGAATTTTCTGCACGCCTTCAGCTGCCTGACCACCTCCTGAAAAGGCTTGGCTTGCTCAGGGGGAAGAGCATCAACCAAGCCCGCCAACTGTCGCACATTATTCCGCATGTGTATGCTCGTGTAGAGCTGGTAAGACTGAATTTTGGCCACGAGCATAGAGGAATGGTAGGCCTTCCTCCCAAAGGAGTCTAAGGTTCTAGAGTCTTTGCCCGGGGGCGCCGAAGCATGCTCTCTAGAACTCTTAGCCTTCTTTAGGGCCAGATCCACAACTCCAGAGTCGTGAGGCAACTGGGTGCGCATCAGCTCTGGGTCCCCATGGATCCGGTACTGGGACTCGATCTTCTTGGGGATGTGGGGATTACTTAGTGGCTTGGTCCAGTTCGCAAGCAATGTCTTTTTCAGGACATGGTGCAAGGGAACAGTGGACGCTTCCTTAGGTGGAGAAGGATAGTCCAGGAGCTCAAACATTTCAGCCCTGGGCTCGTCCTCCACAACCACCGGGAAGGGGATGGCCGTAGACATCTCCCGGACAAAGGAAGCAAAAGACAGACTCTCGGGAGGAGAAAGCTGTCTTTCAGGAGAGGGAGTGGGATCAGAAGGAAGACCCTCAGACTCCTCGTCAGAGAAATATCTGGGATCTTCTTCTTCCTCCCACGAGGCCTCACCCTCGGTGTCAGACACAAGTTCACGGACCTGCGTCTGCAACCGCGCCCGGCTCGACTCCGTGGAGCCACGTCCACGATGGGGGCGTCGAGAGGTAGACTCCCTCGCCCGCATCGGCGAAGCTCCCTCCGCCGACGTAGTCGGGGAGCCCTCCTGGGAGGTGGCCGCAGTCGGCACCGCACGCGGTACCGACGTCGGGGACCTCACCCCGGGCAATGGGCCAGCCGGCGCCACGCTCAACGGTACCGGAGGCGCAAGCACCGCCGGTACCGGAGGGGTAGGGCGCAACAGCTCTCCCAGAATCTCTGGGAGAACGGCCCGGAGGCTCTCGTTCAGAGCGGCTGCAGAGAAAGGCATGGAGGTCGATGCAGGCGTCGACGTCAGAACCTGTTCCGGGTGTGGAGGCTGTTCCGGGCTGTCCAGAGTGGAGCGCATCGACACCTCCTGAACAGAGGGTGAGCGGTCCTCTCGGTGCCGATGCCTGCTGGGTGCCGACTCCCTCGGCGACCCAGAGCTCTCGGTGCCGACGCGGGGAGGAGACCGGTGTCGATGCTTCTTCGACTTCTTCCGAAGCATGTCACCGGAGCTCCCCGGCACCGACGAGGAGGACGTAGAATCCATCCGTCGCTTCCTCGGGGCCGAGACCGAAGGGGGTCGATCTCGGGGGGGCTGTACCGCAGGAGCCCTCAGGGTAGGAGGAGACCCACCCGAGGGCTCACCGCCACCAGCAGGCGAATGGACAGCCCTCACCTGCACTCCACTCGATGCACCACCGTCTGACGACATCAGGAGACGAGGTCCCGGTACCACCGACGTCGATGCAGCTATCCGATGTCTCGGCGCCGATGCAGAGGGCCGATGCCTCGATGCACTGGCAGCCAAGGAAGAAGGTCTGGACGCTGATGACGTCGATGCACACGATGACCCCGGTGCCGATGCCGACGAAGAGCCCGAGAACAAAACGTTCCACTGGGCTAATCTCGCTACTTGAGTCCGCCTTTGTAAGAGGGAACACAGACTACAGTTCTGGGGACGGTGCTCGGCCCCCAGACACTGAAGACACGAAGAGTGCCTATCAGTGAGCGAGATTACCCGGGCGCACTGGGTGCACTTCTTGAAGCCGCTGGAAGGCTTCGATGTCATGGGCGGAAAAATCACGCCGGCGAAGTCAAAATCCGAAATGACGAATTTGGAGCACCAAAACTTTAAGGGAGAAAAATCTCGACCGAGGCCGAAAAGAGGCCTACCCCGACAACGAAAGAAAACTTACCGGGGCAAAACTGGAAATACGGGAAGGGGCAAACGAAACCCAAGGGGGTTTCCGGAGCACTTTCCGAACGAAAATGAAACTTTTCCGAAGAAAAACACGTCGATTTAGATAACGGACGCGCGAGGTCGACTCTCCGGGGCTCGACACGACAAAAACACAGCCGTACCGAGTGCGGACGAAAGAAGACTGGCCGGCTCGAGCCGGTTTCGGGCGGGAAGACGGCCGCGCGGGCGCGCGAGAGCTAGCAAAGGACTTTGCTAGGAAGATTCCGATTGGAGGGGCTGCCGAGGACGTCACCCATCAGTGAGAACAAGCAGCCTGCTTGTCCTCGGAGAATTAACAAGTGCATCCTATATTTACAATTTATCTCAGCTATCAGTCAAATGTGGTTTTCAAAAAAATCTAAAACCATCCCAAAAATAAGTTTTTTTTAAAAGACAATATAAAATTAGAAGTACATAACACCACACTAGGAAAAGACCAAGGGTCCATCGAGCCCAGCATCCTGTCCACGACAGCAGCCAATCCAGGCCAAGGGCACCTGGCAAGCTTCCCAAACATACAAACATTCTATACATGTTATTCCTGGAGTTGTGGATTTTTCCCAAGTCCATTTAGTAGTGCTTTATGGACTTGTCCTTTAGGAAACCGTCTAACCCCTTTTTAAACTCTGCGAAGCTAACTGCCTTCACCATGTTCTCCGGCAACGAATTCCAGAATTTAATTATGCGTTGGGTGAAGAAAAGTTTTCTCTGATTTGTTTTAAATTTACTACACTGTAGGTTTCATCGCATGCCCCCTAGTCCTAGTATTTTTGGAAAGTGTGAACAGACGCTTCACATCCACTTGTTCCACTCCACTCATTATTTTGTATACCTCTATCATGTTTCCCCTCAGCCGTCTCTTCTCCAAGCTGAAAAACCCTAGCCTCCTTAGTCTTTCTTCATAGGGAAGTCGTCCCATCCCCGCTATCATTTTAGTCGCCCTTCGCTGCACCTTTTCCAATTCCACTATATCTTCTTGAGATGCGGCGACCAGAATTGAACACAATACTCAAGGTGCGGTCGCACCATGGAGTGATACAATGGCATTATAACATCCTCACACCTGTTTTCCATACCTTTCCTAATAATACCCAACATTCTATTCACTTTCCGAGCCGCAGCAGAACACTGAGCAGAAGGTTTCAGTGTATTATCGATGACGACACCCAGATCCCTTTCTTGGTCCGTAACTCCTAATGTGGAACCTTGCATGACGTAGCTATAATTCGGGTTCTTTTCCCCCACATGCATCACCTTGCACTTGCTCACATTAAATGTCATCTGCCATTTAGCCGCCCAGTCTCGTAAGGTCCTTCTGTAATTTTTCACAATCCTGTCGCAAGTTAACGACTTTGAATAACTTTGTGTCATCAGCAAATTTTATTACCTCGCTAGTTACTCCCATCTCTAAGTCATTTATAAATATATTAAAAAGCAGCGGTCCTAGCACAGACCCCTGAGGAACCCCACTAACTACCCTTCTCCATTGTCAATACTGCCCATTTAATTCCACTCTCTGTCTCCTATCCGTCAACCAGTTTTTAATCCACAATAGGACATTTGCTCCTATCCCATGACCCTCCAATTTCCTCTGTAGCCTTTCATGAGGTACCTTGTCAAACGCCTTTTGAAAATCCAGATACACAATATCAACCGGCTCCCCTTTGTCCACATGTATGTTCACTCCTTCAAAGAATTGAAGTAAATTGGTCAGGCAAGATTTCCCCACACAAAAGCCGTGTTGACTTGGTCTCAGTAATCCATGCCCTCGGATGTGCTCTGTAATTTTGTTTTTGATAACAGCCTCTACCATTTTCCCCGGCACCGACGCCAGACTCACCGGTCTATAATTTCCCGGATCTCCCCTGGAACCTTTTCTAAAAATCAGCGTTACATTGGCCACCCTCCAATGTTCCGGTACCTCGCTCGATTTTAAGGATAAATTGCATATCACTAACAGTAGCTCCGCAAGCTCATTTTTCAGTTCTATCAGTACTCTAGGATGAATACCATCCGGTCCAGGAGATTTGCTACTCTTCAGTTTGCTGAACTGCCCCATTACGTCCTCCAGGTTTACCGTGAAGTCAGTAAGTTTCTCCGACTCGTCCACTTAAAATACCATTTCCAACACCGATATCCCACCCAAATCTTCCTCGGTGAAGACCGAAGCAAAGAATTCATTCAATCTCTCCACTACGTCTTTATCTTCCTTGATCGCCCCTTTTACCCCTTGGTCATCCAGCGGCCCAACTGATTCTTTTGCCGGCTTCCTGCTTTTAATATACCAAAAACATTTCTTGCTATGTTTTTTTGCCTCTAATGCTATCTTTTTTTGTAATCCCTCTTGGCCTTCTTTATCTGCGCCTTGCATTTGCTTTGACACTCCTTATGCTGCTTCTTTTTATTTTCAGACTGTTCCTTCTTCCATTTTCTGAAGGCGTTTCTTTTATCCCTAATAGCTTCTTTCACCTCACTTTTCAACCACGCCGGCTGTCTTTTGGACTTCCGTCTTTCTTTTCTAATTCGCGGAATATGTTTGGCCTGGGCCTCCAAAATGGTATTTTTGAACAGCGTCCATGCCTGTTGTACAGTTTTTACCCTCTCAGTTGTCCCCCTAAGTTTTTTTTTCACCGTTCTTCTCATTTTATCATAGTCTCCTTTTTTAAAGTTAAACACTCACGTATTTGACCTCCTGTGTATAGTTACTTTAAGGTTGATATCAAAACTGATCATATTATGATCACTGTTATCAAGCGGCCCCAGTACCATAACGTCCCTCACCAGATCATGCGCTCCACTAAGGACCAAGTTAGAATTTTTCCTTCTCTCGTTGGCTCCTGCACCAGCTGCTCCATAAAGCTGTCCTTGATTTCATCAAAGAATTGTACCTCTCTAGCGTGTCCCGATGTTACATTTACCCAAGTCTATATTTGGATAATTGAAGTCACCCATTATTATCACATTGCCCATTTTGTTTGCGTCTCTGATTTCTTTTATCATTTCTGCATCTACCTGCTCATCCTGGCGAGGCGGATGGTAGTACACTCCTATCACCGTCCTTTTCCCTTTTATACACAAAACAAATATTTCTTCATTCGTTGTTGAGATTATTAAAAAAAAAAAAAAAAAAGTCTAAAAATGCCTCTCCAAGTTGGAGATCTCAAATGTGTCCACTTAAGGAGAGTTGCTGGCAGAGTTATGTTGGTCTTTTCAATTTTCTTGGGCTACTTCTATCATCACATATTTGAGTGTTAAAGATTATATCAAACATTGAGCGTCTTTTCCAAGTTAACTACCCCCCCCCCCCCCCCCCCCCCCCCCCCGCTTGTTTCGTTCTTTTGAGGACCTGGAACACTGGGAGAGCAATGCCGTCTCTTGGCTTGGATGGGTAAATGTGGTGAAGATGATTATTCTTCCCTGGTTTCTGTATCTGTTTGCCCCTTCCACCCCCTTGGTCATTTCTGTTGCGCCAGAAGCAGATATTTTCTTACATTTGAAAGCGTAGGCCCCAAAGATTGAGGTGCGAACGAATGTATCTAGATCGCTCTCATGGAGGGTTAGGGGTCCCGAACCTCTATTTATATTATCAGGCTGCTCAGTTGACGGCATTATTAGAGTGGATTGCTTTCTCCACTAAGAGATGGGTGCAAATGGACACTGTTCTGATGGGTCCACAGTCTTTGACATCCCTACCTTGGTTGCTTGTGCGGGACACTAAGAGTGTCATCCACACAGCCCCATGTATCACTTTGCATTTGTCCACATTAAATTTCATCTGCCCCTTGGACACCCAGTCTTTGTTTCCTAAGTTCTTCCTGCAATTTTTCACAATCTGCATGAATAGTTGAATAGTTTTGTGCTATCTTCAAATTTAATCACCTCACTTGTCATTCCGATTTCGAGATAATTTATAAATATGTTAAATAGTACTGTATACCGCTCAGTACAGATCCCTGCGGCACTCCTCTATTCACCCTACTCCATTGATAAAAATGGCCACCTGTTTTCTGTCTAATACCTAATCCACTGGACATTGTTTCCTATCTCATTACTTTCTAATTTTTTCAGGAGTCTCTCATGAGGATCTTTCTCAAAAGCATTCTGAAAATCTAGATAAACTGCATCAACCAGCTCACCTTTATCCACATGTTTATTTGTGCTTTCATACGAAGGCAAAAACACAGTTAGAAGGGGCATGTTTAGGCCCCAAACACTAAAGACACCAAGAATGGGTGTCTTTGCCAGAGATGGTCTTATTGCACCGGCTGCAACTCTTGAAGTAACTGAAAACCTCAATGACATGGAAGGAAAAACAGTTGTGGGCAATGTTGCTAAAAAAAGGGGGGGGGGAAGCACCTAAAAAGAAAAGGGGACAAGTCCAGCTGAAGCTCGGGCCTAAGTGAGCACAGGCAAAAGAAAGGAAACTTAAAAAGGGGGACAAAAAAAACCTGAAAATATAAAGGGTAAGAGATTAAAAGTCTCACCACAGAAAAGGCGGCAAAAAAAAAACCCACAGGATTTTCACGAACCGAGATTTGAGGAGCAACAAAATTGGCATCCTCTCTTCGCCGCAAAAAAAAAAAGTGAAGTAGTGGTCCCATGCTCTTGCGGTGGGCAGGGCAGGAAGGCACTCTCGTGTGTGCAGTGGGAGCGCTGTATGTGCTGTTAAAGCTGAACAAAGTTTTTTTTCAAGCTCCAAACCAGCCGACGCAGGACATGTCACCCACATTTGAGAATTATTGACCCACTTATCCTCAGAGAAAAGTAAGCTATCTACAAAATAAAACATGCATGGCTCCTTTATTTAACTCAAAGGTCTTGACTGTATTGGGTTCATGACAAAGAATGAAACAGGGATGGGGACCTGCAGTAAAAAAAAAAAGGCTACATTTCCTACAGGTGTTGGAGTAAAACCTTTTACTGCCCCATGAGAACGGTAAAAAGCCTTGCTCCTGTGCTAAAAAAAAAAAAAAAAAAAACCGCAATTACTGCTGGCAGGTCCCATCTCTTTGTCTTCTTTCTCCTCTCCCTACCCCCCTCCTAATGTGATATTTACCTCAGAGCCTTCAGCTACCAACAGGATCCCTGCAGGCGTGTGCTGGGTTCTTCCCTCTGCCGGGTCTGCCTTCTTGATGCAACTTTCTGTTTTGCAAAACAGGAAATTACATTAGAAGGCGGTACCCAGCAGAGGGGCCCTGGAGCAGTCCTATGGGGATCCTGTTGGTGGCTGCAGGCTCCTTACGATAATCACGGTAAATACCGCTGCAGGAGGGGGGCTGCAGTTGGACCCACAGGAGGTGGAGGGGGGGGCCTGCTGCTGGACCTGTGGGAGGGAGGGAGAGAGAGAGGGGGCTGCCTGGAAGGGAGAGAGGTGCTGGACCCATAGGGTAGGGTGATGGACCCAAGGTGGGAGGGGCTAGAGGTAAGGGAGAGAAGTGCTGGATCTGTTGGGGGCACTGAGGGAAGGAAGAGAGGTGCTGGACCCCTGTGGGGGGGGGGGGGGGCTGCTGGAGGGAAGGGAGAGAAGAGCTAGACCTGTAAGAGTCAGGGAAAGAAGCTGAAACAAAGGGATGAAGGAAGAGAGAAGAGCAAGAAAGAGACACATTGGTGTGGGAGAGGAAGGGAGTGGGGCGCTTAGGGCCAGGGACATAACGGTGAGAAGGTGCAGATGAATGGTATATGGACACAGAGGGATAGATATGGGAGGACGTATACGAACACAGAGGGAAGATGCTAGACATGGGGGAAAATAGGAACACAGAAGGGAGATGCTGGACTTGGGGAGGGGTCTAGGGACACAGAGGAGTCATGTTGGACACAGGTGATAGGAACATAAACTGATTATGAATGCAGGGAAATTGACACAGGGGAGATACTGGACAGGGAAGTATAGGGACACCGTGACGGGAGATGCTGTACATGGGGAAAGATAGGGACACAGAGATGGAAAATAGATGGTAAATATGGAGAAAGAAGAAATGTCAAATGGGTAGGAGACCCTGGCGAGTGAGTTAAAAGACAGAGGGAAACAGAAACCAGAGCCTAGGACCAACAATCTGAAAAATAAATGACCAGACAACAAAAAGCTAGAGAAAATAACTGTATTTTCTATTTTGTAATTAGAATATGTGAGACTTGAAAGTGTATCATACCAGAGATGGTGTTAGACATGGCAGGGGTTCAGGGCAGAAATTTGGGAGGGGATCCCAAAGTCCATTACCAGGTTGTGCCTTCTTCAGCTTCCAGCAGGCTTAGGGCTCTCTCTGGCCAGGGGACAGATGTCCTAGTTGCACTCCATAACACCACCCCTGGCTTGTGTCATCTTTATATGTTGCAAAGTATAGAAGGAAATGCATCTCTTCCTATTTCTGTGGCTTGGCTTCTTGGGGTTTTGGTTTAATATATTTTTATCATTTTTGGTCAGCTATTATGTATTTGACATTTGTGTTCTGTGTGTGTGACTAAGGTATTCTGTTACATGAATTTTCTATGTAGCATTCTGTAGTAATTTGGCTTGTTCAATTTTCCCAATAGCAGAGGGGATAATTGTGAAGGGGGAGGGGAGACAGAGGTTTTGTTGATCCTGGTTCAGTACTGTTTATGATTTTATAAAATGATGCTTCTTTTTATACTTTAATAAAATGATTTAAATATAAAAACCTAACTATTTGAGGCTTATGAGGATGGGATTAGACAGAGCTCAACGGGCCAGAATTAATTCTCTAGTTCATGAAGTAACTTCTCTAAAGTCTAACGGTCCTTCTGAAGTTTGGGACTGGCTCACCACAGGCTAAATGCTGCCCAAGCATCTGGAAATCTCTCATGGGCACAGCCATCAGGTGTCACACATCACTACAGGCCTACAGATGAGAGTAAAAAACATGGGCTGGCTTGTTCTCACTTACGGGATTGTGGATATCAATCCATTCTGTTGTTTTAGAGTCGACAAACTTTCCATTAATAAACAATTTTGTTGCTGGCTGTAGAAACAAAAAGAAAAAAAAAAAAAGATACATGGTTTTCCATTATAGCACTTTTTCAAGAGAAAAATCAACTACCTACCTCCCCATTTCCCCAAACTGGATAGGCAGGCCTTGCGCTCTCAGTCTAAGCTGCTGTGATTTTTTCTTCTCATGTTTATTTATTAGTGGTCACAGGAGTCAAACATAAGTATAGTTACAGAATATACTTTAGACACAAAGGGGCTCATTTTCAAAGCACTTAGCCTCCCAAAGTTCCATAGAAACCTATGGCTCTTAGCCTCCCAAAGTGCTTTGAAAATATGCCTCAAAGTATCCCATGATACCATCATAATAACCCACAACTTATTTATTTGTTGCATTTGTATCCCACATTTTCCCATCTATTTGCAGACTCAAACTTACAATGAATAAATTCCCGTAACTCCCCCGGTCCCACCCCACCCTTCTATCCTAACATCCCAACAACCCCATCTCCCTATCCCCCAATGCAGCTGCTGTGATTTTAACTTTTGCTAGATACATTTTGCTGCCTCAGTATAAATTCACATTTTCTTTATCCTTTCTGAATAAGTCTTAATTCCTCTGTAAATACTGTTTTAATTCTCCCATGACCTTTGCTGTACCTTTATAGAAGCAAAAGTACACGGCTTAATCCTCTATGGGTGTAAACGCTTCATACAGCAAAAATACTTATCTGTAACAAGTATTCTCCGAGAACTGCAGGCTTTAAATATAAATGGGCAACGTCAATCTGCATTGCCCGTCTGGCATTTGGTAAAGCTTAAAAAAAAAAAAAAGAAAAAAGCTTTGTGGAGTGCAAGTAACGCTCCACTGCACATGCACGAGTGCCTTCCTGTCCCACAAACATGGTCTCCTCAGTTTTATACTATAGCAAAAACAAAGGAGACAATTCCAAGGGGAGGTGGGAGGGATTGTGAGAATATAAAGCCTGCTGTCCTTGGAGAATATCTGCTACAGGTACGTATCTTCGCTTTCTCCAAGCACAAGCAGGCTTCTATATTCTCACAAGTGGGGAATACCTAGCCTAAAGGCTCAGCAAAAACAACAAACATTGGTCAATTGGGCCTCGCAACAGCGAGGCCATAACAGAGATTAACCTGAAACTATATACAATCAGAATTAGAGTGCAGACTGGAACAGAATAAAACACACAAAATGGGAAGACTATGTAAAGCATAACAGGGAATACAAGTCTAACCCTCAAGTCTTCTGGTGTGTTGGTAAAGCAGTAATGAGGGGAGAGCTGATAGCATATGTAGTAGCGAGACGAAGGAAAAGTGCAATTAGCCTTATTCATTTAAACCGGCAGTTGCAGAGAGACAGGCGCAGGTATACTGCGATGTCGACTGAGCCCCACAGAGATAATTATTTGTCAGTGCAGGCAACTATTAATACCTTGTTGCACGAGCAAATGCAACGGAATCTGGTTTATCAAAAATATCGTTTTGCTAGATTTGGGAACAGGTCTGGGGGAATGCTGGCTAGGATAGTAAAAAAAAAAAAAAAGAGGAGGAGGAAATCAGACAATTCCAGCGATGAAAGATAGGAAAGGGAATGTAACAAATAGACCAGATCAGATACAAGAGCTACTATATGACCATTTCAAACAGCTATATTCCCAGGAACAGATGGTCGGTCAGGAGCAGGTGAGAGATTTTTTGACAAAAGCGCAGATGCCCGTCTGAGCGAAGAGGCAATGGCCCAGCTCGGCTCTCCCTTGCAGCCTAAAGAGCTGCAGTGCGCAATAAGAAACTTGAAGGCCTTTTCAACATCAGGGGTAGACAGTTTTTCAGGCGAATTTTATAAAATTTTTCAGCATTCCCTGATAGGCCCACTATTTGAATATCACCAGACACTTATTTGGGGACGAAAACTTTCCTATGTTTGAAAACACAGCACGAATCTCTCTCTTGTTGAAACCTGGGAAGGCTCCAGAAGAGCCCGAATCATACCGTCCTATCTCCTTAATTAATATGGACATCAATTTGCTGGCTAAGATATTGGCCACCAGGTTGATGAATCATTTACCAGATCTTATAGGGCCGGCACAAGTGGGATTCATACCCAAACATCACTCTGTAGTGCATGTACGTAAGACCTTACTGGCAATGGCCCAATGTATCTATCATAAGAGTTCAGGGATAATCGTTAGCTGGATGCTGCTAAAGCATTTGACAAGGTTAGGTGGGGATTTCTGTTTCCCATCCTTGAGTGAGTGGGCCTACCAGGAGGATTTATGCAAGCAGTGAGAGCCCTATATAATGGAATGGAAGCACACATAGCGGCCAATGGAGGGATTAAGGAGAGCTTTCGGGTGCACCAAGGAATGAGGCAAGGGTGTCCTCTCTCCCCCCTGCTGTTTGACCCGGCCTTGGAACCTCTACTTCGAATGTTAAATGCTCGCACCAAGATTAGGGGTGCAAAGGTAGGGGACTAAGAGGTTAAAGCTCTTGTGTACGCAGATGATATTCTGCTAATTTTGGCAGACCCCCAAACATCGCTTGGGTCGGCCTTGCAATTGCTACAGGAATATGGAGCTCTGTCAGGTTTCACCCTTAACCTTAATAAATCATGTGCAATGGCAATAGATGAGAAGACAGAATCCTCATGGAAGGGAGAGTTTCCCCTACGGTGGGTAGACAAGAAGTTGAAATACCTGGGGATATTTCTAACTAAGGACATGTAATCTTTGTACAAGATCAATGTTAATCTGTTACTGGATTTGACTAGAAGCAGACTGACCATGTGGAGGGCACTTCCACTTACGGTATGGGGGCGTGTAGCATTATTTAATATGATGGTGGCCCCAAGGTGGCTGTATGTGTTTCAGCAGCTTCCTCTATATCTAAAGGACAGGGAGGAAAAAGTCCTAAAGATTATAGTGCAAGATTTTCTCTGGCAAGGGAAGAAACCGCGATTGTCATTTGATATGGTCACTATGCCAAGGGATTGGGGGGGGGGCATGGGGCTCCTATATATCAGATCCCTGACAATTGCATGTGCAACGCGACATACGAATGATTGGTATCAGGGGTCATCGGATTTCTCCCCAACTCCGGTAGAGATATCTCTATTTCCGGAGATACATTCTAGCCATCTCCTGCATTCTGGGGGACTTTTGCCACGTCACGCCTTCAGACGACATCCATTACTGCAGTCTCTTAGGGCTATATAGCGCTGGATATGCAGGTGACACTATTTTTCGGCCATTTGTTCTCCATGGCTATCCATATGTAACAACCGCACCTTCCCTCCGGGCCAGGGGACTAGCATCTTCAGTAGGTGGGCCAAGAAAGGAATTGTGTATTTAACGCAGGTAGTAACAGAGGAGGGCAGCGTGAACACTTATCCTGAATTGCAGGCTCAATAGGGGTCCCCCTGGACCATTTCTTTGAATACTTCCAGTTAAAACATTATATTGCTACACTGGCGTGGACCGACCTGACAAGAGGAAGTGGTGAAGGTACTGTCTGAGGTCCTTTCCCTGGGGGCTCAGTTGTCTATCCCACTGAAGTTTCATCACCAACAGTTGAAGGACTCAGTGCGGAGGTGGCTCTTGCGTGGTCGGAAGACCTTGCTTGTGAGATATCGGAAAGATTTGTGTAGAACATATTTGAGATCATTGTACACACAGAGGCTTTCAATACCACAGAAAGAGAGACTCTATAAATGGTTTCTGAGATTATATATATCCCCGTGAAGGGCATTTAGGGCGAAATTTACAAATTGTGGGGACAGTCTCAAATGTGGATGTCGCCTAGCTACACTGGGACATATGTTCTGGCGGTGCCAGTTCATTCAAAGTTTTTGAAAGGTTGTGTTAAAGGGGGTGGAACAGATGTGGAACTGCACCCTCATTTGTGACCCTCTGTTACTTTTTCATAACTTCAAATATTCGTTAGACCCTCCAGAGGGATTTAAGGGGTTTATCATGAGGTCCACAATGGGACCCTCACTGCAAGTTTGGAGATCATAGTTAATAAACCAAATGCAAATAGACAGATGTGGAGTCACAGATTTAGAGAGTGTTCCGGGCCTTAATTTTGGGCAATGTGGGAACCCCTGTGGATTACGCTTCCTTCTAAAGGAAGAAGTTTTTTGCTGAACTTTTAGTGAGGATGAGTTCATGGGTGGGAATAAGGGGGGAAGAGTGGGGAGGGGAGGGAAGGTATACTAGGGTGAAATTGGTTAGTCCTGCGGAATTGAGGAAAAGGAACGAGAATAAAAGTTTGATGATAGTTTGCTTCATCTGTTGCAAATCTATTTTGAATGTAACACTATGTGCCAATATGTCGTATTCAGATGTTGACAGTCTTACTTTTAACTTTGAACTTATCAATAAAAACTCTTTGAACATAAATACGTTAAAAAGCAGCGGTCCCAGCACAGACCTCAACTAACTACCCTTCTCCATTGAGAATACTGACCATTCAATCCTACTCTCTGCTTCCTATCCTTCAACCAGCTCTTAATCCATAGTAATACCCTACCTCCGATCCCATGACTCTCCAGTTTCCTCTGGAGTCTTTCACGAGGCACTTTGTCAAACGCCTTCTGAAAATCCAGATACACAATATCCACCGGCTCCCCATTGCCCACGTTTGTTCACCCCCTCAAAAAAATGCAGTATATTGGTGAGGCAAGACTTCCCTTCACTAAATCCGTCCTGACTTTGTCTCATCAGCTCATGTTTTTGTATGTGCTCTGTAATTTTATTCTTAATAATAGCCTCTACCATTTTGCCTGGTACCGACGTCAGACTCACCGGTCTATAATTTCCCGGATCTCCTCTGGAACCTTTTTAAAAAAAATCAGCGTGGGGTCACGTGATGCATCTGAGCTAGGAGGTAGCGTTTGCCTCGAGCTCCTCGGCCCCTTACCCTGTTACGGTACTTTGAGGTGAATTCGGACAGATTTTTCTGCCTCTGCTGCACCTGGATCGAGAGACCCACCGCACATGGACAGACTTACGTTAAAAGCGGGATCCGACATGGCTAACAAGAGCGCGAAAAAAGACAACACCAAGATACGCCAGGGAGCGATGGCTGAGGCCAAAATGGTGGAGGACACTGGTGAGAATGCGGCGCTGTCGGAGGCGCTTATTGAAAAGCTCTCTTCGGCGGTGACAAAAGCTCTAGGATCGCGGCTTGACGGGATTCAAGCCAGCATGCAGGGATTGACTCAGGCTGTCACAGATTTTAACACCAGAGTGGCAGAGCTGGAAGCCAGAGTGGGAGCCGCGGAGGATGGCCTACAGGAAGTATTGGATGAACTCCAGAAACTAAAAAAAGAAGTAACAGGCTACAACGCTAAGCCGGAGGACCTGGAAAACAGGTCCCGGCGAAACAATATCAGAATGGTAGGATTACCTGAAGCGCCGAACGAGTGAGACCTTAAAACCATGCTGGAAAAGTGGTTTGCGGAGATTATGGGCGCGTATTCTGGAATGGGGCCTGTGCATATCGAACGCGCACACCGCGTGGGCTGATGGATAGAAGGTGCAAACCGGCCTAGAGTCGTGGTGGCGAGATTTTTAAATTTTGCACAAAAGGAGCAGATCCTGAGAAAATGCAGATCCATGCAGAATCTACAACTCCAGAATTAAAAGATCATGCTGTTCCAGGACTATTCTGTGGCAGTAGCCCAACTGAGAAGAAGCTGTTCGGAAATCTGCAAAGTGTTGGTAGAAAAACAACTGCACTTTACCCTGCAGTACCCGGCGAAACTTAGGGTGATCAAGGAGGGAAAGGTGCACCTTTTTGAGACTTCTGAGGCAGCGAAAGCGCAGCTGCACCAATGGTTCCCGAGCTGACAGATTAGAACGCCCAAGATGTGCGTGGCGATGAAGAAGGCAGCTCTGGTGATGGGCCTGCTGGACTGATTGCCTATTTTAATAAGTTGTCTATGTTATATGCTACTGGATTTCAAGGGTACTAAGGGGCTTCAGATCGATAGGTGTTTTCAGGTATGAGTGGGGAGATGGTGACGGGTGTATAAAAGCAGAACGAAATGTGGGTGAGTGAAATTGAATGGTTACTGAGTATAATATAGCAGAGATATGGAGGGTGGGGGAAGGGCTGGGAAGTATCACATGAATGACCTATTAGAGTGGCAGTTGGGGGACAAGGGGTAGGAAGGGACGTATTGGGGGGGGGGGAAGGGGGGGGCCTCTGAGGTATCGGGAGAGTCAGGGAGGAGTGCATGGAGGAGGGATGATGTGTTTGGTTATGGCAGTGAGATGGGCAATGCTATTCCACTACGGGGGGGGGGGGGGGGCCTGTGGTGGGCAATAATGAACTGTTTTCTTCTTTATAGTAGGGCAGAGCATGTTCAAGGCAAGTGGGGGTCACATAAAGGTTTAACATGTATATCGTGGAATGTATCGGGGGTTAATTCCCCAATTAAAAGGGCTAAGATCTTGCAATACCTGGGTACACATAGGGCTGACATTGTGGGATTGCAGGAAACCAAGCTAAATGATGTGGAGCACAAAAATTGCAACGGTCCTGGGTGACACAGTGCTACTGGGCATCTGCATCGAAAAGCAAGGCTGGAGTGGCTGTTCTGGTGCGAAAGTTGGTTCCCTTTGCTCAACATAGGGTAACCTCTGATGTAGAGGAGCGGTATGTAATGTGGAAGGGAAGCTTAATCACTCAAACATCACGATAGTCTCCGCCTATGCGCCGAATGTGGCCCAGAGGGCTTTCTATAGAAACTTAATTACAAAGTTATCTGGGATTGCTGGGCCTAAGATTTTACTGGGAGACTTTAATGCCACCTTAGACCCGACTCAGGATACCAATGCAGGGGTGCAGAGGTCTCGACTGCATACAGCAGAGGGACTAGGAGTGTTTGTGCAAAGACTAGACCTAGTGGACCCCTGGAGACTCTTGCACCCTATGGAGCGGGATTTTATCCACACCTCAAGGGCACATTCCACACAGTCCCACATTGACTATATCTTTCTCTCCAGAGACCTGTTTCATTTGGTACAGAGAGCGGATATTGGACCTTTGGTGATCTCGGATCATATCCCAATCTCTATCAATATAGATCTGGGAGGTTCAGGAGGTGGGGGAAGGGGGAGGTGGAAATTTCCAGCACACATATATACGAATCAAGAATTTCGACTATACCTAAGTCAAAAATGGGAGGAATATTTACATTATAATAAAGACTATGCTGATAACCCAATTTTGCTGTGGGAAGCTGGGAAGGCTGTCATCAGGGGGGATATCATTGCGTTTGTTGCCAGGAAGAGGAGACAGCAGGCTAGCAGGATGGTAGAGCTCGAGAAAAAGATTAGGACATTAAAGAGGCGACAGAGTTTGAGGCCCACAGCAGCAGGTCGGCACACTTTGGAGAGGGCCCAGGGGGCGCTCAATAGTTTGTTACAGGACCAGGCTCAGAAAAGTATATTTTATCACCGCTATAACCTTTTTAGATTTGGAAACAAGCCGGGTAGGTTATTGGCTAATCTCGCAAAGAATTGGGCAGGTACTCCTCTAATATCAGCACTTAGAGATCAGGGGGGCCAAATAGTAAACGAACAAAGGCAGCTGGAGCAGATTTTTGTCCAGTTTTACAGCACGCTTTATAAGGCGGGGGGGGGGGGGGTGTCCGGAAGCAGTGGAGGCCTTCCTGCAGGAGTGTGCTATGCCAAAACTTGGCTTAAATGAGCTCAGGAACTGAAATACAAAGAGCCATCAAGTGTCTCAAGCTGCATAAGTCACCGGGGCCGGACGGTTATAATGGAGAATTTTTTAAAATCCTCAATGATCAGGTTCTGGGGCTCCTGGGTGCATACTTTGATGCAGCCATACTGGGAGGGTCCTTTCCTGAGGGATCCAATCAAGCCTTGATAACAGTCTTGCCAAAGCCAGGGAAGGATCCACTACAGCCTGCATCATACAGACCCATTTCCCTCATAAATGTGGATCTCAAAATTTTAGCAAGGATATTAGCTGAGAGGCTGGCTTTGGTGACACCCCGATTAGTGGGTAGTGATCAAGTAGGATTTGTAAAGGGTCGGCATGCTGGAGTTAACGTTCGAAAGTTGCTGTTGGGATTGGAGCGGTGCAGGCAGCTGCATACTCCGGCCCTAGCTATAAGTTTTGACTCTGAAAAGGCTTTCAACCGGGTGGAGTGGCCTTTCTTGTTTACTCTCTTACGCTGGTATGGCATAGACGGGTTCTTCTTGAGAGCCATACAAACCTTGTATGCTAAACCCTCGGCTGCTGTGTTGGTGAATGGGGTTGCGTCGGAGTACTTCAAGCTGGGGAGGGGTACGCGGCAGGGGTGCCCATTATCCCCGCTGCTATATATTTTATTCTTAGAACCCCTCTTGATACGGCTCCGAGGGGAACACAGAATACCAGGGATAGTGGTGCCACAGTGCGGCGAGACACTAAAATGTTTGGCCTTTGCAGATCACATCATGCTACTTGTTATGGATCTGGGGAATGTTTGGCCACGGGTGTTACAAATCTTTGCAGAATTTGGCAGACTCTCTGGGCTCAAACTTAATGGCTCCAAGTCTGAAGTGTTGCCAGTTAATGTGGAGGTGGCAGATTTGGGTGCCGAGTTCCCTCTAAAAGAGGCGCAGGGCTCTCTCAAGTATTTAGGTGCACATATATCGGCGGATTCCCGTCAGTTATACGATCTTAATGTGAGGCCGTTGCTACGGAAATCTGAGGAGTGTTTGCGCCTGTGGACAGGTCTGCCACTGGCACTACAGGGCAGGATTTTCATATATAATACTAGTAAAAAAGGCCCGTTTCTGACACAAATGAAACGGGCGCTAGCAAGGTTTTCCTCGGAGTGTGTATGTTTGGGAGAGTGTATGTGAGAGTGACTGTTTGAGAGTCAGAGTGAAAGTGTGAGTGTGTGAGAGAGAGAGTGAGTCTCTCCCTGAGCCCTGCCCTCCCAATCCATGGCCATCCATGTTTCTCTGTCACCTGCCCCCTCCATTCATCCCTATCCTGCATTTCCCCTCTCTGCCTGAGGCCTGCCCTGCAATCCATATCCATCCATGCCCATCTGTCCCCTCCATTCATCCCTATCCAGCAATTCCCCTCTCCCTGAGTCCTGCCCTTCCAATCCATGCCCATCCATGCTCCTCTGTCACCTGGCCCCTCCATTCATCCCTATCCAGCAATTGCCCTCTCTGCCTGAGGCCTGCCCTGCAATCCATATCCATCCATGCCCATCTGTCCCCTCTATTCATCCCTATCCAGCAATTTCCCTCTCTCCCTGAGTCCTGCCCTCCCAATCCATGCCCATCCATGCTCCTCTGTCCCTTGCCCCCTCCATTCATCCCTTTTCAGCAATTTCCCTCTTTCCCTGAGCCCTGCCCTCCCAATCCATGCTCCTCTGTCCCCTGCTGCCTCCATTCATCCTTTTCCAGCAAGTCCCCTCTCTCCCTTCCATGGCCCCCCCTCGCATCCATGCTCCTCTCTCTCCCATGTCCCAGCCTGGCCCGCCCTCTTCTCCCCCCCCCCCCTTCGCATCCATGCATCCCTTTTTTGTTTTTTTTATTCTTTTTAACTTCACCTCCGTGGCGTTTCCGGCAGCGAAGCGTCAGGGAAGGAGGCGGCGCTCCCGACGTCTAGCTTTCCCTTCGCTGTGTTCCGCCTTTTTTTGAAGGCGGAACACAGCGAAGGGAAGGCTAGACGTCGGGAGCGCCGCCTCCTTCCCTGACGCTTCGCTTCCGGATTTGTTTGTTTAGATGCGAGGGCGGGGCAGAGACGGCTGGGTGGCTTCACACCACGAACGCCACGAACCCTACAGCCAGAGCCAGGGAGTGATGTCAGATGGCTTCAGAACGTTGTCCTCATTAGAACGTTCACGGTGCGTTTTATTATATTAGATGATTTTACTGCCACAGTGGCTTTATGTGCTGCAGACGCTCCCGATATGGTTGGGAGAAGCTGATTTGAAAAAACTATACAAGGCGTTGAGCTTGTTTCTGTGGAGGGGCAAAAAAGCTCGGATCCCCTTGTGTACTCTTGATACCTAGGAAGAAGGGAGGCTTGGGGCTTCTGGACCTGAGGCACTACAACCTAAGCTGTGGCATGAGACATGTTAGAGATTGGATAACAGGGCGGTCGGGATTTAAGCCGCTTGCTATAGAGGCTGGCTGTATGGTGCCTTGTGTCACCGGTCTATATGTTAAATGCACGGGCAGCAGGTTTGTCAGTGGATGATAAGGCACATGTCATCTGGAGATACAGGAGGGCTGTGTGGAGGGCTCTGTGCACGGTTTTCCAGGGAAATAGATATGAGACTCCCTTCCTCCCCTTGACGGGGAATGTGGACTTTCAGCCTGGCATGGGAGAAAGAGGGTTTTGGAGCATAGGTAGAGGGAAAGGTATACAGAGGGTGGGAGATATACTTGATGCAGAGGGCAAAATGCTCTCTCTTTCGAGTGTTTGTGAGAGATGGCGCTTGACACCTTCGGATTACTTTAGGTATTTGCACACTATGTTGCCTCATTGCCAGCGGGGTCCCTTAGCGGGGTATTTGCTCAGCAAGTCACAGCAGGATTACAGTTGGAGGCTCAGGGGCACCCTAGATTGAGTCATTATGCTCAGGTAATCTCTGAAGCTCGACCACTGGCTTCCCTGCGGAGCGTGGCTGAAGTGGCAGATTTGCAGAGTGAGGTGACAGAAGGGGTACTCCATACGTTTAGAGACAACATAATACGCACCTCTTACAATGAACTGCATAGGGAACAGGACTATACATTTCTGATGAGACTATATATTGCACCCTGGAGGGCTTTAGAGCTGGTTTTGCGGAGACAGGAGTTTGCCCTAAGTGTGGTTCAGACAGGGCTACTCTGGGGCACATGTTTTGGACGTGTGCTCGAGTGCAGGTATTTTGGGCAGGTGTGGGTAGGTTTCTATCTTTGTACATAAGGAGACCAATCCGGCCACATCCGGGGGACTTCCTGTTTCATGAGGGGGCACACATGAAGGTTGAGTCGGGGGCTCATCGCTTATTTTTGGCAAAAACCTTGATGTTAGCGAAAAAGGTCATTCTGGTTCATTGGCGCATGCGGAAGGCCCCTCAGTTAACTCTGTGGAAAGCGATGATGTTTGAGTTAGCGCTTCTCGAGCGTAGAGCGGTGTCTAACAGCTCCGAAAGACAGTGGCAGCTCTTTCAGGACATCTGGGTGCCTTATTGGGCCAGACTTTCACACCAAGAACATAGTCTACTCCTAAATGCTTGAGAAATTTCTTGCTGAGTTTCTTTTCTGTTAGGCTAGAGTTGCTCTAGTAGTTTTTGGCCGGGGATTGTATTACTATTAAGCTATGTCTTTCTTTCTTTACCCTTCTCTTTCTTCTCAGGTCCCTTATTTTGGGGTTTTTCCTCTCTCTTTCCCTTCATTGTGTTATGTACAGATAGGACTGATCTGGAGCACTATGCCTCAGGGGCTCATGGGGGGGGGACAACAAAAATGGGAATAAAAATGTTTATGGAGGCCTCTTACCGGTGGCTTCTGCTTGTTATATATTCTGTGTTACTTACGTTGGACTAGTTCTTACGGTGACCCATGCATATTGACTGCTTTTGCTGTAGCAAATGAGTGAACCAGGTTATTGTTATAGTTTTATTGTATTGCTGAGAACTCCAATAAAGATAATAAAAAAAAAAAAAATTGGCGTAACATTGGCTACCCTCCAGTCTTCCAGTACCACACCTGATTTTAGGGATAGATTGCATATTACTAACAGTAGCTTTACAAGTTCATTTTTTCAGTTCTATTAATACTCTGGGATGAATATCATCTGGTCCTGGTGATTTACTACTCTTCAGTTTGCAGAACTGCCCCATTACATCCTCCAAGTTTACAAAGAATTTGTTTAGTTTCTCTGACTCGCCTGCTTCAAATATCCTTTCCGGCACTGGTGTCCCTCCCAAATCCTCCTCGGTGAACACCGAAGCAAAGAATTCAATTAATTTCTCCAAGTCAGAAGCACGTGTTCATGAGAGTCTGCAGATTGCTATACTTTGAGCAGAGATCCTGGATGCCACATCAAAAGTGTTTTAAGTGCCCCTGGCCAAGAACTTTTGACATGCCTTCTGCTGTTTGACCAACTGGTGAAAAGGCTCGGCCAGCTTAAGAGGGCGCGCATCAACCAAGTCCGACAGCCGGTGCACAGAGTTTCACAAATAGACACTCGTGAAGAGCTGGTAAGATTGTATATGGGAAACGAGCATTGACACTTAGTACATCTTCCTGAAAAAAAGAATCCAGGGTTCTAGCTTCTCTGCCTGAGGGTGCCAAGGTGTAGTCTCTGGAACTCCTGGCTCTCGAGTGCGCATTCCACCACTATGGAATTGTGAAGCACCTGAGGCCTATCAAAACCAGGAACACTATGGAGCTGGTACTGGGTGTCAATATTCTTGGCATGACAAGGACCGACAGAGGGTAATCCCAGTTCCTGACGAGGACTTCACCGAGTACCTTGTGGAAAAGGGGCAGTCACAGCCTCCTTAGAAGATGTGCAGTCCAGAACCTCGAGCATCTTGGCCCTGGGCTCATCCTCCACTTCCAAAGGAAATTAATTGACATCAGTTATTTCCTTAACAAAAGATGGAAATAAAGGGATCTCTGGAGGAGACCGTCTCCTTTCAGGTGGAGGGGAGGGCTCAGAGGGATCCCATAGGACTCATCCAAAGAAAAGTACCTGAGATCCTCCTCTGAATCCCACGAGTGATCCTCTTCGGTGTCAATCTCCCGAGATAGTCGAGACCAAACCTGCTTCGGTGCCAAGGACCCACGTCCTCGAGAGCTGCATTGAGAAGTCGACTCTCGTCTGAACTTCAGCGAATCTTTCTCCACCAATGTCGAGGGAGTGCCGGCTTGGGTGGCAGTTGACACCGGTGCCACAAGTGGCAGAGGCCGCACCACAGGCTGAGGGCCAGGCTGCGCTGCAACGGGATGTGGGGTAGGCCCAAGCACCCCTGATACCGATGCACAGAGTTGCATTAGGCCATCCAGCAGCTCAGGGAGCAAGATCTTGATGCGCTCATCAAGGTCAGACACCGGGAAAAGCTGGGATGCTGGCTGAGGGGCAGGTTGCAGAACCGTTGGGGGTTGATGTGGGAGCTGGTTCTCGACTGCTAGGAGAAAGGTGTGTTTGTACCTCCTGTATGCAGGGGGAGCGATCTTCTGGCACCGGCGCTTCTCGGGTGCTGAATCCTTCAACGCCCCGGAACCATGTCTCAAGAGTGACCGATGACAATGGTTCTTGGCCTTCACTTGAAGCGTGTCAACAAGACTCATTGGTACTGAGGATGACGTCAAATCCTCACATCGCCTTGGGGTCAGGTCCGATGATGGATGATCCTTGCGGGCCTGCACAGTAGGATGCCTTGAGGCAGGTGGAGACCCACTTGATGCTTCACTGCTCCCAGTGTCTAAGGGTTTAGCAGCAGTCATGTTTACCGATGCTCTCGATGCTGATGTAATGCAGACGCCTCCAACCTCGATGAAGATGAACCAGGCTTGGCTCCAAAAATCCTCTCTCGTTGAGCCACTCCAGAAAGCTGGGTCCTCTTCTTCATGCAAAGACAGAGAACATAGTTAGCAGAGCTACGGTTGGGCCAAAGACACTGCAGACACCAAGAATGGGTGTCCTTCCAGAGATTGTCCGATTGCAGAGAAGGGCGACAAAAATGATAAAATGTGATGGGTCGACTTCCCTATGAGGAAAGGTTACAGCAGCTGGGGCTCTTCAGCTTGGAGACAAGACAGCTGAGGGGAAATATGATAGAGGTCTATAAAATAATGAGTGGAGTGTGAATCAATTGTTTAAAAACACTAGGACCAGGGGGGGTACACAATGAAGCTACAAAGTAGTAAATTTAAAACGAACCGGAGAAAATATTCTTACCTCAATGTGTAATTAAACTCTGGAATTCGCTGCCAGAGAATGTAGTAAAAACAGTTAGCAGGGTTTTAAAAAAAGGTTTGGATGGCTTCCTAAAGGAAAAGTCCATAGACCATTATTAAAATTGTAGAAATATATTTAAACTAAATGGACTTGGAGAGAATCCACTGTTTATTTCTAGGATAAGCACAATAAAATGTATTGTACCGCTTTGGGATCTTGCCAGGTGCTTGTAAACTGGATTGACCACTGTTGGAAACAGGATGCTGGGCCTGATAGACCTTCAGTCTGCTCTAGTATGGCAATACTTGTGTACTTATACACCAGGTCCAGCGCTTGAAGCCTCTGGGAATCTCAAGAACATGGATTGAAAAACTTCATTGGCTAAATTAAATGATGCAATGGTGCCTGAAAAAGGGGCAAGGCACAGTAAATAAAGAAAAGGAAAAGTCCCGGCCCAAGTCAGGGCCTAAAAGCAGCCCGATGACGATGGAAAAACGAGAAAACTTAAAACCGGGTAAAACAAAAAAATAGCTCTCCAAGACTGAGTGGATGAGGGCAGAGCAAGAAAAACATCTCCTTGCGCGGAAAAAGAACAGACCGCGTTCATGCAAAAGGCGCTCGCGCTCCACAAAGCTCTTTTGTATTAGCTTTGGGCAATGCTGGACTGGGCGACGCAGATCGGCATCATCCACTTGTGAGACTATATAAGCCTGCTTGTTCTCAGAGAATGACAATATCCTTCAAAGCAGTGCAACAAGACCTCTTGGCAAAAACAGCCTAGACCTGAGTTATAGTTAAAAGATAATTTCTAAGATTTTGTTCATCCATGCAGCGGCACTTCAGAGGGATACTGACATGAAACTTTATATTTTTTAATCCAGTACTGCAACACAATAAACATTGGCAGAAGACAATACAATGCATGGCAGCTTTATTGTGACAACTCAAATTACAGTCCCAAAATATCTTGTAGCGGGAGCTTCACAATCGTGCACTTAAAGGATCGCTGATCTTTTTGCTAAGTTAAGCTAAGTACTTTTAACAAAATCATATGAAAATTGGTAATAAAAATTTAATTTTAAATCAAATTTAAATTAAGATCAATGGTGATGCTGCTAAACCATAGGACTAGGATCCTATGTGAAATGAATTACCATGGAGGTCTGTCAAAAGATTGTTAAAGGACTGGAATGGAAATGTATTGAGAATTATACATCATCTGCGTTACAGATTGCGACAACTGCAAAATCTTTTCTTATCTAGAACAGTCTTATTTTTGTCTTGGCCATTTGTATCCCACCACCTTATGTGGATATGAAAAAATTTCCTGACTTTTCTCAGCAGACTTCTACCTTGGAGCCTCTTATCATGACTCCTTGTTCTAGAACACCCTTTCCCTTAAACGGATCTGCTTCTGGTGCATTATTAATACCTTCTAGAAATCCGAATGCCTTCATCTTTCCACCTTAATAAGATCCAGACTCTAATGGATACAAAATGTTTTAACTAGTAGTTCTCATGTCAGTCCTTGGGGTTCATCAAACAAGTCAGGTGTTCAAGACTTCCTTAATAAATAGGCATGAAACAGATTTGCTTACATTGAGAAACAGTATATGTAAATCTGGAACACACATTCATTATGAATATACTGGTTGATGTGGCCTTAGGACGGACCTGAGAACCATTTCTTGAAAACCTTGTTCACATCTAGCTGGTTTCTTCTCCTCATTTTTCACCCTCTACCCTTCCTTCTAATCCAGTCATCCCAGACAACAATCTTGGACAAAGGCCATAAACTGAATCTCTAGAGCTTCCACCATCCTGCCTGGTCTAAGCAGGTGAAGACAGACTTATGAATCAAACCCAGACCTCCTGCATGGCATCACTGAAACTGAACACAGCTTCATACCTTAGAATGCCACTTACCACCGAGGAAGAAGAAAAGGAGGATGAGGGTGAATACCATGTATTGCACAACAGAGCAGGAATCTGAAATTAGAAGAGGAATAATTACTTACATATAACAAATGTTGCCCGAATGGTCAATCCGCCCCTGATCTCTTTACACTACCTCTTGACCAACTTTTGCTAACTACTCATTTCTGGCCTGTATCATTGTACTGCTATGGATTTACAGCCTGTCTCACTGACACAGACTACTCAATAATTACCGTGGATTCTTTTGGATTCGTATTAGATAAATGAAACCTTTATTAGAGGTGCTAAATTCTACTATGATTAAGGTATATAAAATGGTTAGCTATATAAACATGATTAGCTATATAAAAAATCATTACATCACTGGTCTCTACATCTAAGCAATACTAAGGTAAAATTATGTATAATCATACCTGATAATTTTCTTTCCATTAATCATAGCTGATCAATCCATAGACTGGTGGGTTGTGTCCATCTACCAGCAGGTGGAGATAGAGAGCAAACTTTTGCCTCCCTATATGTGGTCATGTGCTGCCGGAAACTCCCCAGTATGTCGATATCAAAGCTCCATCCGCAGGACTCAGCACTTAGAGAATTACACCCACGAAGGGACACTCTGCCCAGCTCACCACCGCCGAAACGGGGGAGGGGAATTAACCCAGCTCATCCCCACACAAGTGGGGGAGGGGAATCCGTCCAGCTCATCCCCGCGGAGCGGGGGAGGGACACCACACCCGCCGATGCGGGGGGATCTGGCTTATCCTGCAACCGCAACCGCGGGAGGAGCTGACTGACCCTAACACCGCCGAAGCGGGAGGGGTACAAAGCTGCCCTACAGCCGCACGAAGCGGGAGGGAGTGCCGGCAGAATTTATGTCTCAATCCAGCCCCGTAAAACGGAGGGGAGAGGAATGCAGCAGCTCACTGTAACACAAACTCGTCTCAACTCTTGAAGAATCCAAGTGAAAGAACTTGAACACGAAGTCTTTCTGAAATAACTGAAGACTAAACCTGAACCTGAAATGCAACCAGAATAAAAACAGAACAGATATCTGGGAGGGGCTATGGATTGATCAGCTATGATTAATGGAAAGAAAATTATCAGGTATGATTATACATAATTTACCTTCCATATCATCAAGCTGATCAATCCATAGACTGGTGGGATGTACCGAAGCAGTACTCACCCAGGGCGGGACATTGAAATCCCTGACCTCAACACTGAAGCTCCAAACCGGGCCTCCGCCCGTGCAGCCACAGTCAAACGGTAATGCTTGGAGAATGTATGAGCCGAAGCCCAAGTTGCCGCCTTGCATATCTCTTCCAAGGAGACGGATCCGGCCTCTGCCATCGAGGCCGCCTGAGCTCTCGTGGAGTGAGCCTTCAGCTGGATAGGCGGCACCTTCCCCGCGGCCACATAAGCCGCTGCAATGGCTTCCTTGACCCATCTTGCCACTGTAGGCTTAGCAGCCTGCAGACCCTTACGAGGACCTGCAAACAGGACAAACAGATGATCCGATTTCCGGAAATCATTGGTCACTTCCAAGTATCTGAAGATGACTCGTCTCACATCCAGATATTTAAGAGCAGAGTACTCCTCTGGGTAGTCCTCCCTACGAAAGGAAGGGAGACAGAGCTGCTGATTCACATGGAAGCGAGAAACAATCTTGGGCAGGAAGGAAGGCACTGTGCGAATAGTCACTCCTGCCTCAGTGAACTGCAGAAAAGGCTCTCGACATGAGAGCGCCTGGAGCTCGGAAACTCTTCTGGCTGAAGTGATAGCCACCAAAAAGACTGCTTTCAACGTCAGGTCTTTCAGAGATGCCCTCGACAAGGGTTCAAAAGGCGGCTTCTGCAATGCTCTTAGCACCAGGTTGAGATTCCACGCAGGCACCACTGAGTGCAGAGGAGGGCGCAGGTGATTAACTCCCTTGAGAAAGCGCACCACATCTGGCTGCGAAGCCAGGGAAGCACCCTTCAGGCGGCCCCTGAAGCAAGCCAGAGCCGCTACCTGGACTTTAAGGGAACTGAGCGACAGGCCTTTCTCCAGACCTTCTTGCAGGAACGCCAACACTGAAGAAATTGGAGCAGTGAAGGGAGAAAGTGAGCCTGCTTCACACCATGCTGCAAAGATACGCCAAACCCTGGCGTAAGCAGTAGAAGTAGAGCGCTTCCTCGCTCTCAGCATAGTGGCGATGACCTTGTCTGAGAAGCCCTTCTTCCTCAGACGCTGCCGCTCAATAGCCAGGCCGTAAGACCAAAGGGAGAGGGATCCTCCATCACCACGGGACCCTGATGTAACAGGCCCTGCTCCACTGACAGCCGCAGAGGATCGTCGACTGAGAGCCTGATCAAGTCCGCATACCAGGGACGTCTGGGCCAATCCGGACCCACCAGGATTACCCTGCCGGGATGCTTTGCCACCCGGTCTAGCACCCTGCCCAACATGGGCCAGGGCGGGAACACATAGAGGAGCTCTTGTGTCGGCCACTGTTGGAGAAGAGCATCTACTCCCAGGGATCGAGGGTCCCGTCCTCTGCTGAAAAAGCGCGGCACTTGGCAATTGGCCGATGACGCCATCAGATCTAGGCTCGGCTGGCCCCAGCGCTTCGTGATGTCCAAGAACGCCTGAGCAGATAGTTGCCACTCTCCGGGCTCCAAGGTATGGCGACTGAGAAAGTCCGCCTTGACATTCATGACTCCGGCAATGTGGGCCGCTGAAAGCTGCTCCAGGTTCGTCTTCCGCCCACTGGCAAAGACTCATAGCCTCCTTGCTAGAGGGGCGCTCTTGGTACCTCCCTGGCGGTTGATATAGGCCACAGCCGTGGCATTGTCCGACAGGACCCGTACAGGCTACAACACCAGTACCGGGATGAACTCCAATAACACCAACCGAATGGCTCTGAGTTCCAGGAGGTTGATAGACCACTTGCCTCTGCAGGAGACTAGAGCCCCTGCGCTGTCCTTCCCAAGCAGTGGGCTCCCCAGCCCATCAAAGAGGCGTCTGTCGTGACGACAATCCACTCCGGGGTCACCAGAGGCAATCCTGCAGACAACTTGTCTGTCTGCGTCCACCAGCTCAGCGCCTTGCGCACTGCTGGGTCCACGGGAAGGCGCACAGCATAATCCTCCGACATCGGAGTCCAGCGCAGCAGCAGAGATAGCTGTAGTGGTCTCATATGAGCCCTGGCCCAGGGCACTACTTCCATCGTGGCCGGCATAGAGCCCAACAGCTGCACGTAGTCCCAAGCCCGAATAGGAGAGGCTACTAGGAACTAGTCCACCTGAGCCTGAAGCTTGACAATCCGATTGTCTGGCAGGAACACTCTGCCCACTTGGGTGTCGAATCGAACTCCCAGATACTCCAGGGACTGAGTCGGGCGCAGCTGGCTCTTCTTCCAGTTGATGATCCATCCCAGGGAGCTCACAAGAGCAACTACCCGGTCCATAGCTTTGCCGCACTCTGCATAAGAGGGGGCTCGGATCAACCAGTCGTCCAGATAAGGATGGACTTGTACTCCTTCCTTTAGCAGGAAGGCCGCTATGACCCCCATTACTTTGGAAAAGGTCCGCGGAGCAGTAGCCAACCCGAAAGGGAGGGCTCTGAACTGGAAGTGTCGTCTCAGGACTGTAAAACGCAGAAAGCGTTGGAGAGGAGGCCAGATGGGAATATGCAGGTACGCTTCCTTGATGTCCAAGGAAGCCAAGAACTCTCCTGCCTTCACTGCCGCTATAACAGAGCGGAGAGTCTCCATGCGAAAGTGCCTCACTTTCCAGGCCCGATTGACCCCTTTGAGGTCGAGGATAGGCCGGACAGAACCTCCTTTCTTTGGAACCACAAAGTAAATGGAGTAACGTCCCTTGCCAATCTGATTTTTTGGCACTGGAACGACCGCACCCAGGCGGATCAGGTTGTCCAAGGTCTGCTGCACTGCCACAGCTTGACCGGAGACTTGCAGGGAGAGAGTACAAACCCGTCTCTTAAGGGTTGGCAGAACTCTAGCTTGTAGCCGTCTCTGATGACTTCCAGCACCCACGCGTCTGAAGTTATAGTGGTCCACTCGCCCAGAAACGAGGACAGCCGTCCTCCAATCTGCACTGGGGCGTGGACCAAGGCCCCGTCATTGGGTACGAGACCCTGGGGGAGGACCGGAGGGAGCACCTCCGGGACGGCGGTCTCTGCGAAAGGAATGCTGCTTGGGGGAGAAATTCCTCTTGAAGGAAGAGGGGGCAGAGGAACCCGACTTGCCCGGGCGGTACCGACGGGCTTCCAGCAACCGTCCTCTGGAGGTACCGGGACGAGTACTAGCCCGAGCCCTGACCTCTGGTAATTTCTTGCCCTTAGACGTGCCGAGATCGGTCACGATTTTGTCCAGCTCGACCCCAAAGAGCAGCTTGCCTTTAAAAGGCAATCTAGCCAGGCGGGATTTAGAGGCGTGGTCAGCAGACCAATGTTTCAGCCAAAGCCACCGCCGCGCAGAGACTGTCTGAGCCATGCCTTTAGCTGAGGCTCTCAAGACATCATACAGCAAGTCTGCCAAATAGGCTAAGCCCGATTCCAGGGCCGGCCAATCAGCCCTCAAGGAAAGATCCGAGGGGGAAGCCCGCTGCACCTTAGTCAGGCACGCCCTGGCCACATAGGAGCCGCAAACTGAGGCCTGCAAACTTAAAGCAGCTGCCTCAAAGGACGACCTTAAGGCCGCCTCCAATCTTCTGTCTTGGGCGTCCTTTAGGGCCGTGCCACCTTCCACCGGCAACGCCGTTTTCTTAGTCACCGCAGTGATTAAAGAATCCACGGTAGGCCACAGATAGGCCTCACGTTCACTCACAGCCAAAGGATAGAGGCGGGACATAGCCCTAGCCACTTTAAGGCTCGTTTCCGGGACATCCCATTGAGCCGCAATTAAGGTGTGCATGGCATCATGCACGTGGAAGGATCTAGGCGGGCGCTTCGTCCCCAGCATAATGGCAGAGCCAACAGGGGCTGAGGGAGAGACGTCCTCCGGAGAGGAAATCTTCAAAGTGTCCATGGCCTGTAAAAACAGGTCGGGCAAATCCTCTGGGCTAAAAAGTCGCGCTGCAGAGGGGTCATCCGCTCCATCCGAGCGGGGATCTATCTCCTCCAAGGAATCCGCAAAGGACCGTTGGGAGACCTCAGACACGCTGCCCTCATCTACATCGGAGGAGACAAAGTCCTCCAAGGCCTGGAAATCAACCCGAGGGCGTTTACCTCTGGGAACCTCAACCTCTTTATCAGAAGAGGGAGCAGGGGCAGCGTTTTGCATGAGGAAAGCCTGATGCAGCAGCAAAACAAACTCGGGGGAGAAACACCCCAGACTGTGCACTTCCGCAGCCTGGGCAACAGCCCTAGACGCACTCTCAACCGGCGCTCGCAATAGCGGGGGAGAGACATGCTGCGCATCCAAAATGGCGTCCGGCGCGAAACTCCGCGAAGGAGCCGCGCGGGAAGAACGGCGCTTAACTTTAGCCGCTTTTGTGCCGTCGCCCAAATTAAGGGCGTTCATGGCATTAATGTCTCCAACCTCAAGGGCGGCCCACGAAGAAGCCGTCCGAGCCGCGTGGCCGGCCAAGATGGCGGAGGCGAGGAGCGGGGGATGGGCGTTTATGGCGGGAAAAAACCGCCACGCCGGAGGAACGACCGGGACATTCATCGGTCACTAAACTGTCACCCATCAAGGGCGAATCAGGTTGTAAAACCCCCGCATCCCCTCTAGAAGCGCTCCAGCGATCCGGGGAGCGACCCTTTGCGCCCTCGCCCTCCGACGCCATATGCCACGAGGAGAAGAATCGGGGAACCCCCTGCCCGCTATAAAAAGGTAAAATTACCTGCTTGCCACTCCGAGCTGTAACGAACTGGTGTCCCAGTGAGTAGCTGCAATGAACGTTTAAAGAAACGTCGAATTAAACGCCTTTAAAGACGTTTAAATTTTTTTTTTTTTTTTTTTTTAAACGGAGCCAGCGGGAGGGGGGAGAAAAGGAGGGACCTGGCACCACCAGGTTTGCACTTGCTCAAAAGAGCCCTCAACCCCAGGCCTCAACAAAACCTAAGGATTAGGCTTGGAGGCCTAGCCAGAGCTGCTGCTGTGTGTGACCACCACCTGCTGAGATAGAGAACATACTGGGGAGTTTCCGGCAGCACATGACCACATATAGGGAGGCAAAGTTTGCTCTCTATCTCCACCTGCTGGTAGATGGACACAACCCACCAGTCTATGGATTGATCAGCTTGATGATATGGAAAAGAAGCAATAATACACTATACATACAATCATCACTGGTCCTTACATCATCCAGGCTCTTACCATCAGCTGGGGGCCCCATTACAGTGAAAGCCAGGAGCTTTTTAGACCAGGAACAAGTCCTCTGCAAAGTATGTACGTTACTCACAGATGAGCTTCCCGATTTCACTGAAAGAAACTCCCCTTTTTACTAGGCTCAGAACTCATGTTCAGAGCTAAGGAAAATTACAGAATGCTTCGCTGTTTAGGTAAACAAGCCATACTGTGGGAACGTGGTCTGAACCCGAAAACAAGCTCCATCTTTCCCTTCACATAATTAATTAGAGCTGTGTCTTATCTTCTGCATTCCAACTTATTTTCACACAATTAAAGTTAAACAATCATTTTTAAACAGAATTACTTCTAAATCAACAATACAGACCCCGAGTGCACTGGTCAGTCAAGACAGAGTTGAAAAACATTTTTAAACAGAATTACTTCTAAATCAACAATACAGACCCCGAGTGCACTGGTCGGTCAAGACAGAGTTGAAAAACAATCTTTAAAATTCACTTGTATTACAATCATTCTATGCACCTTCTGTCAAAATAAGCAGTGCTAAAAGTGAGGAGCAGTTAACAAGATTGGCAAGCTGTTACTGTAACACTATGTAAGGTGCAGTACAATACTTTGTAATTCAGACAGAGAATCCAATTGCTGAATCCCTGTCTCTAAGCGCTGATACAATAAACACTTTCTTATAATACTACTAGCCGTTAAGCCCGTTAAAACGGGTGCGTATTGGAATGTTTTTTTTTCCCAAGGCCCCCCTCCCGTTGCAGCTGCAAGGCCCCCTGCCATCCTCCTTCCCTGCCAGCTCCAAGGCCCCCTCTGTCCCTCCCTCCCAGCTCCAAGGCTCCAGTCCTCCCCCCTTCCCAGCTGCAAGGCCCCCTGCCCGCCCTCCCTCCCAGTTCCAAGGCCCCAGGCCCTCCCCCCCAGCTCCCAAGGCCCCCTTCCCTCCCTCCCAGTTCCAAGGCCCCCTGCTCTCCCTCACAACTGTAAGGGGCCCCATTCCCTCCCTCCCTCCCAGTTCCAAGGCCCCTTGCCCCCCCCCCGTGCCTTCTTCCCAGCCAGCTGAAAGGCCCCCTTCAGTCCAGCCCTCCCAGCTCCAAGGCCCCCCCCTCCTTCTGAGACCTCCCATGTCCCCTCCCCGCCCGAAGGTAGCCGCTACCACCCCCCCCCCCACCCCGGAGTCGCCCTCTCCCCCCCTTCACCCGGCCCGGGCCCTCTCTTCGTTATTCAACTTACAGCAGCGCCAAAACAGCAGCAAGCTGCAGCTCCCGTTGGCCTTCCTTCACTGCCTGTGCCTCGCCTCGTGTGACGTCACGTCGGCGAGGGCGGGGCACAGGCAGGGAAGGAAGGCCGACGGGAGCTGAAGCTGAGCTGCTTGCTGCTGTTTCGGCGCTGCTGTAAGTTGAATAACGAAGAGAGGGCCCGGGCCGGGTGAAGGGGGGGGTGGTGGCGACTCCGGGGGGGGGGGGCGGTAGCGGCTACCTTGGGGGGGGGGAGCGGTAGCGACGTCAGCGGTTCCCTCCCTCCCCTTCCGCGCAGTTTCCCTCTCTGTCCCGCCCCCCTCGCCCCGTCATCACGTCTTGACGCGGGGGCGGGACAGAGAGGGAAGTCTCTACTGCGCATTTGCAAGTGAGTACGGTCACTTGCCTTTTATATGTTTGATGGGAACTGCTTATTTCTCTACCAGGGTTGGTGGATGGGAATCTGGAGACTTTGAATTGTTTCAGATTGATTGCCCAGGGATACCAGTTACCGCATGGCGCCAGGTGAGAAAAGTAGCAATGACTGGATCAGCATAGCCCTGTAGGGCGAAAATAAGTAATTAGGGCAATAATTATTCCCTGATAAAACTTATTACAAGGTTTCCGCTCAGTCTAGGGGAAATATTATAAAGAAACCTTGTGCTGGCACCCTGCCAGTGTTTTGTTCTTCGCCAAAAAAAACCCAAAGCCACGTCACAGATGAGAATTGTATATTTATTACAGGTAGAAAAATAGACACTCTGCAATAGCTTATATGCAAAAATATCTCTTACTGATATGCACTAACAAAATATATTGTCTAACTACACTCTGATAATCCTGAGACTACGTACAGTAATGATTAGAACAGTACAAATGATATCCTAATGATCCTTATGAAACTTATCACATCTTATGCAACATACACATTAGCAGCTGTCCCTGACCAAGAGCTGACATAAACCAGTCGTACTCAGATAAAACCACTGCCTAACCCCAGACCAGGAAATATATCACTGTGATCTTACCACGCTGTCCTGATGACGGCTTCGGATAAGACCAGAGCAGAATCTCCCAGACGCTATCTTAGCTGTCTGTGTCTTTTGTAGTGCAGGTCTTTCTCAGCAAACACACAGGTTCCCGTCTCTCCTTTGGTTCTCAGAGCCAATATCTCTGCCACAGGTATTTGCACCAGTTATGCAGGTCACAAGGTTGGTATCATACCGTCTCTAGCTCACCCCGAGCCTTGCTGGATTTCTCAGGTCCTTCACAGGTACCCCTCCGAGGGTCTCCGACAACTTTCTGCTCCCACTCTCCCCGCGTCTTCAGACCTCTCTCCGTGATAGCCTGGACCAATTCTCCTCTCATACAGTACAGTGCATGGGTAAGAAAAGTTCTTTGTTTTGTGACCTTGAAGATGGTAACTTCTGGTGCCATGAGTATGACTCCCTTCCCAGCGTCTCAGAGATAGAAGGGGGATGGTTGGAACACAGAATGTCCTTGGCTTCAGCAAATGATTTTCCACAAGCTGAAGCTGGATCTTGCTGACACAGAAATGTTGCAGCAGCCATCTTATTATACCAAGATGTCATAGGCTTGTATAGGCCAAGACCAGCTTAGGCTAGATCACAGGGAAATACCCCTACAGCCCACCTTCCTCAGCTTCACCCTCTCAAGAGCCAAGCCGTAAGACCAAAGCGGAAGGCGTTCTCCATCTGCACTGGACCCTGGTGAAGCAGTCCGGTTTTGACCATAAGATGTAGAGGAGGCTCCACCAGCACACGAACCAAATCCGCATACCACGGACGGTGTAACCAGTCTGGAGCTATCAACACCATCAGACAGGGATGAAGAGATATTCTACACAGAAGACTTCTGATTAGAGGACAAGGCGGGAAGACGTAAAGGAGGCTGCACTTTGGCCAGGGTTGTAAGAAAGCGTCCAGCCCTGCAGATTCGGCCTCCTTTCTTCTGCTGAAGAACTGTAGAACTTTGCTGTTTTTCCTGGTTGCCATCTGATCCATTACAGCTATGCCCCACTGCTGACAGATCAGACGAAAGGCTTCCAATGATAGTTCCCATTCTGCCGCATCCAGGAGATGACGGCTACGAAAATCTGCCTGAATGTTGTCCTGGTCTGCAATGTAAGCCGCTGACAGGAAGAGAAGATGAGTCTGCCCAATGCAGCAGAGCAGTGGCCTCCGAGGTCAACACTACGCTCTGAGTTCCGCCCTGGTGGTTGATGTAAGCTACTGCTGTAGTGTTATCAGATAGGATTTGTACCGCCTGACCCTCTAGGAGATCGTGAAAGGATTTGAGGGCTAGCATGACGACCCTCAATTCCAGCCAGTTGATGGGTCACTTCAATTCTGAGAGAGACCAACAGCCCTGTGCTACTCTAGAAGAACTGAGAGTCTCGCAGAAGGCGCTGGGACTTCAAATCCCCCAAATCTTTCACTATCTGTTTAAGATCTTCGTCAAAAAGTACTTTTCTCTAAAGGAAGTCTGGTAAGTCGCTGTTTGGAAGCCATGGCACAACCACAACAGATGGCGGGCTGAAACAGTCAGGGCCATTTGCTTAGCCGAAGCCCTAACCAAATCATAAAGGGCATCTGCCAAATAGGCGAGAGCTGACTCCATAGAAGCCCCGGCCGCCAGCAAGGAAGCTGACTCCTGGTTGTGTTCTAAACCTTGCTGAAACCAAGACAGACATGCTCTGGCCACGTAGGAGCTACATATGGAGTCCTGTAAAGCTAAGGCCGCCACTTCAAAGGAACGTTTAAGGGTAGTCTCAAGACGTCTATCCTGCACGTCCTTCAGTGCAACTCCCCCTTTCACAGGAAGAGTAGTATTCCTAATAACCGCAGTAACCAACGCATCTACCTTACGCAAAGAATTTCTTTTAGGTATATTAAAAGCAAGAAGCCGGCAAAAGAATCCGTTGGACCGCTAGATGACTGAGGGGTGAAAGAGGCGATCAGGGAAGACAAACTATAGCGGAGAGATTAAATGACTTCTTCGCTTCGGTCTTCACCGAGGAAGATTTGGGAGTGATACCGGTGCCAGAAATGGTATTTGAAGCTGACGAGTCGGAGAAACTGCATGAAATCTCTATAAAGCTAGAGGATGTAATGGGGCAATTTGACATATTGAAGAGTAGCAAATCTCCTGGACAGGATGGTATTCATCCCAGAGTACTGATAGAATTGAAAAATGAACTGACGGAACTTTTGTTAGTAATATGAGGAGTGTGGTAGCCGTGTTAGTCCACTCTTAAGGTTATCAATAGAAATCAAACAAAATAAAACATGGAAAAGAAAATAAGATGACATAACTTAATACATTTCTTGATTAGCTTTCGAAGGTTGCCCTTCTTCGTCAGATCGGAAATAAGCAAATGTGCTAGCTGACAGTGTATATAAGTGAAAACATTCAAGCATTACTATGACAGTCTGACAGAGTGGGAGGATGGGGGTGGGTAGGAGGTATGCATGGGGACATCAAAGCATATCATTGATATTCTAACAGGATGGGTGTGGATAGGTGAGGGGTGGGGTGATCAACAGAGACATACAGCTTTATGGTTTATAATGGGCTAGGAACCCAAGATCCTTGTTAAGTCCTCTCTGTTGGGTGTTAAAATATTCATTCTGACTTCAAAGGTCTTACGTTCTTGTATGGTTTTAAAGTTATCTTTCAGGATTCTCACTGTGAAGTCACTGGTTTAGTGTCCTGGAAAATGCTGACCAACAGGCGTGGGAGCCCTACTGGCACCAGTATTGTTCATGTGATGTCTATGTAAATTGAATCTTGTCTTAAGCATCTGGCCTGTTTCTCTAATATAGCATCCTTCGCTACATTTTTTACACTGAATGATATATACCACATTGGAAGATTGTTAGTAATATGTAATTTATCTTTAAAATCAAGCGTGGTACCGGAAGACTGGAGGGTAGCCTATGTAACGCCGCTATTTTAAAAAGGTTCCAGATGGGATCTGGGAAATTATAGATGAGCCTGATGTGGGTGCCGGGCAAAATGGTAGAGACTATTATAAAGAACAAAATTACAGAGCACATTCAAAAACATGGATTAATGAGACAAAGCCAGTGTTGATTTAGTGAAGGGAAATCATGCCTCGCCAATCTATTACATTTCTTTGAAGAGGTGAACAAACATGTGGATAAAGGCGAACCAGTTGATACTGTGTATCTGGATTTTCAAAAGGAGTTTGACAAAGTACCTTATGAAAGACTCCAGAGGAAACTTGAAAGTCATGGGATAGGAGGTAGTGTCCTATTGTGGATTAAAAACTGGTTAAAGGATAGAAAACAGAGAGTAAGGTTAAATGGTCAGTATTCTCAATGGAGAAGAGTAGATAGTGGGGTTCCCCAGGGTCTGTGCTGGGACCGCTGCTTTTTAAAAATATTTATAAATGATTTAGAGATGAGAGAAACTAGTAAGGTAATTAAATTTGCTGACGACACAAACATAGTAACATAGTAGATGACGGCAGAAAAAGACCTGCACGGTCCATCCAGTCTGCCCAACAAGACAAACATATGTGTATACCTTACCTTGATTTGTACCTGCCTTATTCAGGGCACAGACCGTACAAGTCTGCCCAGCAGTACTTCCCGCCTCCCATCCGGCTCTGGCACAGACCGTATAAGTCTGTCCTCCACTATCCTTGCCTCCCAACTCCTCTTCCCCCCACCTGCTCCGCCACCCAATTTCGGCTAAGCTTCTGAGGACCCATTCCTTCTGCACAGGAATGGATCCTCAGACGCTTAGCCGACAAAGTTATTAAATTGTGAGGGGATTGAGTCACGTGGTGTGATGCAGGAGTGAAGTCACGCTGGAACTGAGCTCCTGCGATTCCCCCATCATCTTACGCTATTAACAGCCTCAAAGGGGAAAAACGAACTTTAGTACCGCCAGCCTTACAACTTGGAGACCGGGTGGTTTTTGATTGCTAGCCTGTGTAGAAGAACGGCGGCGAAAACGCTTCGAAAAGATAAAGAGAAAGGCAAGATCGCAGAATCCAAGATGGCGCCCGGACAGCAATCGCCGAATTCGAGCGTTTGCTCAGTATGGACGGCAGAAATTACCGCGGAGGTGACAGCTGCGGTAGAGGCGGCCCTTGATAAAAAACTGCAAGCGTTGTTTGATCGCGCAGAATCTGCCCATGAACGGCTTGATGGATTCCACCTCGATCTGGACCACATGCAACAGCGGATTAGTGACCTGGAAGACCGAACAGCGACATCTGAGCAACCTGTGGAGGCACTACAGAAGAAAATAGAGGAGCTAGAAAACAAACTAGACGACTTAGAGAACAGGTCTCGTCGAAATAATTTACGACTAATTGGGCTCCCGGAACATATAAAGGACTCAGAGCTGGGCAGTTTCCTAGAAACCTGGCTTCAGAGCACATTAAAAATGAATAATCTGCCGGGTCCGCTGCGCATCGAGAGAGCGCATCGGCTGGGGCCGAAGCGCCAAGGCGCGGCGAGGCCGCGGGCGGTGATAATGAAAATTCTCCACTATGGCCACAAACAGGCGATTTTGCAGGCTGTAAGGGCAGGAGGAGAGCTTCGTTGTGAAGGCCAACGGATCCTTTGCTTCCAGGACTATTCAGCACGTGTAGCAGCGGCGCGAAAGGAGTTTGCGCCCGTGTGTGCGGCTTTACATGAGAGAAAAATCAGGTTTGCATTGATATACCCTGCCAAACTGAAGGTGCAGTATGAAGGGGGAGATAAACTCTTTGAAGAGGTGGCTGCAGCTAAAGAATTCCTCAAGAGTATTGCACAGGAACCTGCAACCTGATGGTGAAAAAATGGCGTCTTAAAGAAGAAAGTCTTTGACGGGGCATGTGAGTTGAAAGAGACTTGGAGACATGGACTAGAAGACTGTTAAGTATGTTTAGAGACTATAGCTCCATATCTAAACTTTTGTCTCAAGGGAATACTTGGACAGAGGGGCACAAGGTAAACACCCGGTCTCGATAAATGGAGACAGGCATAAATACTACATAATGGGGTTTTCCCCATGGAGCAGATGGTAAATTGAAATAGAGGGGGAAAGGACACTATACGTGATGAGTTCCCTGTTGGAACTCAAGGGTTTACAGATTGGAGGGGGGGGGAAGGGAACTCACGGGGGGGAGGGGGAGGGAGTGGGGGAATAAGGGAGGGGGCGGGGAGCAGGTCTGTTTAAATATGGCATGTGAATGGGGTAGGAGAAGACAACTAGGAAATGTCGAGAGTATACAAAGCAGCAGAGGGAGGTGTAGGCTGGGACACCTTTCTCTTTATTACAGGTTTAATAACATACGTGAGCCATTTGGGATAGGCCATGGTTAAGCTAATATCGTGGAATGTGGGGGGTATTTCCTCCCCAATCAAAAGAAGTAAGATTTTACAAACTTTAAATAGACAAAAGGCACATATAGCAATGCTACAGGAGACACATCTAACAGCAATAGAACACAAGAAGTTGTGTAAATGGTGGGTGGGAGACTACGTGGAAAGCCCGTCACCAAATAGAAAGGCGGGAGTTATTATCTTATTCCGCAAAGGGCTTCATATTACAAAAAAACGAGTAATTGTGGACCCGCTAGGAAGATATGTTTTCTTAGAAGCCCATGTAAATAATCACCCTTTCTTACTAATTAATGTATATGCACCAAACCAATATGACAGGAGGTTCTATCAGACCCTGGTGAGACATGTGCACTCCTTTGATCAGATACCTATAATTATGGGGGGAGATTTTAATTCAGTCTATGACCCACTGCTGGATAGTACTGGAGTCTCTAGAGTAGGGCCAGTGAACTTGACAAAGGGAGTCCCATGGTTGTGCTCGATGTTAGATCTAGTTGATGTATGGCGCCTGTACCATCCGGGAGAGAGGGACTATACCCATTTATCTAGGGCACATGACACTCTATCCCGAATTGACTATATCCTGGTTTCGGCAAATAGGATACCTTGGTTACAACAGGCTGAGATAGGGCCAACACAGGTCTCAGACCACGCTTTTGTGTGGATCACAATTGGGTGTGATGGGGATAGAACCCAGAAGCCCAGGTGGCGATTTCCCACAGAACTGTTCTACGACCCACAATTTGCCTCCTATATACAATCCCAGTGGAAAGAATACTCAGAGTTTAATGAGAATAGTTATCATTTAGACCCGATATTATTTTGGGAAGCGGCCAAGGCCGTGCTGAGAGGAGCCATAATTTCATACCATTCCTATAAGAAAAAATCTAGAGAGGCAGAGATAGTCAGGATGGGAAAGGTAGTGGGGCAGGCACGCCAGAGATTTGGAACTAACCCAACGCCCTTAAATAAATCAAGACTTTTAGAAGCTCAGTCATCTTTGAACCAGTTAATACATGCCAAAGCCAAAAAATCTAATTTTTATTATCGTTATCAGTTATACAAACATGCAAATAAGCAAGGGAAATTGATGACACGACTGTTACAGCAAGTGGGAGGCTCCAGATATGTGTCACAAATCAGAGATACACAGGGGAGTATTCAGCATACTCTGGAGGGAGTGAATGAAGTATTCCGGCAGTTTTATGAAGCTTTATATTCCCCTCCAGAGGATCAGGGGCTTCAAGCCGAGTGTTACTTAGCAGGACAATCACTGCCCCAGATCACAGAGATACAACAAAGCAGCCTTAATAGATTAATAACAGAGGACGAGGTGAGCTGGGGTATACGTGCCAGCCCATTGCATAAGTCTCCGGGAGTGGATGGACTCTCCTCTGAGTTTTATAAACTCCTTAGCTCGGATATTGTACCCTGCCTGACAGAGGTTTTCAATAAATGTATAGATATGGGGGGTCTACCAGAGTCTTTAAGGAAGGCACAAATCATAGTCTTGTTAAAACCAGGCCGCGACCCACTCTTAGCCAGTTCATATAGACCTATCTCTTTGCTTCCTTTTGAAACAAAATTACTGGCAAAGATTATGGCAAACAGACTGGCACGGATCCTGCCGGAGATAGTGGAGGAGTCTCAGGTGGGCTTCGTACGAGAAAGGTCAGTAGCTCGAAATATGAGGCAGATTTTAGGAGCGTTGGAAAGCCTATATGAATCATCAACCCCGGCCTTAATAATTAGTTTTGATGCCGAAAAGGCATTCGATCGGGTTAACTGGGACTTCATGTTTGCCTCCCTGAGGGCATTTGGGATGGAAGGGTTTTTCCTACATGCCATAGAAACGCTGTACCAGGGACCTGTTGCGGAGGTATGGGTAAACGGGCAGGCTTCCGCGACGTTCGGGATCGCCAGGGGTACCCGACAGGGATGTCCCCTCTCGCCCCTTCTTTTTGTGTTGGTGCTTGACCCTCTTATAAGAGAAATCCAGAGTATGAGGGAGGTGAGAGGGGTACAGATACAGCAAACTTCCTTTAAGATCTCGGCCTTCGCAGATGACCTCTTGACTATAATACAGGACCCCCAGGTGTCCTTACCGTCACTACTGGACATTTTTGCTGAATTTGGGGATTACTCTGGTTTTCGTCTCAATCTAGACAAATCTGAGGTTATGACACTTCACATGAGAGAGGAGCAGTGGGAACGTTTATGTTGTCCACTTAAGAGAGTGGGGGATGCGTTTAAATATCTGGGGATCCAGCTCACCAAGGACCCCAAGATGCTATATAGTGCTAATGTAGAATACTTGCTAGAAGACACCAAGGGAACACTGGGAAGATGGGCAGGGCTTCCGATATCATTGATGGGCCGCATCTCCTTGTTTAATATGGTGCTTTTCCCTAAATGGCTTTACTTTTTACAGACAATCCCATTATATCTCAAGCACCAGGAAGTGAGATCTTTACAAAAACTGCGTTCCAAATTTTTGTGGGCTGGGAAACGACCCCAGATACGATTTTCACAACTGGTGAAGCCTTGGAGAAATGGGGGGATGGGATTGCCGGACATTAAACGCTATAATGTAGCATGTTTATTGCGCCACCTGGGGGACTGGTATCTGCAGAGGGAGGATTATACCCCATTGGAGATAGAAAAAGCAAGGTGTAGCCCCTTAAACCTGATGTATGTCTTACATGGGGCATTAAAGGACCTACCTACAAGGTTGAGGACTAGTGTACTGGTGTGGCCCTTAAAGGCCATATGGAAGGACTTGGCTAGGCTGTGGTCCTTTGATCCTAGATGTAGTAGATTACTACCCCTATTAGGGAATGAGGCTTTCCGCCCAGGGGAAGAAAATCCTATAGTGAGATCCTGGGGGGAAGGGGATAAGGTACTTATACATTATTGGTTGGAGCCCAGTGGTAATCTTAAAACAATGGCTGAATTAAACCTAGACGTAGCAGACTGGGGGGTATGTTTTGCATACGAACAGCTTAGACACTATATAGCTTCACTCCCCCGAGCTGCACTTGGTGTTGATCTGCCCACTAAGATGGGGGAATTATTTGAGATGATATCAGAAGATCCTATCTCGATATCTATATTACATAAAAGGCTGTTACTGGCTAGGCCACAGAGAGACCTCACACGAGTGGCAGCAAAATGGTCAGCAGATACACAAAGAAGGATCACCCCGGGAGATTTGTTAAAGGGTTGGAGGGGAGTTTTGAAATGGACGCAAAACGCAAACCTTCGAGAATGTCAGGTCAGAGTGATATATAGAGCATATACCTCTCAGTCTCGACTGAATCAGATGGGATACATAGAATCTGCCCAATGTAGACGCTGTGGGGCGCCGGACAATAACTTCTACCATGCTTTTTGGAAGTGCTCAGCTATAGCAGCCTTCTGGACCAGGATAGTTAAATACTTAGAAAGAATAGGAGGGAAAAAGGTTAATCAGCAGCCTACGAGTATTCTTTTGGGTTGCCATGCCCCAGTGGAGGGGGGTACGAGATACCAGAATATAATGGCCCATAAGGCTTTTTTGGTGGGCATGAAGTGCATACTTGTTAACTGGACACAAGAACTGAACCCCTCCTTTTGGCAATGGAGGAATCGCTTACATGATTTACTTACGATGGAGCTCCAGGACTCTCTGCTTAATACTCGGTCACAAAGCAATTTTTTCCTTACCTGGGAAGGTTATATTAACACCTTGTCCCATAGGGCGAGGAGTCATATTATTAATAAACTTGGAGCATTGCCCAAGCTTCCCTTGGCAACTAATGGAAACTAAATGGGAATAGAGTCCCTTTTTCTACCACCTTTTTAGGAATTGGAAAGACAGTAGAGCAGACCAAGGCAGGGGGGGGGGGGGGGGAGGGAGGGTTTAGGAGGGGGGGTAGTAGGGGGGGGGGAGGTTTATTTAGAGTTATATTAGCCCTTCCCCAGCACGATATGGACATCTTCCGGAGAGGGGTAGGAGGGCCATCAGACCACAGGCCCCCTGGCTCTCTTGTGGAGGGGAGTAAATTCACACAATATGATTTGATTTTAATTCAAGGCTTTGCGAATGCACAGCTGACACCTGAAGGTGGTTATATTTTTGGGGGATCAAGCATTTGAACATATGGTGTCAATTGGTAGAAGGGAAAGATGGGGAGGAAGGGTTGTTGGGGAATTGTTGTTAATAGATCTTGTTGATTAAATGTTAGTTAATAGTATAAAAAAGGGGGGGGGGATAAAAGTTAAAAGATTAATGGAGACGAGTAATATTGTACAATTTCAGTACTTGGTGTGCGTTGATTGATTGTAGAGACATTTACATTATGTAACCACCATTTTTGTGCTTCATTAATAAAAATTGTTGAAAGTTAAATTGTGAGGGGATTGTGAAAAATTATAAGAGGATCTTACGAGACTGGGTGTCTGAATGGCAGATGACGTTTAATGTGAGAAGTGCAAAGTGATGCATGTGGGAAAGAGGAACCCAAATTATAGCTACGTAATGCAAGGTTCCACGTTAGGAGTCACAGACCAAGAAAGGGATCTCAGCGTCATTGTTGATATGTTGAAATGCTCTGCTCAGTGTGCTGCAGCGGCGAAGAAAGCAAATAGAATGTTAGGTATTATTAGGAAAAGTATGGAAAACAAAAGTGAGGTCGTTATAATGCCTTTATATCGGTCCATGGTGCGACTGCACCTCGAATACCGTATTCAATTCTGGTCACCGCATCTAAAAAAGATTTAGTGGAATTACAGAGAAGAGCAACGAAAATGAGAAAGGAAATGGGACGACTTCCCCATGAGGAAAGGCTGAAGCATCTAGGGCTCTTCAGCTTGGAAAAGAGACGGCTGAGGGGAGATATGATAGAGGTCTATAAAATAATGAGTAGAGTGGAACAGGGAGACGTGAATCGTTTGTTTACTCTTTCCAAAAATACTAGGACTAGGGGACATATGATGAAGCTACAAAGTAGTAAATTTAATAAGAATCGGAGAAAATATTTCTTCACTCAACGTGTAATTAAACTCTGGAATTTGTTGCCAGAGAATGTGGTAAAGGCAGTTAGCTTAGTGGGGTTTTTAAAGGGCCTGGACGGCTTCCTAAAGGAAAAGTCTATAGAGCATTATTAAATTGACTTGGGAAAATCCATTGTTTATTTCTGGGATAAGTACATAAGTACATAAGTAGTGCCATACTGGGAAAGACCAAAGGTCCATCTAGCCCAGCATCCTGTCACCGACAGTGGCCAATCCAGGTCAAGGGCACCTGGATAAGCGTTATAAAATGTATTGAGCTTTTCTGGGATCTTGCCAGGTATGTGTAACCTGGATTGACCACTGTACAGGATACTGGGTTTGATGGATCTTGGTCTGTCCCAGTGTGGCAATACTATATGTAAGAGAAGGTGTCAAGCGTAGTCGCAGCCACCGAATAGAGACGGGCCATAGCCCTAGCAACTTTCAATCCACTCTCAGGGTCAGTTCTTGAATGGACTCATGCATAGGGCAGGCTTTAGAAGGTTTCAGCGTGCTAGCCATCTTAAGGTTGACCGACGTCGTTGCTTGTTCTTCCGAGTCCAAAATATTTACAGCTTCCAAAGCTTGTGAAATGAGAGAAGGTAGCTCGTCCCTATGAAAAATCCTGCCGTCGGATCATCCTCCTCAGCAGGGAAAAGCTCATTATCCTCCAGGTCCTCAAGCCTAGAAGGATGGCCTGAGTCCCCAGAACCTGCCAAAATGGAAGGCAGGGGAGAATGCGGACCCACGGACCCTCCCTTCGGTGAGGACGCTAGTCTCCTGCACTTCACAGCCAGATCTTCAAACTGGAGCTGTGACCCAAAATCGCCTTGAAACAAGGCTGAAGGGAAGGGCAGAGAAGCCGATCCCTTTTTCATTAAGCCTGATGCAAAAGAAGAATAAACTTAGGGGATAACTCCACACCTGATCTAGCAGAAGCATCAGAGAGAGAAGCCGAAGCCACCCCTGCAGTAAAACCACCCGCGAGACCTGAAGCAGAAAGGTGGGAAGAATCAAAGCCACAGAATGGTGACAAATCCACAGCCACTTCAGGCGCGGCTACAGCGAAGTGCGGGAAGATTCCCTGATGGACTCTAAGGGTTCTTCAACGCTGGTGTTCGAGTCCGAGCAATTCGCAAAGCAAACCCCCTCTGCGGAACGTCGAGAACCACAGTGGGAGCATCTTTTAACACCTTCCACCGAGCAAACCCCCTCTGCGGAATGTCGAGAACCACAGTGGGAGCATCTTTTAACACCTTCCACCGCCGTAACGCAAACCACCCCTCTGGAGCTGAACCCTAACTCTGCGCAAGGCGCTCACCAGATCTTAGAAGAAGCTTCCAATGGTAGTGGCAGCTTTCTGAAGGAGTCTAACAGGCACTCCCACTCCCTATAGTTTGGCAGAAGTAAGGCAGGTAGAGTACAAACAGAAAAGAGCTCCCTCTTTTTTTTTGTGCCGGCTGTAAGTTTAAGTGCTGTGAGGACACTTTTTTTTTTTTTTTGCAGCAAGTCACAGAACCGGGAGCAGAGATCAGGGGAGACAGGGACCTGCCAAACAAGTATGTCCTCAAGATGGGCACCCTCAGCTGCACGCCCCCAAGCTCAACTGGCTGTAGGCCCAGGAGCCCCCCCCCCCCCCCCCCCCAAGCAGAATCCAGACGCTGGAAGTAATCCATCCACCTGCTGGAGATAGAGATATACTGAAGTGGTAAAAAGTTGGATGTCCAAGGTCACTGATTTGTCTTCAGTATCCTCTATCTCCACCTGCTGGTAGGCAGATACAACACCAGTTCCTGGATTCATCTGCTGCCCTTGTGATAGGAATGGGTGCTGGATAAAGGCAGACCCAGCCTTTTGAAGAATGAATGAATGCTGGGTCAGGGTGAATCCAGTCCTCCTAAAGTGGATACACCCATTCAGAGAAGAATGAGTGTCGAATCCAGGTGGACGCAGTCTTTCGAGGGGGGGGGGATGACTATTGGAGTAGCCTAATGGTTAGAGCAGCAGGCTTTGATCCTGGTGACCTGGGTTCAATTCCCACTACAGGTCCTTGTGACCTTCAGCAAGTCAGTCACTTAACCCTCCATTGCCCCAGGTAGAAAAACAGATTGTGAACAGAGAAATTACCTGCATAATCAGTAACTCCATAGAATAGTAGTAGTAGTGGATCCAGCCCTTCTGGGTGAATAAGTGCTGCATCCAGTTGGATACAGCCCTTCTACAGAGAATGACTGCTGGATCCAGGTGGATGCTGCCCTTCTGAAAGAAAAGAGTGCTAGATCCAGGGGGAAGGAGCCCTACCAAGAAAAAAATAAAACAGCGCTGGATCCAGGTGGATGTAGTCGTCTTTTTTTGAGGGGGGGGGGGGGGGAGTGCTGAATCTAGGGGGAATAGAGCCCTTCTGGGGAGAATAAGTGCTGGATCTAGGTGGATGCAGCCTCTCCCCAATCTTTTTCAGAAGAATACTTGCTTTAACACCTGCATTGCTATTAAATAGGCCTGAGCTACATAATAAGGTGCTGCATGTGTTGTCCTTTACTACGTTATTACGCTAGAAACCGGTTACCTTTAGCAGGCTTACACAGTCTGTGCCAGAGCAGGTGGTGGGAGGTGGAACTGGTGGTTGGGAGGCGGGGATAGTGCTGGGCAGACTTATACGGTCTGTGCCAGAGCCGGTGGTGGGAGGCGGGGATAGTGCAGGGTAGACTTATATGGTCTGTGCCAGAGCCGGTGTTGGGAGGGCGGGGCTGATGGGTGGGAGGCGGGGATAGTGCTGGGCAGACTTATACGGTCTGTGCCAGAACCGGTGGTGGGAGGCGGGGTTGGTGGTTTGGAGGCGGGGATAGTGCTGGGCAGACTTATACGGTCTGTGCCAGAGCCGGTGGTGGGAGGCGGGGATAGTGCTGGGCAGACTTATACAGTCTGTGCCAGAGCAGGTGGTGGGAGGCGGGGCTGGTGGTTGGGAGGCGGGGATAGTGCTGGGCAGACTTATACGGTCTGTGCCAGAGCCGGTGGTGGGAGGCGGGGATAGTGCTGGGCAGACTTATACAGTCTGTGCCAGAGCAGGTGGTGGGAGGCGGGGCTGGTGGTTTGGAGGCGGGGATAGTGCTGGGCAGACTTATACGGTCTGTGCCAGAGCCGGTGGTGGGAGGCGGGGATAGTGCTGGGCAGACTTATACAGTCTGTGCCAGAGCAGGTGGTGGGAGGCGGGGCTGGTGGTTGGGAGGCGGGGATAGTGCTGGGCAGACTTATATTGTCTGTGCCAGAGCCGGTGGTGGGAGGGCGGGGATAGTGCTGGGCAGACTTATACAGTCTGTGCCAGAGCAGGTGGTGGGAGGCGGGGCTGGTGGTTGGGAGGTGGGGATAGTGCTGGGCAGACTTATACGGTCTGTGTCAGAACCGGTGGTGGGAGGCGGGGCTGGTGGTTTGGAGGCGGGGATAGTGCTGGGCAGACTTATACGGTCTGTGCCAGAGCCGGTGGTGGGAGGCGGGGATAGTGCTGGGCAGACTTATACAGTCTGTGCCAGAGCAGGTGGTGGGAGGCGGGGCTGGTGGTTGGGAGGCGGGGATAGTGCTGGGCAGACTTATATGGTCTGTGCCAGAGCCGGTGGTGGGAGGGCGGGGCTGATGGGTGGGAGGTGGGGATAGTGCTGGGCAGACTTATACAGTCTGTGCCAGAGCAGGTGGTGGGAGGCGGGGCTGGTGGTTGGGAGGTGGGGATAGTGCTGGGCAGACTTATACGGTCTGTGCCAGAACCGGTGGTGGGAGGCGGGGCTGGTGGTTTGGAGGCGGGGATAATGCTGGGCAGACTTATACGGTCTGTGCCAGAGCCGGTGGTGGGAGGCGGGGATAGTGCTGGGCAGACTTATACAGTCTGTGCCAGTGCAGGTGGTGGGAGGCGGGGCTGGTGGTTGGGAGGTGGGGATAGTGCTGGGCAGACTTATACGGTCTGTGTCAGAACCGGTGGTGGGAGGCGGGGCTGGTGGTTTGGAGGGCGGGGATAGTGCTGGGCAGACTTATACGGTCTGTGCCAGAGCCGGTGGTGGGAGGCGGGGATAGTGCTGGGCAGACTTATACAGTCTGTGCCAGAGTAGGTGGTGGGAGGCGGGGCTGGTGGTTGGGAGGTGGGGATAGTGCTGGGCAGACTTATACGGTCTGTGTCAGAACCGGTGGTGGGAGGCGGGCCTGGTGGTTTGGAGGCGGGGATAGTGCTGGGCAGACTTATACGGTCTGTGCCAGAGCCGGTGGTGGGAGGCGGGGCTGGTGGTTGGGAGGCGGGGATAGTGCTGGGCAGACTTATACGGTCTGTGCCAGAGCCAGTGGTGGGAGGCGGGGCTGGTGGTTGGGAGGCGGGGATAGTGCTGGACAGACTTATACAGTCTGTGCCAGAGCAGGTGGTGGGAGGCGGGGCTGGTGGTTGGGAGGCGGGGATAGTGCTGGGCAGACTTATACGCAGTGTTGCCAGGTGGGCGGTTTTACCGCCCAATTGGGCGGTTTTCCGCGACCCGCCGCGGGAAATTTTTGCCCGCGGCGGGTTGCGGTTTTTTGGGCTGTTTTTGGCCTTCAGGGCGGTTTTTTCGGCCGCGGGGGGGCGGGGTTAGTGACGTTTTTGGGTGGGGTTAATGACGTTTTGGGCGGGGTTAATGACGTTTTGGGCGGGGTTAATGACGTGGGAGGCGGGGCCGATGACGTGGGAGGCGGGGCCGATGACGGGGAGGCGGGGCCGGTGACGTGGGAGGCGGGGCCGGTGACGGCGGGGGCGGGGTTGATGACGGCAGGGGCGGGGTTGATGACGCGGGGGTGGGGGTGTCAGGGGCGGGGTTTGTGTTTGGGCGGGTTTTGGGCTGTTTTTTGGGCTCCATCGGGCTGGAAAAAAATTTTCCACCTGGCAACCCTGCTTATACGGTCTGTGCCCTGAAGAGGACAGGTACAAATCAAAGTAGGGTATACACAAAAAGTAGCACATATGAGTTTATCTTGCTGGGCAGACTGGATGGACCGCGCAGGTCTTTTTCTGCCGTCATCTACCAGATGTTACTAACGCATTCCCGCTTCGTTGCATTTTCTGGCTTCTGAAACCTATTACCATACTACCTTTTTATACACGTTTCTTGACGCACAGTGGAATTAAGAGTTCAAGTAATGGATCAGCCACTCGTCCCCCGGGGGGGGGGGGCGGTACCCCTTGCACGACCACTCACTCCCGGAGGGAGGGGGGTAACGTTTACTCACACACAGCCCTCAGTCACTTCATCGCTCACTACAGGTATAACGTAAAAGACCACAGGAGCCATAAACGCCGATATAACGTTACTAGCACCCCACCCCCCCCCCCCGAACCCCGCGACGTCACAATACCCGGCGGGCGCCGCTCCATCTCAGCACGAGCTGCATCTTTCAGCTGCTGCCTGTCCAACGCTCCTCGAGTCAACCCGTGGTCCCTCCAAGGTAAGGCACGAACGTGACGCGACGCCCCCTTCACCTCAGCAGCCCATTGGTTCGCGTCCTGTCACGAGCACGCTTTCGCTCTCGTTCCTCCCGATTGGCTGGCGCGCGACACCGCCTTCTCTTTCTCACTTCTGAATGGCTCAGCCTCAGACAGAAGGAGAGTCAGCTCAGCCGTTGAACGTCATCAGCACGCCTTGACTCCCGCCTCCACGTGATACAAGCGTCCTGGGCGGGGTTTACGTGGCGCCAGCTCCGGCCATGAAGGGGGTGGGGACGTGGGGTCGCTGTTGTCACGTGACGAAGTCTTGGGACGATGGCGGCTCCCGTGGAAGGTAAGCGGGTATCGGCTCACTTACCTTTATACCACGTCCCCCGGCCCGCACTTCAATTTGATCGCTTATTTTGTGTGCTGCTTTCAGTCTTTTCTGAAGGGCTTTGCTTGATGAGATCCTTTATTTTAAAGAACAAATTGCAAAAACAAAGATTATGAAATGAAAACGAAAAATAAGGTGATAGCTTATATTTCATTAGCTTTCATAAATGTTTGTTTTTATTTATTTACATTTATTAACCACCGTTATGAAGCTGCTCACCCAACATTTACGTTGCTTATGTTAAGCTACATTTTGTTAACAGCATAATAATTGTAAAATCACCAAATATCAACATAAAACTCAGTCAAATAATCAATGGTGGAAACTTAAAGATAGAAAAATTAAATCCAAGTAATGAGAGCGGTCTATATGTGTCTCACTGAGAAGTAGGAAGAAATTGCTGCAGTTAAGAGAGACAGCTTTTCAGTATTTAGAAGACCTGGGCTCCACAAGTTTTGGCAAAAGGTTGATATATAAATGGACTGAATTTTGCTCATTGTTAAAAGGAACTATGGATTGTATTAGATTTTTTTTTTTTTGGGGGGGGGGGTTACTAGGTTATATTGTTATTTGTATTTGGGCACCTCTGTAAAAAATACAAAGTTAAACTTAAAAAAAAACTACACACAGAAAAACAACTCCTTCCCCCCCCCCCCCCCCCAAACAGGCTACAAATAAGAAGGCTGGGATTCCATACAAGTTATACATTCTTGATCTGAAAACATTTAGAGCCACCCAGACTTTCTTAAAGAATGGAAAGTACCACTTCTTAATAGCAGCAACTTCTTCATACAACATTCTCAGTGGCTTAGCCAGCCAACCTCCACCCTTGTACCTCCCAACTCAAAATATAAATACTTTAGCTAATAAAGATTCCCACTGATCTTTCCCGTTAAGACTTCCTCCAAAAGAACTCCCTTTTACCAAGCTTGACAGACAACAGAAACATCCATGAGCCACTGATGCCAGCACCTCATGCATGCTCTGTTGATAGTGGCTAAAGGATACTGCCAACTGCAGAGCTTGGTAGAAGAGAGTTCTGGAGGCCCTTGGAGGAGATCCTCAGCTAGTGATGCTGGAGGATCCCCACAAGCTACAGCAGGGTGTTTATAAGGGTCAGGGCTGGTGTTATTTATTTATTGCATTTGTATCCCACATTTTCCCACCTATTTGCAGGCTCAATGTGGCTTACAAAAAACCTGTTATGGCATCGCCATTCCAGGGTAGCAGATACAATTGGTGTTACAACAATATCAGGGATGAGAAAAAAGATCTATACAGACAGTTACAGAAAGATGACTATCAGAATAGGGTGAAGTGGTGCAGTGTTATGATTAAGTTATGGATTCCCATTGTAGGCCTTGTTGAAGAGAGAGGTTTCAGAGATTTGCGAAAGTTAGTTATTTCGTTAATCATTTTCAGGTCAGTTGGTAGCGCATTCCATGTTAGACATGCTGGGGCCCAGTTCAGAATATAAAGGAGGGGGGCCTCCTGGATCCCCTCTCCTCTGATTTCCCCACCTGCCAGTACTATCCCATCGACATACCCCACTAAATAAGGGCTCATACATGAGAAATAAAAATACGTAGACAAATATTGAACAGGGAACCCCAACAACTTAAAAAGCATGGCCTGCACACTGGAGAAATAAAAAGAAAAATGTATTTCTTTTTCTAGTGTGGCCAACAGTTCTCACTCTCTTCCCTTACTCCCTCCTATTGTCCAGCTTATCCCTTCCATCCCCAGTTTAGATATCCCCACCTCCACACCGTCTACCTTAAAGAGCTTCTCTCTTCAGAGGGCGGCATCAGCAGCAATCCCTACACACTGCCTGCAGCTGACCCTGAAGCCTTCCTTCTGCTGCATTCCGCCCAGGTGGAAATAGGAAGTTGCATCAGAAGGGGCAGGGCGTGGCAGAGAGAAGTCTTACGGGTCAGCTGTAAGCAGCATGTAGGAACCACTGCCTCTGCCCTCTTGAAGAGAGAAGCTCGTTAAGGGAGGGAAATGCAGGACCACGGGAGCCCAGCTTACTTCCCTGCTGCTGGGTGGTCCCAAGCCCAAAGTGGCTAGACCCCTGCATTCCACCAAGCACTCAAAGACATAAGAATAGCAATACTGGGTCAGACCAATGGTCCACCTAGCCCAGTATTCTGTTTCTAACAGTGGTCAATCCAGGTCACAAATACCTGGCAGAAACCAATTAGTAGCAACATTCTATGCCACCAATCCCAGGGCAAGTAGTGGCTTCCCCCTTGTCCACCTCAATAATAGACTATGGACTTTTCCTCCAGGAACTTGTCAAAACATTTTTTAAACTCAGGTATGGTAACCACTGTTAACGCATTTTCTGGCATTGAGTTCCAGAACTTAAATATTCTTTGAGTGAAAAAATATTTCCTCCTATTTGTTTTAAAAGTATTTCATTGAGTGTCTCGTGGTCTTTATACTTTTTGAAAGAGTGAAAAATCAATTCACTTCTACCCATACTACACCACTCAGGATTTTATAGACCTCAATTGTGTCCCCTCTGAGCCATCTCGTTTCCAAGCTGAAGAGTCCAGACTAGAGAATGACATGAGGACGGGGACCCGCGAGGATGGGGATGGAGACAGGATGGGGACGAATTTTGTCCCTGTGTCATTCTCTAGTCTAGACCTCATGGGAGGAGTTCCCTACTCTTTGTCAGTTCGGTCACTCTTCTCTAAACCTTTTCTAATTCTGCTATATCTTTTTTTGAGATACGGCGACCAGAATTGAACGCACTGATCAGGGTGAGGTCACACCATGGAGCGATAAAGAGGCATTATAGTATTCTAAGGACCCTGTGTGACTATAGTGTGGCTATATATATAGGCACACTAACATTTTATTTATTTATTGATTACATTTGTATCCCACATTTTTCCACCTATTTGCAGGCTCAATGTGGCTTACATAGTACCGTTAAGGCGATCGCCAATTCCGGTATGAACAAAATACAGAGTGATGTCGTAGTAGGGTAAAGTTCATGTGTGACAAACACATTGGGGGATCGTAAGGAGAAGGAAGAGTTTAGTTATGTCCACTATGGTTTTGGCTTCGTTGTGTTGCAGGGTTTAGGCATTTAGGTTGTATCTTTAGGGTATGCCTTTTTGAACAGGTTAGTTTTTAGTGATTTCTGGAAGTTTAAGTGGTCATAAATTGTTTTCACGGCGCTTGGTAGTGTGTTCCATAGTTGCGTGCTTATATAGGAGAGCTGGATGCATAGGTTGTTTTGTATTTGAGATCTTTGCAACTTGGGTAGTGGAGATTTAGGTATGTTCGTGTTGATCTTGTTGTTTTTCTGGTTGGTAGGTCTATGAGGTCTGCCATGTATCCCGGGGCTTCGCCATAGATGATTTTGTGAACCAGGGTGCAGATTTTGAACGCAATACATTCTTTGATTGGGAGCCAGTGCGTTTTTCTCATAGGGGTTTGGCGCTGTCGAATCTCGTTTTGCCAAATATAAACCTGGTTGCTGTGTTTTGAGCAGATTGGAGTTTCTTTATGATTTGTTCTTTACATCCTGCATAGATTCCATTGCAGTATAGATGACTTAGTACCATGGATTGCACCAAGTTGCGGAATATTTCCCTTGGGAAAAAATATTTCACACGTTTGAGTTTCCAAATTGAGTGGAACATTTTCTTTGTTGTAGATTTAGCTTGGTTCTCTAGCGTGAGGTTTCGGTCGATTATAACTCCAAGAATTTTCAAGCTTTCTAAGATAGGGAGGGTGTGATCAGGGGTGTTAATATTGGTGGGCTTCTTCATGTTGTTTTGGGATAAGAGGATGAGACAGTGTGTTTTCTCTGCATTAAGTTTAAATTGAAATGCATTTGCCCATGAGTTGATGATGTTCAAGCTGAGTTTGATTTCATTGGTAATTTCTGTTATGTCCTGTTAAGGGATGTATAATGCGATATTATCTACGTAAATGAAAGGGTTAAGGCCTAGATTGGATAAGGACTTGGCTAGTGGGGTCATCATTAGGTTGAAAAGAATCGGTGATAGTGGTGATCCTTGAGGTACTCCGCAGTCTGCTTTCCATGGTGATGATATGTTCAAATTTGATTTTACTTGGTATGTTCTAGTGGTTAGGATGCCCTTGATCCCTAACCCTAAAAATGTAAAAAGAATTGATGTAGACGTTCAAATATTTGAAAGGTATTAATCTGCAAACTAACCTTTTCCATATATGGGAAGGTGGTAGAACTAGAGGGCATGAAATGAGATTGAAGGGGGGCAGACTCAAGAAAAATGTCAGGAAGTATTTTTTCACGGAGAGAGTGGTGGATACTTGGAATGCCCTCCTGCGGGAGGTGGTGGAGATGAAAACAGTAACGGAATTCAAAAATGTGTCGGATAAACATAAAGGAATCCTGTTCAGAAGAAATGGATCCTCAGAAGCTTAGCGGAGATTGGGTGGCAGCGCCGGAGGTGGGAGGCTGGGCAGACTTCTACGGTCTGTGCCCTGAAAATGGCAGATACAAATCAAAGTCAGGTATACACATAAAGTAGCACATATGAGTTTATCTTGTTGGGCAGACTGGATGGACCATAAGGTCTTTCTCTGCCGTCATCTACTATGTAAGATGATTAAATTTGCAGATGACACAAAACTATTCAAAGTTGTTAAAATGCATATGGATTGTGAAGAATTGCAGGAAGACCTCAAGAAACTGGAAGACTGTGCAGTCAAATGGCAGATGAAATTTAATGTGGACAAATACAAAGTGGTGCACATTGGAAAGAATAATCCAAACCATAGTTAACTGATGCTAGGGTCCACCCAGGAAAACAATCTAGGTGGTGTTGTAGACAATACACTGAAACTTTCTCTCCAGTGTGTGGTGGTGGCAGCCAAAAAAGCAAACAGGATGCTAGAAATTATTAGGAAAGGGATGGAAAATAAGACTAAGGGCCCTGTTTACTAAGCTGCGTTGTATTCCTATGGGTGTCTCTAGCTAATTTTAGCCTGCGCTAAAAAGGTTATACTACAAAATAGGGCCAGACTACAAAAAAACTTTACCAACTCGTGAACAAACTAATAAACACCACCCCGGTCACCACAACCAATACAGACATTCCATCTGCAGATAAACTTGCCAAATACTTCAATGAAAAAATTGTAAACCTACGCAATTCGCTACTTCAGAACAACACCGACAGTCACCCAAGCGATTAATAGGTTCTCCAAGACCCACTTCAATTCTTTTTACATTTTTAGCAAGATACGGCCTCTAAACTGAACACAATACTCCAGGTGGGGCCTCAACACCTCTTTTCTTCTGCTGGTCACACCTCTTTCTCTACAGCCTAGCAACCTTCTAGCTACGGCCACCGCCTTGTCACACTGTTTCTTCGCCTTCAGATCCTCAGATACTATCACTCCAAGATCCGTTTCCCATCTGTACATATCAGACTCTCACCGCCTAACACATACGTCTCCCGTGGATTTCTACTCCCTAAGTGCATCACTTTGCATTTCTTCGCATTGAATTTTAATTGCCAAACCATAGACCATTCTTCTAGCTTCTGCAGATCCTTTTTCATGTTTTCCAGTCTCTCCTGGGTGTCCACTCTGTTACAAATCTTAGTATCATCTGCAAAAAGGCAAACTTTACCTTCTAACCCTTTGACAATGCCACTCACAAATATATTGAACAGAATCGGCCCCAGCACCAATCCCTGAGGCACTCCACTACTCACCTTTCCCTCATCCGAGCAAATTCCATTTACCACCACCCTCTGGCGTCTGTCCGTCAACCAGTTCCTAATCCAGTTCACCACGTCGGGTCCTATCTTCAGCCTGTCAGGTTTATTCAAGTGCCTCCTGTGGGGAACCGTGTCAAAAGCTTTGCTGAAATCTAAGTAGATTACGTCTATAGCACGTCCCTGATTAAATTCTCCGGTCACCCAGTCAAAGAATTCAATGAGATTCGTTTGCCACGATTTCCCTTTGGTAAAACCATGTTGTCTGGGACCTTTCAACTTATTGGCTTCCAGGAAATTCACTATCCTTTCCTTCAGCATCGCTTCCATTACTTTTCCAATAACCGAAGTGAGGCTTATCGGCCTGTAGTTTCCAGCTTCTTCCCTATCACCACTTTTGTGAAGAGGGACCACATCCACTGTTCTCCAGTCCCACGGAACCTCTCCCGTCTCCAAGGATTTATTAAACAAATCTTTAAGAGGACCCGCCAGAACCTCTCTGAGCTCCATCAATATCCTGGGGTGGATCCCGTCCACTCCCATGGCTTTGTCCACCTTTAGATTTTCAAGTTGTTAAGTTGTTCATACACACTCTCTTCCGTGAACGGTGGTATATCCACTCCATTCTCATATGTACTTTTGCCAGTCAATCGTGGTCCTTCTCCAGGATTTTCTTCAGTGAAAACAGAACAAAAGTATCTATTTAGCAAATTTGCTTTTTCTTCATCATTATCTACATAGCGGTTCGCAGCATCTTTCAGTCTCACCATTCCCTTTTTAGTCTTGCTCCTTTCGCTAATATACCTGAAGAAATTTTTGTCACCCCTCCTTACCTTTCTAGCCATTTGTGCTTGGGCTTTCGCCAGACGTATCTCTCTCTTGGCTTCTTTCAGTTTTATCCGGTATTCTTCTCCGTGCTCCTCTTCTTGAGTTTTTCTGTATTTCAGGAACACCAACTTTTTAGCCTTTATTTTCTCAGCCACTTGCCCGGAGAACCATATCGGTTTCCATTTTTTCTTGCTTTTATTTACTCTCCTCACTTGCTTTTATTTACTCTCCTTACATAAAGTTTGGGGCCATATTTATAGCGTCTTTCAGCCTGGACCACTGTCCTTCCACTTCTCGTTCGTCCTCCCAGCCCATCAGCTCCTTCCTCAGGTATTCCCCCATTTAACTAAAGTCAGCATGCTTGAAATCCAGGACTTTGAGTTTTGAGTGGCCTCCCTCCACTTCAGCTGTCATATCAAACCAAACTGTTTGATGGTCACTCCTGCCCAGGTGGGCAGCCACTCGGACATTTGACACACTATCCCCATTTGTGAGCACCAGATCCAGCGTCGCTTCCTCCCTCGTGGGTTCTGTCACCATTTGTCTGAGCTGAGCACTTTGAAAAGCATCCATGATCTCTCTACTTCTTTCCGATTCTGCAGATGGAACCTTCCAATGTACATCCGGCAGATCTTACTCGTCATTCCGATTTCTAGATCATTTATAAATATGTTATATAGCACCAGTCCCAGTACAGATTCCTGAAGCACTCTACTGTTCACCTTCCTCCAATGAAAAAAATGGCCTTTTAATCCTACCCTCTGTTTGCTGTCCAGCAACCAATTTCTAATTCATTGAAGGACATTGCTTCCTATCCCATGACTTTTTAATTTTCTCAGGAGTCTCTCACGAGCAACTCTGTCAAAAGCTTTCTAAAAATCTAGATACAGTACATCAACCGGCTCACCTTTATCCACATGTTTATTCATTCCTTCAAAGAAATGAAGCAAATTGATGAGGCAAGACTTCCCTTGGCTGAACCCATTCTGACTCTGTCCCATTAGACCATGTTTGTCTATGTATTCCATAATTTTCCCCTTTATAATAATTTTCACTATTCCCCAGCACTGAAGTCAAGCTTACCGGTCTGTAATTTCCTGGATCACCCCTGGAACCCTTTTTAAAAATCGGCATTACATTGGCCACCCTCCAGTCTTAGAACATAAGTGTTGCCATACTGGGACAGACCAAAGGTCCTTCAAGCCCAGTATCCTCTTTCCAGCAGTGGCCACTCCAGGTTACAAGTACCTGGCAAGATCCCAAAACACATAAGTGTTGCCATACTGGGACAGACCAAAGGTCCTTCAAGCCCAGTATCCTCTTTCCAGCAGTGGCCATTCCAGGTTACAAGTACCTGGCAAGATCCCAAAACAGTAAAATAGATTTTATGCTGCTTATCCTAAAAATAAGCAGTGGATTTTCCCCAAGTCCATCTTAATAATGGCTTATGGACGTTTCTTTTAGGAAGTTATCCAAACCTTTTTTAAAACCCTGCTAAGCTAACTGCATTTACCATATTCTCTGGCACCAAATTCCAGAGTTTAATTACACGCTGAATGAAGAAATATTTTCTGTACTTTGTTTTAAATTTACTACTTAATAGCTTCATTGTGTGACCCCCTAGTCCTAGTATTTTTGAAAAGTCCTGCTAGTAGTCTTGATGGCATTATTAGACCCTATGGAAGAGAGGTTCAGGTACTACTTATGATTTTAACAACAGGTTACAGATCAGCAATTTGATGTTTGAGTTCTTTCAGTATCCTAGAGTGTATACCATCTGGTCCAGGTGATTTATCACTCTTTAGTGGAGGAGTAGCCTAGTGGTTAATGCAGTGGACTTTGATCCTGGGGAACTGAGTTCGATTCCCACTGCAGCTCCTTGTGACTCTGGGCAAGTCACTTAACCCTCCATTGCCCCTGGTACAAAATAAGTTCCTGAATATATGTAAACCGCTTTGAATGTAGTTGCAAAAACTTCAGAAAGGCGGTATATCAAGTCCCATATCCCTTTAATTTGTTGATTTGGCTCATTACGTCTTCCAGGTTCACCAAGATTTCTTTCAGTTCCTCCGCATCGTCACCCTTGAAAACCATTTCCGGTACAGGTAGATCTCTTACATCTTCTTCCATAAAAACCGAGGCAAAGAATTCATTGAGTCTCTCCACTGTGGCCTTGTCCTCCGTGAGTGCCTCTTTTCCTTCTTCATAATCTAACTTAATGCCCCAGATGCATATAACCGTATCCAACCTCAATAAATACAGAGGAGAGCACTTCACAAAAATATCAACAATTTGTATTAAAGCTTCCTATTATACTGCAGTGAACTCTGTACAGTATTACCATACCGTATTTTCAAACATTTCTTATTTGGAGCCCACAACAAAGGAAGATCCTTAACATGTTGCTTATGCACATGGAAATTAAGGGGCATAGCCGTAGACCTCCCCTAGTTAATCTTTGTCAAGTCTGAGCAATCAAATAAAGCAACATATCATCTGCAAAAGCCAACGGCTTAAAAGCAGCTCCACCACACTATATCCCTTTTTTTCTCCGAGGACAAGCAGGCTGCTTGTTCTCACTGATGTGTCGACGTCCACTGCGGCCCCCACAAATGGAATTTTTCAAAGCAAAAATCTCCAAAGCCTTGACAGAACCTTCTGGTGCGTGGCTGTTTTTCCGCCTGTCGCGCGAGAGACTCACTCAGTTACCTTTTTTCCGTGGTGAAGAGAGGAAGCTATTTGTTGTCGCTTCTGTCCCCTTTTCAGAGCCTTCGGCCGTTTTTTCCGGAGTTTTTCTTCGGTTTTCCTTGTTTAAAGTAGACTATTGCAACTTGCTTCTCGCAGGTCTCCTACTAAGCCATCTCTCTTCCCTTCAATCTGTTCAAAATTCTGCTGCACGACTTATATTCCGCCAGTATCACTGTGCTCATATTAGCCCTCTCCTCAAGTCACTTCATTGGCTCCTTATTTGTTTCCGCATACAATTCAAACTCCTCTGATTGACTTACAAGTGTATTCACTCTGCAGCTCCTCAGTACCTCTCCACTCTTATCTCTCCCTACACTCCTCCCCAGGAACTCCGTTCACTGGGTAAATCTTTCTCCAGACTCTGTTCCTTTTACCTTGCTGCACCATATGCCTGGAATAGACTTCCTGAGCCTGTACGTCAAGCTCCATCACTGGTTGTCTTCAAATCTAGGCTAAATGTCCACCGTTTTGATGTTGCTTTTAACTCTTAACCCTTACTTACTTGTTCAGCACCCATTTTTATCATTCCCACCTTAGTAATTCCCTTATCCCTTATTTGTCTTGTCCTGGTTAGATTGTAAGCTCTTTTGAGCAGGAATTGTCTCTTCATGTCCAGTGTACAGTGCTGCGTACGTCTGGTAACGCTATAGAAATGATAAGTGGTAGTAACCCTGCCCTTGCAACTGGTCACAAAGCTTCATCACAGCACAATCTTCCTATCTCTCCTCCCCACCCCCACCCTCATAGTGGCAGGAGGCATAAGAGCAATGCTGGTACTTGCTGATGTCTTCTGCAGCCCTCATGGCATAGGAAAAGCAGTAATAGTAGGTGGGAGGATGGAGTAAGAGGAGGAAGGTTAAGCATGGGATATCTAACATAGTAAATGACGTCAGATAAAGACCTGTACGGTCCATCCAGTCTGCCCAACAAGATAAACTCATTTTACATGGTATGTGATACTTTATACCCGAGCTTGGTTTGTCCTTGCCATTCTCAGGGTAGAGACCGTAGAAGTCTGCCCAGCACTGTTCTTGTGCTAAGTTCTGAAGCTAATGTCGAAGCCCCTTAAAATTTACACTCCGTCTCCAGCCCATCACTATCTATTCAGTCAGGATCAGGGCATAGACCGTGGAAGTCTGCCCAGCACTGGTTTTGCTTCCCAATTACCGGTTTTGCCACCTGATCTCTGCTAAGATTCCTTCTAAACAGGATTCCTTTGTGTCTATCCCAGGCATGTTTGAATTCCATTACCGTTTTCATCTCCACCATCTCCCACTGGCACTTATCTCTCCCCCATTAACTCCTTCTCACAATGCCTAAATACTTTATCCCTTTTTGTCCTTCCTTCCTCTCCCACTGTGAGTCCCAGGAGCACAGAACCCTGGATCTTCTGCTGTGTCTGTTCTATCTCTTCCCCTTTTGCATCCAGACAGAAAGCAACTTGTATGCGAGGGGGTACGGAATGGATTAGGAGACAGAGATCTTTTTTTCTGCTAAGTGAAATTTTGGGACCTGGGCAAAAGAGTTTGGCCAGTAGATCTGTATGCTGATATTGCACCATTTTGAATTTCACGCAGAGGAAAGCAGTCTGCTTCCTAATGCAGCCCCTCCTCTCCCGCTCAGCAGACTCAGGAAAGATGTCAGGAAGTATTTTTTCACGGAGAGGGTGGTGGATGCTTGGAATGCCCTCCCGCGGGAGGTGGTGGAGATGAAAACGGTAACGGAATTCAAACATGCGTGGGATATGCATAAAGGAATCCTGTGCAGAAGGAATGGATCCTCAGAACCTTAGCTAAAATTGGGTGGCGGAGCAGGTGGGGGGAAGAGGGGTTGGTGGTTGGGAGGTGTGGATAGTGGAGGGCAGACTTATACGGTCTGTGCCAGAGCCGGTGATGGGAGACGGGACTGGTGGTTGAGAGGCGGGGAATACTGCTGGGCAGACTTATACGGTCTGTGCCCTGAAAAAGACAGGTACAAATCAAGGTAAGGTATACACATATGAGTTTATCTTGGGCAGACTGGATGGACCGTGTAGGTCTTTTTCTGCCGTCATCTACTATGTTACTATGTTAAGCAGGGAAAACTACTCGGGGCCGGTACAGAAAGCCAGTCTATTCGTGGTTACCGCCGTTTGCTCACAGCGTACAACCCACATACAATGTAGACTGGGATTGAGTGTGGGTGTTACCTTGCATGGAATGCATGGCTGCAGACTGCATTTAAAACGAATGCATGAGGCCATTAAGTAATCGTGGTGATGCAGAGAAAGAAACAGTGACTTTTGACTCATGGTTACCGTAAGAATTGTTTCACCAGGTCTGGGGCAGCGTAGCCTGACCTGAGCCCCTTACCGTGATAGCTTTCTGCACCAGCACCCCACCCCAACCCCTCTCCTAAAATTAAAACAAATCCCTGGTAACTAGCTGCACCCCTTCCCACACGGCAGATATGGTGCTCCTTCCCTCCCCAGCTCCCCCCTTCCTGAGTCAAAAAAAGAAAAAAAACATTTCCTGGTAGTCTAGTGGTCCCCCCCCCCCAACCCCCCTCTAACTTGAATTTAAAATAAAAAATTAAAAATCCCTGGTGCCTAGTAGCCCCCCCAGGTTCTCTTGATTTTCCCCCAGGTCATACTTTAAGAGGCAGGAGCGATGTCCACTCTTGCCTCTGGCAGTGCCATCTTGAAAAACGGCAGCACCTGCTCCCAAGTGGTGCATCTTGAGATGCACTGGATGGGATCAGTTTGCCATATAAGAAAATTTGGCTGACTGACCAAGTTGCATCCCAGGATGCACTGTGCAGGGTTATGCACTGCCTTTTTTCAAAATTGCATCGCTCCTGTCTCTTAAGGTACAACCTGGGGGGGGTGGCTAGGGGTGCCACTAGACTCCAGGGATTCTTAGGTTTTTAAAGTTGGAGTTAGGGGGTTGGATGGGGGCTGCTAAACTACCAGGGGTTGGGGGGGTTTGAGAGGGGGAGGGAAGGAGAGTCATGTTGGGTGGGGGGGGGGGGGTGCCGCCACACGCCAGGGATTGTGGGTTTAGGGAGGAAGGGAGAGGGTCTGATGCTGATGTCGGCAGCCTCACGTGTGTGTGTGTGTTTTTAAATGTCACTCTTCCTGTTAGTACATGAGCCAAATCACCACTCAGACACTGACAGGAAGGGTCACATTTTGCAGTGAGCTGTGGGTTACTGCCATGATTTTAACATGGCAGTAATTTGCCTGCTCATTGATTACTGAATTCCATTGTAAAAATTTTTGCAGGAACCTCATTCAAAGCGGTTCGGTTAGCAGCTCTAAATGCACAGCTTTCTGTATTGGCCCCTCTGTTCTCTAATCTAGTCCCTTCCCTCCAGTCATTGTTCCCATGGCTGAATCAGGGGGAAAATGCCAGTACTAGGTACTAGCAGGAAAAAAAAATCTCTTGTCTCAAGGTAACTTGACAAATTTAATGGTTAACTTGTAGGTGATTTGGGATATTTTAGTGTGAGAGGATACATGTTTTGGTCTGCAATCTGATTGGTTGTATTCTTTTAGGGACAGATCTGGAGACCTCTTTGCTGAGTTTTGAGAAGCTTGACAGAGCATCACCAGACTTGTGGCCAGAGCAACGTAAGTCAGTCTGATGTAGGCAAAGCTATTGCTAGGATAAAGGGTCATGGATTTCATATACTGCCTTTCTGTGGGTACATCCAAAGCGATTTACATATATGCAGGTACTTTCTCTGTCTCTAGGGTTTGTTTTTTGTTGTACCTGGGACAATGGAGGGTTAAGTGACTTGCCTAGGGTCACATGCAGCCGCAGTGGGAATAGAACCCAGTTCCCCGGGTTCTCAGCCCACCATACTAACTATTAGGCTACTTTTACTGAACTTCTACCTTTTATCCTACCTACAGCATTAAAGGCATGGGAGTGAGGTTCATTCTTGTCTGGTATGCGCAAAACTAACCCAGTTGGAGAAATTACCCCCGAGACAAATATTTAGAGATCTCCATAAAGCCCCATCACTATTTAACTCTATGCAAACCTTTTGCTGGATCAACTATGCTTACTTATGCAGCCAGACCAGTCTAGAGGTGTAGGTTTGTCAGCCTGCAAAGCAGGTGGAGCTGGACAATTTCCCGTACCTTCAAACTCTAGCAGATCGTAAACATGTACTGGACTAGTAGAGCAGGATTTTTCTAACACTCAGAGCAAAAGACTGACTTCTGATTGAGTTCCAGCAGAGCAAGGAGTGGACATTAGCAGACGACCTGGCCATGGTGATACCCATCCCCCCCCCACCCCCCCACACACACACACACATTCACTCTCCCACCTATCTCTCATCTCTCTGGAGGGAAAGTTTGGCAGTGCTCTGTGTTCAGAAAAAAAATGTTCACTCCAAATCCTAGAGGGCTGCCAATGAGTCAGGTTGTCAGGATATCCCTAATGAATATTCATTCCTACCACATTATGATTAAATTCATTTGCAAATGTGGGTTTTATAATTTGTGTAATTTTCATATGTGAATAAAGAAAGTTGTGTTAGCATGAATTTAGTTATAATGTGGTAGAAATATTTATGATTGGACATCCTGTGTATGTAATCAGGTAATGAATATTCATGAGAGATTTGCATACTGTAGAGGTGTGTGTGCAGATCTCTGTCGCGCACATTTCTAAGGGATATCCTGAAGACATGACCCATTGGTGGCCTCCAGGACTGCGATTGAAGACCAAAGAAAATAGAGTAAAGTAGAGTTAGTGATTGAGCTGGGCCACAGTGGCCCTGGCTAATGGCAGTCTCACTGGGAGAGCTTCAGGTTTGGCTGAACATGGGACAGGAGTCAACTTTGCAAGGCTACAGTGGCTGGATGTGTTAACGGCTGGCTCCCCCTACCCCTCAGACAGTACCAGGGAGGCTGAAGAGGGAGAGAGTTTTGTTCATGCAGAAGTGTGCGGCAGTTCAGTCTTCACCCCACTGAAGGGGTAGCTTTTCAGTGGCAGAGGGTTTCCTGCAAGCAGAGGACTTTGGGACAATGGCAGTGGCCATTTTGTGTGTGCCACATGGCTTAGCTGTTGCAGGCCAAGCCTTGCAGGATATTTCCCTACACCTTCATTGGACACCCTGGAGCCCCCTCTGAAGTAGAGGGTGTCCCTTTCATGGAGGCAGGGCAGGGTACCTGCACCCCATGGCTCTCAAGAGAATTTATAAAAGTGATATTTTAAGCTTTATTCCATTTTCAGAGGCCCAGCATGTTTCTTTAATGCAGGATTGAGCTTCCCTTGCCCTGAAACAAGTTGCCTCTGGAGGATCAGTCCTTAGGAGGCCTAGATTTTCAAGAGATGTTTGTAATTGGAGTGATGCTTACCAAGGGTCAGAGTTTCCTATGGACATATAGCACTTCATGCACCATAGACACGGAGAAGAGCTCTCCTTGAAGGGAGATTAATCTGGTGTGGCCCAATTGTGTAAACTACTATTCTTATTCATCTGGATTGCTGTAAAATATTATATCTTTGGATTTAGAACATAAGAGTAGCCATACTGGGTCAGACCAATGGTCCGTCTAGCCCAGTATCCTGTTTTCCAAACAATAGCCAAGCCAGGTCACAAGTATCTGGCAGAAACCTGGGAGATTGGTCACCAAACTTTAATTACTGCAAGGCTACCAAATTAATTTTGGGAGGAAGAAGATGGGATAGAACCACCTGTTTTTTGATGAAGGAGTGGCCTAGTGGTTAGGGTGGTGGACTTTGGTCCTGGGTAACTGAGGAACTGAGTTCAATTCCTACTTCAGGCACAGGCAGCTCCTTGTGACTCTGGGCAAGTCACTTAACCCTCCATTGCCCCATGTAAGCCGCATTGAGCCTGCCATGGGTGGGAAAGCGAGGGGTACAAATGTAACAAAAAAAAAAGTGTATTGGCTTGCCATACTAGCAGGCATTTTATTTACGTTTTTACATACAGAATGATTGCAGCAGTTAATGGTGGAAATTAAAGTTACACTTAGACTATTAGGTTCATCCAGTGAATATATGTTGAAGCTTCCATCACCCCAGGATATTTATCATAAACATAGTTGTGACAAGGTCTTTTGTTATATAAAGCTCCTTATTAATGGAACAAGCTCTTAGTTTGTCCAAATGTATGATTTTTAGAGTGGTTTTGAAAACTTGGGTTTTCTAGAAATATTTATGAAGACTCTCCAATATTGAGTTTTAAGTGATTTGATGTGAGCTGGGGTTTTGTTTTGTAATGGTGGCATATATTGTAGACTTTTGTAATTTGCTTTGAACTATATTTGGTTAAGTGTAATAAGTTTACAAATTGAATTCTGGGAGGATGAGCTTCCCTTCCTAATTGTTCTGGTTCTGATTTCCCTCTTCATCTTAGAGAAGAAGCCCAAGAAGGAGTCAGCAGGCAACCCAGTTTTAGAAGGACTCAAGAAGTGCCTCAAAATATTTTCACACCACAAAACTATTAGAATATGAGTTTTATCAGAATGGGAAGCTCCAGGAGATTACCACCACTAATAATAATAATAATAATAAACAGAATATTTATATACTTTCTACCAATTAGCTATTGAACGGTTTACAATGCTAGGAATACACAAATCTAAAAAAAACATAGACCTGTTTATCTCTTTTTGAAGGTTTGGTCTCCAGAATTGTACACAATATTCTCAATGCGGTCTCACCAGAGTCTTATACAGGGGCATCATCACCTCATTTTTGGCCATTCCTTTCCCAAGCATCCTTCTAGCTTTCGCCATTGCCTTTTCTACCTGTTTGGCCACCATAAGATCAGTGAGCAGTTCCGGGTAGGCAGGAGAGAGAAGAAGCAGTGCTTCAAAGCTAAAAGTTAGCAGCGACAGCATTTCAGTCTGTTTAAAGAGTGATGCCTCAGGCACGTGGCAAAGGGACACACCCTGTCCCCCTTTGTGCTTGGCTTCATGCGCGGCTCTGGTTAAGCATGGTAATTATAGGAAAATGGTTGTTGTATCTACTATTACTATGGTAGACTGCCAAGTTGCAAGTAGCTGCACTTAATTGTTGGAACAAAATTCCAGTATTAACTTCAGTCAGATGATGAGTACGATATCAAGACTGGAGGTTAAACAAGAATAGCTATAACATAAAAGGAAATGATAGTATTTTACTTAGAGGCAAGGGCAGGATAATAATTCATATGGTTCAAAACTCAGAAAACATATCGTGTACACATCTAGTAAATATAAAAAGTGATAATGCAATACCCATTGGATACATCAATGCTAGATTTTATATATACACCACTTTGATGATATGTCCGTAGGCGGTTAATCAAATAAATGTACCTTTGGTCCTTTGTTAACAAAACTGAGAGGATGGTTAGAGGAGGAACAACTAGGCCTCTTATTTATAACGGAAACATGGCTAAACCTAAAAGATAAGCCATTACTGCTTGAGTTATGTCCTCCAGGCTATAAAATAGTTCATGTTAACAGAAATAAGAAGAAAGGTGTAGATATTACTGTTTGTTTACAAATCTTTCAGGTAGATGTATTAGCTGAATATTCATCCACCACACTACAAATGATAGCATGTAAGATATTTGATGTAATACAACAAGGTCAGCTTGGATGTATATTATTTTATTGTCCTCCAGGCAGTTGAAACAATGCCCAGGAGGATTTCATAGATTTCATATCAAATGTCTGTACCAACTTCCATAATGTGATTCTATTAGGTGACAACAACTTACATCTAGAAGACGGTTCGGATCTCAAAACATTAGAATGAAAGAAGTTCTTAAATTTATGGGGCTTCACTTATTTTATTTATTTATTTATTGCATTTGTATCCCACATTTTCCCACCTTTTTGCGGGTTCAGTGTGGCTTACAATAACAAAAATGAATGATGGAAGTACAATTTGTTACAGATTGGTTATGGATTACATTGTGCAGAATAATGCGAGACAATCGAAGTGTCGTTAAGGAGTGCAACAATGGAACACAAACATTGAACATTGGAAGGAGACAATGGGAACTTAAAGGGTAATACTAAGGCATAAAGACATATGGTATACATATTTTTGTGAGTAAAGGTATGAGTGAGTGGGATTACGGGGGATGAGAGTTCAGAAGTGGATGTATGATGCATTAATGAACAGTAAGTGTGGACTTTATGTGTTTTGGCTCTTTCCGTGAGTTTTTTCAAAAAGATGGGTCTTCAATAATCTGCGGAAGGAAGCTTGCTCGTGGATCGTTCTTAAGCTGCGCGGCAGTGTATTCCAAAACTGCGTGCTCATGTGAGAAAAGGTTGACGCGTGTAGCGTCTTGTATTTCAAGCCCTTGCAATTGGGGAAGTGGAGGTTGAGGAAGGTTCGGGATGATCTTTTGGCGTTTCTGGGTGGTAAGTCTATTAGCTCAGACATGTATGCTGGGGCTTCGCTGTGGATGATTTTGTGGACTAATGTGCATACTTTAAAAGTGACGCGTTCCTTGAGTGGAAGCCAGTGCAGTTTCTCTCGTAATGGTTTTGCACTTTCATATTTTGGCTTTCCAAAGATGAGTCTGGCTGCCGCATTCTGGGCTGTTTGAAGTTTCCTCAGTGTTTGCTCTTTGCAACCTGTGTATAGTGAGTTGCAGTAGTCCAGGTGGCTGAGTACGAGGGATTGCACTAGGCTGCGAAAGACGGATCTTGGGAAGAATGGTCTTATCCTTTTCAATTTCCACATGCAGTAAAACATCTTTTTAGTTGTGTTGTTTGCGTGAGTTTCGAGTGTTAGGTGGCGGTCGATAGTGACTCCAAGGATTTTGAGCGTTTCTGAGATTGGAAGGTTTAGGTTTGGTGTGTTTATAGCGGTGAATTCCTTTGTGTTGTATTGGGAGGTGAGTATCAGGCATTGAGTTTTTTCAGCATTTAATTTCAGACGGAATGCAACTGCCCATGTGTTCATGATGTGTAGGCTTTTATTGATTTCGTTGAAGATTTCGTTAATGTCTTCTTTGAAAGGGATGTATATTGTCACGTCATCAGCATATATATAAGGGTTGAGGTTATGGTTTGATAGCAGTTTTGCCAGAGGGATCATCATTAGGTTGAAAATGGTTGGTGAGAGAGGTGATCCTTGTGGTACTCCACATTCAGGTGTCCATGCCTTAGACGTGGTTGAATTTGATGTGACTTGATACGAACGTTGGGTTAGGAACCCCTTGAACCAATTTAGGACATTTCCTCCAATGCCAAAGTATTCAAGTATGTGTAATAGGATTCCGTGGTCTACCATATCGAAGGCACTTGACATGTCAAATTGTAGGAGGAGTATATTGTTGCCAGTCGCAATTATTTGTTTAAATTTAGTCATAAGGGTGACTAATACTGTTTCTGTGCTATGATTCGACCGGAATCCTGATTGGGCATCATGCAATATTGAGTGTTTGTTTAGATAGTTAGTGAGTTGTTTAGTTACCATTCCTTCGGTTATTTTGGTTATTAGTGGTATGGATGCTACTGGCCTGTAATTGGTTAATTCACTCGTGCTTTTCTTTGGGTGAGTGAGATTTTTCCTTTTTCTTTTGGGAAAAGCCCGTTTTGTAGCATGAAGTTTACATGGTTCGTGAGGTCTATTTTGAATTGTTGAGGAGCAGATTTCATGAGGTTGTTTGGGCATGTGTCTAGTTTGCAGTGGGATTTGGCATATCTTTTGAGAGTTTCAGAGATGAGGTCTTCTGATAGTATTTTGAATTCGGACCAGGTTCTGTCTGCTGGGTGTATTCCTTCTTCTGGATCTAGACAATCTAAGAGTGTGGCGTACTCAATAGAGCTAGCGGGTATTTTGAGTCGTAGTTGTATAATTTTCTCCTTGAAGTATTTCGCAAGGTTGTCAACATCTGGTATATCTTTGCCGTTGTTTGTAACTGGTGTGGTGTCTAACAGTTTGTTCACAAGGTTGAAGAGTTTATGTGTGTCTTTGTAGTTTGGTCCTATTATTGTTTTGTAGTGTAGTCTTTTGGTCTGTTTTATGGTGTATTTGTATTTTCTCCGAAGTGATTTCCAGGCGTTTAGTGTCTGTTCATCTTTCTTTTTGTTCCATTCTCGTTCTAGTTTCCTGACTTGTGTTTTAAGTTTTTTCAGCTCTTCGGTGAACCATGGATTTGCTTTTTTCCTGTGAGATGTTCTGGTTTGGATTGGGGCGATTTTGTCTAACGTTGTTGTACGTAGATCGTCCCATTCTTGGAGGAATTGGATGGTGTCAGCGTTTGTTGACCATTCGTTCAGGTAGATCTGTTGCCAGAATATTGTGGGGTCTATTTTTCCTCTCGTTGTGTATGTAGTTCGCTTCTGTTTATTGATTGTGTTTTTGTGTGTTTTTCGCCAGCAGAGAGAGACGTTTGCTTTATGGTTTGCTTCACCTCAGTCTTCGATAGCAAACAATGACCTCATTATAGAAAACCAAGTATGAAATGAGGTAATATGGTCAAATTATAGGAAACTTGGAAGATGGAGGGAGGGGGATTGAGAGCTCAGGGGGGTGGGAGGGGGGGGGGGGAATTTGAATGTGATATTGCTTGAATGTTGCTGTTTTTGAAATTTTCAAGGAGTATTTGTCTCCAGATGTTGTTATTTTGATATGTTAATAAAAACTTTTATAAATTAAAAAAAAAAAATGCTACCAACAATAAAGAACAACATGGATGAAAAAAAAAAAAAATTATAGGAAACTTACTTTTACACTCCAGTGGAAAGAAAAAAGAAAACATAGAGCTGAGGAACATGTGCAAACATTTATCTAGAGGGAAAGTGGACCCCCAATTATTCTGATCTACAGCGCTAACAACCCAACATTTATTATTACCTACTGACACTAACTTTACAAGGAAATGGGATGATATAGGTATGCTAAGTCTGGATACCATAGCCCCACCCAACACTAAGATGAGACCACTCTGGTCCTGGTTCAATCAAGGTTATGTAGGAAACTGGAAAGAAAATGGTCAAAAGGTAAATGATATGGGAAAAGGCACTCAGAGATTATAAGCACAAATTAATAAGAGCTAAAGCAGAATAGTATAGCAGTTATGTAGGAGCAGAATGCATGAATGCTAAAATACTGTTTGGCCTCATGTATAATTTATTTAATATCCAAAATATAACATCATCAGATACTTCACCTTCAGCTGATAAACATGCTCGCTATTTTGAACATAAGATCTTAAAAATCAGGAACGAGCTTAGAAATCCACAACTTACCTTAGCTGATTTTTTTAGATGACTGTGAAAACTTAGAGGAACCATTGAAAGTAGATAGAATTTGACCTCCTTCAAAATACCTGCTTTAGTTAAATAGCTTTTGTTAATGTATGCACATGCAAAATGTCTACTAGATGGTTGTCCTAATTATATTATGAAGGAATCACCAAATTGGTTCATTAACTGCCTAACTCTGCATCTGACATTCATGTTTGCTAATGGACGTTTCCCAGCAGACAAAGGAAATATTATACTTACACCTATCCCCAAGAATCCCATGGCTAAGAAAAATGAGGTTTTTAATTACAGACCAATCGCCTCAATTCCTTTATTAACTAAAACTATGGAAGGACTGGTAGCTAAACAATAAATAATTACCCTGACTCGCTGTTCAATTTTGCATGATTCTCAATCTGGATTCAGGCCATAGTATAGTACACTTGTAACCAGATTCAGGAATATAATCAGCAGAGGACAGGAAATTCTACTGTTGTAATTCGATATGTCCCACGCTTTTGATGTAGTGGATCATACCATATTATTGAACCTACTGGATAATATTGGGATCAGTGACGCTGTGCATAACTGCTTTAGGGAGTTCCTAAAGAACAGATTATACCAAGTTAATATAAATGATCCCATATTGACTCTGTGGATCTCAGAATGTGGTGCACCCCAGGGCTCTCCTATCTCCCCAATTTTGTTTAATGTTATGTTAGCTCCGTTAGAGAGGAAACTAGCTAAAATGAGTTTCAGTTCTTCTATATATGCGAATGGTGTTACAATCTATGTTCCTTTTGTAAATAACATTTCAGAGATACTAGACACAGTAAAAAAATAAATAAATAATAAAAAAGATTAAGTTTAATGGAACAATGGGTAACTACCTTCAAACTCAAACTGAATAAAGAAAAAAACAAAAATTTTGGTATTATCTAGCCCACATTGTCGTACTCCTTATCCTAATTTCAAGATCGAATAAAATCTGTATCCCATAGAAACCCAACTAGGGGTAGTTTTTGACCAGCATTTATCTTTCGAAAATCAAGTACATGCCATCATAGCAAGGATATTCAAAATATTATGAAAACTAAAAAGAGTCAGAAATTATTTCTCTAAATATTCATTCTGACTGCTTGTCCAAACTTTAATTCTATCCCAGATGGACTATTGTAATGTAGTATACAGAGGAAGCAAAGTTTCAGTGATTAAGCTGCTTCTGACAGCACAAACGGCAACCTTTTTAATTTTGAGGGTACCAAAGTATGAAAGGGTAACCCCTTTATTTCTTAGATTACATTGGCTCCTGATCAGAGCCCAATTAATGTTTAAAACCTGCACTCTAATGTTCAAAATTTTATTTAGAATGGCTCCTAGTTAGACGCCAGATGGTGGTGGTGAATGGAATTCGCTCGGAGAAGGGAAAGGTGAGTAGTGGAGTGCCTCAGGGATCGGTGCTGGGGCCGATTCTGTTCAATATATTTGTGAGTGACATTGCCGAAGGGTTAGAAGGTAAAGTTTGCCTATTTGCGGATGATACTAAGATCTGTAACAGAGTGGACACCCGGGAGGGAATGGAAAACATGAAAAAGGATCTGAGGAAGCTAGAAGAATGGTCTAAGGTTTGGCAATTAAAATTCAATGCGAAGAAATCCAAAGTGATGCACTTAGGGAATAGAAATCCACGGGAGACGTATGTGTTAGGCAGGGAGAGTCTGATAGGTACGGGCAGAGAGAGGGATCTTGGGGTGATAGTATCTGAGGATTTGAAGGCGACGAAACAGTGTGACAAGGCGGTGGCCGTAGCTAGAAAGAAGCTTGTTAGGCTGTATAGAGAGAGGTGTGACCAGCAGAAGAAAGGAGGTGTTGATGCCCCTGTATAAGTCGCTGGCAGAGGCCCCACCTGGAGTATTGTGTTCAGTTTTGGAGGCCGTATCTTGTTAAGGATGTAAAAAGAATTGAAGCGGTGCAAAGAAAAGCTATGAGAATGGTATGGGATTTGCGTTACAAGACGTATGAGGAGAGACTTGCTGAACTAAACATGTATACTCTGGAGGAAAGGAGAAACAGGGGTGATATGATACAGACGTTCAAATATTTGAAAGGTATTAATCCGCAAACGAACCTTTTCCGGAGATGGGAAGATGGTAGAACGAGAGGACATGAAATGAGATTGAAGGGGGGCAGACTCAAGAAAAATGTCAGGAAGTATTTTTTCACGGAGAGAGTAGTGGATGCTTGGAATGCCCTCCCGTGGGAGGTGGTGGAAATGAAAACTGTAACGGAATTCAAACATGCGTGGGATAAGCATAAAGGAATCCTGGGCCGAAGGAATGGATCCTCAGGAGCTTAGTCAAGATCGGGAGGCGGGTCTGGTGGTTGGGAGGTGGGGATAGTGCTGGGCAGACTTACACAGTCTATGCCAGAGCCGGTGGTGGGAAGCGGGACTGGTGGTTGGGAGGTGGGGATAGTGCTGGGCAGACTTATTCGGTCTGTGCCCTGAAGAGCACAGGTACAAATCAAAGTAGGGTATACACAAAAAGCAGTAAATATGAGTTATCTTGTTGGGCAGACTGGATGGACCGTGCAGGTCTTTTTCTGCCGTCATCTACTATGTTACTATGAGAGAATTGCTTCTTCATTTGTCTAGTTGCAAAAACATAATTTATAAGACAATTCACACAGCACAATTTAGCTACCAAGGATCCAAATGGTGGGCCTTATTCCAAAAGACATTAGAAATACCAATAACTACCTACAATTCAAAAAAGAACTAAAAACCTATCTTTTCAAGAAGTGTGTTAATTGTTTATAATATCTACTGTGGTTATATTTGTAATTGTATAAAATTATTTGTAAGCCACATAGAACTGAAACTGGTTTTTGGATAATGTGGAATAAATAAATCATATATGATCACACCCAAGTCTTGCTCCTCTTTCATACACAAAAGTTCTTCACCCCCTAAAATGTACCATTCCCTTGGGTTTTTAGCATTAAATCTATGCTGCCAAATTCTAGACCATTCCTCTAGCTTTGCTAAGTCCTTCCTCACATTATCCACACCATCAGGGGTGTCTACCCTATTGCAGATTTTGGTATCATCCGCAAAGAGGTAAAACTTATCAAACAGCCCTTTAGCAATATTGCTTACAAAAATGTTAAAAATAACCAGCCCAAGAACCAAACCTTGTGACACACTACTGGTAACATCCTTTTCCTCAGAACGACCTCCATTTACCACTGCTTCCTGTTTCTTTCTACTCACCCAGTTCCTAACCCAGTCAGTCACTTGAGGGCATTCAGTTTTTTTATTAGTTGTCTATGCGGAACCCTGTCAAAGGTTTTGCTAAAATCTAAATATACCACATTTAGTGCTCTCCCTTGATGTGAGGTGAGGAGTGGCCTAGTGGTTAGGGTGGTGGACTTTGGTCCTGAGGAACTGAGTTCGATTCCCGGCACAGGCAGCTCCTTGTGACTCTGGGCAAGTCACCTAATCCTCCATTGCCTGCCGCATTGAGCCTGCCATGAGTGGGAAAAAGTGCGGGGTACAAATGTAACAAAAAAAACAAAAAAAAAAAACAAACTCTCAGATTACCCAGTCAAAGAAATTAATCAGATTGTCTGACAAGACCTGCCTTTAGTGAAACCACATTTCCGCATGTCCTGTAATCCATCGAATTCCAAAATATTTATTATTCTCTGTTTTAAAAGTGTTTCGATTCATTTACTTACCACAGAAGTCAGACTTACCAGCCTGTAGTTCCCAGCCTTTTCCTTATTTCCACTTTTGTGGAGAAGGGTCCACATTTGTTCTTCTCCATTCTTCCGGGACCACTCTCGTCTGTAGAGAAGCATTGAAAAGCTCAGCTAGCGAAGCCACTAGAACTTCTCTAAATTCCTTCAGTACCCTCAGATGTATGCCATCTGGACTCATCACTTTGTTCACCTTTAGTTTAGCTAGCTCCTCATGAACACAGTCCTCTGAAAATCGTTCAGGGACTACCACCCTTCCATTCTTATTTGCGTTTTCCTTCTGTGGCCTGCTTCCAGCCCTTCAGCTACAGAACAGAATATTGGAAAGCATACAAATAATTCTTAGTAGTTAATGTAAATAGTAACATAGTAGATGAGGGCAGAAAAAGACCTGCACGGTCCATCCAGTCTGCCCAAGAAGATAAATTCATATGTGCTACTTTTTTATTTGTACTGTCCTCTTCAGGGCATAGACCATATAAGTCTGGCCAGCCCTATCCCCGCCTCCCAACCACCAACCCCGGCACAGACCGTATAAGTCTGCCCAGCACTATCCCCGCCTCCCAACTACCAGTCCCGCCTCCCACCACCAGCTCTGGCACAGACCGTATAAGTCTGCCCAGCACTATCCTTGCCTCCCACCACCGGCTCTGGCACAGACCGTATAAGTCTGCCCAGCACTATCCCCGCCTCACAACCACCAGTTCCACCTCCCACCACCTGCTCTGGCACAGACCGTATAAGTCTGCCCAGCACTATCCCCGCCTCCCACCACCGGCTCTGGCACAGACCGTATAAGTCTGCCCAGCACTATCCCCCCGCCTCCCAACCTCCAGTCCCGCCTCCCACCACCGGCCCTGGCACAGACCGTATAAGTCTGCCCAGAACTAGTCCCACCTCCCAACCACCAGCCCCGGCACAGACCATATAAGTCTGCCCAGCACTAGCCCTGCCTCCCAACCACCAGCTCTGCCACCCATTCTAGGCTAAGCTCCTGAGGATCCCTTCCTTCTGCACAGGATTCCTTTATGTTTATCCCACTCACGTTTGAATTCCGTTACCATTTTCATCTCCACCACAGGTCACAATAGATACCTCGCTTATACAATGTGCAAAGTACTGTTTAAACACTATATTCCTGTAGAGTACAAAAAAGTATGAAAGGGAAAAACCTCAGCACCCACGTCTCAACCCGACAAACACTTACTAGGTAGAAAGGAATTTAATGGTCAAATCTCTTCATCGGCATAAAAAACCCTTTCATACAAAACATTGTTAAAACTCCACAGAGTATTCAATTTCAGTGGAGCCACCCAAAAACTCCCCCCCCCCCCCCCCCCCCCCCCCCCCCCCCCCCCCCCCCCCCCCCCCCCGAAGGACTGCGTCCACCTGGATTCAACACTCATTCTTCTCTGAATGGCTGTATCCACTTTAGGAGACTGGATTCACCCAGACCCAGCATTCATTCATTCCATATCATCAAGCTGATCAATCCATAGACTGGTGGGTTGTGTCCATCTACCAGCAGGTGGAGATAGAGAGCAAACTTTTGCCTCCCTATATGTGGTCATGTGCTGCCGGAAACTCCTCAGTATGTTCTCTATCTCAGCAGGTGGTGGTCACACACAGCAGCAGCTCTGGCTAGGCCTCCAAGCCTAATCCTTAGGTTTTGTTGAGGCCTGGGGTTGAGGGCTCTTTTGAGCAAGTGCAAACCTGGTGGTGCCAGGTCCCTCCTTTTCTCCCCCCTCCCGCTGGCTCCGTTTTAAAAAAAAAAAAAAAAAAAAATTTTAAACGTCTTTAAAGGCGTTTAATTCGACGTTTCTTTAAACGTTCATTGCAGCTACTCACTGGGACACCAGTTCGTTACAGCTCGGAGCGGCAAGCAGGTAATTTTACCTTTTTATAGCGGGCAGGGGGTTCCCCGATTCTTCTCCTTGTGGCATATGGCGTCGGAGGGCGAGGGCGCAAAGGGTCGCTCCCCGGATCGCTGGAGCGCTTCTAGAGGGGATGCGGGGGTTTTACAACCTGATTCGCCCTTGATGGGTGACAGTTTAGTGACCGATGAATGTCCCGGTCGTTCCTCCGGCGTGACGGTTTTTTCCCGCCATAAACGCCCATCCCCCGCTCCTCGCCTCCGCCATCTTGGCCGGCCACGCGGCTCGGACGGCTTCTTCGTGGGCCGTCCTTGAGGTTGGAGACATTAATGCCATGAACGCCCTTAATTTGGGCGACGGCACAAGCGGCTAAAGTTAAGCGCCGTTCTTCCCGCGCGGCTCCTTCGCGGAGTTTCGCGCCGGACGCCATTTTGGATGCGCAGCATGTCTCTCCCCCGCTATTGCGAGCGCCGGTTGAGAGTGCGTCTAGGGCTGTTGCCCAGGCTGCGGAAGTGCACAGTCTGGGGGGTTTCTCCCCCGAGTTTGTTTTGCTGCTGCATCAGGCTTTCCTCATGCAAAACGCTGCCCCTGCTCCCTCTTCTGATAAAGAGGTTGAGGTTCCCAGAGGTAAACGCCCTCGGGTTGATTTCCAGGCCTTGGAGGACTTTGTCTCCTCCGATGTAGATGAGGGGCAGCGTGTCTGAGGTCTCCCAACGGTCCTTTGCGGATTCCTTGGAGGAGATAGATCCCCGCTCGGATGGAGCGGATGACCCCTCTGCAGCGCGGCTTTTTAGCCCAGAGGATTTGCCCAACCTGTTTTTACAGGCCATGGACACTTTGAAGATTTCCTCTCCGGAGGACGTCTCTCCCTCAGCCCCTGTTGGCTCTGCCATTATGCTGGGGACGAAGCGCCCGCCTAGATCCTTCCACGTGCATGATGCCATGCACACCTTAATTGCGGCTCAATGGGATGTCCCGGAAACGAGCCTTAAAGTGGCTAGGGCTATGTCCCGCCTCTATCCTTTGGCTGTGAGTGAACGTGAGGCCTATCTGTGGCCTACCGTGGATTCTTTAATCACTGCGGTGACTAAGAAAACGGCGTTGCCGGTGGAAGGTGGCACGGCCCTAAAGGACGCCCAAGACAGAAGATTGGAGGCGGCCTTAAGGTCGTCCTTTGAGGCAGCTGCTTTAAGTTTGCAGGCCTCAGTTTGCGGCTCCTATGTGGCCAGGGCGTGCCTGACTATGGTGCAGCGGGCTTCCCCCTCGGATCTTTCCTTGAGGGCTGTTTGGCCGGCCCTGGAATCGGGCTTAGCCTATTTGGCAGACTTGCTGTATGATGTCTTGAGAGCCTCAGCTAAAGGCATGGCTCAGACAGTCTCTGCGCGGCGGTGGCTTTGGCTGAAACATTGGTCTGCTGACCACGCCTCTAAATCCCGCCTGGCTAGATTGCCTTTTAAAGGCAAGCTGCTCTTTGGGGTCGAGCTGGACAAAATCGTGACCGATCTCGGCACGTCTAAGGGCAAGAAATTACCAGAGGTCAGGGCTCGGGCTAGTACTCGTCCCGGTACCTCCAGAGGACGGTTGCTGGAAGCCCGTCGGTACCGCCCGGGCAAGTCGGGTTCCTCTGCCCCCTCTTCCTTCAAGAGGAATTTCTCCCCCAAGCAGCATTCCTTTCGCAGAGACCGCCGTCCCGGAGGTGCTCCCTCCGGTCCTCCCCCAGGGTCTCGTACCCAATGACGGGGCCTTGGTCCACGCCCCAGTGCAGATTGGAGGACGGCTGTCCTCGTTTCTGGGCGAGTGGACCACTATAACTTCAGACGCGTGGGTGCTGGAAGTCATCAGAGACGGCTACAAGCTAGAGTTCTGCCAACCCTTAAGAGACGGGTTTGTACTCTCTCCCTGCAAGTCTCCGGTCAAGCTGTGGCAGTGCAGCAGACCTTGGACAACCTGATCCGCCTGGGTGCGGTCGTTCCGGTGCCAAAAAATCAGATTGGCAAGGGACGTTACTCCATTGACTTTGTGGTTCCAAAGAAAGGAGGTTCTCTCCGGCCTATCCTCGACCTCAAAGGGGTCAATCGGGCCTGGAAAGTGAGGCACTTTCGCATGGAGACTCTCCGCTCTGTTAGCGGCAGTGAAGGCAGGAGAGTTCTTGGCTTCCTTGGACATCAAGGAAGCGTACCTGCATATTCCCATCTGGCCTCCTCTCCAACGCTTTCTGCGTTTTACAGTCCTGAGACGACACTTTCAGTTCAGAGCCCTCCCTTTCGGGTTGGCTACTGCTCCGCGGACCTTTTCCAAAGTAATGGGGGTCATAGCGGCCTTCCTGCTAAAGGAAGGAGTACAAGTCCATCCTTATCTGGACGACTGGTTGATCCGAGCCCCCTCTTATGCAGAGTGCGGCAAAGCTATGGACCGGGTAGTTGCTCTTGTGAGCTCCCTGGGATGGATCATCAACTGGAAGAAGAGCCAGCTGCGCCCGACTCAGTCCCTGGAGTATCTGGGAGTTCGATTCGACACCCAAGTGGGCAGAGTGTTCCTGCCAGACAATCGGATTGTCAAGCTTCAGGCTCAGGTGGACTAGTTCCTAGTAGCCTCTCCTATTCGGGCTTGGGACTACGTGCAGCTGTTGGGCTCTATGACGGCCACGATGGAAGTAGTGCCCTGGGCCAGGGCTCATATGAGACCACTACAGCTATCTCTGCTGCTGCGCTGGACTCCGATGTCGGAGGATTATGCTGTGCGCCTTCCCGTGGACCCAGCAGTGCGCAAGGCGCTGAGCTGGTGGACGCAGACAGACAAGTTGTCTGCAGGATTGCCTCTGGTGACCCCGGAGTGGATTGTCGTCACGACAGACGCCTCTTTGATGGGCTGGGGAGCCCACTGCTTGGGAAGGACAGCGCAGGGGCTCTAGTCTCCTGCAGAGGCAAGTGGTCTATCAACCTCCTGGAACTCAGAGCCATTCGGTTGGTGTTATTGGAGTTCATCCCGGTACTGGTGTTGTAGCCTGTACGGGTCCTGTCGGACAATGCCACGGCTGTGGCCTATATCAACCGCCAGGGAGGTACCAAGAGCGCCCCTCTAGCCAAGGAGGCTATGAGTCTTTGCCAGTGGGCGGAAGCGAACCTGGAGCAGCTTTCAGCGGCCCACATTGCCGGAGTCATGAATGTCAAGGCGGACTTTCTCAGTCGCCATACCTTGGAGCCCGGAGAGTGGCAACTATCTGCTCAGGCGTTCTTGGACATCACGAAGCGCTGGGGCCAGCCGAGCCTAGATCTGATGGCGTCATCGGCCAATTGCCAAGTGCCGCGCTTTTTCAGCAGAGGACGGGACCCTCGATCCCTGGGAGTAGATGCTCTTCTCCAACAGTGGCCGACACAAGAGCTCCTCTATGTGTTCCCGCCCTGGCCCATGTTGGGCAGGGTGCTAGACCGGGTGGCAAAGCATCCCGGCAGGGTAATCCTGGTGGGTCCGGATTGGCCCAGACGTCCCTGGTATGCGGACTTGATCAGGCTCTCAGTCGACGATCCTCTGCGGCTGTCAGTGGAGCAGGGCCTGTTACATCAGGGTCCCGTGGTGATGGAGGATCCCTCTCCTTTTGGTCTTACGGCCTGGCTATTGAGCGGCAGCGTCTGAGGAAGAAGGGCTTCTCAGACAAGGTCATCGCCACTATGCTGAGAGCGAGGAAGCGCTCTACTTCTACTGCTTACGCCAGGGTTTGGCGTATCTTTGCAGCATGGTGTGAAGCAGGCTCACTTTCTCCCTTCACTGCTCCAATTTCTTCAGTGTTGGCGTTCCTGCAAGAAGGTCTGGAGAAAGGCCTGTCGCTCAGTTCCCTTAAAGTCCAGGTAGCGGCTCTGGCTTGCTTCAGGGGCCGCCTGAAGGGTGCTTCCCTGGCTTCGCAGCCAGATGTGGTGCGCTTTTTCAAGGGAGTTAATCACCTGCGCCCTCCTCTGCACTCAGTGGTGCCTGCGTGGAATCTCAACCTGGTGCTAAGAGCATTGCAGAAGCCGCCTTTTGAACCCTTGTCGAGGGCATCTCTGAAAGACCTGACGTTGAAAGCAGTCTTTTTGGTGGCTATCACTTCAGCCAGAAGAGTTGCCGAGCTCCAGGCGCTCTCATGTCGAGAGCCTTTTCTGCAGTTCACTGAGGCAGGAGTGACTATTCGCACAGTGCCTTCCTTCCTGCCCAAGATTGTTTCTCGCTTCCATGTGAATCAGCAGCTCTGTCTCCCTTCCTTTCGTAGGGAGGACTACCCAGAGGAGTACTCTGCTCTTAAATATCTGGATGTGAGACGAGTCATCTTCAGATACTTGGAAGTGACCAATGATTTCCGGAAATCGGATCATCTGTTTGTCCTGTTTGCAGGTCCTCGTAAGGGCCTGCAGGCTGCTAAGCCTACAGTGGCAAGATGGGTCAAGGAAGCCATTGCAGCGGCTTATGTGGCCGCGGGGAAGGTGCCGCCTATCCAGCTGAAGGCTCACTCCACGAGAGCTCAGGCGGCCTCGATGGCAGAGGCCGGATCCGTCTCCTTGGAAGAGATATGCAAGGCGGCAACTTGGGCTTCGGCTCATACATTCTCCAAGCATTACCGTTTGACTGTGGCTGCACGGGCGGAGGCCCGGTTTGGAGCTTCAGTGTTGAGGTCAGGGATTTCAATGTCCCGCCCTGGGTGAGTACTGCTTCGGTACATCCCACCAGTCTATGGATTGATCAGCTTGATGATATGGAAGGTAAAATTATGTATAATCATACCTGATAATTTTCTTTCCATTAATCATAGCTGATCAATCCATAGCCCCTCCCAGATATCTGTTCTGTTTTTATTCTGGTTGCATTTCAGGTTCAAGTTTAGTCTTCAGTTATTTCAGAAAGACTTCGTGTTCAAGTTCTTTCACTTGGATTCTTCAAGAGTTGAGACGAGTTTGTGTTACAGTGAGCTGCTGCATTCCTCTCCCCTCCGTTTTACGGGGCTGGATTGAGACATAAATTCTGCCGGCACTCCCTCCCGCTTCGTGCGGCTGTAGGGCAGCTTTGTACCCCTCCCGCTTCGGCGGTGTTAGGGTCAGTCAGCTCCTCCCGCGGTTGTGGTTGCAGGATAAGCCAGATCCCCCCGCATCGGCGGGTGTGGTGTCCCTCCCCCGCTCCGCGGGGATGAGCTGGACGGATTCCCCTCCCCCACTTGTGTGGGGATGAGCTGGGTTAATTCCCCTCCCCCGTTTCGGCGGTGGTGAGCTGGGCAGAGTGTCCCTTCGTGGATGTAATTCTCTAAGTGCTGAGTCCTGCGGATGGAGCTTTGATATCGACATACTGAGGAGTTTCCGGCAGCACATGACCACATATAGGGAGGCAAAAGTTTGCTCTCTATCTCCACCTGCTGGTAGATGGACACAACCCACCAGTCTATGGATTGATCAGCTATGATTAATGGAAAGAAAATTATCAGGTATGATTATACATAATTTTACCTTCTTCAAAAGGCTGGATCTGCCTTTATCCAGCACCCATTTCCATCACTAGGGCAGCATCTACCTGTATCCAGCACCCATTTCCATCACAAGGGCAGCATCTACCTGTATCCAGCACCCATTTCCATCACAAGGGCAGCATCTACCTGTATCCGGCACCCATTTCCATCACAAGGGCAGCATCTACCTGTATCCAGCACCCATTTCCATCACAAGGGCAGCATCTACCTGTATCCGGCACCCATTTCCATCACAAGGGCAGCATCTACCTGTATCCGGCACCCATTTCCATCACAAGGGCAGCATCTACCTGTATCCGGCACCCATTTCCATCACAAGGGCAGCATCTACCTGAATCCAGCACCCATTTCCATCACAAGGGCAGCATCTACCTGAATCCAGCACCCATTCCCATCACAAGGGCAGCATCTACCTGAATCCAGCACCCATTTCCATCACAAGGGCAGCATCTACCTGAATCCAGCACCCATTCCCATCAAAAGGGCAGCATCTACCTGAATCCAGCACCCATTCCCATCAAAAGGGCAGCATCTACCTGAATCCAGCACCCATTCCCATCAAAAGGGCAGCATCTACCTGTATCCAGCACCCATTCCCATCAAAAGGGCAGCATCTACCTGTATCCAGCACCCATTCCCATCAAAAGGGCAGCATCTACCTGTATCCAGCACCCATTCCCATCAAAAGGGCAGCATCTACCTGTATCCAGCACCCATTCCCATCAAAAGGGCAGCATCTACCTGTATCCAGCACCCATCCCCATCACAAGGGCAGCATCTGCCTGTATCCAGCACCCATTCCCATCACAAGGGCAGCATCTACCCGAATCCACCTATTCCTTAGCCTCAGCAGCAGATGAATCCAGGAACTGGTGGGTTGTATCTGCCTACTAACAGGTGGAGACAAATCAGTGACCTTGGACATCCAGCTCCTTACCACTTCAGTATATCTCTATCTCCAGCAGGTGGTGGATGGATTCCTTCCAGCGTCTGGATTCTGCTTGGGGGGGGGGGGGGTCCTGGGCTACAGCCAGTTGAGCTTGGGGGCGTGCAGCTGAGGGTGCCCATCTTGAGGACATACTTGTTTGGCAGGTCCCTGTCTCCCCTGATCTCTGCTCCCGGTTCTGTGACTTGCTGCAAAAAAAAAAAAAAACAGTGTCCTCACAGCACTGCAACTTACAGCTGTTTTCTTGTACTCTACCTGCCTTACTTCTGCAAAGCTATAGGGAGTGGGAGTGCCTGTTAGACTCCTTCAGAGAGCTGCCACTGCCGTCGGAAGCTTCTCCTAAGATCTGGTGAGTGCCTTGCGCAGAGTTAGAGTTCAGCTCCAGAGGGGCAGTTCACGTTACGGCGGGAGGTGTTAAAAGATGCTCCCACTGTGGCTCTCGACATTCCGCAGAGGGGGTTTGCTTTGCGAAATGCTCGGACTCAAACGCCAGCGTTGAAGAACCCTTAGAGTCTATCAGGGAATGTTCCCACGCTTCGCTGTAGCTGCGCCTGAAGCGGCTGTGGATTCAACGCCATTTTGTGGCTTTGATTCTTCCCACCTTTCTGCTTCAGGTCTCGCGGGTGGTTTTACTGCAGGGATGGCTTCGGCGTCTCTCTCTGATGCTTCTGCTAGATCAGGTGTGGAGTTTCCCCCTGAGTCTATTCTTCTTTTGCATCAGGCTTACTTAATGAAAAAGGGATCGGCTTCTCTGGCCTTCCCTTCAGCCTTGTTTGAAGGCAGAGATACTACATCTGCTCAACGTGTAATTAAACTCTGGAATTCGTTGCCAGAGAATGTGGTAAAAGCAGTTAGCAGGGTTTAAAAAAGGTTTGGATAGCTTCCTATAAGAAAAGTCCATAAGCCATTATTAAAATGGACTTGGGAAAATCCACTGCTTATTTCTAGGATAATCAGCATAAAATGTATTGTACTGTTTTGGGATCTTGTCAGGTACTTGTGAACTGGATTGGCCACTGTTGGAAACAGAATGCTGGGCTTGATGGACCTTCGGTCTGTCCCAGTGTGACAACACATATGTACTTTTGAGAGACTCCTGAGAAAATTAAAAACCCATGGGATAGGAAGCAATGTTCTGCTGTGGATTAGAAATTGATTGATGGTAAGGGTTAAAAGGCCAATTCTCATAGTGGAGTTCCCCAGGGATCAGTACTAGGACTGTTGCTTTTTAACATATTTATTAATGATCTGGAAATGGGAACGACAAGTGAGGTGATCAAATTTGCAGATGACATAAAGCTGTTCAAAGTTGTTAAAATGCATGCGGATTGTGAAAAATTATAGGAAGACCCTAGGAAGTTGGAAGACTGGACTTCCAAGTGGCACATGAGATTTATTGTGGACAATTGCAAAGTGATATACATTGGGAAGAATAATACAAGTCAGTTATTTGCTACTAGGTTCCACCCTAGGAGCCAGCACCTAAGAAAAAGATCTGGGTGTCATGGTGTCCAGTGTGTGGCGGTGGCCAAGAAAGCAAACTGAATGATAGGAATTATTATAATGCCTGCCTCTGGTGTGACCACACCTTGAGTATTGTGTGCAATTCTGGTTGCAGTATCTTAGATATAGCAGAATTCGAAAAAAAAATCTAAATGTAAGTACTGCAATAAACATAACAGGTTGAAAGAAGGGTGACCAAATTGTTATGAAGATGGAACTCATTTCATATGAGGAAAGGCTTAAGGGGTTAGGACTCTTCAGCTTGGAAAAGAAATGGCCAAGGGTAGATATGATAAAAGTCTACAAAATAGTGAGTGGTGTAGAACAGGTACACGTAAATCAAAATTTTTGTTACTGTTTCTAAAAGTAGAAAGACTAGGGGACACTCGGTTATATGGTACTACTTTTAAAATGAATAGGAGGAAATATTTTTTCACTTAACAAATAGTTAAGCTCTGGAACTCATTGCCAGAGAATGTTGTATCAGCTGTTAGTGTATCTGGGTTTAAAAAAAGGTTTGGACAAGTTCCTGGAGGAAAAGTCCATAGTCTGCTATTGAGGTACACTTGGGGAAAGTCATTGCTTATTCCTGGGATCAGTAGCATGAATCTTGCTACTATTTGGGATTCTGTCAGGTACTTGTGACCTGGATTGGGCACTATTGGAAACGGGATACTGGGTTGATGGACCATTGGTCTGACCCAGTATGGCTATTCTTCTTATGCTCTTTTTTTTTTTCCTGTTAAGACACACATTTCCTCTGATTTGAAGCCTAAAACGAAGGGAAGCAGCGTGTTTTCCCCGTCACGCCTGCTATGCCTATTTCAGGTCACATGGATTGATTTGTGGTTCTAGGCCTGCAGATTGAAAATGGGCAGGAAACGTTACTACGGGAATGAGTGGAAGGAGATAAACCACCCTCTCCGCTTGAAATAGACTCCCATTGAACCCAGAATTATGGTTTCCGTCGACTATGCCAGCAACCTTTTTCTTCCTTTCTTCAATAGTCCCTTCCCTATGTGTCCTGTCTGTCCTACCCTTATCCCTTATTTGTCCTGTCTGTCCTGATTTAGATTGTAAGCTCTTCTGAGCAGGGACTGTCTTTTCTTCATGTTTAATTGTGAAGCGCTGCGTAGAACTGGTAGCGCTATAGAAATGATTTATAGTAGTAGTAACTATGGATCTTCTCCAAACTGTACCTATCACTCCTGAAGTGGACTCTGCAGTTTCAGAAGCGGGTTAAGTCGACACATACAGTTGCTGGAGCTGACCACACAGGTGTGGTACAAGAGGTAGCCGATGTCTCTGAACTGCCAATGCAGATATGGAGAAGCTACTACAAAGTGGAATTTCGGCTGGATGTTATTATAAAATCCCAATCAATAAATAATTAATTAAAACTTTATTACCAGCTAAATCTACAATTCCTTAGCATCCCTCCGGACCGGCCCAGAATGTGACGGATGGGTTGTGTACGCCTTCCAGCAGGTGGAGACTGAGAAAATTCTGACTCTAGAGAGCCAATAAGAGCCCTGGTCATGTGACCCTAGCCTCAGTATTTTCTCAGTCTCCAGCAGGCAGGAGGTGAGCCCATTAGTCTCTCTCTCTTTAAGATGCTAATAACATTACTAATAGTTCTTCTGTGCCTGGGGAATCTCAGTTAGAGGCTTGGCAGATAGGGATTTCTTTTCTTTGCCAGCCTCTGGGATGTTAAACTGGGGTGGCCCGAGTCCCTCCCCCTTCCTCCCCATCTCCCTTGTTTAGTTGGGAAGGGCTACCCTTTTGGTGGAAAGGTGTATTGCCTTTGGGAGAGGCAGCCATTATTACTTTAAAAGTAATATAGGAAATAAAGGAAATTAAAAGGAACAGCCTTTTCTTTCCCCAGAGTTCTAACGAGCAGTCAGCTCCATTGTTCTCTATGGCTCTTGTGGATTAAAAAAAACAACAAACCAAGAAATAAATAATTAATACAGTGCCCAGGGCCTTAACAAGCGATTTTCTTACTTAGAATTTTCTTTCTCCGTTTCCTAGCGTTTTGGCAGTGGCGATTTGTTTAAAAAAAAATAGAGGCGCGAAGCGTTGTTTTCTGGGTAGAGCGAGCTCAGCTGTGGCGGCCAGGCTAACCCGTTGTTTTCTTAGCACCGGAATGTCAGTACCCTAGGCTCGTGCAAGTCTGTTACGGCGCTAGACGTTTCTTCGGTGCCTCTTCTTCTGTCGGCAATTACTTGCGTCTTTGTTTGCCGGTCTGTCGCATTTACTTCAGTGCCCTCCTTTTCTGTTTCGGACCTCCCTGGTTCTTTATATTTGGCGCGGAGGGCCGCCATTTTTTCTCAGCAGCTGCAGTTTTTTTTTTCACCGCGGGAGCTGTTCTCTGCTTCTCCGTTTGCTGAAGGGCTGAAGGAAGCAGAGGTAGTGTTTCTCGGGCAGTCTGGAGGCTCTCAGGAGAGGGTATTTTCCCCTGATTTTGTCCTCCTGAGGTTCTGGACATTTTATAGGAACAAATCTAGTCTTGGGGCTGATCTTTCTAAGGAGTCATCTAAGTCCTTTCCTCCTTCAAGGGATCTGATGGTTGAGATCCATAACTGAGTTCATTGCTGTCCCAGGTTCAGTCCATGGGGCTATTAGGCTACTCCTCTATGGTGTATGCTTTGTATGTATGCTTTACATGGAAGGCTTACTTGCTTGTGCCTTATGCATTTAATGTCGAGTAGCCTGATGCTGTAGCCTAATGGTCACTTGTAAATTGCAACGAGGTGGGGTCTCATATCGCTTGGCACGAATTCTCATATCACTCCCATGGTGAATCTAAGCTCTTGCATCAGTCTTTAATCATTGACTGTAGACCACCTCCAACCTATTGTTGCAATTACAATTCATTTAATAACCTGTGCTCTCACAACATCTCATAAAAATATATTCCAAAGACACTTAGCTTAAAGAGCCGGTATGCTCAACAATCTGAACTGGTGTGTGTATATACTCCGACAGGTGCCTGTTTCGCCACGCGTCTTCTAGGGGGATCTAAGGTCTAAGGTTTGGCAATTAAAATTCAATGCGAAGAAATGCAAAGTGATGCACTTAGGAAGTAGAAATCCACGGGAGACGTATGTGTTAGGCGGGGAGAGTCTGATAGGTACGGGCGGAGAGAGGGATCTTGGGGTGATAGTATCTGAGGATTTGAAGGCGACGAAACAGTGTGACAAGGCGGTGGCAGTAGCTAGAAGGTTGTTAGGCTGTATAAAGAGAGGTGTGACCAGCAGAAGAAAGGGGGTGTTGATGCCCCTGTATAAGTCGTTGGTGAGGCCCCACCTGGAGTATTGTGTTCAGTTTTGGAGGCCGTATCTTGTTAAGGATGTAAAAAGAATTGAAGCGGTGCAAAGAAAAGCTACGAGAATGGTATGGGATTTGCGTTACAAGACGTATGAGGAGAGACTTGCTGAACTAAACATGTATACTCTGGAGGAAAGGAGAAACAGGGGTGATAAGATACAGACGTTCAAATATTTGAAAGGTATTAATCCGCAAATGAATCTTTTCTGGAGATGGGAAGGTGGTAGAATGAGAGGACATGAAATGAGATTGAAGGGGGGCAGACTCAAGAAAAATGTCAGGAAGTATTTTTTCACGGAGAGAGTAGTGGATGCTTGGAATGCCCTCCCGCGGGAGGTGGTGGAAATGAAAACGGTAACGGAATTCAAACATGCGTGGGATAAGCATAAAGGAATCCTGTGCCGAAGGAATGGATCCTCAGGAGCTTAGTCAAGATCGGGAGGCGGGGCTGGTGGTTGGGAGGCGGGGATAGTGCTGGACAGACTTGTACGGTCTGTGCCAGAGCCGGGGTTGGGAGGCAGGGCTGGGGAGGTGAGGATAGTGCTGGGCAGACTTATACGGTCTGTGCCTGTGCCAGAGCCGGTGGTTGGGAGGTGGGGCTGGTGGTTGGGAGGCGGGGATAGTGCGGGGCAGACTTATACGGTCTGTGCCCTGAAGAGCATAGGTACAAATCAAAGTAGAAAAAGCAGCAAATATGAGTTATCTTGTTGGGCAGACTGGATGGACCGTGCAGGTCTTTTTCTGCCGTCATCTACTATGTTACTATGATCTCACACCCTTTAGTTATTATGTGTCTGATCGCAGCTTCTTTACCATATCGTGCCAAGCGATATGAGACTCCACCTCGTTGCAATTTACAAGTGATCTAAGTGACTTTCTCCCACCCATACATATTTCAGTAGTTTATACTTAATTATTGGAGAAAGCAAAGCCATATATATTTTTGCTATAGTAGCCTAATGGTCAGCACAACAGTCTCTGAAGCTACAGAACTGGGTTCAAGTCCCAGCTGTAACAATTTATATCAATAACTCCTTGATGGGACACCTGTAAGTCTTTATACCACTATTTACAGCATTTGGACAGCCTGTTTGATGCTTGTTTCTCTGTAATCTAGGGTGACTATTGTAGTTGTGGCTTCTGTTATAGCAGCTTTGAGAGTGTTTTTTTCACATACCAGGATATCACCCATATGTTAGGTATCCGCTTTCTTCCACAGACATGGTGGCAGTCAGGCATTGTTTTAGCTGCAGTTTCTGCGATTAAAAAAAAAATGCCCAGTAGGGTTAATTCAGTTCACTCAGGTGGCTTTAGTTCTATCTGTCACAAGCTTAGCCTCAAGGACAAAAGCCACTGGTAATTTCCTTCCAGGAGCAGCAGCCACAGGTGTTTACTGTCAGGTATGATTGCACTCTGGAGCATATTTCTTCAGATAACATAGGTGTCTCAATAGTATATTGTGCGACTGCAGCGGCTGGCAATTTTTTTCTGGGCTGCAGTCAATTCTGTCACAGGGGATTCTATATCTTCTTCTCGTGTATCAGATATTTTCTATGCGTGCATGTTTAACTCTTCTGTTGTTCTCACCTCTTTGGCTTCAGGTGAGGCAGTAACATTTGGATGACACTCTTTGCATACATCACTATCTGTTCGTATGTGGGCAGTAGCCTAGGAATCAAGTGTAGCATGTGAGATATTTTGTACTTTAGGACCCCTGTTTCCACTTTCGGCAGCTGAGGTGGGTCTATATTACCTCAGTCCAGTGGGACGGCTATGCCTTAGACTTCGCCTAGTTTCTTTTAGACGTCTTTCTAGAGTCTACCTGTTGCTATCGCTGCAAGGCAGGCGGGACATTCTACAGAAACTTTTGGATCTTCAAGCCATTTGCCCAGTCCCTTCTTCAGAGTACAGACAGGGTTGCTATGCCATTTGCTTGGTATTTCCCACGAAAGAAGGTTCCTTTGTCCTATTTTGGGATCTCAAGGCCGTCAATCGCGCTATCAAAGTCACAAGTTTCTTATGGAGACCCTTCGAACAGTCATAGTGGTGGTTCGTGCAGGACAGTTTTTTAACGGATTTAGATCTGACGGAGGCTTATCTGCATCTGCCTATCAGGACCGGTTTCCATAACTTCGTGCGGTTTGCAATTCTGGGACACCATTTTCATTTTCCGATTCTACCGTTTGGTCTCGCAACAGCCCCTCGCACTTTTAACAAACTTATGGTAGTGCTGGCAGCGGCCCTCAGGAAAGAGGGGATTCTCATATCTAGCCGTCAGGTTAAAAAAAAAGAGAGAGAGGCCGTGTTTTTTTCTTCCCAGAGCAGAGTTATCAAGCTGCAATTTCAGATACAAGGTTTACTTCTCGGTTCTTTGTTCTCGAGATTATCTTCAGGTCCTCGGCTCCATGGCAGCGACTATACAGGTAGCTCTCTCGGCCAGACTTTTCATGAGGTCTCTCCAATTTTTTCTCTCCTGTCCAGAGGTCCTCTCGGACGGTATCCCTTCAGCTGTAGTTGTCTTTGCATTCCCAGGAGCGCAGCAGGCTGTTCTGGTGGTTGCGGATGCAGAATATCACTGCAGGAATGCCTCTAGTGTCTACACAGTGGACAGTTTTTAATGACCAATGCCAGTCTCCGAGGTTGGGGAGTCCATTGTTTAGGCAGGTTAGCGCAGGGTCTTTGCTGTCCTCTGGAAGCATCCCAGTCCATCAATTTCTTGGAGACCAGAGCAAATTCATCTAGCTCTGGATGAGTTTTGTTCCCTAGTGTCTACCAAGGCGGTGACAGTTCTGTTGGATAATGCTTGGCCTATGTCAACAGCCAAGGAGAAACGAGGAGTCTGCTCTTGAGACAGAAGGCGGCGAGTCTCATAGCTTGGGCATACATTCTCCTAACTGCTATTTCAGCCTCCCAAGTGGTGGGAGTTGAAAACTTTCAAGCGGATTTTGTCTCTGTTGTCACTCCCTAGATCCAGGGGAATGGACTTTCAGCTCGCGAGCGTTTCATCTGATAGTAGCTCAGTGGGGTTCTCCAGTTCTAGATCTTTTTGTTTTCAGGCTCCCCTCTAAGGTTCCTTGCTTCTTCTGTCACCGAACACACTCGACAGCGGCAAGGAAAGGTGCCCTCTTAACAGCAGTATCCTTCTGGTATTCTCTATGCGTTTCCTCCATGGCCTCTTTTGCATTCCAACTTACAAAAGTTCGATTCATATGGGGGTCCAGTACTCCTGGTAGCTCCAGATTGGTACGGCCGTCTGGTTTTGGTGGCACCGGACTGGCCTTGCAGGCCGTGGTATGCCGACCTGTGACGTCTTCGGGCAGATCTTTTCTTCAGGCTTCTAGTCACGCAAGATCTCTTGTCGCAGGGTCCGGTTGTTCATCTGGATCCAGATCAATTCTGTCTTATGGCCTGACTCTTGAGAGGGCTAAGTTGACCAAAAAAAAAAAAGAGGAGTCGTTTCTACTGTGCTGCGTTTGTGTTGGCATTCTACTTCTTTCAATTATCTGCGCCCTTTGGGGATATTTCATGATTGGTGTAGGGAGTTTAGCCTATCTCCTTTTAGGGTTTTGGTTCTGCAAATTTTGGATTTTTTGCAGTGGGGTTTTGACAAAAACTTGGCTTTGTTTTCTGCTAAGCTGCAGATTGCGGCTTTGACGTGTTTAATGGTCGTATCCAAGGGAAGTCGCTGGATGTTCGTTTCCATGGTGGGATCTGACTTTGGTGCTTTCGGTTCTTGCTAAGCCTCCTTTCGAGCCTTTCTCGTTCTGTACTTCAAAGGATTTGACTTTGAAGACAGTGTTTTTTGTGTCTTTTTTTTCCCAAGGTACTATCTCGGTTTCATGTTTCTCTGCCGGTTGTATTGCCTGTGTTAGGTTTTTTTCTCCGTCTCGGAGGAGCAGCGGAATTTGACGTGCTTGCATGTCAAACGAGTGTTGAAGCACTATATTAAGTCTATGGTAGACATTTGGCGATCTGTGCGTTTGTTTCTTCTGATTGGTAGTGCGCATAAGAGGTTCTTGGCCTCTAAGCCCACTATTTCTCGATGGCTTAAAGAAATGATTGCTTCAGCCTTTCTTCTTTCTGGGAACACTGTTCCAGAGCATGTTAAGGCTCACTCTGCGAGAGGTCAGGCAGTTTCTTGGGCAGAGCGTTGTCTGGTTCCTCCAGAAGACATTTGTAGGGCATTGACCTGGTCGTCTTTGCATTCTTTTTCTCAGCACTACCATTTAGAAGTCCTCAGTCATAGTTAGGTTGCGTTTGGAGCGAGTGTTTTGTCGGCGGGGCTGCTAGGGTCCCTCCCATATCACTGCTTTGTTACTTCCCATCAGTCACATTCTGGGCCAGTCCGGAGGGACGCTAAGGAAGGGTAAATTAGGCCTTACCTGCTAATTTGCTTTCCTTTAGTTCCTCCAGACCGGCCCAGATCCCTCCCTTCAGATATCTGTGTTTTCAGAGGTTCAAAGTTATTTATTGGAGCTGTGTTGCTAGTTTATTACTCATTAAAAAAAAAAAAAAAAAAAAAAAACGCAAATTTTTTCTGGCTGTCTAAAATGTCCTGTTTACAGGACCTTGTTATGTTTGGAGGCACTCTCCCTTTGTTGACAATCTGCCGGGGGCTGCAAGTTTTCAATTTCTGCATTTAAAAAAACCCCAATTATTATTTATATAATAAAAGTTGTACGTGAGCCATACCTCTTCTCCATTGGGAGTTGGAGGTGAGCTTTATTACACGGCTTTGCCGTTGTTCAAACACATTTTTATGATTGTGTTTGGTGGCTGCTTGATTTCCCGGGGCGCAGAATGTTGTCTTTCCTTTCTTTTCTGCTTTGTTATTCAAATACTGAGGCTCGGGTCACATGACCAGGGCTCTTATTGGCTCTCTAGAGTCAGAATTTTCTCAGTCTCCACCTGCTGGAAGGCGTACACAACCCGTCAGTCACATTCTGGGCCGGTCCAGAGGGACTAAAGGAAAGCAAATTAGCAGGTAAGGCCTAATTTACCCATGTTACTCGACACAATCTGAGACGTTGGCCTAGAGTTGTCTTCATTTTATATATATTTATATTTTCACATAATAAAGAATATTCTTGATAGAGAAAAGATACAGAAAAGGGAAAAAAGAATGAGAATATTATCATCATATTACACAGTTATAGAAAAATAAGTAATCTTTCTGATCTCTAGTCCACTATTAGAAAGAGGAACAAGGCACAATTCCATGAAACCAGTTCACTTAAGTAAGGAGAATAGAAGAGAAACTAGACCATTCATACTTTACTATGGAGCAGATGAAGTTATTATTACTGGTTGCGCGAGTGGAGACACCACAGTTTTTGAATCTAGAAAGAAGGTTAAGTGTGTTGGATCAAAAAATACATATTTAACCGAGTTAACTTTCAGTACATATTTATAAGGAAAATTTAACCAAAAAAGACCATCCATTTGTAATACGTGGTCTAGTGGTTAGGGTGGTGGACTTTGGTCCTGGGGAACTGAGGAACTGAGTTGGATTCCCACTTCAGGCACAGGCAGCTCCTTGTGACTCTGGGCAAGTCACTTAACCCTCCATTGCCCCATGTAAGCCGCATCGAGCCTGCCATGAGTGGGAAAGCACAGGGTACAAATGTAACAAAAATAAAATAGATACTATTGGAGATTCTACATGGAATGTTGCTATTCCACTAGCAACATTCCATGTAGAAGCCTGCGCGGCCACATTGGTGATCTGCAAGGGCCGACTTCTACATGGAATGTTGCTAGTGGAATAGCAACATTCCTTGTAGAATCTCAAATAGTAGCAACAGTGGAGGAGTGGCCTAGTGGTTAGGGTGGTGGACTTTGGTCCTGAGGAACTGAGTTTGATTCCCACTTCAGGCACAGGCAGCTCCTTGTGACTCTGGGCAAGTCACTTAACCCTCCATTGCCCCATGTAAGCCGCATCGAGCCTGCCATGAGTGGGAAAGCGCGGGGTACAAATGTAACAAAAATAAAATAGATACTATTGGAGATTCTACATGGAATGTTGCTACTATTGAGATTCTGTTGCTACTATTGGAGATTCTACATGGAATGTTGCTATTCCACTAGCAACATTCCATGTAGAAGCCTGCGCGGCCACATTTGTGATCTGCAAGGGCCGACTTCTACATGGAATGTTGCTAGTGGAATAGCAACATTCCATGTAGAATCTCAAATAGTAGCAACAGTGGAGGAGTGGCCTAGTGGTTAGGGTGGTGGACTTTGGTCCTGAGGAACTGAGTTTGATTCCCACTTCAGGCACAGGCAGCTCCTTGTGACTCTGGGCAAGTCACTTAACCCTCCATTGCCCCATGTAAGCCGCATCGAGCCTGCCATGAGTGGGAAAGCGCGGGGTACAAATGCTTCAGGGTTTTTTTTTTTTTTTTTTTTACATTTAACTATGTTACTATGTTAAATGTAAAAAAAAAAAATACCCTAGGTTGAAGCTTGAGAAAAAGTTGACACCGTTTATAGTTCATAAAACGTTCTTCTCTATGTCGGAAGATTTGCTTTAGAACCCAATCTCAGTCGGGTTATAGAGCAAATGTTACTATTAACGTTGCTGGTTTAACACCCTGCTCATCCTCGTCAACCAATTGTGTGAGATTTAAGGTATCAAAAGAAACATCACCTCCTTCTACAATAGGTTGATTAGTATCTTTCTTTTTATATGGTAACAAATAGTATATGTTAGAAACAGGCGGATATGCCTGTTCAGGAATCTTCAATATCTCCTGTAGATATTTTTTAAAGGTGATAAGAGGAGCTATTGCTGGCATTTGGGAAAATTTATCAAATGTAAATTATTAGCTCTCTGTTTTCCAAATTTTCAATTTTATATTGCAAAAGTTTATTTTCTTTCATAAGACTCATATGAGCTTGTTGAACATTTTCTATTTTACCCATATTGGATTCAGTATTCTTTTCAACAGTTATAACTTTTGTTTCCAACACAGTTATTTTTTCTAAAGGAGCCTTAGAACATTGGCTCACTGAAATCAGTTTTTGTGAGAAGGAAATTTCCAATCCCAAAAAGGCTTCCCATATAGTTTCAAGAATGATGATCTGAGGTTTTTCAGGCAAATAGGACTCACTGAGAGCTGTAATTTCAAACTCCTTCCCCTCCAAGGACTGTTCCTCTCCTGCCGATTTGAAGTCCAGCAAAACGCTGGCTCCTGCCCGTATCTCCGCCTCCTGGATGGAAAGGCTGGCGCTCCCTCACCACGACCTGCCCCCGCAGAACGGAGTCCTCCTTGAGCGTCATTGCACGGGGCCTCCAGAGCACACTGCGGGTCCAAATAGGCGGCGGACTCCAAAGATTGGGGCTCAACGAGGTGTCAGCCTCAAGTTGGAGTAGCGGGTCACCTTTTTTTTTTTTGTGCTCTTTCAAAAAGTACAAAGACTAGGGGACACGCGATTAAATTACCTAAGTGTCATTTTAGACAATACACTGAAATCTTCTGTCCAGTATGCGATGGTGGCCAAAAAAGCAAACAGGATGCTAGGAATTATTAGGAGAGGGATGCAAAATAAGACCAAAAATATTATAATGACTCTGTATCACTCCATGCTTCAACCACACCTTGAGTATTGTGTTCAATTCTAGTTGCAGTATCTCAAAAAAGATATAACGGAGTTAGAAAAGGTTCAAAAAGGAGCAATCAAAACGATAGAAGGGGCAGAACTGCTCCCGTATGAGGAAAAGCTAAAGAGGTTAGGGCTCTTCACCTTGGAAAAGAAACGGCTGAGGGGAATATGACTGAGATCCACAAAATCCTGAGTGAAGGGAACAGGTGGAGGTGAATTGGTTTATCTGTCATTCAAAAGTACAAAGACCAGGGAACATTTGATGAAATTGAATGGAAATACTTTTAAAACAAACAGGAGGAAATATTTTTTCACTCAAAGAATAGTTAAACATAGAAACATGATGGCAGATAAGGGCCATATTACCCATCCAGTCTGCCCATCCTCTGTAACAAACCAGGTAACTAGAAAAAACATGGAGTAAATAAAAAAACAACCTCACCTATGATCCATGGAAGCAGTCACACAGAAATTACAAAAATGCCATTAAACGAGCTAAAAGATCCTACTATACACAAACAATTATAACCAGCGGTACAGACATGAAAAAAACAATACCAACTCATAAAAAATCTACTCAACACCAACCCAATCACATCATCACCATCAAACTACCCTTCTGCAAACCAACTTGCCAAATACTTCAATGATAAAATTACCAATATTTGCAGCATGATACCCCAAGATTGTGCAAATATCTATACCTTTCTTGACAAATTGGACCCATACATAGATGAAATCCCAGCTGACCGCTCTTGTACAAATTTCACCCTCCTCACCACTAAAGAAATTTCTACGGCAATCACCAAGCTCTCCAAATCTCACTACCATCTCGACCCACGTCCCAACTACCTAATGAAAGATGCCCCAGAATGCTTTATCACAGATCTTACCTCCCACCTAAACTTCCTGCTACAACAAGGCTCATTCCCTACAGAACATAGCAATATACTACTTACACTAATACCTAAAAACCCCAAGAAACCAGCGAGTGATGTCACCAACTATCGTCCAGTCGCATCCATCCTTTTGCTAATTAAATTATTGGCAAACAGGGTGACCTCCCAACTAAACGACTTTATACAAAAATTCTCCATTCTACATGAATCACAATTGGGTTTCCGTTCAGCCCACAATACAGAAACCGTCCTACTCACCCTAATATCCAAATTCAAACAGGAAATTTCACTTGGAAACAACATCCTCCTCTTACAATTCGATTTATCCCGTGCATTCGATATAGTAAATCACAATATCCTAACCAAACTACTGGATAAACGTGGAATCGGTGGAAACATTAATTGGATAAAAGGCTTCATCACCTCAAGATCTTACCAAGTCAAATCAACCTCAACTATCTCATCTCCCTGGTCACCAAACTGCGGTGTACCTCAAGGTTTCCCTCTGTCCCCGATCCTTTTCAATCTTATGATGATCCCACTAGCAAAAGCTCTATTCAGACATGGTCTCAACCCTTTGATATATGCTGACGACGTCACCATATTTATTCCCTTCAAATCTAATCTAACTGAAATTTCTGACAAAATATCCTTGGGCATGCACATCTTAACCGCTTGGGCCAACGCCTTTATGATGAAAATGAACAAAGAAAAAACGCAATGCCTAATCCTCTCTTCCCAGCACTCCGCGCCCCTCCCTACCAACCTTAACATCTCCAGCACCACAATCCCCATATCTGACAACTTAAAAATCCTTGGAGTAACATTAGATAACCATCTCTCGCGCGAGGATCACACAAAATCCACTACAAAGAAAATGTTCAACATGATGTGGATACTGAAACGCGTAAAACCATATCTCCCCCTGAAAACATTCCGGAACTTGGTGCAATCCACAGTACTGACCCACGCCGACTACTGCAACAGTATTTTCTTAGGCTGCAAGAACAACATCCTGAAAAAACTTCAGACTGCCCAAAATACAGCAGCTAGATTCATTTTTGGCAAACCAGGATTTGAAAGTGCAACACCTCTTCGAAAAAAACTTCATTGGCTCCCTATCAAAGAACGAATCAATTTCAAAGTCCACACAGTAATCCACAAGATTATCCACAGTGAATCTCCAGGCTATATGCTCGACCTGATCGACCTCCCCACCAGGAATATGTCTACAACCTCACAAACTTACCTCAACCTACACTACCCCAATTGCAAAGGACTCAAGTACAAAACCTATTATGGATCCAACTTCTCCATCTTAGGCAGCCAACTCTGGAATGCCCTCCCCAGACCAATCCGACCACTCAGTGACCATCTGCCCTTTTGGAAATCACTAAAAACCCATCTGTTCAGGCAAGCCTACCCAAACGATCCAGATTACTTCCCACAAACCCATCTATTCATCACATATCCAGGAGACAATGACAATGACCTAGACTACATCTCCCACCTCATTTTCCCCTGCTTTGACCCTGTTCTATCCCCTTTCACCTCATCGACCCCTCCCCCAATGCTCACCTACCCTTACTCACACCTCTCCTACTCCCTTCACTCTTGCCCATTCTCCTCCGCCTCATCTACCCTCCAATTGCTCACTTACCCTTGCTCATACTTCTCTCACTCCCCTCATTCCTGCATTTCTACATTCTTATTTCTTTTATTACTCCGATAATACTCAACTTATTTCTCTCCACCAATACTTTGTAATCCCAATTACTATGTAAGCCGCATTGAACCTGCTTTGAGTGGGAAAGCACGGGGTACAAATGTAATAAATAAATAATAAATACATAAATTAACTCTTCCTTTTCCTAAGCGATCCCACATGTTTATCCCATGCCTTTTTAAATTCTGGACCAGTACTCAACTCCACAACCTCCACCGGGAGGCCATTCCACGCCTCCACACCCTTTCTGTGAAATAGTGCTTCCTTAGATTACTCCTAAGCCTATTCCCTCTTAACTTCATCAAATGCCTTCTCATTCCAGAGCGCTCCTTCATTTGAAAAGGCTCTCTTCCCGTACATAAATGCCCTTGAGATATTTAAATATCTCTATCATGTCTCCTCTCTCCCTCCTCTCTTCCAGCGTATACATGTTGAAGTTCATAAGCTTGTCCCTATAATTCTTTCGTTCAAGACCGCTTACTAATTTTGTAGCCGCCCTCTGGACAGACTCCATCCTGTTTATATCTTTCCGTTGGTGCGGTCTCCAGAACTGCACACAGTACTCCAAATATACTGTAGCGTTCCCTCAGATTCTTGCAACCCAAGTGCATGACCCTGCATTTTTGGGGATTAAACCTAAGTTGCCAAATATCGGTCCATTCCTCCAGCTTTGCTAGGTCCTTCCTCATGTCATTCACGCCCTCCAGTGTGTCCACCCTGTGGCAGAGTTTAGTATCATCCGCAAAGAGACAAACCTTACCAGACAACCCTTCCGCAATATCGCTCACAAAGACGTTAAAAAGAGCCAGCCCTAGGACCGATCCGTGTGGTACTCCACTGACGACATCCTTTTCTTCAGAGCAAGCTCCATTTACCACTACCCTCTGTCTCCTACCATTCAACCAATTTTTAACCCAATCAATTTCTCTAGGTCCCATACCGAGGGCACTCGATTTATTTATCAGTCGCCTGTGCGGACCCGTGTCAAAGGCTTTGCTGAAATCCAAGTATACCACATCAACGCCCCTCCCAGATCCAACTGTTTGGTCATCCAGTTGAAGAAGACAGTCAGACCTGCCACTAGTGAAGCCATGCTTTCTCTGGTCCCGCTTTCCATTTAGTTCAAGAAATCTCACAATTCTCCTCTTTAGAAGCATTTCCATTAGCTTGCTCACCACCGAGGTTAGAGTGACAGGTCTTTAGTTGCTAACCTCCTCCTTACTTCCAAAGGAACCACATCCGCCCTTCTCCAGTCCACCGGGACCACTCCAGTTTCTAAGGAAGCATTGAAGAGGTACTACTACTACTACTGTTTAGCATTTCTATAGCGCTACAAGGCGTACGCAGCGCTGTACAAACATAGAAGAAAGACAGTCCCTGCTCAAAGAGCTTACAATCTAATAGCAGAGCCGACAGAACTTCTCCAAGTTCCTTAAGCACCCTCGGGTGTATCCCATCTGGCCCCATCACTCTATCTACTTTTAGGTTGGCAAGCTCCTCACGAGCACAGCCCTCCGTAAACAGGTCTTGGTCTACCATACACCTGTCCCCTTTAGCCTTTGTTTTCTGCAGCCCTACCCCCAGGTCTTTCATCTGTGAACACAGAGCTAAAATAATTGTTAAGCAGTTCAGCTTTATCCTTATCATCTTCCCCATATTTCTCTCCCTTAGTTTTGAGCCTCACAGTGCTATTATGGCACTTCCTCTTGTCACTTACATACCTGTAAAAGGTCTTATCCCCCAATTTTACCGTATTAGCTATCTTTTCCTCCATTTGCCGCTTCGCTTTCATGATAGCTTTTCCAGCTTCTCTTCACTTATTTAGGTATTCTCTCCTGTCCTCATCTTTCTGAGTCATCTTATAATGTGTAAAGGCTAGCCTCCTTACCCTTACCCTTTTCAGCTACTACATTCGAGTACCAGAGAGGCCTTCTTTTCCTCTTAACTTTTATGCAATTTTCAAACATAAAGGTTAGTTGCCTTTAATATAGCTCCTTTCAGTCTTGTCCATTGCTGTTCTGCATCCTTCAGTTGTTCCCATCCTGCTAACTGTTCCTTGAGAAATTCCCCCATCTCGGCAAAGTTAATTCCTTTGAAATCCAGGATATTCAATCTCGAATGAGCCCTCTATTCTGTTTTAATATTGAACCACACTATACGATGATCACTAGATGCCAAATGGTCTGCCACCTTGATGTCAGAAACGTTCTCTCCATTCGTAAGCACCAGGTCCAGAATAGCTCCATCCTGCGTCGGTTCTGTTACCCAATGCTGGAACAATTCCTCCTGAAGGGAATCTAAGATCTCTTTGCTTCTAGACGACCCCGCAGACAGGATACCCCAATCAACATCCAGCATATTGAAGTCTTCTATCAGTAGCACTTCCTCTTTCCTAGCTATCTTGCAGATGTCTTCAATTAAGTCCCTGTCCATTTCCTCCGACTGTCAGGGTGGTCTGTATATCACTCCGATATAGATACATTTTTTTTCCCTCTTTCAAGTTTAACCCACAGCGCTTCCATACCCCACATGTCCTGCATGTAAAAGACACTTTTTGTAAAAATTCTTTTTGCATAATGTTTGAGGAGTATTACATGACTTTTTCTCATTTAGAACACTCCTTTTCATTGTCTTTATTTCTCATTTTGGAGTGACAATTTTTCTCCCTTAATTTTTGTGACTATTTGGGATTCTGTCAGGTATTTGGCCACTGTTGGAAACGGGATACTGGGCTAGATGGACCATTGGTCTGACCCAGTATAGCTATTCTTATGTTCATAAAGAAAACTCTAATGCTAATTTTACTTATTTTATTATTGTATTTATATTTTTACTGTTTGTATTGTATTCTGTATACTTTTTCTCATTGTATGTTGTAAACAGCCTTGAAAGATTTCTTAAAAGGCAATATATCAAACACAAAATAAACTTGAATTTTTTTTTTATTTGGCTGCTGAAGGGAATGAGGGCCCCCCCCCCCCCCCCACACACACACATACACACACTGGCAGGGGCCCTACAGAGACTCACCAAGTTAAGGCCCTTAAGTTGAAGCTTGGGGCTGTGGAGAGCAGTGAACCTCCAAGCGGTACTGAGGTAAAGACCGTGCTCCAAACCCCAGGAGCACCCATCCCACCAGACTCAACTGCAAAGGGTACAGCGTACAGGCCACAGACTGCATCCCGAGGAGTGAGTCTGGACTAGGGACCTGCTGCACCAGAACAAGCCTTACACCATCTGCTGGAGGTAGAGAAATACTGGAGAGTTCCAGGCTGCACCAGCCCATATTCTAATGATATCACTGAAATAGTTTAGTATCTGTGTCGATCTATCTGCTGGTAGAGAGATTCAACTCATTTTCTGGACTGGTCTAGCAGGATGAAAAGGAAGGTGCTTTAAGTTGTTATCTTTCAACACTACACACAATAGAAGAATTTCATCATAGCTGGGGGGTTTTTGAGTTGTGTAAATTGAAAAATAAAGATAAGAAACTTCAATGAATTTTAAGGTAACAAAAATAATATTGCTAAATGTTACATTTTTTATGTAGTAATTTATCTCTCTTTCTGTACAGTACCAGGGGTCGCTGAGTTTGCAGCATCTTTTAAAAGCGTAAGTGGTTCTCTTCTCAGCTTATCCTTTTCCTCCCACCTTGTGTTACATCCTGCTATTATTATTACTTATTTCTAGAGTGCTGCTTTATTTATGCAGCAGTGTACATCTTGTAATTTGGTATTATAGCATACAATTGTTATTCTCCAAAGGTGTATATATTGCATGACTTCACACTTTAAGTTCATAAGCTGCCTTGATGGACCCTCTGTTACTAAAGCTAGTAGGCTAGTTATTGGCCAGATATTCCTAGCTCAACTTAATGTGTAGTCAAAAAAGCAAATAGTGTAGGAATAATTCAGAAGAGTCTGGAGAATCAAATAAAGAATATAATATTGGCTCTGTATAGATCTTTGGTGACAGGTCATATGTGTGTGCTCAATGCAAAGAGCTCCTAGCTCTTAGAGAAAGAGTCCATTCTCTTGAGGCTAGAGTAGCAGACTTGGAGGAACTGAGGGAGACATACATAGAGGAGGCCAACAGGGGCGTAGAGAAGTCCCACCTCCAATCTGGTAGCCCCTGTGCTGCCTTGGAGGAGGGAAGCTTTCTAAAAGGAGAGCGTCACCCTGGTGCAGCTGGAAATAATCCTGTACACAGGACCAGCACACCAGGGGATGCAATATCCTCTTGCATCGAGGTTGTGTCTCCAGGAGCTACTGCCCAGGAGGGAAGGGTTAAGACGGGTATTGTAGTTGCTGGTTTGATTATTAGGCATATAGATAGCTGGCTGGCTGGCTGGTGGACGTGAGGATCGCCTGATCACTTGCCTGCCTGGTTCGAAGTTGGCAGACCTCATACATCACCTAGATAGGATTTTAGATAGTGCTGGGGAGGAGCCGGCTGTCTTGATACACATGGGTGCCAATGACATAGGAAAATGTGGGAGAGAGGTTCTGGAAGCCAAATTTAGGCTCTTAGGTAGAAACAGAACCTCTAGGGTAGCATTTTCCGAACTGCTACCCGTTCCACGCGCAGGGCCCAAGACACAGGTAGAGCTAGAGAGTCTCAATGTGTGCATGAGGCGATGGTACAGGAACTAGGTAACATTCTGGGGAAGGATGGGCTCCACCTTAACCAGGATGGGTCCAGGCTGCTGGCATCGGCATTTAAAAAAGGAGATAGAGCAGCTTTTAAACTAGAACCTAGGGGAAGGCCAACAGTCGTTCAAAGATGCATGGATCAGAACAAGGTATCTTTCAAAGATATCACCAAAAAAGTGAAGATAGGGTATCCCGATAGCGAGGTTGCGAAACAGACCATAATAGATCAGGTGTCCTTAAATAAAAATCAGACAGAAGATTGCAGATTAACTCTGTCAACTGCTTAGCAAGATGTAAATAGGAACAGCAAACATAGTTTGAAATCTCTATATGCGAATGCCAGAAGCCTAAGAAATAAAATGGGAGAGTTAGAATATATTGCACTAAATGAAAAATTAGGTATAATAGGCATCTCTGAGACCTGGTGGAAGGAGGATAACCAGTGGGACACTGTCATACCAGGGTACAAATTATATCTTAGTGATAGGGTTGATCAAATTGGTGGAGGGGTAGCATTGTATATTAATGAGAGCCTTGAATCAAATAGATTGAAAATTCTGCAGGAAACAAAACACATCTTAGAAGCCCTATGGATTGAAATTCCATGTGTAAAGGGGAAAAGGATAATGATAGGAGTGTGCTATCGCCCACCTGGCTAGGATGAACAGCCATGTAGAAATGTTATCAGAAATTAGGGAGGCTAACAAACCAGGCAACACAATAATAATGAGTGATTTCAATTACCATGATATTGACTAGGCAAATGTAACATCAGGGCTTGCGTTGGGCGTGTGTAGTTACCTACATGGCTTAGTAAAAGGGCCCCATAGTTATTTTCATATTTTTTATAATCTGCTATTACCTTGTGTCACAAGAAAATAATTTATTTGTATTTCTTTATTTGCTTTATTTAATAGCCAATCACCAGCTCACCTCCTAAATGGATGGCAGAACTGGAAAATGACGACATTGATATGTTAAAAGGTAAGCTCAGTTTAAAAATAGGTACTTTAACAAATTGCTGGAACTTCAGCTTCATAGGCCACAGAAATTTAAATGTGTTTAGAAGCAAGGAGTTCCTTATATGTATTATTGTTCCTTTGTCTTGTTTTTTTTTTTTAAAATCCTGTTATAGAGGTTATCTCACCGGCACTGAAGGGGTTAATGCCAGATTGTCTAAGGAATTTGTTGCTTTTCCAGTTGAGTAAAACAGAGAGTGAGTATTTCAGCTGGGATCAAACAGTTGACAGTTCACAGAAGGTGAACCCTTGGGCTGCGACGCTACCCAGTCAACCCGAGGTTTAGCCTGACTTGTGTTTACGAGGGACCATAAAATGGAATCTTCTGGTGATCAGCAGAACAAGATGGCCAGCAGACTTCCACGAGTTGTTCTTGGAACCGTAGGCCTTCTTGGAATCACAGGTGTCCTGGACCATGAATCCAAGATCCGGTTCTTCAGGCATGGTACAAGAAGTAGGAGGTTAAGAACATTCCTTCAGGAGGTCTCTGGCCCTATAGTCAGCTGTGGCCAGGGTCCTGGATTCTAGGAGCAAGCAAGTTTTACCCACAACTCCCTCCCAGTAGAAGATCCACAGCATCCCTGCCCTCCATGTCTTTGTCTGTCTGAGTCATACCTTGGCTTGAACCCCACTGGCCCGGGACAAATTATCAAGAATACCTGGATATGAAGTGAGGAGTCCCTCGAGGATCCAGCATATCCTTCTGCCGACCCTGGAATTGAGTCTCTTTAGCTTCCACTCACACACTTCAGGAAGCCAATACTGGAAGTGCAGTGGGGGGGGCGGGCGAGCCGCCACTGCCCAGAGGAACGTCGCAGAGCCCAGTCAAAACCCAAGAGGATGCTGTGAAGCCAAACACCAATGCCCTCCAATTATGATTGACAATGTCAAAAGCGGCAGACAGGTCAAGGAGGATGAGGATGGAGTAGTGACAATCAGAAGACCTGTTGCAAAGACCCTGAAGGAAAGCCAGAGCCTTCCCTAAATAGGACCTGGATATGAAGTGAGGAGTCCCTCGAGGATCTGGCATATCCTTCTGCCGACCCTGGAATTGAGTCTCTTTAGCTTCCACTCACACACTTCAGGAAGCCAGTACTGGAAGTGCAGTGGGGGGGGCGGGCGAGCCGCCACTGCCCAGAGGAACGTCGCAGAGCCCAGTCGAAGCCCAAGAGGATGCTGTGAAGCCAAATACCAACGCCCTCCAAGGTCCAGAGGTCAGCTGGAGTCCAGGGCACAGCCACGACCTTGACACTACATGCTCTCCAAGGACCCTCCTCCCCGACAGTCCTGACTTGTGTTTACGAGGGACCATACAATGGAATCTTCAGGTGATCAGCAGAACAAGATTGAGGGAGCTCAGAGAGGTTCTGGCGGGTCCTCTTAAAGATTTGTTTAATAAATCCTTGGAGACGGGAGAGGTTCCGAGGGACTGGAGAACGGCAGAGGTGGTCCCTCTTCACAAAAGTGGTGATAGGCACTGGAAACTAAAGGCCAGTAAGCCTCACTTCGGTTATTGGAAAAGTAATGGAAGCCATGCTGAAGGAAAGGATAGTGAATTTCCTAGAAGCCAATAAGTTGCAAGATCCGAGACAACATGGTTTTACCAGAGGGAAATCGTGCCAAACGAATCTCATTGAATTCTTTGATTGGGTAACTGGAGAATTGAATCATCGACGTGCTATAGATGTAATCTACTTAGATTTTAGCAAAGCTTTTGACACGGTTCCCCACAGGAGGCTCTTAAATAAACTAGATGGGCTGAAAATAGGTCCCGAAGTGGTGAACTGGGTTAGGAACTGGTTGACGGACAGACGACAGAGGGTGGTGGTAAATGGAATTCGCTCGGAGGAGGGAAAGGTGAGTAGTGGAGTGCCTCAGGGATCGGTGCTGGGGCCAATTCTGTTCAATATATTTGTGAGTGACATTGCCGAAGAGTTAGAAGGTAAAGTTTGCCTATTTGCGGATGATACTAAGATTTGCAACAGAGTGGACACCCGGGAGGGAGTGGAAAGCATGAAAAGGGATCTGAGGAAGCTAGAAGAATGGTCTAAGGTTTGGCAATTAAAATTCAATGCGAAGAAATGCAAAGTGATGCATTTAGGAAGTAGAAACCCACGAGAGCCTTATGTGTTAGGCGGGGAGAGTCTGATATGTACTGAGGGGGAGAGGGATCTTGGGGTGATAGTATCCAAGGATCTGAAGGAGACAAAACAGTGTGACAAGGCGGTGGCCGTAGCGAGAAGGTTGCTAGGCTGTATAGAGAGAGGTGTGATCAGCAGAAGAAAGGAAGTGTTGATACCCCTGTACAAGTCGTTGGTGAGGCCCCACCTGGAGTATTGTGTTCAGTTTTGGAGGCCGTACCTCGCGAAGGATGTTAAAAAAATGGAAGCGGTGCAAAGAAAAGCTACGAGAATGGTATGGAATTTGCGTTCCAAGACGTATGAGCAGAGACTTGCTGACCTGAACATGTATACCCTGGAGGAAAGGAGGAACAGGGGTGATATGATACAGACGTTCAAATACTTGAAAGGTATTAATCCGCAAAAAAATATTTTCCAGAGATGGGAAGGCGGTAGAACGAGAGGACATGAAATGAGATTGAAGGGGGGCAGACTCAAAAAAGATGTCAGGAAGTATTTTTTCACGGAGAGGGTGGTGGATGCTTGGAATGCCCTCCCGCGGGAGGTGGTGGAGATGAAAACGGTAACGGAATTCAAACATGCATGGGATGTGCATAAAGGAATCCTGTGCAGTAGGAATGGATCCTCAGAAGCTTAGCCAAAATTGGGTGGCGGAGCCGGTGGGGGAAGAGAGGTTGGTAGTTGGGAGGCGAGGATAGTGGAGGGCAGACTTATACGGTCTGCCAGAGCCGGAGATGGGAGGCGGGACTGGTGCTTGAGAGGCGGGAAATACTGCTGGGCAGACTTGTACGGTCTGTGCCCTGAAAAAGGCAGGTACAAATCAAGGTAAGGTATACACATATGAGTTTATCTTGTTGGGCAGACTGGATGGACCGTGCAGGTCTTTTTCTGCCGTCATCTACTATGTTACTATGTAATGTGGGAACAGGTGTCTGGGGGTCCTAACATCAGTGGTGACAGGTGTTACTCCAGGCAGTAATGCCACCTTTCTCCCAGTCTAAGGTTGAGTTGTGTTTCTGAAGACAACGGGCTTCCCAGACATCTGGAAGACATAAAGAGCGATGTCCTCCCTTACGGTCACATGCTCAGGCATAGTGGAACTGTCTGGGTTTTAAGATGTCCTTGAATGTTACCATAATCTGAGGAGATCGGAATGGTCTTAGGTAAATCTGGGGTAGGAATCTTGAAATGACGAACAAGAGCTTCGTCTATGAAGTTCCCACCTGCTCCAGGATCCAATAAAATCTTGACACTTTTCTTCCCTTGATCTAAATCAAGCACTGCCGGAACTAGAATTTGAGTACAGGGATGCCAGAACTAGGCTTCAAGGTCCAGCCTTGTTAGGGCATTTAAGTGCATAGAGGGGCATAATCGAACGCGAACGCCTATCTCCATGGGCGTCTATGTCCGAAAACGGGTATGTGAAGAGGCGGGACAGACCGTATTTTCGAAAAAATGGACGTTTTTCAGCTGGGCATTTTTTTTTTTTTTTTAGCAATAATGGAATCTAAAAACGCCCAGCTCAAAAACGTCCTAATCCGAGCCATTTGGTCGTGGGAGAGGCCACGATTCGTAGTACACTCGCCCCCCTGACATGCCAGGACACCAACTGGGCACCCTAGAGGTCAGTGCGGTGGACTTCAGACAACGCTCCCACATGCATAGCTCCCTTACCACGGGTGCTGAGCACCCAACCCCCCTCCCCCAAAACCCACTACCCACAAATGTACAACACTACCATAGCTCTTAGGGGTGAAGGGGGCACCTACATGTGGGTACAGTGGGTTTTGGAGACCTCCCATTTACCAGCACAAGTGTTAGAGGTAGTGGGGGATGGGCCTGGATCCACCTGGCTGAAGTGTACTGCGGTACCCACTAACAGTGCTCCAGGGACCTGCATGCACGCAGGCCTCTAGGACTTGTTGCTGCTATATAACATTGGCACACCAGTTGACACCTGAAGACTAATCTCTCCGAAAACGTCCTTTATTGGAATAAGCACGCTTACTCACAGTTAACTGCAGATCAGAGGTTGTGCCCCACTGGCAACGAGTCTCCCTGGTACTGAGATTAGCAGTAGGTCAGAGCTGGCAGAATGATGTGCAATGCCCTCTTTCAGCCACATTCAAGGTAAGAACTAAGTTCTGTAACATGGCTAACACGTGAAAGGGATCTAAAACTGGCTTACAAAAATGGCCACTACCTCATGGACTACCTGAAACAAAACAGGGCACACTCTGACCCAGTAAGCAGGGGGAAAAGCACCGTGGGAGTAGAGCCTACCAACTACCAACATCGTGAGCATTTGCCACAAGCTAGTGGAATCACGGAGCCCAATACCCTACACCCACCACAATGCATTGCTGATGTGACTATGCAGTGCGCATAACAGAAAAGGTGTCACACTCACCCGAGAGCCACATCAGAACCAGGGAAAGGCTGTCACAGGATAGAACACATTCTGCTGTCATGGAGGTGGGTACGGCATTTGAGGCTGGCCTAGAGGCTGGAAAAAAAGTTTTTAAAGTGGGGTTTTTTTGGTGGGAGGGGGTTAGTGACCACTGAGGGGAGTCCGTGGAGGTCATCCCCGATTCTCTCCAGTGGTCATCTGGTCAGTTGGGGCACTTTTTTGGGACCTGTTCGTGAAAAAAAGGGTCCAAAAAAAGTGACCCAGAATCGCGGTAAAAACACCTTTTTTTTTTTTTTTTTTTTCGATTATCAGCTAAAGACGCCCATCTCTCCTCTGCCGATAACCACGCCCCAGTTCCGCCTTCACCATGCCTCCGACACACCCCCGTCAACTTTACCCATTTCCGCGACAGATTGCAGTTGGAAACGCCCAAAATCGGCTTTCCATTATACTGATTTGGGCGCCCACGGGAGAAAGACGCCCATCTCCCGATTTGGGTCGCAATATAGGCGTTTTTCTCTCTTGATTATAAGCAGGATAGTGTCCTTTCTCACCACCTGTGCTTTTTTTGTGGAAAAAAAGGTGCCGGTACTCATTATGGGCGGGATCACCACATATGGCTCCACCCCTATGATAGCCACACCCCTTATACCAGCCATGGTGCATATAAATAGACAATTTAATCAAATGATCCCAAGAATTAGTCCCTGGTAAAATACAACTACCAAGTATCCAATAACCAGAGAACAGCAAAGGATGCAAAATATATACGAGACAGATTTATCAGACACTAAGTTCTTTTTTTGAAAAAAAATTTTATGTGATAATGGAGAGTTCTCAGAATATAAACTCACCCAAGTGAGACAACACCAAAGTGACTTATGTCTCTAAGGGTGGATAAGCTTCTCGATCATAGAACTTCTCCGTGATTGTGGTAGTGTCAACCAACCACACACTTGTGCTCTTTACCAAATAATAAGTGATCTAGAAAAAATTTTGTAATAAAAAAGTGTCTGAATAAATCAGCCCTATATATTGCTCCGCTGACCTCAAAATAGAACAATATAAACTATAAGGCACTTATCGTAATAAAATAGGTTCCCCCGTCGGTATTCACTATTTTCTTCCGTTCGGGGAACATATCATAGTTGCTTTATAGCTCCACAGATACTCTTATGGGAACACTTCAAACTTATGTGATGTCTCCACAGCAGCACTATGGCAATAGTGTTGATGAAAAATCAGTAAACAAACCGTCCTTCTATTTGTCCTTACGCCAAAGCGCTCCTGTGCTTTCAATGTATCATAAAGAGTCCGATTCTGCAGGATTTCGTATCAACTTCTTCAGGAACTCAAATATGATATAGTAAAATAAAGCAAGAAAAAGGTGCCGCTGCTGTCATAGAGTATCTGTGGAGCTATAAAATGCCTTATAGTTTATATTGTTCTATTTTGAGGTCAGCGGAGCAATATATAGGGCTGATTTATTCAGACACTTTTTTATTACAAAATTTTTTCTAGATCACTTATTATTTGGTAAAGAGCACAGGTGTGTGGTTGGTTGACACTACAACAATCACGGAGAAGTTCTATGATCGAGAAGCTTATCCACCCTTAGAGACATAAGTCACTTCGGTGTTGTCTCACTTGGGTGAGTTTATATTCTGAGAACTCTCCATCATCACATAAAAAGTTTTTCAAAAAAAGAACTTAGTGTCTGATAAATCTGTCTCGTATATATTTTCTATATAAACAGACATCATTGAAAATATTATACTAGTATAGGAGAAAAAAATAATGTGACTTTTTTTTCATTATAAATAATTTCTGTAAGATGTTACAGCTCCAGTATACCCAGTGCAAAATAAGACAGCAGATGTAAATTCTCAAATTGGACATATTCCAAACACTAAAATGTTCCCCAGTTTGTTAGCCTCCCTAATTTCTGATAACATTTCTACATGTCTCTTCATCCTGGCCAGGTGAACGGTAGTACACTGCTACAGGACAGCTGTTTTATTAAAGATAAGAACATGAGTAGCTATACTGGGTCAGACCAGTGGTCTATCTAACCCAGTATCCTGTTTCCAACAGTTGCCAAGCCTGATCAGAAGTACCTGACAGAAACCTAACTAGTGGCAACAATCCGTGCAAACAGTGGCTTCCCCCATGTCTGTTTCAATAGCAGACTATAGACTTTTCTTCCAGGAATTTGTCCAAACCTTTTTTTAAACCCAGATATGCAAGCCACTGTTAGTACATCCTCTGGCAAAGAGTTCCAGAACTTAACTATTCATTGAGTGAAAAAATATTTCCTCCTATTTGTTTTAAAAGTATTTCCATGTAACTTCCTTGAATGTCCCCTAGGCCTTGTATTTTTGGAACAAGTAAAAAATCAATTTACTTCTATTCATTTTACTCCACTCAGGATTTTGTAGACCTCAATCATATCTCCCCTCATCTGTCTTGTTTCCAAGCTGAAGAGCCCTAACCTCTTTAGCCTTTCCTCATACGAGAGGAGTTCCATCCTGTTTATCATTTTGGTCGCTCTTCTTTGAACCTTTTCTAATTCTGCTATATCTTTTATGAGGGGATGAAGAACTTTTGTGAACAAGAGAGGAGTGGGACTTGGGTGCAAGCGATGATCTTAAGGTAGCCAAACAGGTAGAAAAGATGACAGTGAAACCTAGAAGGAAACCTAGAAGGATGCTTGTGTGCATAGGGAATAGAGAGTTGCACGGGGACAGAAATCTTACCCATCCCCACCCGTCCCCACTGGAATCTTACCCATCCCCGCAAAAATTTAACCCATCACAACCCATCCCCACCCGTCCCCGCAAGAATTTAACCCATCCCCACCCATCCCCGCAAGAATTTAATGGCACATAAAAGAAAATTCTGGTCAGCTCCCTCAGTCTCTCTCTGGATTTGAGCCACATCACTGTAGGCAAGGACGGAATGGAAGCTGAAACTTAGAACACTCTGGTGTGCACATGTAAGATTTGTCTCTGATTTCTGGCACTGTGTGCTGAGAGGTCACCACATGCAGGCATCAGTAGGTCAGGTGTCAGACCTGAGGTCTGCACATCAGCCCGGGAGCAAAGAGGATTAATTGTAACATAGTAAGTGACAGCAAATAAAGACCTGAACGGTCCATCTAGCCTGCCCAATAGTCACACTCATGATCAATTCATGATTAAATCAACGAGTGTGATGTTATATACTTCCTTTCGTGTTTCTGGAACATAGACCATAGAAGTCTATCTGGCCCTATACTTATGTTCCAACTGCTGGAGTTCTCGTTGAAGCCCACTCCAGTCTATTCATCTTCTCATTTGTGGGATACAGACCGTAAAAATCTGACCAGCACTGTCCTTATGTTCCAGCCACTGAAGTTGCTGTTTAAGCCCTTTCTAGCCCATCCTAAACCAGACTGCCATATATTAGACACAGACCATACAAGTCTGCCCAGTATCGGCCCTAGTTAATCACAGCCAGAGTCGCCATCTAAGTGTCACTTGACACATCCACACACATGCAGCCATTTAAGGTTAGGATTTTTATAACTTCCATTTTCTAATTAGAGATCCTCTGTGTTCATCCCACGTCTTTTTGAATTCCATCATCATTTGTGTCTCTACCACCTCCTTAGCGGAAGACTTTCCACATTTGTGCTGTTAAAGCAAGGAGGAAGAGGACTAGGAGGAGACAGCACTCAAGGTACTCGGTAGATGAGAGGCTGATGCAGTGCAGCTTACACTTCCACAGGAACCCCACAGAACTGCTTCCATCCCCGCGGGAACCCTGCAGGACCTGCTTCCGTCCCCGCGGGAACCCCGCAGGAACCCCGCAGGACCTGCTTCCGTCCCTGCGGGAATCCCGCGGGTTCCGTGGGATTCCCGCAAACCCCGTTCCCGTGCAGCTCTCTAATAGGGAATGACCAGTAGGAAAAAGGAGGTGATGATGCCCTTCTATAAGACACTGGTGAGACCTCATTTAGAATGTTGTGTACAGTTTTGGAGACCACACCTTCAAAAAGATATAAACAGGATGGGATTCGGTCCAGAGGGCAGTTACTAAAATGTTCAGTTGTCTTTATCATAAAGCGTATTGGGACAGACTTAAAGATCTCAATGTGTTTTCTTTGGAAGAAAGGCAAGAGAGGGGAGATTTGTTAAAGATGTTTAAATAGATATGCAGCTTAAATGCACAGGAGGCAAGTCTTTCAATTGAAGGGAAGCTCTGGAAGATGCTGGATGGAAGGGGGAGGAGAGAGAGAGAGTGGGCAAATGTTGAAACTCTGGCAGATGCTGGATGGAAGGAGGAGAGAGAGCAGATGCTGGATGGAAGGGAACAGAGAAAGAGGGCAGATGCTGGATGGAGGAGGGGCAGAGGATAAAGTTAGTGAGAGACAGGAATAAGAGGAAGAATAGGAGAGCTGGGTTGAGGGAAAGAGATGGAAATTGGATAGTAAGAAAGCATTAAATATGGATAGAGGCAGAAAAATAAAGCTAAAAGGAACTCCTGGTAAGAGAGTTAAGAGAAGACTAGAAAAGCAGAAATCAGAGGCTGTGACCAACATAATTAGAAAAAATAAATTGCCAGACAAAGGTAGAAATAAAAAATGTTATTTTTAGTTTATGATAGAGTACCGTGGTAGCTGTGTTGATAAACATTAATAAATATATATAGAAAATGGAAATAAAGTGATATCTTTTTATTGGACTAATTTTAATACATTCTTGGCTAACTGTTGGAGACTGAAACCTCCTTTCTTAGGTCAGGAGAGGAAACACCGGCAACTCTCAGGGAGCAGGCTGGAGCAAGGTGGAGGTATGATGTACACAGAGCTCTTTTACCACACTGCCATCTTGGTCATGAGCTCTGCCAGAAGTGAAGAAGACCCATTTCTTTTATCAAGCATTTGACAACTGTTAATCTAGGCTATTTTTATCTGTGGTGGGATTATCGACCCTAGGTCCAAAGGGGTCCAATTTAGGATTGTGTGTCTTTCCATTCTCTGTGAGTGAATGACTGTTCGTTCCTATTAACCAATGGAGTTCTTTTCTTATTTCTTTTTGTGTATGATTTTATTTTTGTAAACCACTTCGACTCAACTTTGAATGAAGTGGTATAGTAAATGAATAAACACTAGTACGCTCTCCTTGGACAAATAAATTGCCCACCTTGCCAAAATAATTTCTTTTCTGTTTAACATAGTAACATAGTAGATGACGGCAGAAAAAGACCTGCACGGTCCATCCAGTCTGCCCAAGAAATGTGCCACTTTTTTGTGTATACCTTACCTTGATTTGTACCTGTCTTTTTCAGGGCACAGACCGTACAAGTCTGCCCAGCACTATCCCCGCCTCCCACCATCAGCTCTGGCACAGACCATATAAGTCTGCCCAACACTATCTCCGCCTCCCAACCACCAGCCCCGCCTCCCACTACCGGCTCTGTTATCCAATCTCGGCTAAGCTCCTGAGGATCCATTTCTTCTGAACAGGATTCCTTTATGTGTAACATAGTAACATAGTAAATGACGGCAGAAAAAGACCTGCATGGTCCATCCAGTCTGCCCAACAAGATAAACTCATATGTGCTACTTTTTGTGTATACCCTACTTTGATTTGTACCTGTCCTCTTCAGGACACAGAGCGTAGAAGTCTGCCCAGCACTATCCCCGCCTTCCAACCAGCCCCACCTCCCACCACCGGCTCTGGCACAGACCGTATAAGTCTGCCCAGCACTATCCCCGCCTCCCGCCACCGGCTCTGCCACCCAATCTCGGCTAAGCTCCTTAGGATCCATTCCTTCTGAACAGGATTCCTTTATGTTTATCCCACACGTGTTTGAATTCTGATACCGTTTTCATTTCCACCACCTCCCGCGGGAGGGCATTCCAAGCATCCACTACTCTCTCCGTGAAAAAATACTTCCTGACATTTTTCTTGAGTCTGCCCCTCTTCAATCTCATTTCATGTCCTCTCGTTCTACCGCCTTCGCACCTCCAGAAAAGGTTCATTTGCGGATTAATACTTTTCAAATATTTGAACATCTGTATCATATCACCCCTGTTTCTCCTTTCCTCCAGGGTATACGTGTATCCCACGCATGTTTGAATTCCGTTACCGTTTTCATCTCCACCACCTCCCGTGGGAGGCATTCCAAGCATCCACCACTCTCTCTGTGAAAAAATACTTCCTGACATTTTTCTTTGGTCTGCCCCCCTTCAATCTCATTTCATGTCTCGTTCTACCACCTTCGTATCTACTACTACTACTACTTAACATTTCTAGAGCGCTACTAGGGTTACGCAGCGCTGTACAAGTTAACAAAGAAGGACGGTCTCTGCTCAAAGGAGCTTACAATCTAAAGGACGAAATGTCAAGTTGGGGCAGTCTAGATTTCCTGAATAGAGGTATAGTGGTTAGGTGCTGAAGGCGACATTGAAGAGGTGGGCTTTGAGCAATGATTTGAAGATGGGCAGGGAGGGGGCCTGGCATATGGGCTCAGGGAGTCCGTTCCACGCATGGGGTGAGGCGAGGCAGAAAGGGCGGAGCCTGGAGTTGGCGGTGGTGGTGAAGGGTACTGAAAGGAGGGATTTGTCCTGAGAGCGGAGGTTACGGGTAGGAACGTAAGGGGAGATGAGGGTTGAGAGGTAAGGAGGGGCTGCAGATTGAGTGCATTTGTAGATTAGAAGCAGAAGCTTGAACTGAATGCGGTACCTGATTGGAAGCCAATGAAGTGACTTGAGGAGAGGGGTGATATGAGTGTATCGGTCCAGACGGAAGATGAGGCGTGCAGCAGAGTTCTGAACGGACTGAAGGGGGGATAGATGGCTAAGTGGGAGACCAGTGAGGTGTAGGTTGCAGTAGTCAAGGAAAAGGTTTGTTTGCGGATTAATACCTTTCAAATATTTGAACGTCTGTATCATATCACCCCTGTTTCTCCTTTCCTCCAGGGTATACATGTTCGGGTTAGCAAATCTCTCCTCGTACGTCTTGTAACGCAAATCCCATACCATTCTCGTAGCTTTTCTTTGCACCGCTTCGACGTTTGCATCAAATTTGTAACTGTTTTTAATCTTCCCAAGTCAAACTTTTGACACAGGCATTAATCTTAAGTCTACTAGACTACTGTAACTCTGTATATGGGTTGTAATTCTTTTCTTTTAAGAAAATTACAGACGTTGCAGAATACAGCCACCAGATTGGTTTACTCTGTGAGAAAATACAAGCACGTAACCCCTATTTTGATTAAAGCTTCTTGGTTGCCTGTTTATTCTAGGATCATGTTTAAACTCTGTTCAATGTTATTTAAGATTAGTAAAAAAGGCCAGTTTCTCAAAAAAAAATGAAACGGCCGCTAGCAAAGCTATCATGTAATGGCAATTATGTTTTTAAGGCTCTCGTTGAAGCGATTTCTCCTCTCTCCCATGCCCTGCCCTCCGTGTCCAGCGATTCTCCTCTGCCCTGCCCTCCCATCCGTGTCCCGCGATTCTCTCCTCCCATGCCATCCATGTCCATCGATTCTCCTCTGCCCTGCCCTCCCATCCGTGTCCCGCGATTCTCTCCTCTCCTCCCATCCATGTCCATCGATTCTCCTCTGCCCTGCCCTCCCATCCTTGTCCTGCGATTCTCTCCTCCCCTCCATGTCCAGCGATTGTCCTGTGCCCTGCCCTCCCATCCGTGTCCCGCGATTCTCTCCTCCCATGCCATCCATGTCCATCAATTCTCCTCTGCCCTCCCATCCGTGTCCTGCGATTCTCTCCTCTCCTCCCATCCATGTCCATCGATTCTCCTCTGCCCTCCCCTCGATGTCCCGTGATTCTGTCCTCCCCTCCATGTCCAGCGATTGGCCTGTGCCCTGCCCTCCCATTCATGACCTGCGATTCTGCCCTGCCCTCCCATCCGTGTCCCACGATTCTCTCCTCTCCTCCCATCCCATCCATGTCCATCGATTCTTCTCTGCCCTGCCCTCTCCTCACCTCGATGTCCCGCGATTCTGTCCTCCCCTCCAGCATTCCGTTGCCTTCACTTGCGTACATCCTGATGTCAGTTCACCTCCAGCATTCCCTTCTCTCTCACTGTTCCGCCCTCTTCTGACGTCATTTTGTCTTTACGCGAGGGCGGAACAGTGAGAGGGACGGGAACGCTGGAGGCTTGCTGACGTCAGGATGTTACGAGCCCAGACAACCAGCCAGCCAGCCATAGAACGTTGAGGTACAAATTATTATATAGAATATTTCATGGCTTAGCACCATCATACATGTGCTCTCTTATTAACCGTCCCATTATGGAAATACTCATAAAATTACAAGATCCTCTTGTATTGCATTTTCCTTCTTCTAAAGGAGTTCGCTATCTGACTATTTTTAAGTCTTCTTTTCTGTATCTGTCTGCTAGTTTTTGGAACTGTCCCCCGAGAAATCTTAGAAACCCGTCTGATTACTTGAATTTTAGAAAGCACTTGAAAACTTGGCTTTTTGAAAAATACTTGAATTAGCCAGGACGAACAGACGGATGCGGAAATGTTAAAGGAAATCAGGGACGCAAACAAACTGGGCAACACAATAATAATGGGGGATTTCAATTACCCGCATATAGACTGGGTTAATGTAACATCTGTACACGCAAGGGACATAAGATTTCTTGATGAAATCAAGGACAGCTTCATGGAACAGCTAGTTCAGGAGCCGACAAGAGAAGGAAAAATACTAGACTTAGTCCTTAGTGGTGCTCATGATCTAGTGCAGGGGGTAACGATACGAGGGCCGCTTGATAACAGTGATCATAATATGATCGGTTTTGATATTGGCATTGAAGGAAGTGAAACTAGGAAATCAAGTACGCTAGCGTTTAACTATAGAAAAGGTGATTACGACAAAATGAGAAAAATGGTGAAAAAAAGACTGAAAGGAGCAGCTCGCAGAGTAAAAAACTTGCATGAGGCGTGGATGCTGTTTAAAAACACCATCCTGGAGGTTCAGGACAAATATATTCCACGTATTAGAAAAAAGGGAAAAAAGACTAAACGTCAGCCGGCGTGGCTAAACAGTAAGATAAAGGAAATCATTAGAGCCAAAAAACAATCCTTCAGAAAGTGGAGAAGAGAACCAACTGAAAGTAACAGGATAGATCATAAGGAATGCCAAGCCAAATGCAAAGCGGAGATAAGGAGGGCAAAAAAGGACTTTGAGAAGAAATTAGCGTTGGAAGCAAAAATACATAGTAAAAACTTTTTTAGATACATTAAAAGCAGGAAACCGGCCAAAGAGTCGGTTGGGCCGCTGGACGAAAATGGTGTTAAAGGGGCGATCAAGGAGGACAAAGCCGTAGCGGAGAAATTAAATGAATTCTTTGCTTCGGTCTTCACCGAGGAGGATTTGGGGGGGACACCGGTGCCGGAAAGAATATTTGAAGCGGGGGAGTCGGAGAAACTAAACAAATTCTCTGTAACCTTGGAGGATGTAATGGGTCAGTTCAGCAAGCTGAAGAGTAGTAAATCACCGGGACCTGATGGTATTCATCCCAGAGTATTAATAGAACTAAAAAATGAACTTGCGGAGCTACTGTTAGAAATATGCAATCTGTCCCTAAAATCGAGTGTAATACCGGAAGACTGGAGGGTAGCCAATGTTACTCCGATTTTTAAGAAAGGTTCCAGAGGAGATCCGGGAAATTATAGACCGGTGAGTCTGACGTCGGTGCCGGGCAAGATGGTGGAGGCTATTATTAAGAATAAAATTACAGAGCATATACAAAAACATGGACTGATGAGACAAAGTCAGCACGGATTTAGTGAAGGGAAGTCTTGCCTCACCAATCTAATGCATTTTTTTGAGGGGGTAAGCAAACATGTGGACAATGGGGAGCCGGTTGATATTGTATATCTGGATTTTCAGAAGGCGTTTGACAAAGTGCCGCACGAAAGACTCCTGAAGAAATTGCAGAGTCATGGAATCGGAGGTAGGGTATTATTATGGATTAAGAACTGGTTGAAAGATAGGAAGCAGAGAGTAGGATTGCGTGGCCAGTATTCTCAGTGGAGGAGGGTAGTTAGTGGGGTCCCGCAGGGGTCTGTGCTGGGTCCGTTGCTTTTTAATGTATTTATAAATGACCTAGAGATGGGAATAACTAGTGAGGTAATTAAATTCGCCGATGACACAAAATTATTCAGGGTCGTCAAGTCGCAGGAGGAATGTGAACGATTACAGGAGGACCTTGCGAGACTGGGAGAATGGGCGTGCAAGTGGCAGATGAAGTTCAATGTTGACAAGTGCAAAGTGATGCATGTGGGTAAGAGGAACCCGAATTATAGCTACGTCTTGCGAGGTTCTGCGTTAGGAGTTACGGATCAAGAAAGGGATCTGGGTGTCGTCGTCGATGATACGCTGAAACCTTCTGCTCAGTGTGCTGCTGCGGCTAGGAAAGCGAATAGAATGTTGGGTGTTATTAGGAAGGGTATGGAGTCCAGGTGTGCGGATGTTATAATGCCGTTGTATCGCTCCATGGTGCGACCGCACCTGGAGTATTGTGTTCAGTACTGGTCTCCGTATCTCAAAAAAGATATAGTAGAATTGGAAAAGGTACAGCGAAGGGCGACGAAAATGATAGTGGGGATGGGACGACTTTCCTACGAAGAGAGGCTGAGAAGGCTAGGGCTTTTCAGCTTGGAGAAGAGACGGCTGAGGGGAGATATGATAGAAGTGTATAAAATAATGAGTGGAATGGATCGGGTGGATGTGAAGCGACTGTTCACGCTATCCAAAAATACTAGGACTAGAGGGCATGAGTTGAAGCTACAGTGTGGTAAATTTAAAACGAATCGGAGAAAATTTTTCTTCACCCAACGTGTAATTAGACTCTGGAATTCATTGCCGGAGAACGTGGTACGGGCGGTTAGCTTGACGGAGTTTAAAAAGGGGTTAGATAGATTCCTAAAGGACAAGTCCATAGACCGCTATTAAATGGACTGGAAAAATTCCTCATTTTTAGGTATAACTTGTCTGGAATGTTTTTACGTTTGGGGAGCGTGCCAGGTGCCCTTGACCTGGATTGGCCACTGTCGGTGACAGGATGCTGGGCTAGATGGACCTTTGGTCTTTCCCAGTATGGCACTACTTATGTACTTATGTACTTATCTAATTTTACTGTTATTTTAATATGTAAAATCTCACTGGACTATTCCCAATTTTCTTTGTTTTGTAATCAGAGGTGAGCTGCCCCTGTTTTTGTGGAGTAATATAAGCATTTATGTCATGACATGACATGTCGGGATCCAATTTTTTTAGCCTTGCAGAGTAATCTGACAGCCATGTTCTCTAACATTTGAAGGCGTTTAATCTGGGAAATGGGCAAACCAGCATAGATAACATTGTAATAATCCAGACAAAAGCACGGCTGGCGTTAGGGGGTGGGGCAAACAGGGCAGCTGCCCTTGGCCCCACAGCTCCAGGGGGCCCCTGCAGTGCATCATTTCTTCCTATTCTCGCACCCCATCTAAGGTCTCTTTCCCTTCCCCTTCCCCTCACCTTCCTTGTTTAACGTAAATCATATTTTTGTTCACAGGAGGTTGCCAGTGCAGCAGCAATTCTGATATGCTGCCTGCGTCTGGGAGGAACACGGTAGAGAAACAGTACTGGGGCAGACGCAGGCAACATATCAGAATCACTGCCATGCTGGCGACCTCCTGCGAACAAAAACACAATTTATGTTAGACAGGGAAGGTGAGTGTAAGGCAAGGAGATGGTATGGCAAGAAGAAGAATACATGGCAGACCAAAGGGGCCCCCTTGGAGCTGTTTTAAAGTAGACTGGGAAGGGGGGGTGGGTTGAGAGATGGAAGGACATTCCATACTGGGAGTGGGTGGAGGAAGAAATGATGGGCCCTGGAACAGAGGGCAGGAAGAGAGATGGCAGACAACAGGGTGGAGGGAAGAAAAAGAGAGGGAGAGATATAGGTGGTGTGGGAGAGAGAGATGCTAGATGGGAAGGCAGTTAGGAAGAAAGAGAAAGTCTTTGGATCCAGGAAAGGAAGAGAGGCTGAACAGTGCAGAACAGTGGATGAGAGGGAGAGATCAGCAGTAAAGAGAGAGGGAGCAATGTTGGCCTAGAGAGAGAGGAGGAGAGTTGATGGACCATGGGGGAGGGGGAAGAGAGAACATAAGAACGGCCGTACTGGGTCAGACCAATGGTCAATCTAGTCCAATATCCAGTTTCCAACAGTGGCCAATGGAGAAGGGTAGTTAGTGGGGTTCCCCAGGGGTCTGTGCTAGGACCGCTGCTTTTTAATGTATTTGTAAATGATTTAGAGATGGGAGTAACTAGCGAGGTAATTAAATTTACTGATGACACAAAGTTATTCAAAGTCGTTAACTCGCAACAGGATTGTGAAAAATTACAGAAGGACCTTACGAGACTTGGAGACTGGGCGGCTCAATGGCAGATGATGTTTAATGTGAGCAAGTGCAAGGTGATGCATGTGGGAAAAAAGAACCCGAATTATAGCGATGTCATGCAAGGTTGCACGTTAGGAGTTACGGACCAAGAAAGGGATCTGGGTGTCGTCGTCGATAATACACTGAAACCTTCAGCTCAGTGTGCTGCTGCGGCTCGGAAAGCGAATAGAATGTTGGGTATTATTAGGAAAGGTATGGAAAACAGGTGTGAGGATGCTATAATGCCGTTATATTGCTCCATGGTGCGACCGCACCTTGAGTATTGTGTTCAATTTGGGTCACCGCATCTCAAGAAAGATATAGTGGAACTGGAAAAGGTGCAGCGAAGGGCGACTAAAATGATAGTGGGGATGGGACGACTTTCCTATGAAGAAAGACTAAGGAGGCTATGGCTTTTCAGCTTGGAGAAGAGACGGCTGAGGGGAGACATGATAGAGGTATATAAAATAATGAGTGGAGTGGAACAGGTGGATGTGAAGCGTCTGTTCACGCTTTCCAAAAATACTAGGACTAGGGGGTATGCGATGAAACTACAGTGCAGTAAATTTAAAACCAATCGGAGAAATTTTTCTTCACCTGAAGCGTAATTAAACTCTGGAATTCGTTGCCGGAGAACGTGGTGAAGGCGGTTAGCTTGGCAGAGTTTAAAAAGGGGTTAGATGGTTTCCTAAAGGACAAGTCCATAAACCGCTACTAAATGGACTTGGGAAAAATCCACAGTTCCAGGAATAACATGTATAGAATGTGTGTACGTTTGAGAAGCTTGCCAGGTGCCCTTGACCTGGATTGGCCGCTGTCGTGGATAGGATGCTGGGCTCAATGGACCCTTGGTCATTTCCCAGTGTGGCATTACTTATGTACTTACCTAGCAAAAGCCCAAATAGTGGCAAGAATCCATGCTACCAATCCCAAGGCAAGCAGTAGCTTTCCCATGTCTTTCTCAATAGCAGACTATGGACTTTTCCTTCAGGAACTTGTCCAAACCTTTTTTAAATCCAAATACGCTGTTATTACATCCTCCAGCAAAGAGTTCCAGAGCTTAACTATTTGTTGAGTGAAAAATATTTCCTCCAATTTGTTTTAAAAGTACTTTTATGAAACTTCCTTGAGTGTCCCCTAGTCTTTGTAATTTTGGTATGAATAAAAAATTGATTCACTTCTTGTAGAAATCAATCATATCTCCCCTTAGCGGTCTCTAATTTCATTCAAGCTGAAGAGCCCTAACCTCTGTAGCCTTTCCTCATAAAAGAGAAGTTCCATCCCCTTTATCATTTTGGTTGCTCTTCTTTGAACCTTTTCTAATTCCGCTATATGTTTTTTGAGATATGACAACCAGAACTGAATGCAATGTAAAAGGTGAGGTCGCACCATGTAGCAATACAGAAGCATTAGTATTTTCAGGCTTATTTACTATCCCTTTCCTAATAATTCCTAGCATCCCCCTCTGCACATTGAGCAGAAGATTTCAGTGTATTATCTACAACTACACGTAGATCTTTTTCTTGGGTGCTGACCCACAGTGTAGACCCTAGCATCGTAATTATGATTCGGATTATTCTTTCCAATGTGCATCACTTTTCATTTGCCTACATTAAATTTCGTCTGCCATTTGGATACCCAGTCTTCTAATTTCCTAAAGTCTTACTGCAATTTTTCACAGTCCGCATGTGTTTTAATGTCCTTGAATAGTTTTGCGGCATCTGCAAATTTAATTACCTCCCTCATCGTTCCGATTTCCAGATTATTTATAAATCCAATAACCAATTCCTAATCCAGAATATTGCCTCCTATCTCATGACTCTTTAATTTTCTCAGGAGTCTGTCATGAGGAACTTTGCCAAAAGCTTTCTGAAAATCTACATACACTACATCAACTGACTCACCTTTATCCACATGTTTATTCATGCCTTCAAAGAAATGAAATAAATTGGTGAGGCAAGACTTCCCTTGGCTGAACTCATGCTGGCTCTGTCTCATTAAACCATGTCTATTTAATTTTATTCTTTATAATAGTTTCCACTATTTTACCCAGCAGTGATATCAGACATATTTAGATTGTAAGCTCTGTAATCCGAGAAGGCTGGCCTAGGAAATTTATTATTTTTGTTACATTTGTACCCCGCGCTTTCCCACTCATGGCAGGCTCAATGCGCTGGGCAATGGAGGGTTAAGTGACTTGCCCAGAGTCACAAGGAGCTGCCTGGATGAAGAGGTATTGAAAAGAATGCATTAGACAAGTCAATAACAGTGTTATATGCATATATATTCTGGGTATGCAAAAGAGTAGCAGGATTCGCACAAATCGGAAATTGATTTCTTGTAATCTCATTTAGCTCTCTTAAATCATGTACTATCCTTACATTGTTTTCCCCTTTTGGAACCGGAAACAATGGGGTATTGTACGGGGATACTGAAGGTTCAATAATACCACATTTCAATAATTTACCAATGTGTTCCAGGGTTTTGGATACTAATTTAGGTCGTATGGGGTAAGGGTCTTGCTTCGGCCCCTGTGCCCCTTCTATTAATTCTATCTTATGGGGTTTTGCATTTACGGCTAGTCCATATGGTGAATCACTTGTACTCCAAATATGTTGTGGTAATTCTTCCATAACCCTTACTTTATTTTCATTATTCAACTGTTGGACCATAGTGAGCAAACTTGGTATTTCTTTATTTCCAAAATCTAAACACAATCCTAATTGAGACAACAAGTCTCTACCACACAAATTTACTGGGCAATCAGGTGCCACTAAGAAGGGTACCACAGCCTCCCTTGAACCGTGCAGTTGGCATTCCAAGCGCACCAGAGTGGGTTCTGTTAGCCTTTTTCTTTGTTCTATCCCCGTAAATCCCACTGTTGTTCTATACTGATTTGAAAGCTTAACTCCCTGCGGTTTTGCACATAACACAGAGGTACTCGCCCCTGTATCTATCAAAAATCTCACAGGAGTTCCATATTTTCCAATTGTCAATGTAATAAAGGGTTCCCTTGTGTCTAACCTGAAAATCATTCCCTCTTCCTGACACTGGTCTGCTTCCAGTCAATAGCATTGGTCTGGAGTATTCTGCCAAGTTGGAAAGGCATTTACAGTGCCTTGTCTCTGTACTGCAGCCCCTGGTCCCTGTGATTGCGTCGCCGGCTGCTGTATTGCAGTCTGCGGGGCACTCACAGGCATCCCTACTACTTGTGGCATCAATCCTTGCTGCGTCTGCATTTGTACTTGGGGCATTCTTGCATTCTGATAACATTCTGAAGCATAGTGACCATATTGCTGACAAATCATATTGTTCAGATGTTATTAAAGATTTTAAATCACCTCTTTCACCTATTAGCCCTACACACAGAACTAGCTAGGACTGTGACTAATTCAAGCCAGATGATCTCTTAACACTGCAGGAATCTCACTTAAAAAAAAACAAAGTTAAATTGCAAAGACATTCCACATAGAGAACTAGAACCTATTAATTAAACAGAACAACACATATTTTAAAATAAACAGAGATCACCTTATAAGACAAAATCAAACTTATTTAAATCTAATCTAAAACAATCTTTTAAAAGGAACAAAACAAATTTCAATTCTTCCTGACCTTTCTATCCTGCAGCCTAAGCCAGACACCCGAGAAATCAAAACCAGATGACATTCCTCAACCTTCAGGCTGAACCAAAGGCTGATTTTCCTGTTCTCGCTGTATTTTTTCTACATCTGCATGAAAAAGATCTGCTGCTACAGAAAATAAATTCCAAATTGTAAGATGTTGTTCTAAACTTTTCTTCTGCTTATTTTTATTTTCTTGTAAGTATCTCAGGAGAGATAATAATTTTGGACGATCAAACGATCCATACTGAGACCAGTTTGCATCATATTTGACCCATTTCTCATGTATTTTTTCAATCTGTTTTTTTTCTAACGGGAATAATTCTATGACATGCTGCAAAGGGGAGCATTGTTTTGAACTATCTAAATCTAAATACAAAGTAAATACAGGGGGCTGTTCTTTCTTATCTGCCCCTTTCCCTTCCATTTTATTCTGACTATTACAATTTCTCCTATAGAGCCACAACCTACAAAAATATACTACTGCACCTAAACAAAGAAAATATACAAAACAGAAAACTACAAAGCTAAACAAATATACCACTAATAAGTCCACAATGTAAGCTTACTCACGCGTCTTCTTATTCTCTTTAGCAAGCCCAGGAGTCGTCACCTGTATGTCCACGTCAGTAGGTTGATCACTCCCAAATCAGTGGTACACAGTAATCAGGCGTAAACAACGCTTGCTCTCTCTCAAAATCCTGTAAAAAACTTCATTAACAACAAACACTTAATTTGTCATTCGTCTCGCCTTCTCTTTTCCGTGTGCGGCATAAATCTGCGCTCCTGGCTGGCTCGCCACTTTTGTAGAGAACGCCAGACGAATTTCCTATTTAAGATATAAAGTTTATTTACAATTGTACTGAATAGCTCAATGGGCTATTTCAGGTAGCATTTCTTGATAAGCAATATACAAGTCAGAATGAATGATTAAAAAAACAATGTACAGCGAATAAATCAGAATGCTATAGACAGACGAAGAAATCAGAATGCTATATACAGACAAAGAAATTAGAATGCTCGCTACCTCTTTGTTCCAATCTGTTTTTATATCGTTCTTCTTTGGCATCTGACCAATTCTCTCATACAACATTCCTGTGCAAGTCTCTGAATACCACAACGCTATTGTGCAGAACATGCTACATCTGCTTTCCCTTATTCCACAGACTTTCTGGAGCCGTGCCTTTAGCTGATGTGGGCCCCATCATGTCCCAGGAGATTTAGTGTTGAAACAGCTTGCTCTGCTGTTCTTTGAAGCTTTCCACTTCTATTTTTTTATGCTTTTGTTCAACACTCCTCTCTTCCTTTTCCCTCACCTCATCTCCTTCCTCACTCTTCCCTTGCCTCCATCCATGTCCAGCATTTCTTCTCTCTCCTCCATCCACCCATGTCCAGCGGCCCTCCTGTCCCCCCTGCCATCCATCTATGTCCAGCAACCCCCCCCCCCGTCCCCTCTGTCCTCCCCTGCCATCCACCTATGTCCAGAAACCCCCTCCCCTGCCATCCACCCATGTCCAGCGACCCTCCTATCCCCCCTGCCATCCATCTATGTCCAGCAACCCCCCCTGTCCCCTCTGTCCTCCCCTGCCATCCACCTATGTCCAGAGACCCCCTCCCCTCCATCCACCCATGTCCAGCGACCCTCCTGTGCCCCCTGCCCTCCACCTATGTCCAGAAACCCCCTCCCCTGCCATCCACCCATGTCCAGCGACCCTCCTGTCCCCCCTGCCATCCATGTCCAGCAACCCCCCGTCTCCTGTGCCCTCCCCTGCCATCCACCCATGTCCAGCGACCCTCCTGTGCCCCCTGCCCTCCCCTGCCATCCACCTATGTCCAGAACCCCCCTCCCCTGCCACCCACCCATGTCCAGCGCCCCTCCTGTCCTCCCTGCCATCCACCTATGTCCAGAAACCCCCTCCCCTGCCATCCACCATGTCCAGCGACCCTCCTGTCTCCCCTCCCATCCATGTCCAGCAACCCCCCGTCCCCTATGCCCTCCCCTGCCATCCACCCATGTCCAGCGACCCCTCCTGTGCCCCCTGCCCTCCCCTGCCATCCACCTATGTCCAGAAACCCCCCTCCCCTGCCATCCACCCATGTCCAGCGACCCTCCTGTGCCCCCTACCCTCCACCTATTTCCAGAAGCCCTCCTCCCCTCCATCCACCCCATGTCCAGCGACCCTCCTGTCCCCCCTGCCATCCATGTCCAGCAACCCCCCCCTCCCCTATGCCCTCCCCTGCCATCCACCCATGTCCAGTGACCCTCCTGTGCCCCCTGCCATCCCCCTATGTCCAGAAGCCCTCCTCCCCTCCATCCACCCCATGTCCAGCGACCCTCCTGCCCCCCTTGCCAACTGCCATCCACCTATGTCCAGTAACCCCCCCTGCCCTCCACCCATGTCCCGCGACGCGAGTCTCCTCGTTCCCCTGCTGCTCCCCCCCCCTCCAGCCACCTGAGACGTCTCCCGTCTGACCCCCCCCTCCCCGACCCGCCAAACGACCCTCTTCTGTCGCCCGCACCTCACCTGACCCGACCCAGCATTTAAAAAAAACCTCCAAGCGGCGGTGCCGGTGCCTCACGTCTGAGGGCAGAAAACTCGCTTCGTCGTTGGCCGGCCTTCCCTCAAGTCCCGCCCTCTGATGTAACTTCCGCAAGGGCGGGACTTGAGGGAAGGCCGGCCAACGACGAAGCGAGTTTTCTGCCCTCAGACGCGAGGCACCGGCACCGCCGCTTGGAGGTTTTTTTTTTTTAAATGCTGGGTCGGGTCAGGTGAGGTGCGGGCGACAGAAGAGGGTCGTTTGGCGGGTCGGGGAGGGGGGGGTCAGACGGGAGATGTCTCAGGTGGCTGGAGGGAGGGGGAGCAGCAGGGGAACGAGGAGACTCGCGTCGCGGGACATGGGTGGAGGGCAGACGAACGTGGTCGGCGAGGCAGAGGCGAGGCACGCCGCGCGGGGCCCCCTTAGGCGCGGGGCCCTATGCGGCCGCCTCGTTCGCCTCTGCCTAAGACCGGCCCTGAGGGTAAGAGAACATCCATTGTGTTGAAACAGTTTGGGGTTTTAAGAGATTGCTTCAAGATCCAAGGGGGGAGGGTTTAGGGAGTAGTGCACTCGGGGGGGGGGGGGGTAACTATATGGGGGGATGCACCTGCTGTCTTTAAAGGTGGTGATGTGTTATAGAATGAAGGGGTGGGGCTTGGATACAGGGATTTTAAAGATTAGCAGTGTCATTCATGCTTGGGATGCAACCAGTTGATAATGGTTTGTAGTTGGTGTATGTGTAGGGATATTATGGTCTCTGTTTTGTCTTGAAAATCTATTTAAAAAAAAATCTGAGTTAGGACAAATCACAACTAAAAACTCATCTTTTCATTGATGCATTTAACTAACATCCTGTACATACCGATGGTTTCCCGGGGAATCTTGAAGATGTATCGTTTATTTATTTACTATACCGTTTCTTATTGCGTTCACAAAACAGAATGGTTTACATCACAATAACTAGGGTTTATATTAAAAACGTATAAGAAATCCATTAATTTGATAGAAAAGCACTGCAAAACACTAACATCCGTATTAAAAAGTATGTAGACAATAAACAACCATCCATACCAAAAATATAATATTACTAGTTATGTATGACATAGCCTCATGTTTTCCCTCCCTCCCATCCTATCTAATATTGTAGTTCTACCCTTTATCCTGCTGATTTCTTTGCCTCTTCCCTCTCTCCTTTACCTTAAATTGTTAGCCGCCCAGAAGATTTCCTATTGGGCAGGATAGTATGTAATAAATAAACTTGAAACTCAACAAATTAGGACAAGTCCAGAAATAATTATGAAATTTGGATGTCTCTTCCTCGGCTGGGAAATTAGTGGTAAGGAACAGACTTTCGTTTTGGATTCTGTAAGATACTGCCAAGTGACTTGGATTGGCTGTTGTCAGAGGTTCAGTGATGCAGCATCACGTTTTTGCCAGTTGCAGGTAGCAGAAAAACAGGAATTCAGCAAATGATTTGCTTTCTATCTCCATGTCTTTCAGAGTTGGGGAGTCTGACCACGGCTAATCTCATGGAAAAAGTTCGAGGCCTACAAAATCTGGCTTACCAGCTGGGTTTGGATGAGTGTGAGTACACAGCATGGTGCAGTAAACTCTTTTTCCTTAAGGTTGAGTGTGAACTCTGAAGATTAAACGGGTAAAGATGATCTGCATTCTCTTGCAAACATTTTCAGACTGTTGTAATGGCTAAAAATTAAGTTCAAAATGCAATAAAGAAAGAATTCATTTCACTGATGTATACAACACTATACACAGCCCCGTCAGCAAAGATCATCCTCCCCCCCCCCCCCAAAAATAGCTTTAAGGCGAGCAGGCGTATAATACCATGGATATAGCATTTTATAACATTCTCTACTATACTGGATGCAGTGGAGACCCGCAATAAATATCCTATCTTTATAATGATGTGGTATAGGGATCTGTAAAAGTAAACCTTGATAAAACCTTGTAATACTGCCCCTACCACCACCACTCCCCTGAACTGCTCACGCAAAGAGTATTTCCTCCAGTAATAATTTTTTCCAGGCCTGGAAGAAATCTCATTGCATAAGGCCAGATTCCTCCTGGAGGTAGTCATAAGGCACCAGCACTCCATCCTCATTTACCATAAGTTATTTATCACACTGCCCAGGGAGAAGAGCAGCAGCATGACAAATGAAAGGAGCAGAACAATAGTTTTTTTCAGAACGTCTATGATGTTTGCAGTGCATCTTCTTTCTAAACTTTTTAAAAATATTTTTGAATATCAGAATGCATTTATTTCTTCCATTATGGAGTTGCGTTCTTAAAAGTTTTCCGGTAAATGTTTTTCACCATTTGAATGTCATATCAAAAATGCTCCTCATTATGTAATTTATCTTTAATATCGAGCATGGTACTGAAAGATTGGAGGGGGTGGCCAACGCAACACCAACTTTTAAAAAGGGTTCCAGAGGTGATCCGAATATTATAGACCAGTGAGCTTGATATTGGTTCCAGGCAAAATTGTACAGACTATTATAAAAAAAATAATTGCAGAGCATATACATAAGGATGGATTAATGAGACAAAGCCAACATGGATTTAGTCGATGCAAATCTTGCCTCACCAATCTGCTACATTTCTTTGAAGGGGTGAACAAACGTGGATAAAGGCGAGCTGGTTGATACTGTGTATCTGGATTTTCAAAAGACGTTTGACAAAGTACCTCATGAAAGACTCCAGAGGAAATTGGAGAGTCGTGGGACAGGAGGTAGTGTTCTATTGTGGATTAAAAACTGGTTAAAAGATAGAAAACAGAGAGTAGGGTTAAATGGTCAGTATTTTCATTGGAGAAGGGTAGATAGTGGGGTTCCCCAGGGGTCTGTGCTGTGACTGCTGCTTTTTAATTTATTTATAAATGATCTAGAGATAGAAGTAACTAGTGAAGTAATTAAATTTGCTGACGACACAAAGGTATTCAAAGTACTTAAATCGCAAGACGATTGTGAAAAATTATAATAGGACTTTACAAGACTGGGAGACTGGGCGTCTAAATGGCAGATGAAGTTTAATGTGAGCAAGTGCAAAGTGATGCATTTGGGAAAGAGGAACCCAAACTATACCTGCATGATGCAAGGTTCCACATTAGGAGTCACCGACCAGAAAAGGGATCTAGTTGCCATTGTTGATGATACATTGTAACCCACTGCTCAGTGTGCGGCGGTGGCGGCTAAGAGACCAAATAGAATGTTAGGTATTATTAGGAAAGGAATGGAAAACAAAAATGAGGATGTTATAATGCCTTTGTATTGCTCCATGGTGCGACTGCACCTCGAATACTGTGTGCAGTTGTGATCACTGCTTCTCAAATATGATATAGTGGAATTAGAAAAGCTATAGGTAAGGGCAGCAAAAATGATAAAAGGGATGAGACGACTTTCCTATGAGGAAAGGCTAAAGCGTCTAGGGCTCTTCAGCTTGGAGAAAAGATGGCTGATGGGAGATATGATAGAGGTCTATAAATAATGAGTGGAGTTGAACAGGTAGACGTGAATCACTTTACTCTTTCCAAAAATGCTAGAACTAGGTAGCATGCAGTGAAGCTACATAGTAGTAAATTTAATATGAATTTGGAGAAAATATTTATTTATTTATTTATTTATTTATTTTTTGTTACATTTGTACCCCGCGCTTTCCCATTAAACTGTGGAATTCGTTGCCAGAGAATGTGGTAAAAGCAGTTATCTTCTCGGGTCTTTAAAAAGGTTGGATATCTTCCTAAAAGAAAAGTCCATAAGCCATTAGATGGACTTGGGGGAAATACACTGTTTATTTCTAAGATAAGCAGCATAAAATGTATTGCACTGTTTTGGAATCTTGCCAGGCACTTGTAACCGGGATTGGCTACTGTTGGAAACCAGATGCTGGGCTTAATGGATCTTTGGTGGCAGTGGTGAAGGCTAAATTCAAGAACACTTGGGACAAGTACATAGGATCTCAAAGAGAGAGGAAGGGATAGTATATGCTATGATTGGGCAGACTGGAATGACTACATGGTCTTTATCTAACTTCATTTTTCTCTGTTTCTATCAAGGCTTATGATAGAAGCTGGGGTGGGGGCGCAAATAACGTTTGTGCTGTCTTACAAATTCCTGGACTAGAGCCTTTATTAAGCAGTGCAAGGGTTGGTAAGCAAGTCACATGTTGTAGTTTAATTTATGAGGAATTTGAGCAGCACTGATTAAGTAATTTTGCATAGGCTTAACTACTGTAGAAGACCACGTAATGTGTGGAAAAGGAACACTGGCACTTTTCTCCTTTGGGTTTCCAACTAATTGCCTGTGAGTTGTGATCTTATGAGCTTTTCAACTACCCAGGTCACCATGTTAGGGTTTGAAAGCTAATCAAAAAATGTATTAAGTTAGTCCAGTAAAAAAGGTATCCTATTTTCTTTTCTCTGTTTTGTTTTATTCCTTTTTAACAAATGAAACCCGTCTCTCTAGGCAGTTCTTGACAAGGGGCCACAAGACATCTGGTATATATGTGCCACAAAGAGTTACTATTGTGTGATGTCTCAGACGTCCTTTTCACAGGCCCTGTGAACATTGCTGCCACAGCATATTCGACCCCAGCTGGTTCAAGATGTAACAGCTGAGCTTGATATATCATCTGTCCTCCTATGATGTCTGCATTGATGCTTTTTGGATTCCTAAATGAGGAAGTTGAGTAAGAATCAACTGTACAAAGAATTTGCCTTTAGTTTAGCCACCCAATTGACTCTGTACCACACATCTTGTCCCCTTCTATATATCTGCATTTAACCCCTCAGCTCTGTGGTAAGCTGTATTGTAAGAAAGCATTAGTAGCATAGCAGAGCTATGTGAATGTTCTAATTATGTGCTTATTAGATATTCATCACTATTATGCTTAAATCGTATTATATCTCTGTTATTTGAATTTCAGTGCTGTTACATGTGTATATTTTTGATCCTGTTTCATCTTTCATCGTATTTGCTTGTACATTTTACTATTGTTATGCTGTTAACAAAATTGTAAGTTTGATGTTAAACTGTACCTACTGTATACCTACTTAACTTCACTGAAAAACAATCCTTCAAATAATCACTAGGTGGCAGCAAAGTAATTATAAGTAAGAGTTTCTATAAAACATCTTCAAACAAAGATTTTGTAGGATTAAAGAAACAGTTTTAAATCATTTTCAAAACAAAGCATAAACGTTGCCATACTAAGACAGACAAAGGTTCATCAAGCTCAGTATCCTGTTTCCAACAGTGGCCAATCCACATCACAAACACTTGGCAAGAGTAAAACAGATGATATGCTTCTTATCCTAGAAATAAACAGTGGATTTTCCCGTCCATCCTAATAATGGCTTATGGACTTGGAAATTATACAAACCTTTTTTTAACCCTGCTAAGCTAACTGCTTTTATCACATTCTCTGTCAGTGAATTCCAGAGTTTATTTTACGCTGAGTGAACAAATATTTTCTCTAGTTTGTTTTAAATTTACTACTTAGCAGTTTCTTTGTGTGCCCCCTAGTCCTAGTACTTTTGGAAAGAGTAAACAAATGATTCATATCTACCGTTCCACACAACTTACAATTTTACAGACAGCTATCATATCTCCCCTCAGCCGTCTTTTCCAAGCTGAAGAACCCTAGCTTTTTCTCATAGGAAAGTCGTCCCATCCCCTTCTATCATTTTCACCCTTCTCTATCCCTTTTCTAATTCCAATTATACAATGTTTATACAGTGTTCCAGTTCAAGCACTTGCTGATCCGGGCAAGTCCTATCAACTGCCACAGCTCAAAGCACTGAGTGGTGGCCTGCACAAGCCATAGTCTGAGGAAAACTCACAGGAATTATCCTAAACACAAGCTCGAGTTCATATCACATAAGTGGGCAGTTGTAGATACTTTTGGAGACGTCTGTCACAGAATGGAACGCATAGCAGCCACCTGGGCCTAACCCTGCAGCCATTTACAGGGTCCACCCTCAGCACTGCTCAGGTCTGCCTACACCTGCCACTTGTGCTCTACACTAACACCCTCCTCCCACCGACTGGGTCCCACTTGCCTCTGGATGAGTCTCTCACTCTTACGTTATTCCCAGGCTACTGGGGCCACACTCTCAGGGGTCCCACAATTCCTGGAAAGCTCCCACAGACCCAACACATAAACCACCATGATTCTTAGTCAGTACAGGATAACAGAGCCAATAAACTAACAGGTTTGTTGTCACGGTAGAACAGTGAATGCTTGCAAAACAGGTGAAAGGTACAGCATATAATAACAGATAACCAAAGCAAGGATTGGCTTTAAAACTATCTAACACTTGTTTTAAAAAACTGCTTTTTCTGCAATGCTTTAAAACACAAAACAAATGCCATCTACTGGCCAATCAAGAGAAATACACTTCATGAAAACATTTACAATTCACAGGCTTGAAAACCTATTGTTTCGCCATACCTCCCCCCTTGAAGGGAGACCCCAAACTGTGGCCTCTTCAATCTGCTGGTAGTGTCTCTACAGTCCAGTGTCAGGGTAGTTCTGGCTCTTCCTTCTTGGAGAGGCCATGTTCATTGCCCTTCCGTTGCTGTATGGTGAAGTTGTACAGCTGAAAGGACAGGCTCCACTGGAGTAGCTTCCCATTCTCTCCAAGACTCTTTTAAGCCAGACCAATGAATTGTGATCTGTGATGACTGTCTCGCCCATCCAGGTTTGGTTGCAGTTTCTTAAGGGCCCATACTAAGGCCAAACATTCTCAGTAGTGGCATATGCTACCTCTCTGTCAAGGAGCTTGCAACTCAGGTACATAATGGGGTGCTCCTCCCCTCTGCTATTCACTTGATTGAATACAGCCCCAATGCCATATGTTGAGGCATCAGTTTGCACCACAAAGCTTTGTTGGTAATCAGGTGCAACTAGCACGGAAACTGTAACCAACACAGTTTTGAATGCTTGGAAGGCCGCGTCACACTCTGGCGACCAGGTAATGATTTGGGGCAGTCTCCTTTTTGTCAGGTCAGTCAGGGGCTTGGCTATGGTGCTATAGTGAGGCACAAACTTTCTGTAATACCTTGCTGTCCCAAGGAAGGTCAATACTTTTTGTTTTGTGGAGTGGGCCAATTCTGTATAGCTTCCACCTTAGCTGGCTCAGGCTTTAGCTGTCCACCTCCCACTGTGCCCAAAATATTGCACTTCTACCATCCCAATCTAACATTTGCTGGGCTTGATGGTCAGGGGTATCCGATCTAATACTCCACTTAAATGGATCAGGTGGTCATCCCAAGTCTGACAGTACACAGTATCATCAAGGTAAGCCCTAGTAGGCTCCTGGAGTCCATCTAACAAATGATTGACCAAGCATTAGAATGTATCAGGAGCATTTTTCATTCCAAAAGGCACCACAGCTAATTCATACAGACCAAATGGGGTAATGAATGCTGATTGCTCCTGAGCAGCAGCTGTTAGGGAAGTCTGCCAGTACCCTCGTTTAAGGTCAATTGTAGTTAGGTACTGGGCCCCAGCTAAGTAGTTAGCAATTCGTCCATTCAGGGCATCAGATAGGCATCAGATACAGTGCATTCATTAAGCTTCCTGTAATCTACACAGAAACGGGTTGTGCCATCTTTCTTAGGAACAAGAACTACAGGAGAAGCTTAGGGACTATGAGACTTCTTTATAACACCTAAGGCTAGCATTTCATCAGTCTTCTGCTTCATTTGCTTCTCCACCTCAGCAGATATTCGATAGGGACTCTGTTTCAGTGGTTTTTGATCACCAGTGTCTAGATTGTGATTAGCCAAATGAGTAATTTCTGGTTTAGTAGAAAACACATCAGCATATGTTTGCAGTACTGGGGGTTAACTGCTGTCCCACTACAACTTGTTGTATAGATCCCTCTGATAATGTCTCTGCTAGGAGGTCAGATATGGGTTCAGTATCCTGACACTCTTCTGGTGGGCTCTACACAACTAACACCAGGGCTGTGCGATCTGCATGATGTGCATAGGCCTTTAACATATTTACATGAAAGGTACACTGCTTTCTGTCTTGAGAGTCCATAGATATAACAGTTTGATCATTTAAGCACCATATGACCTTGTAAGGTCCCGCCCAATTAGCCTGAAGTTTATTCTGACATACTGGGACTAAAACAAGTACCTGCCGGCCCTCATAAAACTCTCTATTTCGAGCCTTATGATCATACCAGGTCTTTTGTTTAGCTGGGCTGCCTTCAAGTTATCTCTGACAAAGCCCACAAAGTCTTCTAATTTCTGCCACATATTAACTACATATTCAATTACAGGGGTGTCAGAGATGTCAACTTCCCCCTCCCAAGCAGTGGCGTAGCCAAGGGTGGGCTGGGGTGAGCATAGGCCCAACCACTTTAGGTTCAGGCCCACCAAGTAGCAGCACACCTATAACGTGGCTGGCAGGGACCCCAAGCCCCACCAGCCAAAAACTCCCAACAACTGTTTGCTGCCGGTGAAAATCTACTATTTAAAAGGTATACGGGGGAGAGGGGATGTTTGAAAGACCATATGGCATGCAGGCGAGAGAGGGAGAAACCAAATCCCTTGTAGAAGAAGGTGGAGTTCTGCCCACCCACCTTGGGTCCAGGCCCACCCAAACTTGGGTGTCTGGCTACTCCCCTGCTCCCAAGATTCTTTTATTATGTCAAGGGGCCCTCTCACCCTCCAACCATAAAGCAGCTTGATTGGGGAGAACCCAGTAGACTCCTGGGGTTCTTCTCTGTATGCAAATAGTAGGTAAGGCAAGTACTTTTCCCAGTCTCTGTCTCCCTTATCCACAAAAGGTTTTAACATATGCTTTAATGTCCCATTAAATCGCTCCACCAACCCATTATTTTCAGGGTGATATGGTGTGGTACAAAAAAAACTTAGATTGTGAGCCCCCTAGGGATAGAGAAAGTACTTGTATATAATGTATACAGCACTGCTTACATCTAGTAGCACTATAGAAATGACTAGTAGTAGTAAATGTCCTGTACATCCACACTGATAACAAGAACATTCATGCCTAACGTCTTTGGGTTTCTGGGGACCACTGGAGGGTTTGCTGACTGTCTCTGAGGTTGCAGGGATATTTGGCTTAGGGCCCTGGCTGCCCTTAGATCCTGGCTGCTGCGGATATGAATGGCTTCTCTTTGCCAACTAGGGACGGAGATGTTAGCCAACTCAGCCGCCTTCTCTGGAGTACAGAGCTGGTGATCTTGAACATGTTCCCTTACCTCTGAACACTGAAGAAACTGCTCCAGGACCATCAGGTTTTGGCAGTCCTCCAGGGTTTTGACCTGAGCTCCACTGAGCCACTGCTGGTGCTGGTATCTTAGCTTGATCATAAACTCGCTGAGTATCATCCACCCCCTTTTGCAAAGTCTGGAACTTTAGTCTGTAGATCTCGGGAGTCGTGGCATAATGGTTCGACAGAGCTTTGCGCACCTCTTCAAACTGGGGGCATGTCTCCATGGACAGTCCTTGGAATGCCTCAAAATGCTCTACCAGTGAGCTTTCCTCCCAGATAGCACACCTAGTCTTTCATTGGAAATCTCATTGAGGTGGCAAATTTTTTCAAAGGCAGTTAGATATCCATCTATGACACCTCAGGTATCATCAAACTGCGCAAACAGGTTGGGCCCAATCTGGGGGATCTTACCTCTGACCTTGGCACAGTGGTTGGCAGAACCTTTGGATATGGGCTGTTCCCATCTCCAACTTCAGTTTCTGCAGCTGGAACTCCTGCTCCTCGTGCTGTTGTTACGGTTCCTCTCACCACAGCTGCTGTTGGTCTATCCGCTGTCACTCTAGAATGTAGATCTGCCGGATCTCAGTTGGCATGGTACCCGGCCCTGCCAACTCATGGGCCTCTGCCCACAAGGGGTCTGCTCTCCCCCCAGGAGAACTCTGCATAGGCAGATCCTTATGCTCCTCCTCACTGAGGTCATCCGGTCACTCTTGTGTTAAATCAGTCATATCCGGTGTGTGAGGGCTGCTATCATTCGCCATCAGCACACTACTAATCTACTAACACAACTGAAAGGAAAGGGACCCTGTTACTGCTGCACTCGTTCACTGTGCTCTGTGTCTGGAAGTTACAGGTAAAAAAAAAAAAAAAAACTCTGAACCACTCAGTGGATGGTGACCCTCGTTCCATGCACTGAGCCTGACAATCCAACCACGCTGCCACAAAAAAAGAAGGACTAAAAGGTTTGTCACGGAGCACCTAGAACCCACTTAAGGGCTAACCCTGCAGCCAGTTAGAGGGTCTGCCCTTCACACTGCTCAGGTCTGCCTGCACCTGCCACTTGTGCTCTACACTTTCACTCTCCTCCCACCAACTGGGTCCCACTTCCCTCTGGGTGAGTCTCCCACTCAAGTTATTCCCCAGTGATTTCCAGGCTACAGGGGCCCCACAGTTCCTGGAATGCACCCACAGACCCAACACAAAAACCACCAGGATTCTTAGTCATTCCAGGACAACAGCCAAAAAAAGAACAGGTTTATTGTCACAGTAGAACAGTGAACGCTTGAAAAACAGGTGAAAAGGTACTTCAAGCAAGAACAGATAACCAAAACAAGGATCAATATTAAAACTATATAACACTTGTTACTACTTGGGTAACTTCAGGAAATTAACTGCTTACGGGTCTTGAACAGGGTCTCGGGACAGAGATGCTTCTCCTCTGTACTGTCAAGCTGAGACTGGGGAATATCCAGTTCCTCCTGTCTAGATTTGAACTCCAGAGTCCACGGCACCAACTTTGAAAGTATCTGGCCAATGGTACTGCAGATTGCCTTTCTACAAGCTTAAACTGGAAAACAACCTTTTCTGCAACAGCGTTAAAACACAAAACAAACGCCACCTGCTGGCCAATCAAGAGAAATACATTTCATGAAAACATTTACAATTCAAAGAACCCACTCTTTCTCCATCAACTACTTATATAGGGTAGAGTTTAAGGTTAAAACAGACTATAATGCACTGACTTATGTACTAACAACTGCAAAGCTGGATGCAGCTGGACATTGATGGCTGGCTGCATTGTCCTTATACAGTTTCAGTTTGTAATACAGACTTGGAAAACAAATGGAGATGCTGATTCATTCATTCATTTTATTTACCTTCTATACCAGCTTTACTGACTAGCAGACCAAGGCGGTGTGCAATCTAAAAGTACAATAGAGAAAGAGAATGGAAAGGAACTTCAATATCAAGTAGGACAGGTAAAACAAACTTATAGCAAGAAGCAGAGCGGAAAGAAAGAAATGGCAAATGTCCCCGTGGATCAAGGAAAATAAAGTTTCAGTCTGGGAAGAAAGCACAATTGAACAGCCAGGTTTGAGATGAATTTTAAACTGTTTTAGGGAACAGAGCAAAAAAGCCCAAGGATCCTTCAAGAATAAGGGGCATCAGAATGGAGATTAATAATGTCTTTGATTATGTTGAGGACAAAATCTGAACTGACAATTGTTGAAACGTTCATGCTCATTCACAACATCTTGTGGTTGATAAGCCAATTTCTCAACTACTACTGCCAAAAAAGGCAAAGAGGTCTATAATTCTCAAGTAAACAAAGGTCTTTTAGTAGCATTGTTCTTAGCACATCAAGAAATAGCTCTTCTTAAAGGATTCATTCACTAAAATCAAAATAGGGCCAACTACGTCATCAATCATTGATTTTAAGATAGAAAAATGACATGGGTCCAAGAAACATAATAAGTTTCTCACTCTAGAGAAAATTCTTGTTGGGGAGAAACAGCAGCAAACTCTTTCCACTGCTTTTCTTCATGATGGGGACAAATAATCTCAGCTGGAAAAGATACTAGACTTGACTGTTTTACTGGCCTTTTCATGAAAAGTGTTTACAAATGCTGACAGGAAACAGAATCCAATAATTGTTTTTTCTGATCTTGGGTCTGACAGGAAAAGCTCATGCTTGGATGAGCTCTTATTTATTTATTTTATTTTATTGCATTTGTATCCCACATTTTCCCACCTATTTGCAGGCTCAGAGTGGCTTACAGTACTTTGTAATGATGGAAGTACAGTTTGGTACAACACAATTATGGTTACATTATGAGGAGTTAAGTTAGAACAAGGTCCAGGTATCGTTAAGGGTAGTAAAACAATGGAGAAAAGCGATTGAACACTAGAAGAACAACGGATACTGGTAGGGTAACAGAACATTAGCAGGAGAACTTTCGGGCTTAATGTTTTTTACCTGTAAAATTTAGGTTTAAGTGTGTTGAAGTTACGAGGGATAGTAGTACTGAGGAGAATGTATTGCTGCTTTGTTTACAGTGTGTGTGGACTTCATGTGTTTAGATCTTTTCGATAGACTTTTTCAAGGAGATGAGTCTTTAATAGTTTACGGAAGTCGGTTAATTCAGATTTCATGGTAATTTATTCCAGAATTGCGTGCTCATATAAGAGAAGGTTGATGCGTGCAGCATTTTGTATTTTATGCCTTTGCAATTAGGGAAGTGGAGGTTGAGGAAAGTTCGGGATGATCTTTTAGCGTTTCTGGGTGGTAGGTCTATTAAATCAGACATGTAGGCTGGGGCTTCACCATGAATGATTTTGTGGACTAGTGTGCATACTTTGAAAGTAATGTGTTCCTTGAGTGGCAGCCAGTGTAACTTCTCTTGTAGGGGTTTTGCACTTTCGTATTTTGGTTTCCCGAAGATGAGTCTGGCTGCTGTGTTCTGGGCTGTTTGAAGTTTCCTCAGTGTTTGTTCTTTACAACCTGCGTATAGTGAGTTGCAATAGTCCAGATGGCTGAGTACGAGTGATTGCACTAGGCTGCGGAAGACGGATCTTGGGAAGAATGGTCTTAGTCTTTTCAATTTCCACATGCAGTAGAACATCTTTTTGGTTGTGTTGTTTGCGTGATTTTCAAGTGTTAGGTGGCGGTCAATGGTGACTCCAAGGATTTTTAAAGTTTCTGAAATTGGAAGATTTAGTTTTGGTGTATTTATTGCGGTGAATTCTTTCGTGTTGTATTGGGAGGTAAGTATCAGGCATTGAGTTTTTTCTGCATTCAGTTTCAATCGAAATGCATCTGCCCAGATGTTCATGATGTGTAAGCTTTGGTTGATTTTGTTAAAGATTTCTTTGATGTCGTGTTTGAACGGGATGTATTTGTCATCTAAGACTCAAAAAATTGTTTGAGAAGATTGAGAATCAAATGTGGAGTGGAGGAGTAGCCTAATGGTTAGTGCAGTGGACTTTGATCCTGGGGAGCTGGGTTCAATTCCCACTGCAGCTCCTTGTGACTCTGGGCAAGTCACTTAACCCTCCATTGCCCCTGGTACAAGATAAGTACCTGAATATATGTAAACCGCTTTGAATTTAGTTGCAAAAAACCTCAGAAAGGCAGTATATCAAGTCCCATTTCCCTTTCCCCTTTACCATGTAGTTTACCTCAGAGGTCTGTACTTTCCCCATTGTTATTTAATTTGTATATTACTCCTTTCATTTTCCTAATCGAATTTCATAATGTCCTGTGCCATGTGTATATGGATGATATTAAGCTATGGGTGGAAGTTTATAATGATCAATCTGTTTCCTTGAGCCTTCAGTTAGAAGCATTATCAGGCTGGTTTAGACAGACCTGCTTGAAACTTAATCCAGCTAAATCATGCTACCTGATGAGCTCTGATCTCTTAAACCTTTCCTCATATAGGAGGAGTTCCAGCCCCTTTATCATTTTGGTTGCTCTTCTTTGAACTTTTTCTAATTTTGCTATATCTTTTTTGAATTACAGTGACCAGAAATGCACACAGTACTGAAGGTGAGGTCACACCATGGAGCGATACAGAGGCATTATAATCTTCTTTGTCTTATTTTCTATCCCTTTGCTAATAATTCATAGCTTTATTGACTGCCACTGCTCACTGAGCAAAAATACATAGTAAAAATTTTTTTAGATACATTAAAAGCAGGAAACCGGCCAAAGAGTCGGTTGGGCCGCTGGACGAAAATGGTGTTAAAGGGGCGATCAAGGAGGACAAAGCCGTAGCGGAGAAATTAAATGAATTCTTTGCTTCGGTCTTCACCGAGGAGGATTTGGGGGGGACACCGGTGCCGGAAAGAATATTTGAAGCGGGGGAGTCGGAGAAACTAAACAAATTCTCTGTAACCTTGGAGGATGTAATGGGTCAGTTCAGCAAGCTGAAGAGTAGTAAATCACCGGGACCTGATGGTATTCATCCCAGAGTATTAATAGAACTAAAAAATGAACTTGCGGAGCTACTGTTAGAAATATGCAATCTGTCCCTAAAATCGAGTGTAGTACCGGAAGACTGGAGGGTAGCCAATGTTACTCCGATTTTTAAGAAGGGTTCCAGAGGAGATCCGGGAAATTATAGACCGGTGAGTCTGACGTCGGTGCCGGGCAAGATGGTGGAGGCTATTATTAAGAATAAAATTGCAGAGCATATACAAAAACATGGACTGATGAGACAAAGTCAGCACGGATTTAGTGAAGGGAAGTCTTGCCTCACCAATCTAATGCATTTTTTTTGAGGGGGTAAGCAAACATGTGGACAATGGGGAGCCGGTTGATATTGTATATCTGGATTTTCAGAAGGCGTTTGACAAAGTGCCGCACGAAAGACTCCTGAAGAAATTGCAGAGTCATGGAATCGGAGGTAGGGTATTATTATGGATTAAGAACTGGTTGAAAGATAGGAAGCAGAGAGTAGGATTGCGTGGCCAGTATTCTCAGTGGAGGAGGGTAGTTAGTGGGGTCCCGCAGGGGTCTGTGCTGGGTCCGTTGCTTTTTAATGTATTTATAAATGACCTAGAGATGGGAATAACTAGTGAGGTAATTAAATTCGCCGATGACACAAAATTATTCAGGGTCGTCAAGTCGCAGGAGGAATGTGAACGATTACAGGAGGACCTTGCGAGACTGGGAGAATGGGCGTGCAAGTGGCAGATGAAGTTCAATGTTGACAAGTGCAAAGTGATGCATGTGGGTAAGAGGAACCCGAATTATAGCTACGTCTTGCAAGGTTCCGCGTTAGGAGTTACGGATCAAGAAAGGGATCTGGGTGTCGTCGTCGATGATACGCTGAAACCTTCTGCTCAGTGTGCTGCTGCGGCTAGGAAAGCGAATAGAATGTTGGGTGTTATTAGGAAGGGTATGGAGTCCAGGTGTGCGGATGTTATAATGCCGTTGTATCGCTCCATGGTGCGACCGCACCTGGAGTATTGTGTTCAGTACTGGTCTCCGTATCTCAAAAAAGATATAGTAGAATTGGAAAAGGTACAGCGAAGGGCGACGAAAATGAAAGTGGGGATGGGACGACTTTCCTATGAAGAGAGGCTGAGAAGGCTAGGGCTTTTCAGCTTGGAGAAGAGACGGCTGAGGGGAGATATGATAGAAGTGTATAAAATAATGAGTGGAATGGATCGGGTGGATGTGAAGCGACTGTTCACGCTATCCAAAAATACTAGGACTAGAGGGCATGAGTTGAAGCTACAGTGTGGTAAATTTAAAACGAATCGGAGAAAATTTTTCTTCACCCAACGTGTAATTAGACTCTGGAATTCATTGCCGGAGAACGTGGTACGGGCGGTTAGCTTGACGGAGTTTAAAAAGGGGTTAGATAGATTTCTAAAGGACAAGTCCATAGACCGCTATTAAATGGACTTGGAAAAATTCCGCATTTTTAGGTATAACTTGTCTGGAATGTTTTTACGTTTGGGGAGCGTGCCAGGTGCCCTTGACCTGGATTGGCCACTGTCGGTGACAGGATGCTGGGCTAGATGGACCTTTGGTCTTTCCCAGTATGGCACTACTTATGTACTAATGACACTTAGATCTTTTTCTTGGCTGCTGACTCCTAAATGGAACCTAGCATCTGAGCAGTATCTGAAGAGATTTGTATACCAATGCCCGTAGTATGGGAAACAAATTTCTAGATTTAGAGACAGTAATGGTAGAAGCCAACATGGATTTAGTGGTGGTCATAGAGATTTGGTTTTCAGAGAACCATGATGTGGGATATAGTTATACCTGGCTATAATCTATTCAGGAAAGACAGGGTAGGCAAAAAGGGTGGAGTGGTGGCATTATATGTTAGGAATAATATTAAAGTGACAGAATTGCAGGAAGTATCAGGCGACCCTCAGGGGGAGGAATGCAGGCGACCCTGGTAAGCCTTTCATCAGCTGAGAGGTGCCCAGCTCTACCACCGGCTGCCTTTCAGGTGCTGTGGAGGACTTGCAGCTCATCTGCATATCCTTACAGCCTTCTCCGGAGTGACACCCAGGTCCACTCCGATCCACTCAGGGCCTCCGCTCTAGGTGCCCAGCGCTCCCACCAGGTGCTGTGGAGGACTTGCAGCCCTTCTGCATTTCGTCCCAGCTGTATCCGGGGTGACTCCAGGTTCACCCCGATCTTCCCAGGGCCCTCGCTCCAAGTGCACAGATGCTTTTTGACTAGGATCAGGCGACCCTCAGGGGGAGGAATGCTGGCTTCAGCCTAACCCATGGTAAGCCTTTCCTCAGCTGAGAGGTGCCCAGCTCTACCACCGGCTGCCTTTCAGGTGCTGTGGAGGACTTGCAGCTCATCTGCATATCCTTACATCCTTCTCCGGGGTGACACCCAGGTCCACTCCGATCCATTCCCCCTGATAAATCCCTTTCATCCTTTCTCACTGACTTCAATGCCTGGCTTTCCTTCTTCCACGAACCTACATCCCCCTCCATCATCCTTGGTAACTTCAATATCCACGCTGATGATTCCTCTGACTCTCATGCTTCCCAATTCCTTGCCTTAACGTCCTCATTCAATCTTCAGTTATGCTGCTCTGCACCCACTCACCAAAATGGTCACTGTCTCGACCTTATCCTCTCCTCTAACTGCTTTCCCTCCAACTTCTATTTCTCAGATCTCCCCTTTTCCGACCATCGCCTATTATCCTTCACACTCATGCACCCTTCTTCCCAATCCCACCCAATATCTACCCTCACATCTAGGAATCTTCAGGCTATTGACCCCCTTACTCTATCCTCTTATGTCTCTAACCTTTTCTCTACCACCACTATCTCAATCTGTCAGTGAAGCCGTTTCCGTCTGTGATACTATTCTCTCCTCTGCTCTGGACACTCTTGCCCCTCCCATGCCCTGTCCTACTAGGCGTACCAAACCCCAACCTTGGCTAACCTCTAAAATCCGCTACTTTCATTCCTGTGCCCGCTCTGCTGAACGTTCTTGGCTTAAATCCTGCATCCTTGCCGACTTCATTCATTTCAAATTCATGCTTAGGTCCTTCCAGTCTGCCCTTTCTTTGCCAAACAGGATTACTTCACCCAATTGACAAATTCCCTTGGCCCCAACCCTCGACTTCTCTTCGCCACACTGAACTCTCTTCTCAAGGTGCCTCCGCCCCCAATTCCCCCATCTCTTTCTCCTCAGACCCTAGCTGAGCACTTCCATGATAAAATCCGTAAGATTAACCTTGAATTTTCATCCAAACCTTCCCCACCTTTCTCTCCCTTAGTCCTCACCCCCTACTCTCCTTCTTCTCCTTCTTTTTCCTCCTTCTCAGAAGTTTCTACTGAAGAAACTGCCCTTCTTCTTTCCTCCTCCAAATGCACTACCTGTTCCTCTGACCCCATCCCCACTTATCTACTTAACACTATCTCTCCCACTATCATCCCAGTCATCTGTCACATCCTTAATCTTTCGCTCTCCACTGCAACAGTTCCTACGGCCTTCAAACATGCTGTTGTTACTCCACTCCTTAAAAAACCCTCACTCGACCCTACCTGTCCCTCCAATTATCGCCCCATCTCCCTTTCCTCTCCAAATTACTTGAACATGTCGTTCACCGCCGCTGTCTTCACTTTCTTTCTTCTCAACCTATTCTCGACCCTCTCCAATCTGGTTTTCGCCCTCTTCACTCTACTGAAACTGCACTTACCAAAGTCTCTAATGACCTGCTACTGGATAAATCCAGAGGTCTCTATTCTATCCTTATCCTTCTTGACCTATCTGCTGCCTTTGACACTGTAGACCACACTATACTCCTGGATATGCTGTCCTCACTTGGATTCCAGGGCCCTGTTCTTTCCTGGTTCTCCTCTTACCTCTCTCTTCGTTCTTTCAGTGTTCACTCTAGTGGATCTTCTTCAACTTCCATCCCGCTTTCAGTTGGTGTGCCTCAGGGTTTTGTCCTTGGACCCCTCCTTTTTTCCATCTATACCTCTTCCCTTGGTACCCTGATTTCATCCCATGGCTTTCAATATCATCTTTATGCAGATGACTCTCCGATCTACATCTCCACCCCTGAAATATCAACCTCAATCCAGGACAAAATTTCAGCCTGCTTGTCCGACATTGCTGCTTGGATGTCTCAACACCATCTGAAGCTTAACATGACCAAAACTGAACTTCTCATTTTTTCCCCCTAAGCCCACCTCCCCTCTTCCCCCTTTCTCTATCTCTATTAATGGCTCTCACATCATCCCTGTCTCCTCGCTCGTAACCTTGGAGTCATCTTTGATTCCTCTCTCTCCTTCTCTGCACATATTCAACAGCGCCAAAACCTGTCATTTCTTTACCTACAACATTAGCAAAATCCGCCCCTTCCTTTCTGATTACGCTACCAAAACCCTTATTCACACCCTTGTCACCTCTCATTTGGACTATTGCAATTTACTTCTCACTGGTCTTCCTGTCAGCCATCTCTCTTCTCTCCAATCTGTCCAAAATTCTGTGGCACGACTTATTTTCCGCCAGAATCATTATAGCCACACTAGCCCACTCCTCAAGTCACTTCACTGGCTCCCTGTCCACTTCCGCATACAGTTTAAACTTCTCTTACTGACCTTTAAATGCATCCACTCTGCAGCCCCCCATTACCTCTCCGCTCTCATCTCTCCATACATTCCTTCCCATGAACTCCGTTCACTGGACAAATCTCTCGTTGTCCCCCTTCTCCCCTACTGCTAACTCCAGACTTCGTTCCTTTTCTCTCACGGTACCTTATGCCTGGAATCGACTTCCTGAACCTATACGTCTAGCTCCATCTCTACCTGTTTTCAAATCCATGCTGAAAACCCACCTTTTCACTGTTGCTTTTGGCTCCTAGCCCTCATTTGCCCTCCCTTGTTCCTTCCTTCCTTCTCACCCAGTACTTCCCTCATCCATAACTGTCTTGTCTGTGTTATTTAGATTGTAAGCTCTTTTGAGCAGGGACTGTCTCTTTGTGTCAGGTGTTCAGCGCTGCGTGTGTCTGGTAGCGCTATACAAATGCTAATAATAATAATAATTAGAAAAGGCACAGAGAAGGGCAAAGAAAATGATTTATTTATTTATTTAATACATTAATATACCCCACATTTTCCCACTAGTTGTAGGCTCAATGTGGCTAACATAGAACCATAGGGAAGACTACAGTACAGAAAAGTACAATTAAACAATGTAAAAGTGAGGTAATAATTAGGTATCATATAAACAACAAAGGTAGCAAAAGGTAATACATAATTACAAGTTAATAAGATCGAAGAATCTTGCTGAAAACTGGAATGGATAGGCTGATTCTGGGGAGTAAGCCTTTTTGAACAGGATGGTCTTCAATTGTTTTCTAAAATTTAGATAGTTCTGAGTTGATTTTACGGATTTGGGTAAGGCATTCCATAGTTTTGTGCCTATGTAGGAGAAGTTGGAGGCGTAGGTAGATTTGCATTTAAGGCAATTACAGTCGGGATAGTGTAAATTTAGGTAGGATCGGGTAGAACTGGGGATGGGACGACTGCCCAGAGAGGAAAGGCTAAACTGGCTAGGGCTCTTCAACTTGGAGAAAAGATGGCTGAGGGGAGATATGATAGAGGTCTATAAAATAATGAGTGGAGTGGAATGTTATCAAATCTACATAAGCCACATTGAGCCTGCAAATAGGTGGGGGAATGTGGGATACAAATGTAATAAATAATAATAGACATGAATCACTTCTTTACTCTTTCCAAAAATACTAGGACTAGGGAGCATGCAGTGAAGCTACAAAGTAGTAAATTTAAAACAAATCAGAGAAAATATTTTTTCACTCAACGTGCAATTAAACTCTGGAATTAGTTGCCAGAGAATGTAGTAAAAGCGGTTAGCGGAGTTTAAAAAAAGATTTGGCCAGCTTCCTAAAGGAAAAGTCCATAGACCATTATTAAAATGGACTTGGGAAAATCCACTGCTTATTTCTAGGATAAGCAGCATTAATTCTGTTTTACTGTTCTGGGATCTTGCCAGGTACTTGTGACATGGACTGGCCACTGTTAGAAACAGGATACTGGGCTTGATGGACCTTCAGTCTGTCTCTGTAGGGCAACAATTATGTTCTTATGTTCCTCTGCTGGGCTGTTTCCTGCTGTCTACGCTCTCCCCTCTCAACCGCTGCCCTGAGGACTGAGGCTCCACTTCTCTGGGGGAAGGGGAGATAGTTGCTGCTGGACCATGGGAGTGGGGGTTAAGGAGGCATGGGGGCTGCTGAACCATGGGGGAGAGAGGGTACATGGGACTGCTGGGTCATACAGAGGGAGGGGAACTGCTGGATTTTAGGGGTGGGGAAAGAGGGGACACAAAGGTGCTGGATCATAAAGGGAGATGGGAGCTGTTGAACCATGGGGGGGGGGGGGGGGGAGAAGAGGGAATAGAGAGCTGCTGCACCAAAAGAGATAGGTGATAGAGAATTATTGGACTGTAGGGGTGGTGAGAGAGGACACAGGGCTTCTGGACTATAAGGGTGGGGGGTGAGAGGGGACACAGCTGGTGAATCATAAGGGAAGGGGAGGAGGGAGTTGTTGGACCATGGGGGGGGGGGTTGGGATACAGAGCTGCTGCACCATAAGGGATAGGGAACATGGAGTTGTTGGACTATAGGAGTGGAAAGAGAAGTGAAGTGACATGGAGCCGCTGAACTATAGGGGTGGGGGGAGAGAGGATATGGAACTGCTGGACGTAAGGAAGAAGGGATGGGAAATTGATGGACCACAGGGGTGATTGGGAGGGGACACAGAGCTGCTGGACCATAAGGATGGAGGGGAAGGGAGAGGGCACAGGGTATTGTTGGACAATAGAGGTGGAGGTGAATGGAGAGCGGACAGCGAGTTACTGGACCATATGGGTAGAGGGGAAAGGAGAAGAGACAGGGAGATGCTGCACTATAGGGGTGGAGAGGAAAGGAGATGTTGAACCATAGGGATGGAGGAAAATCCACTGCTTATTTCTAGGATAAGCAGCATAAAATGTACTCTTTTGGGATCTTGCCAGGTACTTGTGACCTGGATTGGCCACTGTTGGAAACAGGATACTGGGCTTGATGGATCTTTGGTTTGTCCCAGTATGGCAATACTTAAGTACTTATGCACTGAGGATTTGTTTTTTGGCAGGAAGCTTTTTGTTTCTGGAATAGATAAGATTGCTGTGGTATTGATACAGCTGGGAGTATCTGTGTGATTGACAGTTTAGTAGCTGGAAGAATGTTTTACGTTCTTACCTTTATTGGTCAGAAGAGTTTCTTGTCAGTTTAGATGCTAGAGATTTTAGATTTTGAGTTGTTCACTGTTGTCCCGCTTCCCTGTGTAAACCAGATGCATAGTGAAACTAACCTGGCAATTGTCTAATTTTCACATGTAGTTTCAGAGATTATAGCAGGCAAAAATCATGATCTCTATTTTCATCTGTTCTGTTGGATTCTGCATCATTTTTGAGGTAAAGGAAGTATGGAAAGTTTTAATTGTACCTGTATGATTTATTTCCAGTCAGCTCTTTAATTTCTTCTGGCTGTCTGAGGTTTCCGACATGCTGTAAATTTCCAGAACTTTTTCATTATCTGCAATTTCTTTATGACTTGTGAATCTGATTGGAGAGAGAGTAGGGATTTACAGCTGAGATAAACATGATGTCTATAAAGTGTGGATCTTTGTCAGTAATTGTACTGCTGTCAAGGGCCATCCTGGTTTACAGACCCCTCTTGGGAAAAGATTCACTAGCAACTGAAAAAGAAGGGGTCTTGGGGAGAAATTTGTAGCAATGCTTCAAATGAAATTTTCTCCAACATTTTGGGCAGCTGTTTTTTTTTTTTCCTCCTGCTGGTATTTGTAGTTTAAACATTTTTGGCTCGTATTCATTTACACTTTCTCTCTATATTTGGACAATGTGTAAGCTGATCTCAAATTCCACTGTCACTCCCTATGATCTTGGGCAAGTCACTTAACACTCCTTTGCCACAGGTATAAACTGCCTCCTCCCACCCTCATTAAAGGGCACCAACAGTTTTGTCTTCTTCTTAGGAAGATTTACTTTTATTTATCTTATAATGTCAAACTGCTGTCTAAGTGATGCGTGAGGTCCACCACCTTCACACCAGATAGGCAAGTAGCCAGGCGATCCTCACGTCCACCAGTCACCCAGCTATCCACATGCCTAATGATTGAATCACCAACTACAACAGTTGTCCTAAACCTTCCCGCCTGGGCAGAAGTTCTTGGAGACTGCAAACTTCTGCCCAGGTGGGAAAGGTTAGCACAGCTGTTGTACTTAGTGATTCGATCATTAGGCATGTAGATAGCTGGGTGGCTGGTGGAATTGAGGATTGCATGGTCACTTGCTTGCCTGCTGCGAAGCTGGTGGACCTCACGCATCACTTAGACAGGATCATAGATAGGAAAATGTAGGAGGGAGGTTCTGGAAGCCAAATTTAGGCTCTTAAGAAGAAAGCTGAAATCCAGATCCTCCATTGTAGCATTTTCCAAAGTGCTACCCGTTCCATAAGCAGGACCCAAAAGGCAGGCACAGCTCCATAGTCTCAATCTGTGGTTGAGACAATAATGCAAAGATGAAGGATTTAGATTTGGAGCGCATGGTTCAGAGGTTTCAATGATGCTGAAAGTAAGCCAAATGTATTTAATGAGAAAGCAAGATAAAGGATGCACATTATCCCCTTCAACTACTAAGCATCTTGTAGATCCAAGGAAAAAACACAATCTAAAATGCCTGTATACAAACGCTGGAAGCCTAAAAAATAAGTTTGGAGAGTTAGAGTATATACAGTAGCACTAAATGATGAGGTAGATATAATAGGCATCTCAGAGACTTCGTGGAAAGAGGACAATCAATGGGACACTGTGTTAACAGGGTACAAATTGTATCTCAATGTTAGGATCAAATTGGAGGGAGGTTGCACTATATGTTGACTCGTAACCACTTGTAACCACTCGCCTCCACCTACCCTCCTCTCTTCCTTCCCGTTCACATTAATTGATTTGATTACTTTATTTATTTTTTTGTCTATTAGATTGTAAGCTCTTTGAGCAGGGACTGTCTTTCTTCTATGTTTGTGCAGCGCTGCGTATGCCTTGTAGCGCTATAGAAATGCTAAGTAGTAGTAGTATATGTTATAGAGTGAATTGAGTCAAATAAAATAAACAGTCCACATAACACAGACAGCAGTGTGAAATCATTATGAATAGAAATTCCGCCGAGGCAGAACGAACAGACAGATGAAGAAATGTTTATAGAGATTAGGAAAGCTAGAAAACTGGGCAACATTATAATAATGGGTGATTTCACTTACCCCAATATTGACTGGATAAATGTTACATGAGGTAGTGCCAGGGAGATGAAATTTCTAGATGTAATAAACGGCTGCTTCTTGGAGCTGCTGGTTCAGGAACCGAAGAGAGGAGGAGCCATTTTGAATATGATTCTTGGTGGTATGCAGGGCATAGTGCAAGAGGTTGCAGTGTTGGGTCCCCTGGGAAATAGTGATCATAACATGATCAAGTTTGAGCTACTATCTGGGGTGAACCCACAAAGGAAATCTACTGTAGCTGCATTTAATTTTCGAAAGAGCAACTAGAATAAAATGAGGAAAATATTTAAAAAGAAGCTAAAAGGATCAGCTGCTAAGTTTAGGACACTAAATCAAGCGTGGACGTTACTCAAAAATACTATCTTGGAAGGCCAGACCATATGCATTCCACCTATTTGCAAAGGTGGAAAGAAGAGAAAACAGCCAGCATGGTTAAAAGGTGAGGAATGTCTTTCAAAGATTAGAAAAAGGACCCAAATGACAAAAATAAGAAGCAACATAAGCTCTGGCAAGTCAGATACAAAGCATTAATAAAGAAGGCTAAAAGAGAATATGAAGAGAAACTTGCCTATGAGGCTAAAACTCACACTAACAACTTTTTCAGGTACATCAGAAGCAGAAAGCGTGTGAGAGAATCTGTGGGACCATTAGATCATGAAGGAGCAAAAGGGGCACTCAGGGAAGAAAAGGCCATGGCGGAGAAACTGAATGAATTTTTTCCTTTAGTCTTTATGGAAGAAGATGTCAAAGATCTGCCCGTACTGGAAATTGTTTTCAAGGGTGATGTGGAGGAACTGAAATAAATCTGTGAACCTGGAAGATGTACTGAGCCAAATTGACAAAGAGTAGGAAATCACCTGGACCGGATGGCAAAAATCTAACGGTACTCAAGGAACTTAAGCATGAAATTGCTGTTCTGTTGTTAATAGTATGTAACCTATCTTTAAAATCGTCTATAGTACTTGAAGATTGGAGGGTGGCCAATGTGATGTCAATTTTTAAAAAGAGTTCCAATGGCGATCAGGAAATTACAGACCGGTAAGCCTGACGTTGGTGCCGAGCAAAATAGTGGAAACTATTATAAAGAATAAAATTACAGAACACATAAACAAACATGGTTTAATGGGACAGAGTCACCATGGGTTCAGCCAAGAGAAGTCTTGACTCACCAATTTGTTTCATTTCTTTGAAGGCGAGAATAAACATGCCAATAAAAGTGAGCCAGATGATGTAGCTTATGTAGATTTTCAGAAAGCTTTTGATAAAGTTCCTCATGAGATACTCCTGAGGAAATGCTTCACCTTGCATTTGTCCACATTAAATTTCATCTGCCATTTGGATGCCCAGTGTTCCAATTTCCTAAGGTCTTCCTGCAATATTTCACAGTCCGCACGTGTTTTGACAACCTTGAATAGTTTGTGTCATCTGCAAATTTAATCACTTCACTCTCGTTCTGATTTCCATATCATTTATAAATATGTTAAATAGTACCAGTCCTAGTACAGATCCCTTTGGCACTCCACTGTTCACCCTCCTCCATTGAGAAAAATGACCATTTAACCCTATTCTCTGTTTTCTGTCCAATAACCAATTCCTAATCCGCAACAAATCCTTGCCTCCTATCTCATGAATCTTCCTGCGATTTGACGACTTTGAATAACTTTGTGTCATCGGCAAATTTGATTACCTCACTAGTTACCCCCATCTCTAGGTCATTAACATATTCATAAATGACCTAGAGATGGGGGTAACTAGTGAGGCAATCAAATTTACTGCTGACACAAAGTTACTCAAAGTCGTCAAATCACAGGAAGATTGTGAAAAACTACAAGAGGACCTTACAAGACTGGGCGTCTAAATGGCAGATGACGTTTAATGTGAACAAGTGCAAAGTGATGCATGTGGGAAAGAGGAACCCAAACTATAAGTATGTCATACAAGGTTCAGCGTTGGGAGTCACGGACCAAGAAAAGGATCTAGGTGTCATTGTTGATGATACGTTGAAAACTTCTGCTCAATGTGGTGCTGCGGCTAGGAAAGCAAATGGAATGTTGGGTATCATTAGGAAAGGGATTGAAAACAAAAATAAGGATATTATTCTGCCATTGTATCGCTCCATGGTGTGACAGCACCTCGAGTATTGTGTTCAATTCTGGTTGCCGCACCTCAAAAAAGATATAGTGGAATTGGAAAAGGTGCAGAGAAGGGCGACAAAGATGATAGAGGGGATGGGACGACTTTCCTATGAGGAAAGGCTGAAGAGGCTGGGGCTCTTCAGCTTGGAGAAGAGGCGGCTGAGGGCAGATATGATAGAGGTTAATAAGATAATGAGTGGAATGGAATAGGTCGATGTGGAGCGTCTGTTTACACTTTCCAAAAATACTAGAACAAGGGGGCATGCGATGAAGCTCCAGTGTGGTCAATTTAAAACGAATCGGAGGAAAACTCGAATTCACTGCCGGAAAAAGTGGTTAAGGCGGTTAACTTAGCGGACTTCAAAAAAAGGTTGGACAGCTTCCTGGAGGAAAAGGCCATAGAATGTTATTGGACGAGGGAATAATACACTATTTCTAGGAGGGGCGGGACAAATTGCTTGTTCTTTTGACCGCTGTCGGTGACAGGGTGCTGGGCTCAATGGACCCTTGGTCTGTCCCAGCATGGCGATGCTTATGTACTTATGAATCTTTAATTTTCTCAGGAGTCTCTCATGAGGAACTTTATCAAAAGCTTTCTGAAAATCCAGGTACACTACTTCAGCTGGCTCACCTTTATCCACATGCTTATTTATGCCTTCAAAAAAGAAGCTAATTGGTGAGGCAAGACTTCCCTTGGCTGAACCCATGCTGACTCTGCCCCATTAAACCATGTTTGTCTTATGTGTTCTGTAATTTTATTCTTTTTAATAGCTTCCACTATTTTCCATGGCACTGATGTCAGGCTTACTGGGCTGTAATTTCCTGGATCACCCCTGGAACCCTTTTTAAAAATCAGCATTATTATACAATATGTGCATTGTACCAAAGTGGTTGTACGTATTCCAAACAGCACCTTTATATTTGACAAGGAAGGATGAGAGGAAGCTAAATAGACTTTTGCAGTTATTCTTATGGCAAGGCAAGAAGGCGAGGCTCTCGATGACAACTCTGACAACCCCAGTGGAATATGGTGGGTTGGGCCTCTTAAGTGTGAGATACTTGACAGTGGCATGTGGAATGCGCCACATCAATGACTGGTTTCGGGGGACCGAGGATTTTTCTAACACCAAATTAGAACTCCAGCTGATGCCAGAATTGCACTTCACAAATTATCTACATGCAGGGGGGGGACAGACTCCAGACATTTTGAAATATTCACAGATAATGCCAGTGGCAAGAGCGACTTGGTCCTGGATATGTCGTCTCCACAAATTTTCAGCAAAAATAACACCTTTGCAGACCATCTGCGGGAATGCACAGTTTGCACCTGGGATATTGTACCCAGCATTTCAGAAATGGAGGCGTAAAGGAATAATATATCTGCAACATGTACTGGGCCGAGAAGGCAAGATCAAATCATTTGTGGAATTACAAACTGAGTTTGACCTTCCCGATAAAGATAACTTTCATTATATGCAACTTAAGCACTACATTACATCCTTGGGATGGGAACCGTTGGCAGAGGATGTGCAAGAGGAATTGTCATCAGCATTTTCCCTAACAGCCCAGCAAGAGGTTCCACTCACGTACCACCATAGACATATAAGAGACACGAGAGAGGAGCCTGACTTTAACAGACTAACAGCACAATGGAACAGTGAGCTCCATATTAATATTTCAACCGCACAATTCAAATCTCATATCTTAACTATCAGACGTGTCAGTGCGGCAGCGAGACATTGGGAAGTGCAGTACAAGTTTGCAATGCGAATTTATGTGGCCCCCAGAAGAGCCTTTTACATGGGTATGTCCTCTTGGGGCGAATGCCCCAAATGTGGAGAAACTGGAGCAACATTGGGCCACATGTTTTGGACATGCACGGCTGTGGGGAACTTTTGGAAATCTATGCTGTCTGCTGTGTCCAAGATTTGGAATACAAAATGGTTCTTTGACGCTGGGCTATTGTTTGGAAGCCCCAGATTGTTGAGGCCTAGTCCTAAAGGTTTTACGAAGTTTGTGGCCAGGGCAACCATCATCTCCAAACAAGTTATATTGACAGAATGGATTTCGCACAAGGCACCTGAGCTGCAACAATGGCGGACCCGTATGTTACTGTTGATGCGACTAGAACGTGCTGGACTGTTTGACTTGGAATCGAAAGAAGGGAGGGAGTTTCAACAATGCTGGGGTCCTTTTTGGATGACGCTAACACCTAGAGCACGAAGCCATCTGTTGAATATATAAACGTAGAGACATGTGCATGAACAAGACTAGTTTGAGAGAGGATGAGTCCCAAGGGAGAAGAACCCGGGGGGGGGGGGGGGGGTAAAGATATCATAAAATGTTTGATGGCATTATGTAGTGTTGTTTAATACCACAGTTTGTATTTCTTGAAGACGCTCATCAATAAAAATGATTTAAACATAAAAATCAGCATTATATTGACCACCCTACAGGTACTACGGACGATTCTGAAGTTCTTTCTGTGCTTTCTAGTGAAGATGGACCACATTGAGGCCCCACCTGGAGTATTGTATTCAGTTTTGGAGCCCGTACCTTGCTAAGGATGTAAAAAAAAATGGAAGCGGTGCAAAGAAAAGCTACGAGAATAGTATGGGATTTGCGTTCCAAGACGTATGAGGAGAGACTTGCTGACCTGAACATGTATACCCTGGAGGAAAGGAGGAACAGGGGTGATATGATACAGACGTTCAAATATTTGAAAGGTACTAATCCGCAAACACATTTTTCCGGAGATGGGAAGGCGGTAGAACGAGAGGACATGAAATGAGATTGAAGGGAGGCAGACTTAAGAAAAATGTCAGGAAGTATTTTTTTCACAGAGAGAGTGGTGGATGCTTGGAATGCCCTCCCGCGGGAGGTGGTGGAGAAGAAAACGGTAACGGAATTCAAACATGTGTGGGATATACATAAAGGAATCCTGTGCAAAAGGAATGGATCCTCAGAAGCTTAGCCGAAATTGGGTAGTGGAGCCGGTGGGGGGAAGAGGGGTTGGTGGTGGGGAGGCGAAGATAGTGGAGGGCAGACTTATACAGTCTGTGCCAGATCCGTTGGTGGGAGGCGGGGCTGGTGGTTGGGAGGAGGGGATAGTGCTTGTCAGACTTATACGGTCTGTGCCCTGAAAAAGACAGGTACAAATCAAGGTAAGGTATACACATGAGTTTATCTTGTTGGGCAGACTGGATGGACCGTGCGGGTCTTTTTCTGCCGTCATCTACTATGTTACTATGTTACCCGAAACTCTTCAGGAAGAGGGCCCTCTGTAATAGCTCTTTAGTGGAAGTGGAGATCCGTATAGCTTAGTGGGATAATTCTCAGTAGTTCAACTTTTCTGTAGGAATGAGTTATCTGGGATGATTTCTCAGACTTTAGAAGCCTTACATAAATCAGCAGGATTTAGCTTGAAAACCTTCCTCTTCAAGAAATTCTACAGCTAACCACACAAGCTGCCGATGACTTCTGTACGCAATAAATGTAAAACACTAATGTAATTTCACCTAAATGTAAACTTTAAGCGACTTTGAACTGACACCTGTTTTCGGAAAACAGTGGAATACAAGAATGCATAAATAATAAAAGCATAAGATAAGCATAAGAACATAAGCGTTGCCATACTGGGACAGACTGAAGATCAATCAAGCACAGCATCCTGTTTCCAACAGTGGCCAATCCAGTGGCAAGATCAGTATAATACATTTTATGCTGCTTATCCTAGTAATAAGCAGTGGATTTGCCCCAAGTCCATCTTAATAATGGCTTATGGACTTTTAGGAAGATATCCAAACTTGTTTTTAAAACCGCTGAGCAATCTGCTTTTACCACATTCTCTGGCAATGAATTCCGGAGTTTAATTACATGTTGAGTGAAGAAATATTTCCTCTGATTTTTTTTTTTAATTTATTACTTTGTAGCTTCATTGCGTGCTCCCTAGGCCTAGCATTTTTGGCAAGAGTAAACAAGTGATTCGCGTCTACCCATTCCACACCATTCATTATTTTATAGACCTCTACCTTATCTCCCCTCAGCCGTCTTTTCTCCAAGCTGAAGAGCCCTAGCCAATTTAGCCTTTCCTCATAGGGAAGTCGTCTCATCCCCTTTATCATTTTCGTCGCCCTTTTCTGTACCTTTTCTAATTCCACTATATGTATATTTGTTTGAGATGCGGTGACCAGAATTGCACACAGTATTCGAGGTGTGATTGCACCATGGAGCAATACAAAGACATTATAACGTCCTCATTTTTGTTTTCCATTATAATGCTTAACATTCTATTTGTTTTCTTGGCCACCGTCACACACAGCATCGAGTTTCAACGTATCATCGACAATGTCATCTCGATCCCTTTCCTGGACTGTGACTCCTAATGTGGAACTTTGTGTGAAAAAGTATTTTCTTAGATTGCTTCTAAGCCTATTTCCTCTTAACTTCATCCTATGCCCTCTCATTCCAGAGTTTTCCTTCATTTGAAAAAGGCTAACCTCCTGTACATTAACGCCTCTGAGGTATTAAAATGTCTCTATCATATCCCCTCTCCTGCCTTTCTTCCGATGTATACATGTTGAGGTTCATAAGCCTGTCCCCATATGTTTTGTGACCAGGACCACTTACCAATTTTGTAGTTACCCTCTGGACCGACTCTGTCCTGTTTATATCTTTATGTAAGTGCAGTCTCAAGAATTGCATGCAGTACTTTAGGTTTCAACAATTTTTATTGATGACAATTCCAGTTACACATAGCCAACAATATAAGTAATACGTGCATTCAAACATCTTTAACTGGTACGGTAAGATCTCATTAGTAAAGGCCGTCATCAAAATTTTTTCATTTAACAAATTTACCCTCCCTATCCCTACCCATCCTTTATTATGCACAGGAGTAGGGAAGGATTTATCAAATACATCGTCAACCTGGTCCAAACATACTGTAACAGCAATTTTCAACCCTTATTATTGTCAGCGGTACTCGTTATGCTTTATCTTCAAGATTGGCTTTGAAGCCCCCTCCTCCCCCCCCCCCCCCCATCCACACTCCCCTACTCCCCTTTCAGTCTCAGTCTATATCCCTCCCCCCTCCCCTCCCCCCAAAAGAAACTTTTCCATGAACACAGGGTTTTAATGTCACCAACTTCGGAGGAAATACAAATATACCATAAAACAGACTAAAAGACTACATTACAAAACAATGATAGGACCAAACTACAAAGACACTCACAAACTCTTCTACCTCGTGAATAAATTGTTAGACACCACACCAGTTACAAACAACAGCAAAGACATACCAGATGTCAACAACCTTGCGAAATACTTGAAGGAGAAAATTATACAATTACGACTTAAAATACCCGCCAGCCCTATTGAACACGCCACACTTCTAGACTGTCTAGACCCAGAAGACGGAATATACCCAGCAGACAGAACCTGGATCGAATTCGAATTACTATCAGAAGACCTCATCTCTGAAACACTTAAAAGATTTGCCAAATCCCACTGCAAACTAGATATATGCCCAAACAACCTCATGAAATCAGCTCCTCAACAATTCATAATAGACCTAACAAACCACGTAAACTTCATGTTACAAAACGGACTTTTCCCAAAGGAAAAATTCTACTCACCCCAATACCTAAAGATACAAAGAAAAGCGAAATAACCAATTACAGACCAGTAGCATCTATACCACTAATAACCAAAATAACTGAAGGGATGCTAACAACACAACGCACAAACTATCTAAACAAGTTCTCAATACTGCATGATGCCCAATCAGGATTCCGGTCGAACAACAGCACAGAAACAGTATTAATTACCCTAATGACTAAATTTAAACAAATGATTGCAACCGGCAACAATATACTCCTCCTACAATTTGACATGTCAAGTGCCTTTGATATGGTTGACCACGGAATCCTATTACACATACTTGAATATTTTGGCATCGGAGGAAATGTCCTAAACTGGTTCAAGGGGTTCCTAACCCTGCGTTCATATCAAGTCACATCAAATTCAACTACGTCTGCTACATGGACACCTGAATGTGGAGTACCGCAAGGATCACCCCTCTCACCAACTATTTTCAACCTAATGATGATCCCCTTGGCAAAACTCCTATCAAACCATAACCTTAACCCATACATATACGCCGATGTTGTAACAATATACATCCCTTTCAAACAAGACATTAAAGAAATCTTCAATGAAATCAACCAAAGTCTACACATCATGAACACCTGGGCAGATGCATTTCGATTGAAACTAAATGCAGAAAAAACTCAATGCCCGATACCTCCCAATACAACACGAATGAATTTACCACTATAAACACACCAAAACTAAACCTTCCAATCTCAGAAACTTTAAAAATCCTTGGAGTCACTATTGACCGCCACCTAACACTTGAAACTCATGCAAACAACACAACCAAAAAGATGTTCTACTGCATGTGGAAACTGAAAAGAATAAGACCATTCTTCCCAAGATCCGTCTTTCGCAGCCTAGTGCAATCCCTCGTACTCAGCCATCTGGATTACTGCAACTCACTATACGCAGGTTGTAAAGAGCATATACTGAGGAAACTTCAAACAGCCCAGAACACAGCAGCCAGACTCATCTTCGGGAAACCAAAATACGAAAGTGCAAAACCCTTACGAGAGAAACTACACTGGCTCCCCACTCAAGGAACGCATTACTTTTAAAGTATGCACATTAGTCCATAAAATCATTCACGGTGAAGCCCTAGCCTACATGTCTGACTTAATAGACCTACCACCCAGAAACGCTAAAAGATCATCCCGAACTTTCCTCAACCTCCACTTCCCTAATTGCAAAGGCATAAAATACAAAGCGCTGCACGCGTCAGCCTTTTCTTATATGAGCACGCAATTCTGGAATACACTACCACGCAACCTGATCTACGTGGTCTGCAGGACGTCAGACTCAGAGAACAGTTCTGTTCTCTGAGTCTGACACGTCAGCATGCAAGGAAGAAGACTTTTCTCTTCAGCAGAACAGTCGGAGAGGACGTCATCTGGCGGGGAGTGGGGTCCCCCGCCAGCAAAACGGAAGGTAGGCGGCGGCGGGGGAGGGTTCGCGGCGGGAGTGGGGTCGGCAGAGACGGGGGGCGACAATGGCGGCGGGAGGGGGGCTAAAATGTGCCCCCTCCCCTCGAGCTCTGGACCCCCCTCCCACGGAAGTCTAGCTACGCCCCTGAGGTAAATACAGCTTTAATTACTCTGATTTCAAAACCGGGAAAACCCAGCAATCAGGTGACGTCCTATAGGCCAATATCGTTGATGAATTCAGATGTAAAAATTCTAACAAGGGCAATGGAAGCACGACTCGCACGGCTGATAAGTCCGGCCCAGGTGGGCTTTGTAAAAGGTAGACACTCCACCTTAAATGTACGTAAACTATTGTTGGCTGTGGCCCACTGTCACACACTAGAACAGCCTTTACTGATGGTAGGCCTAGACGCTGAGAAAGCGTTTGATAAAGTACATTGGGATTACATGTTTGAAGTCTTAAAATTTGTGGGGGTGGAGGGCTGGTTTATAGAAGTGCTTCAGGCTCTTTATGAGGATCCCACAGCGAAGTTATTAATTAACTCATTTGTTTCCCCTTCCTTTACTATCATGAAAGACCCAGACATAGAGGGTGTAGAATTGCCATCCCAGAGTGTCAAGATATTGGCCTATGCTGACACCCTGTTGTTAACACTCACCTCCCCCCAACAATTGCTCTATAAATTACTCTCTGTGGTGGATGAGTTTGGGTTTTACTCCGGCTTTAGGCTAAATTTGCAGAAATCGGAGGCATTACCCTTATTCCCTGCAACTAAGGCCCAGTGGGTGGGATATTTCCCGCTAAAATGGGCATCGGACTTCATACCTATTTGGGAGTGAAGATTCCCACAGATTTAGCCAGGTTGTATACTTTAAACATTGAACCATTGAAGGTCAAGACAGCAGAAACTTTGAAAAATTGGCAAGTTCTACCGTTGTCTCTTTTAGGAAGGGTAGAAATATACGTTTCAAATGCTTCCTCTATATCTATTACGGAGAGATGAACAATGGTTACAAAAAAAAGATTAAATGGATACCTATGGAATGGGAAGAGGGCTCGCTCGTCTGAACATAAAAAGGGCACAATTGCTCAGGGCAAAGGGAGGGCTAGGTCTTCTAAATTTGCGGGTTTTTTCCATTTCCAGCAACCTGAGGCATTTGTCGGATTGGTTTCGTTCCACATCTCACTTTTCTTGCACGATAACAGAAACACAGATGCTTGGGAGGACCCATTTTGCAAATTGGGTGCACGGGAGGGGACATAGGGGAGATAACCTAGGCCAGGCCAGATTTATATTTCAACCACTAAAACAGACCTGGAAATGGGTGACCAGGTTCTTCTCCTTAGATAGTAAAAACTCCCCGCTTCTGTCAGTCAGAGGAAACCCAGACTTTCCAGTAGGAGACACATCTGTGATATTTCGGGTTTGGGAGGTACATGGGATAACTTACCTGTTTCATGTTGTAACAGACCAGGGGGAAATGAAATCTTTGCAGGATATATGTACAGAATTTCATATTGACCAATCAGACGAATTCGCATATTACCAGCTGAGACATTATGTTGCCTCTCTGCCCAAACAATCCCTGACTGCAGAGGTAGGGGACAGACTTACTGAATTATTGGGTCTGGAGGCCCAGCAAAGAAGTCCCATTGAGATACTTTCACTCTATCATAAGAGAATCATTACCGGACTTTGACTTTTCCAAAATAATTGCACAATGGAATACTGAACTGGGACTTAGTCTCCAGGAGGAGCAATTACACAGACAGTTGTTATCTGTGTCTAAGCTCACAGAGAACGTAGCCTGGCAAGAGATGCAGCTAAAATTTCTACTGAGGCTGTATATCTCACCGTATAGAGCCTGGAGAGCAACAATAGTGGACGTGGATTCCTGCCCAAAATGTGGGGCTTCCGGAGCGTACCTGGAGCACATGTTTTGGACATGCCCCAGGGTGCAAAAATTCTGGAAGGAAGTGGGACTGCAGGTATCTACCTGTTGGCGCACAAGATGGAAGATAGCCCCAGGACAATTATTTGAGTGTTTTGCCAGTGCAGAGTGTATGCCAGCAAAAATGAAAGCTTTTTTAAAGCGCACTGTTCTGATGGGTAAAAGAACAATATTACAGCTGTGGAGGAGTGCAGACAGTCCCTCCCTGGCACAGTGGCGTATAGCTATGATTCAGATGTGCTCATTGGAGAAACGGAAAATAAAAGACTTGGCATCCAACAAGGGGGACAGCTTCTGTGCCACTTGGGCACCCTTTTGGGACACGCTTACCCCTACTGCCCGAAGTCACATCCTGAACCTATGAGGGGGGGGAGGGTAAGGGAATGGATAGGTTGAGGTGGGTGGGTGGGCACGTTATTGGGAGGGGGGGAAAGGGGAAAAACAAGTTTAGACCTTAATAGAGATGTTGTTTGGTTCTGTAACATCATGGTTGGTCAACGCTGTACACAAAATCTTGTAACTCTGTTTAATTCTGTTCCAATAAAAATGAAAAGAAAAACAAATTTGACTGAATTCCTAGAAACATCTGTGGAATCAGAACGTGCCACTTTGCTAGTTTCCTTCGCTTTTGAAATGGACAAAATTAATGTATTGCGTTTATATTTTCGTCACATGAATGAAGTTTTCATGGGAAGGAAGATTAATATTTTTCCAGATTTGTCTAGGAATACTCAATTGAGAAGGAAGGAACTCCTGGCTTTTAAGCCGAGAGTCCTAGCCCTAGGGGCAACCTTCTTTATTACGTTCCCATGCAAATGTTTAATTTCCTATGAAACTAATAATTTCCTTTTCACAGATCCCATGAAACTTCAAGAATTTGTAATTGCTAAAGAGAGAATGAGAAGTTCCCTGTAGTAGTCAACCAGATTAATGCAGCTGTCTGATTGTATCTCTAGTTATCATTGACGCTCTAAGATAACTTATTAGTTATAGTTTACTTGTACTTTGTTTAAAATTTTCCTGATTCTTGGATCATATATTGTGGACAATATAAATTTAAAAGTTTTCTTCTAGGTATTTTGTCTATGTTAACTTTATATAATTTTCAGAGATTTCTGTTTTTTATGATCATTTGTTGATGTCATAAAATGATAATAACAATAAAGAGAAATTAAAAAAAAAAAAAAAAAGATCTTCCGACCATTTCAGTATGAGATGATTCATACTTTTGTGCGTTCCACTTTGCAGGAGCCTTTTATGAAAGAGTGATATTGATATAGCCTCTTCAGTAGGCATTTCATAAAGCTTATCTATCTTGCTGGGCACATCCACAGCAAGAAATTGTTTAGGGATCCCTGCAATATAGTGAGAGATCTGTTGATATGCAAAGGTATCCATCCATGTTATCTCTCCTAACCCCAAGGAATCTAACCGCTTAATATTTGCATGCAGTACTTTAAATGGGTCCTCATCAGAGAGTTGTACAAGGGCACTATCACCTCTTTTTTTCCTGCTGGTCATCCCTCTCTTTATGCACCCAAGCATCCTTCTGGTTTTGACTCTTGCCTTTTTTACCTGTTTGGCCGCCTTAAGGTAATGAGAGACAATTGCCCCCGTTTTTCTTTTGTACACAGAAGCACTTCACCCCCTATATTATACCGTTCCCTTGAATTTTTGTAACCTGCATTTCTTAGCATTACCTCTTAGTTGCCAATTATCAGATCATTCTTCAAGTTTTGCTAGAACCTTCCTCATGCCATCCACACCCTCCGTGTTGTCTACCCTATTACAGTTTGGTATTTTTCACAAAAGATAAACCTTACCAGACAGTCCTTCTACAATATCATTCGCAAAGATGTTAAAAAGGGCCGGCCCGGAGACCGATACCTGTAGTACATCACAGATAGCATCCCTTTCCTTAGAGCAAGCTATTCTGTCTCCTTTCATTCAACCAATTTTTAACCCAGTCAGCCACTTTAGGTCCCATACAGATGGCAATCAGTTTATTTATCAGTTGCCTCTGTGGAAGCATGTCAAATGCTTTGCTAAAATCCAAGTATACCACATCTGTCGTCCCTCCCACATCCAACTGTTTGATTACTCAGTCAAAGAAATCAATCAGATTTGTCTGACATAACCTGCCCCTAGTGAAACCATGCTGCCTCGGTTCCTGCAGTCCATTCGATTTGAGAAACCTCACGATACTCCACTTTAGAAGCGTTGCCATTAGTTTACTCACCACCGAGATCTTCCTCCTTCCACTCTTGTGCAGAGGGACCACATCCGCCCTTCTCCAGTCCTCCAGGACCACTCCAGACTCTGAAGCATTGTAGAGGTCAGACAGAACATCAAAGAGTTTCTTGTGTACCCTTGTATATATCCCATCAGGTCCCATCGCTTTGTCTACTTTTAGTTTATCTAGCAACTCATGAAAACATTCTTCTGAGAATCGGTCCTGGTCTATCACAGTCATCCCCCTTAGCATTTGTTTGCTGCAATCCTACCCCCAGCCTTTCATCCATGAGTACAGAACAGAAATAATTGTTAAGCAATTCTGCTTTATCCTTATCGGCTTCTACATATTCCTCCCCCTCAGCTTTGAGCCTCACAAAGCTATTTTGACACTTCCTCCTGACACTGACCTGTCTGAAAAAAGTCTTGTCCCCGGCTAATATTCTTTCCCTTACCTGGAAAGAGTATTAGCCTGGAGGAAAAGTCCATAGTCTGCTATTGAGACAGACATGGGGGAAGCCACTGCTTGCCCTGGGATTTGTAGTATGGAGTGTTGTCACGATTTGGGTTTCTACCAGGTACTTGTGATCTGGCTTGGCCACTGTTTGGAAAACAGGATACTGGGCTAGATGGACCATTGGTCTGGTCCAGTATGGCTACTCTTATGTTCTTATGTACCTTTTCAGCTTCTGCGTTTGAGAACCAGATAGGCCATCTTTTCCTGTACTTTTAAGTAATTTTCTAACATAAAGTTTAGTCGCCTTTAGAATAGCACCTTTCAGTTTTGCCCACTGCTATTCTGCTTCCTTCATCTGTTCCCATCCAACTAACTTTTCCTTAAGAAATTCCCCCATCTCTGCAAAGTTAGTACTTTTGAAGTGTAGGACCTTCAATCTTGAATATGTCCTCTCCTCATTTGTCTTAATATTGAACCATACCACTCAGTGATCACTAGATGCCAAATGATCTCCCACCATAACATTAGAAACAATTCCCCCATCTCGGCAAAGTTAGTTCTTTTGAAGTCTAGAACCTTTAATCTTGAATAAGCCCTCTCTTCCTTTGTCTTAATATTGAACCATACCATTCAGTGATCACTAGATGCCACCGTAACATCAGAAGCAATGTCCTAACAGTAGCAGCGATTGAAGGATCGACAAACGCAACAAGAGTTTGTCCTTCCTTGGATCGCTGCTGCTGTTTGATTGTCTGTTCTACTTTTTCCCCGTAGACTGTCTCCTATTTGTTTCTGCTCCGTTCCACCCCACCGATAAGTCTTCTAGTTTTGTCCTGTCCCACACAATTTCACCTTTCCCATGACTCTGCATTTAGATATATTGGTCCTAAACCGTGGAATAATTTACCACTCTACATCGGGAATCAGCCCTCACTCCCAGCCTTTAAACAAGCTTTGAAGATGCATCTTTTCTTTATCTGTTTTTCCACTGTTGCCTTTTTTCAGAACTGCTCATATACCTTCTCTAATGAGTAGGTCTTTGACGGTATATTAAGTGTGCAAAGATAAATTTTTAAAAAGTTAGAATCAATTCTTAAACAGGCCTTTGAGGTAGTAGTCTTGACGTAAGCATCAATTTGTGGCGTTTATACGTCCACAGCTTGTTTATGCTGGATTCAGTGTTCAGCGGACGTGTCTGAGGCAGAAGGCTCAAAAGAATCAGATTGTCTAGAGTCTGATATTGCCTATGTTGCTGATACCTTATATGATCTCATTAGAACCTTTGCTAGTTCTGTGGTAGTCTGTCATAGAACTAACTGACTTTTTGGATTCAAGAATTGGTCAACAGATGCAATTTCCAAAACACATCTCAGTAGGCTTCCTTTTAGAGAAAATTTGCTTTTTGTTGCAGATCTAGAAAATACTGTTAACGATCTCAGTGAGACAAGGCCTCCGTGGCTGCCTGAGGATAGGACCAAAGGTACTATTAGAGCATTACAAAGTTGAGCCAGCTTTCAAGACGCTAGATGTTACAGACCAAGACTATCTTTGGTTTCCCAACAATCTCAGCTCCAAAATAGATCTTTTTCCTGTTGCTTTAACTTCAAAAAGGGGTCCTAGAGTCAGAAGGCCGCAGGAACCTCTAGAGCTTCCCAGTGAGATCTGGCAGGCTCACTCCTCGATGGAGCAGTTAGGGGGGCAGCTTTCCATTTTCTTCAATATGTGGGCCCAAATCACTTCAAACTGGTGGATACTGGATGTTATGATTGAAGGTTACAAGTTAGAGTTTTTCTACCACCTAGCAGATGCATTTTTAGTTTCTCTGTGTTGGGTGCTAGTGAAAACGTTGGCTATATTACAGGGATTTCTGTCCCTGGGTACTGTTATCCCTGTACCCTTACAATAGTGGGGACATGGCAGATAATCAATTTATTTTCTAGTTCCAAAAAAAGGAAGGTACTTTTTTGTCCAAATCAGGATTTGAAGGAAGTAAACCAAGCTCTACAAATTTCTCATTTCAGAATGGAGATTCTACATTCAGTAATTTTGGCAGGTAGAGAAGAGTAATTTCTGATGACCATAGATCTCAAGCATATTTGCAAATTCTCATTTGGAAAGTGCACCAAAGGTTTTCCCACCCTGCAGATGGGTGGGAAAATGTGGGATACAAATGCAACAAATAAATATTTGCAATTCTAGATCAGTATTTCAAGCTCTTCCTTTTGGTCTAGCCACAGCTACTTGGGTGTTTTCAAAGGTGATTGTAATGGTCACTGCAGTCTTATGTAGAAAGAGTGTTTTGATTCATCCACGTCTCGATGACTAGCCGATAAGAGTGAAATCAGAACAGGTATTTTGTTGTTTCTAGAGTGTTGATGCATTATTTAGAGATTTCTAATGAATTTTTGCTGGTATGACCACTTCTTTATGCTTTTTGGTGGCTCTTAACAAAGTAAGGGGGTCACGAAGGCAACTATTGGTTGTTGACTGAGAAAGCGTTTGTTAAAGATTAAGAAGTTCTTTTTGCTCTGAGGGCATATTTTCCCAGGGGTATGACTGCTACCTTTGTTGCATTCTTTTACTATTTATTTATTTGAACATTTCTAAATTGCACTATCCAATTATCCTCGGCAGTATACATCTGGAATATGCACAGTGAAAGACACAAAATTCATAGCAGAATACGCACAACAGAGAAACACTACATGAACTCATCTTCACCCAGGCTAATATCTTGCGGCTGTAAATAAACTGCTCAGTTAGACTGAAAAGGCCTGAGCAAGTTTTATAGGTTGGATATCTGTCTAGGGAGGGGACTATATTTGTAGCCAGAGTTCTGTCAGCTGCAATCTCCACTTCCACCCTTCGTAAGGATTGCTTTGTTACATCCCATAAGTGCTGGACTGGTTTGGTTAGGATATACAGTTGTATTTTTCAGGTGCTGATTTATTGTGTATATTGTTAAATAGTTCTGTAGGTTCTGTGGTTTCTTTTTGGTTTCTCTGAGGTAGCATTCTCTTTCTTGAAGCCTGAAATTTGTTTCTTTCAGTTTCATGGTTAAGTTTTTCTGTGCTCTGGTTTTTTAGTTCCATATATGCTTTGATAAATAAATACTGATAAGTTTTTATACTGTTGAGCTCACAGCTCATTAGTATCTGTCTCCATCTGCTGGCTGATGGGCAAAACCCATGCTTTCTGGACTGGTCTGATTGAACTGAAAGAAAGAGGGTTAGCAGGTACAACCAATTTTTTCCTTTCTTGCCCTCTTGGAGCTAATTTCATCTTCTTCATAGATCTGTAAGTTAGAATTGTAGTGCCAGAAAGATCAGACTCCCTGTAATAGGTAAAGTGTATGGAACAGCTTTCCTTATATTAAAATTTAAAAAAAAACTAGATTACTAAACACATCTATACAGAACAGATTATGTTTCAAATCATATTTATTGATATTGGTAAGCAACAACTTTCCACAGCAATAAACTTGCAATACTATATACTCTCCTCTCCCACGCTTCCCCAATCCTTCCCCCTTCCCCTCTCCCAATTTCAAGAAGCATTATAAATCCGTTACCAATCAATGCCATAAACTTGACAGTAGCTACAAGTTCAATAAATGTCCTCTAGCTGCAGGTGTAAGGGTCTCCCAAAAGGGGGGGACCACCACTGCTGAAAGCGCGAGACCCTGGCGGGGGTAGAGCCGCTGACCTCCAGCCTCTCGAGTCACATCAAGAGCAGCATCTGTCCATGCCAATATTGTACTGATGGGGTGTGACTAGTGAGCCACCTTGACAGAATTGTTTTCTTGGCCATGATTATAGCCCATGTAACAATGTCTCTGAACCCTTGGGGAGCAGGCAACTGCAGTCGGGGCTGTCCGAACAACAGCATTGTGTCATAATGCCACCCAGCTGACCAAATAGTTGAAATCTGTTTTAGGAGCTTTTTCCACAAAAGCGATGTGCTTGGGCAGTTCCAGAACATATGTCCCAGGGTTGCACTCACTGCTCCACACTTTATACAAGCTCCATCCGGTGACAATCCCATGTGAAAGGCTTGTCACGGAGAAATATGCACGCGCAAAGCAAACTTATATTGGAGTTCCCAATGAGTCGTGATAATGGAACACTTATTTAGGCCTAAAACATGTGCCTTAAACTGTACTACTGTCAGCACAATACCCAGATCTTCATAGCTCAGCAAGTCTAGCAAAGTCCAACTCAGGTTCTGTATCTGTAATGTTTCTATGATGGAACGGCAACGGCACCTACTGTTGTGCACCCAGCGAAAATGCAGTAGCTGACTCCTCCTGGATATCCTCAAGGATTCCCAAGGCAGGCTGGTAATATAATGCCTCAATTGGTAATAATGTAAAAGGTCTGTCGGTAATAAAGAAAACTGTTGTTGCAAGTCGGCAAATGTTTTTATCCACCCTTGCTCCGTTAAAGCATGCACCAAGTAAATCAGGCCCTTTCGAAGCCATCTTCAAACACACTATAGATTCTTCCAGTAGGAAAGTCCAGGTTACAGCAAATGGGTAAAAATGGCGTAGCTTTAAATGAAAAATGATGATGGCGGCAGATCCAGCGCCAAACCGCTCTAGCTGTTGGGAGAATGAAAGTGGTGCGTAGCACTAGTGGCGTTCCTCCACCCGCTATATGTAGTAAATAGCTGAAATGTACCTCTTGAGACAAATTAGTCTCGATCGCCGTAGCTGAGAAATCTTGTGTAGAACGAAACCAATCGTTGATGTGCCTCATGCCATTCGCTATGGTTAAGTGTCGCAAGCTTAAGAATCCCAATCCTCCATATTCCACTGGTATCTGTAAAATTGACAGCGGTAGTCTAGCTCTCTTCCCCCGCCAGAGAAATCTTTGTAGCATTCGATTTAATTTTCTTTCATCCTTACTGGTAAGATATAATGGTAGAATTTGAAAAATATACAGCCAGCAGGGAACAATCATCATATTGTATAGGGCCATTCGCCCCAAAAGTGAGAGCGGGTATGCCTGCCACATTTGCAGTCTTATACATGTTTCAGAAAGCAATTTAGTAACATTCTTTGCATATAATTGATACAAATCATTTGGAATATAAACTCCCAAATATTTAAGAGCATCTGCCGCCCACACCAAGGGGAGGGTACCCTTCCAACAAGAATTGTCTCCCATTAGAACAGATAGGGCCCGGGATTTCTGAAGATTTAACTTAAAACCTGAAAATTGACTGATTTGGTCAATTATCTGCAGTAATACAGGCAGTAAGTGGTCAGGATCTCTTGTTATTACCAGTAAATCATCCGCAAATGCCAAAGCTTTAATTACTTCACCTCCACCCCCAGCACCACTTCCTCCATCCCCAGGATTCGCAACAGTGGCTCCATAGAAAGAACAAACAATAGGGGAGACAGTGGGCATCCCTGGCACATGCTCCGACGAACTAGAAAGGTGGGTGTTCGCACCCCATTGACAAGCAATGAGGCCTCAGACTCCGCATATAGGGCTTGCACTGCATTGTAAAACCAACCCTGAAATCCCATAAAACTCATATCAAAAAGGTAGTCCCAGACTACCTTATCAAAAGCCTTTTCGGCATCCAAACTTAATACTAGGGCTGACGTACTATTCTGTTGGCAACTCGCCATGGCCAGCAGCAAACGACGAACGTTACTACCAGCCTAGCGGTGCCAAACAAATCCCACCTGTTCCCCATTAATCAGGTGGGGTAACAATCTAGCCAATCAGTCCGCTAGCACCCTTGCTAATATCTTAATGTCTACATTCAACAGCGAGCGTGGGCGATAAGAATCCGCCTGATCACCCGGTCTCCCCAGCTTTGGTATCCATGATATCAGGGCTGTATTGGAATAAAGTGGAAAGTCCCTGGCGTCAATCACTTGTTCATAATAAGCCTGAAGTGGACCCAAAAATGAAGAAGGCAATAACTTGTAAAACTCTCCCGTGTATCCATCTGGGCCAGGAGCTGAAAACAGGGCTAGGTTTTTAACAACCTCCTGAAGCTCTTTTCCAGTAATGGGGTTATTTAACTCCTCTACTTCCTGGGGACTAAGATGGAGTAGTCCCACTCGTGTCAAATTGTTATGCAAAGAGAGGGAGGGCGATTTTGCAAGAGCTTCATACAACTTAGTAAAGTAGCAGGTGAAAATCTGCACTCTCTCTTTGCTCTTATTTCACATAGAACCGGTATGATCCTTTATATCCGTTATCGTTCTACACGTTCCCCAGGACTTAACAAGTACTAATAAGGGTCCCGCTCTATCCCCAAACCTCTAAAGTCTGTATTTAGAGTAAAGGAGGGATCGGGTGGCATGCTTATGGAGAAGAGAGTTGAGAGCTACCTGCGTAGCATGCAGCTGCTCCCGCGTTTCAACACTTGGCGCGCGTATATACCTTTTCTTTGCCTTTTGTAGTTTTAACTCTTAACTGTAGTATCACTCTAGAAATCTTCAGGTGACGAGCATGGACAATCGCAATTATGCCTCCTCTCAGAACAGCCTTGGCTGTCATCCAAAAAAGGGTACGTTTCTCCTGATGCTGCTCATTAAAGCGCACAAAATCATCCCACTTCTGGTGTAAATACTTAGCGAATTCTAGATTATGATATAGGTACGCTGGGAACCACCACCCTGTCCTGATCTTATAATACTCAGCAGCTTCTATATCCACCCACACTAGGGCATGGTCTGAAACCTCCTCAGGGCCTATTCCAGTAGACACCACCAAAGGGAAAACATTCCGATCCACTAATATATAATCAGTGCGGGAGAGAGTGCCATGTGCTCTTGAAATATGAGTATAGTTTCTCTCACCCGGGTGAAGAGATCGCCAAGCATCAATTAAGCTAAGTGTACGCATAAAGGATGGGAGAGCTTGCGTTCTTCCAGTTTGCCTGTTGTTGCCTCTCCCGCGTCCTACACCGCCAACACTCTTTATTCCAGCTCTCCTGTACGGCGAATAGTGTCTTCCAGCAATCCTTCTAGGCTGGAAATCTTCGTGGAGAGCTGATTTAATTGCGGTTCCATTGCTGTCTTTACTGCTTCGGTAAGTTGATGCAGCTGCGGTATAGTAAAAAGCGGCGGGGTTGACGTCGGGCTCGCCACCATCTTGGAATCGCCAACTCCTCGCAGCTTCTCTTGCTCCTTTTTACTAGCATTCCCGGGCATTGCCACTGCAGTCCGCACCACAAAGTCGTCCATACACAAAGGTTATAATTACCGCCAAGTGGGTCTCAAGAGTCTACCATGGTCAGGCGCGGCCAGGCGGGGGAAGAGCCCCGGAGGAGAACTGGCACACATCCACGCTCCTCAAGGCATCACGTGATCTCACAGAACAGATTATGTTGTTGTTGAACGGGCAGAAGCAAATCTAACACGACAACACAGAAGACGTAAATACAATTGCAGATGAGACTATAGTGCAAATGTGCCACCAAATTGGCAGGTGCCAAACAATAGAATTTATGACATGTACAAATATGTTAAAAGGTCAAATCAAAATTACATAGATATAACTAAACTCTCATATAAAACAGTTTAATGGGAGTCATCGCATAAAAAACAGACTAGTGAAGTAAACAAACTAATTACATTTTTAGCTCAGATGCCTACATCAGGAACGTGTAGGACATTTAGGATCAATGTAACTCAGAAAGGAGACACCTTAAGGGTCATGAAGGCTATTCTTAGTATGAAACCACTGACAATCACAGGAGGACTAATGTCTACCAAATGTTATAGACCGGTTTTTGCGGGGGAACATCGGCAGTTGAAATGCAAAATGTCTTTGGTTATGGTTTTCTCACCTTCTTGTGAATGTAGCTTTTTTGTTGTCAGTCAAAATAATAAAAACTTATCAATATATTAGTGCTGTTTATGTTTATTAGTAGATTTTATATACCGCTGTCTCAAAAGAGGTCACAGCGGTTTAACAAAAAATGTATAAACATAAAGCAAGAAAGGAACTTCTATTAAGAGAGGAAAAAAAACATTTATCCAAGAACCAAACATACCTCAACACAGTGCAGAACAAGCACAAACAACAGTATCTTAAGGTAAAGGTACATAGAGTACTACTACCTTCAAAGGCAATGAGCTGCCCCATGTTGGAGCCCAACATAGCGAGTCAGATGGTATCGGTCAAGCATTAGTCAAGTTGGGCTGAAAGCTAGTTAAAAGAAATAAGTTTTAAGGAGTGTCTTAAATTTGGGAGAGAGAATGGAGTGGAGGGTGGGGGAGGAGGCCCTTCCATAGTTTAGGTGCCAAGAAGAAAAAAGCAGAGAGTCTAGTAGTAGATTCATAAAGGGCCATCTTGGAAGGACAAGTTTGTGGGAATCCAAAGAACACAGAGGACATTGATTATTCAAAGTTAACTAGAGGACATGAAATGAGATTGAAGGGGGGCAGACTCAAAAATGTCAAGAAGTATTTTTTCACGGAGAGAGTGGTGGATGCTTGGAATGCCCTCCCGTGGGAGGTGGTGGAGATGAAAATGATTTTTTTTTTTTTTTTGTTCAATCATTTTTATTAATTTTTAAATAACAAAAAGAAAGGAAATTAAGTACCAGAGACTTAATAATAGTTTAACAAGTTTGATTATGTACACTGACTTGTAGAAGAATTATAGACATTGTTTACATCAACTCTAGGATCCCTGATTCTGTTTCATTACAGGTATTGTATATCTATAGGAATAAGCATATTACTAAATGTTAGAGGTGGAGATAAGAAATTATATATATATATGTAATTAGTACCCATTTATATTTGCATAGATTATAATAATTAATATTAACTGGATGAGTAATCGAGTATAGGAGACCAGGTTTTATTGAATGCTAAAAGGGAGCCGCATTTCTCTGCAGCAGCTTTTTCATATTTAGCGTAAAGACATACTGTATTCCACCACATATCATAAGATAACTTCGTAAAGTCCTTCCAATTTTGACATATCAGTTTTAAAGCAACTTGAATCAATATAAGTAATAATTTGGCTATTTGAGGTTGTATTACCGTTTCTAAACCAAATTCTCCCGTGATTATGATTTTGTATGTTAGAGAGATCTTAAAATCTAGAATATGGGAAATAGTGTCCTCTATACGAGACCAATACTCATCCAGTATAGGACAATGGTAAATTAAGTGGTCTAAAGTACCTACATGGTTGTTACAAGACCAGCATCTATTTGAGACTTCTTTAGATATTTTGGAAAGTTTGTAAGGTGTCCACATAGCTCTATGCAAGATGAAAATAACGGAATTCAAACATGCATGGGATAAACATAAAGGAATCCTGTTCTGAAGGAATGGATCCTCAGAAGCTTAGCGGAGATTGGGTGGCAGAGCCAGTGGTGGGAGGCGGGGCTAGTGCTGGGCAGACTTCTACGGTCTGTGCCCTGAAAATGGCAGATACAAATCAAGGTCAGGTATACACAAAAAGTAGCACATATGAGTTTATCTTGTTGGGCAGACTGGATGGACCGTAAGGTCTTTCTCTGCCGTCATCTACTATATTAGTATGTAACTATTGTGATTAACGCTAAAATTTTCATAACAATTAAAATTATTAATGCCACTAACGTAATAGGTACTCTCTGGGTCCATATAAAATGCTGACCACCATGGTCTGAAATGAGCATCTACCTTCCTCCCAAAGCCACCCCAAAAGCTCTGTCTTTCAAAAGAACTGCTCTTCCCCAAAAAAACCCTGTAAGGGAGTATATATAACAATGCCCCTCACCCTTAAGAATGATCCTCAGGTACTGCGAGCCACCTTAAAACCCTTAGCCTCACCAAGGGAGGAGGTGAGACAGGAGGGGTGGAGCTGAAACCAGGAACTACAAAAAGCAGGGCCAGAATGTGGTTAATAGGACCAAGGGGGAAGCAGCGAAGACCTACTGCATATGTCCATCATGTACTACTATTTAGCATTTCTATAGCGCTACAAGGCGTACGAAGCGCTGCACAAACATAGAAGAAAGACAGTCCCTGCTCAAAGAGCTTACAATCTAATAGACAAGAAATAAAGTAATCAAATCAATTAATGTGTACAGGATGGAGGAGAGGAGGGTAGGTGGAGGCAAGTGGTTACGAGTCAAAAGCAATGTACCTGTGGAAAGGAACTAACAGTCAGGTAGGCCAAGTTGAACTTGGACCTTGTAGCTTTACGTGTTGGATCTGGCCTGAGGCAGGCTGGCTGGTGAAGTACTGTATTGATTACTACTACTTATCATTTCTATAGCACTACTAGACGTATGCAGTGCTGTACACTTGAGCATGAAGAGACAGTCCCTGCTCGATAGAGCTTACAATCTAATCAGGACAGACAGAACAAATAAGGGAAATAATTAAGTTGGGAATGATAAAACAGACATGGGTACTGAACAAGTGAATAGGAGTTAGGAATTAAAAACAGCCTCAAAATGGTGGACATTTAGCCTAGATTTGAAGACGACCAGAGATGGAGCTTGACTTACTGACTCAGGAAGTCTATTCTAGGCATAAGGTGCAGCAAGATAAAAGGAACGGAATCTCGAGTTGGCCGTGTAGAAGAAGGGTACTGATATGAGAGATTTACCCAATGAATGTTGTTCCAGGGGAGGAGTGCAGGGAGAGATAAGAGTGGAGAGGTACTGAGGAGCTGCAGAGTGAATGCACTTGTAAGTCAATAAGAGGAGTTTGAACTGTATGCGAAAACAGATAGGGAGCCAATGAAGTGATTTGAGGAGAGGCTAATATGAGCATAGAGACACTTGCGGAATATAAGTCATGCAGCAGAATTTTGAACAGATTGAATGGAAGAGAGATTGCTTAGTGGGAAACCTGTGAGAAGCAAGTTGGCAGTAGTCTTAAGCGAGAGGTGATAAGTGTGTGGGTAAGGGTTTTGCGAGCAAGGCCAGAGTCAAGAGAAAGCATTGCCTTACTAAGAGAGTGTAGTGCATGCAGTGATCCTGCAGGAGCAAGCCACGGAGAACATTATGTTCAAAGACTAGTTTTGCATTTAATTTCTCCTTTCCCTGTGAACTGAACAGGACCTCCTTTCCCAACACCTTTAATAAGCATTAATTTTGCTCACCCTAACCTGCTGCGTGGTGTCACTTTATCCGGGCCCGAGCCTGCCCTCACTCAGGTTATCACACCCTCTGTTCCCCAAAAAAAGCATCCATCCTCTCCCAGAGAGTCCCTGTAGACCCCCCTATGCCTACTTTGCCCTAGCTATCTATCATAAGAATAGCCGTACTGGGTCAGACCAATGGTCCGTCTATCCCAGTATCCTGCTTCCAACAGTGGCCAATTCAGGTCACAAGTACCTGGCATAAACCCAATTAGTAGCAACATTCCATTCTACCAATTTCGGGGCAAGCAGTGGCTTTCCCCATTTCCATCTCAATAACAGACTATGGACTTTTCTTCCAGGAACTTGTCCAAACCCTTTTTTAAACCCAGATACACTAACTGCTGTTACACATCAACTTGTTGGGCAGACTGGATGGACCGTGCGGGTCTTTTTCTGCCGTCATCTACTATGTTACTATGTATGTTACTATTTGACAGTGAGTTCCAAAACTTAATTATTCTTTGAGTGAAAAAATATTTCTTCCTATTTGTTTTAAAAGTATTTCCATGTAATTTCATCGAATGTCCCCTGGTCTTTGTACTTTTTGAAGAGTGAAAAATCGATTCATTTCTACCCGTTCTACACAACTCAGGATTTTATAGACCTCACTTATTTAAATTTCTTCTGCCATTTGGCTCAGTGCATCTTCCAAATTCACTGAGATTTCTTTCAGTTCCTCCGCATCATCACCCTTGAAAACCATTTCCGGTACAGACAGATCTTTTGCATCTTCTTCCGTAAATACAGAAGCAAAGAATTCATTGAGTTTCTCTGCTATGGCCTTCTCCGTGCGTGGCCCTTTTGCTCCTTCGTGATCTAACTGTCCCACGAATTCCCTCCAGGCTTTCTGCTTATGATGTACCTGAAAATGTTGTTGCTGCAAAGGCTAAAACTCACAGTAAGTTTCTCTTCATGTTCTCATTTAGCCTTCTTTATTAATGCTTTGCATCTGACTTGCCAGTGCTTCTGTTGCTTCTTATTTTCTTCATTTGGGTCCTTTTTCCATTCTTTGAAGGACAATCTTTAGGCTGTAATGGCCTCTTTTACTTCACCTTCTAACCATGCTGGTTGTTGTTTTCTCTTCTTTCCACCTTTGCAAATACATGGAATTTCTCTGGACTGGGCTTCCAGGATGGTATTTTTGAATAACGCCCACGCCTGATTTAGTGTCCTAACCTTTGTAGCCGATCCTTTTAGTTTCTTTTTTACCATTTTCCTCATTTTATTATAGTCACCCTTTTGAAAATTAAATGCAGCTACAGTACTGTCCATTGCCCCAGGTACAAAAAATGTAGATTGAGCCCTCTAGTGACAGAGAAAGTACCTGTATATAATGTGTACAGCGGTGCGTACATCTAGTAGCGCTATACACGTGATTAGTAGTAGTAGAATACATTTTTCTGTATTTCCCCTTCATGTAGAACAACATGAGATATCAGCTCAAATTTGATCTTGTTATGATCACCGTTTCCCAGCGGATCCAACACCTTTACCTCTCATACCATACCCTGCATTCCAGTAAGGATAGATCTAAATAGCTCCCCGTCTTGTCGATTCTTGGACCAGTTGCTTCAAGAAGAAGTTATTTATTTCATCTAGAAATGTTACCTCCCTAGTACTCCAAGATGTGTCATTTATCCAGTCAATACTGGGCTAACTGAAATCACCCGGTGTTGCCTAATTTGCCAGCATTCCTAATTTCTGTAAACATTTTTTCATCTGTTTGTTCATTCTGTCCTGGTGGACGGTAGCTAATGCTCAACTGATCATATTATCTTCTTCACGTCAAATATCTATATATTTATGTGGAGGAAAATACTTCAGTAATTGTAACCTTGTAAGTTTAATAGCTATATTTAAAGGTTACTGAATTTTTCATCATCAGTCTAAAAATCTCCACCTCCTTTATTTTATCTCTAATTTTCTTCATCAATTATTGTGTAAATAATATTCCAATAATAGTATTGATAGTAGTGCTTCTTAACATCAATAAAATTTCACTCATCTAACTTCAACCCAGTTCAATATTAATAATAGTAGTGGTATTTCTTGATGACACTGAAAACCTAACGTATCTCAGCTGGGCTTACAAAGTACTGTTACAATCACTGAAGTCTTTTCCCCCACATAAATTTTAGTTATTTGAAGTAAAGAAGATATTATGATCAGTTGAACAGTAATATAGTTTGGAGAGTAATATTAGACAATTTAAACATGCTAATTAGCCAGTGTGGATTTGTATCTGGCAGAGGGTTATACAGCCCTACCAGTATATTCTTTCCTTTCACACATGGAATTTCTGTCCACAAGGTTACATAAGTAATGTCACACTGGGAAAAGACCAAGGGTCCATCGAGCCCAGCATCCTGTCCACGACAGTGGCCAATCCAGCCAAGGGCACCTGGCAAGCTTCCCAAACGTACAAACATTCTATACATGTTATTCCTGGAATTGTGGATTTCTTCCAAGTCCATTTAGTAGCGGTTTATGGACTTGTCCTTTAGGAAACCGTCTAACCCCTTTTTAAACTCTGCCAAGCTAACCGCCTTCACCACGTTCTCCGGCAACGAATTCCAGAGTTTAATTATGCATTGGGTGAAGAGAGAGGGATTTGAACTTATGCTTTTTAGTAGTAGATCGAGGCAGGATAAATTGGTACAGGATGTATTTCCCTGCTCCTGAAGAGTATCCAATCTAAGTTTGTGCCTCTAAAATTTGTTGTCAGAGGATATCATAAAAGCTGTTAGTGTAACTGGGTTTTAAAATCTTTAGCCAAGTTCCTGGAGAAAAAGTCCATGAACAGTTGCAACTAGTTCAGAATACATCTATCCATCTTTTACCTCATGCCATATGACAGCACTCTCTTGACAGAACCATTGGCTTCCTATCAGCCATAGAATGAAATCAAAGTTCTGATGGTTGCATATAGGGCCATGAAGACCAGGCAGCTGGCACCACTTTTTGATGTACTTGACCCTCTTATCTGTACTCATCTCCATTCTAATAATGACAAACTTCTAACAATACCGCTTCTGTCACAGGCTTGCTGGGTTGCCACCAGAAAGTTCCCCGGTGGAACTGTCTTCTCAGTTATGCTCATTTGGAACCTGCTTTGCCACGGTTCATATCTGCCCTAAGAACTTATTTCTTTGGCCAGGTGTTGGGGGAGAGCTGGTCCTGGTGTGAATCCATGAATCAGTGGCAATGTCCTCTCTGTCTTTTCTTTCTTGCTAATTACAGTTTTGCCTATTGTAAACAGCTTTGATGTGTTTATGAATTGGAGTATATCAAATATGAGTTTTGAAGTATAAACCATTATTAACCAGGAAGACTTGGGGAAAGACATTGCTTTATCCCTTGCAGTAAACAGCATGGAATCTACTTTTGAGCATCCTTCCAAATACTTGTGACCTTTATTGGCCACTTCAGCTGACCCAATAGGGCAGTTTATGTTCTTATGCAGTAAAAGGCTAAAAATGTTAGTTTAAGGTCTCAAACAAATGTTACTGAGAAACACTGTATGCTGTTGTCATCAGCATATCCTTCTCGGAAAGTGAAATTAAATACCCCTTCTAGACAAACATTGATGGCAATCCGCATGTGGCTATCCCAGCTGTCTCTTTTGCCTAATGAATTGTTTTACATGCTAGGCCTGGGTATTGTTTAGCACAAGCTGCTACCGTTGGGGATCAGCTGAACTCTGGGAAGAACTAATATTAGTGATGTAAATGAGCTATGAATGCTCACCTGGGACTGACATTCTCCTTCTAAGCTCTTAACACGTGTTGTGTGCCATCCTAGTTAGGGGTGTAAGTGATTTCAAATGATTTGTGTGATGCATTTCATTATTTTTGGCCGTTTTATGATTGTGCTAACTTGCTAAGACAATGGGTTTCTATATTCTCCTTCCAAGGTTAATGCAGGGTCTTTCAGTGAGAGATGTTGGACAGTATCCTTACCTGAATTATCTGCACAGCAGAGATCACATCTTATTATACCAAATGGATTTTCTGTTTCTGTGTAGAGAACGTATTCCTTCCACCTTTGCACATGTCCTCATTATTATAGGAAGGCCATGCAGCCTTATGTTATAAGGACATAAAAAGTGTAGTGGTTCATTTTTGGCATTTGTATGTTCTACTTTATGTAATCAATAAACATATATTATAGGGAAAAAAGTGCAGTGGTGGGTCTTACCACTGGTTCATGGAGCCCAGTATTCTGTCTCCAGCACATTCCTTTCCCTTTTCCTCTCTTCCAGATATAAGACGTAGCAATCTTAGTCATCCATTACTCAGAGTCATTACTTCCAGATATCGTCCATCTTCAAGTTTGTCTCAGTAGAATATCTGCCTGGCTACAAGAGAACTGGTTGGTCCTTAACCCATCTAAGACCACCATTTGCTGAATCACAGACTGTAAAACAAGTCTGGCGCTTGTACCCTTACTCCAGGGTTCTCCTGTTGAAATAGTTACATAGTTTAAGTATTTGTGGGTTATCTTGGATCAAGAGCTGTCATTCACCCCACAGGTGTCGGTACTAGTATGGTCCTGCTTCATGGCATTATGAGTGGAGGACTGGCTTAATGGTTAGTACGGCAGACTTTGATCCCAGCATCCTGGGTTTGATTCCCACTGCAGCTCCTTATGACCCTGGGCAAGTTACTTGACCCTCCATTGCCTCAGGTACATAAACCAAGATTGTGAGCCCTCTAGGGATGGAGATAGTACCTTCTTATAATTAGATTGTAAGCCACATTGAACCTGAACTCTGGGATAATGCAGGATACAAATGTCATAATAAATAAAATGACACCACTTTCTGGATAAGAATTTCTATATGGTACTCTTATATTGCTCTTGGATTACTGTAATGCCATTGATTACAGTCTTACATAAGTACTTCGTCGCCACCTACAATCAGTTCAAAATACCGCCCTAAGGATTGTCACACATGCTAGAAAATATGATACATCTGTCCCCTCTTCATCTGGAACCACTGTCTCCCACTGTCTCATTGTCTACAACTCATAAAACCTTATACACAGTTTAGTAAGATTGGACTTCACAAGGCAGTCTGCCTTTCACTGCACGGCACTGCGTCCAGTAACTCTTCACCTTGAACTCTTGTTTCCCGAATTAAAGGCCGCACTTAAAACTGATTTGTTTGTCCACCTTTGGTGAGGCTGCAGTATGCAATGTGAGCTCTGGACATCTAAAGACTCCATTCTGCCCTGGATGAATGACTGCCAACTGTTGGCTTTACTTTTAGTTTTTAGACTGCATTCTTTAGTATGAATGCTGCTTTTCATTTTATTTCTGTATTCTGTATGATATTAGAGATCCTTCTTAACTGATTTTAGTTTGTAAACTGCTTTGCTATGTGCCTACCTAATAAATGTTAATGAACCTGTCCCAACCTTTTGTTAAACCCAGCTATACTATTCATTATGACTAAATCCTCTAGGAACAAATTCCACAGCTTAATTGTGCATTGATAAAACAAATTTAAGAAGGTTGTTTTTTTTTTTTTAATCTGCCACTAAATAACTTAATGGAGTGTTCTAAATTTCTGGTACTATTTGAAATAGTAATGAGTAGCACGAACTGTGAAGTCTTATAAATTATCATTCCCTGGTAAACTGTTACAGGTTCTCTGTCATAGCATCTCTATTCTGAAAAGCCCTTTTATCATTTTGGTTGCACTTCTTTTTACATTTTCTAGTTCTAATTATGCCTTTTTTGGAATAAAGGGGCTGATAACGAAGGCTACTCTGAGCCTAACCACACGGTTACCACAGGTTGTATGCCCATGTTAGTTTCCAAGTAGTGCAGAGGGGTTGAGTGTGGGTAGGGGCTGGCTTTAGAGCAAACAGGGCAGCTGCCCTGATCCCCACAGCTCCAGGGGGCCCCACGGTCCAGGCATCTCTTCCCTTTCTCCCTACCTTTCTCCTCCTCCATTCCCCACACCTTCCAATCTTCTTTAAAAACTTATTTGGCTCAGGAGCCATTCTCACAAGCTGCCCCACAGCTTTCTTTCTCTGCCGCAATTTCCCGTTTCTGCCTGGGCGGATCGCGGCAGAGAAGGAGAGCTTCGGAGCAGCCAGAGGCAGCTTGTGAGGATGGTTGCTGCACCAGAGCCCCTTTGAGAAGAGAAATACATTTTTAAAGAAGAGTGCAAGGTGAGGGGAAGGGAGGGAGACGGACTGTGGTGGGGAGAAGTGTGAGAGATGCCCGGACCATATAGCAGCAATGCAGGTGGGGAGATTGGGGGAGGGGAAAAGAGAGGGATCAGGGGCCCCCTCAATTTCTGCCCTGGGCCCCAACATGTCTAAAACCGGCCCTGAGCGTGGGTGTTAACTCATGCAGCAGACATGGCCAACACTCCATTAAAATAGATAGTAATGAGCCCATTAAGCATTCCACTACAGTGCATGGAAGGAAATTGTGGATTTTTAACATGCACACAACATGAAACATTTTTCACTAGCACCAGGACAGTGAAAAAGGGTTGGTGAACTGTAAAAAAAAAAATCCCAAGGTCTAGGGCACCCTCCCCAGTACTTTAAAAAAAATCCCTGGTGCCTAGTGGCACCCTACCGCCACCATGCATACCATAAGAGGTAGGAAATTAGTTATTACATATTATTTTTTATCACAGAAATTTTAATCTGGGCTGATCATAAATTCATAATAAATCTATTGTCAACATCAAAAAACTTTTACATATTCTGGGAATATAGGATGTTTCCCCTTACAGCTTGCCATACCAAAAAAAAAAAAAAAAAAACACATTCTTGTGTCACCTCAGTAACACTCCAGCCAAGGAGCGCACGGGAGCGCGTGGTCGCGATCACACACGTTCAAGTGTCTAATCGAGCGCCGTGACGGCGGAGACGTCGGAGGAGTAAGTAAGGAGAAATGAGGGCACCATTGAGGACAATCTCCGCAGAACTGGGGCACGACGATGAAAGACCTGCACATTCCGACCATCCAGCTTTGAACTACCTCTACTGGCTCAACTGGCACAACTGCCCGGCATTAAAGCCACCTCTCCATCAGACTTCTACCTCCAATCACTGAAACAACTCTACCTCTCAGATCCATGGGAAAAATATCTGAATATCTAATTGTGAGTAAATTCATCATTTTTAACCAATTAACCCGTTCACCAATATTATAGGGCCTCAAAGTCACTTCAGACCTCCATAGATACCATCCTAAGAACAAAGCCCAACAACATAACCATCAAACGCGGTCATCCAGCAGCCCAATGCGAACCAACACCACAATGAACACCGTCAAATTGCTCCTAATAATTTACTCCTTATTCCCGATCCACCATACGCTAACCACCCCTCTCACAGAAACCATCATACCTACAATATACAATTTCAATAGACTGTCCAGACACAATACATCCCACCAAAATAATGGAAGACTTCCAATACGCGGACAAAATCAACACAAAGGAAAGAAAGGTCATAACAAACCCATACTACAAGAGAATAGACAACTAACAAAAATCAACACAACTTCGAACATAGCTGACCCCTACCAAAAAATTCAAGTGGGATACATAAACGCCAGATCAGTAGTTAACAAAGCAACAATAATAACAGGTTGGATCACGTCAGACAACTTTGACCTACTATTCATTAGTGAAACCTGGATCCACGATCAAAAGGACCCCATAATTCTAGATCTATACCCCCCCAGGTTACAAAATCACTCACTGGACCAGAAAAGAAAAAAAGAGGCCGAGGCATAGCACTAATCCACAGATCCCACTTCACCGTAGTAACCGTAGCCGAGTCCATAACACCCCAACTTGAAATCGCCTCAGAATCCACCATACAACCTTGCTTGACCACCTAAACTGTGTCTTGTTTTACAGACCACCAGGTAACTGGTACGAATGCCAATCACACTTCATGGATTTCATATCAAACACCTGTGTATCTAACTCCAGTCTACTTATAATAGGTGACATAAACCTACACCTAGAAGACCCTAATTCTACCAATGCCCGTGAATGCAAGGAATTCCTCCAGTTATGGAGCCTTAATTGGCCACATATGCAAGCAAATCATGTCAGAGGGCACACACTTGACCTTATCACACACAAATTGTCTTCAGACCTGAACCTAATACTATCAGATGCAAAATGGACAGACACACCATGGTCAGACCACCACAAATTAAACCTATCCCTACAATGGCGAAAAAAGGCTCATACCATACACAAGAACGCACAACCTACACCACAAGAAGCCAAGTAGACTCTGTAATATTCTGGCAACAGATATACAATAACGAATGGACAGCACAATTGGACTCAATACACTATCTCCTAGATTGGGATAACAGATGCAGAAGCATATTGGACGAAATAGCACCACTACAAACAAGAACCTTCCGAAGACACAACTCGATACCATGGTATAATGAAGAACTGAAAAAACTAAAAACACAAGCTAGGAGGCTTGAACGAGCATGGGAAAAAATAAAATATGTACACACACTCAATGCATGGAAACAAATGCAAAGGAAATACAAATTTGCAATAAGACAAACCAAAAGGTCTTACTATAAAACCAAAATAGGACCAGACTACAAAGACACGAATAAACTATACCAACTCATGAATAAATTACTAGATACCACATTGGTTACCACAACCAACACAAACACCCCACCTGCAGACAAACTTGCTAAATACTTCAACAAGAATATTGTAAACCTACGCAATACGTTACCACAGAACACCACCGACATCGAAAAATTCATTGACTGTCTGGACCCAATCCTCGGTGAATACCCAGCAGACCGAATCTGGACAAACTTCGCTCTTCTTACCGATGAAATCGTCACCCAAGCAATTAACATGTTTGCCAAGTCCCACTGTAAACTGGACACATGCCCCAACTACCTAATAAAATCTGCCCCTCAACGCTTCATAGCAGACCTCACATCACACCTAAACTACATGCTGCAACATGGACTCTTTCTTAAGGACAAAGGCAACATACTACTCACCCCAATACTTAAAGATTCAAAGAAAAAAGCAAATGAAATCACCAACTACCGCCCGGTAGCATCTATCCCTCTGGTAGTCAAACTGCTGGAAAGCATGGTAACCAAGCAACTTACCGACTACTTAAACAAATTCCCAATATTACACAAATCACAATCAGGATTTCGCTCCAACCACAGCACCGAAACTGTACTAATCACTCTCCTAACCAAATTCAAACAAGAAATTGCAACTAGCAAAAGTGTACTTCTCCTACAATTCGACATGTCTAGTGCGTTCGACATGATAAACCATAAAATACTACTAAACATCCTAGAATACTTCGGGATTGGTGGAAGTGTACTTAGTTGGATCAAGGGTTTCTTAACCACAAGAACATACCAAGTGATATCAAACTCAAATATATCATCACCATGGAAACCAGAATGTGGAGTACCCCAAGGATCACCACTATCACCGACCCTTTTCAACCTAATGATGACCCCACTAGCCAAATACCTATCCAACCAAGGCCTCAACCCTTACATCTACGCAGACGATGTCACGATATACATCCCGTTCAAACACGATCTAACAGAAATCACCAACGAAATCAAACTCAGCCTGCAAATCATGAACTCATGGGCGGATGCATTTCAACTAAAACTCAACACAGAAAAAACACACTGTCTCATCCTCTCATCACAATACAACACGAGCAAACCCACCAATATAAAAACCCCAGACTACACCCTTCCTGTTTCAGACAGCCTGAAAATTCTCGGAGTTACAATCGACCGAAACCTCACGCCAGAAAGCCAAGCGAAAACTACAACAAAGAAAATGTTCCACTCAGTGTGAAAACTCACAAGTAAAACCTTTCTTCCTGAGGGAAATATTCCACAGCCTGGTACAATCAATGGTGCTAAGTCACCTAGACTACTGCAATGCAATCTATGCCAGATGCAAAGAACAAATCATCAAGAAACTCCAAACTGCCCAAAACATCGCAGCCAGACTCATATTTGGAAAAACGAGATACGAAAGCACCAAACCCTTACGAGAAAAACTACATTGGCTCCCAATCAAAGAATGAATTGCATTCAAAATCTGCACCCTGGGTCATAAAATTATTCACGGCGAGGCCCCGGTCTACATGGCAGACCTCATAGACTTACCAACCAGAAACACAAAAAGGTCAGCACGCACATACCCAAATCTCCACTACCCAAGCTGCAAAGGACTAAAATATAAATCAACATATGCATCCAGCTTCTCCTACATAAGCACGCAACTATGGAACGCACTACCAAATGTCATGAAAACAATGCACGACCTAACAAACTTCCGAAAATCATTAAAAGCCAATTTGTTCAAAAAGGCCTACCATAACAATCCAACCTAAACACCTGAACCCTGCAACACAACAAAACTTATACCAGAACTGGACAAAACTTAACTCTTTCTCCTTGACTACCTAATTTACTCTGTCACTCATGAACTTTAACGCAATACCACTCTATTTCTCATACCGGAATTGGCAGTCGCCATCACGGTACTATGTAAGCCACATTGAGCCTGCAAATAGGTGGGAAAATGTGGGATACAAATGCAACAAATAAAATAAAAATGCTGAATCCTCTGATTCTGTTTAACAGGTATCAATATTCCTCACAAGCCCCATTGGAGTTTAGCTGCTTTTTCAAGAAAGTGACCTTAATAGGGAAAAAAGTTATCCTGCTGTGCTGGCGAGAGACTTGGGCACCAACTGTCAACATGTGGCGCACAAACCAGATAGAGCTGCTGAAGTTAGAGCACTGTGGAATTAAGGACATTTCCTCAAAGGAAGGGAAAAGGTTCCAACGAACTTGGGAAAGAGCACGCAGTCGCATTCTTAATTGAGAGTATTAATGTCTCCTTGAAGTTATTACTGAGTAATGGGAATGTTACAAGGGAGGGTAGGGCGGGAGGGGAAGGAGAGCACAGGGAGGAAAGGAGGATGGGAACTTAATACTGTAGATGATGTTTGCAATTAGGATGTACATGTTCTTGTTCTACAGTTCAATAAAAATGATTGAAACATTTTCTAAATAATAAGTATGAATCAGTTTGCCGTAAATCAATATGTAGGCTGTTCTAGAACCTTATACTTTGAAAGTCAATTGATTTTTCTCTCATAGATTTATGATTGACTCCTTTCAGAGACGGAAAATCTAATATTAATCGTTGCTTCTTTCGGGAATACAATCTCTTACTTGGATCGAGCAATAACTGATTTACACTACCTGAATTAGCCCAGGGTACTCAAAGAACTCAAGCATGAAAAGGTACAGAGAAGGGTGATGAAAATGATAAAGAGGATGAGACGGACATCCCTATGAGGAAAGGCTAAAGCAGCTAGGGCTCTTCAGCTTGGAGAAAAGACGGCTGAGGGGAGATATGATAGAGATCTATAAAATAATGAGTGGAGTGGAATGGGTAGACATGAATCACTTGTTTACTGTTTCCAAAAATACTTGGACTGGGGGGCACGCAATGAATCCACAAATCAGTAAATTTAAAACAAATCGGGGAAAATAGTTCTTCACTCAACGTGTAATTAAACTCTGGAATTGATTGCCAGAGAATGTAGTGAGGTGTGATAGCCGTGTTAGTCCACTTTTAAAGGTAATCAATAGAGACAGAGTCAAGATGGCGTCAAGAGCAGACGTCGGGTATCTCAGCTCCTGAACTCCCATAAGTGTTTAGACGAGGGACTATTTTCCCCGATTTGAAATGGGGAAAAGAAAAGGAAAAACGGCGATAACTACCACCAAAGTGCCGCCGTCGACTCCTGTCCTTCGCCAGACAACATTGCAGGGGGTTTGGGCTGGAAGCCCTGGAGTGCAGGTGTCCACTTCGATTGGTTCGGCGCTATCCGGCGCCGAACGCAGCACTGAGGGAGCGACGCTTAGCCCCCCGTCTCTCACTACACCTCTGCAACCCGGAAGCGATTTTTTAGTTACGGGAGATCAGCATTTCGAGGCCTTGGAGCTGCCTAGAGCCTCAGTGCTGGTGAAAGGTGGTCCCATGACTACTTCAACCCCGGGCAAGGAAACATCGCTGCAGGAACCCCATGTGGGAAGCGAGCAGACTGCCTTGGAGATCGGAACTGTGAGTACCGGAGGATTATTGAGACCAAGTGTAGTGACAATGGATTCGCTATGGGAAGCTATCCAGAGTGTGAACAGCACATTGCTTTTGATTAATGTTTCCTTTAATAAAGAAATAACTGAATTGAAAAATATGAATCAGATACAGAACGCTCAGATTCAGGAGCAGAATACCAAAGAATTGAAAACTCAAGAAGAAATTACTAAATTAAACCATGTGACCGAAGCATTGATCAAAGAACGGGAAGTTTATGAAAGGAAGATAGAATACCTGGAAAACAATATTCGTAGAAATAACTTAAGATTTCTTAACTTCCCGAAATCGCCTTTGATCAATTCTCTGGATATGCTTAAAAAATATTTTAAGGAAGTTCTGAAAGTTCCAGAAGAGGCTTATCCTCCTATAACACGGACACAATATATAACCGGAATATTCAGTGGGCTTCCAGACAAGAAACAACTACCTCCATCTCAAGATTTAAACTTGACTGAATTTTTGGAGTCCTCTCTGGAACTGATTACGGAACGAACGACATTACTGGTCACTTTTGCTCTTGAGTGTGACCGTAACAGTATCTTAAAGTCTTACTTCAGACACATTCATGAAACTTTTTTGGGACAAAAAATTCAAGTGTTTCCGGATTTTGCGCGAACTACTCAAAAGAAAAGGAAGGAATTCCTAACTTATAAATCGAGAGTTGTGAATTTGGGTGGTTCCTTTAACTTAAAATTTCCTTGTCGTTGTTGTATTTCTTTTCAATCGGTGAATTATCTTTTTTTTAGTCCTAAAAAATTACTTGAATTTATTGAATCAAAAGAACAGGCTGTATCACCAATAGAGATAGGCCCATAGTTAAAGAGAGTGCTGTAAAATTGGCTGTGGACATTTTGCTTTCTCGTCTGCTAAACTTTAAATATTTCCTAAAATATTTCTTAGTTCTTGACTCAATTTATTGTGGACAAAATGAAAAACTTTTTTTTTCCTTTATTGTTATTAGAGGTATTTTGTAATGCCGTATTATATTGCTGATATTTCAATACATTTATGTTGTTATTAATATAAATGAAACTAATAAATAAAGAAATTAAAAAAAAAAAGGTAATCAATAGAAATGAAATAAAATAAAACATAGAAAAGAAAATAAGATGATACCTTTTTTCATTGGACATAACTTAATAAATTTCTTGATTAGCTTTCGAGGTTGCCCTTCTTCGTCAGATCGGAAGTAAGTAAACGTTGGTAGATGACAGTATATATAAGTGAAAAAAAGCATTTCAGTGATAGTCTAACAGAATGAGGGTGGATAGGTGAGAGACAGGAAGAGTCGGGTGGATGAGGGACAGGGAGATATGCATGGAGACAGGAGGGTGACAAAGCAGTACAATTTTATGGTTTATAATGGGCTAGAGAACCCAGATCTTTAAGTCCTGTCTGGTGGGTGTCAAAATATTTAATCATTCTGACTTCAAAGGTCTTACGTTCCTGTATTGTTTTAAAGTTCCCTTTCAGGATTCTTACCATGAAATCACTGGTACAGTGTTCTGGTTTTGTAAAGTGCTGTCCCACAGAGGTGACATCCTGATTGGTACTAGCATTTTTCAAATGGTGTCTATGTAAATTAAATCTCTTCTTTAGCATCTGACTTGTTTCTCCAATGTAGCAGCCTTCGTTGCATTTTTTACACTGAATGATATAGTAACGTGGAGGGGCATAATCGAACGGGGGCGCCAATCTCTAAGGACGGCCCCGTAAAGCGGCGTCCCCGACCGTATTATAGAAACAAAATGGGCGGCCATCTTTCGTTTCGATAATACGGTTGGGGACGGCCAAATCTCAACATTTGGGTCGACCTTAGAGATGGCCATCATTGGTTTTCGCCGATAATGGAAACTAAGGGCGGCCATCACAAAACCGGCCAAATCCAAGCCATTTGGTCGTGGGAGGCGCCGGCATATGTAGTGCACTCGTCCCCCTCACATGCCAGGACACCAACCAGGTACCCTAGGGGGCACTGCAGTGGACTTCACAAATTGCTCCCAGGTGCATAGTTCCCTTACCTTGTGTGCTGAGCCCCCTAACCCCCCCCCCCCAAACCCACTACCCACAACTATACAACACTACCATAGCCCTTAAAGGGTAACGGGGGGCACCTAGATGTGGGTACAGTGGGTTTCGGGTGGGTTTTGGAGGGCTCCCGTTTAACACCACAAGTGTAACAAGTAGGTGGGGGATGGGCCTGGGTCCGCCTGCCTGAAGTGCACTGCACCCACTAAAAACTGCTCTAGGGTCCTGCATAGTGCTGTGATGGAGCTGGGTATGACATTTGAGGCTGGCATAGAGGCTGGGCAAAAAATGTTTTTTAATTTTTTTTTTTTTGGGTGGGAGAGGGTTGGTGACCACTGGGAGAGTAAGGGGAGGTGATCCCCGATTCCCTCCGGGGTTATCTGGTCAGTTCGGGCACCTTTTCAAGGCTTGGTCGTGAACAAAAAGGGACCAAGTAAAGACGGCCAAATGCTCGTCAGGGACACCCTTCTTTTTTCCATTATCGGCCGAGGAAGGCCATCTCTTAACCACGCCCCCGTCCCGCCTTCTGTACGCTACCGACACGCCCACTTGAACTTTCGCCAGTCCTGTGACGGAAAGCAGTTGAGGCCAGCCAAAATCGTTTCCATTATGCCGATTTGGCCGCCCTTAGGAGAATGGCACCCATTTCCTGATTTGTGTCGGAAGATGGGCGCCCTTCTCCTTCGAAAATAAGCTGGATAGTAACATAGTAGATGACGGCAGAGAAAGTCCCACACGGTCCATCCAAGTCTGCCCAACAAGATAAACTCATATGTGCTACTTTATGTATATACCTGACCTTGATTTGTATCTGTCATTTTCAGGACACAGACCGTAGAAGTCTACCCAGCACTAGCCCCGCCTCCCAACCACCGGCTCTGCCATTCAATCTCCGCTAAGCTTCTGAGGATCCCTTCTGAACAGGATTCCTTTATGTTTATCCCACGCATTTTTGAATTCCATTACTGTTTTGATCTCCACCACCTCCTGCGGGAGGGCATTCCAAGTATCCACCGTGAAAAAATACTTCCTGACGTTTTTCTTGAGTCTGCCCCCCTTCAATCTCATTTCATGACCTCTAGTTCTACCGCCTTCCCATCTACGGAAAAGGTTCGTTTGCGGATTAATACCTTTCAAATATTTGAACATCTGTATCATATCACCCCTGTTTCTCCTTTCCTCCAGGGTATACATGTTCAGGTTAGCAAGTCTCTCCTCATACGTCTTGTAACGCAAATCCCATACCATTTTTGTAGCTTTTCTTTGCACCGCTTCAATTCTTTTTACATCCTTAGCAAGATACGGCCTCCAAAACTGAACACAATACTCCAGGTGGGGCCTCTGCCAGCGACTTATACAGGGGCATCAACACCTTCTTTCTTCTGCTGGTCACACCTCTCTCTATACAGCCTAGCAACCTTCTAGCTGTTTTGTCGCCTTCAGATCCTCAGCTACTATCACCCCAAGATCCCTCTCCCTGTCCGTACATATCAGACTCTAACCACCTAACACATACGTCTCTCGTGGATTTCTACTCCCTAAGTGCATCACTTTGCATTTCTTCGCATTGAATTTTAATTGCCAAACCTTAGACCATTCTTCTAGCTTCTGCAGATCCTTTTTCATGTTTTCCACTTTCTCCCGGGTGTCCACTCTGTTACAAATTTTAGTATTATCGGCAAAAAGGCAAACTTTACCTTCTAACCCTTCGGCAGTGTCACTCACAAATATATTGAACATCCCTGAAGCACTCCACTACTCACCTTTCCCTCATCCGAGCGAATTTCATTAACCACCACCCTCTGGTGTCTGTCCATCAACCAGTTCCTAATCCAGTTCACCACGTCGGGTCCTATCTTCAGCTTGTCAAGTTTATTCAAGAGCCTCCTGTGGGGAACCGTGTCAAAAGCTTGGCTGAAATCTAAGTAGATTACATCTATAGCACGTCCATGATTCAATTCTCCAGTCACCCAATCAAAGAATTCAATGAGATTCGTTTGGCACGATTTACCTTTGGTAGAACCATGTTGTCTCAGATGTTGCAACTTGTACCACATTGGAAGATGAGCACGTGAAAGATTCCTTAATGTTGAATATTTTTCCTTTGTGAATGACCGTGGGGTCCTGTGAAATGTTTTGGCATAGTTTGCAGCTGGATATATTGCAAGGATGTGTGCCATTCTTTTCTTTTTAGTTGGGTAGCTGTCGGAAGGCCAGCACTGGTGGGGATGGGAATATCTCTTTCAGTAATTCATCCTCCTGGAGTAGAGGCTGCAGATCTTTTATGATTTTTCTTAATTTTTCTCTGGGTTGTACGTCACTATAAGAGGGATTCTGTCTGTGGCTTTTTTTTCTTTGTACTGTAGCAGATTTTCTCTGGGTGTTTTGAGGGAGGAGGCAATATTCTTGGAGATTATTTTGAGGTTGTAGCCTTTCTGTTCGAAGGATGCAGTCAGGATTTCAAGGTTTCTGTCTCTGTTCCTTGGGTCAGAGCAGATACGGTGGTATCTTGTGGCTTGGCTGTAAATAATGGATCTTTTTGTATGTGAAGGGTGGAAGCTGGAGTTGTGGAGGTAGCTGCATTTGTCTGTGGGTTTCTTGTATATGGATGTTTGTATATAGCCATCGCTGATTGAGACTGTGGTGTCCAAAAAAATTGACTTTTTCTGGGGAGTAGTCAATTTTGAATCTGATTGTAGGATGGTATGTATTGAAGGAATTGTAAAATTGTTTCAGAGTTTCTTCCCCCTCAGTCCAAATCATAAAAATGTCATCGATTTACCTGTAGTATTTTAGGGGTTTGGTCTGGTATGTATTCAGAAATGTCTCTTCCAGTTCAGCCATAAAGAGGTTGGCATATTGGGATGCTGTCCTGGTGCCCATCGCAGTGCCCATTATTTGTAGATAGATATCATTGTTAAAGTGGAAATAATTGTGAGTTAAAATTAATTTGATTAATTTTGTAATGGTTTCTGGTGAGTATTGATGGTCCAGTATGGATGTTTTTAGGAGTTTCTCACATGCAGCTATGCCATCCACATTGGAAATGTTGCTGTATAGTGATTCTACATCCATCGTGACCAGAAGGGTATTTAGTACATAAGTAATGCCACACTGAGAAAAGACCAAGGGTCCATCGAGCCCAGCATCCTGTCCACGACAGCGGCCAATCCAGGCCAAGGGCACCTGGCGAGCTTCCCAAACGTACAAACATTCTATACATGTTATTCCTGGAATTGTGGATTTTTCCCAAGTCCATTTAGTACTGGTTTATGGACTTGTTCTTTAGGAAACCGTCCAACCCCTTTTTAAACTCTGCTAAGCTAACCGCCTTCACCACGTTCTCCGGCAACGAATTCCAGAGTTTAATTATGCGTTGGGTGAAGAAAGATTTTCTCCAATTTGTTTTAAATTTACTACACTGTAGTTTCATTGCATGCCCCCTAGTCCTAGTATTTTTGGAAAGCGTGAACAGACACTTCACATCCACCTGTTCCACTTCACTCATTATTTTATATACCTCTATCATGTCTCCCCTCAGCCGTCTCTTCTCCAAGCTGAAAAGCCCTAGCCTCCTTAGTCTTTCTTCATAGGGAAGTCATCCCATCCCCGCTATCATTTTAGTCGCCCTCGCTGCACCTTTTCCAATTCTACTATATCTTTCTTGAGATGCGGTGACCAGAATTGAACACAATACTCAAGGTGCGGTCGTACCATGGAGCGATACAATGGCATAACATCCTCACACCTGTTTTCCATACCTTTCCTAACATTCCCAACATTCTATTCGCTGTCCTAGCCGCAGCAGCACACTGAGCAGAAGGTTTCAGTGTATTATCGACGACGACACCCAGATCCCTTTCTTGGTCCGTAACTCCTAACGTGGAACCTTGCATGACATAGCTATAATTCGGGTTCTTTTTCCCCACATGCATCACCTTGCACTTGCTCACATTAAACGTCATCTGCCATTTAGCCGCCCAGTCTCCCAGTCTCGTAAGGTCCTTGGTGGTAATTGCTTGATAGTTTTCAATTTATTCAGAAAGTCTGTAGTGTCTTGTATGAAGCTGTTTGTTTTGTGCACGAGAGGTTTCAGAATCCCCTCTATGAGTCCAGTTATTTCCTCCATGAGTGTGCCAATACCCGATATGATTGGTCTGTGTCAGGTTCTCAGGTTCGGAGCACACGGGTGCGGACTCTGGAGCAATCGTGAGCCCTTGGGCTGCTGACGGGGAGTGGCAGCAGCAGGCATAACTCACCAACCAACACTGAGCTAGCACACCGGCACAGGCAAGGACTGCAGACGCGGACAAGGGAGCCGGAACACATGGACTGGAAAGTAACGGACTGGTACGCACTGGACTGGAACTCACTGGACTGAAACACACGGGACTGGAACCCACCGGACTGGAATACACCAGACTGGTACGCACCGGACTGGAATACACCAGACTGAAACATACCGGACTGGAAAGCACCGGACTGGAACGCACTGGACTGGAATACACCAGACTGAAACATACCGGACTGGAACTCACTGGACTGGAATACACCAGACTGAAACATACCGGACTGGAACTCACTGGACTGAAACACACGGGACACTAAGCAAGCCAGACCACAACAGGGTTCAGGATAGGAATCAGAATACCGGATTACCAAACAAACCAGACTGGAAGGAAACTGAAAGCAAGCAGGGCAGACACAAGCAAGAGGGGTACTGAAGCTGAAGCCAACCAGCCGCAACAGAGGAAATACAGATACTACACAGGGAGAAGGACTTTACGACAAGCTTGATTAACCAGGGTGGGGCAGAAGCCCAAAGAAACAGGGAACCAGGATACAGCAGTGCCCACAGGCACCCAGACAAAAAGCAAGATAGAAGTGCTAACTGCACAAAGGGTTCAAGGTTCTCAGACAGGAGGGAGAGGAAACCAACAGCAGCCAGGATTCAGAAGTGCCCACAGGCACCTAGACAAAAACAGGGCTGCAGTGCTAACTGCACAAGGGGTTCAGGGTTACACAGACAGGAAGGAAAGGGAGCCAACAGAATAGGATTCCAAATACAAACAAACAAGGAATGCAAACTAGGAACAATACCTATGAAGCAAGACAAGGCAGAGGTGCTCACTGCACCAACACTGACCTGGACCTTTGGTGTTTGCAAATGCCCTGAATGGAAGAACACCACTTCCTTATCAAGGGCCTGACTGATGATGTCACAGCTACAGGATTCTGGCAGAAAGCATACTGAAGCACAGAGAGGCTCAACACACACAGATGCAGTATAGTGAAGCAATTAGAACCATGCTGGGAGCAGCCAGCATACAGAGACAGAGCTAACTCAGGAAGGACAGACAAAAGCCAGCTCAGAAGCTGACCCCCCAGAAATAAGGTAAGTCTGAGAGGGTCACGACCACAATCGTGACAGTCTGCCAGGGTTTCCAGGTTTGTGGATTTTGGGTGGCGTGTAGAATGTGCCAACAGAAGGCTGGTTTGCTATGAGTTTCTTCAGATGTGGCTACTTGTTTAGGAAATGTTCTGATCAGGTCTTTCAGCTGCTTTGTATAATTCTGTGTGGGATCCTCAGTTAGTTTCCTGTAGTATGTATTGTCTGAGAGCTGTCTATGCCCCTCTTCAATGTATTTTTTTGTGTCCATAATCACCACTGAGCCTCCTTTGTCTGCGGGTTTGATGATAATGTGTTGGTTAGTTTGTAGAGTTCTTATGGCCTCTTTTTCTGGTGGAGTAAGATTGTACAGAATTTTCTTTTGTTTGCTGGAAAGTTGTGATTTTACCCTATGTCTGAAGCTTTCTATGTATTTGTCCAGCTTGTTGTTTTGTCCATCCTGTAGGGTGAAATAAGTGTTCTTTTGTTTAAAACTGTATTCCGGTCTATTGGGAGTTCCATTGTTGTGAAAATGTGCCTTCAGAGAATGTAGTAAAAGCAGTTAGCTTAGTGGGGTTTAGAAAAAGTTTGGATAGCTTCCTAAAAGAAAAGTCCAGAAGCCATTATTAAACTGGACTTGGGGAAAATCCACTGCTTATTTCTAGGATATAACAAAATGTTTAAACACACATGAATACAAGTGTATTGCTTCTTCAGCTTATTGAGAGTGGAGTAGTCTCATATGTAACACACGATAAAGATTATTTGATTTTTCACCCAATGACTGGGTGTATTATCTGTGTGTATTGTCTAATCATTGACTGAACCTCCACCACCCTTTGCTAATCTTATATATAAAGATATATTTCTGTTTGTCAATATGCTAACATCTAATTTTATGTAGCACTTAGCTTGAACAAGTTGGTGCTCTTAAAACCCCGACAGGTCCCCGTTTCGTGGTTACTTTCTCAAGGGGGAGTCACCAGTTCAAGTAACAGTCTCAAGTGCAACTGCAGCATTACTCTGTCTAGGATAAGCAGCATAAAATGTATTGTGCTATTTTAGGATCTTGCAAGGTACTTCTAACCTTGGAGTGCTATCAGGCTCTCCCAAGGTTATACCTTTATCTACATGTTTGTTCACCCCTTCAAAGAAATGTAATAGATTGGTGAGGCAAGATTTCCCTTCACTAAATCTATGTTGACTTTGAGGCTTATTTTCGAAAGAGAAAAACGCCCAAATTCCGACCTAAATCGGGAGATGGACGTCTTTCTCTTGTGGGTGCCCAAATCAGTATAATGGAAAGCCGATTTTGGGCGTTTCCAACTGCACTCCGTCGCGGGAACGCATAAAGTTGACGGGGGCGTGTTGGAGGCGTGGTGAAGGTGGGACTGAGGCGTGGTTATCGGCTGAGCAGAGATGTGCGTGCTCAGCCGATAATGGAAAAAGGAAAGGCGTTTTCAGAGAGAATTTAGGTCACTTTTGTTGGACCTGTTTTTTTCACGAACAGGTCCCAAAAAAGTGCCCTAAATGACCAGATGACCACCGAAGGGAACCGGGGATGACCTCCCCTGACTCCCCCAGTGGTCACTAACCCCCTCCCACCAAAAAAAAATGAATGTTAAACACTTTTTTTCCAACTTGTAAGCCAGCCTCAAATGTCATCCCCCAGCTCCATGACAGCAGTATGCAGGTCCCCGAAGTAATTTTAGTTTAGTTAGTGCTGTGCGGGACCCATGCAGAGAGGAAAAATCGGAAGAAAAAAAAAAACAATCAAGTGCAGTCAAGGACGTCTAAATTACCAGGATAGTAAAAGGGGGAATTGAACTAACAACCTTCTGATTACAAGCTCAGTGCTTTAGCTAGTGAGCCACATTATTCAGGTGCTTAGATGTCCTTCCCTTTCCATTAAGTCCCTCCAAGTTTCTGTCAGCCAATCACAGCTGTTTAGCTGACACAGATGTCAGCTAAATGAGCTGTGATTGGCTGACAGAAACTTGGAGAGACTTAATGAAAAAGGGAAGGACGTCTAATCAGTGGTGCACTGGCTAGAGCACTGAGCTTGTAATCAAAAGGTTGCTGGTTCAATTCCCCCTTCTACTATCTTTTAATTTGGACGTCCCTGACTGCACTTGCTTGCTTGTTTTTTTTTTCTTCCGATTTTTCCTCTCTGCATGGGTCCCGCGCAGCACCAACTAAAGTAAAATTGCTCTGGGGACCTGCATACTACTGTCATGGAGCTAGGTATGATATTTGAGGCTGGCATAGAGGCATCTCAGGGGGACCAGTGCACTACGAATGCTGGCCCCTCCCACGACCAAATGCCTTGGATTTGGTCGTTTTTGAGCTGGGACGCTTCGGTTTCAATTATCGCTAAAAAACAAAAACGCCCAGCTCAAAAAACGCCCTAATCCAATGTATTTTCGAAAAAAAAGATGGACGTCCATTTTTTTCGAAAATACAGTTCGGCCCGCCCCTTCACGGACCCGTTCTCGGAGATGGACGTTTTTACAAATGGGCGTTCGCGTTCGATTATGCCCCTCTTTGTCTCATTAATCCATGCTTTTGAGTATGCTCTGTAATTTTGTTTTTTATAATAGTATCTACCATTTTGCCCAGCACTGACTTCAGGTTCACCAGTCTATAATTTCCTGGATCACCTCTGGAACCTTTTTTAAAAATTGGTGTTGCATTGGCCACCCTTCAATCTTCCAGTACCATTCTTGATTTTAAAGCTAAATTATATATTACTAACAATAGTTTTGCAAGTTCATTGTTTAAAATTCTGTCAGTACTCTGGGATGAATACCATCCGGTTCAGACGATTTGCTACTCATCATTTTGTCAAATTGCGCCATTACATCTTCCAGGTTTATAGAGATTTCATTCAGTTTCTCTGACTTGTCAGCTTTGAATACCATTTCTGTCACAGGTATCTCTCCCAAATCTTCCTTGGTGAAGACTGAAACAAAGAATTCATTTAATCTTTCCACTATGGCTTTGTCTTACCTGAGTACCCCTTTTATCCCTTGGTCATCTAGCGGTCCAACTAACTCTTTTGCCAGCTTCTTGCTTTTAATATACCTAAAAAAAATTTACTCAGTGTTTTTACCTCCAATGCAGTCTTTTTTTTCAATGTCTCTCTTTGCCTTCTTTATCATTTCCTTATGCTGTTTCTTATTATTTTCAGTTGGATCCTTCTGCCTTTTTCTGAAGGATTTTCTTTTAGCTCTAATAGCTTCCTTCACCTCACTTTTTAACCATTCCGGCTGTCATTTGGTCTTCCTTCCTCCATTTTTAATACATTGAATACATTTGGCCTGGGCTTCCAGGATGTTCCAGGGGACAATCCACTGCTTATTTCTAGGATATAACTCAACAAAGAAACAAAGTAGTAGAGATATGATGATCGGATCACTCAATGAGTGTATTCAGGGGAAGTCCTATACCGTCGCTTTAGATGACCAGCGTGCACATCCCCTGTTTAGTGAATCACAAATGAGAACTGCCTTCTCAAGGGCTAGGAATCTTAAAGAAATCTTAAGTCCAGCAATGCTACCGCCAGAACATAAGAATGAAGGACCTGTCCAGTACGGGCACTTTAAGTGCAACAAAGCCAGTTGCAAGACGTGTGATATAACAACGGAGTCCGACACTTTTGATCACAAAGGCAAGATGTACAAGTTACGGCACTATACTACCTGTCAAACAACACATATTGTGTATTCTATCAGATGCCCATGCGGAAAAATCTATATAGGGAAATCCAGCAGATCCCTCAATGTCCGCATGACAGAGCACAGATCGAGGATTACAGCACGCAATCTGGGAGCTCCGTTAGTTCAGCATTGTGTCAATAAAGGACATATGGCTGATTCTTTACGTTGCCAAGTGATTGAACATGTGATCCCACATTCGAGAGGTGGAGACCGCAATCGTAGATTATTACAGCGGGCAACCTTCTGGATATTCCATCTAGGGACAGTAGAACCTGAAGGTTTAAACACCTACGTCACTGGGGAAGCTATATGTGAAATTTTATCAGCTGATCTGCGGAAGTAAGCCGCACTTCCGGCAGAGCATAAAAACGCCACCGTCATGTTGGGAGTATTCAGTGAGCGATTAGTATCCTAAGGAGACAAGACCATAAGCCACGAGTTGAGACATCAGAAGAGAAGTTCGATATCTACAGAAGTGGTTCCTGATCTTCATATATGTATTTTGTTGTTCATAGGACTGTCCCTTGACAAAGCTCCGTAGCGAAACAGGACCTGTCAGGATAGTAAGAGCTCCTGGGATCGCTCAAGACATACATACACAGATAAGTGTTTTGAAAGTTCCTATAACAAATAGGACAATTTGCATTAAATTGTTGTAGTATAAGAAGACTTCCACTGATTTGATAGTGGTCACTCAATTGCACAAGTTTTTTTAGTTAATTTTGAGGGGAAAACATTTTTAAATGAGTTAATTTTGAGCACATTAAGTCAAAAAAAGCAAAACATTGATGCAGATGGTAGGGGGTCGTCTATGATTAGAATTGTCGTATTAAACTGGCAGGCCAGCTGGTCATCTAAAGCGACGGTATGAGACTTCCCCTGAATACACTCATTGAGTGATCCGATCATCATATCTCTACTATTTTGTTTCTTTGTTGAGTTATATACACATATAAGGTAGAGTGCCATTAAGAAGTTTAACAGTATTTCTAGGATAAGCAGCATAAAATGTATTGTACTGTTTTGGGATCTTGCCAAATACTTGTAACCTGGATTGGCCACTGTTAGAAACAGGATGCTGGGCTTGATGGACCTTCAGTCTGTCCCAGTATGGCAATACTTATGTACTTAGATACTGTCTAGTTGCTCATATTGTTAGCCGCTTTGAACTGAGTAGTAACTGTGAACCATAAGATCTTTTTAATGTAATGTTCCCATCTTTATTCAGAGACAAAGCGTAGTTTGATAGTTTATCTTCTCTCTGTGAAGTTAAAATTTTGCCTTCTGTTCAGGATTATTTATCTAGTCTCTATTGTCTCATTTATCTTCTGGAAACATTTAATGGAGTGAAGGTTTTGGTGTTTTATAGACTTTAAGTGATATCCACTGCTTTCTTAGCAAATTACTAAGATCTGGTTGGACTGAAGGAAAGCAAATTAGCAGATAAGATCTAATGTCTCCATTAAACTCGTCTGGTCTAATGTCCCTACCCAAGGGTAGCACATCTAGGAAGCATTGCCTTGTGAGACAGGTTTATCAAGAGGAACATTTTCCAAATGAGTGAAATCCAAAGAAACATGTCTATTATTTCTCTACATGACCAGACATGGAAATTTGTGGAAAAACGAGTCTCCCATTTTTTAAATGTTTTTAACACATTATTCCTCTTTGTCCTTGGCAGTCCCTTATAGGCAAGTGAGAAATTCTCTTTCTCCCCTTTATGAAGGAAAGGTCAAAATTCCTGACTCATCCCTTATATGTGCTGGTTCAACAAGTAATCTGTCAATATTATTCTGTCTCTAGCAGAAGAATGGTAAACTATCAGGATGGTACATCCTCTAGACATTAGGAGAATATTGTGCAGATAATCTGAATGTGACTGAAGTCTTCCAGAATACCCAACAGGCTTATTTTCCCTTATGGTATTCCCCAAGTGGTGAGGTGGCTTCAGAGGCAACTTTGGCCAGATGGATAAGAGAGACTATCACAATAGCATATGGCTCAAACAGATGCAAAAATCCAAGGATTTGGAAGGGTGCTCAACCAGGGCCCAGGCAGCTTCCTGGGCAATGTATAGATCAGTTCCACTGGAGGATATCTGTGGAGCAGTGACATGGCCATTTCTCTGTCCCTTTTTGCCACACTGTAGATCTGATGGCCACAAGCAGTCTGCCTTTGGAGCAGCAATCCTGACAACTGTGATGGATTCCTCTCACCCCAGATGAAAAGGGCTTTTGTACATCCTTCTGATGTAGATTGGTCCAGCATGGACAGAAAGGAAAATACAGTTATATTTTCCTAGTCCAGGAACTTGCCTAAGGAGCCTATGGGTACTGGAACTGAAGGAGGGAGGTGTACCATGGTTTGCGCAACTTAGTTTAAAAACAAAAGAGAAATGTTTAGATGTGAGTGTAAAACATGAGACAATAGGCAATGATGGGTGATCCAAGGCCTTGGCTAATGGAGACAGCTTGCAAAAGAATACTGATTCTAGCTGCTGCACTGTTATATAGGAGCAAAACGTTTGCTCTGACTCTCCCTTCTGGAAGAAGGGTATATTCCCATTGGTCTGGCAGTACTCAAGGAATGACAGCAGGTAAGGCATAACTGTAGCATTTCTATATATACATTGGGCAGAGTGAGCAGTGATTTTTTTTCCCCCAAATCCAAATTCGCTTGTAGACTTGTGTGTGTGCACCACTCTTAGGGACACAGACACATTTTATATATGTATAAATATATAAAATCATTTTCATTTCAGAGCTTCCATGTTTCATCCTCTCATCTAATTTAACTTCTCTCTGAAAAATATATTCTGTCTGTGTCTTGTGACAGATCTTTCTCTGTTGATTCTCCTTCTGCAGATCATTGCTTTTATACAGCTGCTAGCTGTCTAGTCACAGCAAAACTACAATCTCCAACCTGAGTGCTGACCATCTTTCCAAACTCAACCTTTGGAGCCCTCTGCACCTGTGTCTTGTGAATAGAATGTGCCAAGACACTAACATTTCCAGAAATAAATTAGGGATTCAGTGCCTCCTTCTGGCTAATCAAAGCAGGCTGATAAAGCTTGCTTGCTATTTAATAAATGGATTGTGACTGATTACCTATTAATATGAATGCCTCAGGAATTCACCCTTGGGGAAGGCAAGCAGTGAAATAGAGAGAAGCATAGTCCACTGGGAAATCAGAGCTTCATGTCTGCAGCTTAAATACCTTGCTGAAGTATCAATAAGGAGGTAATTGAATTTTGAACACAAACATGAATGCTGCATGGTTAGGGGGAGGGGGAGATTATTCTCTCTTGTGCCTCATCATGCACACCCTCCTCCTTTTCCTCCGAGACCACTCTAGTAAAGATAGATGCTAAATCTATTAAATAAAGATTAGGCAGCAGCTTAGTTAGGAGCCAGGTAAACTGAGGCCTGAAGCAGTACCTTTCTTCAACATCACACTCTGTAGTAGTGCTTTCTGCATGCAGTGAAGGAAAGGGAAACCCCATCTAGCTGTGCTATGTGAAAATCATGGGGGCATTCACCCTATTCATAAAATTAAAATAATCTTTTTTAAAAAGGCAGGTTAGCCCACCCCATAGTGCAGCTCTAAATTCTAGTAGCTCAGAAGGAATTCCAAACCTTGGACACTCTGCAAGAGTGGAGGAGTGGCCTAGTGGTTAGGGTGGTGGACTTTGGTCCTAGGGAACTGAGAAACTGAGTTTGATTCCCGGCACAGGCAGCTCCTTGTGACTCTGGGCAAGTTACTTAACCCTCCATTGCCCCATGTAAGCCGCATTGAGCCTGCCATGAGTGGGAAAGCGCGGGGTACAAATGTAACAAAAATAAATAAAAAATAAATCAAGCACTCACTCCCCAGCATGTTTTGCACATGTGTGTCAAGGAATTTGTAAATACTTTGGGAGTTATGACTGAGCAGTATTTTTAGAGTCCAGTTAATTAGAGGCAGCAATCCGTATATTTTCTCCCCCATCATAAGTGCTGACATTTTATTTTTTTTTATTTTATTTTTTTTGTACGTGTCTTAGATGTCTTTTCCTTTCTCTTTCTACCCTTCTCCATCACTGGCACTATATTGTCCATCTTGTTGTATCGTATGCCTGGAATAGATTTCCCAAGTTGGTGTTTCATGTCACCGCTTGGGCCACATTCAGGCCCTCCTTTTTTAAGGTTGTTTTTCGCTGCTTCTCCATGACTTCCATTGATCCTAGCTTGATGATTTTAAGGTTTTTCAATGATAAACACATTTCCAAAACCGTGTTTGCCTTGACTAGATTGTAAGCAGGGACTGTTATGTGTATCTGTGCTATGGAAATGATAAATAGTAGCAGTAGACAGTAAAATAAAATTCTTCTACAATACTAGTTAAAGAATGAGGGCGGTCATTGCTAGTCCTCAAACAGGCAGTGAACCTCACCAGACCTGAGCTCCTCAAATGCTTGTAATACTCTGCTGCAGCAGTGACACTGAACCATATGTTACTTTGTTCGGTGTCACTGCTGCAGCAGAATATTGCAAGCATTTAGGGGCTCAGGTCTGGTGTCCAGCTGAACTACAGCTGACAGGCATCCTGTGCTCTTAGGTGATTCTAAACAGCTGACCTGAGAGAAGAAGAGCAGTTGGCAACAGTCATTCTTTGATTTCCAGATTTATCAATTTGCATGGAGAAGCATCCCTCGAGTAGTCACAGGAGATGAGCAGAGCATCCTAACCTAGAAAGCACCATGTGTTGTAAAAGGCATCGGGGTAATTACAAAGTAAGATGGATAAAGACAAAACATAGTAACATAGTAGATGACGGCAGAAAAAGACCTGCACGGTCCACCCAGTCTGCCCAATAAGATAAACTCACATGTGCCATTTTTGTGTATACCTTACCTTGATTTGTACCTGTCTTTTTCAGGGCACAGACCATATAAGTCTGCCCAGCACTATCCCCACCTCCCAACCACCAGCCCCGCCTCCCACCACCGGCTAAGCTTCTGGGGATCCCTTCCTTCTGAGCAGGATTCCTTTATGTTTATCCCACGCATTTTTGAATTCCGTTACCGTTTTCCTCTCCACCACCTCCCACAGGAGGGCATTCCAAGCATCCAGCACTCTCTCTGTGAAAAAATACTTCCTGACATTTTTCTTGAGTCTGCCCCCCTTCAATCTCATTTCATGTCTTCTCGTTCTACCGCCTTCCCATCTCCGGAAAAGGTTCGTTTGTGGATTCATACCTTTCAAATATTTGAACGTCTGTATCATATCACCCCTGTTTCTCCTTTCCTCCAGGATATACATGTTCAGGTCAACAAGTCTCTCCTCATACGTCTTGTAACGCAAATCCCATACCATTCTCGTAGCTTTTCTTTGCACCGCTTCCATTTTTTTCACATCCTTCACAAGATACGGCCTCCAAAACTGAACACAATACTCCAGGTGGGGCCTCAACAACGTCTTATACAGGGGTATTAAAACCTCTTTTCTTCTGCTGGTCACACCTCTCTCTATACAGCCTAGCAATCTTCTAGCTACGGCCACCGCCTTGTCACACTGTTTCGTCGCCTTCAGGTCTTCAGATACTATCACCCCAAGATCCCTCTCCCCGTCCGTACCTAACAGACTCTCACCGCCTAGCACATACGTCTCCCATGGATTTCTACTCCCTAAGTGCATCACTTTGCATTTCTTCGCATTGAATTTTAATTGCCAAATGTTAGACCATTCTTCTAGCTTCCGAAGATCTTTTTTCATGCTTTCCACTCCCTCCGGAGTGTCCACTCTGTTGCAAATCTTGGTGTCATCCGCAAAAAGGCAAACTTTACCTTCTAACCCTTCGGCAATATCACTCACAAATATATTGAATAGAATCGGCCCCAGCACCGATCCCTGAGGCACTCCACTATTCACCTTTCTCTCCTCCGAGCAAACTCCATTTACCACCACCCTCTGGCGTCTGCCCGTCAACCAGTTCCTAATCCAGTTCACCACTTCGGGTCCTATCTTCAGCCCGTCTCGTTTATTCAAGAGCCTCCTGTGGGGAACCATGTCAAAAGCTTTACTGAAATCTAAGTAGATTACGTCCATAGCACGTCCTTGATTTAATTCTCCAGTCACCCAGTCAAAGAATTCAATGAGATTCGTTTTGCACGATTTCCCTTTGGTAAAACCATGTTGTCGTGGATCTTGCAACTTATTTGCTTCCAAGAAATTCACTATCCTTTCCTTCAGCATCGCTTCCATTACTTTTCCAATAATTGAAGTAAGGCTTACCGGCCTGTAGTTTCCAGCTTCTTCCCTATCACCCCTTTTGTGAAGAGGGACCACCTCCACCGTTCTCCAATCCCACAGAACCTCTCCCGTCTGCAAGAATTTATTAAACGAATCTTTAAGAGGACCCACCAGAACCTCTCTGAGCTCCATCAATATCCTGGGGTGGATCCCATCCGGTCCCACTGCTTTGTCCACCTTTAGATTTTTAAGTTGTTCATACACACTCTCTTCCATGAACGGTGCTATATCCACTCCATTCTCACATGTACTTTTGCCAGTCCATCACGGTCCTGCTCCAGGATTTTCTTCTGTGAAAACAGAACAAAAGTATCTATTTAGCAAATTTGCTTTTTCTTCATCATTATAGTGGTTCTCAACATCTTTCAGTCTCACAATTCCCTTTTTAGTCTTCCTCCTTTCACTAATATACCTGAAGAAAGTTTTGTCACCTCTCCTTACATTTCTAGCCATTTGTTCTTCCGCTTGAGTTTTCGCCAGACATATCTCTTGGCTTCTTTCAGTTTCCACTGGTATTCCTCCCTGTGTTCCTCTTCTTGAGTCTTTCTGTATTTCATGCTTTGTAATTTGCTGAGTTTTCTGTAAGTGTATTTGTTTAAACTTGGTTACCATCAGAGTAGTGGTAGAAAAAAAAACATTCAAAGCAGTGAACAAAGGCAAAGTAGCAAGTGCAAAGTGATGCATGTGGGAAAGAGGAACCTGAACTACAGTTACGTGATGCAAGGTTCTATGTTAGGAGTCACCGCCCAGGTAAAGGATCTAGGTATCATCGTTGATATATTGAAACCCTCTGCTTAATGTGCATTGGTGGCTAAGAAAACAAATTATTAGGAAAGGAATGGAAAACAAAAATGAGGACATGCCTTTGTGTCGCTCCATAGTGTGACCACACCTTGAATACTGTGTGCAGTTCTGATCACTGCATGTCAAAAAATATATAATGGAATTGCAGAAGGGCGACAAAAATGATAATGGGGATGGGACGACTTCCCTATGAGGAAAGGCTAAAGCGGCTAGGCTCTTCAGCTTGGAGAACAGACAGCCGAGGGGAGATATGATAGAGGTCTATAAAATTTTGAGTAGACTGGAACAGGTAGATGTGAATCACTTGTTTACTATTTCCAAAAATACTACGACTAAGGTGCATGCAATGAAGCTACTAGTAGTAAATTTAAAACCGGAGAAAATATTTCTTCAGTCAATGTGTAATTCAACTCTGAAATTAATTTCCAGAGAATGTGGTAAAAGCAGTTAGTTTAGCAGAGTTTTAAAAAGGTTTGGATCATTTCCTAAAAGAAAAGTAAGCCATTATTAAGATAGACAGGAAAATCCACTGCTTATTTCTAGGATAAGCAGCATAAAATCTGTTTTACTCTTGGAATCTTGCCAGGAACTTTTGACCTGGATAGGCCACTGTTGGAAGCAGGATACTGGGTTTGACGGACTTCGATCTATCCCAGTATGGCAACGTTCTTATAGCAGATTACTACTAAAAAAAATACAGTCTGATTAAATCTTCCCTTCAGCCTGGTTCAGGGTCCATCTCCCCAACATTACCCACCAAGCAGCAAAATGGTGACCACATGATGCATTATTCATCATTTAAATGTCTTTAAAAAAAATCAAAAATTACAAAGCGCCAAAAATATATCAGACATCTGGGCCCATTAATTCAAATATAGCCAATTAAACTGGAAAAAGTCCAGAAAAGCAAAGAAAGCAAGGGGAAATAGCAAACCACAAGAATAGTATCAACTGGGCAACTGGGGGGAAAGCTAGGTGTTTGGGTGGTGGGGCTAGTTCTGGGCAAGACTTCTACGGTCTGTGTCCTGAAAATGGCAGATACAATTCAAGGTAAGGTATACACAAGAAGTAGCACATATGAGTTTATCTTGTTGGGCAGACTAGATGGACCGTGCAGGTCTTTTTCTGCCGTCATCTACTATGTTACCCAAGTCCAGCTCCTCTTTCATGCATAAAAGTTCTTCACCCCCTAAACTGTAGTGTTCTCTCGGGTTTTGCAGCTTAAATGCATGACCTTGCATTTTTTAGCATTAAATCTGAGCTGCCAAATTCCAGACCATTCCTCTAGCTTTTCAAAGTCCTTTCTTACATTATCCACACCATCAGGGGTGTCTGCCCTATCAATATCACTTATTGAAGGGCTGTCTGTTAAGGTTTGCCTCTTTGCAAATGATATCAAAATCTGCAGTAGGGTAGACACCCCTGCTCGTGTGGATAACATGAGGAAGGACCTAGCAAAGCAAAAGGAATGGTCCAAAATTTGACAGCTAACATTCAATGCTAAAAAGTGCAGGATCATTTATTTGGGCTGCAAAAACTCAATGGAATGGTACAGTTTAGGGAGTAAAGAACTATGGTGCACAAAAGAAGAGCGGGGCTTGGTAATTGTAAGGTGGCCAAACAGGTAGAAAATGCAATGGGAAGAATGCTTGGGTGCACAGGGGGAGAAATGGTCATTAGGAAAAAGGAGGTGATGATTCTCCTGCGTAAGACTGGTGAGACATCATTTAGAATATTGTGTAGAATTCTGGAAGTCGCACCTTCAAAAGATATAAACAGGATGGAGTCAGTCCAGAGGGCGGCTACTAAGACAGTCATTGGTCTTCATCATAAAGAGTATGGGGACAGACTTAAATGATATGGAAATCGGAAATCTGGTCACCGCATCTCAAAAAAGATGTAGTGGAATTAGAGAAGGTACAGAGAAGGGTAACAAAAATGATAAAGGGGATGAGACGACTTCCCTATGAGGAAAGGCTGAAGTGTCTAGGGCTGTTCAGCTTGGAGAAAAGACAGCTGAGGGGAGATATGATAGAGGTCTATAAAATAATGAGTGGAATGGAACGAGTAGACGTGAATCGTTTGTTTACGCGTTCCAAAAATACTAGGACTAGGGGGCATGCGACGAAGCTACAAAGTAGTAAATTTAATACGAATGGGAGAAAATCTCTCTTTACTCAACATGTAATTAAACTCTGGAATGCCAGAGAATGTGGTTAAGGCAGTTAGCTTAGCAGCGTTTAAAAAAGGTCTGGACAGCTTCCTAAAGGAAAAGTTCATAGACCATTATTAAATTGTCTTGGGGAAAATCCACTGCTATTTCTGGGATAAGCAGAATAAAATGTATTGAACTTTTTCGGGAGCTTGCCAGGTATTTGTGACCTGGATTGCCACTGTTGGAAACAGGATGCTGGGCTTCATGGACCTTTGATCTGTCCCAATGTTTCAATACTTATGTACTTATGAGTGAGGTAATCAAATTTGCAGATGATATAGAACTATTCAAGGTTGTTAAAATACATGTGGACTGTGAAATATTGCAGGAAGACCTTAGGAAATTGGAAGACTGGGCGTCTAAACGGCAGATTAAATTTAATGTGGACAAATGCAAGGTGATGCACATTGGAAAGAATAATCTGACTCACAGTTACCTGATGCTAGGGTCCACCTTGGATGTCATCGTAGATAATACGCTGAAATCTGCTCAGTGTTCGGCAGCGACCAAAAAAGCAAACAGGATGCCTAATCTTATGAAATGGAACAGTGCCTTCTATAGGAAAAGTCATAATCTAGAACCTCAAAGAGTTCTGAATGAGTTCTTCCTTTGGCTCTAATTTGAAAAGTATGGCTTGATCCATCTCACGGACAAAGCCAGGAAAGGATATACTTTCTGGAAGAGATCTACGTCTCTCAGGTGGTGGAGAAGGATCAGATGGAATGCCATAGTACTACTCAGCTCAGAGGTCCTGTGGGTCCTGATCTGTCTCCCAGGAGAGGTCTGAGTCTGACCCTTCAAAGTACTGTTCTCGGGAAGTACGTGGAAGTGTGTTGACTAGAGCATCGGCTCTGCGTTAAAGCAAATAGGTCTCTGAGATTGGAGAATGTTCTTCTGCCGATATTGACGCATGCGTCAGTTGAGTTTGGGCTGCCCCTGATATTTGGCATCGAGCCGGTGTGTGGGACCTCTCCCATGACTCTCTGATAGATCGACGAGCTGGTCTGAGGCTGGCACAAAACACCCTGTAAGTGAATGCAGTACCCTGAGAATGCAGTGTTGACGCAGCCTGAGTTTATAGCCTGTACAGGCATAGGAAATATCAAAGACCTTGTAGGCTCTCATTGAGATGTTAGTTGGAGAAGAGAGTGGCAACTGCGGCATGGACATTACCCGCTCATCGAGTGTGTCGTTGCAAGGGATGTGTTGGCAGAATGCCTTGAGGGAGAATAATGGCGAAGCTGCTTAAATTTTTTACGCTGCTGATCCTTTGATGTATACAACACCGACGAAGAGGATGTAGAGTCCTTACACAGTCACAGTACTGAGTCTGCCTTCGGACCATCTCAATGTTACATCGGTGTGTGCAGTGTTGATGCAGACACTGATGCAAGTTCTGCATCAAGTGCTGAATCCCCTGCCATGCTCGATGCAGATGCCAATGTCGATACAGAACCAAAACTTTTTTCATGCTGGACTCTATGGGCTTTAAGGGTTCTCGCCTGCATCTGCAGGCAGAGGCCACACTGTATGTCCCAGTGCTCCAGACCCAATTATGGGGGGCTCAATGCCTGAAATAATCCTATTGCATTGAGTACACTTCTTAAAGCCACTCAGCACCCTCATTGACATGGAGGGAAAAACGGTCGACAGAAGGTCAAAAGGCTCTATGGCCTGAGGAGCTTGAGTAGTCATGTACCTAAAAATGGTTGATGCTTCCCAGGCAAAAGAAGGGCCCAGAGACCCGAAGGGCTGAAAAATAAGTTTAAAAATTGAATAAATAATAATGAAAAAAAAAAAGGACATGAAGAAAAAAATCCTGAAAAAAGGAAGATACCAACAAGGCAAAAGTTTGACACTCTGAGGAGAGATCAAAAAAAGCAACCTCTCTGCTCCACAAAAAACGATAGTCTGCTGATCCCAGGCTTATGTGTCAGCAGGAAGGCACCTGCGCATGCGTGGTGGGGGCACTGGCTCAAAGTTTTAAAGTGACACTGCACTTCCATGGATGACATCACCCACATGTGAGAATATAATGCCTACTTGTTCTTGGAGAATACAGTGAATAATGTTTAATAATATCCTAGAGTAATAAATGATAAAGCAGTATGCACTCCAAACTAAAATAGTTTGAGGCCAGCTTAGTGCACCCTGTCTTCCCAGTGGTCTTAGGCCAAGGGGAAGCTTCAGGATGTCATCACTGTCATACCTTCCCTCAAGCAGTTTCTGTCTTGGTGGTTATTTCACAGCAATTTGGATAAAGGACTTCCATTCCAAATTTCCAACCCCGCAAGACACTGACGACAGATGCATCCAGCCTAGGGCGGGGAACTCACTTAAGATGGGCTATACACCCAGGGTCAGTGATTCACTCAGAAGACACAACACCATATCAATTTTCTAGAGCTACAAGCTATCTGTAATGCACTTAAAGGCTTTCAGAGATCAGCTGACAAACCAAATTATTTAGATCCAAACAATCATATTACCATGTACTATGTCAACAACAAGGGAGGCACGGATTCATTCTTCTTGTGTCAGGAAGCTGTCAGGATGTGGAGATGGGCCATGTCCCACAGAATGATGCTCAGAGCCACTTACCTGGTGGGGAAAAACTGTTTAGCAGACAGGCTGAGTCAGGTCATGCAGCTGCCCAAGTGGTTCCTCAAAATGGCTGTTGTCCAGAAGATCTTTCAAGAGCGGGACACCCCCTCAATAGATGCTTTTTGCCACTCATCTCAACAACAGAGTCCCTCAGTTTAATTCCAGACTGAGATTACACAGCAAACTAGCTTCAGACAACTTTCTCCTACATTGGGAGAGGGGTCTTCTGTATACATATCCTCCCATGTCTCTCAGCAAAAACTATCCTGAAACTCAAGCAGGAATAGGGAACCATGATATCTATGGCATGTATATTCCTTCCTATACTAGGCCTGTAAGATGGCCCTGCTAGCCCTCAGATCTCATACTAGCCAAGGCAGATATGGTTCCCTCTACTTCTGGAGCTAGCCTCTAAAGATCTGTGGAGACCGGAATGCTTTCCAGTCCTTGTCCTCGCAGCTTGTAGATTGAGAGGCTAGATGTGGACTCCTTGAACCTACCTGAGAGGGGTATCTGTTGAGTTCTGCTTGCTTCTAGGAGAGATTCCACTAGGAGGTTGTACGGTTTCAAGTGGAAACGGTTTGCCATCAGGAGTAAGGACAAGGTCATAGATCCCTTTTCTGGTCCTACACAAAAACTGCTTGAATACCTTCTACACCTGTCAGAGTCAGGTCTCACTGAAGTTTCATCTCAGCACAATTGGAATTTATTATCACTGTGTAGCGGTAAAGCCTATCTCTGCTCAGCCTTTAGTTCATGTCATGAGGAGGCTTTCTTTTGCTAAAACCTCCTGTCAAGCCTCCTGCAGTGTCTTGGGATCTCAACATTGTCTTCACCTAGCTGATAGAAGCTCCTTTTGAGCCACTGCTTACATGCCACCTGAAGTGCCTGACCTGGAAGGTCTTGTTTTTGGTGTCAGTCACTTCAGCCCCACAAGTCAGTGAGCTCCAGGCCCTTGTAGCTGATCCACTTATATGAGGTTTTACAACAACCGAGTGGTTTTGCAAACGCATCCTAAGTCCCTTCTAAAGTTGTGTTCTAGTTTCATCTTAACCAGTTATTTGTCCTGCCAACATTCTTCCCATGGCCACATGACCATCCTGGTGAAAGCACACTGCACACTCTTGACCACCTATCTGGAGGGGACTAAAGCCCATAGCAAGTCCACCCAACTTTTGGTTTCTTTTGACCCCAACAAGGTTGGGGCTGCCACTGGTAAACACACTCTCTCTGACTTTTATTCCCTTCTATTGTTTTTATTGACTTTGTCTTATTTTGGGTTTTATGTGATGTCTTTTATTTTATTATGGATTTTAATTTGTAAACCGCCTAGTACTGCGGATAGTGCAGTATAGAATCTCAGCAATAATTAAATTAAATTAATTGGCTAGCAGACTGCATCTCCTTTACTTATGCCCAGGCTAAACTGACTCTAAAGGGTCATGTCATGACTTATAAAGTCAGAGTCATGGCGGTATCAGTAGCCCACTGGAGATCAACCTCAATTGAGATTTGCAGAGCAGCAACATTTACCTCAGTGCAACAGCTGGTTTGGTCAAACAGCCCTTCAGAATTTATTCAGGGTCTAGAATCCCAGTCCCAGGTTGTAAAAAAAAAAAAAAGTTGTGTTCATTTCTTACTGGTTATAATAGGGGCATAGCCAGACAACAGATTTTGGGTGGGCCTAGGCAAGAAGTGGGTGGGCACCAAGTGTTTCCCCCCCCCCCCCCCCCCAACCACCACCCAAAAAATATCTCAGCTGGTGAGAAAACGCTTCTTTCCATCTTGGCAGTCTGCAGCAGGCATGCACTGAAAACTGAGCATGCGCAGGTGCCATTATTGTGGAGAGTAGTGTTTTCGTTACCATCAGGGGGAAATCTTGAGCTGGCCGAGCTTGGAATCCCCACCAGCTACCGCTAAACGTGTGTTACTGTTGGGCGGGCCTGAGCATGGATTGCCTTTGATAGTTGCATTGAACGTACAGAATAAACTCTGGACAGATCAAGTACATCGAGTTCACCATGATATTGAGAGTGCATATTCATTAGGGATATCATGAAAACACAACTGTCTGGTGGTTCCCCAGTACGGGTTTGAGAACCACTGCTGTAGAGTACAATGGAGAGGGGGATGGCTACCCGGCATACAGAAGAATTTGTAAAAGGCAAACATTCAAGTTACAGAATGTCAGAAGTAACAACGAAAGTTTTGGAAAACAGATTAAAAAGAGCTCCAAAGTGGAAGAACCCTGGCCCAGATGGAGTGAACAATTTTTGGTTCAAACGGTTAACATCACTCCACCAAGACCTGGTAGACTGCAATAATCAATTGGAGAAGCAGCTAGACTTAATTCCACAATACCTAACAGCAGCAATAACACTTCTTTTCCAAAGGAAGATTCAAGTCATGTTCCCAAGAATTATAGACCCATAGCATGACTACCTGCAGTCTATAAGCTGTTCACTCAATAGATGCCAATAAAATGCATGATCATATCAAATCCAATAACTGCAAAAAGAAGGTAGAATATGAAACCAAAGACCAGGTGATGCTGAATAAAGCCACTGTAGCCAGTGCTAAGGAGAACAGTATAGCATGGATTGCCTTTGATAGTTGCATTGAACATACAGAATAAACTCTGGACTGATCGAGTACATCGAGTTCACCATGAAAACGTGGCAACCACATTCTATCTGAATTACGAAGATGGATAGTTTTCATTCCTAACATCAAGAACCAGCAAGGCATATTTCAGGAAGACTCATCACTATTTTTCTTTCATAAGGAACTTAATTTACTAAATATGCACTCTTTGGCTCATGGGTTTAGCTTTATTACTAAAGATGGTAACAATCCAGAGGTTATATCACACTTACTGTTTGTGGATGACGTGAAGACTTACAGTTCCAGTGACCAACAATTAGTGAAACAACTTCAAATAGTGACAAACTTCTCAGATGACATCAAAATGACTTTTGGCCTGGATGAATTTTGTAAGTCAACCATCCTACAGGAAAACATCCCAGTGACTGGCAGATAAAGAAACTTGAACAGGATCTAGAAAGGTCAATCAAGCACAGATCACTAAGAGAGTCTGAGAGTCCCAAGCTCTATAAAGGGACAGGACAGAGTTGCTTCCTCTTGCTGATACTTTTTGACCTGATCTTAGAGCCATTGTTATTGGCCATTAAGGTGGCCAGGGAGGTGCTACCTGCTTAGTGGTAAAATGCAAATATGCTGCCTATGCATATGGGTTGGAGTTGTGGGATCTAAGGGTTCTTTGGCCCATTTGTGATGCTCTCTATAAACTTAATTCTCTTCATTCTGTATCAGCTATATGAAGATCGTATTGTTGGACCAATTGAGGGGATTGGAACGGAGAAGATTTATTGAAGAGAGAGAAGGTTTGCTGAGTACAGCACGGATAAAGAGTCATTTATGGACTTGACTGTTCAGGGTTTGAATATCTAAATATTTGTACTTTATGGTATATGAGAGAGTGTGAGTTTGTGTGTGTGGATGTAGTGAATACATGTTATTTAAGAAAAGTAAATAAAGAGCAAATATATTGTGAAACTTGTACTAATTTTGCAGTAGTCTTTTGGAAGTGTATGTAATGAATATGCACGAGACAGATTTGGATGATGTCTGTCACCTCCATTACATGCAAATCTCTCAACATGCATATTCATTAGGGATATCCTGAAAACTCAGTTGGCTGATGGTCCTCCAGGACAGGTTTGAGAACCACAGTTCTACAGGGTCTTTTTATACATTTCTGCAGAATTTTGCTGTTTTAGCTTTAGTTGGTGGTATTTTCAGCTTTTGAAATCCCCCAAAAGAAATAACACAGGTGGTAACTATAATTGCCTGTCCTGAAATATGGAAAAAGTGAATTTACCACAAAGACAGTGTCCCCTAGATGTGCCAAGAAAGATATTGATTGGTCAGTATCTTATACACAGTTTTCTGTGTGGTTTCTTGATGGCGATTGCAGGGTTCATGATGGAGTCGCGTAGCTGTGAGAGACAACTGAGTTTTAAAGTTTGGCATTTCCCGAGGTCTCATATCAAGCTACGTATGAAGATCAAAATTTGTCTTTCAGAAAGTAAGGATGTAAGAGCAAATTTCCTGAGGCAGGCAAATTCAGCAGAAACACCCTTGGTGCTGTTGGGTGATTGTCAGTCAGTTAAGTACAAACTTCTATATAAAAATAAATATTTATGTAATTCATATGTGCACTTTTTGTATGTTCAGAAACTTTATTTGGGATTGAAATGAATAGTGAGAAAATGATTAAAGAGAATCCTTAGTGATTTATTTTTTTTTTTTTTTGCCAGTGAATGACTTTATAAATAGTTTCATCATGGTGCTGACTTTTTTTTCCATGATTAATTTTCTGATTACCATCTACATGTGCTAAGTGTGGGTTTCCCATGCTATTTCTTTAAGAGACCAACATTAGACAGGTAACTTTTCATGTTCAAGAAAGGATGTTTTGGAGCTCATACATGGGGTAGTGAAGCAGGTAATGTGTTCTGTAGCTTGAAGTTGAGTAGGCCTGAGCCATTTCATTATATGCTCATTACTTCCCAGTTTGCCACTATTTGGGTGCTTCATGGTCTGTTCCACCTTTTAATAACAGTTGTATTTGTTTCATTGTAGCTTCCTTTAAGGCCTTCTTTTATTTACAGATTCCAAAGAAATCACGTTATAGCTGTAGAAATATTTTCTAGCTTTCAGCCCTTCTGCAGATGTTTTATGCCTTGAATGAAAGTCTAAGTAGATACAAAAGATTCATGTCCTGTTATCTTGCATAAAAATATATCCCTGATATTCAGAATATAGTCAAGATGTTATCTTCTTTATGGACAATGCATAATTTATTTTTTCATTCAGGTTACTCTTGTTTCTCTGCTTTGCAGACAAGTGTTTGTCTCGTTCCTTTACAGTTGGCAGATCTCTCACCTCTAAAAATGTTCATACAAAACCTTCAACACTATGTAATTAAAATTTGGGGGGCCCTTTTACTAAGCCCCGTAGGTGCCTACGTGCATCAATTTGGAGTTACCGCCCGGCTACCACATGGCCCTTGCGGTAATTTCAATTTTTACGCACATTGGAAAATTTTTATTTTCTGACGCACAGCAGAAACCGGGCGGTAATCATCATTCTACGCCCATAGGTGATTACCACCCGGTTACTGCGTGAGACCTTACCGCTAAGTCAATGGCTGACCCAAAATGGACGCGTGCCAATTTTAATTTTGCCGCACATCCATTTTCAGTAAAAATTTTAAAAAGGCCTTTTTTCACAGATGTGCTGAAAAGTGGATCTGCGCATGCCCAAAACACGCGCCTACACTAGCGCAGCCCATTTTTCAGTGCACCTTAATAAAAGGACCCCTAAGAGATTTATATCTGATAATATTCAGCCTGCAGTGTTCTTTTCCATATTAGGAATTTCGCTTTCATTGGTGGTCCATTTTTTGATGAAGGAACTGTGTAGCCATTCTGAAAAAGTTGAATCTTCTACAACATTTGTTAAATATGTAAAAGTGTCATCCTCAGGGAATAAACATTATTTTTAATTAAAAGTAGGCACTATGCAAAGGTTTACAAGTCTGGGAGAATTAGTCTAATGGTTAGAACAGCAGGCTGTGAACCAGGGAAACCAGGTTCAAAACCCACTGTAGCTCTTTGTGATCCTAGGCATCTCACCTAATCTTCCAGTGTTTCAGGTACAAACTTATAAGAAAATAACCTGCTGTACCTGAATGTAAGACAGTGATGAGAAGTGGGAAGTAGACCACGCTGACCAAGAACAAATGCAGAGACTTCTAAGTATGGTAAAACTTTTTTTTTTTTTGGTGAAGACTCGACACAGACCTGTGTTTCGGCGGTTAGCCTGCTTCAGGAGTGTATGTCTAGAATCGTGCCTAACTATAGGTGCTACAACTAGGCCTGATCATAGCAGATCTAATTGCAGGCATCTGCAGTTTGGTGCAGTTATGCCCTAAGCGCAGTTCTATAAAGGACGCATAACCCTTATAGAATCGCGCTAAACACGTTAAAAAGATGAGAAACAATGGCGAGACGAGGGGAGGAATTATGTGTGTATAATAGCTTAAAATGTTTACAAATATATATTAGGAATTGGTGTTCTGCTGAGAACATTAGTAATATTGTAACCTGTCATTAAAATTGCCCATAGTACCTGAAGATTGGAAGGTGGCCAATGTAACGCTAATTTTTTTAAAGGGTTCCAAGGGTGATCCAAGAAATTACAGACCGGTAAGCCTGACATCTGTGCAGGGTAAAATAGTGGAAACTATTATAAAGAATAAAATTACAAAACACATAAATAAACATAGTTTAATGGGACAGAGTCAGCATGGGTTCAGCCAAGGAAAGTCTTGCCTCACAGTTTGCTTCATTTCTTTGAAGGCGAGAATAAACATGCCAATAAAAGTGAGCCAGATGATGTAGCTTATGTAGATTTTCAGAAAGCTTTTGATAAAGTTCCTCATGAGAGCCTCCTGAGAAAACTAAAGAGTCATGGGATAGGAGGTAAGGTTCTGGTGTGAATTAAGAATTAAGAAAACAGAGGATAGGGTTAAATGGTCATTTCTCTCAATGGAGAAGGGTGAATAGTGGAGTGCCCCAGGGATCAGTACTGAGACCAGTGCTATTTAACATATTTATAAATGATATGGAGATTGGAACGACGAGTGAGGTGATTAAATTTTCAGATGGGACAAAACTATTCAAGGTTGTTAAAACACATGCGGATGGTGAAAAAATTGCAGGAAGACCTTAGGAAATTGGAAAACTGGGCTTCCAAATGGCAGATGAAATGTAATGTGGACAAATGCAAGGTGATGCACATTGGGAAGAATAATCCGAATCATAGTTACCTGATTTTAGGGTCAACCTTGGGGACAGTGGCATAGCCAGACCTGAGATTTTGGGTGGGCCCAGAGCTAATATGGGTGGGCACACACTGTGTATATATGTATGAGTAGTGTCTGTTGGGATCCTACAAAAGAATGCCTTAGAATTCACTTGATGATGGATTTCTAAGTAGACTGCCCAACAGCTGCCCTGCATCAGTATAACCACATACATACTTAAAGGAAAAATTGATATTTTTAATATAATTACATTATCCCATATCTTTCAATTGATCATACGTATGTCTACTACAACAGCAAACTTCTCAACACATATGGCAGGATCCTGCAATATAATTACATAGGAAAAATATATTCAGATTCTGGTGGCACCTCAATAATAGCAATACAAAATTTCTTCACTGTCAGGTGCTTTGTGAAGTAACACTAAAGCCTGCAAAGAAGCTTCTTAACACCAATTCTGAACACGAATACCAACAGCATTACTTATATAAAGACAGCGGTGAATATACATAGCAGGAATTTGCATTCCATTGGAAAATTCAGACAAGTCAGACTCATAACACTGTAAGGACACCACACAAACCACATGCCAGCAGATTCTCTCACCTTGGTCACATGCAGAACACATACCAACCCTCATGAATTACAGAATAGAGGACCAAAAATTACAAACTGTCCTGTAGCCCGGCATCAGCTCTTCCCTTCTTTTTTAAACCTCATCCATCCCCATAGCCCAGCATTAGCCCTATCCATCCCTTCCCCATCATCTATCCCGCAGCTAGGCATCACTTCTATCCTAGCTCCCCCCACCCCTCCCTGTAGCCTAGCATCAGCCCTGTACTACTGTCTACCTGTCCCCCCCCCCCCCCCCCCCCCCCCATAGTCTGGCATCTCCCCTACTCTACAATAATGCCTCTGTATCGCTCCATGGTGCGACCTGATTGCCTTCAGTTGTGGTCGCTATATATCAAAAAAGATATAGCGGACTTAGAAAGGGTTCAAAAAAGAGTGAGCAAAATGAAAAGGGAGATGAAACTGATGTGAGGAAAGGCTAAAGAGGTTAAGACTCTTCAGCTTGGAAAGCAGAAGGATGAGGGGAGGAGATATGATTGAGATCTACAAAATCCTGATTGGTGTAGAATGAATAGAAGTGAATCGAATTTTTTTTTTACTCGTTCCAAAACTACAAAGGCATAGGGACACTCAATGAAATTACATGGTGTGATATCCCCCTTCTCACTCAGGGTGACCTGGTTCTCAATATGCAGATCATATGCAAATTAGTGTGCTACCCCTTCTCGCTCAGGGTGACCTGGTTCCCACTAAGCAAATTAAACAGGTCTCACCAACTGCATATTTCTCAGGCAACTCTTTATTCCAGCCCCTGGGCACACTTCTTCTAGCTTAATACTTTATACTTTCATAGATCTTCACACTGAGCCTCCCCACACAGATACATGGGCTCAGTACTACACCAATACTTTGGGGACTCTCAACCCCAGGCTTTGCAGCCTGCTTCTCTCAGTACTTTGGACACACAGTCCCCCCTTTGAACCCACAGTTCTGGACACACAGTTCCTATAAGTACTGAGGACACACAGTCAAACACTAATGCTTTAGGGACTTCTTACCCCAGGACTTTCAGCCTGCTGATCTCCTTTGGACACCCAGTCCACCCCAAGTCCATAAGGTTAGCCAGTATCTTTCAGGGGCCCTCTCTTCTTCTGCTGCTAGCTCACTTCCCTTCCTTTCACCACTCAGGTGGGGTATAAAGTGGTTAATTAGCTACACAGGACCCAGCCCATAACCGCCTGCACCTGTGGACCACCCAGGGCTCTCCCCGGTCCTAGCGACCTCCATCATCTTCTAGCGCCCTCTAGTGGCCTACACCATATAGGACACCCTCTTACTTATCACAATGGAAATACTTTTAAAACAAATAGGAGGAAATATTTTTTCATTCAAGGAATAGTTAAGCTCTGGAAATCGTTGCCGGACCATGTATTAACAGCAGTTAGCATATCTGGGTTTAAAAAATGTTTGGACAAGTTCCTGGAGGAAAAGTCCATAGTCTGCTATTGAAACAGACATGGGGAAGTTACTGCTTGCCCTGGGATTGGTAGCATGAAATGTTGCCATGATTTGGCTTTCTCTGCCAGTTACTTGAGACCTGGCTTGGCCACTGTTGGAAACAGGATACTGGGCTTGATGGAAAATTGGTCTGACCCAGTACAGCTGTTCTTATGTTCCTATGTAAAATTGAAAAAACAGTAAGCACATTGAGTCAGTTTGTTACATAATACATAAGAGCAAAATGAGAAACAAGCATATCAATGCACAGCAAGGTGGTTTACATTGCATAATACATGGAAAGAGAAAAAAAAACAATAGAGACATGCGTTAGGTACTATAGAGTGAGATGCTAGTCTTATTCTCGAGACTGCACCAGTTACTTGCCTCATTAATAAGGATGGTCTTCAATGCCATTTTAAACCAGGCTAAGTTAAGGGGATTTTTCCTCTTAAATCTGGTTGAAGAGAGTTACAGAGAAAAGGCCCAAAATATGAAAAGAACTCAGTTCCAGTTGGAGTTAGTAAGAAATGCAAAGTTGGGGGTAATGAAAGTTGATTTAAATATTGGTAACATGTTAGTGAAGTGGATTTGTATGGGATCATTAAAGTGGGCAACCAGTATGCAAGACCGTAAGTACAATGACAAGTACCTTAGAGTGAATTCTAATGTTTATTGATGACCAGTGAAGATTTTTAATTTGAGTCAAATTATGGAATTTGTCAACACCATCTAGAAACCTTGCTGCAGTGTTTTAAAGCAATTGTAGATGGTGTATGAATACTAACTTAATACATTATATAAAGAATTGGAGTAGTCTAGACCAGTGATGGGCAACCTTTTGAGCTTGGTGTGTCAAAATTCGCCAAAAAACCGAGCATAACTCGGGTGGTGTGTCACTTCGAGAAAAAAAACATAATTTCACGATACTTATAGTTTAAATAACAAAAATGTATAATTGTAATATATAACTGTATTTAATAAACCAAAACCTAATTATTTAACTTACCTGCTTAGTGACTTCTTTGTTCATCTGTCAGTCGGTTTCTTTTGTTGGTCTTGATATTATTTAACTTGTGTGGGGTGCCGTGAACTAAGATAAGTGAGGGGGAGGGGGAATTCTTTAACTAATCTGCCTATTAGTGACTTTTTTGTTGTTGAATTTCATTGGCTAAATCTTCAATTGAAGGTTGGTATTTTGTACACTTCAAGCCCAAGCAAGCGCTACTAACTTCATCTTTCAATCTGTTTCTTTTGTTGGTTTTGATATTATTTAACGCTGAAAATAAGGTTTCACAAAAGTACGTAGAGGGAAAAATTGTGAGTAAAGCCATTGCTATATTTTTCAGGGTGCTAAAAGTGTCTGGTAATCGGATCCAGGCACTCCAAATTTCCTGGTAACTCAGATATTCTCTTAATAATTGCATCTTTATTCTGCATATCGTGAAATAGAACTGGTGCACATCTTAGGAGAGTTTCTTTAATAAATTCTCCCTCACTGAGTGCTTTTCCATGCTGAGCTATGGAGTGAGCAATGCTCAAACTTGCAGATGTTAAATTTGTAGAACCTTTTACAAATTTAAGGATGGACTTAGATTGGCTCTTATAAAAGTGTAGCTGCCTGGAAATGTATTCCTTCCTTTCATCCTCACTTTTTTTCAAGAGCTGGGAATGATTAGTTTCAAAATTTCTATTTATATTCCACGTTCTGCTTACTACCGTTTCAGTACATAGAACGCAAAATGATCTGCCATTTTTTTCTATAATGCCATACATCTCGGTCCATGTCTCTTGAAAGGGTCGGCTACTTCTACTACCACTTCCTTTACTTAACCTTGGTTTTTTATTTTTTGGGTTCTCCATCAGGGGGGCAGTGACAGAAGATAGAATTATAGATAGCCTGTTAGCCCTGCAGGCAATTAGGGGTTAACTAGCCTAACTGACCACCTTATGTAAATTAAGTTGGCTGCCGCTATTTCTAATGGCAGGAAACAGCACCCATAGCACATGCCCTCGCCTCTCCCAGCCTCCCCCTCACCTATCTCAGTAATGGTGGTCAATTACAAATCCACGACACCCCAGAACAGTAGATTGGATGATGGTTGCTGTGGTTATGTGGTTGCTGGTAATGGCGATCACAGGGCCCTCAGAGATGCGTCCCCCACGGCATTCCGCTGCTCTCTGCTCCGCCGGCCGGAAGTGAGGTCAAACGGCCGTGCAGGAGCCGGGGCAGAGGGAGCAGCAGGGAGGGAACGAGCGGAGGACTCGGAGGGAGCCAATAGGAGCGCACACAGGTAAACATGCGCCGGGGGGGTGATTTCGCCGGGGGGGGGGGGTCGCGCTGCACCTTGGGGGGGGGCGCATCGGCGATCCGCCCGGGTGTCAGCAAGGAACGCCGCTGCTTCTCTGTATGCGGCCACATGCGGCTGCGTGTCATCGAAAATGGCTACGCGTGTCATAGGTTCGCCATCAGGGGTCTAGACAGTGCAGGACTAGGGTTACCATATGTGTGGGTTTCCCCGGACATGGCCTCTCTTTAGGCAACTGCCTGATGGGTTTTTTTTTTTTTTTTTTGTTACATTTGTACCCCGCGCTTTCCCACTCATGGCAGGCTCAATGCGGCGGGCAATGGAGGGTTAAGTGACTTGCCCAGAGTCACAAGGAGCTGCCTGTGCCGGGAATCGAACTCAGTTCCTCAGTTCACCTGGACCAAAGTCCACCACCCTAACCACTGGGCGGGCCACTCCTCAACTCCTAAATTGAGGGGCTTTGTGACCATTTTTGCCAAGTTTAAAAAATCCATCATACTCATTCCCAATAGTGGCAGCATACCCACAGGCCCACTCAGTTGATCCATCCATCCTCCTCCCGAAATCTGGCATGTCTTCCTTACCTCACCTCCCGGCAGATAGGCACCTCCTCTGTAGTTCGTTCCTCTCCAGTCCTCAGATACATTGCTGGCAGTATCAATGATTTGAGGCACCCACTGCCGACTGGCTCCTCGAGTCTTCTCTCTGTCGTGTCCCACCTCTTGTGATGTACATAAGTGTATAAGTATTGCCACACTGGAACAGACCGAAGGTCCATCAAGCCCAACAGTGGTCAATCCAGGTTACAAGTACCAGACAAGATCCCAAAACAGTAAAATACATTTTATGCTGCTTGTCCTAGAAATAAGCAGAGGATTTTCCCCAAATCCATTTTAGTAATGGCTTATGGACTTTTCTTATTGGAAGCTATCCAAACTTTTTTTAAACCCCTCTAAGCTAACTGCTTTTACTACAATCTCCATCAACGAATTCCAGAGATTACACGTTGAGTGAAGAAAACGTTTCTCTGATTTGTTTTAAATTTACTACTTTGTAACTTCATTGCATGCACCTAGTCCTAGTATTTTTGGAAAGAGTAAACAAGCGATTCATATCTACCCATTCCACTCCACTCATTATTTTATAGACCTCTATCATATCTCCCCCAGCCGTCTTTTCTCCAAACTGAAGAGCCCTAGCCGCTTTAGCCTTTCCTCATAGGGAAGTCGTCCCATCCCCTTTATCATTTTCATTGCCCTTCTCTGTACCTTTTCTAATTCCACTATATCTTTTTTGAGATGTAGTCGCCAGAATTGCACACAATATTCAAGGTGTGGTCACACCATGGAGCGATACAAAAGAATTATAACATCCTCATTTTTGTTTTCCATTCCTTTCCTAATAATATCTAATGTTCTGTTTGCTTTCTTAGCCACCGCCACACACTGAGCAGAGGGTTTCAACATATCATCAACGGTGACACCTGGATCCCTTTCCTTGTCAGTGACTGCTAATGTGGAACCATGTATTACGTAGCTATAATTCGGGTTCCTCTTTCCCACATGCATCACTTTGCACTTGCTCACATTAAATGTTATCTGCCATTTGGATGTCCAGTCTCTCAGTTTCATAAGGTCCTCTTGTAATTTTTCACAATCCTCTTGCGATTTAAAAACTTTGAATAACTTGTGTAGTCAGCAAATTTATTACCACTACTACTACTACTACTTAACATTTCTAAAGCGCTACTAGGGTTATGCAGCGCTGTACAATTTAACAAAGAGGGACGGTCCCTGCTCAAAGAGCTTACAATCTAAGAGACATGTGAACGGTCAGTCCAATAGGGGCGGTCAAATTGGGGCAGTCTGGATTTACTGAAAGGTAAGAGTTAGGTGTTATTAGTTACTCCTATCTCTAGATCATTTATAAATATGTTAAAAATCAGTGGTCCCAGCACAGACCCCTGGGGAACACCACTATTTACCCTTCTTCATTGAGAATTCTAATCATTTAATCCTACTCTCCGTTTTCTATCTTTTAACCAGTTTTTAATCCACAATAGGACATTGCCTCCTATCCCATGACTCTCCAATTTCCTCTGGAGTCTTTCATGAGGTACTTTCTCAAATGCCTTTTGAAAATCCAGATACACAATATCGACCGGCTCACCTTTGCCCACATGTTTGTTCACCCTTTCAACTAAATGTAGTAGATTGGTGAGGTAAGATTTCCCTTCACTAAATCCATGTTGGCTTTGTCTCATTCATGCTTTTGAATATGCTCTTTAATTTTGTTCTTTATAATAGTCTTTACCATTTTACTCGGCACTGACATCAGGCTCACTGGTCTATAATTTCCCGGATCACCTCTGGAACCTTTTTTTAAAAATCGGCGTTACATTGGCCACCCTACAATCTTTCGGTACAATTCTTGATTTTAGAGATAAATTACACATTACTAACAATAGCAATTCATTTTTCAATTCTATCGGTACTCTGGGATGAATACCATCCAGTCCAGGTGATTTGCTACTCTTCAGTTTGTCAAATTGCGGCATTACATCCTCCAGGTTTCTCTGACTCGTCAGCTTTGAATACCATTTCTGGTACTGGTATCTCTCCCAAATCTTCCTTGGTGAACTGAAGCAAAGAATTAATTTAATCTCTGTGCTATGACTTTGTCTTTCCTGAGTGCCTCTGTAACCACGCAGGCGAGTTGAGGTAGAGAGGCCTAGAGTAGTCCGCCAGGAGTGGGTGCCTCAATCAGTGACACTGCCGGTAAGTGGTAAGAAAACGCCTCCCACTCTCCCCAAATGTGAGTGGGTGCAGTTTTTTTTAAATTGTTGTGGAGGAGGCAGGTGGAGGCACTTTATTTTTTTGTGTCCTCTTTTTTTTTTTCGTCTCTGCAAATATGGTAACGCTATGCAGGACCAATACAAAGGGCAAGGTTTTCAAATCCCCTTTGGAATCTAGGGTGTAGCCTATTGGTTAGGAGACCAGGCTGAAAAACAGAGAAACCCAATTCGAATCCTGCTGTTCCTTGTCATCTTGGGCAAGTCACGCGTCTACGCGCACCAAAATGGAGTTACCGTGTGGCTCTTGCAGTAATTTCATTTTTGGTGCGTGTCCAATATGCACGTCTGAAAAATAATTTCTGTTTTCAGACACACCAAGTGGCATTTGCGTGCATAGGTCATTACTGCCCAGTTACCATGTGAGACTTTACCATTAGGTCAGTGGCTGGCGGTAAAGTCTCAGATCCAAAATGGATGCGCACCAATTTTGATTTTGCTGCACGTCCATTTTCGGCAAACATTTTTAAAAGGCATTTTTTTTGCAGGTGTGCTGAAAAATGGCTCTGTGCACACCCAAAATACGCGCCTACACTACCACAGGCCATTTTTCAGTGCACCTTAGTAAAAGAACCCCTTAATCCTCCATTATCTTACTTCCTGGTGTTCTAGATCGATGTGGGCAGGATCGAACCCCATTTGCTCATGCTTCTGGTGGCTCCATAATAAAATTGGCTACCATGAAGTCTAGAATTAGTCCCACTACTGCCTCCTTCACCCCACTGAACCACCAGAGAGTAAGGTAGGCCCTGGAGGGCCTCCTATAACTGGGGAGGGGAGGAGGATTGGTCCTTTTGTCCAGGAGGTTTGGGAGAGGGGTCATAGCTTGGTGAGGGGGTGGGGAGTCAGTCCTTAAGTCGGGGGGGATGGGAGGAGGGTCAGTCCTTGCTTCGGGGTATAGGGAAGGGGAATGCACCTTGTCTCAGAGATGGGGGGGCATGCACACTTTACTTATGTGGGTCCTGGACAATATTCAGCTGGGACCCGAATAAGAGCTTGACCACACCTAGTCAGATGCCGATATTTAATGCTGGTGGCTGGACAGAGTTGTCATTGACTATTGGGTCTAATTGCTTGCTTCCAGAAAAGATTCCACTAAGAGGTGTTATTCTTTTAAATGGAGGAGGTTTGCCGTCTGGTGTGACAGCAAGGCCCTAGATCCTCTTTCTTGTCCTACATAGACCCTGCTTGAATACCTTCTACACTTATCAGAGTCTGGTCTCAAGACCAACTCCGTAAGGGTTCACCGTAGTGCAATTAGTGCTTATCATCAATGTGTAGAAGGTAAGCCTATCTCTGGACAGCCTTTAGCTGTTTGCTTCATGAGAGGTTTGCTTTTGTCAAAGCCCCCTGTCAAACCTCCACCAGTGTCATGGGATTTCAACGTCGTTCTCGCCCAGCTGATCAAAGCTCCTTTTGAGCCACTGAATTCCTGCCATCTGAAGTACTTGACCTGGAAGGTCATTTTCTTGGTGGCTGTTACTTCAGCTCGTAGGGTCAGTGAGCTTCAGGCCCTAGTAGTGGATGCACCTTATACTAAATTTCATCACAACAGAATAATCCTCCATACGCACCCTAAGTTTCTGCCGAAGGTGGTGTCTGAATTCCATCTAAACCAGTCAATTCTCTTGCCAACATTTTTTCCCTGTCCTCATGCCCACCCTGGTGAAAGCAGCTTGCACATTTTGGACTGCAAGAGAGCATTGGCGTTTTACATGGAGCGGATGAAGCTCTTCAGACAGTCCGCCCAGTTGTTTGTTTCTTTTGATCCCAGTAAGGGGGGGAGTCGCCATCAGAAAATGCACAATCTCCAGTTAGCTAGCAGATTGCATCTCCTTCACTTATGCCCAAGCTGGGCTGACTCTGGAGGGCCATGTCACAGCTCATAATGTTAGAGCCATGGCTACATCGGTGGCTCAGTTAAGGTCAGCCTCCATGGAAGAGATTTGCAAAGCTGCAACGTAGTCTTCAGTCCACACATTCACATCACACTACTGCCTTGAGCAGGATAGATTGGGCAGTCGGTGCTTTAGAATCTGTTTGGGGTTTAGAATCCAACTCCACCGCCCTAGGCCTGTTTTAGTCTGTTCCAGGCTATACTCTCAGCTAGTTTGTATATAGTTTCAGGTTAATCTCTGTTATGTTCTCGCCTTTGCGAGGTCCAGTTGACCAACGTTTGTTGTTTTGGGTGAGCCTGGATGCTAGAGATACACCAACTGTACGATTAATACAGCCTGCTTGTCCTCGGAGAAAGCGATGATACTTACCTGTAGTAGGTATTCTCCAAAGACAGCAGGCTGATTATTCTCGCAAACCCGCCCACCTCCTATTTTTTTTTTAATTCGTGACTAAACTGAGGAGCGCGGCCGTGTGGTGGGCAGGAAGTCACTCAGTTCATGTGCAGACGGACACACAGCGTACTAGAAGCCTCCAGCAAACATTTTGCTATTTGGAATGCCAGTTATCGGGCCGGCACGGATCGCCGGCCCAGCTGTGAGAATAATCAGCCTGCTGTCCTCAGGTTAGTTACCTGCTACAGGTAAGTATCTTCGCTATACTGCTGATACCTTTAGGTTCTTAGTGGTTTATAATAATTAAAAAACCAAGAGAGTCTTTGGGAAGCACAAAACAGAGAATCTTATTCAAGAACTAATTTTAACAAACTTCTTAAAAAGATAGGTTTTTACATTTTTCTTGAATAAGAAAAAAGATAACTTAGCAAAACAAATATTAAAATCACTTCAGGACCTCAATGCTTGAACTGCAAGAACTCTGTCAAACATTACAAATCTCTTTACTGCCGTAATAGATGGAAGGACAAAACATGAATTGTGAAATGATCTTCTATCCCTATTATTAGAAATAAATTCAATATGATCCATTATATAAATTGGGCATTCGCCATTTAGAATCTTATATAGAAAGCAAAAGAATTTGAACATAATCCTCACCCTATAAGCAACTAATGTAATTCAACAAAATATGAAGAAATTTTATCCTTTTATAGTGAAAAAATTAATCTGATTGCAGTGTTCTTAATTGTTTGTAGTTTATTTATTTAGATTTTGCTCCCACCTTTTTCAGTAGTAGCTCAAGGTGAGTTACATTCAGGTACTCTGGATATTTCTCTGTCCCAGGAGGGCTCACAATCTAAGTTTGTACCTGAGGCAATGGAGGGTTAGGTGACTTGCCCAAGATCACAAGGAGCAGCAGTGGGATTTGAACCAGCCACCTCTGGATTGCAAGACCGATGCTCTAACCACTAGGCCACTCCTCCAAATAACCCAGCAACCTGTTTCCAACAGTGGCCAATCCAGGTTACAATCCTGGCAAGACCCCAAAACAGTACAATATATTTTATGCTGCTTATCCTAGAAATAAGCAGTGAATTTTCCCAAGTCCATCTTAATAATGGCTTATGGACTTTTCTTTTAGGAAACTACCCAACCCTTTTTTAAACCCCACTAAGCTAACTACTTTTACTACATTCTCTGGCAACAAATTCCAGAGTTTAATTACACGAGTGAAAAAATATTTTCTCCAATTTGTTTTAAATTTACTACTTTGTAGCTTTATTACACGCCCCTTAGTCCTAGTAATTTTGGAAAGCATAAACAAGCGATTCACATCTACGTGTTCCATTCCATTCACTATTTTACAGACCTGTATCATATCTCCCCTCAGCCGTCTTTTCTCCAAACTGAAGAGCTGTAGCCTCTTTATTCTAGATCCCTTTCTTGGTCTGTGACTCCTAACCAGGGGCATAGTCAGACAACAGATTTTGGGTGGGCCTAAGCAAGAAGTGGGTGGGCACCAAGTGTTCTGCCCCCTCCCCCACTACGCTGGCGGGAAAACCCTTCTTTCCACCTTGGCAGTCTGCAGCAGGCATGCACTGAAAACAGAGCATATGCAGGTGCTGGTATTGTGGAGAGTAGCGTTTTCATTACCATCAGGGGGGAGTCTTCTGCTGGCAAAGCTTGGGATGCCTACCAGCTACCGCTAAACATGTGCTACTGTTGGGTGGGCCTGAGCCCTAAGTGGGTGGGCCCTGGCCCACCCAGGCCCACCTGTGGCTACGTCACTGCTCCTAACGTGGAACCTTGCATTATGTAGGTGTAATTCTGGTTCCTATTTCCCATGTGCATCACTTTGCACTTGTTCACATTAAACATCAGCCATTTAGATGCCTAGTCTCCCAATCTCGTAAGGTCCTCTTGTAATTTTTTACAATCCTCTTGCGATTTAACTACTTTGAATAACTTTGTGTCATCAGCAAATTTAATTACCTCACTAGTTACTCCCATCTCTAGATCATTTATAAATATGTTAAAAAGCAGCGATCCCAGCACAGGACCCCTGGGGAGCCCCACTAACTACCCTTCTCCATTCATAATACTGACCATTTAACCCTACTCTCTGTTTTCTTTCTTTTAACCAGTTTTTAATAGGACACTACCTTACATCCCATGAGTCTCCAATTTCCCCTGGAGTCTTTTATGAGGTACTAGTTTGATCCACCATTATTTCATGAATACCTAGTTTGAGCTACCATTATTTGGTTCACTAAAGAGTCAGGATTGTTATCAAAAAATAAACATTTGGTCTTATCGGTGTTTAACTTGAGTCGATAGCTCAGGACTTAATCAGTTGTAAACATCTTTGAACAACTGATGGTACTGAATTTATAGATGAGTAAATCAGAATTAACACTGTAATATTATCGGCATAACTGTACATGATGCAATCCTCTCTAGTAAGTTCTAAACCCAAAGAATGTAAGAAGATATTAAACAATGTAGGTGACAAAAGAGATCCCTGTGGCTCTCCACAAGGAGTTCTACAACTATCTGATAACTTTCCATTATGTTTTACTTTATATGACCTAGAAACCAAAAATCCTCTAAACCACTTCAATATATTACCGTCAATACCTATATGATTAAGTTCGGAAAGCAAAATATCATAATCCACCAGATCAAAAGCTGACGATAGATCAAACTATAGGATTAAACTCTTACCACTTTGACATAGTATGCTCCGAACAGTGTCATAAATGGACACAATAACTGTTTCTGTACTATTCCGTGTTTGAAAGCCCGATTAGGTAAAGTGGAGCTCATGTTGCATCGAGTATGGATTAAGCTGATTACAACCTCTCTGTTCAGTATTTTCTCTTGGTTACAAAGTTCTTTCCTCTTATATTTTGCAATAAAGCCCATTCTTGAATGGCTGAAGGTCATTTTGAGCACTGGAAGTTTTGGAATACTGTTTTGAGTAGAGAGATGTGGTAGCCGTGTTAGTCCACTTTTAAAGGTAATCAATAGAAATAAAAGAAAATAAGATGATACCTTTTTTTATTGAACTAACTTAATACATTTGAAGGTAACCCTTCTTCATCAGATCGAAAATAAGCAAATGTTGATAAATAACAGTATATACGAGTGAAAGTTCTTTAATGTTTCACTTATATGTTACTACTACTTATCTTTTCTATAGTGCTACTAGACGTACGCAGCGCTGTGCAGTTGAACATGTATACTGTTACTTATCAACATTTGCTTATTTTCCGATCTGATGAAGAAGGGTTACCTTCGAATGCTAATCAAAAAATGCATAAGTGAGTCCAATAAAAAATGTATCATCTTTCTTTGCTTTATTTTCTTTTATTTCTGTTGAAATTTCTCTGCTGTGTTCTTATCCCTGCATTACAGTGTTTTCTAACCCTTTCCTGGAGGTACGCTTTGTCCAAATCAGTTTACAGGATTGCCACGATGAATATGCATGAGAGTTTGCATATTCTAGTTTCCAATGCATGCAAGTATGTCTCATGTATAGATACTAAGTATGGATATCCTGCCTCCAAGTGAGGGCTGGGCAACACCTGATACACAGCACTTTTGGTCCACAATGTATTATTTTCAAAGTAAAAAAAAAAAAATACAGTTCAAATCTAGGTAATAACATTTTCTAACTGCTGATAGAATAAAGATATTTATTGACGTGATGAAACTCTTGTGCATATTGAATATCAAAAGATGCTTGCTGTATATTTTACTGTCTGTATGTTCAGCTCATTATTTGTCAGATATTTAAGGTTCTTTTAAACAGTAATAAATGCCAGTTTCTCTCTCACACAGATGCATCTCTCTGTCTCTCTCTCTCTCTCTATAATATGCTAATGATATCACCGTTGCAGTAATTACGGGTCATCTTCATTTCTTTCATCTTCGCTGCTTCTGATGGCTTCATTCCTTTGACAGAGAAAATTTGGCTCTAGGTGCTGTGATTATTTTGTTAAGCATTATTCGAATAGACAGGACTGAGAGAAATTAATCAATCCAAATGCAATTAGCATCATGTTTAACCCAGTGATGGACATCTCAAGGTGAAACAACCAGGGGAGTTTCAACATTATTATTCAATCCAGTGGCTCTTATCTAAATTATAATCAAGAGAGGCTTTTATTGGCTTCATGCAGAGATTATAACCCTTTCTCTACTCCAGAGACCAGAAGATCAACTTTCTCTCCTTAAGAGATCTTAAAACGATCAGCTTATTGAGTAGGGAGGACGTAGATTGGGTAGCTGGCTTTAAATGGAACACCTGTTTCCCATTTATGCTGGCTGGGCCAAATAGGGATGGGTCGCCAATGTTAAATCTTGTGTGGAGCAGTGTCTCACACATCTTTACCCTTGAACTATGTGAGAGGATAACTGATACTGATGATTTCTCCCACCTGTTTTCAGGCCTTGAAGTGAATATTACTGAAAATCATGTAATTCCTGCCTATTAGACAATTGTACGTCTCTCTCGCAAATCGCTGTAGGAAGGTTGCAGTATTCTTCCCCACACCCACTCCCAGAATGGATCATGTTGCTGGCATGATATTATTGTCCCCTTCCCTCTGTTGCTTCTCTTTAATGCCTTAGGAAACAAATGCATCAGTCATGCATAATGGAGAAAATTCAGAACTAATCCCTTCCAATCCAAAAAAATTTATTGTCCTTTAATCTGGTGATGATCCAGATTTGAGAAAGTTGAATTATGCTAATATGTGTTTCATAGGTTCCCAAAAGAAACAGTTGTACCAACTACAATATGTACACAACAGGGATGCACATGTTACAATGCGGGTGCAGATTGGCGAGTTTCATCTGCAGAATCAGAAAGTATTTATTTATTGAACACATTTATACCCCACATTTTCCCACTAGTTGCAGGCTCAATGTGGCTTACACAGTAACATGGGTAGGCTACAGTTCAGTATATCATTAAATAATGTCATAGTAAAAATGTAATCATAAACGTATCGTCTAAAACAACAAAGATAATAAAAGACAATGGAAAAACATTAAGGTCCATAAATTTTGCTGAACAGATAAGAACTAAACTAAGCAACGTCTGGATGGTAGGCCTTCTTGAACAGGGTGGTCTTCAATAATTTCCTGAAGTTTAGATGATTCTGAGTTGATTTTAGGAGTTTAGGCAGTGCATTCCATAGTGAAGGAGAAGCTTGATGCGTAGGTAGATTTGTATTTGAGGCCATTGCAATCTGGATAATGTAAAATTAAATAGGATCGGGAAACACTGGAACTATTTCTGAGTGGGAGATCTATTAGATTTAACATGTATCCAGGAACTTCACCATAAATGATCCTATGAATCAGGGTGCAAATTTTAAAGTAGAGAGATGGCAGATGCCTTTCAGACTGCGCTCCTTAGGCAAACGGTGACAAACCCCACCAGAGAAGAGATGACGCTGGATTTCGTGCTCACAAATGGGGATGTGTCTAATGTTTGGGAGGTGCCCCCCAGTGCAGTAGTGATTGTTACACCATATGGTTCAATATAGCAGCTAAAGGGGAGTGTAGACACACAAAACTCAAAGGTCCTGGACTTTAAACATGCTGACTTTAGTAAAATGAGGGAGCACCTAAGGAAAAAAAACTAGCAGGATCAGAGGGAATAAGAAGTGGAAAGTCAGTGGTCCGAACTGAAAGGACGGATCTTTATGTAAGGAAAATAAGAGGTAAAGGAAACCTATATGGTTCACCAAACAAGTGGCTGAAGGAATAAAGGCAAAACAGCTGGCATTTATGAAGTACTGAATAACGCAGAAAGAAGAACCTAGAGAAAAATACCACCTAAAACTCAAGTGAAGAGAGAAATACAGCTGGCAAAAGCACAGGCACAAGAAAAAAGTACTAGAGACATAGGGGGGTCTTTTACTAAAGACTAACTGGAGTTATCTGCAGCAGGGCCCATAGGAATAAAATGGAAGCTAATCTTTAGTAAAAGACCCCCATAGAGAGCTGATGAGATTTTTTTTTCAGGTATATTGGGGAAAGAAGAAGGCTAGAAATAGAATTTTGAGACTGAAAGCTGCTGAGAAAAGATTGTGGAGAGGGATGAGAAAAAGGCAGACATACTAAACAAATGCGTCTATGTTTACAGAAGAAATCCTGGAGGGCCCTCGTAAAGATTTGTATAATAGATCCTTAGAGCTAGAGGATTATAGAAGGGCAGATGTGGTCCCTTTCCACAAAAATGTTAACAGAAAACAAGTGAGGAAACTATAGGTCGATAAGCCTCACTTCGGTGATAAGAAAAAGTAAGGAGGCACTGCTGAAGGAAAAGATAGTATGATTCCTAGAATCCAATGGCTTACAAGATCTGAGGCAACATGGTTTTACTGAAGGAAATTATTTCTTCATTCAACATGTAATTAACCTTTGGAATTTGTTGCCAGAGAATGTGTTAAAAGCAGTTAGCTTAGCGGGGTTTAAAAAAAGGTTTGGCTAGCTTCCTAAAAGAAAAGTCCATAAGTCATTATTAAGATGGACTTGGGGAAAATCCACTGCATATTTCTAGGACAAGTAGCATAAAGTGTATTGTACTGTTTTGGGGTCTTGCCCAGGTACTTGTAACCTGGATTGGCCACTGTTGGAAACAGGATACTGGGCTTGATGGACCTTTGGTCTGTCCCAGTATGGCAATTCTTATGTTATGTTCTTATAGTGAGGTGATTACTTTACATGCGGATTATGAAAAATTGCAGGAAGACCTTAGCAAACTGGAAGCCTGGGCATCCAAATGGCAGATGAAATTTAATGTGGACAAATGCAAAGTGATGAACATTGGGAAGAATAATCTGAATCATAATAACCTGATGCTAGTGTCCACTTTAGGAGTCAGATCTAAGTGTCATTGTAGACAATACTCTGAAATCTGCCCAGTTTGGAGAGGTGGCCAAAAAAGCAAACAGGATGCTAGGAATTATTAGGAAAAGGATGCAAAATAAGTCTAAGAATATTATAATGCCTCTGTATCGCTCCATGGTGTGACCTCACCTTAACTACTCCATTCATTTCTGGTCAACTTATCTGAGAAAAGATATAGTGGAATTAGAAAAGGTTCAAAGGATTACAACTAAAATAATAACGGGGATGGAGCTCCTCCTTTATGAGGAAAGACTGACGAGACTAGGGCTCGGAAAAGAGACAGCTGAGATGGGGGATATAATTCAGGTATATATAATCCTAAGTGGTGTATAATGGGTAGAAGTGAATCGATTTTTCACTCTTTAAAAAAGTACAAAGACTAGGGAACAGTCAATGAAATACTTTTATTTATGCTCTGGAACTCACTGCCGGAGGATGTGGTAACTGCAGTTAGTGTATCTGAGGAAAAGTCCATAGTCTGTTATTGAGATGGACTAGGGGTAAGCCCTGCTCGCCCCAGGATTGGTAGCATAGAATGTTGCTACTAATTGGTTTTCTGCCAGGTACTTGTGGCCACTCTTGGAAGCAGGATACTGGGCTAGATGGACCATTGGTCTGACCCAGTATGGCTATTCTTACTTACACCGATGATGTAACAATCTACATCCCCTTCAAGGGCGACCAATATCACAGATAGAATCCAGACCAGCCAAGACATAATGGAGATCTGGGCCTCCACCTTCAGGCTAAAATTAAAGGCGAGAGAGCCAAATTCCTGGTTATATCAAGCACCTTCCGTCCCACTAAACTCATGATCGGCCAAACCAGTTTCCCACTAGAAAGCACCCTCAAAGTCCTGGGAGTCACTCTAGTCCAAAACCTGACACTTGACAACCAACTAACCTCGATCACAAAGAAAGCCTTCAGAACGCTATGGAAGCTGAATAGAATCAGAAGCCTCTTCCCTATCACAACCTTTAGTCTTCTAGTTCAAGCTCTGATACTGTCCCAGCTAGACTATTGGTACTGTTTATCCGCAGGTTGCACAAATCTGAGCCTGAAAAAATTACAAACCGCTCAAAACAGCTTGATCGTTAGGTCCCTCCTCTATCAAAGCGCCTGTCCCCTACTGGAAGCACTCCATTGGTTCCCCATAAAAGCCAGAATAAGTTTCAAGATCCTAGTATTAGTCTTTACAATCCTCCAGGGTCTAATTCTCCACGTACATGATCACATTAATAGACCCTCCACTAAGGTAACCCGAAACTTACCACTTCCCAAACTGTAAAGGAGTAATATACAAATCTCTTTATGGCACAGGGTTCTCCTATATTGCAACCAAGACCTGGAACACCCTACCCTTAAACATTAGAAAGATAACTGACTACCTTACATTTTGCAAAATATTAAAATCATACTTCTTTGCAAAGAGTTTTACCGACGCAGGATAATCTATGGAAGACCGCTCACACAACAGAATACTCTTCAGTTGAATCAATAATGACACTTCCCCATGTGGCAGTTTCTGAATATCTTATTCTCCCATAACAACACACAGCTACACTGTTATCAGTATGTTCCATGTTACACTGTAAACCCGTTGATTGCAGTTGTCTGTTACAATATAAGTCACATTGAATTGTTCTTTGTTATACTGTAAGCCACATTAACCAAACTCGATTTGGATAATGTGGGATATAAGACTAAATAAATGAAAAATGGAAATGATTTTAATGGATTGAAAATACTTTTTAAAAAAGTAACTATGGCAGATGCTGAAGTTTGGACACCCTTCCAGTTGGTACTTAAAACAGTTGGAATAAGGTACAAAAGTTTTTTCCTTCATTCTGTAACTTGGCACCTACATTTATTTGCCAAGTGCGCAGTTGTTACACTTATGTTCTTGACTCATATAGTCACATGCATAAGTACTAGTTGGCTGCTAAGTGGTATTCTTATAACTTTAGCATGTAAATGCAAGTGGATGTGACCAGGGACACGGCTGGGGCATGACCATGACCAACATTTATACACATAACTTCAGCTTTAGTTTCATAACTTTGGCTACTGAACTGTGGACAAGCTCTGCAAGGTTTATTTTCCATTGCCAGTCCTAGATATGATGCTGCAATGTCAGCACAATACAGGAGAGGTGCTGTGAGAGGACTTCCAGAGGGGATGAAAACTCCATTGGACTCCTGAGGAAGACTCTATAGCCAACACATGACTTTATTTGGATTTGTATCCCACAATCATCCGAGTTGAGAACTCAGTTTTATGTGGCTTACATTGAATCGAGCAGAAATACAGATACAGGTCAAGGAGTCATGATAGGCAGGTCTCAGATAGAAAGACAAGCAGGGTGGAGAGCTAATAGATGGTGGATGACTTCTTGAAGGTATACACAAAATCCATAGGTGAGTTTTACAAAGCTATGGTGGGGGAGAGTAATACAAGATCAAGTGTCCGACTGTGCAGATTTAAGCTGCATCTGTCATCAGGAATTCCTTATATAGAAATGTTTTCAGGTTTTGTGAAAGCTTTCATAGGAGATGTTGTGTCGTATGTCTCTAGTTAGTGTATTTCATCATTTTGACCGCATTATACAGAAATCCTACAATGTGGGCTGATTTGTAGACTACGCCTTTGCAGCTGGAGTAATGGATAATGAGGTGGTCTCTGAGCTTCTCCTTGAGGTTTGTTAATAGTAGCTCTACTAACTTCATCATATAACTTGGTGCAGTACCGTAAACAACCTGGTATATGAAGGTGCAGATTTTCAAAACCACTCTCAGGCTTATTTTCGAAAAAGAAGGGCGCCCATCTTTCGACAGAAATCGGAAGATGGGCGTCCTCAACTGCTTTCCATCGCGGAGACGACCAAAGTTCACGGGGGCGTGTCGGAAGCATAGCGAAGGTGGGGCTGGGGCATGCCTAACACGTGGGCGTCCTCAACCGATAATGGAAAAAAGAAAGGCGTCCCTGACAAGCACTTGCGTGACTTTACTTGGTCCGGTTTTTTTTTTAATGATCAAGCCTCAAAAGGTGCCTGAACTGACCAGATGACCACCGGAGGGAATCAGGGATGACCTCTCCTTACTCCCCCAGTGGTCACCAATCCCCTCCCACCCTAAAAAAAACTTTTTAAAACATTTTTTGCTAGCCTCAAATGTCATACCCAGCTCCATGACAGCAGTATGCAGGTCCCTGGAGCAGTTTTAATGGGTGCAGTGCACTTCAGACAGGCGGACCCAGACCCATCCCCCCCACCTGTTACAATTGTGGTGGTAAATGTCAGCCCTTCAAAACCCACCAGAAACCCACTGTACCCACATGTAGGTGCCCCCCTTCACCCCTTAGGGCTATGGTAGTGGTGTATAGTTGTGGGGAATGGGGTTTGGGGGGCTCAGCACACAAGGTGAGGGAGCTGTGCACCTGGGAGCAATTTGTGAAGTCCACTGCAGTGCCCCCTAGGGTGCCCGGTTGTTGTTCTGGCATGTCAGGGGGGACCAGTGCACTACAAATGCTGGCTCCTCCCATGACCAAATGGCTTGGATTTGGTCGTTTCTGAGATGGGCATCCTCGGTTGACATGTTTTGACTTCTGTTTCATGTTCAAATACAATAAAGGTCTTGTTGCTTTCCTCCTGATCCATTTGTGTGGTTATTCTCACAGATCTGTGCCCAGCCTGGTTCTTCGTTCTGTGGGAGTGTTTTGGTTTCTCTTGCTTGTGAACATTTGAAAATGAAAATAATTCACTCTTATGTAGCAAGGATCTCTAAACGCTTCCAGCTAGCAATTTCAGCTATCAGAAACATTAGGGTCAATCATCAAAGGCAGTTAACTGGGTAAGGCAGTCTCTTGCCCGGTTAGCTATCACTAAGCACAGGAAATCTTGTGCAGGTAGAGGAAGGATGGATTCAATTATATCGCAACATACAGTCATTGAATAAATTGAAACCAAAAATAGATGGGTATTCAGCAAAAGCAACCATAAAGCATGTACCATGAATGTTGCTGAAAATTGTGGGATGGTCTCAAAAAAGAAGTGCATGCAGGGGAACCTACGAATATTTCTATGCTAGAAAAGTTCTTCAAGAAACAATTCCAAAAGCAAGAATGAAAAGAGCTGGTTGCAGGGTACATTTAAAAGCTGTTATTTCTTCTAAATGGACTGTTACATAGTACTGACTGAAGGAAATCTGCCATATTCGTATTTTGAATCTCTAAAAAGAAATGCAACTAGTAATTATGCATTAAAATTTGCAGAAAGATGCATTTTAAAACTTTGTCCCCTGGTTGTGTCAACTTCTGTTCTCTTAGGAATTGTTGAAAATACAGTTTCACATGACTGGACCTTTTAGCTAGGTTACTTATTTACCCAACATTTTTAAAAACTAAGGGCCCTGTTTACTAAACCAGGCTAGAGACACGTATATATTCCTATGGGTTTCTCTAGCATTAGCGCACGCCTTAGTAAACAGGGTTAAGTCAACCATTTGTATCCACCCTGGTAAACCATCTAATATGTAGTTTTGATCTGTCCTTTGTGTATAACAATCCACTCAGTTGAGAGTTGTGAGACATGAAGAGACAGAGAGGAAGGCTACAGATCTGTTTGTTAGGAATACTCACAGAAATGTGATCCCTCTGGCTTTCTAGGAGCCTCTGTTTTCTGTGAAGAAAATATCTATGTTATATTTACTTTAGTTGTTATTTATGAAGTTTAAAAAAATCTGCAACCATGGAATGGGCAGAAGTGGAATACAGAATAGCAGAAGGCTGGCTGTTGCCCCTAATGGGATTTGGTAGCAGCATGTGTGAGTTTGTTTCAGAAGTCAGAAATGAACAGATGTTGGTATAAATTACCTCTGTGTCTGACGTCTTGCAAATTAAAAGCACGGTTGGCATCACTAAACAATTTCAGCAGGTTGGGGAGGAGATGGGAAATGGATAGAAGGGAAATGAGATTACTCTGGTAGCTTTGGTAAGAATGTATTAAGTTGCATCAGATCAGAATCATGTGGATGAAGGAATGAGAAGAAATCTGAGGGGTTTCTAAATTAATCAGGGTAAATGGTGTGGTAGCTGTGTTAGCCTACTTTTAAAATTAATAGAAATAATACAGAAGAAGAAAAAGAATACAAAATAATACTTTTTTTTATTGGAATAATTTAATTCATTTTTTGACTAGCTTTCGAAGGGAACGTGCACTTCTGTAGGTCAGAAGAAGGTGTTTAGTCCAATAAAATAATTGATCTTTTTTTAAATTTCTGTTTCTTATGTTGAATTAATTAGAAATGCTAACATGTCAGTACGAGGTTAGTGGTTTACTTTGGCACCCCCAAAGTAAATCTGTTTGTGATTGGCATTTAAACATCTCCCTCCCACGACCACTCGCCAAATTTCTGTGGTGTCAGACTGTGCGATCTGAGATTGCTTTCCTTTTTGAGTGCTTTTATGAGATGTATTGGAATTGGGTTCAATCTTAAGTAAATTATTATATTGTCAATATGTTTTTTATGTGACTTTTTTTTTTTCTTTTGCATTCAGCAAGAGAAATGACTCGAGGAAAGTTCCTGAACATCTTGGAGAAACCCAAGAAATAGCTACAGATGGTGCTGTGCACCCCAGAGCTGTTCCTGCTGAGGACAGAATGCACCGAGATCCTTCATTCTTTGGAAAGCAGTTCTGCCTACTTGAACCACAATGTTTTCTCTCGGCATGATTTTAAGGTGCTTCTTCCATGGCTTTCAGCAGAGTCAAGAACATGCAAGTGGAAAGATGGAATTTGAACCTTCTTTGTAGAGAAGAGGAGTTTCTAAAGTAATAATTTGAAACTTGTGAAATCAGGAAACTCTCTGCAGGAGAGAGAGGAACTTTTGAAGCTACCTCCCTCTTCATCCGAACTCAAGTGATGTTTTGGGGATTGTGCTTGGGGAGTCACTGGCAGCACATAGAAAATCCACAGGCTTCAGCATTTTTCTCTTCATCCAGGGAATAAGACGATATCCTTCCTGTCTTAGCTTTTCATTTATATGCAATGTATAGAATTATCAAGTATTAACAATAAATGCAAAATATCCTGCAGTCGTTCTCAGTGTTCGAATGGTGGTATTACCCTCTGAATGACAAAGTGCCGGTTCTTTTCTGGCTGCCCCTGTCTGTTTTCAGTGAAGATGAGGAACACTTCGAATTCCTAAGACAGTGCGTGTTCTCCTTAACGTATTCTGACTCTGAGTACTAGTCTCATGATTTAGGTGCTCACTCTATTGACATGTCTGCAAATATATCATCTACCTATAAAGATGTAAATGGATCTGTTCAGTTCCTTGTCTGTCACCGCCCTTGATTAGCACCCCCTTCCCACCAAGAAAAACACCTTGCCTTCAACCCAATCCTGCAGGCACAAATTATGAACACCAGAAAAACCAGGGACAAGGATGTCTGTCTAGCAGCATTTTTTTTTAATGCAGAGCAGAGGGCAGCCTAATGGTGAGTGCAGTGGACTGTAAACCAGGGCACCCAGGTTCATATCCCACGCACACACACAGACACACCTCATTTTTAAATATTGAGCCCTCCAAGAACAGGGAAATACCTACTGGGCACCACCTCAATAGCCTTCAGGCTTGCAGGCATCATGAATATTTACATACAGTAAGTATATGTCTGTTTCTGGAGGGCTCACAATTTCAAAGTAAAACAAAAGAGAGCTGAAGTCCCCTGGTTTACAATCCCTGGGCTTGCCTTCCGCTTTATCAGATGCTATCATAGAGCTTTCTTTCAGGGGAGAGGGAGGTGTCGTGCCTTAATCCCTGCAGTGGTCAGCTGCTCAATCGGATCACCTTTTTATACCCTGGACATGACTGAAACAGGTCAAAATAAAAATGTGCTTCTTTTTAGACCTGGATGTTTCTTTCCTATTTTGGGCTTGCCTAATCCTTCCCAAAATACACCCACAACACGTCCCCTTGCTATTTGGGCAAACTGCAGTGTAGGACGTTCAGATTCTGCCATTCCAAAATCACAGTTTGCGCAGATGGACGTTTCTTTTGGCCAGTTGAGACGTCTGTGTGCTTTGAAATTGAGCCCCGATGCATTCAGGACCCTCACACTTAGGTCACACAGAGACACTAAGCCAAGGAGTTTTACATTCCAATCATATAAGCATGCAATCACTCTCATCTCCACCAAGGCTCGCATTCACTTCCTGCCCTCACCCCCCTGATTTTCGATATGTATGCAGAGGGTTTCATCCCTCCAAACAACACTCACCACCACTCATTCATAATCCGTCCATTGATATGAATTTATATGTACACATTTCTGTATTATCTAGAAATTTTTAGCTTGCTTGCTTTCTTATTTATTTCTTACTTTTGGTCTTTTAATAAGTACTAAATGTATCATATGCTACTGATTTCATTTGTTTCTCTATCTTCAAGCAGGATTGAGTCTGCCTCACAGGTGGATGGCATCATTGAATCAGGGCCACCAAGAGACAAAGCCAGGCCCAGGGCAGGGCTGCTGCAGCAGCCACCACCCCCAACCCGCCCACCCACACACACACACACACACACACACACTCCCTTACCTTCCTGCGTCTCCTCCTCCCTCGGTCTGCCACTCTCCTGCTCCTGTGTGGAGTGGACACGGGGAATCTTGTCTCCTCTTCCCCCCCCCCCCCCCCCCCCCCCACTCTCGGCAGCCCTGCATTGAATAATGCAAGTCAGAACAGCACTCCCAGAGCTAATAACCAGTGTAAAGTCTTGAGCATGTGTACCTTTTCTGTCGTGCAGCGGTGGTCTCCTGATATTCTCAGTTTTGTGTTCTCAGCTGCAAAAGCAAAGCTCTCCCTCTTTTTGATAAGGGAGGCAAAGAGGGACATTGGAAAAAAAGATTGCGTTGGAGGCAAAAACACATAGTAACATTTTTTTTAGGTATATTAAAAGCAAGAAGGGGTGGAGGGATTAAATGAATTCTTTGCTTCGGTCTTCACCGAGGAAGATTTACTACTACTATTACTAATCATTTCTGTAGCGCTACTAGACGTATGCAGCGCTGTACGCTGGATATAAAGAGACAGTCCCTGCTCAAAAGAGCTTACAATCTAACTAGGACAGATAAACAGGACAAATAAAGAATAAGGGTATTACAAAGGTGGGAATGATAAAAATGGGTGCTGAACAAGTGAGTAAGGGTTAGGAGTTAAATGCGACATCAAAAAGGTGGGCTTTTAGCCTAGATTTGAAGATAGCCAGAGAAGGAGCTTGACGTACAGACTCAGGGAGTGTATTCCAGGCATATGATGCAGCAAGATAAAAGGAATGGAGTCTGGAGTTAGCAGTGGAGGAGAAGGGTGCAGATAAGAGAGAGTTACCCAGTGAATGGCGTTCCCGGGGAGGAGTGTAGGGAGAGAGAAGCGTGGAGAGGTACTGAGGAGCTGCAGAGTGAATTTATTTGTTGCATTTGTATCCCACATTTTCCCACCTATTTGCAGGCTCAATGTGGCTTACATAGTACCGTGATGGCGATCGCCAATTCCGGTATGAGAAATACAGAGCGGTATTGCATTACAGTTCATGAGTGACAGTAAATTAGGTAATCAATGAGAAGAGTTGAGTAGAAGAGAAGTAGAGGAGGATCCACTACTAGAGTATACACTAAAGGTATGCTGGGAGAGATAAGAAAACCAGGAAAGAACAGAGCCATGAATTCCAAGTAGGACAGCGTATCAAGGAGTATCAACAGTGTCAAAAGCAGTAGATAGATCGAGAAAGATGAGGATAGAATAGAGACCTTTGGATCTGGCCAGGAACAGATCATTGGAGACTTTAGCAAGCACTGTTTCAGTTGAATGAAGGGGGCGAAAGCCAGATTGAAGTGGATCAAGAATAGCTTGAGATGAAAGAAAGTCAAGGCAACGGCGGTGAACAGCACGTTCAAGGATCTTGGATAGGAAAGGGAGGAGGGAGATGGGGCGATAGTTGGAAGGACAGGTAGGGTCCAATGAAGGTTTTTTAAGGAGTGGTGGGACTACAGCATGTTTGAAGGCATCAGGAACAGTCGCAGTGGAAAGTGAAAGATTGAGGATATGACAGATAAAAGGGATGACAGTAGGAGAGATAGTGTTAAGTAGATAGGTGGGAATAGGATCAGAGGAACAGGTAGTTACTTTCGAGGAGGAAAGAAGATGTGTAGTTTCCTCTTCAGTGATTTCAGAAAAGGAAGAAAAGGAGGCAGGGGTTGGAGGGTTGAGAGAATGGACTAAGGGAAGGAGAGGTGGAGGTGGCCTGGTTGAGAATTCAACTTTAATCTTGTGAACTGAATGCACTTGCAAGTCAATAAGAGGAGTTTGAACAGTATGTGGAAACGGATAGGGAGCCAATAAAGCGACTTGAGGAGAGGGCTAATATGAGCATAGCAACACTGGTGGAATACATGTTGTGCAGCAGAATTTTGAACAGATTGAATGGGAGAGAGATGGCTTAGTGGGAGACCTGCGAAAAGCATGTTGCAATAGTCTAAGTGAGAGGTGATGAGTGTGTGGATAAGGGTTCTGGTAGTGTGCTCAGAAAGAAAAGGCCAAATTTTGGTGATATTATAGAGAAAGAAATGACAGGTTTTAGCAGTCTGTTGAATATGTGCAGAGAAGGAGAGAGAAGAGTCGAAGATGACCCCAAGGTTATGAACTAATGAGACAGGGAGGATGAGAGTGTTATCCACAGAGATAGAGAATGGGTGATTCGTAAGAGATACCGATGCCAGAAATGGTATTCAGAGCTGATGAGTCAGAGAAACTGAATGAAATCTCTATAAACCTGAAGGCTGTAATGGCGCAATTTGACAAATTGAAGACCGGATTGTATTCATCCCAGAGTACTCATAGAATTGAAAAGTGAACTTGCAGAATTATTGTTAATAATATGTAATTTATATTTAAAATCAAGCACGGTACCAAAGTTCCAGAGGTGATCGGGGAAATTATAGGCTGGTGAGCCTGATGTCGGTGCCAGGCAAAATGGTAGAGACTATTATAAAGAACAAAACTACAGAGCATATTCAAAAGCATGGATTAATGAGACAAAGCCAACATGGATTTTGTGAAGGGAAATCTTGCCTAACCAATCTATTACATTTCTTTGAAGGGGTGAACAAACGTGGATAAAGGCGAGCTAGTCGATATTGTGTATCTGGATTTTCAAAAGGCATTTGACAAAGTACCTCATGAAAGACTCCAGAGGAAATTAGAGAGTCATGGGATAGGAGGTAGTGTTCTATGGTGGATTAAAAACTGGTTAAAAGATAGAAAACGGAGAATAGGGTTAAATGGTCAGTATTCTGAATGGAGAAGGGTAGATAGTGGGAGTTCCCCACGGGTCTGTGCTGTGATCGGTGCTTTTTAACATATTTATAAATGATCTAGAGATGAGAGTAACTAGTGAGGTAATTACATTTGCTGACGACACAAAGTTATTCAAAGCTGTTAAATTGCAAGAGGATTGTGAAATATTTCAAGAGGACATTATGAGACTGGGCATCTAAATGGCAGATGACATTTAATGTGAGCAAGTGCAAAGTGATGCATGTGGGAAAGAGGAACTCAAACTATAACTGTGTATTGCAAGGTTCCACATTAGGAGTGACAGACCAGGAAAGGGATCTAGGTGTCATCATTGATGATATGTTGAAACCCTGTTCTCAGTGTGCGGTGGTGGAGGCAGCTAAGAAAGCAAATATAATTTTAGGTATTGTTAGGAAAGAAAAACAAAAATGAGGATGTTATAGTGCCTTTATATTGCTCCATGGTGCGACCACACCTCGAATATTGTGTCTAATTCTGGTCACCGCATCTCAAAAAAGATATAGTGGAATTAGAAAAGGTACAGAGAAGGGCGATGAAAATGATAAAGGAGATGGGACAACTTCCCTATGAGGAAAGGCTAAAATTAGGGCTCTTCAGCTTGGAGAAAAGATGGCTGAGGGGAAATTTTGTAGACATCTATAAAATAATGAGTGCAGCAAAACAGGTAGACGTGAATCGCTTGTTCACTCTTTCCAAAAATACTAAGACTAGAGGGCACGCAACAAAGCTACAAAGTAGTAAATTTAAAACCAATCAGAGAAAATATTGTTTCACTCAATGTGTTATTAAACACTGGAATTCATTGCCAAAGAATGTGGTAAAAGCAGTTAGCTTAACAGGGTTTAAAAAAGGTTTGGATAGCTTCCTAAAAGAAAAGTCCATAAGCCATTATTAAGATGCACTTGGGGAAAATCCACTTCTTATTTGTAGGATAAGCAGCATAAAATATATTGTACTGTCTTAGGATCTTGCCAGGTATTTGCAACCTGGATTGGCTACTTTTGGAAACAGGATGCTGGGCTTTGATGGACCTTCAGTCTGTCCCAGTATGGCAATATTTATGTTCTTATGTTAGGATTTATTTACTGCCTTTTTGAAGGCATTCACTCAAAGTGGTGTACAGTAAGAATAAATCAAACATAAGCAGTAGTAAATTACAGCAGTAAAAATATTCAAATAACAATACAAAGTATACTACTTACAACACAATATGTAATAAAACATTTTAATTGACAGTGTAGGGTATAAGAGGGAACATATAGATATGTAAGAGAGTAAGTTAGAAAATAAGGGGATTAATTTAAAGAAAGTTGCACAGGAGGTCAGAGAGGTGATTAAGGGTATTATTTCAGCTAGGGTAGGAATGGTTATAGTCTGGTGAAGGTTTCAAATAAATACATGCCGAAATATGTGTAATATGTAGGGTGGGGGGGGGGAAGAATAAGGAGGCGAGATAGAGTATGTATTCTATAATGGGTTGGTGGGAAGGGGAGGAAAGGAGTGGGAGGACTCCTCTTATAGTGACTACTTGATAGTTCATGCCAGGGATAGAGGGCAGAACTACGTCCAGCTTTGCAGGAAGACTGGCTGCATATTTGGGTGGATATGGGGGAGGAGAGGGGGGGTAACAGGGAACTACAGAAATCTGGGGTTTATCTTTTTCTGTTATGTGTGGGGTCATTATTGAATGGGATGTTTAGGAGATCTTCTCGACTTTGCTCCTTCTACTTGGTTGATGGGGGGGGATGGCGCCAAATGAGACATCGGGCCTCATGGGACCATTTTTTTTTCACACTTGGTATAGGGGAGGGTGGTAGGCTGGGTCGACTCTCACCCTTAAAGATAAGATCTTGGGCTTGTGTATTTACCATTAAAAGGATGGTGCTAGATGCCACTTAAATTTGGTTACTTCTCCTATTAAGAGACAAAAAATGCTACGGTTCCTAAATCGTCACAGAGTGGATGTGGCCTTTTTGAAGGAGACCCACTTGTTGACATCGGAACATGCAAAATTTAAGAAGTGGTGGGTGGGAAACATATTAGAAGCTCCAGCAGTGGGCCGTAAAGCAGGGGTAATGATCATTTTCCGGAAGACTCTGGATGTCCAGACTCAGGGGTGCTGGACAGCAGGTTCTGGTAGATACCTCCTGGCCAAGGTAATGATAAGCAACCTATGCTTTTGTGTAATGTATTTGCCCCAAATGTTTATGATGGGGGGTTCTTTAGGTCGCTGATCCACACTGTAGCTCAACATCAAGACATTCCGGTGGTTATGGGGGAGACTTTAACATAGTTCATGACCCGGTATTAGATAGAAGTACTGGTAGGGGAGGAAGGGATGGACCCACGCCTCGGGGGATTTCATCAGTGTGTTCGGCATTAGAATTGCTAGATGTATGGCACGTACTACACCCAGAGGAAAGGGATATCACCCACTTGTCTAGGGCCCATTCTTCGCAATCTAGAATCGATTACTGGTTGATATCTAAATTGGTCTTTTCTAAGGTCCGAGATGCAGGGATAGGCCCTTACGGAGTCTCCGATCATGCTTTGGTTTGGTGGATGTGGGACCTAGTGGAAATCTGTCACCACAGTGGCGCTTTCCTGCCCATTTGTACTGGGACACCGAATTTAAGGGTATCTAGCTAAAAAGTGGGCAGGATATCAGGAGAGCATTGTGGTAACCTGATACGTTTTTGGGAAACGGCTAAGGCAGTACTTAGAGGAACAATAATATCATATACTAGTTATAAGAAGAAAGTTAGAGATAGTCAGATTTTGTGTCTGGAACGTCAGGTACAAGAAGCAAGATGGCAAGTGGGAATGGTCCCCACGCCTCTGCAAAAAGCGCAATTGATGGCAACACAAGCTGCGCTTAATACACTACTTCATGCACGCACAGTTAAGTCCTTGCAGTATTATAAATACAAACTTTTTGCATATGGCAATAAGCAAGGGAAATTGTTGGCTAACTTGGTTAGGCAGAAGTCGGGTTCGCAAAGGATTGTGCAGATAGACAGAGGAGATGGGACAAAAGTGCGCACAGATAAGGAAATTCTGGAAGTGTTTCGTTCATATTATCAACATCTCTATGCCAAGCCTCAGGAGGAGGGATTGGAAGGTCGAACCTATCTGGAGAGTAGTTCCTTGCCGGTTTTGATAACGCAAGACAGATCTAAACTAAACGCGCAGATTTCTGAGGAAGAAGTTAGCAGGGCCTTACAACAAGGGTCTCTTTATAAAGCACCGGAACCAGATGGATTTCGTTTTGAATTTTATAAAATCTTGAATCCAGTGATAGTACCAACTTTGCAGAATTTATTCACTACATTTGTAGAGACAAGGCAATTGTCTGATTTCATTGTGTTTGGCGCAGATAGTAGTGCTGCTGAAGCCAGGACGGAACCCAGAATTGCCAACTTCCTACAGACCTATATCTTTATTGAACGTGGAGGCTAAAATCCTGGCGAACCTTTTGGCAAATAGGTTAGCCTCCATCTTACCATCATTGATAGATGAGAGTCAGGTTGGCTTTGTGCAAGGACGCACAAGCACGAAGAATATACGCAAAATAGTAGCATCAATGGAATGTGTAGAACGGACAAAGGTGCCTTCCCTGCTCATAAGTTTTGATACAAAGAAGGCATTCGACAGAGTAAGGTGGGAGTTCTTATATGCAATATTAGAGGCCTATGGGTTTGAGGGATTCTTTCTAGAGGCTATACGGACGTTGTATAATGAACCTAGGGCGGCCTTATGGATACAGGGGATGGTTTCAGAACCTTTTAAGATTCAGAGGGGGACCCATCAGGGCTGTCCTTTGTCGCCCCTTCTTTTCGTTCTAACTCTTGATCCACATATTCGGGAGATCTTAAATAACCCAGATATTCACACCAGAGCCTGCAAAGGCCTGTCCAGTACTATGTAAGCCACATTGAGCCTACAAATAGTAACATAGTAAATGACGGCAGATAAAGACCTGTACGGTCCATCCAGTCTGCCCAACAAGATAAACTCATTTTACATGGTATGTGATACTTTATCTGTAACATAGTAACATAGTAAATGACGGCAGATAAAGACCTTACGGTCTATCCAGTCTTCCCAACAAGATAAACTCATTTTACATAGTATGTGATACTTTATACCCGAGTTTGATTTGTCCTTGCCATTCTCAGGGCACAGACCGTAGAAGTCTGCCCAGCACTGTTCTTGTATTAAGTTCTGAAGCTAATATCGAAGCCCCTTAAAATTTACACTCCAGCCCATCCCTATCTATTCAGTCAGTGGGAAAATGTGGGATACAAATGTAACAAATAAATAAAATATTCAAGGAGTACGCAATGGTGTTCAGGAGTTTAAATTATCGGCCTTGGCAGACGATATATTAGTACATTTGGTTAATCCAGAAACATCCCTGAATGCCCTGATGGATAGTTTTGCTGAATATGGGGACTTTTCAGGTTTTAAATGGAATTTTGATAAATCGCTAGCGTTACCGACACAACCTTCGGTGAGGCGTAATTGGGAAGGGGGATTTCCTCTGAAATGGACATCTAGGTTCTTTTCATATTTAGGTATCAGACTTCCATATAAATCTTTTCTGATCCACGATTTGAATCTGATATCTCTTTTAGAATTTTCCAAGGACCGTTTCACAAAATGGATGTCTCTTCCTGTCTCAGTATATGGGAGGCTCCAACTGTTTCGTATGGTTCTCTTCCCCCGATGGCTCTACACTTTACAATTGCCCATCAGATTGACAAACCTGGATCTACTATCTCTTCGTAAAATACTGTTGAATTTCTGTTGGTCAGGGAAAAAGCCAAAGATTCCGTTCAAGTATATGCGTGGCTCCTGGCAGGGTTAGGGGTTTTGGGCTTCCAGACATGCAGAAATATAATATGGCTTGCTTGCTTAGGTATATAGGGGATTGGATATTAGAGGAACAAAATTTCACACCCAAGACCTATGAAATGGCTTCTTACCACCCATTGCACTTCTTTTCGCTAGTACACTGTCCGGCCAGATAAATACCGGGAGGTCTTCGGAGTGGTATGTTATTGAAATCGCTGAGGGCAACGTGGAAATATTTGATTACAAAGGTGGGAGGGAATCCTCAGATTTCTGATCAATTACCAGTTCTAGGTAATATTCAGTTTCAACCTGGAAAAGAGAATGCTAGCTTCCAGCGTTGGGCAGTTAAAGGACTTACTTATTTATATCATCTATTAGGGAATGACGGAAGATTGCTTTCTTGGAACATGTAATTGGAAACAGGATGGGTGGAGCCTCGAGATTTGTTCGCATATAGACAAATGAGCCATTATATAAACAGTTTGGACTTTGCGGACCCTGGGTTCAGGTTAAGACATCGTCTATTAGAATTTTTGGGGCCATTTCAAGATGGCGGTCTGTTGGTTTCTGGCCTACACAAAGCTTTGGGGGCGCTGTTACCAGCCCCAGATAGGAGAGAACTTAGAGCCAGGTGGGGCAGAGACCTGGGGATAAATCCGGAGTCATTAAACTTGCTTAAGTTGATTCGACGAATTCCTAACATATTGATTAATGCCGAATTGCATGAGTGTCAATTTCGGATACTACACAGGGCCTATTTCACCCAGGAAAGACTCTATAAAGCAGGGGGGATGGAGTCCCTGATATGTGAGAAGTGTCATCAAGACATTAATTCCTTTATTCGTGCAATTTGGAAGTGCAAGGATATATAGTCCTTTTGGAGGAAAGTGCTACAATATTTAGAGAAATTATGTGGGGGAAGAATTAGGGCAACACCGGCGAGCTTACTCCTAGACAGATATGAGAACCTGGGGTCAAATGATCGTTTTTCCAAGCTGATGATTTGCAAAGCGGGGATGATAAGTAAAGGGATTATATTGGGAGTGTGGATCGGCGACCAATCTCCTCCTTATTGGAATTGGAGAAATACGTTTCACGATGCTCTTAGAACAACAATATGCACGCTCTTCTTATAGAAGGAAACAAATGTTTTTGGCCACTTGGGATAGCTATCTCCAGTCATTACCTCATACAGCCCGCAGACTGATGCTGAATTCTTTTTAAGCCTCCCAGGAAGGTTAGTCTCAAATACCTATGGAAGATGATCCGGAGAGGGGGAAGAGGAGGCCTGGTGCTGATGTTTAAGTAACATAGTAACGTAGTAGATGATGGCAGAAAAAGACCTGCAAGGTCCATCCAGTCTGCCCAACAAGATAACTCATATTTGCTGCTTTTTGTGTATACCCTACTTTGATTTGTACCTGTGCTCTTCAGGGCACAGACCGTATAAGTCTGCCCAGCACTATCCCCGCCCCCCAACCACCTGCCCCTCTTCCCAACCACCGGCTCTGGCACAGACCGTATAAGTCTGCCCAGCACTATCCTCACCTCCCAACCACCGCCTCTGGCACAGACCGTACAAGTCTGTCCAGCACTATCCCCACCTCCCAACCACCAGTCCCGCTGCCCACCACCGGCTCTGGCACAGACCGTATAAGTCTGCCCAGCACTATCCCCGCCTCCCAACCACCAGCCCCGCCTCCCGATCTTGACTAAGCTCCTGAGGATCCATTCCCCGGAGGGAGTGGAAAACATGAAAAAGGATCTGAGGAAGCTAGAAGAATGGTCTAAGGTTTGGCAATTAAAATTCAATGTGAAGAAATGCAAAGTGATGCACTTAGGGAATAGAAATCCACGGGAGACGTATGTGTTAGGCGGGGAGAGTCTGATAGGTACGGGCGGAGAGAGGGATCTTGGGGTGATAGTATCTGAGGATTTGAAGGCGACGAAACAGTGTGACAAGGCAGTGGCCGTAGCTAGAAGGTTGTTAGGCTGTATAGAGAGAGGTGTGACCAGCAAAAGAAAGGGGGTGCTGATGCCCCTGTATAAGTCGTTGGTGAGGCCCCACCTGGAGTATTGTGTTCAGTTTTGGAGGCCGTATCTTGTTAAGGATGTAAAAAGAATTGAAGCGGTGCAAAGAAAAGCTACGAGAATGGTATGGGATTTGCGTTACAAGACGTATGAGGACCTGAACATGTATACCCTGGAGGAAAGGAGAAACAGGGGTGATATGATACAGACGTTCAAATATTTGAAAGATATTAATCCGCAAACAAACCTTTTCCGGAGATGGGAAGGTGGTAGAACGAGAGGACATGAAATGAGATTGAAGGGGGGCAGACTCAAGAAAAATGTCAGGAAGTATTTTTTCACGGAGAGAGTAGTGGATGCTTGGAATGCCCTCCCGCGGGAGGTGGTGGAAATGAAAACGGTAACGGAATTCAAACATGCGTGGGATAAGCATAAAGGAATCCTTCTCAGAAGGAAGGGATCCCCAGAAGCTTAGCCGGCGGTGGGAGGTGGGGTTAGTGCTGGGCAGACTTATACAGTCTGGGCCAGAGCCGGTGGTGGGAGGCGGGGCAGGTGGTTGGGAGGTGGGGATAGCGCTGGGCAGACTTATACGGTCAGTGCCCTGAAAAAGACAGGTACAAATTAAGGTAAGGTATACACAAAAAATAACACGTGAGTTTATCTTGTTTGGCAGACTGGGTGGACCGTGCAGGTCTTTTTCTGCCATCATCTACTATATATGTTACTATGTTCTCAGGAGAGTCTTTCATTTCCTTCTTTTGTTAAGGAAATGGCTGATGCCATTCCATTTTCTTTGGACGTGGAGGACGAGTCCTGGGCCAAGATGCTCGAGATTCTGGACTACATGTCTCCTCCTGGGGAGGCTGTGACTGTCCCTCTCCACGATGTACTCCAGGAAGTCCTCGTTAGGAACTGGGAGTCCCCTCTGTTGGCCCCCTTCATGCTCAAGAAGATCAACACCCATTCTCGTATCCACAGTGCACCTGTTTTGATAAGCTTCAGTTGCCTCACAATTCCACGGTAGTGGAATCTGCTCTCAAAAGAACCAGGAGTTCCAGGGACTATGCCTCAGAGCCCCTGTGTAGAAAAACCAGAACACTGGATTCTTTTGGGAGGAAGATGTACCAGGCTTCAGTGCTCATCTCCCGAATACAGTCATACCAGCTTTTCACGAGTATCCACTTGCGAAACTTAGTGGGCAAGTTGTCGGACCTGGCTGAGACGCTCCCTGTGGAGCAAGCAGTGTCACTTCACCATTGGTCAAGCAGCTGAAGGCCTATCTAAAGTTCTTTGCCAGTTCTTTCCAACACTTTTGATGTGGCAACCAAGATCTCTGCTCTGAGTATAGCAATGTACAGGCTCTCATGGCTGCGTGTTTCTGACTTGGAACATTCTATGCATCAGAGGTTGGCGGATGCACCTTGCCGGGGGGATAACTATTATGGAGAGAAGGTTTGAGGAGGTCGACCAAATCAAAAAACATACCGATACCATCTCTTCTCTCTCCTGCCGGGCGCCTTCTGTATCTGCCTCCTCAGCTACTTTTGGCAAACCGAGGAGGAGTGCCTTTTACTATCAGAGGCATAGGTACACCCCCTTGGCTCACAAGGCTGTTGAGGCTAAACCCCAGCATGCTCGTTTACGTCAACAGCGTGTGCCAAAGACCCCTACTGCTCACTAGGCAAAGCAAGGGACGAGCTTTTGACTGGCTCCAGCAGAGCATAGCCATAGTAAAAGTGTCCATCATGGACGGCTTGCCAATCGGGGGGAGGCTGAAGTTTTTCACGAAAGATGTCCCCTTATAACCTCTGACCGGTGGGTTCTTCAAATAGTCCATCTCAGATATGCACTCAATTGGTATCTAAAACCTCCAAATTGCCCACCGAGATCTCATTTCTTCAGCTCTCAGCAGAGGCAGGTACTTGCAGAGGAACTGTCAGCCCTCATGAAGGCCCATGCAATCGAGTCCGTTCCACTAAGGTAGGAAGGGCAGGGATTCTATTCCAGGTACTTCCTTGTGCAAAAGAAGACAAGAGGCATACGTCCCATCCTAGACCTAAGCGTCCTGAACAAATTCCTAGTCCGAGAGTAGTTCAGGATGGTTTTCATGGGCACCCTTCTCCTGATTAGCTATGCTGTGTGGACTTAAAGGATGCATTTACTCACATCCTGATACTTCCAGCCCACCGGAAGTATTTATTTGTTGCATTTGTATTCCACATTTTCCCACCTATTTGCAGGCTCATTGTGGCTTACATAGTACCGTGATGGTGATCACCAATTTTGGTATGACAAATATAGAGTGATATTATGGTAAAGTTCATGAGTGACAGACAGATTAGGGAATCAAGGAGGAAGAGTTAAGTTATGTCCAGTTGAGTATAATTTTGTTGTGTTGCAGGGTTCAGGCATTTACGTTGGATCACTAAGGTATGCCTTTTTGAACAAGTTAGTTTTTAATGATTTCCAGAAGTTTGATGGGTCATGCATTGTTTTCACGGCATTTGGTAATGCATTCCATAGTTGCGTGCTTATATAGGAGAAGCTGGCTGCATAGGTTGATATGTATTTGAGTCCTTTGCAGCTTGGGTAGTGGAGATTTAGGTATGTGCGTGTTGATCTTTTTGTGTTTCTGGTTGGTAGGTCTATGAGGTCTGTCATGTATCCCAGGGCCTCTCCGTAGATAATTTTATGAACCAGGGTGCAGATTTTGAACGCAATACGTTCTTTGATTGGGAGCCAGTGCAGTTTTTCTCATAGGGGTTTGGCACTTTCGAATCTTTGTTTTTCCAAATATAAGTCTTGCTACGGTGTTTTGAGCAGTTTGGAGTTTCTTTATGATATGTTCTTTGCATCCCGCGTAGATTCCATTGCAGTAGACTAGGTGGCTTAGTGCCATTGATTGTGCCTAGTTGCGGAATATTTCCCTTGGGAAGGGAAATGGAAATGGGACTTGATATACCGCCTTTCTGAGGTGTTTGGTTTTTTTTGCAACTACATTCAAAGCGGTTTACATATATTCAGGTACTTATTTTGTACCAGGGGCAATGGAGGGTTAAGTGACTTGCCCAGAGTCACAAGGAGCTGCAGTGGGAATTGAACTCAGTTCCCCAGGATCAAAGTCCACTGCACTAACCACTAGGCTACAGGTTTTACTCGTTTGAGTTTCCACATTGAGTGGAACATTTTCTTTGTTGTAGTTTTCGCTTGGCTTTCTAGTGTGAGGTGTCGGTCGATTGTAACTCCGAGAATTTTCAGGCTATCTGAGACAGGAAGGGTGTAGTCTGTGGTGTTTATATTGGTGGGTTTGTTCGTGTTGTATTGGGATGAGAGGATGAGACAGTGTGTTTTTTCTGCGTTGAGTTTTAATTGAAATGCATCCACCCATGAATTCATGATTTGGAGGCTGTGTTCGATTTCATTTGTGATTTCTGTTAGATCATGTTTGAACAGGATATAGATCATGACATTGTCCGCATAGATGTAAGGATTAAGGCCTTGGTTGGATATCTTTCCTCAGCCGCCTTTTCTCCAAGCTGAAGAGCCCTAGCCGCTTTAGCCTTTCCTCATAGGGAAGTCGTCCCATCCCCTTTATCATTTTTGTTGCCCTTCTCTGCACCTTTTCTAATTCCACTATATCTTTTTTGAGATACGGCGACCAGAATTGAACACAATATTCGAGGTGCGGTCGCACCATGGAGCGATACAAAGGCATTATAACATCCTCATTTTTGTTTTCCATTCCTTTCCTAATAATACCTAACATTCTATTTGCTTTCTTAGCCGCAGCAGCACACTGAGCAGAAGGTTTCAACGTATCATCAACGACGACACCTAGATCCCTTTCTTGGTCCGTGACTCCTAACGTGGAACCTTGCATGACGTAGCTATAATTCGGGTTCCTCTTTCCCACATGCATCACTGTTACTTCCCTCACCTGAATTGCGGTCCGCGTGGCCGATTCGCCGCCAAGCCGCATCCCGGCGGCGATAGCCAGCCATGCGGACTGTCAGCAGTAGTCTAGTGGAGTCCAATTCCGATGGCCAGCTATGTCATTCCGGCCGTGGGCACGGGTCCAGTTAATTGATTTGGCCGGCCATGCGGTCTAGCAGCGTCCCAGAAACCACACCGTTTTCTGGCGCGGGTAGCTCGCACGGGATTGGGCGCTTTTTCTGAGGTTCCACCTTTTCCCGTACAGGCACCAATCTGGAGCATTCCCTACAGCTGCTCGTGGTTACTGCTGATGCGGGGACTACTTAAGGCTGGCAGTTCCCTGCACACCTTGCTTCGGCTTCTATGCTTATAGAGGTTTGGTGCTCATCTCGTGCGCTCCATTGTTTGACTTGACTATCGTTACCTGACCCTTCGACTGGACCTGATACTTCTTGCTTGCTGCCTGCCTTGACCCTTGGACTGAACCCGGTACTTGTTGCTTGCTGCCTGCCTTGACCCTTGGACTGAACCTGGTACTTGTTGCTTGCTGCCTGCCCTGATCCCTGGACTATACCGGCTCTCTCTGTGAGTTTTCGCCCGCCTTGCTGCTAGCCTGGTCTGGGCAGCCCAACCCTGTTCGGTTCCTGAAGTCCTGGTGGCCACCTGCACCTGGGGGCTCAACCCCTGGGGAACAGTGGTCGCTTCCCAGGTGAAGCTAGGGGTTGTCCGGCTGCCTGACCGAGCACGGTGCAACTCTACACACCGTGCTCAGTCGGGGCACAAGAGCTGACTGCCCAAGTCACAACAGAATCATAACAGAAAGCCGAAGCCATGAGCTCGCCGGACAAGACCGAGCTCCCTGACCTGGCTCAGGTTTTACAGCAACAGCAGGCTCAACTGAGCCATTTGTCTGGCGTCCTTCAGGATGTCTACAGCCAGTTGCCCATGATTCGGCAACAACTTGCTACCTTCTCCTCAGGCTTGAGGGCGGAGGCTCCCGTGGCGCATCTGCAGCTTCCACAGCCACCCCGTTTTGACGGAACCCCGTCGGCATGTCGGGGGTTCTTAAACCAATGCCAAATTCTTTTTGAGCTTCAACCCGAGGCCTTCTCATCGGAAAGGGTGAAGGTCACGTATATTATATCGCTGCTCACTGGTCCCGCCCTGACCTGGGCTTCTCCCCTGTGGGAGCAGCGAGATCCGGTGTTATCAAATTTGGAGAAGTTCTGCGGCAGTTTCGTCTGGTATTCGACGTACCTGGCCGGCCCTCATCAGCTGCTGGAGAACTGTTACGAATTCAGCAGGGGGCTGGGTCCGTCGGGGCCTACGCAGTGTGGTTCCGCACCCTCACGCCCGAGCTTCGGTGGAACCAGGAGGCCCTGACCGCCGTCTTCTAGCAGGGACTGAACAGCTGAGTCAAGGATGAGTTAGCCGGAAGGGAGATTCCTACCAACCTGGATGCCCTCATCTCAATTTGCACTCGGATTGACATCAGATTCCAGGAATGAGCCCGGGAGAGAACCGCCCAACGGGCGGATCCGAGGTCTTCAGGTCAACCCCGCCGACCCGAGGCGCCCAAGGTCCTTGAGGAAGGCACGTCAGGAGGCGAGGAGGAACCCATGGTAATGGGACGACATTGACTTTCCAGAGAGGAGAGGGCCCATTGCCGTAGGAATCATCTATGCCTGTATTGTGGGCAGCCGGGCCATTTCACTGATACCTGCCCAAACAAGCCAAAGAAGTCAGGAAATGCTCCGGCCCAAGCCCTGTGAAGGGAGTGGTTCTGGGCCGGTTATCTTCCCTTCCTGACAACTTGCTGTCGGTTCCCGTACTTCTTCATGGAGAGGGATTCCAGGCCTAGACGATGGCCCTGCTGGACTCCGGGGCCAGAGGAAATTTCATAGATGCTGATTTCCTGTCCCGGTTAGGAGGCTGCACGGTGCCTTGCCAACCAGTTCTTCGGGTCACCTCCATCCAGGGGGACAAGCTTCCCCGGTCTATCACGCGGGTCACTTCGCCCCTGCACATGCAGGTGGGGGCATTGCTCCAAGAAGACATCCAGTTTCTGGTTCTTTCCCGAGCCATTCACCCGGTGATCCTTGGTCTACCCTGGCTTCGTCTCCACGCCCCAGTTATTGATTGGTCTACCAGGGAGATCAGACAATGGGATTCCCGTTGCTTCCAGCACTGTCTTCAAAAGGTCAAGCCACCCATTCCTGTCTGCTCTGCCCAGCTCCAGACTCCGCAGGGGAGATCGCCCAGGTTGCCTGAAGGAATACCAAGACTTCCGGGACGTATTCAGCGCACAGGCAACAGACACGCTTCCTCCCCATCGGACTTTCGACTGTGCGATTGACCTGCTTCCAGGAGCCAATCCGCCCAGGGGACGTCTTTACTCCTTGTCCCGGGAGGAATCTCGGGCCATGCGAACCTACGTCAACGAGAACCTGTTTAAGGGGTTTATTCGGCCCTCTACCTCACCAGCAGGGGCCGGGTTCTTCTTTGTGTCCAAGAAGGATGGGTCTTTTCGCCCCTGCATTGTCTACCGGGGCCTTAATAAGATCACCATTAAGAACCGGTACCCGCTCCTACTCATCCCGGAGTTGTTTGACCGGTTACAAGGGGCCAAGATTTTCACCAAGTTGGACATGCGAGGAACCTATAACCTGGTGTGGATCAGAGAGGGTGACGAGTGGAAGACGGCGTTTAATACACACGAGGGGCATTTTGAATACTTGGTGATGCCATTCAGCCTCTGCAATGCCCCTGCTGTGTTCCAGAATTCTGTGAATTACATCTTCCAGGACCTACTATACCTTTCCGTCTTCGTGTACCTGGATGACATCCTGGTTTTCTCGCCCTCTCTGTAACAACACATCACCCATGTCCGCACTGTGCTACAGCGACTCAGGGAGCACCGTCTGTACGCCAAGTTAGAGAAGTGCTCTTTCCACCAGCAGAGGCTTCCTTTCCTGGGATACATTTTCTCTTCCACCGGGCTGCAGATGGACCCAGATAAGCTGAAAGCCATCTGCAACTGTCCGGTGCCCCAGGGTCTTCGGGCTTTACAGAGATTCCTGGGGTTTGCCAATTACTACAGGCAGTGTATCCATGACTACTCCCTGATCACGGCTCCCCTGACGGCCCTCACTAGGATGGGGGCTGATGTGAAAAACTGGACCGTGAAGGCCTTCGCCGCTTTCTCCACTTTGAAGGACGCTTTTCTCTCTGCCCCGGTACTCCGCAGCCTGGACCCAACCAAGCCTTTCCTGGTGGAAGTGGACGCCTCCTCTCTGGGAGCCGGGGCAGTAGTCTCTCAGACTCTTATGTCCGGTAAGAGACATCCCTGTTTCTTTTTCTCCTGCAAGTTCACCCCGGCGGAGTAGAACTACACTGTGGGGGACTGGGAACTCTTGGCTCCTAAGCTGGCTTTCCAGGAGTGGCACTACTTATTGAAGGGAGCAGCGGACCCAGTCACTGTGAAAACAGATCACAAGAACCTCCTCTACCTACAAAACGCCACCAGACTGAACCCTCGCCAGGCCCGGTGGTCTCTGTTTTTTGCCCGGTTTGACTTCCGCTTGGTCTTCAGGCCAGCAGAGAAGAATATCCAGGCGGATGCTTTGTTCCAAAGTTTTGAGGCTCCCGAGGATCAGGAGGAACCCTGTCCGCTGTTGAATCCGGCCTGTATTCCCTCCATTCCTGGGGCCAGTGCGTCCTGTAAAAGGGCCGTTCCTGTCCGTCTCCGAAGGAAGGTGCTGCGTTGGGGACACGCTTCTGAGTTTGCTGGCCACTTTGGGTTCCATAAGACCCTACACCTCATCTCTCGGTCCTATTGGTGGCCCCGGATGACGCAGGATGTTCTTCAGTACGTCTCCACTTGTCCGGTGTGCGCCCGCAGCAAGACTTCACATCACAAGCCGTGGGGATTGATGCAGCCCATGCCCGTACCTCAGCAACCCTGGCTGGACTTGTCCATGGACTTCATCACAGACCTGCCTCCTTCTCAGGGCAATACGGTCATATGGGGGTGGTAATTGACCGGTTCTCCAGAATGGCCCATTTCGTCCCTATGATGTCTTTGCCCACTGCGGCCACCCTTGCGGCCAACTTCATCACACACATCTTCCGGCTTCATGGACTGCCCCAGAGGATCATCAGCTACCAGGGCTCGCAGTTTACCTCTCACATTTTGAGAGCTCTGTGCTGCCTTTGGGGTTACCACACTGTTCTCATCAGACCAATGGCATGGTGGAGCAGGTAAACCAGACCTTGAAGGCCTTTCTACGGGCATATACCAACCAACCCCAGGACGACTGGACCACCCTATTACCATGGGCTGAGTTTGCATAAACAACAGTCTGCATTCTGCTTCACAGACATCGCCTTTCTACACCATCTGTGGACGGCATCCTCGTCTACCTCCCCCTATTCCACCAGCTGAGATTCCGCCTCAGGTCCAATCGACTGTCAGTTCTCTTCAAGGGGCCTGGAGGAAGGTCCAGGAGCGGCCAAAGCCAAGGAGACTTTTGACCGCATGAGACAAACAGCTCCTACATTCCCGCCAGGGGAGAAGGTGTGGCTGAGAACACGGTTCCTGAGACTCCGGCTCCCGTCCCTGAAGTTCGCGCCACGATTTATTGGACCCTTCCCGGTATGCTGCAGGATTGGGATGGTGACTTATCGACTACATCTACCCAGTCAGCTCTGCGTGCATAACGCGTTTCACATGTCTCTCCTTAAGCCTTTCCGCAGGTCCAAATGGCATCCAGAACCTAGAAGAGTGGCCGTACCAGAGAGTGATCCCGACCCGGAGTATGAGGTGGATCGAATCCTGGACTCCAAGCTACGCGGAGGAAGGCTGTTCTGTTCTATCTCCTAGCTTGGAAGAATTTTGGTCCGGAGGACAACTCTTGGGAGCCAGCGACTAACGTGCATGCTCCAGACCTGGTCCGTGAGTTCCATTCTCTTCATCCTACCAAACCTTAGCCGGGGCGAAGGGGGAGGCTTCCGGGGGGGATACTGTTACATCCCTCACCTGAATTGCGGTCCATGCGGCCGATTCGCCGCCGAGCCGCATCCCAGTGGTGATAGCTGGCCATGCGGACTGTCAGCGGTAGTGTAGTGGAGTCCGATTCCGATGGCCGGCTATGTTGTTCTGGCCGTGGGCACGGGTCCAGTTAATTGATTTGGCCGGCCATGCGGTCTAGCGGCGTCCCGGAAGCCACGCTGGTTTCCAGCGCAGGTAGCTCGCATGGTTTGGTCGCATGGGTTTGGGCGCTTTTCCCGAGATTCCACCTTTTCCCTTACAAGCACCAATCTGGAGCGTTCCCTACAGCTGCTTGTGGTTACTGCTGATGCGGGAACTACTTGAGGCCAGCAGTTCCCTGCACACCTTGCTTCGGCTTCTATGCTTATAGAGGTTTGGTGCTCATCTCGTGCGCTCCATTGTTTGACTTGACTATCGTTACCTGACCCTTGGACTGGACTTGATACTTGTTGCTTGCTGCCTGCCTTGACCCTTGGACTGAACCCGGTATTTGTTGCTTGCTGCCTGCCCTGACCCTTGGACTGAACCTGGTACTTGTTGCTTGCTGCCTGCCCTGATCCCTGGACTATACCGGCTCTCTCTATGAGTTTTCGCTCGCCTTGCTGCTAGCCTGGTCTGGGCGGCCCAACCCCGTCCGGTTCCCAAAGTCCTGGTGGCCACCTGCACCTGGGGGCTCAACCCCTGGGGAACGGTGGTCGCTTCCCAGGTGAAGCTAGGGGTTGTCCGGCTGCCTGACCGAGCGCGGCACAACTCTACACACCGTGCTCAGTCGGGGCACAAGAGCTGACTGCCCAAGTCACAACATAATCATAACAATCACTTTGCACTTGCTCACATTAAACGTCATCTGCCATTTAGACGCCCAGTCTCCCAGTCTCATAAGGTCCTCTTGTAATTTTTCACAATCCTCCCGCGATTTAACGACTTTGAATAACTTTGTGTCATCAGCAAATTTAATTACCTCACTAGTTACTCCCATCTCTAGGTCATTTATAAATATGTTAAAAAGCATGGCCACTATGCTCAAGCATGTCTCAAGAAGTCAGGAAACCAGCAGCCCTATTCCTGGCTGAAGAGGCAGGATGCAGGCGTACAGATAATCCTTCCCAGAAGCAAGTATAGATAGATCGAGGGTGGGTTGTTTTTTTTTTTTTTTTAGAGTAGGCTGAAGTATAGCATGTTTCCATAGATCAGAGATTTGTCCTAATGATAAGCTTTGGCTCATCACAGATAATAGCATTGGTAGCAGATTTAGCTCTGGCATCTTTAGCCAGAAATCCTTGGAGGGATTAGCAGGTTAGAAGTTCCGTAGTAATAAATTCCCTTTTCTCTTTTTTTTTAGTCGATAATCGAAATCTCTCGGTGGAGTTGACAGCATCCAAGGAGAGTCTCAGGGGTTTGGGATTTTTTCCAGTGCCTTTCAGCCTGGCGGTACTGGCGCTTGAGCAAGCAAAGTGCAGGGGTATACCAGTTATGCCTCTTAGGAGTGTTACATTGAATAAAAGTCTTTTGGGCAATTGTGTCAAGGCCTTGTGCCAGAATGGTATGCCAAGACTCAGTCTGATCATTACGTGATTTAGCAGAGAAGTCAGGCAGCAACAGAAAATGAGAGGGAGAAACTGAGGTCACATCAATCTTGGAAAGTGTCCTAGACCAGTAGCAAATGGTTATCGGTGGTGTTGGAAGGGGTGGTGGTAGAGAAATGTGGAAGAGAATGAGATAGTGGTCAGACCATGAGAGAGGAGAGGAAGATACAGCTGATAGGGTTACACGGGATTCCGGCAAGATTAATACTAGATCTAGAGTGTGACCAGCAGCTTAGGTTGGAAGGGAGACCCATTGTACAGAGCTATATCGGACAAGAATTCAAGGAAGGCTTTAGTCCTGGGATTTGTAGAAGCGCCTATATGGATGTTAAAATCACCCAAAATAAGCAGATTAGGGAAGCGCAAAGTAGCTTCCAATATAGCAGATTGACAGGATTCCCAACCTGCTGCAGATAGAGGGGGGGGGGGGGGGGGGTCAGTAAAAGAGAAGAACAAATAATGGTGAGGCATTGTCAATTCTGACAATTAGCAATTCCGGATAGGAAAAAGGAGAAGGAACCAGACCACCGCCAGATTTGGAGGCCTGAGAAGCAAAATGGATGTCATAGTTTGGGGGGAGGCAAGCGCAGAGATGGGACTCTTCACCAGTTTTAATCCAAGTCGCTGTAAAACAAAAAAAAGGAGCAGTTTGTACTAGTTATCTGATCATGGATGAGAAATGATTTAGACCATATGGGGATCTGCAGTTTAAAAGACCAATGGAAACGTTCACAGATAGTGGGATAGGCTGCAGAACCTCATCAAATGTATGGTGGTTTAGTGGCAACACCGAAGAAGAGATGCGTTTTTTAACCCAAGTAGAGGGCAAATGATGCCCCCAAAACACAGGGATGGGCACCCCAGAATATTGGTGATGATAACCAGCTGAGTGAGACAGAGAGAAGTCTGTGCTCTTAAAATAGTACAGAGAACAGGAAGCCCAGAAATGGAAGTTTTACGGGGTCATGTGGGCGAACTGAGCAAGATGAACAGAGAGATAGCATCTTGAAAAGCAATCAACAGTGAGAGGTAAAATCAGGGCCACGTGGGCGAGCAACACATTCTTTTCAAGAAGGGCTTCCATTTTCTTGTGGCAGGGACTTCAAGTAGGCCCAGGGAGGAAGAATATAAACCTGAAGGGGAGAGCGCTGGGAGGGGGATCTTGCTCATTGGGGGGGAGGGGGGACTGATGGAGGGAGGATCGTAGAGAGGGCTGCATCTTGTTCTGGGGGGGGGGTAGGAGGGAGGAAGGGATTTGGAATTCAGAGGGGCTCTATATGGGAAATGAGATGTCCATGTCATGATGTTCCCCAAGTATATTACAAAAGGCTCTGCTGAACAAGGGAGCCTTTTGTAAAATACATATAAGACCAGCAAATACCCATTTGTTGTTCTATCTGAACTTGTTTAAATCTATGTACATGTAATATATGTACAAGCGGAGGGGTAGCCTTTGATCCTGGTGAACTGGCTTCAGTTCCCACTGCAGCTGCTTGTGACTCTGGGCAAGTCACTTAACCCTCCATTGCCCCAGGTACAAATAAGTAGTTGTATATACTATGTAAACCACTTTGATTGTAACCACAGAAAGGCGATATATCAAGTCCCATTCCATTTCCCCTTAATCCCCCATTATAGTGGGGATTACTAAAGATCATACAAGAGTTACTGAGGTTGTGGGGATTAAAGGATCCAGCCCAAGGGGGTGGGTTCCTGGGTAAGTTACAGAGGAAAATGTTTCTGGTTATTGAATGACAGTAGGGGAGGAGTTAGGAGTTAATAATTGTTCTTGGGGTTTACATGAGATCTTTGGTTACCTCTACTTCCGCCAGGCCCCATGAGAAGAGGGGGCTGTCCTGGATGGGTTCAAGAAACTAAGGCTGACCAAAGAGGTGGTTTCTGCAAATTCCAGCATTAACCGTGAGAAGAAGGAGTGCTCCAGGTGATTAAATATGGGATCCCAGCCTGGGAGGAGGAACAGGGAAGAGCTGATCGAAGCAAAAGGTGGTAGCCTGGAGAGGTGCTCCTTTGGAGGAGAGGAGCATGGATCACAGTGAGGTCTGATCCAGAGAGGAAGATCTGCTACAGCCTTAGATGGTTTCACCCAGAAGGGATGGGTATGGACAGGAGGAGCTGTAAGTATGTACATACTGTAGGATTATAAATTTCATTGAAGATACACCCATATCCCTAAGTTTGCTCTGGATTTATAGTTTCCATCTGATATCAAGTTGGATTACAAATCCACTGCTTCATATTCTTATTTGAACTGTCTGTTGCAGAATCTTCAGAAAAGTTTGGTTATTTTGCATAACTGTCTGGACTAGAGTCTTTCTTTGAGTGAGAGTGAAACTTATTTACTCCCAAACTGGCAAAGGAAAAAACAGAGAGTACAGAGAAATAAAGCCCCAGCTCATAACCCTACAGCCTTCCGGATTTTTATCTGGTCCTGGCCTGAGCTCGAGTGAGAGAGAGAAGAATTGACCGTGAGTGGGGGGGGGTTTTCTTTGTGGCCCTGGTCTTGGCCTAGTTGGTGCATGGACCGAGTGGTAACACCAGGGTTGCATACAGTAGTAACGGTTGTGACTTTTGGATTTTCCCTTATAAAGGCCTAATATAAAGCATTAAATGATAACACTCAGTTTCATCCCTATTCATGTCCAATGGTCTGTTGGAAGGGACCCCAGACATCTCCTGAGAGGGAACACAGAGTATATATGAAATCACTGAAGGTTGGGGGGGGGGGGGTGAGACATGCCCTAGACTTTTGGCTGCCAGTGTGAAATTTGTGATAATGTCAGTAATATTTCTTAGCTGCTGTGCTTCTTCTTTGCCTCAGCAAATGTGTCCTTACCTCCCTCACTAATGGTCAGACCCCTTGCCACCAGGCCAACTGATCCAATAGTGACTCTTCTCACACTGGCAGTAAGTTCAAAATGTGCAGGTCATTTCTTCTCCCTTTCGCTGATCTCATGTATGAGAACGTGCAGGCCTGCAAGTCTTGAACATGCTTCTAGTGCCAGTACAGTTACTGTCAGAACAGTCGGCAGTGTCAAACACACTCTGGCCGGTCCTTCTGCCACCACTGAGCCAGAAAGGATATGGTTGTGGGTTGGATACAGCCCAAAGGTACAGTTTGGGAACTCCTGATCTATGGCAATCTTTCTTCCTGTATCTGTAAACTCAATTATATCTGAGTCACCAATGGCCTCAGTTCTGAGCTTTAATCAAATTGAATAATTGGACAAACCCTTCAACCTTTCCTCCTTGTACCATCTCTTCTTATCTAATAGTAAGAAAGCCAGCAAGGAAACATCCCATTTATTGAGAGACCTTTATTACAGCCTGAATGCTGGCATTCTTGGAACGCACGCTTATTGTAAGAAACCCGAGCTGCAAGCTTTGCTTTATAAAGAAAACGTTAGTCTTTCTAATTAAACATGTGCCCAGTTCATTATGAGAGGATAGACTGTCCCTTCCCCCACCTCTGTACCCAAATGCTCCTCAGTGTAATTATCTGTCCAGATGTCCAGACTATGCCATAACTGTTCTGTGAATGAATTACAAATTTAATTTAATAATAACTGATTAGAAAAAGATTAATTACATAAAAAGAAAGTTGCCTTTAATCCAAAGTCAGTGCCTAGCAATTGAAGGGAAAAAAAGCCCACCCTCCCCCTTCCTTGTCTTCACTTTTACTTTAATGTTTTATTAGATTGTAAGCTCTTTGAGCAGGGACTGTCTTTCTTCTATGTTTGTGCAGCGCTGCGTATGCCTTGTAGCGCTATAGAAATGCTAAATAGTAGTAGTAGAAACAGAAAACTCAAAACAATGCAGCCTGGTACACAGTTCTAACATTTATACAGAGAAACAACAATCCTCTTCTTTCTTCTACTCACTTAAACAGAAATCCTACCTGTTCCCCAGAGGACAAGATACATGAGATTTTGATTTGCATTTTTTTTTTTATTGAGTGTGTATTTGACATTGTTTTTTGTGTTTTTATTGATTAACCTTCTTGAATGGATTCACCAGGAAGAGGGTATAAAAAGATTAATAAATAAATCCCCTCTGCCTTTTTGTTAACAATATCTTCCTTTTCATTGTTTATAAAGTCACCCATCCTGCTCTGTACTATTCCCCAGCTGCCCTCTTAAATCAGTTGAGTTAAGATGAAAAATGTATCCTGGTGTTTCAACAATGCTGACAGATCATGTGTCCAAATCCTTGTGAAGGAAGTTTTACAAACCTTTTCACATATAAAACACTGATGAATGAATAGTGCAAGGAAGCTCATATTTGTATAGTGGGCAGGCTTCGGGAAGGAGTTTTTATTTATTTGTTTGTTTGTTTGTTGCATTTGTATCCCACATTTTCCCACCTATTTGCAGGCTCAATGTGGCTTACATTATGCCGTAATGGCGATCGCCATATCCGGGATGAGAAATACAACGTGATATTGCTTTAGAGTTCATAAGTGACAGAGTAGAATAAGCATTCAAGTATAAAGTGTTCAATTCCAGAATGAGAAATAAACTGGAATTGCATTAAAGTTCCTTGGTGTCAGAGTAAGTGAAGCAGTAAGTGAAGCAGTCGGTTTAGTCCAGTTCCGGTGTAGTTTCGTTGTCTGGTATTTAGGTAAGGTCATTGTGGTATGCCTTTTTGTACAGGTTGGTTTTTAGTGATTTTCGGAAGTTTGTTAAGTCGTGTATTGTTTTTATTGCGTTTGGTAGTGTATTCCATAGTTGGCTGCTTATGTATGAGAAGCTGGATGCATATGTTGATTTATATTTTAGTCCTTTGCAGCTGGAGTAGTGGAGATTCAAGAACGTGCATGCTGATCTTTTTGTGTTCCTGGTTGGAGATCTGACATGTAGGCCGGGGCCTCGCTGTGAATAATTTTATGAACCAAGGTGCAAATTTTGAACGCAATACGTTGTTTAAGTGGGAGCCAGTGTAGTTTTCCCTTAGGGATTTGGCACTTTCCTGTTTTGTTTTTCCAAATATGAGTCAGGCCACTGTGTTTTGAGCAGTTTGGAGTTTCTTGATGATTTGTTCTTTGCATCCGGCATAGATTGCATTGCAGTAATCTAGGTGGCTTAGTGCCATTGATTGTACCAGGCTGCGGAATATTTCCCTTGGGAAGAAAGGTTTTACTCTTTTGAGTTTCCACATTGAATGGAACATTTTCTTTGTAGTATTTTTCGCATGGCTTTCTAGTGTGAGATTTTGGTCGATTGTGACTCCAAGAATTTTCAGGCTATCTGAGACAGGAAGGGTGTAGTCTGTGGTGTTTATAGTGGTAGGTTTATACATGCGTTGAGTTTTAATTGAAATGCATCCACCCATGAATTCATGATTTGGAGGCTGTGTTCGATTTCATTTGTGATTTCTGTTAGATCATGTTTGAACAGGATATAGATCATGACATTGTCCGCATAGATGTAAGGATTAAGGCCTTGGTTGGATAGCGATTTGGCTAGAGGAGTCATCATTAGGTTGAAAAGGATCGGTGAAAGTGGTGAGCCTTGGGGTACTCCACATTCTGGTTTCCATGGTGATGATGTGTTTGAATTTGATATTAATTGGTATGTTCTTGTGGTTAGGAAGCCCTTTATCCAACTAAGTACATGTCCACCAATCCCGAAGAATTCTAGGATGTTCAGTAGTATTTTATGGTTAACCATGTCAAACACGCTGGACATGTCGAATTGTAGAAGTATAATGCCAGTTGCAATTTCTTGTTTGAATTTGGTTAGGAGAGTGATTAGTACTGTTTCAGTGCTGTGGTTGGATCGAAATCCTGATTGCAATTCATGTAATATTGAGAAATTGTTTAAGTAGTCGGTAAACTGCTTGGTTACCATACTTTCCATTACTTTAACTACCAGAGGAATTGATGCTACCGGGCGGTAATTGGTTATGTCGTTTGCTTTTTTCTTTGAGTCTTTAAGTACATAAGTAATGCCATACTGGGAAAAGACCAAGGGTCCATCGAGCCCAGCATCCTGTCCACGACAGCGGCCAATCCAGGCCAAGGGCAACTGGCAAGCTTCCCAAACGTACAGACATTCTATACATGTTATTCCTGGAATTTGGGGTGAGTAGTATGTTTCCTTTATCCTTAGGGAAGAGTCCATGTTGTAGCATGTAGTTTAGGTATGACGTGAGGTCTGCTATGAAGCGTTGAGGGGTGGATTTTATTAGGTTGTTGGGACATGTGTCCAATTTGCAGTGGGATTTGGCGAACCTTTTGATCGCTTGGGTAATGGTTTCATCAGTAAGTAGAGCGAAGTTAGTCCAGATTCGGTCTGCTGGGTATTAATCGTGGATTGGGTCCAGACAGTCAATTAATTTTTCGTGGTCAGTAATATTAAGTGGTAGCATGCTTCATAGCTTTATAATTTTTTTGTTGAAGTATTTAGCAAGGTTGTCTGCTGATGGGGTGTTTATATTGGTTGTGGTAACCGGTGTGGTATCTAGTAGTTTGTTCACAAGTTGGAAGAGTTTATGCGTGTCTTTGTAGTCTGGCCCTATTTTGGTTTTGTAGTATGACCTTTTGGTTTGTCTTATTGCATATTTGTATTTTATTTGCGTTTGTTTCCATGCGTTAAGTGTGTATTCATCTTTTATTTTGTTCCATGCTCATTCAAGCCTCCTAACTTGTGTTTTTAGTTTTTTCAGTTCTTCGTTAAACCATGGTATCGAGTTGTGTCTTTGTGAGGTTCTTGTTTGTAGTGGTGCTATTTTGTCTAGTGTGCTACTGCATCTATTGTCCCAGTCTAGGAGACAGTGTTTCGAGTCCGTTTGTGCTATCCATTCGTTTTTGTAGATCTGTTGCCAGAATGTTCCAGGGTCAGTTTGGCCTCTCGTGGTGTAAGTTGTGTGTTCTTGTTTGTGGTATGAACCTTTTTTTCGCCATTTAAGGGATAGGTTTAATTTGTGGTGGTCTGACCAAGGTGTGTCTGTCCATTTTGTGTCTATTAGTATTATGTTTAGGTCTGACGATAGTTTGTGTGTGATTAGATCGAGTGTGTGTCCTTTGACATGGGTTGCTTGCATATTTGGCCAGTTGAGGTCCTACAGTTGGAGGAAATCCTTGCATTCACGTGCATTGGTTGAGTTAGGGTATTCTAGGTGTAAGTTAATGTCTCCTATTATAAGTAGGTTGGAGTTGGAAACACAGGTATTTGATATGAAATCCATGAAGTGTGGTTGGCATTCATGCCAGTTACCTGGTGGTCTATAAAACAGGACGATGTTTATGTGGTCACAAGCAAGGTTGTATGGTGGATGCTAACTGAGGCAATTTTGAGTTGGGGTGTTATGGACTTGGCTGTTGTTATTACGGTGAATTGGGATCTATAGATTAGTGCTATGCCTCCGCCTCTTTTGCCTTTTCTTGTCCAGTGAGTAATTTTGTATCCTTAGGCATAAATCTAAGCTTATGGGGTCCTTATGATCATGGATCTAGGTTTCACTGATGAATAGCAGGTCGAGGTTATCTGCCGTGATCCAGTCTGTTGTTGTTGTTGTTGTTTTGTTGACTACTGATCTGGCGTTTATATATCCCACTTGAATTATTTGGTAGGGGTCGGTGAGGTTCGAGGTTGTATGGATTTTTGTTAGTTGTCGATTCTTTGTTGTTATGGGTTTATTGTGGGGGTTCTTTCCCTTTTTATGCGGTTGTCCGCTTGTTGATGTTCTTCCTTTGTTTTGATTGTTATCGGTTTGGTGAGGTGAGGTGTGCCTGGTCAGTCTTTGTGGATTGAGTGGTATGGGGATGATGTTGTTTTCCACGAATGGGGTAGTTAGTGTTAGGTGAAGCAGTGATAGGGAGTAAATTAATAGGAGCAATTTGAAGGTATTCATTTTGGTGACCGATCAGTTTGGGCTCCTATTAGGCCGTGTTCAGTGGCTCTTGGTGGTTCTGTCTGCCTCCCAGGAACGCCCGAGCGTCCTCCCTGTATCCGTTTCTCAAGGCCGCATTCAGTGGCTCCTGGTGGTTCCGTCTGCCTCCCAGGAGCGCCCGCACATCCTCCCTGTATCCGTTTCTCAATGCAGTCTCGCTGGAACCAACACCTCACTCCTGCTGCCCTCCTGAGGTGGTGGACGAGTTGGAATTGACAGTTACGGGCGTACGGTCGGGATTGCACGGTCCTATGTTCCCAGGTGTGGTTTTGGTTGCCTCCCATTGCACTGGGTGGGAGGGGTGGGGGGGGGATTCAGGCTGTCCAATCCGCTGCAAGACTTTTGGTTAATGTCTGTTTCCACTCCCCCGCGCAATCGTCATTGTCATACAATCAATTCCTTAGCAAGGAGAATTAATATATTGGAGTGGGAGTGAGCCTGTCTGGCGATTTATTAGTCAGTTTCTGTTTCCATGCCCCACGCAGTCATCATTTCCATTCACTCAGATCGCTATCGAGGAGGTTCAGTGGACTGGAGTGGAGGTGAGCCTGTACAGTCTATTAAGATCGTGATTCCTGTTTGTTCCAGCTAGTCTCCGGCTGATCTCTATTTCTGCTCCCCCGCGCAGCCGTCATTCCCACACACTCAAATCAAAGCAAGCTAACCTGTGGGTTATCTGGTGCATGTTTTCTTCCGTTGCCGTTGTACCTTCTGCAACGGGTCCGAGCTGCCTGGCACCGCACGGATCGGCCCTGCAGTCGCCATCCTCTCCGGTCTCATCTCCACTTGCCCGCCTCTCTGGCTCTGGGTCTACAGTGATGCTCCCCGCTCTTCTCCTTGGCCCACCGCCTCGGTTGGGTGGCGACTCCGGTCAGTTGGGTGATGCCACGGGAGGGGGGGGTCACGACTCTGGGTAAGGTGGAGCTTTGGTCGGCTCTCAGGGCGGTGGCAGCCACTCAATCGGCCGCGGCTGCGACCCCAGGCAAGGTGGAGACCTCGATCAGCTCCTGATGGTGACTACTTCTCGGCAGAGTGCCCGCAAGAGGTTCTGGCCCACTTGTGCGACCCACTTCACCCTCGGGGTGTGGGTCCGCTGTGTGCAGGCCAATCGATCCTCGTCCTTGGCCCGTCCTGGAACCTAGGTTACCAGAGCTAATTGCTCGTAGTCTCTAGGTAGCGGTCATCTTAGGAGTTGGGACAGAGCTGCAATTTAAGTAAACCTTTTTCAAACATGCACCAATGTGTACTTTACTTGCTAACATTTAGCCCTTGTGATTCTCTTAAATAGGTAAAAAATGGCTGCCTTCTTGCTTTATTCTCCTAGACACCTGCGATACTGTGAGTAAATTGGGCTCAGGGCATGGATAAGGTGACACCATGCAGCAGGTTGGAGTGAGTGAAATTAACATTTATTAAAGCTTCTGGGAAGGGGTCCTGTTGAGTTCACAGGGGAAGGAGAAGTCCAGTGCAAAACTAGTCTTTGAACAGAAGAATGTCCTCCGTGGCCTGCTCCTGCGGGACCACTGAATGCACTACAGTCTCTTGGTAAAGCAATACTTCCTCTTGATTCTTGTCTGGCTTCACAGAGTTATCAGTACAGTTCTTAACATTTCACCAATCAGCCTGCTTCAGGCTGGATCCAACATGCAAAGCTACAAGGTCCATGTTAAACTTGGCCTACCTGGCTGTTGTGGTTCTGGTTCATAGGTATGCAGTGAAAGTGTATTCAGTCACTTTTGCTCCTTCCCTCTGGGCCCTCCTAGCCCCACTCTGGCCCTGCCTTTTATAGTTCCTCATTTTGGCTCCACCCTTCCTATCTCACTTCCTCCCTGGGTGGGGCTAAGGGTTTTAAGGTGGCTCGCAGGAGGTGAGCAGTGTTGCCAGGTGGGCGGTTTTACCGCCCAATTGGGCGGTTTTCCGCGACCCGCTGCGGGAAATTTTTGCCCGCGGCGGGTTGCGGTTTTTTGGGCTGTTTATGGCCTTCAGGGCGGTTTTTTCGGCCGCGGGGGGGCGGGGTTAGTGACGTTTTTGGGTGGGGTTAATGACGTTTGGGCGGGGTTAGTGACGTGGGAGGCGGGGCCGATGACGTGGGAGGCGGGGCCGATGACGTGGGAGGCGGGGCCGATGACGGGGAGGCGGGGCCGATGACGTGGAGGCGGGGCCGATGACGTGGGAGGCGGGGGCGATGACGTGGGAGGCGGGGCCGGTGACGGCGGGGGCGGGGTTGATGACGGCGGGGGCGGGGTTGATGACGCGGGGGTGGGGGTGTCAGGGGCGGGGTTTGTGTTTGGGCGGGTTTTGGGCTGTTTTTTGGGCTCCATCGGGCTGGAAAAAAATTTTCCACCTGGCAACCCTGGAGGTGAGGGATCCTTCTTAAGAGTGAGGAGCAGTGTTCTGTATACCCCCTCACAGCACCCTTTTGTAACATTACCCTCTCTACAATTGTATATAAGGGTCTCTAATCTTTAAGAAGCCACCACGTTTACTAGGTCATCTTAGAAGCCTTGCACAACATGTAAACATGAAAATAGCAGCATTCACATGAAAATGACAATTTCAGAAGGCCCTGGGATGCACAGATTTAAAAGAGGGGATGATTTGAGTGGGTCTACAAATTATACATTTATTTCCCTGTGTGCATATGTTTCAGCAAAATGCTCATTACAGCCAGGACTTGAAACTTGGGAATTAGAAGGCAACCATGCTTAGCCCTCTTGTAATTTCTATGACCTTTGTAAAGTAAAAAGTTTCCTTTTGGGGCTTGTTGATGGTTATACACAGAGGTATAAAAATTCAATGAATAGGTATAGAAGATGCTGAGGGATGCTGCTCTTTGTCTGAGTGTGTAACTTGCCAAAATTGCTGCTCCGCTGTATGTTTGTGTGTTTGTTTGTCTGGTGTTCTTATACTCATTTTCTTCCCCAGGTATGTCTGGGCTTTTCTAAATTAAATTTTTTTTTTTTATTTATTTGTAAACCACATTGAACTACTGTTGGTACATGCAGGATGGAAGCCTGCAGTTACTATTATTTTTCAAAATGCTCCATGTTCTGCAGAACCTTTCTAAAATAGTAGGAGAACTAACATCCCAACCTTGACATCTCAATTTCCTAACAAGTTAACCTATATATATAATGGGGCTTTGTGGGGTTTTTGGGTTTTGTTTTTTTTTTATCCAGTGGTTACATTGTCATTAAATCATGAAAAAGGTTCCTCCACTTGTGAAGAAAGAACCTTTGTCAGCTAGTTTATTCATAGAGTAGCTTTATTTTACCATCAGTACATTTTGTGCTCTTAAAAATCTTTCCCAGATCCCCAACATATTGTACAAGAAGTTCTACTAACATAGGTGTTTATTGAAAAAAGTGCTAGTGGGGTTTTAGAAGTACATAAAGCTCTCAATCATGATTTTGAAAAGCTGGGATATATGTGTCTAGATCTCTCTGGTAGGGGGCGTGGTCTGGCTGAGTCTAGGGTGGGCCCATTCTGGTTTTAATTTTCCATAGGGTCATTTTATACAGTTTCTACCTTGAGTCAACCTATAATCTCTTGCTGTCACTGGGTGCATGACATGACCTGTCTGTGGTGTCCAAGACACTGGGATCCCTGAGGGACATTCAGATTTTGTAATAAGATGTCAAAAGCTTCTCTAGGTTGTTACCCCTCCTGTATGCAAATCTTGGTGGATCAGAACAAATCTCATGTGTCTGTAGTATGTGCCAGTATTTCAATATAATCCGCCTTTGAAAAATATGGTGGAACATATGTCAGTGTTGATTGTTTACTCTGTTTTGTATTGAGAAAGTTTTTTTGATCCAGTGGAAAGTTATTGAGGAAGCACGCTTGCCACACTGACATCTTACATCCTGATAAGTACAGTATTTAAGAACTATTTTTTTTAATAATTAAAAGTGTTGAACTATACAGAGAGATATAATGGACCACATTCCATAAAAAGTGCTGAAAAATTGACACTGAACCCCCCCCCCCCCCCCCCCCATGCTAAGTGCTATTCTAAAAATGGCACTGAAAGGCACCGTTTATACATTTAGTGCCAGGATCGGCACCTAACTTTAGACGCAAGGATTTACACCAAGTAAAGATGTGCCTTTGCTGGCAGCAGCTACATTCGTTTGATTATATGTTGGATGAGCATGTGCTCTTTCATGCATAGCAGTTTTCTCTGCAGTTTGGTATCATCAATTTCTTTTTTGCACCTACAGCCTCCTGAGTGCAGGCCTTTAGCCAACACACAGTGCTGTGCCGAGTATTCTATCAATAAAACGTGTGTCATTAAGAACTTGAAGTCACTCTGATTTGTTCCTGGAGAGCCTGGTCTACTTCCCACTCTTCTTGTTTCTTTGTGTTCTTCATGGGATTTCAGCATTCCTCCACCCCAGTGGCTTTTCTCTGTGTCATCCAAGGACATCCTGTTTTTGTGGAATGGCTGGTGCTGGCTCTCCTGTCCTGCCTGTAAGAAGTTTGAGTGAAAGATGCTCACAAAGAAGATACAGAAATGAGGTAGGCGACCTCATCAATGAGCATGACGAGTGCCATCTGTATGGCACAGGGCACCACATTACCCAAAGTTGTATATCATCTGCTGGACAGGTGCATACAATATCTGATTTGTCCAAACAAGACAACTGGGGACCAAAGGGGCAGAGCTGAGACTGAGTTTTGCTAAGAGCTGTAGTTCCAAAAAGAGTTCATAAGATCTGATAGTGAACACAACTCTATAAGGAGAGAAACAGAGAAAAATATAGGCAGATAAAGACCATATGGCCTATCCAGTCTGCTCATCCATGCCATCTACTCTCCCTATCACCCCCTTAGAGATTCAGTGTACTTGTCCCAAGCTCTCTTGACCTCAGGTACTGTTGTCGTCTCCAGCACGTCCACCAGAAGGCTGTTCCACAATTTTGCCACCCTCCTGAGTCTATCCCCTTTCACCATCATCTTATGCCTCCTCATTCCAGACCTTCCTTCCAATTGAAAGAGACTCACTTCCTGTGCATTTGTGTCACATAAGGTATTTAAATCTTCCCTCTCCTGCCTTTCTTCCAAAGTATACTTATTGAGATCTTTAAGTCTGTCCCCATACTCTGTATGACAAAGATCTCTGCCCATTATAGTAGCTGCCCTCTGGACCGACTCTATCCTGTTTATATGTTTTTGAAGGTGCGAACCTCCAGAATTGTACACAATATTAGTACATAAGTACATAAGTACATAAGTAGTGCCATACTGGGAAAGACCAAAGGTCCATCTAGCCCAGCATCCTGTCACCGACAGTGGCCAATCCAGGTCAAGGGCACCTGGCACGCTCCCCAAACGTAAAACATTCCAGACAAGTTATACCTAAAAATGAGGAATTTTTCCAGTCCATTTAATAGCGGTCTATGGACTTGTCCTTTAGGAATCTATCTAACCCCTTTTTAAACTCCGTCAAGCTAACCGCCCGTACCACGTTCTCCGGCAATGAATTCCAGAGTCTAATTACACATTGGGTGAAGAAAAATTTTCTCCGATTCGTTTTAAATTTACCACACTGTAGCTTCAACTCATGCCCTCTAGTCCTAGTATTTTTGGATAGCGTGAACAGTCGCTTCACATCCACCCGATCCATTCCACTCATTATTTTATACACTTCTATCATATCTCCCCTCAGCCGTCTCTTCTCCAAGCTGAAAAGCCCTAGCCTTCTCAGCCTCTCTTCATAGGAAAGTCGTCCCATCCCCACTATCATTTTCGTCGCCCTTCGCTGTACCTTTTCCAATTCTACTATATCTTTTTTGAGATACGGAGACCAGTACTGAACACAATACTCCAGGTGCGGTCGCACCATGGAGCGATACAACGGCATTATAACATCCGCACACCTGGACTCCATACCCTTCCTAATAACACCCAACATTCTATTCGCTTTCCTAGCCACAGCAGCACACTGAGCAGAAGGTTTCAGCGTATCATCGACGACGACACCCAGATCCCTTTCTTGATCCGTAACTCCTAACGCGGAACCTTGCAAGACGTAGCTATAATTCGGGTTCCTCTTACCCACATGCATCACTTTGCACTTGTCAACATTGAACTTCATCTGCCACTTGCACGCCCATTCTCCCAGTCTCGCAAGGTCCTCCTGTAATTGTTCACATTCCTCCTGCGACTTGACGACCCTGAATAATTTTGTGTCATCGGCGAATTTAATTACCTCACTAGTTATTCCCATCTCTAGGTCATTTATAAATACATTAAAAAGCAACGGACCCAGCACAGACCCCTGCGGGACCCCACTAACTACCCTCCTCCACTGAGAATACTGGCCACGCAATCCTACTCTCTGCTTCCTATCTTTCAACCAGTTCTTAATCCATAATAATACCCTACCTCCGATTCCATGACTCTGCAATTTCTTCAGGAGTCTTTCGTGCGGCACTTTGTCAAACGCCTTCTGAAAATCCAGATATACAATATCAACCGGCTCCCCATTGTCCACATGTTTGCTTACCCCCTCAAAAAAATGCATTAGATTGGTGAGGCAAGACTTCCCTTCACTAAATCCGTGCTGACTTTGTCTCATCAGTCCATGTTTTTGTATATGCTCTGCAATTTTATTCTTAATAATAGCCTCCACCATCTTGCCCGGCACCGACGTCAGACTCACCGGTCTATAATTTCCCGGATCTCCTCTGGAACCTTTCTTAAAAATCGGAGTAACATTGGCTACCCTCCAGTCTTCCGGTATTACACTCGATTTTAGGGACAGATTGCATATTTCTAACAGTAGCTCCGCAAGTGGTCTCACTAGAATCTTGTACAGGGGCATCATCCTTTTTCCTAATGTCCATTCCTATCCCTATGCAGTCAAGCAGACTTCTAGCTTTCCCTGTCACCTTTTCTACCTGATTGGCCACCTAAAAATCATTACATTTGATTACATCAAAGCCCCTCTCCTCTTTCATGCACAGAAGTTCTTTACCCCCTAAACTGTACCCTTTCTCTTGGGTTTTTGCAGCCCACATGCATGACCCTGCATTCTTTAACATTAAACATAAGATGCCAAATTCCAGACAATTCTTCTAGCTTCGCTAAGTTCTTCCTCGTGTTATCCACACCATTACAGATATCTACTGTATTATAGATTTTGGTATTTTCAAATAGGCAAACCTTATCAGACAGCTCTTCAGCAAAATTACAAAAATGTTAAAAAGAACAAGTCCAAGAACCAAACCTTGTAGCACACCACTGGTAACATCCTTTTCCTCAGAATGAGCTCCATTTACAAATTCTATCTGTTGCTTTCCACTCAACCAGTTCCTAACCCAGTCAGTCACTTTAGGGCCCATACAGAGAGCATTCAGTTTATTAGTTGTCTATGCAGAACTGGGTCAAAGGCTTTGCTAAAATCTAAATACACCATATCTAGCACTCTCCCTCAATCCAACTCTCTGGTCACCCAGTCAAAGAAATTAATCACATTTCTCTGACAAGACCTGCCTCTAGTGAAACCATATTGCCCTGGATCCTATAACCCATTGGATTCCGAAAACTTTACCATTCTTTGTTTTAAAAGTGTTTCCATTAATTTACTTACCACAGAAGTCAGACTTCCCGGCCTGTAGTGCCCAACCTATTCTTTGCTTTTGTGGAGAAGGACCACATCTGCTCTTCTCTAGTCCTCTGGGACCACTCCCAACGCTAGAGAAGTATTGAAAAGGTCTTCCCATTATAGTGCACTAGGCACCTACATAGGAAACGAAAAAATATTGCCCCCCCCCCCCCCCCAAGGCAATAACCTTAGGTTTCAAAGCCAAAAAAACGTTTCCTACATTTTTGAGTAGGTCACGTCACATCTGGAAATATTTGTGTGTGCTGCCCACAAAACAAATCTTTTTTACCTTGAAGTACAGTCTCAATATCAATTTTTCTTTTTCAGTTGTAAAAGTCACTAATAACATTGCACGAGAAGCAATTATATCCTGGGAGTCCTCTAGGAATGCCTTCAATTAAATCTCTGTCCACGTCTTCTGTCTGTAAAGGAGACCTGTATATCACACCAATGTAAATACATTTGCTATTCCTACCCTGTAGGGCCAGCAGTTGTGTGGTTTGAACATTATCTTTAACATATAATGCCACTCCACCTCCCTTTCTTCCTATCTATCTTTCCTGAGCAGATTATAGCCCGGTATAACAATATCCCAGTCATGGTTCTCTGTGAAACATGAATCTGTGATCGTCATTAAATCCAAATCAGCTTCTTCCATCACAGCCTCAAGATCTAAAATCTTATTTCCCATACTTTGGGCATTAGTATATACTGCTTTCCAGATGTTGCCCCTTTTTCCCATTTATGTAGAGGTATTTAATGCTTCACTTTCATGAGGGCTTCTACTTACCTGGGGGCTTTGATCACTCTACCTCTTCAGTAGGTTAGCCAGTCTGCTGCTGAAATCACTTCTTCCCTTCTCTGATAAATGGACACATCTGTGCCTGGCAGCCCATGGAAAAACATCTCATGGTCCAGGAAGCTAAAATGCTCTTCACAACACCATCTGCACAGTCACATTTTCATCTCCAGGATGCAAGCTTCTCTACCTTGGACTTTACCCTCAACAGGGAGAATCGATGAGAAGACCACCTGTGCATCTGTCTCTTTCACCCTTTCTTACAGAGCCATGAAGTCGCTTTTGATACATTCGGAGGGATACTCAGCAGTATCATTTGTGCCAACATGGATGAGCAGCATTGGATACTAGTCATTAGGCTTGATGAGTCTCTGCAAGCTCTCTGTAACATCTTGAATTTGGCATCTGGCAAACAGCACACCTCCCGAGACATCATGTCTGGTCTGCAAATGGAGGCCTCTGTAAATTGCTTCCAGTTACAGAGAAGACTTTCAGTAGCTAAGAATTGACAGCTTCTACTAGAAACAGAGGATGTTATCTGGGTTACCCCTGAAATTATCCAGCTGTCTAGCTTGACTCGTAGCGGCAGCTGTCCAAAGATTCTGCCAACAGCATAGTTATGGGGCATAGTTATTAGTCTGTCCTTAGCTTGCAAAGGACAAGTTGGATTCTCAGGTCCATGGTCAGCAAACCTAATATATTTGCTGCTATACTGGAGTTACTTCTCAGGAAATCATTATTTTTTTATTACATTTGTACCCCGCACTTTCCCACTCATGGCAGGCTCAATATGGCTTACATGGGGCAATGGAGGGTTAAGTGACTTGCCCAGAGTCACAAGGTGCTGCCTGTGCCTGAAGTGGGAATCGAACTCAGTTCTTCAGTTCCCCAGGACCAAAGTCCACCACCCTAACCACTAGGCCACTCCTCCACTCATTAGTTGTGTTGTAACAGAATATCTATATTGCATAATCTTTCCTAATCAAAAGGACTTATTTCTGTAAGCTTGCTTGCCATATTTGTTAGTTATTACTATTACCCTATAATAAATAACATATATATTTATACTTTGGCATTTTCCTTCTTGTGTACAGACACCTTATTGACTATGTGAAGTTCTTCCTATTGGACAATTTTTGAGAATATGTTGCATCTGTTCTACTATGACAGCTTTTAAAGAACAAGCTAGTATTATGTATCTTGAGAAGAGGATATCCCGATCACGTCTTAAAGAGAGCATATTTGAGAGTGTTATATGCCAATCCTGAGCTTACAGACATTGCTGCTACTGACATTCTGGTCACCTTAGATTTGGTGGACTTATATTCCAACATTCCACAGGACAATGCTTTAACTTGTGTTCAGATAACTTTCCAGCTTATTTTCGAAAGAGAAAGACGCCCATATTTCGACCCAAATCGGAGATGGGTGTCCGTTTCCCATGGGCGCCCAAATCGGTATAATCAAAACCTGATTTTTGGCGTCCTCAACTGCAGTCCGTCACAGAGACAAACAAAGATCATGGGGGCATGTCGGAGGCATGGCAAAGGCGGGACTGGGGTGTGGTTATTGGCCGAGGAGAGATGGGCGTCTTTAGCTGATAATCAAAACAAGAAGGGCGTTTTTGACGAAAATTTGGTCCGCTTTATTTGGACCCTTTTTTTTCAGGACCAAGTCCCAAAAACGTGCCCTAACTGACCAGATGACCACCGGAGTGAATCAGGGATGACCTACCCTGACTCTCCCAGTGGTCACTAACCCCCTCCCACCAAAAAAACCCCCACTTTACAAACTTTTTTTCCCAGCCTGTATGCCAGCCTCAAATGCTGTACCCACCTCCATGACAGCAGAATGTGTTCTAACCTCTGACAGGCTTTCCCTGGTTCTGATGTGGGTCTCAGGTGAGTGTGACACCTTTTCTGTTAAGGGCACTGCAGAGTCACATCAACAATGCATCATGGTGGGTGTAGGGTATTGGGCTCCGTGATTCCACTAGCTTGTGTTAAATGCTCATGATGTTGGTAGTTGGTAGGCTCTACTCCCATGGTGCTTTTCCCTCTGCTTACTGGGTCAGAGTGTGCCCTGTTTTGTTTCCGGTAGTCCATGATGTAGTGGCCATTTGTGTAAGACACTTTTAGATCCCTTTCATGTGTTACCCACGTTAGAGAACGTTAGTTCTTACTTTGAATGTTGCTGAAAGAGGGCATTGTACACCATTCTGTCAGCTCGGACCTACTGCTAATCTCAGTACCAGCGAGACTCGTTGCCAGTGGGGCACAACCTCTGATCTGCAGTTGTGAGTAAAGGTGCTTATTCAAATAAAGGACGTTTTCAGCGAGATTAGTCTTCAGGTGTCAACTGCTGTGCCAAGGTTATACACCAGCAACAAGTCCTGTCCCTGGAGCACTTTTAGTGGGTACTGCAGTGCACTTCAGGCAGGCAGACCCAGGCCCATCCCCCCCACCCGTAACACTTGTGGTGGTAAATGGGAGGCCTCTAAAACCCACTGTACCTACATGTAGTTGCCCCCTTCACCCCTAAGAGCTATGGAAGTGTTGTACATTTGTCCCTCCCACGACCAAATGGCTTCGATTGGGACGTTTCTGAGCTGGGCGTTTTTAGTTTCCATTATCACTAAAAAAAAAAAAACACCCATCTCAGAAGGGACCAAATCCATGGCATTTGGTCCGTCCAAACCATATTTTCGAAACGAAAGATGGATGCCCATCTTTTTCGATAATATGGTCTGTCCCACCTCTTCACATACCCGTTTTCGGACATAGATGCCCATGGAGATGGGCGTTTGCGTTCGATTATGCCCCTCTATATGTACACCAGAGGTTGTGCAATGAGGCTCTCCAGATTTTTTGGTTTCCCTAGAGGATATCGTCCTGAAGAAAAATTGCTTCATGTTTGATGGACAGTTTTATCTCCAGAAACATGGCGTGACCATGGGCACAGCCATGGCTCCTAGCGTGGCAAATTTGTATGTGTCATTTTTTGAGGAACAATTTTTATACTCTTCTACATGGTTCACACACATCAAAATGTGGGTTTGATACATTGATGACATATTTTGTATTTGGACCCATAAATCAGAGACTTTGGTACAATTTAATTTAACTCCTTGGATCATCATTTGAGATTTACCATGCAAACTCATATTCAAACCATTTCATTTCTAGATGTTACTGTTATTAAACAGAATTCCAGATTAGAAACTACTGTGTTTCGTAAAGAAAGCGCAATAATCAGCTAACAAGATGACCAGTTCCCTCAGAATCAAACACAACAACAACAAGAAAAGGGAAATAGACCTGTTGCAAAGGCAACCCAGGAAAGTTTCCTGGGTCCTTATAAAGGAGATGGCTGGTGATGTCACACTGGGCAATGAGGCTTGGAAGCAGAGAGACTAAAGTGAGGCTTGGCTTCAGAGACACCAAAGCGAGGCTTGGCTAGCAGGAACATCAACAGCAGAAAAAGAGTCTGGAGGGGTCACAGAGCCAGATATAAAGAATTAGAAGGTCTGGACATAAAGGCATGGCCACAGCCGTAACACCTGGGTGGAAAAAGCAAGGCCTGCCTCATCAGGAGGAGAAGCTGGGTAAGAGGAGCCATTCCCATCCCCAGCTGAAAATAGGCAGATTTGAGCCAGAAGGGCAGAGAGGAAAGCAAACACCTGAGAAGAGGAAGGTATCGCTCTCTCCCGGCCGGAGGTTATGGAGTTTAGGGAGAAAGAAAACCCTAACTTTGGCTGTGAAGCAGAGGGTGGTGAGCTGGAGTAGAAAGCCTGCTGAAGGAGCTGCCAACCGTCAAAGAAGTTTGTGCGGAACATTTGAAGTTGGACCAGAAACCCCTGGTAGAACAGAACCAGGTACAAAAACTCTTAGGATTGATTTTGCGTTTGTGAACACTGCTGGCGTGTTATTTTCCTTTTATTCATTTGTATCCCACATTTTCCCACCTATTTGCAGGCTTTGCTGCACTTGTATTAAAACCCTTGTGATGGCCAATGATAGACGGCATGGCATAACGGTCATAATTCCACAGACTACGTACACGGATGTAATGTATCTCAAAGGAATTTGTTTAATAATTCACTGTCAACCTCTTGTAAAGAGTTCCTCTCCCATGTCTATTTGCTGCTGTAACTGTAATGGAAGTGCTTACTGATTTAATGTTAACCATGGCGAGCCCTTTCGGGGGTACAGTGGTATGTAAACAATAAATTGACACTGACATACTGGGCTGGATGGCTATTCTTATGTTCTTAATGGTACTGTACAAAGGACACCCACGAATGACTACACACTAACCCCCTAAAGTGCTAAATAATTTTAATTGAATGAGGTAATTATCTCCAATAACTGGCTTTTCTAATTAGATTCAATTAACATTTGTGTGTGTAAATTTAGGCGAGGGTCAGAAATGGGAGGGCCTTGGGTTGATAGGGGGCGTGACTTTTAGTTATGTGCATAATGATAGAATAAGGGCACTTTGCGAAGTCCTTCCTCATGTTATCCACACCATCAAGGGTGTCTACTCTGTTGCAGATTTTAATATCATCTACAAAGAGGCAAACCTCGAGACAGCCCTTCAGCAATATCGCTTACAAAAATGTTAACAAGAATCAAACCATGTGGCACACCACTGGTAACATCCTTTTCCTCAGAATGAGCTCCATTTACCACTACCCTCTGTCGCCTTCCACTCAACCGGTTACTAACCCACTCAGTCATTTTAGGGCCCATTTCAAGGCAGTGGCGTAGCCAGAAGTCAATTTTTGGGTGGGCCAACAGGTTGGATGAGTGGGCAGTAGACAGAGGTGTGCTGGTAAATGTTTAACAACAGGCTCTCTTCCCGGTCCACCTCTGTGTCACCCCCCCCCCCCCCCCCCCGGTCCACCTGTGCACCTCCCCTCAAAATTGCAGAGCTGGCTATAGCCAGGGAGAGAGCCTGGTGGGGGGAGGAGGCAATGCATTACTCTCGCCAGGAAAAAAAAAAAATTAAATGATCCCAGGTTCCAATCTAATTCATGTTTAATGTGGGATAAAATGCCATAAATAGTAAATAAATATAAACTTTTAATGTTGAGCACCTGATTCTCAAACTGGACATATTCCAAACACTATAATAAAAATAAAATGATTTTTTTCTACCTTTGTTGTCTGGTGACTTTGTTTTTCTGATCATGCTGGCCCAGTATCTGATCCTGCTGCTATCTGTCCTCTTATCTCCGTTTCCAGGGCTTCCTTTCCATGATGAAGAAAAAGCAAATTTGCTAAATAGATACTTTTGTTCTGTTTTCACAGAAGAAAATCCTGGAGAAGGACCGCGATGGACTGGAAATAGTACAAATGAGAATGAAGTGGATAGAGCACCGTTCATGGAAGAGAGTGTGTATCAACAACTTGAAAAGCTAAAGGTGGACAAAGCCATGGGACCGGATGGGATCCACCCCAGGATATTGAGGGAGCTCAGAGAGGTTTTGACGGGTCCTCTTAAAGATTTCTTTAATATATCCTTGCAGACGGGAGAGGTTCCGAGGGATTGGAGAACGGCGGAGGTGGTCCCTCTTCACAAAAGTGGTGATAGGGAAGAAGCTGGAAACTACAGGCCGGTAAGCCTCACTTCGGTTATTGGAAAAGTAATGGAAGCGGTTCCCCACAGGAGGCTCTTAAATAAACTGGATGGGCTGAAGATAGGACCCAAAGAGGTGAACTGGATTAGGAACTGGTTGACGGACAGATGCCAGAGGGTGGTGGTGAATGGAATTTGCTCGGAGGAGGGAAAGGTGAGTAGTGGAGTGCCTCAGGGATCGGTGCTGGGGCTGATTCTGTTCAATATATTTGTGAGTGACATTGCGAAACAGTTAGAAGGTAAAGTTTGCCTATTTGCGGATGATACCAAGATCTGTAACAGAGTGGACACCCGGGAGGGAGTGGAAAACATGAAAAAGGATCTGAGGAAGCTAGAAGAATGGTCTAAGGTTTAGCAATTAAAATTCAATGTGAAGAAATGCAAAGTGATGCACTTAGGGAATAGAAATCTACGGGAGACGTATGTGTTAGGCGGGGAGAGTCTGATAGGTACAGACGGAGAGAGGGATCTTGGGGTGATAGTATCTGAGGATTTGAAGGCAACGAAACAGTGTGACAAGGCGGTGGCCGTAGCGAGAAGGTTGTTAGGCTGTATAGAGGGAGGTGTGACCAGCAGAAGAAAGGGGGTGTTGATGCCCCTGTATAAGTCGTTGATGAGGCCCCACCTGGAGTACATAAGTACATAAGTAGTGCCATACTGGGAAAGACCAAAGGTCCATCTAGCCCAGCATCCTGTCACCGACAGTGGCCAATCCAGGTCAAGGGCACCTGGCACGCTCCCCAAACGTAAAAACATTCCAGACAAGTTATACCTAAAAATACGGAATTTTTCCAAGTCCATTTAATAGCGGTCTATGGACTTGTCCTTTAGGAATCTATCTAACCCCTTTTTAAACTCCGTCAAGCTAACCGCCCGTACCACGTTCTCCGGCAACGAATTCCAGAGTCTAATTACACGTTGGGTGAAGAAAAATTTTCTCCGATTCGTTTTAAATTTACCACACTGTAGCTTCAACTCATGCCCTCTAGTCCTAGTATTTTTGGATAGCGTGAACAGTCGCTTCACATCCACCCGATCCATTCCACTCATTATTTTATACACTTCTATCATATCTCCCCTCAGCCGTCTCTTCTCCAAGCTGAAAAGCCCTAGCCTTCTCAGCCTCTCTTCGTAGGAAAGTCGTCCCATCCCCACTATCATTTTCGTCGCCCTTCGCTGTACCTTTTCCAATTCTACTATATCTTTTTTGAGATACGGAGACCAGTACTGAACACAATACTCCATTGTGTTCAGTTTTGGAGGCCGTATCTTGCTAAGGATGTAAAAAGAATTGAAGTGGTGCAAAGAAAAGCTACGAGAATGGTAAGGGATTTGCGTTACAAGACGTATGAGCAGAGACTTGATGACCTGAACATGTATACTCTGGAAGAAAGGAGAAACAGGGGTGATATGATACAGACATTCAAATATTTGAAAAGTATTAATCCGCAAACTAACCTTTTCCAGAGGTGCGAAGGCAGTAGAACGAGAGGACATGAAATGAGATTGAAGGGGGGCAGACTCAAGAAAATTGTCAGGAAGTATTTTTTCACGGAGAGAGTGGTGGATACTTGATATGCTCTCCCGCGGGAGGTGGTGGAAATGAAAACAGTAACGGAATTCAAACATGCGTGGGATAAGCATAAAGGAATCCTGTGCAGAAGGAATGGATCCTCAGGAGCTTAGTCAAGATCGGGAGGCGGGGCTGGTGGTTGGGAGGCGGGGATAGTGCTGTACAGACTTATACGGTCTGTGCCAGAGCCGGTGGTGGGAAGTGAGACTGGTGGTTGGGAGGCAGGGATAGTGCTGGGCAGACTTATACGGTCTGTGCCAGAGCCGGTGGTGTGAGGCGAGGCTGGTGGTTGGGAGGCGGGGATAGTGCTGGGCAGACTTATACGGTCTGTGCCTTGAAAAGGACAAGTACAGATCAAAGTAGGGTATACACAAAAAATAGCACATATGAGTTATCTTGGTGGGCAGACTGGATGGACCGTGCAGGTCTTTTTCTGCCACAGGCGTTTGTACTGTGTAGAGGGAGGTGTGCTACCAGCCTGCTTGGGACAAAGCTGGTGGAAGTGCTGGAGAAGGAAAGATATTTGCTTGATGCAATCATTCCCCACATCTATACTTCTGATGCTACAGCTAAACAGGATTACAATTGTAGCAGAAGCCTTGCTTTCATTCTCTTTGAGCTTAATATTCGTATATTTATATATCACAAGACTCCTGAGTCGAGTGTATAATTAAATAAAGAGATTGTTCCTATCTACGTCGCCTACTCCTCCTACTCCCCCTTTCCTCAGGTCTTTTTCTGCCGTCATCTACTATGTTACTATTTATTTCTTTACTTTCTGCCTTTCTTCTTCATTTCTTGCTCTATATCCGTAAATAAAAGCTGGGTCCTTCGCAGACTTGACTGTCCAGTGGATCCAGCTTCTGCCTATTTTCGTCATCCATGTGCAGTTTTTCTCCTCTCTTCCTTTTACTACTTACTACTACTACTACTTAACATTTCTAAAGCGCTACTAGGGTTACGCAGCGTTGTACAACTTAACATGGAAAGACAGTCCCTGCTCGAAGAGCTTACAATCTAAAAGACAAATGTACAGTTAATCTGATAGGTCAGACAGATTGGGGCAACCTATATGTTCGAAAGGTTAGGTTCCGAATGCAGCATTGAAGAGGTGAGCTTTAAGCAAGGATTTGAAGACGGGTAGGGAGGGGGCTCATCTCATCTCATCTCCTTCCTCACTCTTCCATCTCCTTCATCCATGTCCAGCATTTCTTCTCTCTCCCTTCCCTCTCCTCCATCCATGTCCAGCAACCCTCCTCTCCTCTTTCCTCCCCTCCATCTACCCATGTCCAGCAACTCTCCTCTCCCCTCCCCTCCATCCATACCCAGCAATTCTCTTCTCTCCCCTGCCCCCCTCTATCCATCCATACCCAGCAATTCGTTTCTCTCCCCTGTCCCCTCCATCCATCCATACCCAGCAATTCTCTTCTCCCCTGCCCCCTCTATCCATCCACACCCAGCAATTCTTTTCTCTCCCCTGCCCCCCTCTATCCATCCATACCCAGCAATTCTCTTTTCTCCCCTGCTCCCCCTCTATCCATCCATACCCAGCAATTCTCTTTTCTCCCCTGCTCCCCCTCTATCCATCCATACCCAGCAATTCTCTTTTCTCCCCTGCTTCCCCTCTATCCATCCATACCCAGCAATTCTCTTTTCTCCCCTGCCCCTTCCATCTATACCAAGCAATTCTCTTCTCTTCCCTGTCCCCCTCTATCCATCCATACCCAGCAATTCTCTTCTCTCCCCTGCCCCCCTCTACCCATCCATACCCAGCAATTCTCTTCTCTCCCCTGCCCCCCTCTATCCATCCATACCCAGCAATTCTCTTTTCTCCCCTGCTCACCCTCTATCCATCCATACCCAGCAATTCTCTTTTCTCCCCTGCCTCCCTCCATCCATCCATACCCAGCAATTCTCTTCTCTTCCCTGTCCCCCTCTATCCATCCATACCCAGCAATTCTCTTCTCTCCCCTGCCCCCCTCTATCCATCCATACCCAGCAATTCTCTTCTCTCCCCTGCCCCCCTCCATCCATCCATACCCAGCAATTCTCTTCTCTCCCCTGCCCCTATCCATCCATACCCAGCAATTCTGTTCGTGCTCCTGCCCCCCTGTATCCATCCATACCCAGCAATTCTCTTTTCTCCCCTGTCCCCTCCCTCCAGCCATCCATACGCAGCCATTCTCCTTTGTCCCCTGCCCTCCCCTCCTGCTCCCATCCATGTCCTGCGATTCTCCTTCGCCCCCATCCTTCCCTCCCATTCCATTCCACCTGCCCGCCCTCTTCTCCCCCCAAAAATTTACAGTGGAAGCAGGCTGAGCTCTGTTCCTGCACCTGCCTCCCTCTCTCTCACGTCAGCGCTTCCCAGATGCTGCCTACTGCTGCCACGATAGCAGGATCTACCTCCCTCCGTCTCAGCACTCAGCAGCAGCGGTAGCGATTTGTACATACTGCCTCCTGCTTCTAACCCTACTACTACTACTACTTAGCATTTCTAAAGCGCTACTAGGGTTACGCAGCGCTGTACAGTTTAACATAGAAGGACGGTCCCTGCTCAAGGAGCTTACAATCTAAAGGACAAATGTACAGTCAGTCAAATTGGGGCAGTCTAGATTTCTTGAATGGGTATAAAGGTTAGGTGCCGAAAGCAAGATTGAAGAGGTAGGCTTTGAGCAAAGATTTGAAGATGGGTAGGGGGCTTGGCGTACGGGCTCAGGAAGTTTATTCCAAGCATAGGGTGAGGTGAGGCAGAAAGGGCGGAGCCTGGAGTTGGCGGTGGTGGAGAAGGGTACTGAGAGGAAGGATTTGTCCTGTGAGCGGAGGTTTCGGGTGGGAACGTAAGGGGAGATGAGGGTAGAGAGGTAATGAGGGGCTGTAGACTGAGTGCATTTGTAGGTAAGAAGGAGAAGCTTGAACTGAATGCGGTATCTGATCAGGAGCCAGTGAAGTGACCTGAGGAGAGGGGTGATATGAGCATATCGGTCCAGGCGGAATATAAGACGTACAGCAGAGTTCTGAATGGATTGAAGGGGGGATAGATGGTTAAGTGGGAGGCCAGTGAGGAGTAGGTTGCAGTAGTCGAGGCGAGAGATAGTGAGAGAGTGGATGAGAGTTCGGGTGGTGTGCTCAGAGAGGAAAGGGTGAATTTTGCTGATGTTAAAGAGAAAGAAGTGACAGGTCTTGGCTATCTGCTGGATATGCGCAGAGAAGGAGAGGGAGGAGTCGAAGATGACTCCGAGGTTACGGGCAGGATGAGGGTGTTATCAACTGAGATAGAGAGTGGAGGAAGAGAAGTGGGATTTGGTGGAAAGACGATAAGCACAGTCTTGGCCATGTTCAGTTTCAGGTGGCGGTTGGACATCCAGGCAGCAATGTCAGATAAGCAGGCTGATACTTTGGCCTGGGTCTCTGCGGTGATGTCTGGTGTGGAGAGATAGAGCTGGGTGTCATCAGCGTAAAGATGATACTGGAAGCCATGAGATGAGATCAATGAGCCTAGGGAAGAGGTGTAGATAGAGAAGAGAAGGGGTCCAAGAACAGATCCCTGGAGATAGTGGGATAGGGGTGGAGGAAGATCCATGAGAATGTACTCTGAAGGTGCGGTGGGAGAGATAGGAGAGGACAGAGCCCTGGAACCCAAATGAGGATAGTGTGGCAAGAAGTAAATCATGATTGACAGTGTCAAAAGCGGCGGATAGATCGAGGAGGATGAGGATGGAGTAGTGGCCTCTGGATTTGGCAAGGAACAGGTCATTACAGACTTTAGAGTGCTGTTTCTGTCGAGTGTAGAGGGCGAAAACCGGATTGGAGTGGGTCGAGGATGGCATGAGAGGAGAGAAAAATCAAGACAGCGGCTGTGAACGCGCTCAAGTATTTTGGAGAGGAAGGTAGGAGAGAGATGGGGTGATAGTTGGAGGGGCAGGTAGGGTCGAGTGATGGTTTTTTGAGGAGAGGTGTGACTACAGCATGCTTGAAGGTGTCAGGGACAGTTGCAGTGGAGAGAGAGAGGTTGAGGATATGACAGATGGGGGGGGTGACAGTAGGAGAGATGGTGTTAAGTAAGTTGGTGGGGATGGGATCAGAGGAACAAGTGGTGCATTTCGAGGAGGAAAGAAGGAAATAATGGAGGAAAGCTCTCCATCTCCAAAGTTCTAGTGATTGGGGGTGGTTTCAGTAAAAAAGTAGGAGATACAGTGGTGGAAATAAGTATTTGATCCCTTGCTGATTTTGTAAGTTTGCCCACTGACAAAGACATGAGCAGCCCATAATTGAAGGGTAGGTTATTGGTAACAGTGAGAGATAGCACATCACAAATTAAATCCGGAAAATCACATTGTGGAAAGTATATGAATTTATTTGCATTCTGCAGAGGGAAATAAGTATTTGATCCCCCACCAACCAGTAAAAGATCTGGCCCCTACAGACCAGGTAGATGCTCCAAATCAACTCGTTACCTGCATGACAGACAGCTGTCGGCAATGGTCACCTGTATGAAAGACACCTGTCCACAGACTCAGTGAATCAGTCAGACTCTAACCTCTACAAAATGGCCAAGAGCAAGGAGCTGTCTAAGGATGTCAGGGACAAGATCATACACCTGCACAAGGCTGGAATGGGCTACAAAACCATCAGTAAGACGCTGGGCGAGAAGGAGACAACTGTTGGTGCCATAGTAAGAAAATGGAAGAAGTACAAAATGACTGTCAATCGACAAAGATCTGGGGCTCCACGCAAAATCTCACCTCGTGGGGTATCCTTGATCATGAGGAAGGTTAGAAATCAGCCTACAACTACAAGGGGGGAACTTGTCAATGATCTCAAGGCAGCTGGGACCACTGTCACCACGAAAACCATTGGTAACACATTACGACATAACGGATTGCAATCCTGCAGTGCCCGCAAGGTCCCCCTGCTCCGGAAGGCACATGTGACGGCCCGTCTGAAGTTTGCCAGTGAACACCTGGATGATGCCGAGAGTGATTGGGAGAAGGTGCTGTGGTCAGATGAGACAAAAATTGAGCTCTTTGGCATGAACTCAACTCGCCATGTTTGGAGGAAAAGAAATGCTGCCTATGACCCAAAGAACACCGTCCCCACTGTCAAGCATGGAGGTGGAAATGTTATGTTTTGGGGGTGTTTCTCTGCTAAGGGCACAGGACTACTTCACCGCATCAATGGGAGAATGGATGGGGCCATGTACCGTACAATTCTGAGTGACAACCTCCTTCCCTCCGCCAGGGCCTTAAAATGGGTCGTGGCTGGGTCTTCCAGCACGACAATGACCCAAAACATACAGCCAAGGCAACAAAGGAGTGGCTCAGGAAGAAGCACATTAGGGTCATGGAGTGGCCTAGCCAGTCACCAGACCTTAATCCCATTGAAAACTTATGGAGGGAGCTGAAGCTGCGAGTTGCCAAGCGACAGCCCAGAACTCTTAATGATTTAGAGATGATCTGCAAAGAGGAGTGGACCAAAATTCCTCCTGACATGTGTGCAAACCTCATCATCAACTACAGAAGACGTCTGACCGCTGTGCTTGCCAACAAGGGTTTTGCCACCAAGTATTAGGTCTTGTTTGCCAGAGGGATTAAATACTTATTTCCCTCTGCAGAATGCAAATAAATTCATATACTTTCCACAATGTGATTTTCCGGATTTAATTTGTGATGTGCTATCTCTCACTGTTACCAATAACCTACCCTTCAATTATGGGCTGCTCATGTCTTTGTCAGTGGGCAAACTTACAAAATCAGCAAGGGATCAAATACTTATTTCCACCACTGTATGTCTAAAGTACAATGAGTGGAGGTAAATCTCTTTATCAAATTAACAACCTCCTCTTTCTGAATGTTCATGAAATCATCCCATTGTCCATATGCTGGATTATTTAATTCAGTTTTGCTATCCCGACCACCTTGTTACCTCTACTTTCTCCTTGAAGAATTTCCCCATTTCATTTGCACTAGGTGGACGACTATTAGAGACTATTTTCTCAAATGAATTATCCATAGTATTAACCACATGAAATAGTTTTTTTAAATCTATTTTGACCTTTCCTACCAGTTTGGAACAATCGTCTCTCTTACAATTCCTTATCAGAATCTTGTATTTTAAAATGGCATCTTTCCAGATTTTATTCCATGTTTTGTCCAATCATTTACATTCTCTTTTTAGTACATAAGGATCTTCGGAAAATCATGGGATACTTTTATGATTCGATTTTACTTTGGTTATTAAAGGTACGTATATCACCTAAAATTTGTTGATGAATTGCATTCTAATTATTCAGCATTTGCATGGGGTCAATCAAATTAAAATCTAGGTTAGAACCCAATAAGATGTCACATCAATTTTTCCTGAAAATGTACATTGTCCTCGGAAGGGTTTAGTTCAGTTATTGATCTTCCAGTAAATTGTAAACTCCAAGAAAAAATGATCGGACCAGATTATTTCTGTCCATTTAGAGTCCTGGATTTGTTTACTATCAAAGGGACCCTTTTACTAAGCCATGGCAAAAACTGGCCCAGCGCTTGCCCAAAAGATACACTCGCACTGCCACATGCCACTTTTTGCCATGTCCTGGAAAAAGGGCCTTTTTTAGGGACCGGAAAATGGATGTGCAACAAAATAAAAACCAGTGCATGTCCGTTTTCGGCCTGAGACTTAGCAATAAGTGCCACGTGGTAGAAAATGGAAAATATTTCTACCGCGCATTTTTCAGCGAACATCAAATTCAGAATTACCACTCGGGGCACGTGGTAGCCAGGCAGCAATACTGATTTGGTGCAAGCTGGATGCACGTAGGTCCTTAGGCACCTTTGTAAGATCCCCTTTTACTAAGGTATGTTAATGGATTTAGCACATGGGAAAAATGAGTCTGCGTTAAACACTAAGACCTCCATTGTATTAATTGTGCAAATCGTTAGTGCCAAATCCACTAGTAAAAGGGGCCCTAAATTAGTTATAAACAGCAGTAGATCCAGCTGATGACTTTGGCAAGAATTGATAGTGATTGTGTAAAAGTTAAACCAAGAGGTATTAAAACAAAAACCCTGAAAGTCTTACATTTACACCATGGCTGTCTTCTACATGTAAACTTATATCCCCTAAGCTTAAGCAGTTTGTACAGCCTGACGTGGAGGGGCATTTTCAAAAAATATATATATCCACCCCCCCCCCCCCCCCCAACATCCTACTCATAATGTCCAGAAAACCTCGGTCATCCCACAGCCATAATCAACCAGGAAAAACATCTACATTCCCTGTTCAGTTACGGCTGTCAGATGGATGTGTTTGCACTGAAAACCTCCAAAATGAATAGTCCAACTTTTGAACAACAAAATACCAGGGACGCAAATGTTTGTCTGGCATCATTTTCAAAAAATATGGCCTTACCGTCCCTACAGAACAAAGGAATGGCCTAGTGGTTAGGGCAGTGAGCCTGTAAAGCAAGGGACACAGCTTCAAACCCCACTATAACTACAACTGTGATCCCTCCAGGAGCTGAATGTCCACCACTGCAATAGCATCCCGGCTCGCAGGTGTCATGGCAGTACTTTATACTTTCATCAGAACAGGATATAACACCTTGCACCTGCCATACAGCCTGCTTTTCCTTTCCAGTTTCACTTTCAGGGGAGAGTGAAAAGGATTAAGGAGGCGTCCTGCTTTAATCCCTCCAGTGCTCAGCTACTCAATGCAACTTTTTATAACTTGGATGTGACTTAAAAACAGGTCCAGATAGAAACCTTCTTCTTTCTAGACATTTGAAAAGCCCTGTTGGATGTCCTACCTTGGGCTCTCCTTAGTCCCACCCAAAACAAACCCATAATAGGCCCCCTTCCTATTTGGATGAACTGCAGTGTGAAAGAACCAAATTCTGATTTTCCTAAAAAATCAGGATTTGATGTTTTTAACAGATGGACCTCTCGTTGTTTTGTAGTCATTTTAAGTCATCCATCTGCTTTGAAAATGAGTACCAATGTGTAATGAAAAGGTTTTGCTTCTTTCTAAGATCTCAGAGGGTGTTATATTAAAATTCAATTCAATATGTCAGAAAGTGAATCATCCCTCACTTCATAAGACATTAGAAGTGGTAACCACATCTTGTAGTATAACTTAAAAACCTCAAAAGCTTTTATATGTCAACGCCAAGGCTCTTTTCCAGAAACATGCAGGGTCTTGTATCCTGCTGGCCAAAATCATTAATGATAGGATCATCCATACTCGTTAACAGGTTTCTGTAATAAACACCAAGCCTGCCTGATTTTCCACGATCCAGTTCTGAATTATGAGCCCTGTTTCTTAAGGTGCGCTAGTGTTTTTAGTGTGTGCTAAAAGCTAGACCCAGCCATAGGAGTATATGGTACCTTTAGCGTAGCTTTAGTAAACAGGGACCCTGCAGTTTACACTCAGTCACCCTATGGAAAGAAGAGCATTTAATTTGTTAACTTCTTGGCATCTAATTAGATATCTGAAATTTGTCATATTAGCCCTTCCTAGGATCTAGTTCTGTCTACTTCCAATGTGTGTCTCAAAATTCAAAAGAGTTTAGACACAGGGAGAGTGGGAGTTTCTAAAAATAGCTCATTAACTTGGGTAAAGAACCAACATCAGGTCTGTTAGAAACAGGGAGAGTGGGAATTTCTCAAAATAGCCCATTGATCCAGGTAAGTGGCTTTTGGAAATTGCTCTCTTGGGGTTGATATATCAGATACATTTTTGCAGGATTGGCTAATGAAGAATGACATTGAGCTGGGCATCATTTTCTCTCCTTCTCACTGGAGTCACTCCTGGCTTTCTCCCTCTTTTTTTAGGGGTATAGCCCCTGCTCCCCTTTGCTCCGGATTTCTAGCCCCCGACTTCCTCTTGGCTCTCCCCTTCCCCCCCCCCCCTGGATTTTTGGCATTTCTCCTCTGATTGGCTGCCGGCTCTGACCCCTCTTGCAGGATATAAGGGCTCTGGAGAGTGCCGGCGGCTACAGTCTTCCCAACAATGCCGGGCAGAGAGGGAGCCCCGGGAGACCCTGCCAGGAGCAGCCCCCCCAACCCACCCCGCTGCACCGGCTTCGGCATCCAAGAGATCCTGGGCTTGAACAAGGAGCCGCCCTGCAAGCCCCGGGCAGGACTGCAACCCCTGCCCCCGGGCACTGCGCTCCTCAGCCCCGCGGGGGTGGGCATGGGGCTCCTCCCGGGCTTCTACCGGCAGCCGGGCTTCCTGGAGGTGCTGACTGAGCCCCCCACCCTGCACCTGCAGCCCCTGGGTCGAGCCGACTGCAGCCAGACGGCCAGCTCAGGTAAGGCCAGTGGGTTCTGGGCTTAGGCTGACTGAGCTCCAGCTTTTAAGAAATCACTCACCGGTTCCCAATCTGGATTTGTAAATAAAGGAAGCCAACTGCGGCAGTAAAAGGGAAAGAAAATCGGGCGCAAACGAAGAATACGTTTGAATATGGCGTCTGAAAAGTCTGCTTAACCTATTTTAGTCGTTCGTTCAAATGTTGACTGTACTAGGTCTTCAAAAGCAGACTCTCTTTTCGGGGGGTGAAAAGGTTTTTTGGCTCGGGTAGGATGTGAAGTGAAACCTTCCCTGCACCCATTCCTCTCTTCCCAAATCTGCGAGGGTTTGTTCAAAATTGAGTAAGAAACAGGAGAATTGCTCCAAAATTAGATTTTTCCCCTCATCTTCCGATTTGGGGGATGTAAAGAAATCCCGATTTGTTTTATGTTTTTTTCCCCGATACAGATTTAGAAAATTCAGTATTTTTTTTTTTTGTTTTTTTCGTTAGAGTTTGAAAAGGTTCTTGTATTGGTTGTGGCTTTTATTTTAAAATCTGCAGTCAAATGTCCTAAATATATGAACAAAAAAATTATGACGCAAGACAACATTCTTGGAGACATTTTCTGAAAAATTAGCTTTATTTTATGGTTTAAAAAATTATAAGGAAGAGAACCAAATGCGAAAAACAACATGAAAACAACAAGAAAATTTATATCAAAAGCCAGACAATGCTGAAGCTACCATTTAATAGTAAGATTGTAACTAAAGGAATCTGGAAATAAACTAGAGGTGGCTACAAAGCAAAGATGAAATAAATATTCAGGGAAGAGAAAAACTGAGGATCTTACCTTGACCTTGGAGCAAAATAAATTATAAGCAGGAAAATGGCAAAATAGCAATTAAATATTGTTTGGGAAAATGCGATTCCTGGGGTTCTAGGGGGAGAATGAGGGGCTTAAATGTGAACTTGTGGAGGGGAATCTGTCCTCTTTTTCACCGTCCACCTCTTTCCCTTCTTCCAGACTCCGAGGATGTTTCTTCCATTGACCGAAAAATATCCAAATCTTTAAGTCAAAGCAAGAAACGAAAGAAGAGGCGACACAGGTAACGAACGGCTCTTTCCACCACCCTGAACCCTTTCATCTCGTTTCCAACCCGAATTATTCGTTCCATTTAAACCCAGATTCATCTCCCCTCCCGCCACCTGAACTGCTTCCGTCATCGTTTAAATATCATCAGTGGGGATTAATGAAACGAAAAGTCCTTGTAAATCTTCAAATCGTTGAAACTGGTGCCCTGAGCTGGGGCGGGAGTCTCCGATTTGATTTACTCTTTTCTCTTGCAGATCCGAGGTTTTCTTTGCAATTATAATATCTGCTGCATGGAATTGATTGCTGTTTAATTTTTTTTTATGGGGGGGGGGTGCTAAAATCCGGTGTTTAATCTCGTATATAATAAAAGTAAAAAGTCTTAGGAGTTTCTCTGGGCTGTTTCCGTCCAATTTCATTTTGCAACATTATCTTTTCTGAAAAAAAAATACGAATTTTATTTATAATTCCGCATCTTTTCTGAATATTGGTTTTTGGGGATTAGAAATGGAGGTTTTATAAATCGTCGCAGCTTTGAATTTGGGAGATCTGTGTTAGGTCTTTTCAATGTATTTGCACTCAGGTTTCGACAGGGTTAGAAAATTCAGTTGCGTTTTATGAAAACATTTCTTAAAATCCTCAAAATTAATAGTTTTGGAAAGAAGCTTTGATTATCTGAAAAGGGATGAAGACTTGTTCAAGGAACGTTAAAAATCAGGGGCTAACGAATATTCCTGTGACTGGCTTTTTCTAATCAATAAATGCGTTTGACGAATTTGCAAGTCGGGAAGGACATTTTTGGCTGAAATATACAGTGTTGCTTTTCAGAAATAATTTACTGTCCTGAGAAATGTCGTTTATCAAGCACTTAAATATTCCGAATGTGGTCGACTAATAATCCTGGCCAAAATGGAACAGCACCGCTTGGGTGATTTCTTGAATTGCTCCATCCAGTGATGTGAGTAACATTTTCACTGTTTGTTTGTTTTAATAAGTGACCTGACAGAGCAGAAAATTTCCCTATATTTTGTCTGGATTTGAGAGCTCGGCTCTGCTCAGGGAATTTTACCCCCTCCTGTATCCAAAAAAAATTATGTAATATCGTTGCCAAAATGGGGGTCTAGGTTTGGAAATACAGCGCAAAAAGGCTAAAAAAAACCAAAACAATAATTTTGCTAGTTCCAACTTTTGCTCTGTGGTGCCCTATTATGCACTGGGAATGTTTCTAAATTTGAAGCCCGTGAAAGGGAGGTAAAAACGAAACTTACCTCACCTTTAGCTGTGGTAAGAAGTTTCCCACCTGGGACTGGTTAGGTGCAAAGATTTTGCAAACTGGGCCTATTTCCCTTCCACTAGAGGGGATGATATGAGGGTGCTGGTCCCGAACCGCCTCTGCTTCTGGCTTTCAGGAACCCTGGCCCAGAACCTGAATTACATCTTAATCAAACAAGTGCTGATCAGACAATGCAAAGAGATCTCCTTTCAGAGCACCGGGCAGTAGATTTCATCACCTCAATTAGGGAACATTTGACCAGCTACAAGGCAAAATTAATTCAAAAATAAATTAGACAAGTATTTAGAGGAAGTGCTGGAGGAGGGGGGGGGGGTATAATTATGTCCTATGGATTAGTTGGGGGCTGATGTGGTCTAGTCAGAAACCAGGCTTCAAATCCTGCTTCTCCCATGCAATGTTCCTGGTTTTATGCAAGTCTCCCGATGCCTGGGCTGAAACTTTGAACTTATCCTTGTGGCTACAGCTGGAGCACTTCTGCACCCAGTTCAGCTGAGGTAGCCACACAGGCAGAGTCCACAGCCCACAGACAGAGAGTTCTGGTGTATGGCTCCTGCCTTTAGGAACCTTGGGGGGGAGGGGGGATCTCTGGTTTATGGAAAAGGGGACAGGAGGAACTATTAAGCGGTGTGAAAATGAGCAGCTTCCCAAAGTAGCATCAATTAAAGAGGTATAAAAAGCGTGACTAAATTATGCCACAGCCAACACCTGGACTCTTCCTGGCTAATCATGAGTAGATGACAGCAGAGGAAGACTTGTACGGTCCATCCAGTCTGCCCAACAAGATAAAGGCATGTTGTGTACAGCAACAGTTCCGTCTTTGACCCCAAATGATGACCAAAATAAATTTGCAGGAGGGAGGCAAAGAGCCACAAAAAACCCTCTGCAAACATAATGCATTCTTCAACTTGTGGTATCGAAGCAAATCGATAGTAATCATCTAAGCTTCTCCCTTTAAACCCAGTCTCCATCTCATCTTCTGCTGCTTTCCCTGCCCCCAACCTGCAGCTGATCTTTCTGTCCTTGTCTTCCCTTTAAAGGAGCATCTGATCTTACAGCTCAAGCTGCCCCACATCTGCACTTCAACCCCTTCTCCTTTGTATCCCCCCCCCCCCCCCCCCACAATTATAAAATACAGCACAAACAGAATGATTGTGTTTACTGTACACCACCTTGAGTGAATTCCTTCAAAGAGGCAGTAAATAAATCCTAATAAGCCAAGCACGTGACACTACAAATCCATGGTCAACATTCAGCGATTACATTACAAAACTAACAAGACAGCAAGATCTTTCCACTGAGAAGTCCTCTTTTTTTTTAAAACCTGCACAGAGTGGAATAAATAGGATTTTAGAAGTTGACAGATGATCTGGCAGCTTAATCCACAATCATGAGGACAACCGTGATCCTGTGCTCTGCAAATCTCAAGGGTCACCTGCTGGAAGGACTAGAAACGTGTGAAAACACATACGATGCATGTAAGTGTTGGGAACGGCCCCGTTCCGTCCAGGACCCTCCCATTTTTGCACCCCTTTTTTCCCTCATGCATAAATAGACGCAGACCCTGCACCTAAATTTATGTGCATAAGTTCCAATAAAATCTAATTTGTGCCAATAATTGCTCACTAAAAAGCCAATTGGCATAATTAGCTTGTTCAATGAAGTTGCGCACGCAAATTAGGGGGAAGGTCTCTTCTCTCTAGTTGTCAGAAAGCCTTAAAGACTGTAAGTAGCTGTTTTCTTTTGGAAAGCAATGAAGAGAAGCCAGGATGAATGAATCTTGCTCTAAAGGCAGTGAACAGCCCAGAATAATGCTCAAATCCCGATCATTAAAAAAAATGGATGAATTTTGCTGAATTAAAGAGGTGGTAAAAGCAGCCTCACAACATTGGAAATAGGAGTTTCAAAAGTCAAATCTCTGTGAAAGAACACTCAATGTGTCTAGCCAGGCATCGACCCAAACCGCCTAAGGGGTTTCACAACAAAGTCACAAAACTTCTGTTTTATGAGAATTGTAAATTAATGTGCTCTTCGTTGTCCATTTTTTAATAGCTGCAAACAGGAAGACAATTTCCCCAAGTGAGAAAAGCGGACATTATAATAATTTGTAATGATAGATTCTACCTAAGTGTGGAACAAGAAAGGGAAAGGAAATCAGCCAGTGGATGATAACACACTCGGCCCTATCTGTCAAAAAATTATCCCATCTAGGTCAGCGCCTTGAACCTGTCTCTATAGCAGTTAACCCATGCAATAACGTGACATTATCTAATGTGTGAAATCCCACACTGAGGTCAAGGAAGAACAATGACAAAATCATTAGAAGATGTAAAGGAGCTGAAAAAGTGTCATTTAAAGTCATGGATGCTCTTTCAATGCTATGACACTGCCTGAACCCAGACTGCCAGAGTGTAAAACACTCATTCCTGTAACTGGACAAAGACCATCTTCTCCAGCAATATTCAGAAGCTGAATGGACAGATTAACCAAGCAGATATTAAATATCTGTGTTTCCCTTTATCCTTGGAGTTTCAGTGGCACGATTTAAACTCCACACGCTGTTAAATAGCTATGATTTCCCTTTAACTCTGTGCAGTGGCCACTGGATGTAAAATTGACTTCAGAGAGGTTGATATTCAGCGTGGCCGAAATCAAGTATTACATCATACTTTATGCTATGAGTGTATTTTGTCAGGCAGACTGGATGGACCGTACAGGTCTTTATCTGCCGTCATCTCCTATATTACTATGCTCTCTCCACTGGGGGATTTACTTATTTATTTTCATTTATTATTTTAGGGGCTTTTTTCAGTAGTAGCTCAAGGCAAATTACATTCAGATATAGTAGGTATTTCCCTGTCCCTAGAGGGTTCACAATCTAATTTTGTACCTGAGGCAATGGAGGGTTGATTGACTTGCCCAAGGAGCAGCAGTGGGATTTGAACTGGGCTTCTCTGATTGTCAGCCTGGTGCTCTAATCACTAGTCTAAACAGGAAAAACTTAACCGCATGACCCCTGGAACACATCTGATCCTTTTGTCTGGCATCAGGTTATACATTGGCACTTCAGCCCTCATGATTTATGCAGTTAATTCCAAAGTTCACTGATAAAATCATTTTAAATATACGCCTCGTAGTTCTGAGAGATAAGAGAGATTTCTCCATGAACTGTGCTCTAACCAGAGCTGGGGGTGAGGGGTAACAGGGGGTTCCAAGCCTCTGCAAAGCTGAGGAAGGCACAGCCTGCTGCTGGACTTTATGATCCCTTCTCCAGCCCCTGTGCTCTACCCATTCTCCATCCAGAAAACAAAGTTTAGATTTTGACTCTTAATAATGATTTTTATTTAATAAAATTCAAACAAACCAACAGTTTAAAATACAATTATTTTGGGTTTAAAATGTATCCATGTGCTATTATATTTCTGTTCAGATCTGAAGATTGTGTCCCTGTGAGGGAGGGAGTGGGTGGAACAAGGCAGGGTTTCCTTAAGGATACTCCCTCACTGAGGTTGGAATGGAGCTACCTTATAGCAGGGAATAGGTAGGTTAGCCTGTCTGGTCAGGAGGGCGGGGCTCAAGCGGAGAGCAGATGTTAAAAGCCCTCTGGCAGAACAGCATGGGGAGGTCCAAGTGAGGATCCTCTTGTGTTTTCTGGCTTGGCTGCAATACCTCAGGGGAGTGGCCCTGGCTCAGAAGCTTGCAACTCGTATTATAACAAGCCTCAAGTCTATGCCCCCAGGGATTGTATGTGAGGTAACTGACGATTACCAAGGTAGGCCGGCCATTTATCCCTTCGCTGCTGGAGCTATGTCTGGGACATGCTGCTGAAACCGGGACTGTTCTTGATAAGACTTACCAAATCTGTGAGGAAACAGGGCTGATTATTTCCCTTGTGTACATAAAGTGCTTGATTTTTACATACAACCTGTGTCTGCCACATTTTGTGATGTCTTGTAGCCAGCTGCTAATCCTCACCACCACAACCCTGTAAGAACATAATAGCCATACTGGGTCAGACCAATGGTTTATCTAGCCCAGTATCCTGCTTCCAACCGTAGCCAATCCAGGTCACAAGTACCTATATAGTCTGTTGTTGAGATGGGCATGGGGAAAGCCATTGCTTGCCCTGGGATTGGTAACCATGAATATTGCTACTAATTGGGTTTCTGACAGGTACATGTGACCTGGATTGGCCATTGCTGGAAGCAGGATACTGGGCTAGATGGACCATTGGTCCAACCCAGTATGGCTATTCTTATGTTCATATGATACCCGGGCAGGGTCACTTTCCTTTCACCTGATATTTTCTTTTCTGCTTTCCAAATAAGTTCCGACAACCTTAAAACAGTCTCCACAGTATCCACAAAGCCAGGACTAAGGATCAGTTAATGTTGAATAAAGCCATTCTGGCCAGCACTAAATCTCAGTATAGCAAGGACCGATTATAAGAATGCCTTTGATAGCATCACTTCACAATGCTCGTATCATGCAAATGGACATCAACCAACAAACTTAACCTAAACCACATGATATTATAGTGTCACTGAGTGGCCAAGATTTTGTGTAAAGCCAATGTGGGCCATAAAAAGAGAGCAGAGGGGACAAAAGAGAAAACAGAGAGGGGAGCATGGGGGACATGTGGGGAAGAAAGAAGGTAGGGGTCGAGAGAAGGGTTTGGGGTATGATGAGAAGAGAAAGGAGGATCAGAGACAGGGGAGTGCAGGTTGAAGGGGTGGGACACAGAGCAAGGGATGAGAGTGAGGGAGGAACAGTTGGGACAGTATATAGAGGACAAAGAGAATTGAGAAGATGCTTGTAGAAGAGAAAGATGTGGTATATTGTTACTTTTGGGGGGCCCAGGGGTGTGATATTGGGGCTGCTGAACTACTTTTGTTGTGTTTGGGGGTAGAAGGCATTATAATGGGGCCAACAAACTCCTTTCAGTGGGTGGGAGAAGGTGGTGGTCATCTTGGGGTCACTGAGCCTCTCTTGATTTTGAGGGACAGGAGGCGTTATGCTGCGGACAACATCTACTGAATCCCCAGCAATGTCACCTTGCACCACTGCCCAGCACTTTCCTTCATCCACAGCTGCTGACCTTGGAGGGATGAAGTCAATGTCTTGGTGATGCCAACTGTTTCCACTTTACAGTGATGAACCTCACCATGCCCCAATGGCTATTCCAACGTTCTGAAATGCTTTTATCCTCCAATCTGTGTCTTTCAATAATTTTATCCAAAGTTTTTCGGCAGTTCGTGTTTGGCATAGTTAGAGCTTTGCATCAGGTTTACTTCATACCACAGTTTGATCCTTGACCCAGGAGTGTTTGAATGAGCTCAGCTATGGTGACTGAACACAGGTTGGCTTAATTTAGCTGCTTATGGGCCTTGTTAAGACAACTTTTGGAAACAGCTATTCTGAGTTTCCTATGACAGTTTTTGTCTTTATGTTCAACATGATGTGGGTGCTGAAATGAGTAAAACCATATCTCACCCTAAAAACTTTCCGCAATTTGGTACAATCCACTGTACTTACCCACGCTGGCTACTGCAACAGCATTTTCATTGGCTGTAAGGCCCAAATCCTGAAAAAACTCCAGACCACCCAGAACACGGCAGTCAGACTCATTTTTGGTAAATCACGATTTGAAAGCGCAACACCTCTTTGTGAAAAACTCCATTGGCCCCCTGTCAATGAACGACTAAACGTCAAAGTCCAATCACTGATTCACAAGATTATCTATGGAGAATCTCCAAGCTACATGACTGACCTACCAGCTAGAAATGGATCAAAATCCTCTCGAACATATCTCAATCTATACCTTCCCAACTGCAAAGGTCTCAAGTACAAAACATACTATGCATCCAACTTCTCCGTTATAGGCAGCCAACTCTGGAATGCCTTACCAAGACCCATTCGAACAGTTAGCGACCATCTACCCTTCCGGAAGTTGCTAAAAACTTACCTCTTCAAACAAGCCTACCCAAATGACCAGACTTAACCTATGAACCCACTCTACACCACTCCTACCCCTACATCCCCTGCCCATTTCACCTATCTCAACCTATTTCCTAACAACCACATCATACCTCTACTAGCTGTGTTCTTTCTGTGATACTATGTAATTCCGTACTATGTAAGCCGCACTGAGCCTGCTACCGAGCGGGAAAGAGCGGGGTATAATACAACAAATAAATAAAATTTATTACTTTTTGAATATTTCTAGGTTTGTTCTTTCACATTGAAAATGGTAGAGTATGTTATGTAGACCAATGAAATAAACTCCTACTTTAATGCAATTCAATATTTTTTTAATGGGCAGCAGATTGTGAAAATGGGAAAAAAAAACCCCAAAACCAAAGCAGTCTCTGCAGGAGAAGTGTACAAGGTTGTGAAAATGTTTACAAGGCACTCGCTGCAAGGAGAAGTGTACAAGGGTGTAGAAATGTTTACAAGATACTCAGGGAGAAGTGAACATGGGTGTGAAAATGATTATCAAGCACTGATTGCAGGGGAAAGTGTGCAAGGGGTTGAAAATGTTTACAAGGCACTCACTGCAGGGAGAGGTTTACAAGGCACTGGCTGCAGGGGGAAGTGAACATGCATGTCAAAATGTTTACAAGATACTCACTGTAGGGAGAAGTGGATGAGAGAGTGAAATGTTTACAAGATATAGCAGAGGGAAGTGGACAAGTGTGTGAAATCTTTACAAGATAATTGTTGCAAAGAGAAGTGTAAAAGGGTGTGAAAATGTTTACAAGACACTGGCTGCAGGGGGAAGTGGTCAGGGGTGTGAATGTTTACAAGATACTACAGACAGAAGTGAACATGGGTGTGAAAATGATTATCTGGCATTGGCTGCAGGGGAAAGTGCGCAAGGGGTTGAAAATGTTTACAAAACACTCACTGCAGGGAGACATACAAGGATGTGTAAATGTTTACAAGTCATTCACTGAGGGGAGATGTGTTCAAGGGTATGAAAATGTTTACAAGACACTGGCTGCAGGGGGGAAGTGGACAGGGGTGTAAAAATGTTTACAAGGCATTGGCTGCTGGGAGTTGTGGATAAGGATTTGGAAATGTTTACAAGATACCTGCTGCAAGGAGAAGTGTACAAGGGTGTAAAAATGTTTACAAAATGCTGCTGGGAGAAGTGTGCAAGGGTGTGAAAATGATTACAAGGCGCTCGCTGCTGGGAGAAGTGTGCAAGGGTGTAGAAATATTTACAAGGCGCTCGCTGCATGGAGAAGTCATGAATGTGAAAACGATCATCAGACACTGGCTACAGGGGAAGTGTGCAAGGGATTGAAAATGTTTACAAGGCACAAGGGTATAAAAACATTTACAAGATACTGCTGCAAGGAGAAGTGTACAAGGGTGTGAAAAGGTTTACAAGATACTCACTGCAGAGAGGTGGACATAGATGTGAAAATTATTATCAGACACTGGCTGCAGGGGGGGGAGTGCGCTAGGGTTTGAAAATGTTTACCAGGCATTCGCTGCAGGGAAACTTATACAAGGGGGTGAAAATATTTACAAGGTGCTTGCTGCTGGGAGGCGTGTTCTTTCATCTGGTTAATGGAAACCCACACAGGAAGGAATGATAATGGACCTGGTGCTCATGAATGGGAAAGATATTTTTTGATGTCATAATGGGGAATCATTTAGGATCCTGCAATCACCAGATGGTGGTGTTCAGTGTTGCATCACAGGTGGTGATAGTTCATTCACTGTCTAGGATTCTAGACTTCAAGAAAATTAATTTCACTAAAATGAGGGAGGCACTTCAAGAGTCATTATCTTTTTGGGAACATGTAGGGGAGTAGAAAAGCAGTGGAGACCAGTAAAAGGAGATATTGTACCAGGAAAAAATTGTTTTTCAGGAAAGTAAATAAAAAGTATGAGGAAAAGACTGGAAAAAGGTAACCCCCCTCCCCCACCACCACCGACTACCCAAGTACTCAGCCTGCAGCAATCAGAATTTGTTTCAAAACTTCAGTCACGGAGGGATTTTTATAGCTGGATAGTCGATGTGGGTATAACTTGCCTCTACTACTTACCTGGCTCAGGTGAGATTCTGACTTTCTTCAGTAAATTATCTCGGTACCACTTAGGACAGCCGGATAAATAGCAATGCCACCCAGGCTCCCTCCCCAGATTCCTTGGCACTACCTTGAGTGACAAGATGATCCATCTAGATTTTCAGTAGCAGAATCTGGATATGGACCCGGTGGGTGGCAACTGAATATTGAGCCCTTAGCATTTATAAATACAGGAGGAAGAAAAAAAGTCAGTATTTATAGATTACAGAAGAGGGTAAAAGTCGGTATTTACAGGAAGAGGATAAAATCAGTATTTATAGAATGTAGGAAGAGGGATAAGTCAGGATTTATAGGTTGCAGGAGAGGATAAAAGTATTTATAGATTGTAGGAAGAGGAAAGCAATGTGTAGTTAGGAGAACGAAGATGCTAATATGGTTAATGGGGGTGGGGGTTGGGGACAATATGTTTTTCGATATGAATGACATGAACCTTCAAAAGAATCATCATGAGACTCAAGAGTGGAAGGGGAGGAACACATGGAAGCTACCAAGGATAAAGCAGATTTGCTTAACAAATATTTTTGTTCAATGTTCAGAGAGGAAGGACTGGGAATAGGACCACAGAAAATGGACACATAAGAATGCAAGTGTGGTAGACCATGAACAATTTTCAGAGGACTGTATGAACGCGAGGAGGTAGCTAAACTAAAAGTCAACCAAGTGATGAAGCCAGTCAGGAAACATCCAAGGGTATAGAAAGACCTTCGAGAAGTTCTGGGGGCTACTTTTCAATGCTTTAGAGTCAGGAGTTGGTTCCAGGTGGATGTGGCTCCTCTTACAGAAGTGGAAGTAAGAAGGAGGTTGGGAACTGTCAACGTCTTAGTCTGAAATTGATGGTGAGAGGATTCATGGAAACACAGCTAAAAGAGAAGAGTGTACTTTCTGGAATCTGAGGTAGCATGGTTTTACCAGAGCTGGGCCATGCCGGGTCAATCTGATGCATTTCTTGTGGTGATCAAAGAGCTGAATCTGGTGAAACAGAGAAGATCATATGGCCTATCCAATCTGTCCATCCCCAACTACTAAGCTGTCGAATCCCTTTCTCTCACTCAGAGATCCTCTGTTCTTGATTTAGAAACCATATCTACTGGGAGGCTGTTTTTCTGTAAAGAAATTACTTCTTTCAACCCCTGTTTTCAGAACTTGCTTTTAATAGAAAGAAACCTGCTTCTTGTGCATGTATACCTTGGAAGGCATAGGGGGATATGAGTGATCTAAGGAAACTATGGAAAAGATGGGGGATGTGTGGAATGATCTTACGACAGAGGTGGTGGAGATAAGGACTGTGTCTGAATTCAAGAAAGTGTGGAACAAGCATACAGGATCTGTAAGTGAGAGGATGGGATAGTAGAGGTTAGCAATGGTATGGATGGGCAGACTGGATAGACCACATGGTCTTTATCTGCTACCATTTTATCAGTTTCATTGTTTAATCGTTTGATGTGCTGCTCATTTGTGGAGAATAGTTTCTAAGACAGGGTCCTAGAACATCCCATCTGTAGCCCACATCAAGGAAGAGGTCAGTGCTGTTGCTCTGTTAATTTATAAGTTCTGTAATATCAATGACTTTTCATACCCCCCAGGACCATCTTCACCTCTTACCAACTGGAAGAGCTGGAGAAAGCATTCAATGAGGCCCATTACCCAGATGTTTATGCCAGGGAAATGCTGGCCATGAAGACGGAGTTGCCTGAGGACAGGATACAGGTAATGTGCAGCATTTCATTATAGCATATGGATATTGTCACTCTTGTTTTATATGGAAACTGAAACGTTGGCTATGTTCTGAACTTGTAAGGCTTGTGATGTAATGTACGTCTTAAAACAGAGCAGACAACTCAATTGATTGGCTGCTTCCTTTTGCATACTAGTCCCACAGTGACGTAGCTGGTGGGGATCCACAAGCCTCGCCAAAGGTACCCAGAACTGGAATCATCAACAGGTCCCAACACCAGCAATCACGCGTGTTCAATTTCTGCTCATGTGCCAAAAATGGAGCATGAGTGGGTTCTGGCATCAGTAGCTCAGGCATCTCCCGCCGACTGCCGAGCTGGGCAGCAGAGTTCTGGCACCTTGGGAAGGTCTTCAGCTGCTGCAGATTGTAATTACATATATTTTAAAGTTGTATATGGGGAGGGGTGTCGGGGGCAAGCAGAACATTTCATGCCCACCAAAAATCTTCCATCTAGCTATGCTATTAGTTCCACTCTATCTAAAAGGGTGAGGTTTGCTTCTTTCACTGGCCTCATGTCCACATATGTGGTAGATGGCACATGCTATGTGCTTTCTGCCATCCATCACTGAGCAGCAAAAGCGTCAGGGAGCCCAGGCCTGGCAGCCCACAAAGATGCAGCATTGAGCAGTGAGGCTAGCAGGGATAGTAGGCTTCGATGATAAAAAGGGATAACCTGGTGGTAGAACTGAATGGCATAAGAGTCAATCATGAGTGGTGGAGGAGTAGCCTAATGGATAGGTCAGTAGACTGAGATCCTAGGGAACTGGGTTTGATTCCCACTACAGCTCCTTGTGGCCCTGGGCACTTAACCTTCCATTGCCCCAGGTACAAAAACTTTGATTGCGAGCCCACTAGGGACAGAGAAAGTACCGGCATGTGTCTAGTAGCGCTACAGAAATGAATAGTAGTAGTAATAAGTGATGCTGAATGACGTGACAGGTAACAAGACCAGCCCCCCTCCTTGCTTGAAGCACATAAGGCATGTGCTGTAGGAAAGAGATGCAATGCTAGTGAATGACACAGCCGTTGGGGTGATTAGGCCAGTAAGGTATGATGGGAGCCCAGGCCATGACTAGGTATGGTGGAAGTGTGCCTGCGAAAGAGGTGGGGCGGGGAGCCAAGGAGAGAAGTAACACCGAGGGACAGAGAAGACTAGGAGTGGGGAGAGAAACAACATGGGAGGGCACAAGGTTGCAGGAGGGACCCTTCCAGTCTCCATGTACCCACATTTCACATCTCCTATAATATAGACAACTACACTATGGCTCAATCTATCAAAAGAGATTTAATGACCTGTTTAGTCTGTGGATCCATCCATATGTGGAAAACTGAGAATTGTGAAAATAAAAAAAGAAGAAGTTTCTAAACTAAGTACTTGAAGTTTGAAAAAATACGTTTTTTGACAAAAGATCAATTATAAGGAAAAAATAAAAAAAAGTAATAAAATGTTGGATCAGTGACGAATACTTGCCCACTCTAAGCAATGATTGGCTTGAGAAATTGAGCTGTAATGGTGGTGTCATGTGCATCTGATAGCTCAGTACTGCTACTAGACATAAGTGTATTTTGTGAGATGAATTTGTAACTGGTCTTGAGCTGGGCATTTTCACTTGAAGATATAGGAGCCCCCTCTATTGAGAGAAGCTACTGATTACTGTTACTTTTGAGAATGTATGATACTTGGGTCCCAATTAATCTGCTTATAGAGATCCACAGTTCATACTCGCATATATTATACAACCACTTAAATACCCATAGGAGATTCTCTGGTGACCTCAGCGGTGCTCATTGCTAATACATATAGATAGCAATGTGTCCATCCCTCACCCGATTAACATGTATCAATTTATATTTATAGCTGATTTTTATAACACATATATATATAACTCAATGATAAGTACTCATCTTTTTATATGTCAGACTGAGGGGTTTAAGCGTCCGACACGCATGTTTTGCCCATAGACGAGCTGTCTCAAGGACAATCCCCCTAAGCCGTCGTTGGCGCCAGCTTTGCTGTAACTTTCTGGGACAACCCCTTGCAAAGGACTGTGTTCTTCAATGCAAGGCCCAGGGTCCAGTGGTGGCCCCGGAGACCTCTGGGGAAGCACCTATTGTCATCTTGTTTTGGGTTTTTGGTTCTTTTCTGCTACTCTGCCTCTTTACCCAAAATCGGGACAGAAAGGGGAAAGTGCCACACGATTGAAGCCCAAAGTATTTCTCAATAGACAGAAGAGAATGCATTTGAAAATGCTCACAGTCTTGGAGATACCTACCAACGAAATTGAAGGTGGGCTGGTGGAGATAATGTCAATGACACACTGGTCAGCGGTGTTGGTCCCGTGTGAGAAGATATTTGGCAGCTCTCCTTCAGCTTATTAGAATCCAAAGTGGCCCCAGCTTAAAAATTAAAGACCACTGCTCTAGGGTATACATATTGAGTTCCACGAGTCTCTTCTCATTCGTCTTTTGGTCCAAATCTCATTTCGTTTTTATCACTTTTTCTTTGAACTAATTAGTTTTTACATCCTTAGCGAGATATGTTCTTCAAAGCTGAATACAATAGTCCAAGTGGGGCCTTGCCAAAATCTCGTACAGGGGCATTAACACTTCCTTTTTCTGCTGGTTATACCTCTCATCCTTCTGGCCATGGCTACTGCCTTGTCACACTGTTTCGTTGCCTTGAAATCCTCAGACGCTATCACCCCAAGGTTTCTCTCCTGGATTGTGCTTATCAGTCTATTATCTCCACTCTGGTCCATCTCCTTTCGATTTCTGCATCTCAAGTGCATCACTTTACAATTCTTCACATTCAATTTCAACTTGCAGTCCTTAGACCACTGTTCTAATTTTTGTAGATCTCTTCTCAGGATATCCACCCTGTTTGTAACCTTTGTATCATCTACAAAAAGGTAAACCTTTCCTTCTACCCCTTTGGCAATGTCGCTCACAAATATACTAAATAGAGCCGGTACCAGTACTGATCCCTGAGGCCCTTAACCTCTCGCCTTCCTTCCTCCGAACAGGTTCCATTTACCACCACCCTCTATCATCCGTGGTTGCCACTGGAAGCCACAAGCTGGGTCAGGTGCTTTCCAATGCTGCTCTCCACCTTCCCCAGCTGCCACTATTGTCATCACTAAAAGAAAAAGTGGTGAATGAGGTAAAGCCCCTTAACTACAAGGCTGGGGACGGGGGAACGACAATGACGACACAGTGCCATCTTCATTACTGTCAGCCCCATCTCTATTGCATACAGAGGGGTTACAGCACGCTTATTCATTCTCTCTCTGGCTTGGGAGGAAACAGACCCCTCTCTTGGGGTATCATGTGTGTGTTGGTAGGAAGGGTGGAGACAGACTTTCTCTTGATTATGGGGGGGGGGGGGGGGAGGTCCTTTTGTGTTGGTAGGAAGGGTGGAGACAGACTTTCTCTTGATTATGGAGGGGTGTATCTCCTAGTTGTGTGAGGTGGTAATCTCTTCTGGTTATGTGTGAGTGGGGGGTGGGGAGGTCCTTGTTTTATTGCAATCAGAGGATCTGGGCTCCTGTTATAAAGGGGGAGGGTTGGTGCTCAGTTCTTAAGTTCTATATTTGTCTGAGGGGGAGGGGGAGATGTCCAATGGTCTGTTTACTTGGTCTCTGTTTCTCATCTCTGACTAGTGAGAGGGTTGTCACCTGTTCTGTGAGGGACAAAAGTGTTTTCACCCTTGTCTACATATGTGGATGTGGGAGATTTCTGATTCCTAGCTATGTGAGCAAAGATTTGTCCTGGGTGGGGGGAGGGGCATATGTTTTCCACCCTGGTTGTGTAGGGTACAGTGTGTACAGTCAATATCTAATTACATCTGATGGGGTGGTGGCCATTTATGTATGAGGAACTTAATACTCCAGTTATTGGGGAGGGGGGGGGCTAATTCTCTTTATTATGTGTGCGTATATGTAGGTGGAAGTGTCTCGGGTTAAGAGGGTCGGTCTTCTGGCTATTTTGAATGTATTTGTATGGAAGAATTCTCTGGATTGGGGGGGGGGGGGGTTTGGTCTCCTGGTTACCGTATGTTTAGAGGAATCTCCTTGTTTTCCATAGACCTAAGTAGGGCTCTGCCCCCTTGAAAGGTTTCTACAGATCTGTAAAGACGGATGTAGGGATGAGAGAAATGTATTCGTGTGTGTAGAGGGGGGGGGTCTCCTTGGTTTGGAGGGAGCACTGTGTGTGTGTGTGTCTCCCGACTCTGGGGGGTGGGGGCTCAGTCCCTCCCCTGTATATTCTGATCGTGTAGGTTCTTTCCGGACAGCAATGGGTTAAGCCGAACAGGTGTCAGATGCGCAGAGCAAGAATCCAATTCGGAGCAGCCGAAAGAGATAAATGAGTCCACAGCGAGCAAAGCGCCAGAAGGGAAGCGATTGGATTTTAATGTGTTAACGACCTAATCAAGATTGCAGTGACCCGAGGCTGCAATCGGGGGCGGTAATTAGGACGGCCGACCCTAATTTCCCGAGACAGTTCAGCGCCGGAGCCCCATCGATTCCGGGACAAATTAACTTCGTTTTCAATCAGCCGCGGCTGCCCCTGGGGCCGGTTCACGGCACAGATGAGCTCATTTCAGATGTGAAGAATGAGGAAGGAGAGAGACGGCAGCTCTCCCCGTTCGGGTGCCTCGATTCCATCGCTAATGCACCACAAGTGTCCTCATGCCAACACACTCGTCTGCCCCAACCCACTGCACCACAGCAAAACCCAGCAGTCGTCACCTCCATGCAACGAAATACCCAACTGTTCTGGCAATACACACACCTGCTCCAAAATACCCCAGTGTCCTCTCCCCATCCCACTGCACCAAGACACTCATCTGCTCCCAAGGGTCTTCCAGCCAGAGCATCCAACTAACCTCAAACACCCTACTGGCCTAACTCTAAACATTCAGCTGCTCACATCTGCTCCTGGCTTCAATACACCAACATACTCACCTACCCACCCACCCCCCTCCCAGTCCACTAACACACCAACATTTACCTACCCAACACAAACACACCAACACATTTACCACCCCCAACCCAAGGCTCCAAAAAAAAAAACAACTATCACCATGTTTACAACTTACCCTGCCCAATGAACTTTCTCACCAACATAACAAGACGTCAATGTGCACCATACACCACACCTACCTGCTCTCACTCCAATGCACCGACACAATGACCTGCCCCTAAATCAGTGCACATGACACTCCCCCCCCCCTCCATGCACCAGCACAACCACCTCATCACTTCCCAATGACCAACGCCCTACATCAATACAGCAATGCATAACATATCTTTTCTGCTCTAACCCCAATGCACCAAGCCACTCAACTACCCTCTCCTTATTGCAACAACATTCCATCTAACCCTTCCCTTTAATGCAGCAATGGATAACGCATCCTAACTGCCCCCACCTCAATGCTCCAGCACAACACACCTGCCTACCTGACCTCAATGCCACAAATCACCACCCTTCTCTCTTCCAAATCTACCATCATACCCTCCAAACATTCCCCAATGCATCACCACACCTTCAACCTGTATGCACAATAAGCCTTAACAACACATCCACTTGCTCCACCCCACTACAACAAACATACCAAATAGCCCTCACCAAATACACCAACCCATCTATCAATGCTCCAATGCACCAGCATATTCAATTATCTTCACCTCATTGCACCAACACCCCAGCTTGCTTCCTCATTATACTAACATGCTCACCTACCCTCAACCCAATGCACCTACACACCCATACCATTGCACTAACACACGTGCCCCCACCCAATATGGCAACACAACTACCTCAATGCACCCACACACCCACCTACCCCATCCCAATGCAACCACACATGAATATACCCACCTCAATTAACCTATACTCCAATTTGACCCTTTCCAAATCACACCCACCAGCCTCTTTCCAGTGCATTAACATACCTACAACCTCACTGCACAACAAACTGTGAAACCAAAACACCAGTGCAGCAACACAAACTACCCCAATGCACCAATATACCAACACACCCAACTGGCTTAACCCAGTGCATCAAACACATCCACGGTTCCTCAACCCAATACACCAACACATTCACCTATTCTTGTTCCAATGCACCAACCCCTCTACATTCTCCCTCCACAATGCATCTACACACCCAACTGCCCCATCCTAAGCCACCAGTACATCCACCCCAATATATCGCACACCAACACACTCACCTCCCACTATCCCAAATGCACCAATACACCCTAGTGCCCCAGCACAATGCACAAACAAACCAATACACCCTCCTGCCTTCAGCAGACATAACACACCTATCCCAATGCACCAACACACAGGCAACACCTACCTATCCTATCTGCTCTCTCTGATACATCAATGCGCCAACACACATTCTCCCCAATGTCCCAGTACACGAAGACACTTACCTGATCTACCCTGGTGCACCAACACATCCTTCAAAACGCTCATCCGCCTCATGTTCAATGGACCATCACGCCTTCCTATGCCTCCCCCAATACATAACCAAACCCACCTGCCCCACTCACCTCTCCAATGCACAGAACACCAAGACATCTACCTGACTCCTTTTCAAAACCCATACGCCTACTTTGCCTACCCAAGCAATTGTAAGGGACACAGGTAACCTAATAGTTGAAGAGCACCAAAACTAATATTCTAAGAAAATATTGTAACAAGCTGGGGGGAGGGGGAGGGGGGGGAGAAAAACATCAAAACAAATGTGCAACAAGGCACAGGGTATCTTATACACCAACACATCTACCTGCCCTCTACTTAATACACAAACATACCCACCCATTCCCACCACATGCAAACAATACACTTTGACTTATCCCATCATCAATGCACCACTCATAGGCGCCGACTCCGTGGGTGCTGTGGGTGCTCGAGCACCCCCAATATTTCATCCACCGGAAGTTTGTTTCCTCCCCCCCCCCCCCCTCTGAGTTCAGGGTCGTCCTCCTCCCCCCCCCCCCCCCAAGTTCCAGGGGTGTCGTCCCTCCCTTTGAGGTCCAGGCCCCCTCCCTCCGAATTTTAAAAGTCATCTTGACTTACCTCATCAGGGTTACGGCGGCCGGCAGCAGCAGTAAAAAGCATGCAGGCTCGGCGCTTACTTCAGTTTTCCCTTCTCTCTCTCTCTCAGCTCTGGTCCCGTCCTCATTTCCTGTTTCCGCAAGAGTGGGACCAGAGCTGAGAGAGAGAGAAGGGAAAACTGAACTAAGGGCCGAGCCAGCACACTTTTTACCGCTGCTGCCGGCCGCAGTAACTCCGATGAGGTAAGTCAAGATGACTTTTAAAATTGAGGGGACTTGGACCTCGAAGGGAGGGAGGGACCCTGTGGAACTCGGAGGGGGGGGGGGCCCTGTGGAATGGGGGAGGGAGGGGGGACCTTGAGAAACTCGATGGGAGACCCTGGAACTGGGAGGGACCCTGTGGAACTCAGGGGGACCCTGTGGAATGGAGGGAGGGGCCCCTGGAACTGGGAGGGAGGGGAGGGCAGGGGGCCCCTGGAACTCGGAGGTGAGGGGAGGGAGGAGACCCTGTGGAACTCGGAGGGGGGACCCTGGAACTAGGAGGGGAGGGAGGCCTGGAACTCGAAGGGAAGGAGGGGGGCCTGGAACTGGGAGGGAGGGGAGGGCAGGGGGCCCCTGGAACTCGGAGGTGAGGGGAGGGAGGAGACCCTGTGGAACTCGGAGGGGGGACCCTGGAACTGGGAGGGAAAGGAGGGGAGGGAGGCCTGGACCTCGAAGGGAAGGAGGGGGGCCTGGAACTGGGAGGGACTGGAACTGGGAGGGAGGTGGGCCTGGAACTCGGGGGATGGCGGGGGAGAAGGGGGAGGGGAGAGGGATGGGGAGGGGGGAATGCACCACCTGTAACAAAAAAAAAAATTCAGCACCCCCAATCATTTTGAAAAGTTGGCTCCTATGGCAACACTACACCCACCTGTTCTTTTCTTTCAATACTGCAAACCACAACACACACCTGTCCCACTCTGATCTATCACACTTAGCTGGCTCTTCCTTAGTCCACCAACACACTCATCTGTCACCCCCCCCCCCCCCAGAGCATCAGCAAACCTGCTTGCCCATGCCCATCAATGTACCAGCACACAAGTACATCAACCCCACCCCCCCTTGATACAGACACATCCTCTTATCTCTGTCCAATCCATCACCACTCCTACCAGCCACCTACACATCCCTGACACTTCCCTAATGTACATATACCCACATGAATCCAACCCAATGTCCTCACAGACAACACACCCACCTATCCATTACTCAATGTACCCACACACCAATACTACCCTCAGCTTTCTCCTCAGTGCATCAACATAGCTTCATGAAACCTCCCCAATACACCAACACACCCATCCAATACTTTTCCAATACACTTACACATCAGTATACCAACATATACCCACAAGCCCTCTCCCCAGTGCATCAATACATCCACCTGACCCCTCTCTAATGTATCATCACACCCCCCTGCTTTCTAATGCTTTCTATCTACCCCAAATCCAATGCAATAATAAAACCACCTACCCCCCCCCCCCCCCACCTGAAATGTACCAACACAGTTACCTGCCAGGAAGGTGTGAATTTATGGCTTTTTGTTCTTGAAAAATGTGGACACCTTGCTGTCTGGAAGGGAGCTTTGAAAGCTGGCATCTGTGCCAATAATCCTTCCAGAGGCCCAGAACATCATTGACCTTCCTAGTGGTTATGGTGCATGACCTAAGGGATACACCCCTTGGGAGCCACACAGACACCACAAAGTACTGTAGGAATCTGGTGTGGTGCACAGCATCTGTTTTGGTAATTACAGCCGGGAACTCCGCAGTGTCACCGTAAATCACTCCTTTATAACTGTGAGGAAAAGGAAGGTCGAAGTTCACAATGTTCAAACTTCTTTTGCTCAGATTCTGGGGCTTATGGACAGGCATGTCATTACAGTACCTAGAAGACTAGAACATTCTGCTGTGTCCTCCCCAGAAACAGGACCCTGCTGAAGTCAGGAGGAAATGCTACTTCACTACACCCTTTGACCTCCAAGTTTGGATCTATTGGGCCCCATCAACTGGAAAATCTATGAATACTTTGCTAAAGGGGCCTTCTGACAAAGTTTATGTTATGTTCAAATATTTGAAAGGTATTAATCCGCAAACAAACCTTTTCCAGAGATGCGAAGGCGGTAGAACGAGAGGACATGAAATGAGATTGAAGGGGGGCAGACTCAAGAAAAATGTCAGGAAGTATTTTTTTCATGGAGAGAGTAGTGGATGCTTGGAATGCCCTCCTGCGGGAGGTGGTGGAGATGAAAATGGTAACGGAATTCAAAAATGCGTGGGATAAGCATAAAGGAATCCTGTGCAGAAGGAATGGATCCTCAGGAGCTTAGTCAAGATCGGGAGGCGGGGCTGGTGGTTGGGAGGCGGGGATAGTGCTGGGCAGACTTATACGGTCTGTGCCAGAGCCGGTGGTGTAAGGCGGGGCTGGTGGTTGGGAGGCGGGGATAGTGCTGGGCAGACTTATATGGTCTGTGCCAGAGCCAGTGGTTGGGAGGCGGGGCTGGTGGTTGGGAGGCAGGGATAGTGCTGGACAGACTTATTACGTCTGTGCCCTGAAGAGCACAGGTACAAATCAAAGTAGGGTATACACAAAAAGTAGCACATATGAGTTGTCTTGTTGGGCAGACTGGATGGACCGTGCAGGTCTTTTTCTGCCGTCATCTACTATGTTACTATGTTATATCATATTTTATAGCCTGCCTTCACCGATGTAGTTCAGGGTGGGTTACAATAAAAGAAACCAGAACCAAAGTGTCTGGGAATTACAACCACCAAATAAAATTGCCAGAAAAAGCATCAAAACATATTCCGTATATACACATAAATCAAATTAAAGGAAACATAACACCTGTTGTGTGAAAAAAGGAAGGTTTCAAATTTTTCCTAAACAATAAATAATGTAGGCAGCATCGCCTTGTCTCCAAATTTCTGCCAAGCTCTTGCCCTGCCTCCAGACTTTGCATTGTCTTGGACCTGACCAGTCTTGCCTTGCCTTGGACTCTTGTTCCTGCTTTGTCTTGCCTAGACCTTGCTTTTCTTCTTGCTTTGCTTTGCCTTCTGCGTCTAGTCCTAGTCTTGTCTGTCTTCCTCGTTTGTCTTGTCCAGTCCCGTCTAGATCCAGCTCTTGCTTTGCTCTCATCTTGCCTGTCTGGACCCAGTTTTAGCCCAGTTCTATGTCTTGCTTTGTCTTGTCTGGGTTCCAGTTCTAGCTGCTTTGCCTTTTCCTTGCCTCATCTGGATTCGGTTCCTGTCTTGCCTAGCCTAGTCTTGTCTAGTTCTAGCCTTATCTAGTCCTGCCTAGCCTTGTCTAGTCTAGTTCTAGCCTTGCCTTGCCCAGTCCTGCCTTGGTTCTTGCCAGGGATCATCTTGCCTTGTGCCAGCCCAGGGGACTTGTCTATTGCAATCAGGGTCCGGCTGTGGCCCAAGGGCTCACCATCCTGTGTTCATGAAATTGTGAAGGCTATGAGCTTGACGAATTGCCTGGCATTGGTGTTCCTGCATTGACCTTGTTTACTGTTTAGTCCTGCTTCAGCGTCTTGTCTCCAGTTTGGTTTGCCTCAGCTTTGTCTAGTTCTGCCCAGGACTTAGCCATCTGCATAACTGGTGTTCCATCAAGCAGAAAAGTGTTCTCCTTGTTGGGAAAAACAAGGATGCCTCAGATCTCATGTTGGGAAGGAGGCTTCTTTAGAGTAGCTTGCTTGCGTTCAACCTTGGCTGATTATATTGCCAAGGTTCCTGGGAACAGATGTCTTCAACCTTGTGTTTCTTTTACTGTGCCTGAAGAACCAGACCTTAGGGATGTGGTCTAGGACACTGTTGATTCCAAATGGGCCTGCGGTTTCAAAGACTTCATGAAAGTCTGTTAGTCCTACTCCTGTGTTCCTGAGTAGGTTCTTCAGTTTTCCATGAGACTCTGTCCCGGACCGAGGGGAGGAGGTACTGTCACAGATCTGCTGTGACTCTTTGTTGGGTCCTGCAGTGTTCATCTTGGCGGGCCTCCAGCATCTTGCGGGGATTGAGTGGCTTTGGGGTGTTTCCAGGTGCATTGGGACACTGCCAGGCTGCCTTTCCAATCTCCTATGCAAGAGTGCCTAAGCACACGTGGGCGCCAAAAGCCCCTCTTTTGAAGGTCCAGTGGCAGGAGTCTCCAGGGAACACCTTCCTGTGATGTCTTCAGCAGAGCCCTGTTTTAGTTCCGAGAAGGGGCGTACCTTTCCCTCGTCGGTCAACAGTTGGCAGATGTAGTGAATCCCCTTCTCTCTCCATCGAATAAAAGGCCGCTGAGGAGGAACCTTCTGGGAAGTCTGGATTATGATACAACGGCAAGAGTGGAGTTGCTTTCCAGTCAAAATGGTGTAGTTTGCAGAGCCATCTCCATGCCGCTCTTGCTGATATAATCAAAGGATTCCCCCCCCCCCCCCCCCCCGTTTAGCCTCTATGCCCCTGCCCGACGCATGCAGCCACCAACCCAAGTGTGCAGTGGGAGAAACTGCCATCTCTATTTTTGTTATCAAGAAGTCTTTATGCCCTGTCAGCCAGTCCCTAATGTGTCTCATCGAACATGCTACCGTCAAGTATCATATATTGAGTAGGCCCATTCATCCGTGTGCTTTCGGCTTTTGTATTATGTGTAGTGAGAGCCTAGGTCTTTTCCCCCTCCACAGGAATACCTGTGTCATTCTATTCAGGGTCTGTTCCTCCCTCCGTGTCAGATACAATGGCAACCTCTGAAACAGATACAGCCATCTGGGAACTACCATTATGTTGAACAAACCAATCCATCCTGACAGAGAGAGAGGACAGGCACCCCAGAGCTGCAGCATGCGCCTAGTCTCCGCCAACAAAGGAAGTACATTTTTCTCGTATAAGAGGCCCATCTCAGAGGGAATGATTACCCCCAGGTAACGAACCTGATCTGCTGCCCACTGTACTGGAATTTGCCCTCTCCAGTTATGTTGCAGCTGCTATGAGACCACTCGTAAGTCATTACTTAAAAACTAATTTTTTCTAACATGCTTTTGGATTAGAGCACCTCCTCCACACCATTGCCAGATATGGTAGGCTCTCTGGTTTTAAGCTGAACCTAACTAAATCGCTGGCGTTGCCGTTAGAGGAGCAGCTGCGACATAACTGGAGAGGGTAAATCCCAGTACAGTGGGCAGCAGATCAGGTTCGTTACCTGGGGGTAATCATTCCCTCTGAGATGGGGCTATTATACGAGAAAAATGTACTTCCTTTGTTGGCGGAGACTAGGCGCACGCTGCAGCTCTGGGGTGCCTGTCCTCTCTCTCTCTGTCAGGATGAATCGGTTTGTTCAACATGAGGGTAGTTCCCAGATGGCTGTCAGGCTCATTTTCAAAGCACTTAGCCTCCCAAAGTTCCATAGAAACCTATGGAACTTAGCCTCCCAAAGTGCTTTGAAAATATGCCTGACTATCTGTTTCATATGTTGCCAGAAGGTTCCTCCTCAGCAGCCTTTTATTCGTTGGAGAGAGAAGGGGATTCACTACATCTGCCAACTGTTGACCGACGAGGGAAAGGTACGCCCCTTCTCGGAAGTAAAACAGGAATGTAATTTGCCATGGTCTGACCAGTTTGCTTATTTACAAATCCAACATTATACGACAGCACTGGGCTGGACCAATCTAAGTGAAGACGTGCAGGATACACTGAACACAGCATTGACGCTGGGGGCACAGAACCCAATGCCGCTGAGGTACCATCACAGATTCCTACAGGATTCCACGGAGGATTTGGACTTCCGCAGCAAGGCACAGATCTGGGCAAAAGAGCTAGCGGTGGAGCAGTCAGAAGAGGTACTATGTAGCTTTTTGTCCTCCGCTCAACGCTCCTCAATTTTCACTCGCTATTGGGAACTACAATATAAGTTTGCCCTGCGGTTGTACATCTCTCCAGCAAGAGCCCACAAGGTGGGATTTGGTTGCTCGGGAGGGTGCCCTAGATGTGGACAGACCCCCGCAGTACTTGGACACATGTTCTGCCTATGCCCCCGTGTTGTGCATTTCTGGTCTCCTGTTTTGGATGAAATCAAGAGATACTGGGGTCGTACAATTCAGAGACAACCATTAATGCTCTTCAGGGTTTATAAATGCGTACAGCCAAAACTCCCGGGCTTTTAATCTTTTTTGCAGAGGGCAATGCTTGTGGGGAAAAAGACCATATTGTTGAGCTGGCGTGAGAAAGCGGCTTCGTCTGTCGGAGTATGGAGGACACAGATGATCGAACTTCTGAGGCTAGAGCACTGTGGAGTTGCAGATTTCTCATCCAGAGAGGGCAGACTGTTAGAAAAAACCTGGGCGAATTTTTGGGATACACTGCAACCAGCAGCAAGAAGCAGAATCCTAAATTAAGTGAATATTGGACTTAAGTGATCACAAGACTTGAGTACCTGTGATGCTCCTAAAGGGGAGAGGAGGGGGCGGGTAGGTGAAAGGGTGGACAAGGGGGGAGGGTAGAGATAGTAGGTAGGTCTGTTTGGGAGGAGGGGGAAGGGAAGGAATGGGGGTGTTAGGTAGGGGGATAGGGAGGTTATATATTTGATGACATCCATGTTTGTACTGACGACTATCTGTTGAAATGCAATAAAGATAAGTTAAACATAACATGCTTTTGGCCCCCTACCCATCTCTTTGTGTGTACTTTTCTATCAATATGCTGGCACGTTTTCTATTTATTGTTGTTTTTATTGATTGTAAACCACTTTGGTCCTCCTGCTGAAAACTGTGGTATATCAAATATGTTAATAAACATGAACTGCTACTACTACAGTCAGGTAGGCTACGTTTGACTCAGGACCTTGCAATTTGGTATCTTTGACCTGGCTGGTCGGCCTCAGTCTCAATGAACTGCTAACGATTATACTGGTAATTCTGGGGAGCCAGACCATAGCCCAGTGGTATATGTTGCACGCTGTGCCACTGCAGGAGCAGGCCACAGAAGGATACTCTTGTATGAAAGGATTAGTTTTTGTGTTCACTCTTCTTCCCCACCTGTGAATTGAACAGGACCCCTACCTGACACCTTCAATAAAATATTATTTTGTTCACATTAAACCCGTTGTGTGGCTCCGGCAGTGGCTTACCAAGGGGGGGCGGTGGGGGCGGTCCGCCCCTGGTGCACGCCGCTGGGGGGGGTGCCGCGCGCCTGTCGGCTCCGCTCGGTCCCTGCTCCCTCTGCCCAGAACAAGTTACTTCCTGTTCGGGGCAGAGGGAGCAGGGAACGAGCGAAGCCGACAGACGTGCGGCACCCCCCCCCCCAGCAGGTAAAAATGCACCTGGGGGGAGGTATCCTTTCACCAGGGGGAGGTGTCCATCCTTTCGCCGGGGGTGGGGGGGTTGCGCTGCACCCGGGGGGGGGGCGCATCGGCGATCCGCCCCAGGTGTCAGCCACCCTAGGAATGCCACTGGGCTCTGGTTTATTCTGGTTCCAGGGCCTGCCCTCATTCATGTTACCACAGAGGACATAAGAACATAAGAATAGCCATACTTGGTCAGGCCAATAGTCCATCTAGCCCAGTATCCTGTTTCCAATAGTGGCCAATCCGAGTGACCTGGCAGAATCCCAAATAGTAGCAATATTTCATGCTCATCAATAAACTTAGCAAACTAAAGTTAGGACTCAAAGTGGTGAAGTGCCTTAGAAGTTGGTTGACTGACAGATGACAGAGGATGGTAGCAAATGGCGTTTGCTCAGAGGAAAGAAAGGTGAGTAGTGGAGTGCCTCAGGGATCCGTATTGGGGCCATATTTAAAAGTGACCTTGCTGAAGGGTTAGAGGGAAAATTGTCTTTTTGCAGATGATATGAAGATCTACAACAGAGTGGACACCCAAGAGGGAATATAAACCATGAGAAGATATCTACAAACATTAGAAGACTGGTCTAACATTGGGCAGTTAAAATGTAATGTGAAGAAGTGCAAAGTGATGTATTTGGAGAGTAAAATTCCAAAAGAACTATGTGTTGGGAGGCAAGAAGCTATTATGCATGGACCAGAAGAAGAACCTTGGGGTGAAAGTATCTGAGGATCTCAAGGCTGCAAAACAATGTGACAAAGTGGCGGCCGAAACCAGAAGGATGTTGGGCTGCAGAGAGAGAGGAATCACCAGTAGAAAAAGGGAGATATTAATGCTCTTGTACAAGTTGTTGGTGAGGTGTAAGCAGAGAGAAAAGAAAGAGGCTGGATAGGAGAGGGGAACAGTGGGAGAGATTCTGGACCTAAATATGGAGAGAGGGATAAAGAGATGCTGGACTTGGGGGCAGGGGAGAGAGAGGGAGAGATGCTGGCCTTGGGAGAAAGGGAAGAGAGGGGGAGAAATTGGATGCGAGGAGGAACAGGGACACACAGGAGTGATGGGAATAAACAGTGCACATGCTGAACATGGGGGAGGGATAGGGACACTGAATGATGGTGGACATGGAGGGAGAAGAAATACTTAACAGATAGCAATATAAGAGTAGCCATATTGGGTCAGACCAATGGTCCAGCTAGGCCAGTATCCTATTACCCACAGTGGCCAAGCCAGGTCACAAGTACCTGGCAGAAACCCATTTGTTAGCACTACGTCCAGCATCGCCCCTTCCCCCATCACCATTTGTCTAAGCAAAGCATTTTGACAGATATCCACAATCTCTCTGCTTCTTTCCGATTCTGCCGATTGAACATTCCAAGCCACATCAGGCAAGTTGAAATCTCCCAGTAACACTGCTTCCCTTTTCATTCCAAGCTTATGGATATCTTTGATCAAATCTTTGTCCAGCTTCTCCATTTGTGTCGGAGGTCTGTAGATAGCACCCATATGGATAGAGGTTCCATCTTCTCTTTCTAGGATGAACCATATAGTTTCTTCCTTTCCCCAGGTTCCTTGCAGTTCAGCCACTCCTCCACCTCTTTGGCCCTCCCTATCCTTCCTAAAAAGATTATAGCCCTGTATGGTCGCATCCCGTTCATGGGAATCATTGAACCATGTCTCTGTAATAGCAACAATACCCAAGTCTTCCTCAAACATCAGGGTTTGCAAATCTTGAACCTTTTTACTTAAACTATCAGCATTTGTGCTCATTGCTTTCTATGTGTTAAGTGAGTTCAGAAGGTTTTCTGTATTAACATTACCTTCCCCACTGCCATCATGTTTTCCCTGGGGGTGACTTTCTGAATTCCTTTGCTTTCTTTTCTCACCCCCACCCTCTAGTTTAAATATCTATAAACATACTGTCTGAATTTATCTCCAAGGATCCTTCTCCTGCCCATCATTACAGTACAGCCGGTTATTTTTCCACATACTGCCCCATCCTCTATCTAAAACCTTCTTGACACTAAGCTTCAAGCCACTCATTGAACTCCTCTGTTTTATGTAGTCTTAATAATTCCCAACTCTCCAGGAAGCAGCCCCCTCCCTTAAAGACATAGGGGCTGATATTCAGAGTGTGGCGTTAGGCCATGTAACTCCCGCGGTCACCACTAAATCCAGATATTCAATGACCGGCACTGAATACCTGGTTTATGTTTGGTTGGTTAGAAGATATGTTGATATTCAGACTTAGCCGGATACATTATAACCAGCCAAATATATGCCGCATGTCACAGTTTCATGAAATTACTATCCAGTGTATTGTTAAAAAATATTTTGATAGGGTCACTAAATGACAAATCTATAATCTAGATATATACATAAGCACATGTCTTCTGATTTTATAGTGAGTGCTTTAAAAGCACATATATCATTATTATCATCATTATTATCAATTATCATTATTATCCAATATGAATGTTTAGTATTGAACATGTTTTGATATATATGTATCTTTTTTATACAGAATTTATGATTTCTAATTATCTAAATTTTAAATTCTATATACAAAAATGTTCAGTCTATTGTGGATTGCTTAGATACGACACTATATAGACATGTATATATGCAATTTTCAGTGATGTTTCCCTATTATATTTTTCAATATATTTTATAATCCAATTTATTAATGTTTTTAACAATATTACAATGTTGATCAAAAATATGTTTTAAAATTTTGTTTATTTTTTATGGTAATTTATATGTTTTTATATGTTTTATTGCTAGACCTCTGAGGCAGGTGTTCTTTAACAACGAAACACGGCTTGTGTCGGGTCATCTCTAATAAAACGCACCTGCAACGTTGTGAAACTGACTCCCTGGCTTCACTGAAGTGAAGGGTTCATCAGATTCGTCAGTCTGTCACCATCTCTCTTGGCCCCGCTCTCGCATCAAAACGTGATGACGTCGAGGGCGGCGGACCTATCGGAGGCGCAAGAGCGGGGCCGAGAAAGATGGTGACAGACTGACGAATCTGACGAACCTTAACAACCCTTCACTTCAGTGAAGCCACGGAGTCAGCTTCACCACGTTGCAGGTGCGTTTTATTACACTACACAGCTCCCTAATTTTGCAGTTAAACATCGCAGGGTGGCTGGAGGGGGAGGGGGCAATGACCCTGGAACTGGGTGGAAGGGGGGGCGGACCCTGGAACTTGGAGGGGGGGAAAGAGGGGGGGCAACGACCCTGGAACTGGGAGGGAGGGGGGGGCAACGACCTTGGAACTTGGAGGGAGGGAGGGGGGTCCCTGGCACACACTCTCATTCTCACACACACACTCGCGCACCCAGTCTCACTCTCTCTGTCACACACTCTCTCTCACACACACTCTGTAAAACACACACACTCCGAGGAAAACCTTGCTAGCGCCCGTTTTTTTCCTAGTTTATCAATAAAATACTCCTGTTGTCTCAGTCTTGAAGGCCCAGTGTTGCTCCTTTTCAGGCCTCTAATTAGTAATCTTATTTACTTAAATAATTTGGAGTTAATTTTCGAAACAGAGAAATGTCCAAAAAGCAGCACAAAGTGGCAGATGGATGGCTTTTGTACCAAAACATCCAAATTGCTATTTTTGAAACCCATTTGAAGACATTTTTCTATGCAGGTCATCCCAATCACAAGGGGGCATGTTGGGGGTGGGATTTGGGCATTCCCAGAACTTGGACATTTTTCTGCTGTAATGGAACAAAGCAAAAATGTCCAGGGCTAAAAGTTAAGACGTTTTGGTCTAGGCCCAGTTCAATCATGACCAGATGACCACTGGAGAGATTAGGGGCAGTTTTTGGTGGGGTTTGAAGGGTGTAAGGGTGAGGTGTGTCAGGTTCTGTCAGGTTCTGAGCCCGCGGGACCGGGCTCTGGAGCAAACGTGAGCCCTTGGGCTGCTGACGAGGAGCGACAGCAGCAGGCAAAACCCACCAACCAACACTGGGTAAGCACAACGGCAGGGACTGCAGGCACTGCCCAGCGAACCGGAACACCTGGACTGGAATCCCCCGGACTGGAGGACACAGGACTGGAACACTGGACTGCAATCCCTCGGACTGGAACACACACCGGACCGGAACACACTGGACTGGAGCACACCAGACTGGAACACACACCGGCCCGGAACACTCTGGACTGGAACCCGGACTGGACCTAGGCTTCACCTACACTTGACTGCCTACCCCCTCGGGTTGAGCCTTCAGGTTCTGGCAGCCGGTAGGACTTACAGGGGCAGCAGGAATGAAGATCCAGGGGTGCCCCCTGGCACCTAAGCGATGGCAAGGCAGACAGACAGGGAATGTCCGGGTTCTGGCAGTAGGTAGGTTCAAAGCAATGGTCACAGAAGGGCAGGAAGCCCACAGAGCAATAAACACAAAAGGGCAGGGAACCTACAGAGCAGTAAACACAGAAGGGCTGGAAACCCACTAGCGATAAACACAGAAGGGCTGAAAACCCACAGAAGGGTAGGAGACCCACAGAGCAAATAACTACCGAAGGGCAGGGAACCTACAGAGCAAGAAACACAGAAGGGCAGGAAACCCACAAGCGATAAACACAGAAGGGCTGAAAACCCACAGCGCAATAAATACAGAAGGGCTGAAAACCCACAGAAGGGTAGGAGACCCACAGAGCAAATAACTACCGAAGGGCAGGGAACCTACAGAGCAAGAAACACAGAAGGGCAGGAAACCCACAAGCGATAAACACAGAAGGGCTGAAAACCCACAGCGCAATAAATACAGAAGGGCTGAAAACCCACAGAAGGGTAGGAACCTACAGAGCAAAACACAGAAGGGCTGGAAACCCACAAGCGATAAACACAGAAGGGCTGAAAACCCACAGAAGGGTAGGAGACCCACAGAACAATAAACACAGAAGGGCTGAAAATCCACAGAGCAAAAGACAAGGAAAGCAAACGGTGCTAACAGCACACTAACCTCGGGACCTAAAGCACTGCGGAGGGAATGGCAATGCAAAGGCCAGGACTGTAGTCTTCGGGTGACTAATAAAGCCCATCAAGACCAGAGCCACAGCTGCAGCAATCACCTTGCAACCAAACAGAGGCTTGACACACAAAGCAGTCATTCCATAGGAAGGAACAGCGGGAGCCATCTTGGAAACTGGCAAGGAGGAAGAGGCGGCAGCCATCTTGGAAGAGGCATAGCCCACACAGGTGAGGTTCAGTAGGGCAATCAGCACACAGAGCCAGAGAGAAACTAAGACAGAGACAGACACAGAGACAAGCAGAAGCCAGCACAGCCACTGACTCCCAGAAACAGGGTAAGTATGAGGGTGGTCACGGCCACAAACGTGACAAGATGTGTATCTGGGTGCTTTTATGTGCAGTCCACTAGGGGTGGGAAGTATCGTTGGGCTGCTGCAGTAGGTCTGGCGCTGCTTCCTGTTTCGTGAGCAGTAAGTCCACATTGGGCTTCCCGCAGCTTAGTGAAAGGGGCCCTAAGGTTCTCTTTTTTTTTTTCAAAGCCACGCTACCGATTCTCGGTGCAACAACTGAGAGGAAGCCCATTCAATTGCTCTTCCTCTCATTTGCCACACAGGAATAACGAGTGCGGCTTTGTAAAAGAAGCCCTACAAACCTATTGAAAGAATTTTCTTTTCTTAAGCTTCTCCAAATTCCATATTGCACCACCGCCAACTCCAGGGTCCGCTCATTCTGCCTCGCCTCACCCTATGCTTGGAATAAACTTCCTGAGCCCTTACGCCAAGACCCCTCCCTACCCATCTTCAAATCCTTGCTCAAAGCCCACCTCTTCAATGTTGCTTTCGGCACCTAACCTTTATACCTTTCAGGAAATCTAGACTGCCCCAACTTGACATTTCGTCCTTTAGATTGTAAGCTCCTTTGAGCAGGGACTGTCCTATGTTAAATTGTACAGCGCTGCGTAACCCTAGTAGCGCTTTAGAAATGTCAAGTAGTAGTAGTAGTAAGAAATTCCTGAGCTTTGGTCCAGCAATATAAAAACTCTTCTAACCATACCACACTGAAAGATAAAGCCACGGTACATGATCTCAAAGCCCTTGTTCACTACTGATAATAAAATTGTTATTGTTCTTTTTCTGTATATTATGGAAAACAAATGATGACAAAAAAGTAAATCATGAAAAAGGTTGATCCGCAGGACACTTATTTGAGCAAAAAAAATAACAAAATTCTGAAAAACAGACAAATGATTAGTGAGTCTGATATATCAGGCTGTCCGAGTCCAAGGTCACCCCCACAGCTAGTCTTTTCGACACACCTTTTCTTTCTCATTTCACCAACTACGAGTCATCCTTTTTTACTCTTTTATGTCTCCCAACAACTTCTCTTTGTGGGGGGAAAAAACAAAAGTTTAGAATCTGGATCAATGAACGTTGCACTTGGCTATGTATCAAAACAATAGGATGTTTAAACAAATGGAGAATTATAATAGACGTTTAACCTTAAGATTGCTGAACTTTCCCAGAGCTTCAGGCATGACACCTACTGATTTCTTCAAAAAATATTTAACGGAAAATTTAAAAATTCCTTTTTCAGCTATTCCCCCATGTACTAAAATATATTATTTAATAACTCCAGCTCAAAAGGCAGTGGAACCTGTGAATGGTGGGAATTTGCCTCAATCAATGGGAATTGGATCAGAGAATCAAGATTTGTCTGCGTTGCTGGAAGATTCATTGTCAGAAGTATCTATTCAAGGGACGCTTATTGCTTCGTTTGTATTTGAGCAGGACTTGAACTCAGTGATGAGATTATACTTCAAGTTCGCTTCATTACCTTTTTGTGGTCACAGAATATGGATTTTTCCAGACGTGACTAAGGCTACGCAAGATAGAAGGAAACTAGGTGAATCCTTTTTGTTATCATATCCTTGCAAGGGTTTGATACACTTCCTGGGCAACAAATATCTTTTCTATGAACCGATTCAACTGTGCACCTTTTTGGATATGAAGAACCTATCCAGTGGACCGATGTGGACTAACGATTTAAATGAATAATTAGTGGGGATCTTGCCAGGTATTTGTGACCTGGATTGGCCACTGTTGGAAACAGGATGCTGGGCTTGATGGACCTTTAGTCTTTCCCAGTATGGCAATACTTATGTACTTATATTCAGGTTTAAGCCATTTTCTTAAAAAAAAAAAATTTTCAGTATGATCTCCTTCTGTTATCCCACTCCTCTTCAATTTGTGGTCTAAGAAAGAGTGAACTGAATTACCTGATTGTAATAATTTTCTTTATTTTATTACTTGTAAATTTAAATTGCTATAAAAAATAGGATGTTTTGATTGTTGAGCAGCGGCTTCATTTTACACTGTAATGAAAATTTTCATGTCTTTCTCTTTATTTAGATATGAGAGATTTAAATTGTTAACATTACTTTACAATTTTAGAACAAAAGGGATAAACTTCAAAGCTTGGATTGAATGGCATAGATTTTTTTTCCTTTTTACTTCTTTCTCTTTTCTTAATCTCAACGGCTTGACTTTCCGTTATCTTACAATGTGTGTGTTAGTTTGTACCACTCTGTTGTTTTTTGAATGATGAGCTAACTTTTCATCTTTGTATATGGGCTTTCTAGGCTTTATTTATGAATTGAAATTGATCAACCAAAAATAATCCATAAGACACTGAGGACCTCTTTTATCAAGCTGCGCTAGCTGTTCCTTTGCAGCCGACAGAGGCCATTCAGAGCTTTGTCAGCATTATCGCACTGGAATCCACTAGCTAAGGGCCCATTTACTAAGGAATATATTGGTGTCTCCAGCATTGGCGCACACTAAAAACACTATCATACCTACAGCAAGGAACATTCTTTCCCTTTCAATGTCTTATTTCACTTCCATCACATGAATCCTTATTTTCGTTAGAATTGTTCTGTGGTTTTGAGATGTTCAAAAGATATGTAATGATTATTTTGATATGAAATTATACATTTACAAGGAATTGCAATTGAAAGATAGCAACTAAGAAACGCACAGCCTGTTGCATTCCTGAAAGCCGTCTCAATTGTGGGGTGGAGAGAAGTTGTCTTATGATTTAATTGCTTTATTATTAAGCCTATGCTCCGGTTGTTTGAAGAATTGAGCAGGGGTCTCCACTCCTTTTCTCATTGTTTGTTTCTTATATTTCCATCTTCCTGTGGGTTTCTTTCTGTTCTTGGCTTCCCCTGCTTTTGGTGGACTCTATATGTACATTTTGCTTGGATAACTGTTAAAGGTTGGTGCTTTCTTATATCATTGCTGATTTTCATGTCAGTTTATTCTTTGTACATTCTAAATGCAAATAAAAAAATTGTTCTGTGGTATCTTCACTTGCTAGAAAACTGTTTGCAGGCTGAAAATTTGAGTCCGAGTCCAGGATACAGATTTCCCTGAAGTGCCCCATAGCAGGTTCTGGATGCCTTGGACCAGTACAGTATATAAAATTCTCTTTTGATTTTTCATGAAATTGGTTCGGATTGGACTGATCTAGTTTCACTTTCCATTTTCCCTTTGTGGTTTCTTACATTGTGTTGGACTTTTTTCCTTTAAATGATTTTTGTAATTTGCATCCACATAAAAATCATGTGTATGATTATAATAGATGGCAGTTTGCTAATTCTGACCAAAGTTATTGAAGGGACAGTAACAGTTCAACTGCGTCAACGTCCGTTAGGCTTTGACTTGTTAGATAAATCTGATTCTGGCTTCTGAACTTTATTCAGCACAAAAGTAGATAACGGAATTGAGATTTATTGCAGATTGAGGAAAACCTTTTGTTCTGCAGCTAGATCTTTCAGCTGTTTTTGGTTTGGTAGTACATGATTTGATGTTCTTGCATGGTTCAAAGGCTTTCTAAAGAACAGAACTGTCCAGGTATTGTGGCAAAACAATCATTGCCTAAGGTTTCCCTGTCTTATTCAGTCTGTAACGGAACCCTTTAGGAAGAATGTTAAACATTTGGGGCCCGATATTCAGACCGCGGCCCGGCTAACTCCTGTGGTCAGCACTGAGCCTGGATATCCAATGCCAGGCCGTTTCCTGTAACCGGCAACCGTTTGTTTTTGGCTGGTTCCAACTTCACCAGGCCAAAGATATTCCTGGTATGGCAGCCAAACTGGTGCTGAAAATTGGTGGATAACCGGTTGATATGACTAGCTAGGTGCTAACCGATGATGTTCAGTGGGAAGTAGCCACCTAAGTACCGTTTAACTGGCCAGGTGCTATTCCTGGTTGCTGAAATGGTTTTCAATATAGGGCTGGTTGGACTTTTAGAGTATTTCTGTGCAAAGTTCTTCTATTTCCAATAGAGAATAACCTTCAGGAAATGTATACAGATTTGGATGTTTATTTATTTATTACATTTGTACCCCACGCTTTCCCACTCAAAGCGGGTTCAATGCGGCTTACATAGTAATAGGGTTATATAATGTTGTTAGAGAGAATATATAAGTATATTAGAATGCTGAAAGAGAGGGGGGATGGGGTATGGGATAGGAATAGGGAATTGATGGGAGATATAATCATGGTCATTATCGTTGTTTCTTGGATATGTGTTGGTAGATGGGTTCATAGGGTTAGTTTAGGTAGGCTTGTTTGAACAGATGGGTTTTTAGCGATTTCCGGAAGGGAAGATATTCACTGATTGAATGGATGGGTCTGGGGAGGGCATTCCAGAGTTGGCTGCCTAAGAAGAAGAAGTTGGATCCATAATATGTTTTGTACTTGATTCCTTTGCAATTGGGGTAATGTAGGTTGGGGTAAGTTCGCGAAGTTTCAGACATGTTTCTGGTAGGGAGGTCAATCAGATTAAGCATATAGCCCGGGGATTCACCGTGGATAATCTTGTGGATTAACGTTTGGACCTTGAAGAAATGCTAAATAGTAGTAGTAGTAGTAGAAGTTGATACGTTCTCGGATAGGAAGACAGTGAAGTTTTTTACGAAGAGGTGTTGCGCATTCAAATCGTGGTTTGCCAAATATGAGTCTTGCTGTTGTATTTTGGGCAGTCTACATTTTTTTCATGATATGGGTTTGCAGCCTAAGAAGATACTATTACAGTAGTCGGCGTGGGTAAGTACCGTGAATTGTACCAAGTTCCGGAAAGTTTTCAAGGGGAGATATGGTCTTATGCGTCTCAGTATCCATATCATGTTGAACATTTTCTTTGTAGTGGATTTTGCGTGATTTCAAGTGAGAGATGGTTGTCTAGTGTCACCCAAGGATTTTCAGGTTGTCAGATATGGGGATTGTGACGTCAGATGTGTTAAGATTAGTTGGGAGGGGCGTGGAGTGTGGAGATGAGAGGATTAGGCATTGTGTTTTTTCTTTGTTCATTTTCATCATAAAGGCATTGGCCCAGGAGGTTAAGATGTTCATGCCCAAGGAAATTTTGTCGAAGATTTCTGTTAGATTAGATTTGAAGGGAATAAATATGGTGACGTCGTCGGCATAAATGAAAGGGTTAAGACCATGTCTGGATAGAGCTTTGGCTAGGGGGATCATCATAAGATTAATAATAGTGCAATTAAATTATAATCACGATTAATTGCACAATTAAAGGTATTTATTTAATTATTCCCCACTGCAGATCCTTGTGACTTTGGACAAGTCACTTAACCTTCCATTCCTCTAGATACAAATGAGTACCTGTATATAATACGCAAACCTGATTGTAACCACGGAAAGGTGTTATATCAAATCCCATCCCTCTTCCCTTCCCTGAAGGACTGATGTTGGTGGGAGGGAGGAAGATGATCTCTCCTTCCTTTCTCCCTCTCCTCTTCCCCCAGGTCCATTATTCCTCTTTCTTTCCTGAGGTCTATAATCTCTCTCTCTCTCTCTCTCTCTCTCTCTCTCTCTCTCTCTCTCTCTCTCTCTCTCTCTCTCTCTCTCTCTCTCTTTCCCTTTTCCCCCATTGTCCAGCTCCTCTTCCACCCCTCTCCTCCACCGCTATGAGCAGTGTCTCAAATCTGGTGGAGTTCAATGCTTCAGCCATAGCTTCCACTATTGGTTCATCCAGTCTGCAGATCACTCCCCTCCCACTCCCAGGGTTTAGCATCTGCCCACCTCTCAATTCCCCCCCCCCCCACACCAGTCTACCTTAAAGGAGGTCTTCTGTTGGTCTTCAGCAGCGGCAATGTTACACACATGCTGCCTGCAGCCTGCTTTGAGGCTTTCCCTTTGGCCTATCCTGCCTCCTCTGACATCACTTCCTGTTTCTGCATGGGTGGGATGGGTAGGATGGAGAGCTTCGGACCAGGCTGCAGGCAGCCTATGTGCAATGCACCTTTAAGGTAGACTGGCATGGAGGGATTGAGGGGGTGCAGATGCCAAACCTCAGAAGGGGGTGGGGATGATGAATTGCAGGTGGGGGGGAAAGATGCCGGATCATGCCAAGGACAGGGGTTGGGAATAGAAGAGAGCAGAAGAGATTTTTGGAGGAGATAAGAGATGCTGCAACGTGATTAATTTTTAAAATTACGATTACATTGTTTTAATCTACTACTACTTATCATTTCTATAGCGCTACTAGATGTATGCAGATCTGTACACTGGACATGAAGAGACAGTCCCTGCTCGACAGAGCTTACAATCTAATTAGTACAGACAAACAGGCCAAATAAGAGATAAGGGAATTACTAAGGTGGGAATGATAAAATATGGGTACTGAATAAGTGAGTAAGGGTTAGGCGTTAAAAGCATCATCAAAAAGGTGGGATTTTAGCCTAGATTTGAAGAGGGCCAGAGATGGAACTTGACGTACTGGCTCAGGAAGTCTATTCCAGGCATATGGTGCAGCAAGATGAATCAGGATTAATAATGCATTATCTCCCGGATTCTATATATTGTGCTGAGATTTTCATAACAATGTGTATAACCTAACTGGTTAACAAGCTAATCAGTGCTGATAATTGCCAATTAACAAGCAATTATTGACACTAATTGGCATTAGAATTTACGCACAGTCTAAGCATATTCTATAACATGCTGTGCATAAATTCTAAGTCGCATAGTTGAAGAGGGGGGTGTGGCCATGGATATGGAATGGGAGGCTCATGGGCTATTTTAAAATCTATGTGCGTTGTTATAGAATGTACCCAGTCCCTGCCTAATTTAGGCGTCAGCATTTACAGCAGGGTTTACTTAGCTTAATGCCCATGACTAAATTTAGTCACACAGACTTGCGCTCAGCATGTTCTATAAACTGTGTGTAAGTTTAGGCTTATTCTATAAAGTAATCCTTTATAGAATGCGCTTAGGCAAATTTAATTTCGGCATCTAGAATCTAGTCCTAGTTGCAGAGTTAATTGCCATTAACTTGCAGCCCTAGTTTTCAAATGTTGCCTAAAAAGAAGATAAAGATCTGCAGATCTCAAGGCTTATGTTAACTACTACTACTACTACTTAACATTTCTAGAGCGCTACTAGGGTTACGCAGCGCTGTACACTTGTTCCAAGTGTCTGGTCTTCTACCCACTATTGATTTATTTCTTGTTGTTGTTTTCCAACCAGTAGAATTAGATGGAACAAACAATTGGATTTCCTGAGATAAACATAAAATTTCTCAAGTACTGAGATATTCTGGAACCAATTCATACTCGATTGTAAAAACGATGGTCAGGTGTTCAAATTCAACTCTTGCTTTTATAGGGAGGCAGCAGGATTTGTGGATTTAACCTGCTAAAATCAATTCAGCAGCTGCATTTTGTATAATTTGCTATCTACATAGATTATAAACCCAACAATACAATATTGCAGTAATCCAAGTGAATTATGACTGTAGCCTATATTACTAACTACAAGTCTGGTAGGTCCAAGAATGGTATCAGTTTTCTTAATAATTCTATTAGTCAGTCCAGAGTCCACTACTACTCCCGGGATTTTAAGGTCTGAATAAAGCAAGATTTCTGTTCCAGCTAACTGTAAAGTCAGATTCAGCATGTCCTCATCAACCCACAACAAATTTGTTTTATCAGGGTTAATTTGCAAGCCATTTGCTAACATCCATGGATGAATCTTCTCAAAGATTAGATTCATGTAAGCAAAGATATCAAATAAACTGTGTTCTACATAAAAATAGGAGGAGATTCCAAAAATTTCCAGCAATTCTCTCCAATGTGCTAAAAATAAACAAAGATTGAACAAGACTGGACAGAGGAAAGAACCCTGCGGGACCCCTTGAGACATATTTCAAGTCTTTAAGAGTTTCCTTTCCCAAGAAACCTGAAGTTTTCTATGTTTTTTAGAAATTCAGTAAACCAATCCAATACTGTGTCTGTAATTCCAGATTCATCTGTAAATCATAATCTCATGCTGCAGATAGGTTTAATTTATTTACCTTTGTCTAGGCTACTTCTTAATCCAGTTCAAAGGACCAGCAATAATGTTTCAGTGCTATGTCTGGGTCAAAACCCAGATTGGTTTGGCTCAAGAAACTTTTGAAGTTGCATTGCCACCACAGGCCTAGTGAGGACTGGTAAATTGACAATCAGTCAATAATTAGAGTATGAGATGAACCCTAACTTAAGTTCTTTCGATAATGGGCTCAAGAAAATTTGCCCCATTTGAAGATTTGATAAAAGTTGATTAACAAAATTAATAACCCATATAAGAAGAAAAGAGAGAGATGAGGGAAGATATGATTGAGGTGTAGAAAATCCTGAGTGGCGTAGAACGAGTAGAAGTAAATCAATTTTTTACTCGTTCCAAAGACTGGGGGACACTCAAGGAAGTTACTTGTAAATAATTTTAAAACAAATAGGAGGAAATATTATTTTACTTAACAAATAGTTAAGCTCTGGAACTCTTTGCTGAAGGATGCAGTTAGTGTATCTGGGTTTAAAAAAGGTTTGGACAAGTTCCTGGCGGAAAAATCCATAGTCTACTATTGAGATAGACATGGGGAAGCAACTTCTTGCCCTGGGATTTGTAGCATGGAATGTTGCCATGATTTGGGTTTCTGCCAGGTACTTGTGACCTGGATTGACCACTGTTGGAAACGGGATACTGGGCTAAATAGATCTTGACCTAGTATGGCTACTCTTATTATGAAGGATAGAAGATAAATAGCAGGACAGAGGTCTAAAAAAACAAAAAGAAGCACCAAGAGCCTTCCAAATCAGGACACAATTCCTTTGTGTTGGTTCGAAGACAGAGGTCAAACATATATGACCTTTTTTGTTAATTTTCTCACTAGTTGCTCCACTGTATTTTCTGGACATCTTTTATTTGTCCTTCCTGAGAGAATTTCTAAAGTTCCTCAACTAATTCAATACTTCCCTATTCTTCTTATTTGCTTACCATTGCCTAGTGCGTCTTATTTCTCATCTGCAAACCTGAAATACTAGTTATTTTGCTGTCCCTGGAGGGCTCACAATCTAACCCCCCCCCTCCTCCCGCTTTATAAAGTTACACTAGCGGCTGCCAGTGTGGTAATGCCAACACAGTCCATTTAAAGTGATTGAGCTGTGTCGGCATTACCACGCAACAGCCGCTAGCGAAGCTTTGTTAAATGGGGGGGGGGTCACCTTAGCCAATGGGCAGTTAAGTGATTTGCCTAACATCAAAAGGAGGCACACTGGGATTTGAAGTAGGTTCTCCCTTAGGAAAAGGAGGAGTTGGTGGTTACTGAGGATGGGCCATTTGGCCCTTATCTACTGTCATGTTTCTATGTTTCCTGGTTCTTAGCCCGTCACTCTAACCATTAAGCTACTCTTCCACTCATTAAATTACAGAAGTCAAGGAAGGACTGTACTAGGAAGTGGACCAACACTGTGAAACTCTTTACCAGCTCTTCACTTCCCTATTTTCTTACTATTGCTTGATGGAGTTTGGTTTTTTACATTTTTATTGTTAACCACTTTGGACTAGACTCTATATATCATACCTGAAAAGGAGTGCGAAACAAAATACACCTAGGCACATACTTTATAGAAGAAACCTAACTTTCCGTGTGGTTTATAGAATATGCTTGACTAAATTTAGTCGTGGGCAGTTACACCAGGTAAAATTTGGTATTAATACTGATGCCTGAATTAGGTGCGGACCGGGTGAATTCTATAACGACGCGCATAGATTTTAGAAATGCCCAAGACACACCCATGCCATGCCCATGGCCACACCCTCTTTCAACTTTGTGATGTAGAATTTATGCACATCACATGATAGAATATGCTTAGACCTGTGCATGAATTCTAATTAATGCAAATTTCAATAATTGCTTCTTAATTGACAATTATCAGCACTGATTGGCTTGTTAACTAATTAAATTGCATATGCAAATCTGGGGGTTTATGCCTACGTGCAGGCCTAGCAGTATATCACGTTAGCTGAAATAAATAAATAAATAAGGAAGGAAGAAAACCTCCCACAGAGAATTTAGAAAAGTTTTTAAAGTATGGCTGTTTCATTTATATTTTTTAAAATGATTTATATTTTACTTACATACTTTAAATTTGTGATTGGAATAGGCTTGGTCTACTGTATTAATGTGAAGTAATGTTTCTGTAATCCACCATGAACTGATTGGGTAAAGTGGGATATAAATGTTCAAGCTAAATTAAATTAAGGGGTCCTTTTACTGAACTGCAGTAAAAGGACCCCTGCGATGGCGTCAGCGCACGGGTTTGCAGTACATTGAGGCCTCCTTTTACTGCAGAAGGTAAAAGGATTTTTTAAAAACAGAAATGGCTATGCAACTTGCCGTGCGGACATTTCCTGGGGCTCCCATACTAACCCAGAGGTAACCGGGCAGCGCTGATACCACCAGGTAAGCCTCTGGCACTAGAGAAAAATTAATTTTCAAGCACCAGAAACAGCACTTGGCATAAACTGGAACTATCACCCATCATTGCCACAGTAGCCCTAACGCGGCTTTGTAAAAGGGCCTCTTAATGAATTCTTTACAATGTTGTCAAATGATGTACATGATAACTCAGAAGGACCACTTTCAAGTCTTCTGTCAGGCTTATATAGTTGATTTTATTTTCTCCATCATTCTTTTTGTTCCTTTTACCTTTTTTTATTTTATTTTATTATTTGACTTGAACTATGGGTTTTTTGTTTTTATTTTGGGATTTTTTATATTTTGTTTTCCTTTATACTCTGAATAAGATCAAACTTTTGAAAATCCTAAAGAACTACAAGGCTACGTTGATTCTCTTTCAGAAAACAAATGGACACTTGGTGATTTATTTTGGCAGAAGAAGGAACAAACGGAGAATATGAGGGTGAGAGAGTGAGTTTTATGTACTGTTTTATTGGCTAAGAGACTCCAGGCTAGTTTTAATTTTCCCCATTAGATCTGTGGTTTGGTCCTCAGATACTTAGAATTGATTGAGTGGCTTCAGTGAAACTTGCCCACTTTTGGCTCAGGGTTGGGTCCCCCAACTTCAGTATCCTGAATGGCTGGCATAGGGTGTAAGCAAAGGTGGAACATATAGACAGATAAGGTACAGTAACGGTATGTCACCTACAACGTCAATAAAATACACATTAAAATATCGGACTAGACAGCATAGGGTGTAAGCCTTTGTAGAATAGGCTCTCACCATGCATGCTTGGGGTACCTAAATGGAGGCACCAAGTTGTGCAATTACCCCTTTGTGAATAGATATCGAACTGGGGTTGATTCATTGCCATTTGAATCTATAAAAATGCCTTGTAGATAGCCAGGTTACAAATAGAGGAAACTTTCCTCCAACATCTCTCAGCCTTGTGAAGGGCTTGTTTATGCTCACGCAAGAATAATTAAACTTTAGAACGAATTTACTCTTTTCTGAAGGGAGCCAGGTCATCTCGAGACCATGCCATGGGAGTGATTGAAGGTTCTGTTTACAAAACAGGAAGTGAAGAATCTTCTCATTGCAATTTAGGACTCCATACCTCTTTTAGGGTCCTGTTTACTAAGGTGCACTTTGGGTGTCTTTAGTGTTAGCATGCTAATTTTTAGTGTGTACTAAAAACGATAGTGCACCTATATTGGGGCTTAGTAAACGGGGCCCTTAGTTTTCCATATCAATTTTACCTCTGGTTTGCCTAATAACAAAAGTGTGGCTGGAGGATGTTTTAAGAAAGATATATAGTGGCCCTTTTACTAAGCCGCGTAGGCCTATGTGCATCCAACACACGTCAATTCTGAGTTACCACCTGACTACTCTACCAAAACCCGAGCACTCTACCAAAACCCTCATCCACACCCTTGTCACCTCTCGTTTAGACTACTGCAATCTGCTTCTTGCTGGCCTCCCACTTAGTCACCTCTCCCCTCTCCAGTCGGTTCAAAACTCTGCTGCCCGTCTCATCTTCCGCCAGGGTCGCTTTACTCATACTACCCCTCTCCTCAAGACCCTTCACTGGCTCCCTATCCGTTTTCGCATCCTGTTCAAACTTCTTCTACTAACCTATAAATGTATTCACTCTGCTGCTCCCCAGTATCTCTCCACACTCGTCCTTCCCTACACCCCTTCCCGTGCACTCCGCTCCATGGATAAATCCTTCTTATCTGTTCCCTTCTCCACTACTGCCAACTCCAGACTTCGCGCCTTCTGTCTCGCTGCACCCTACGCCTGGAATAAACTTCCTGAGCCCCTACGTCTTGCCCCATCCTTGGCCACCTTTAAATCTAGACTGAAAGCCCTCCTCTTTAACATTGCTTTTGACTAGTAACCACTTGTAACCACTCGCCTCCACCTACCCTCCTCTCTTCCTTCCCGTTCACATTAATTGATTTGATTTGCTTACTTTATTTATTTTTTGTCTATTAGATTGTAAGCTCTTTGAGCAGGGACTGTCTTTCTTCTATGTTTGTGCAGCGCTGCGTATGCCTTGTAGCGCTATAGAAATGCTAAATAGTAGTAGTAGTAGTAGTAGACTACCGTGTGGCCCGGGCAGGAATTTTGTTTTTTACATGTGTCCGCTGCACGCTCCAGAAAATAATTTTTATTTTCCGGTGCATGGCGGAAAACGGGCAGTAATCATCATTCTACGCACATAGACCATTACCACCCTTAACACGTGAGACCTTACCGCTAAGTCAATGGGTGGTGGTAAGGTCTCAGGCCCAAAATGGACGCGCACCAATTTTGATTTTGCCACACAGCCATTTTCGGCAAATATTTTAAAAAGGCCTCTTTTGCAGGCGTGCTGAAAAATGGATCTGCGAGCACCCAAAACATGCACCTACACTAGGGCAGCTCATTTTTCAGCACACCTTAGTAAAAGGACCCCACAATTCAACTTGTCAACCTGTGATGATCCAAACGAGGTCAAAGTGAATCAGAATAATTCAAAATGTCATTTAGCAACAAAATACCCAGAAAGTCTTATGCTGCTGTTGGTACGGAAGTTAATTTTACCCCTTCTGTTTTCAATAGTTGTATTGATAAGATTCAGGAATGGTCAGTTTGTCAGTCTTAAATTTAACACTGATAAAACTAAAGTACTATGGTTTACTTTAAATTTCTCAAGCATCCTACAGTTTATTTTGAATAAAGAAGGGATTCAACTGAATGTTGGGAGAGTTTCCAGAGTTTTGCGAATACTCTTGAACTCCTCGTTGACTATGGAACCTCAGCTCAACTGTTTATTTATTTAAAAATTTCTATACCACCTATGAACTAGGTAGTTTACAAGGTAACATTCACATTAATCACCCAAAACTACATACATACATCATATAATCAATTACAAATTAGTTCAATTTGTCATAAAAGTTTTAAAAAGACAGATACAAATAGTTGTGTTGTTTTCAACAACTTTCTAAATTGTGTTTTACTACTACATTGTCAAAGCTGTCCAGACAGTGTATTCCACAAATTGATACCAGCTGGAACAAAAGCTGAGATTTGTGTCCAAAGGGCCGGCGGAACGCGGTAAGCAGGGTATGCACAGCAGGGGGGGGTGTGCCAACATTCAAGGGACGCCAGAAACTGCCAATGCTTTGCTTACCCATTGCGCTCCACTGGTCGCTGCCGCCGCACACTTCAGTCCTCTCAAGTCCTACCTTGAAGGGCCGACCCTGGTGGTGTGGTGGCCTCTGTGGGGGCAGGAAAGAATCCCACTTTTTCTGCCCGCTTCTGCTACTCTGTCTCTGCTCTGCTTTTCTGTGCCACTACTGTGTTTTAAAAATGGCTGCTGAGGCTTCTGAGTCTCGGCAGCCATTTTGAAAACACGAGCGGTGCTGGGTACAGTATCATCAGCGGGTAGGAAAGAGTGGGGTTCCTTCCTGCCCCAAAGGAAGCCACTAGACCAGCAGGGCCCTTCAAGGTAGGACAGGGGAGGGCTTTAGTGTGTGGGAGGGGGACAGCAACTGTGGTAGTGGGGGGGTTGTATGCAGGAGGGGGCGGCGGTGACAACTGTGGCGGTGGGGGGGGGGGTTGTAGTGTGTTGGAAGCGGTGGCAGGCAGGTGTTTAGCACCATATAAGTCATCACAAGGACAAAATATAAGAAAACCAATGGACTGCAGTGGGGGCTTATAGCCCATTTAGTTACGTTTAAACAAATGAGAGATCTGGATGAAAAAATATTTATTTTGATTTATGAGAATCACTTGTCCCTGAAACATGCTCAAAACAAAATAATCCATTTGTACAAAATAGATGAGGTGAAAATGTGATTCCATGTGCTCCAATGAAGGGAGAGTTTAATTTTACTTCTGATCTTTATAACATCAGGCTTCCCAATTCAGATTACAACAACAGTAAAGATGAAGCCATCAGTAAAGAGGATATCCTCAATGAAATTTGGCCACGCATTACTGTATTGTATAGAACAGTGTAGAAAAATTAGCACAAAATACAGCCTTTATTAGTGCTGTTTCCACCAGCTACAGTAATGTTTGAAGCTGTTTTAGTGATATTCAGTTTTATTTCAGGATATTTATATCTACATAGGAGACAATATTCTGATGTGGATAAGAAATTGGTTATTGGACAGAAAACAGAAGGTAGGGTTAAATGGCCATTTCTCTCAATGGAGGAAGATGAATAGTGGAGTGGTATGGGAATCTGTACTGGGACCGGTGCTATTTAACATATTTAATAATGATATGGAAATCGGGAACAAGTGAGGTGATTAAATTTGCAAATGTCACAAAAATAGTCAACGTTGTTAAAACACATGCGGACTGTGAAAAATTGCAGTTTGACCTTAGGAAATTGGAAAACTGGGCATCCAAATGGCAGATGAAATTTAATGTGGACAAATACAAAGTGATGCACATTGGGAAGAATAATCCAAATCATAGTTACCTGATGCTAGGGTCCACCTTGGGTGTCAGCACCCAAGAAAATGTTCTAGGTAATGTTGTAGACAATATGCTGAAATCTTCTTCCCAGTGTGCTGTGACAGTGTGACAGAGAGAGAGTGTGTGTGTGTGTGTGTGTGTGTGTGTGAGATTGAGAGTGTGTGCAGGGTCGTCGTCCGCCCTCCCTCCCAGTTCCAGGGTCCTCCCTCCAATGTTTAACAGTCACCTTGACTTATCTTGTTGGGGTTATGGCGGCCGCCAGCAGCAGTAAAAGGCGTGCAGCCTCGGCCCTTTTCTCTCGCTTAGCTGTGGTCCCGCCCTCATTTCCTGTTTGCACAAGGGATCTACCTGAGCTCTTGTGGGTGGTAAGCTCTTCACACATCAATTTCTCTATAATGTTTTCATTTACCATGCAGACTGAATTCCAAGCATGATCCACTACTTCTTCTCTCAATGTGGGCAAAACTAAATTATCAGATTCTGAGTTTGATATTTTAGTAGTTTCTGATGTAGCCAAATTGCATAATCCTGAGGATCAACATTTTGTGTTGGCTCATCTTTCCTTCTCTCGATTAAGTAATTCACTGTATGAACTAATTCTTTAGGTTTATTTAGGGATGCTTTAATCTTCTTTGTCAATTTGACATTCACTCTTAAGGTGTGCGTGAGCTCAATATTCTATGACATATGGAAGAATACATTTATAGACAACTTTGAAAGTCAACAGATGTTCTGAATTTGTCTGTATAAGCCTCCCTGTCATTGGTGTGACCCCTGACGCAGGTGCAGTAGCACTGAAACATGGCCCGTGTCGGGTCTCCCTTCAATCAAATTTGATCATTAAAAGGTTTTCAATATAAATATTGTGTCCCTTTTGTTTTTAAAGGCCCTTTGTTTTGTTTTTTTGCCACCCTCTGTATTCATCATCTCACCATCTCTTTTTTTTCCTCTTCCTTTTTCTCAGCTCTCAACCATCAACATTTCCTTTCTTCCATTCATCCATCTCCTTTCTATCTGAGTACATCTCGCCTTAGTCGCTGTCGTCATACCTCTCCTACCCTTTTCCGTACTCTCTTGCTCCTTCTCCTGCTCTCCGCTGGGGACATTAATCCCAATCCTGGTCCTCCACATCAGCTCTCATCCTATTTGTGCAGGTCACGCCGTGATATCTCCAATCTAATTTGTGTTCCTCTCCTCCCCCCTTCTTCCCTGCCTTTCTCTTGCGCTCTGTGGAATGCCTGCTCTGTCTGTAACAAACTTTCCTACATCCATGACCTCTTTATCTCTCGTACTCTCCATCTGCTTGCCCTAACTGAAACTTCGCTTTACCCTGAAGACTCTGCTTCAGTCGTGGCTCTATGCCATGGAGGTTATCTTTTCTCCCATACTCCTTGCCCGGTTGGCTGCGGAGGTGGTGTCGGGCTACTACTTTCACCCTCTTGTAGATTTCAACTTCTTCTTTCACCTCAGTCTCACTGTTTTCCTTCCTTCAAAGTCCACTCCATCCGTCTATTTGCTCCTCTGCCTCTCTGAGTAGCAGTCATTTATCGAACCCCTGATAACTCCCTTTCTTCCTTTCTCACTGACTTTGATGCCTGGCTTTCCTTCTTTCTTGAACCTTCATCTCCTTCCCTCGTTCTTGGGGATTTTAACATTCATGCTAATGATCCCTCTGACTCTTACGCTTCTCAGTTTCTTGCTTTAACATCCTCTTTCAATCTTCAACTGTGCTCCACTGCCCCCACTCACCAGAATGGCTACTGTCTTGGTCTTATCCTCTTCTCAAACTGCTCGCTCTCCAGTTTCTGTGCCTCAACTCTTCCCCTCTCCTACCATCATCTGATAAATTTCACACTTAAACACCCTCCTCCCCATTCCCGTCCAATCTGAACCAATACATTTAGGAATCTGCAGGCTATTGACCCTTCTACTCTGGCCTCCAGTGTTTAAAATCTCTTCTCTACCGCTATGTTATCCAAGTCTGTCAATGAGGCTGTCTCTTCCTATAATACTATTCTTTCCTCTGCTCTGGATACTCTAGCTCCTCCCATTCCCCGTTCTGTAAAACATACCAAACCCCAGCCTTGGCTGACCTCTAGAATACGCCACCTATGTTCCTGTGCCCGCTCTGCCGAACGCCTTTGGCTGAAATCACATGCCCATGCTGACTTCATACACTTCAAATTCTTGCTGACCTCCTTCTAGTCTGCTCTTTTACTTGCCAAACAGGACTATTACATCCAGTTGACAAATTCTCTTGGCTCAAATCCTCAACGTCACTTTGCTACACTGAACTCTCTCCTCAAAGTGCCTTCACCTTCAACCCCCCCTTCACCTTTCCCCCAGACTCTGCCTGAGTTCTTTCATGATAAGATTCACAAGATTAAACTTAAATTCTCAACCAGGTCACCTCCACCTCTCCTTCCCTTAGTCTATTCTCTCAACCCTCCAACCCCTGCCTCCTTTTCTTCCTTTTCTGAAATCACTGAAGAGGAAACTACACATCTTATTTCCTCCTCGAAACTAACTACCTGTTCTCTGACCCTATTCCCACCTTATCTGTCATATTCTCAATCTTTCACTGTCCACTGCGACTGTTCCTAATGCCTTCAAACATGCTGTAGTCACACCAACCTTAAAAAACCTTCATTGGACCCTACCTGTCCTTCCAACTATAGCCCCATCTCCCTCCTCCCTTTCCTATCCAAGATACTTGAACGTGCTGTTCACCTCCGTTGCCTTGACTTTCTTTCATCACAAGCTATTCTTGATCCACTTCAGTCTGGCTTTCGATCCCTTCATTCAACTGAAACAGCGCTTGCTAAAGTCTCCAATGATCTGTTCCTGGCCAGATCCAAAGGTCTCTATTCTATCTTTCTCGATCTATCTGCTGCTTTTAATACTGTTGATCACAGCCTACTCCTTAATACGGTGTCCTCACTTGGATTTCAGGGCTCTGTTCTTTCCTGGTTTTCTTCTTATCTCTCCCAGCGTACCTTTAGTGTATACTCTCTAGTGGATCCTCCTCTACTTCTGTCCCACTGTCAGTTGGTGTATCTCAGGGATCTTTCCTGGGACCTCTTCTTTTCTTCATCTATACTTCTTCCCTTGGTACTCTGATCTCATCCCATGGTTTTCAGTATCATCTTTACGCTGATGACTCCCAGATCTACCTCTCCACACCAGAAATCGCAGCCGAAATCCACTGCTGCCTGGATGTCTCAGCGCCATCTGAAACTAAACATGACCAAGACTGAGCTTCTTATCTTTCCCCCTAAACCAACCTCTCCTCCTCCCCCATTCTCTATCTCTGTGGATAACACTCTCATCCTTCCTTTCTCATCAGCTCGTAACCTTGGGGTCATCATCGACTCATCCCTCTCCTTCTCTGCACATATTCAGCAGACTGCTAAAACCTGTCGTTTCTTTCTCTATATCAACAAAATTCGCCCTTTCTGAGCACACTACCAGAACCCTCATCCACACTCTTATCACCTCTTGCTTAGACTATTGCAACTTGCTTCTCACAGGTCTCCCACTTAGCCATCTCTCTCCTCTTCAATCTGTTCAAAATTCTGCTGCATGACTAATATCCCACCAGTGTCGTTATGCTCATATTAGCCCTCTCCTCAAGTCACTTCACTGGCTTCCTATCCGTTTCCGCATACAGTTCAAATGCCTCCTATTGACCTATAAGTGCATTCACTCTGCAGCTCCTCAGTATCTCTCCACTCTCATCTCTCCCTACATTCCTCCCCGGGAACTCCGTTCACTGGGTAAATCTCTCTTATCTGCACCCTTCTCCTCAACTGCTAACTCCAGACTCCGTTCCTTTTATCTTGCTGCACCATATGCCTGGAATAGACTTCCTGAGCCACTACGTCATGCTCCATCTCTGGCCGTCTTCAAATCTAAGCTAAAAGCCCACCTTTTTGATGCTGCTTTTAACTCCTAACCCTTATTCACTTGTTCAGAACCCTTATTTTATCATCCTCACTTTAATATTCTCTTATCTCTTGTTTGTCTGTCCTAATTAGATTGTAAGCTCTGTCAAGCAGAGACTGTCTCTTCATGTTCAAGTGTACAGACCTGCGTACGTCTAGTAGCGCTATAGAAATAAGTAGTAGTAGTAGTAGTACAAAGACTAGGAGACACTCCAGGAAGTTACATGAAAATACTTTTAAAACAAATAGGAGGAAATACTTTTTTTTACTTAACAAATAGTTAAGCTCTGGAACTCGTTGCCAGAGGATGTGGTATCAGTGGTTATCGTATCTGGGTTTGTTTGTGTCTGTTTGTGCAGCGCTGCGTACGCCTTGTAGCGCTATAGAAATGCTAAATAGTAGTAGTAGGTTTAAAAAAGGTTTTGACAAACTCCTGGAGGAAAAGTCCATAGTTTGCTGTTGAGACAGACATGGGGAGGCAGCTGCTTGCCCTGGGGATTTGTAGCATGGAATGTTGCTACTGGGTTTCTGCCAGGTACTTGTGTTCTGGCTTGGCCACTGTTTGGAAACGGGATACTGGGCTTGATGGACCGTTGATCTAACCCTGTATGGCTACACTTATGTTCTTCTATTAAAGGCTTAGGAGAAGTGCTAGGCTTTCAACTGCTTCCTAAGGTAGAGATTTAACATTGCTTTTGACTCGTAACCACTCGCCTCCACCTACCCTCCTCTCCTCCTTCCTGTACACATTAATTGATTTGATTTGCTTACTTTATTTTTTGTCTATTAGATTGTAAGCTCTTTGAGCAGGGACTGTCTTTCTTCTATGTTTGTGCAGCGCTGCGTAATCCTTGTAGCGCTATAGAAATGCTAAATAGTAGTAGTAGTAGTAGATTGCGTAACCCCTGTCTACCACTGACCAGCTCATTCTCGCCACCTAGACCCAGGCCACAAATGTTTCTCTTTCTGTCTTTATCACTCTCACGGTGTCAGTTCTCAACTACATGAGCTTGGGCGCAGTCAGGACCGAACGTACTCTGTTAAGCTGTACGATATTGTTGGGCTTTATTTTTAGTATCCTCAACAGGCCTGGAGTCAACTCTTCACTCATTCTCTCGTTCTCTCAAACGGGTACTCAGGGCACCCAAGGATGATCTTTGGTGCAATGGCAGCAAATCCAAACTGCCCCCTAGTCCTAGTATTTTGGAAAACATAAACAGACGCTTCACATCTACCCATTCAACTGTACTCATTATTTTATAGAACTCTATCATATCTCCCCTCAGCCGCCTTTTCTCCAAGCTGAAGAGCCCTAGCCGCTTTAGCCTTTCCTAATAGGGAAGTCGTCCGATTCCCTTTATCATTTTCGTCACCCTTCTCTGCACCTTTTCTAATTCCACCATATCTTTTTTGAGATGCGGCGAATTGAACACCATGTTCGAGGTGCAGTCGCACCATGCAGAGATACAAAGGCATTATAACATCCTCATTTTTATTTTCCATTCCTTTCGTAATATCTAACATTCTATTTGCTTTCTTAGCCGCTGCAGCACACTGAGCAGAAGGTTTCAACATATCAACGACGACACCTAGATCCCTTTCTTGGTCTGTGACTCCTAACGTGGAGCCTTTCCCACATGCATCACTTTGCACTTGCTCACATTAAATGTCAACTGCCATTTAGATGCCCAGTCTCGTAAGGTCCTCTTGCAATTTTTCACAATCCTCCCGCGATTTAATGATTTTGAATAATTTTGTGTCATCAGCAAATTTAATTACCTCACTAGTTACTCCCATCTCTAGGTCATTTATAAATATGTTAAAAAGCAGCGGTCCCAGCACAGACCCCTGGGGAACCCCACTAACTACTCTTCTCCATTGAGAATACTGATCATTTAACCCTACTCTCTGTTTTCTATCTTTTAACCAGTTTTTAATCCACAATAGAACACTACCTCCTATCCCTTGATTCTCCAATTTCCTCTGGAGTCTTTCATGAGGTACTTTGTCAAATGCCTTCTGAAAATCCAGATACACAATATCATTTATCCACATGTTTGTTCACACCTTCAAAGAAATGTAGTAGATTGGTGAGGCAAGATTTCCCTTCACTAAATCCGTGTTGACTTTGACTCATTAATCCATGCTTTTGAATATGCTGTGTAATTTTGTTCTTTATAATAGTCTCTACCATGTTGCCTGGCACCGATGTCAGACTCACCAGTCTATAATTTCCCAGATCTCCTCTGGAACCTTTTTTAAAAATTGGCGTTACATTGGCCACCCTCCAATCTTCCGGTACCATGCTTGATTTTAAGGATAAATTACATATTTCTAACAATAACCCTGCAAGCTCATTTTTCAGTTCTATCAGTACTCTGGGATGAATCTGGTCAAGGAGATTTTTTTTTTGTTACATTTGTACCCTGCGCTTTCCCACTCATGGCAGGCTCAATGCAGCTTACATGGGGCAATGGAGGGTTAAGTGACTTGCCCAGAGTCACAAGGATCTGCCTGTGCCTGAAGTGGGAATTGAACTCAGTTCCTCAGTTCCCCAGGACCAAAGTCCACCACCTTAACCACTAGGCCACTCCTCCACTCTTCAGGTTGGAGAACTGCCCTATTACATCCTCCAGGTTTACATAGAATTCATTAAGTTTCTCCGACTCGTCAGCTTCGAATACCATTTCTGGCACCAGTGTCCCACCCAAATCTTCCTCGGTGAAGACCGAAGCAAAGAATTCATTTAATCTCTCCGCTACAGCTTTGTTTTCCCTGATCGCCCCTTTTACTCCTCAGTCATCTAGCGGTCCAACCAATTCTTTTGCCGTCTTCCTGCTTTTAATATACATAAAAAAAATGTTTACTATGTGTTTTTGCCTCCAACGCAATCTTTTTTTTTTTAGAAGTCCCTCTTATCCTTCCTTATCAGCGCTTTGCATTTGACTTGACATTCCTTATGCTGTTTCTTATTATTTTCAGTCGGTTCCTTCTTCCATTTTCTGAAGGATTTTCTTTTAGCTCTAATAGTTTACTTCACCTCACTTTTTAACCACGCCGGCTGTCGTTTGGTCTTCTGTCCTCCTTTTTTAATACGTGGAATATATTTGGCCTGGGCTTCCAGGATGGTGTTTTTGAACAGCATCCACGCCTGATGTAAAGTTTTGACCCTCGCAGCTGCTCCTCTAAGTTTTTTTTTTTTTTTTTTTTTTCACTGTTATCATTTTATCATAGTCTCCTTTTTTAAAGTTAAACACTAACGTATTTGATTTCCTATGTATACGTACTCCAAAGCTAGTATCAAATCCGATCATATTATGATCACTGTTATCAAGCGGTCCCAGCACCATTACCTCTCGCAGCAGATCATGCGCTCCACTAAGGACTAGGTCTAGAATTTTTCCTTCTCTCGTTGGCTCCTGTACCAGCTGCTCCATAAAGTTGTCCTTGATTTCATCAAGGAATTTTACCTCTCTAGCGTGTCCCGATGTTACATTTACCCAGTCAATATCGGAGTAATTGAAATCACCCATTATTATTGTGTTGCCCAGTTTGTTTGTGTCCCTAATTTCCTTTAACATTTTTGTATCCATCTGTTCATCCTGGCCAGGCTGACAGTACTACACTGCTATCACTATCCTTTTCCCCTTTACACATGGAATTTCAATCCACAGTGATTCCAAGAAGTGTTTTGTTTCCTAAAGAATTTTCAATCTATTTGATTCAAGGCTCTCGTTAATATACAATGCTACCCCTCCACCAATTCGATCCACCCTATCACTACGATATAATTTGTACCCCGGTATGACAGTGTCCAACTGGTTATCCTCCTTCCACCAGGTCTCAGAGATGCCTATTATGTCTAATTTTTCATTTAGTGTAATATATTCTAACTCTCCCATCTTATTTCTTAGGCTCCTGGCATTCGCATATAGACATTTCAAACTGTTTGTTGTTCCTATTTACATCATGCTCAGTACTTGACAGTATTAATTTGCAGTCTTTTGTCTGATTTTTATTTAAGGACGTCTGATCTACTATGGTCTCTTTTGCAACCTCACTATCAGGATACCCTATCTTCCCTGTTTTGCTGATATCTTTGAAAGATACCTTATCCCGAACCATGCGCTTTTCATCGACTGTCGGCCATCCCCCCCCCCATTTCTAGTTTAAAAGCTGCTCTATCTCCTTTTTAAATGTCGATACCAGCAGCCTGGTCTCACCCTGGTTAAGGTGGAGCCCATCCTTTCGGAATATGCTCTCCCTTCCCCAGAATGTTGCCCAGTTCCTAACAAATCTAAAACCCTCCTCCCTGCACCAGCGTCTCATCCATGCATTGAGACTCCGGAGCTCTGCCTGTCTCTTGGGCCCTGTGCGTGGAATGGGTAGCATTTCAGAAAATGCTACCCTAGAGGATCTGGATGTGAGCTTTCTACCTAAGAGCCTAAATTTGGCTTCCAGAACCTCTCTCCCACATTTTCCTATGTCATTGGTACACACATGTACCAAGACAGCCGACTCCTCCCCAGCACTATCTAAAATCCTATCTAGGTGACGCGTGAGGTCCGCCACCTTCGCATCAGGCAGGCAAGTCACCAGGCGATCCTCACGTCCACCAGCCACCCAGCTATCTATATGCCTAATGATCGAATCACCAACTACAACAGCTGTCCTAACCTTTCCCTCCCGGGCAGCACTTGGAGACGTATCCTCGGTGCAAGAAAATAGTACATCCCCTGGTGGACAGGTCCTGGCTACAGGAGTACTTCCTACTTCACCATGGTGATGCTCTCCTACTAGGAGACCTCCCTCCTCCAAGGTAGCACAGGGGCTACCAGACTGGAGGTGGGACTTCTCTACAACATCCCTGTAGGTCTCCTCAATGAACCTCTCTGTCTCCCTCAGCTCCACCAAGCCTGCTACTCTAGCCTCAAGAGAACGGACACCTAGATCCCTTTCCTGGTCGGTGACTCCTAGTGTGGAACTTTGCATTATGTAGCAATAGTTCAGCTTCCTTTTTCCCATATGCATCACTTTCCACTTGCTTACATTAAACAACATCTGCCATTTAGATGCCCAGTTTCCCAGTCTCGTAGGGTCCTCTTGTAATTTTTCACAATCCTCTTGCGATTTTAAAAAGCAGCGGTCCCAGCACAGACCCCTGGGGAACCCCACTATCTACCCTTCTCCATTGAGAATACTGATCATTTAACCCTAATCTCTTGTTTTTTATCTTTTAACCAGTTTTTAATCCACAATAGAACACTACCTCCTATCTCATGACTCTCCAATTTTCTCTGGAGTCTTTCATGAGGTACTTTGTCAAACGCCTTCTGAAAATCCAGATACCCAATATCAACCAGCTCACCTTTATCCACATGTTTGTTCACCCCTTCAAAGAAATGAACGCCTCTGGGATTAAAGCTAAATCTATAATCCAGTGTGTTAATAAGAGTACTCAGTGGATGTAGTGCCAGACAAAATTTAAGTGGTGACAGGGAACTTTCTGAAATATTCCTCACTGGATTTTCATGTTATGAATGTCTAATTTCCAAACAAAAAAAACAGCACCACGGGCCTTTAAAAATGGAACACAGTTCTTTAATGAATGAGCCTTGACAAAAAGACCCGACACGGGCCGTGTTTCGGTGACTAGCACCTGCGTCAGGGGTCACAGTGATGACGTGGAAAACTTGGGGAATAACTCGAATATATTCCTCTACAATATATTATTCCTTACCCCACGCCTCATGTAGTAAAAGCTACAAAGCACCAAGGCCTTGGTGCTTTGTAGCTTTTACTACATGAGGCGTGGGGTAAGGAATAATATATTGTAGAGGAATATATTCGAGTTATTCCCCAAGTTTTCCACGTCATCACTGTGACCCCTGACGCAGGTGCTAGTCACCGAAACACGGCCCGTGTCGGGTCTTTTTGTCAAGGCTCATTCATTAAAGAACTGTGTTCCATTTTTAAGGCCCGTGGTGCTGTTTTTTTTGTTTGGACTTTAGTTTGTACTTTGTTCCCTCTCTTTTGTTATATGAATGTCTAATTTGCCATCTTCATAATTCAGAGGCATTTAGTGTTTCATGTTTTCATACTGAACTTGATATATTTGTTCAAGAAGAAGAGTTACTTCAGTACATTTCAAGGCAATTTATTATCCAAGAATGGGGGATGCTATCAAAAGTCAATCCCTGTTTTTTTTTTTTTTTTTTGTTACAGCTGCTCATGATGACTTTATTCAACATCAACTGCTCTTCGAGTCCATATACCCCACTTGTATTGCCATAAATTATTGTAACCTATGTAATCATATGTTCTATCTGCATTGAAGAGCTTGTAAATGATAGGTAAGCAAGTTATGGGCAATGGATTTTGAGGATGATTCTGGGGACTCCCTTTGGAAGGAGAAATGTTGTTACCAGTCTGTAGGGGCATGATATGCAGAGGCTATACCACAGCTGAATGACACCGTTAAGATGCTTCAACCTTCCTGTTAATACTGATGTTACTGAGGCATGAGTGTGGATGCAGATATATGAGTCCAGATCTAGTAGCTTCTTTATTTTTACTCTCTCAGGTGTGGTTCCAGAACCGTCGTGCCAAGTGGAGGAAGCGAGAAAAATGCTGGGGCAGAAGCAGTGTCATGGCAGAATATGGACTATATGGTGCTATGGTGCGGCATTCCATCCCACTCCCAGAATCAATCCTGAAATCTGCCAAGGATGGTATCATGGAGTCATGCGCCCCCTGGCTACTTGGTAAGGGATTGAATCCTATGGAATTATCACTTTTTTTAATCTTAGGAGTGGAAACTAAGAGAATAATGTATTTATAGATCATATGAAAGGTCATTTTCAAAGACACCTGGGTAATTTGTGTTGTAAAATGCACCTAAAGCTGTTAAGATACAAAGCACCCAAGTACTTTGCACACTGAGGGGTCAATGCAGAAAGCAGTGTGGTAAAGCCAGACTCTGATAGCTGAGTGAGCGACTTCTACCATGAAATTACTATGAAAATGCATTAAAAAATGAGCACTGTCAGAAAACAAATACAGTGCATACTGCAGCAGTAATGTGCAGTTCAATGTCCCCTTCCTGTCAGTGTGTGAGCAGTGATTGGTTCATTCACCGACAGGAAAGGAGAGATTTTTAAAACCCTGCTGCTGCACAAAGGGTCACTTCCACATACTCCCATAAATAATCCCCCCTCCCCAAAAGTTCTCCAATCATCTGATCCCCCCGACACTCCAAGATGACCTCTGATCCCTCCAACCCCATAAATAAATTGCCCTAGTGTCTGATGGCACCTCCTGACCCCCTAGATCCCAAATCCAAAAAGCGCTGGTGTCTAGGGCCTCTAGAACTCCTCCTCCTCCCCCCCCAATGTACCTTTAAGACAGGGGTTCTCAACCCAGTCCTTGGGACGTACCTAGCCAGTCAGGTTTTCAGGATAGTCACAATGAATATGCATGAGACAGATTTGCATACAAGGAAGGTAATCCATGCAAATGTATCTCATTAATATTCAGTGCCGTAGCGAGGGTGCCTGACACCCGGGGCGGGTCGCTGCTGCGCACCCCCCCCCCCCCCCCGATACGCACCCTACCTTTCAGCGGGGGGCAGGCGGGAGGGCCGATCCGCCCCCAGTGCACGTCACTGGGAGCTGCGTCGGCTCTGCTGCTTCCCTGCTTTCTCTGCCCCGGAACAGGAAGTAACCTGTTCCGGGGCAGAAAGAGCAGGGAACCAGCGAGCTGACACCCCCCCCCCCAGCGCGTGTACCCAGGGCGGACCGCCCCACCGCCCCCCCTTCCTACGCCACTGTTAATATTCATTGTGGATATCCTGGAAACCTGACTGGCTAGGTGTGTCCCAAGGACTGGGATAAGAATCTCTGTTTTAAGGCGAGGCAGGAGCAATGCCTACTCACTCCTGCCGCCATCATGCCATCTTGGAAAATGGTGGTGCATTCTGGGATGCACTGCATGTGGTCAGTCTACCTTCCTCCTAGCACAGGGGTGCATGGAGCAGTCACATGGCTGTCTGCTCTGCCGGACCCCTGCCCCAGAACAAGAAGTAACATCAGAAGGGGCAGGGGAGTGGAAGAGCCGACAGCTATCTGACTGCTCCATGCACCCCTTTGCTGCCTGCATCCGGGATGGACCTCTCCGACTGCTCCGCCCTTGGTATGCTACTACATCCCACTTGTGCCTGCAAGGTCTGTACTGCATTGAGAATATTATACCCTGTGTCTTGCATAATGTTACGTCAGGTTTCAAACCCCCGTTGAAATCATCCTTCAGTGCCATTCACTTGTCTCTTTTGGTCTGGAAGGAATAATAAAAGGAAAGGAAGTGTGATAAAATATGAAACCTTCAGGTGTCACTATCAACAGATATCAAAGGTTGGATTTAACGGCAGAGTGCCACTGTCTTACAGAAACAGGTATTAACAATACACATAGAAACATTAAGAAAGCTATACGGTTCAGTCAGTTGGTTTCACGGTAGAATTTACAACAAAGAAACTAATACACATATCCGAATCACAAAGAGTCTGCCAATCAGGGTTTGGACAGGTTGCAGAAAGCACGAGAGGATCCTCGTGGAAGTCTTCTGTGTGTATGTGAGCATGAGTGCATTTGTATCCTTCTGTGTACATCTGTGCATGTATCTGCATGTCGTATGTGGGTATATCTGTGTTTTTGTCTCTGACTGGAAAAGTAGAGAATAGGGAGGGGCAGTTTGAAAGGAAAGATTCCCTAACTACTATGCTGACCGTAACAGTGTGTAAGTTTCTGTGCTACAGAAACTAGAACTTCTTTTCCCATAGAAACGCACTGGGACATTTTGGGGGAACATACGAGTTGCCCTACTGGTCAGACCAAGAGTATATCTAGCCCAGTATCCTGTTTCCAACAGTGGCCAGTCCAGATCACAAATTCCTGGAAGAGTCCCAAAAAGTAGCAATTCCATGCTACGAACGTCAGAGACAAACAGTGGCTTTCCCCAGGTCTACCATAATAATGGTTTATGGACTTTTCCTTCAGGAATCTGTCCAAACCTTTTTAAAACTAAGTATATTAACCCCTGGATTCTATATATGGTGGTGAGGTGTGGTAGCCGTGTTAGTCCACTCTTAAAGGTTATCAATAGAAATCAAACAAAATAAAACATGGAAAAGAAAATATGATACCTTTTTTATTGGACATAACTTAATATATTTCTTGATTAGCTTTCGAAGGTTGCCTTCTTCCTCAGATCGGAAATAAGCAAATGAGGTAGCAGATAGTATATATAAGAGAAACATCAAAGCATTACTTTGACTGTCTGACAGAGTGGGAGGGTGGGGGTATGCATAGGGACATCAAAGCATTTCATTGATATTCTAACAGAATGGGTGTTGGTAGGTGAGAGAAGGGTAATAAACAGAGAAATAAATAGAGAAATACAGCTTTATGTTTTATAATGAGTTAGAAAACCCAGATCCTTATTAAGTCCTGTTTGTTGGGTGTCAAAATATTCAATCATTCTTATTTCAAAGGTCTTACGTTCCTGTATTGTTTTAAAATTACCTTTCAGTATTCTTACTGTGAAATCACTGGTGCAGTGTTCTGGTCTTGTGAAGTGTTGGCCCACAGGGGTGGGGGCTTGACTGGCACCGGCTATTTTCATGTGATGTCTGTGCAGATTGAATCTTGTCTTAAGCATCTGGCCTGTTTCTCCAATATAGCATCCTTCGTTACATTTCTTACACTGAATGATATATACCACATTGGAAGATGAGCATGTAAAATAGTCCTTTATGTTGAATATTTTTCCTTTGTGAATGACTGTGGGGTCTTGTGAAATGTTTTGGCATAGTTTGCAGCTGGCTGTGTTACACGGAAACGTGCCCTTTTCTTTTTCCGTCTGTGTTGGAAGTTTACTTCTGATCAGCTTGTGTTTTAAATTTGGTGGCTGTCGGAAGGCCAGCACTGGGTGGGGATGGGAATATCTCTTTCAGTAATTCATCTTCCTGATGAATTTTTGAAGTTCTTTACCTCCGGGTTAGGCCTGACCCTGCTTAGCTTCCGAGATCAGAGGTAGCTGTAGGTCTCTTATGATTTTCCTCAGTTTCTCCAGCTCTGGGTTGTATGTCACTACAAGGGGAATTCTGTCTGTGGCTCTTTTTTCCTTTGTACTGTAGCAGATTTTCCCTGGGTGTTTTGAGGGAGGAGGCAATGGAGATTATTTTGGGGTTGTAGCCTTTCTGTTTGAAGGATGCAGTCAGGGTTTCAAGGTGTCTGTCTCTATCCTCTGGGTCCGAGCAGATACGGTGGTATCTTGTGGCTTGGCTGTAAGTAATGGATCTTTTTGTATGTGAAGGGTGGAAGCTGGAGCTGTACTATAATAAAAAGCACCTGCAACGTTCTGAAGCTGACTCCTTGGCTTCACTCAAGTGAAGGGTTCGTAAGGTTCGTTAGCTCCGTAAATCTGTAACCATCTCTCTCAGCCCCGCCCCCGCAAATCTGATAGGTCCGCCACCCTCAACGTCAACTCATTTTGACGTTCGCAACATCATCACGTTATGACGTCGAGGGCAGCAGACCTATCAGAGGCGCGAGGGCAGGGCCGAGAGAGATAGTTACAGATTTCGGGCGGTAACGAAACTTACTAACCCTTCACTTCAATGAAGCCACGGAGTCAGCTTCACAATGTTGCAGGTGCGTTCTCTAAAACTACACAGCTCACAAATATACAAATTAAAAATCAAAGGGTGCATAGAAGGGGGGGGGGGAGAGGGAGGGGCAACTACCCTGGAACTGGGAGGGAGGGAGAGAGGGGGGGGCAACGACCCTGGAACTGGGTGGGTGGGGGCGGGGCCACAACACTGTAACTTGGAGGGGGGCCAGGCGGACCCTGGCACTGGGTGGGGGGACCCTAGCACACACTCTCATTCTCACACACACACACAATCACAGCTCTCTAATTTTTCAATTAAACATCGCAGGGTGGACGGAGGGGGGGGGAACAGGGGGGCAACTACCCTGGAACTGGGAGGGAGGAAGAGAGGGTGGGCAATGACACAGGAACTGGATGGGTGGGTAGGAGGGAGGGCGGACCTGGAACTTGGAAGGGGGGCCAGGTGGACCATGAAACTGGGAGAGGGGGGGCAACAACCCAGGAACTGGATGGGTGGGTGGGAGGGAGGGCGGACCCTGGAACTTGGAAGGGGGGCCAGGCAGACCATGAAACTGGGAGGGAGGGGGGGCAACAACCCAGGAACTGGATGGGTGGGTGGGAGGGGGGGCGGACTCTGGAACTTGGAGGGGGGGCGGACTCTGGAACTTGGAAGGAGGGCCAGGCGGACCATGAAACTGGGAGGGAGGGGAGACGGGGGGGCAACGACCCAGAAACTGAATTGGGGGGGTGGGAGGCGGGGCGGACTTTGGATCTTGCAAGGGGGGGTGGGCGGACACTGAAACTGGGAGGCAGGGAGGGAGGGGGCCCCTGACACACACTCTCATTCTCACACACACTCGCACACAGTCTCTCTCTCTCTCTCTCTGTCACACACACTCACACATTCATTCTCACACACACTCGCACACAGTCTCTCTCTCTCTCTCTCTGTCACACACACTCACACATTCATTCTCTATCACACACTCATTCTCACACACACTCGCACACAGTCTCTCTCTCTCTCTCTCTCTCTCTCTCTCTCTCTCTCTCTGTCACACACACTCACACATTCATTCTCTATCACACACTCACTCTCACACACACTCTGTAAAACACACACACTCTGAGGAAAACCTTGCTAGCGCCCGTTTCATTGGTGTCAGAAACGGGCCTTTTTTCCTCGTATAATAATAATCAGATCTTAAAGCTTGTTAGCTGTCCAAATTGCTTCATGAAATTAACCTAAACATATTCATTATAATGCAAAGGGTATTGAACAGGGTCCCACCAACGGTGGCCAGCGTTTCGCTAGAAAGCCGTTTCATGGTTAAATGCAATAACATAATGTGAAGTTCAATGTGTTCCCAAGAACGTGAGCAGTATTCAAAAGCTACTCACTGTTACAGCGGCTGAACGCTCGCAAACATCTGCTCCACAAACATGGCGGCTGAAGCGGAATTTCCGCTTTTAACATCATCATCTTGGCGGGTCTAAAGAAATGGGGTACTCGCAAAATTACAGAATTACAATGACATTTACTTGTACTGAATCACATACAAAAGGAATAATCAAAAGAAGTGTTGCCATTCAATCTTTGCATTTAAACCACTTGGCTCCTCAGTCGTCAAATTGAAAATCCATTCCTGCTCACATCTTAAAAGCAAAGACTTCCTGTCAGCATTAGGAAAATTGTCAGGGACACAGTCTAACACAAAACGTTTAAAATCATTAAATTCATGTTGCTCATTAATGCAATGCTGAACAATGGGTTCCTTTATACAACTCTGTTTTAAACAGCTTTTGTGCAGGGCTGCTCAGAGACTGAGCTGGGCCTGAGACATGGCCACCCCCCCCCCATGATCACCGCTGCTGCCCCCCCCTCCCTCCCCGGCCACAACTCCAAATGCCTTGACTGGCGGGGAACCCCAGGCCCCGCCAGCAGAAGAACTCTTCCTTCAGCACAGTTCTTAACTCCACCGCATTGCCTGCCCTGCGGCCTACTTTTTTCTCATGCTCAGTTTCAAAACCTGAAGGGAAAAGCAGCCATTTGGCAGGCAATGCGGCAGAGTGAAAAACAGTGCTGGAAGAAGACGGGAGACCCCCACCAGCCAAACCAGAGGCCCCGGCCTGAAGCCCTGTGTCTGCTCCTCCCCATCCTCCAAGGGGGGGCCCGGGGCCAGAGTTTTATCTCAACTGCTCATGTCGAGATGCGATCACCCAGGTCCCATCAGGAGCAGGAGAGAGAGACCCCGGCATTGGGCCCCCCTTGGAGGCCGGGCCCAGAAGAATTTTGCCCCCCTCTTGGTGGCCTTTTCTGCTTGCCCCTATGGGTTGTAAAGGGACATGTAGTCTGTCCAATATATATCTTCAAACGTGGTCATTTTTTATACTGCTACTAGATGTAGTCAACGCTGTACAGATTATATGCAGGTACTTTCTCTGTCCCTAGAGGGCTCACAATCTAAGTTTTGTACCTGGGGCAATGAAGGGTCAAGGGGTCCTTTTACAAAGCTGTGGGGAAAAAGGGCCCCTGCCACAGGGGACCTTTTTTACTGCAGTGGGTAAAATGCACCCAGACACCCATGGATAACTTTTACCGAGTGGCCATGCGACAGGGAGCCTTTACTGCCACACACTGACGTGGCAGTAAGGGCTCCTGTGGAGTGGAACAGATAGATATGAATCGTTTGTTTACTCTTTCCAAAAATACTAGGACTAGGGGTCATACAATGAAGCTACAAAGTAGTAAATTTAATACAAATCGGCGAAAATGTTTCTTCACTCAACGTGTAATTAAACTCTGGAATTCGTTGTCAGAGAATGTAGTAAAGGCAGTTAGCTTAGTAGAGTTTAACAAAGGTTTGGATAGCTTCCTAAAAGAAAAGTCCATAATCCATTATTAAAATGGAGTTGGGGAAAATTCACTGCTTATTTCTAGGATAAGCACCGTTCAGGACTTTATCTGCCGTAATTTACTATGTTACTATGAGACAACTCCTAAGGCTAAAGTGGCTAGGGCTCTTCAGCTTGCAGAAAAGGTGGCTCAGGGCAGATATGATAGACGTCTATAAAATAATGAGTGGAGTGGAACGCGTAGATGTGAAGGGTCTGTTTACGCTTTCCAAAAATACTAGGCCTAGGGGGCATGCAATGAAACTACAATGTAGTAAATTTAATACGAATCGGCGAAAATGTTTCTTCACTCAACGTGTAATTAAACTCTGGAATTCATTGCCAGAGAATGTAGTAAAGGCAGTTAGCTTAGCGGGGTTTTAAAAATATCTGGACGGCTTCCTAAAGGAAAAGGCCATAGACAATTATTAAAATGACTTGGGGAAATCCACTGCTATTTCTGAGATAAGCAGCATAAAATGTATTTGTGGCCTAGATTGGCCACTGTTGGAAACAGGACACTGGACTTGATGGACCTTTCATCTGTCCCAGTGTGGCAATACTTATGTAATCCCTACATCTGTGCACATACAGAGGAGTAGCCTAATGGTTAATGCAGCAGGCTTTGATCCTGGTGACCTGGGTTCAATTCCCACTGCAGCTCCTTGTGACCTTGGGCAAGTCACTTAACCCTCCATTGCCCCAGGCACAGAAACTTAGATTGTGAGCCCTGTAAGACAGAGAAAAGTACCTGCATATAATCTGTACAGTGCTGTGTACAGCTAGTAGTGCTATAGAAATGATTAGTAGTGGTAGTAGTAAACAGAAAGAAAAGTGAACAGATAATGTAGAAATAACCCCCCCCCCCCCCCCCCCCTTATCCAAGTAACAGTGAAACTGAAAAAATATACTTGAATGTGATGCTCAAAAATATGTATATTAAAAATGTCTTATACTTGGGCGGTGGAAAAAATTTGCTGATGATAATGCTGGTTACTCAAGCTGATAACAACTGTATAAAACCTGCAGTTACTTAGGGTCCTGTTTACATATGCACGTTTTAGCATGAGGTAAAAATCAGCACACACTAACCTTGTAGACGCCAATAGAGGAGTAGAGGAGTGGCCTAGTGGTTAGGGTGGTGGACTTTGGTCCTGGGGAACTGAGTTTGATTCCCACTTCAGGCACAGGCAGCTCCTTGTGACTCTGGGCAAATCACTTAACCCTCCATTGCCCCATGTAAGCCGCATTGAGCCTGCCATGAGTGGGAAAGCGCAGGGTACAAATGTAACAAAAATAAAATAGATACTATTGGAGATTCTACATGGAATGTTGCTACTATTGGAGATTCTACATGGAATGTTGCTACTATTGGAGATTCTGTTGCTACTGTTGGAGATTCTACATGGAATGTTGCTACTATTGGAGATTCTACATGGAATGTTGCTATTCCACTAGCAACATTCCATGTAGAAGGCTGCGCAGGCTTCTCTTTCTGTGAGTCTGACGTCCAGACTCGCAGAAGCCTGCGCGGCCACATTGATGATCTGCAAGGGCCGACTTCTACATGGAATGTTGCTAGTGGAATAGCAACATTCCATGTAGAATCTCAAATAGTAGCAACAGTGGAGGAGTGGCCTAGTGGTTGGGGTGGTGGACTTTGGTCCTGAGGAACTGAGTTCAATTCCCACTTCAGGCACAGGCAGCTCCTTGTGACTCTGGGCAAGTCACTTAACCCTCCATTGCCCCATGTAAGCCACATTGAGCCTGCCATGAGTGGGAAAGCGCAGAGTACAAATGTAACAAAAATAAATTGGACTATTATGTGCTTCTACACGGTTAACATGTGGTAAAAACGATAGCATTCCTTTGTAAACAGGATCCTGAATGTAAAACAGAGAGAGGAATCACTTTTATATACCTGAGCAGCACCATATTTCCAAATATCTTTTTTTTTTTTTTCTTTGCAACATCGTTGGTCAGAATTTTTTCAGTTTCATTGTTAGAGGGGGTTTATTTCTCCGTGTGCAGAAATATAGAGATTGTTCACAGTACTTGACTCTGGTCTTTATTAATCTTTCCTATGTGAGAGATTCATATTTAAATAGACATAAGTATATAGACGTAACCTTTTTATGTGGTAGATAATCAGATTGTTTTGGCATTTATGATATATGTTTTAATTTTTTTATTATGTATGTGTTTATGGACCTATTATCAAGACGCTCTAGCGGTTGCCACATGACAATTATTATTATTTATTGCATTTGTATCCCACATTTTCCCACCTTTTTGCGGGTTCAGTGTGGCTTACAATAAGAAATGAATGATGGAAGTATAATTTGTTACAAATTGGTTATGGATTACATTGTGCAGAATTATGCGAGACAATTGAAGTGTCGTTAAGGAGTGCAACAATGGAACACAAACATTGAACATTGGAAGGAGACAATGGGAGCTTAAAGGGCAATACTAAGGCATAAAGACATATGGTATACATATTTTTGTGAGTAAAGGTATGAGTGAGTGGGATTACGGGGGATGAGAGTTCAGAAGTGGATGTATGATGCATTAATGAACAGTAAGTGTGGACTTTATGTGTTTTGGCTCTTTCCGTAAGTTTTTTCAAAAAGATGGGTCTTCAATAATCTGCGAAAGGAAGCTTGCTCGTGGATCGTTCTTAAGTTGCGCGGCAGTGTATTCCAAAACTGCGTGCTCATGTGAGAAAAGGTTGACGCGTGTAGCGTCTTGTATTTCAAGCCCTTGCAGTTGGGGAAGTGGAGGTTGAGGAAAGTTCGGGATGATCTTTTGGAGTTTCTGGTTGGTAAGTCTATTAACTCAGACATGTAGGCTGGGGCTTCGCCGTGGATGATTTTGTGGACTAATGTGCATACTTTAAAAGTGACGCGTTCCTTGAGTGGAAGCCAGTGCAGTTTCTCTCGTAATGGTTTTGCACTTTCATATTTTGGCTTTCCAAAGATGAGTCTGGCTGCCATATTCTGAGCTGTTTGAAGTTTCCTCAGTGTTTGCTCTTTGCAGCCTGCGTATAGTGAGTTGCAGTAATCCAGATGGCTGAGTACGAGGGATTGCACTAGGCTGCGAAAGACGGATCTTGGGAAGTATGTTCTTATCCTTTTCAGTTTCCACATGCAGTAAAACATCTTTTTAGTTGTGTTGTTAGCATGAGTTTCGAGCGTTAGGTGGCGGTCGATAGTGACTCCAAGGATTTTGAGCGTTTCTGATATTGGAAGGTTTAGGTTTGGTGTGTTTATAGCGGTGAATTCCTTTGTGTTGTATTGGGAGGTGAGTATCAGGCATTGAGTTTTTTCTGCATTTAATTTCAGACAAAATGCATCTGCCTATGTGTTCATCATGTGTAGGCTTTGATTGATTTCGTTGAAGATTTCGTTAATGTCTTGTTTGAAAGGGATGTATATTGTCACAATGCCGACAAAGGCCGTTCAAAGTGAATGGGACTTTGTCAGCATGGCCACATTGGGGACAGCTAGTGCAGTTTGATAAGAGGCCTTATTTGTTGATATCTAATATCCCTGTTTATATATTTCTTTATATATTTGATAGAACCTTTGGACCCTGATATAGGCACATTTCCGAAATACAGAATATCGAGTTGTTGGAGACACACATCTGAGTAACTTTACTCAATAAAATTCTTGATCCCTCTTATTGGCAGAACCACTGAGAGGGGAGGGGGGGGGGCAAGATTCCCCAGGTCCAGCCTCCAAAGGGGGCCTGGCGTCAGGATCTGTCTCTGTCCTGCTCCTGTGTGTTGGTACCCGGATGATTGCATTAACGTGATAACCCAGGTTCCGGCACATAGGAGCAGGAGAATGACAGACCAAAGGAGGAGCAGATGCAGGAAGGTCAGGGGGCAGGGGGTGGTGGCTGCTCGAGTGTGTGTGTGGGGGGGCAGTTTAGTGACATCAGTTTGGATTTAGATCCTGCCGTCTTCGAAGAGCATTACAGGTAAGCGCCACCTTTTAAAAATCTTCCTCATACTTCCTATCCTCTGTCTGGCCTTTTAGTGGCATAAATATTTTCCCGTTATTCTATAACCTTGTTTAACGTAATTGATAAGTTGCATACTAATTGGAAGTAACCACCAATAATCAGCTATAATTGGAGTTAATCAGCGCAAATGGGCACTAATTTGCAGATAGTCGTAAATCTATAACTTTCGGTGGTATCTGCTTGCCGGTGTGGGTGGGTCCAGCAGTTACACATTTACACCAGCCTCTGCCATGGAGTAAGTGGTTGCACCTAAAGTTAAGCTCCTAAATGCAGATTTACACGGGTATTTTACAACACAAATTCCATGTCTAATTGCCATGATCTTTCTGAAAGTTTCACTCTGTTGAATGCTTCAGAAGGGGGTGGGGGGGGGGGGCAGGAGCTGCTCATTAAATGCCTCAGACTGGCCCATCCTTTAAGCATGTTGGCCGATTTAAGGGTAATTGGAAAGAAAGTCTTGGCCTGACAGCTCTTTGAAGGTGATCTGAAAGGTGTTTTAAAGTGTAGATTCTGCTGTTAGAAGGAAGGGTCTCTACTTTTCCTTAATTCTGGCCTCTCTTTATTTTTGCTGTTTTCAGTTCAAGATGGCTTTCCCATCACCAGGCGCTTTTCTAAACCAGAATACCAACAATTCTTTTTAGGGATGCATAAAAAATCTCTGGAAGCTGCAGCCGAGGCGGGGAAGAAGCCTGACATTGAACGTCCCTCCACGCCAAAGCCTGACCAGGGAGAGCAAGGCGTTCAGATGTCAGATCCTAAGGCACCTATCTCAAAGGAAGAATTGAGAGAAAACAGCATTGCTTCCTTGAGGGCCAAGGCTCAGGAGCACAGCGCCAAAGTTCTGGGGACTGTTTGCAGCGAGACGCTCAGGAGGAAGCCACAGAAAGAGGAGGAGGAGGAAGAAGAGGAGGAGGAGGTGGAGGAGGAACAGTCGGAGAAATCAAATTCTTCACAAGATGCTGAAATCATGTAGAAAGACACGACTGACAGTAGAGAATGCACTTGTGATGTGCTGGACAAGTTGCCAGAGAAATCTGTATGTCACACCAGGACTGGAGAACTGGTTTTATAACTCTTCTGGGCTGTAGCCTTTTTACTGGGGGTTTTTTTTTTTTCATAATTGTGGTAGTTTATTTTTTTTTCTTGTCAGCTCTTTGCTGCCTTTGAATCCCACCCACTAGAGCAGGAGTTCCAGTCCGTTCTGTGGGGGCTCCTCCTGGCCTCAGGACCACACAAGACCTGCACCTGTAGACCGCTGTGCTCACCCCAGGCGGAGGTTTGGGTACCTCACCGTTCTTACATTCTGCCTCTGATTTTCAAACACACTGGCATCGGGGAAACTTCACTAAACAGAAGGAAACTCTGGGGAAAGGGTTGCAGTCGTGTGGACTCCAGGTCAGTGCAGAAGGAGGCAGAGTCGCACTCCTGGAGCAGGCTGACCTACCCTCCACTTTTAATGAACATTTCATTTTTAAACTATTTTGTGCATAATATAATTGAGGGTTATAGTGTGCAGATAACTTTTCATTTACATATGTAGTTTTGTGAGTTGTACACATCGGACAGCCACCAAAAAGTGGTATAACTATTCTCACTCAGGTAGGAAGGCCAGTAGCAAAACCTAGTAAGGAGGGCAAAATTTGCCACAAGACACCGAGAAGAAGTCACGTTTAGAAAGTGCTAGAAGACACTTTTCCTGCTCTTACAAGCTAACTTCATAGGATCTATCATTGCAATTTATGTGAAAGAACAAAACATGATACACTTCCTTTTTCTCCATCTCCCGTTTCTCCACTGCACCTTCACTGAAACCAAGGGTGTGTCTAACATCCTGAGAATCTTTTTAAGCAACACAAGGTCTACAAAAATGAGAAACGTGGCCCAGAGTGATCCAAGCATGGAGCGTGAGAAGAGGAAACTGTAGGGAGGAGGGCACGTTGTAAAGACAGGGAATAAAGGGACAGAGAGTAGGAAGAGGTACATTCACCTGACATGTATGACGGACGGAAAGAAGAGAATATTACATTAATGAGAGAAAGGAACCACAGAGGAGGAATCTAAAAGCCCGGGGGAGGGGGGGAATCTCAACTCTTCTTTCTCCCTGGCTCCTGCTTCTAATTTTCTATTCTTTTAATGTGTAAAGCACTAGCAGTAATTATTGTGCAATTAACATAACATAGTAGATGACGGCAGAAAAAGACCTGCACGGTCCATCCAGTCTGCCCAACAAGATAACTCATATTTGCTGCTTTTTGTGTATACCCTACTTTGATTTGTACCTGTGCTCTTCAGGGCACAGACCGTATAAGTCTGCCCAGCACCATCCCCACCTCCCAACCACCTGCCCCTCCTCCCAACCACTGGCTCTGGCACAGACCGTATAAGTCTGCCCAGCACTATCCCCACCTCCCAACCACCAGCCCCGTCTCCCGATCTTGACTAAGCTCCTGAAGATCCATTCCTTCGGCACAGGATTCCTTTATGCTTATCCCACGCATGTTTGAATTTCGTTACCTTCTAAACCTTCGGCAATGTCCCTCACAAATATATTGAACAGAATCGGCCCCAGCACCGATCCCTGAGGCACTCCACTACTCACCTTTCCTTCCTCCGAGCGAATTCCATTCACCACCACCCTCTGGCGTCTGTCCGTCAACCAGTTCCTAATCCAGTTCACCACTTCAGGTCCTATCTTCAGCCCCTCCAGTTTATTTAAGAGCTATATCAAGCAGTGTATCAAGCCTCTGCTATATTCCACTGTAATAAAACCTAGAAAGCAGGGGCTGGAAAGTAGAGGGGAATCTTCAATCCAGAGAGGAAGGGAGTCATTCACTCTGGTCTCCTGCACAGTTCGGGTACCAGCTAGCTCTTCTCGGGTCACACCCAAGACCAAGGCCACAAAAACAAACTCATGCAATTCTAAGCTCCTTTCTTTACTCAGCTGGGCGCAGGTCGTAGAGTGTTGAGACAGACTTTTGTAATCTTTACTTTTTTTCTCTTTGTGAGTCCAGGAGTAAATTAACTTCACACTCGCGCAAAGAAAACTCCAGTTCAGGTTTTGTTTTGTTTTTAATAAACCAAACACAAACTTTACTCAGACTCTGCAACAAGCAGTCATCCAGACTTCAGGTATTTCAAGGGCAAACACTTCTTTTTAGTATCAACAAATCAGTTTGTATTATTTGAAATGAGGTTAAGTGCCAGTTTCAAGACTTTGTGTCAGTTCATTGCAAGTCCTAAAGTATGTACATACTATAGTTCATACCCATCCTTTTTGAGTGAAGCACTGGTGCAGCAACCAATCTCCATTATGGACCAGACCAGGGCCGTGCCAACACAGTAAGCTACTACGCGGTAAGCGCTGCAGGGGGGCGCCTGCCTTCAAGGGCGCCATGCCGTCGCTTTGTATTTTTTTTAAAAAAACCTTACTCCTCCGCTCTCCTCCATCCCCGATTCGCCGGCGCTTTAAATTTACCTCGCTCCGCCTCCTCCGACGTCTGCGCAGCGTCAGTGAAAGCGCTGCCTGTCTGACATCTCTCCACCAGCCCAGCTTTCCCTTCGCTCGTTGGTTCCCTCTATGTCCCACCCTCAAGGAAATGACATCAGAAGAAGGCAGGACACAGAGGGAACCAACGAGCGAAGGGAAGGCTGGGCTGGTGGAGAGATGTCAGACAGGCAGCGCTTTCACTGATGCTGCGCAGACGTCGGAGGGAGGTAAATTTAAAAGTCCGGGGGGGGGGGGGGGCAGAGGCCCTAAGCACAGCCCTGGACCAGACCTCCCTGTCTGTCCATACGCTCCTTCTCAGAGCTACTACCTTTGGCTCCGAACAGGCTCCTTCCCTGTTCCTGCTCCCCACCTGGAGCCCTCCTCCACTTCACAGTTAATGCTGTTACTGGCAGAAACCTCCACTTAGTTCAGCCTAAAATCCATCCAGGACACCCCCCCCCCCCCTACACAAGGGTCCTGGCAGGGGTAGAGGCAACCAAAGACCAAGTGCTTTACACAACAACTTTTATTAACTCCAAACTTCTCTCCTACTCTCATTCAACAACCAGGAACATTTTCCTCAGCAATTTCCAATTAACACTTCCCTTGGGGCTGGGCTTCTTATTCTCCCTTTGCAACCAGTTCCCTCCCCTCAGTGACTCTAGGGAGGGGTCTCTCAGCAGGTCTAGTAATCTCAATTATAATGGGGGATTACACCAGGCATGTGACTACAAGGGCATCTTTAATCCCAGGAGTGAGAGTAGAGGGGCATCTTAAATCCCAGGACAAGAAATCAAGGTAAATCTTAAATCCCAGGAGTGAGAATAGAGGGAAATCTTAAATCCCAGGACAGAGGGTAGAGAGGAATATTAAATCCCAGGATGGAAGGTAGAGAGGAATCTTAAATCCCAGGAGTGTAAGTAGAGGGGAATCTTAAATTTATTTATTTGTGGCATTTATACCCCGCTCTTTCCCGCTCAATAGCAGGTTCAGTGCGGCTTACAAAGTATGGTACAGCTTCCATGGGGTAATTTTGTAAGGAAAAGTATGTCCACACTTTCCCGTTGAAAACAGATATAATTACTTGCCACAAATGTTATGGCCTGTTATAAAATCACCTTCTAGGGGAACTCATGGAGGCCCTAACAGCTGTCTCCTGCCAGTCTTCTTCAGCTGCTTCACGGAAATGGACTGGAAAGGGGGAGGGAGGTAACTACAGGAAGGCCAATCTGTTTCCAGTGGCGGGTGTTAAGGGACACGGCAGAAAAACAGAAGAACAGTAACCCTTGTAGACACACAGATGAAGCAATCCTGAAGGCAGCCTTTGTGTGTCTACAAGGGTTACTGTTCTTCTGTTTTTCTGCCGTGTCCCTTAACACCCGCCAAAAAAAGCGGATCAAATTCTCGCTAGGGCCGCCCTTTTTTCCATTATCGGCCGAGGGCGCCCGTCTCTTAAGCACGCCCCGGCACGCCCCTGTCCCACCTTCGCTACCCTTCCGACACGCCCCCGGGAACTTTGTTTGTCCCCGCGACGGACTGCAGTTGGGGGCGCCCAAAATCGGCTTTCGATTATACCGATTTGGGCGCCCGCGAGAGAAGGGCGGCCATCTCCCGATTTGGGTCAGAAGATGGACGTCCTTCTCTTTCGAAAATAAGCCTGTTGTTGTTATACCACCCTTCAAACACTACATCAGAGCAATTTACATATCAAATATAATAACAGATTTAACAAAAACAACACAATTTACAAAAATAAAAACAGGAGTAGGGGATGCATAGGACAATAATTAATATCATGATGAAACTTTTTGATACTGAGATATAAAAGGGTATAGAATACTCTATATTATACATTATCTAAAATCTCAGATTCAGTGAAGGAAACAGAGGATGTTGAATCATATATTACTGGAAGCACTAAAGACAAGATGTTAAATCTAAAGAGAGCATTTATGCATGTGGTCTGGCTCTGAGCCATTTTAGGACTAGAATTCCAGCACAAATTCACATATGCAGCCACTAACCTCCATCACAGATGCTGTGCAGTTCATGGAACACCCTTTCGTCCTGCTCTGGCCGTCCTACCCCCGTTTCCTTATGTTCCCCCCCTTTCTTTTCCAATACTTGCTGTGTTGGATTGTGTTCCTGCTTCTAGGTACTGTACAAAGTGTTAGGAAGTTGTTTAAAGTGTTTTAAATATGGAACTGTAATGACGAGTAGCTCTAAAATCCTGTGATTACTGTGCCATTTCCTGTAAAAATAACTAAAAGAATAAATGTTTATGAGTAAATAGTGTTTGAAAAAGTGATCTCTTCAAATCTCACTTGCTAAAGGGAACCTGCAGTGGTGAAACGCAAGAACTGGCTACATGATAAACTCCACATACCTTCTCTTCCATATAACACAGATAGAGCACAGTTCTGTATGAGGTAAATAGATAACGTTATATAGAGCTACAATAAACTCTTTGTTCTGCCCCTAGTTGAATGGAGGCAGGCTGTTCGTTGTTTATGAATATATGTTAAGCATTGTCTGTAATAGATTATATTGCCTTTACCTTTAATTTAGCTACTGTGCCCTTGAACTACAAATCCTTGTAATCTTGTAGTTCTCTGTAATAGTCTCTTCCAGAGCACATGTCCCAGATCCCTGTGTCTTATGGGACTCTTTCTATGGGCTTGCTTTGATCTCTGTGCATGCTAGGGAAGTCCCCCCCCCCCCCTTTCTCTCTCCATCAGGTCTGAAGAGTTAGTCTGCAGCATTCTCCTCTGAAACTGCTTATGCTGTATTTGGCTGTATGACCCTCTTGAAGCTACTGTGACGCTATCAAGATTTCATCTGTGTAAAAGTATAAACAACATCTCTACTCAGCGTGTTTTGAATCACTCCTAGCATCTCTCTTACATGGAGTGAGAGAGAGAGAGCTGATGGAGAACAGACTCCCAGTTTACAAGGCAAAAACTCTTTTCCAGCACATCTGAACTGTAAGTCATTTTCCCTTGTTTGATTACTGCATTAAAGATTTTGGTTCAAGAGATCCGAGTCTTCTCATAGTGATGATCTATACTGTAGTTTAAGCTACATTCCAAATCACATCCAGTGAGGGCAGAACAGTAAAATCTTGAGTTGCAGTGAAATTTTTGTGGGTCTTGGTGAAAATCTTGGGATTCTTTAACAGATTTCAGTTTAATAAAATCTCAATGCATTTAGTCAGAGCATCAAATATGTGGACACAGAGGAATGCTATCATCAGTTTAAGTTCAGGCAGAATAAAAGCATTTCTATTGCCTCAGGAAAAACTCAGTTGTGAAAGAAATCACAATGAACTACAGGGAATAGTTTTGGAGCAATTGCATTGCCTTAAGACATTGTTGAGTGAGGGCTGAACTGTGTATAATCAGAAGTCTGCAATAGCAAATGTTGTACAGGGCTGTCCACAGCTCCTACAAGGCAGGAAATCTTGAGAGCTGTACCTGGCTATTCCAGGATCAGAAGTTCAGCTCCTGTACAGAGTGTGTAGCTCAAGCTGCATACATAAATGATTAATGGCTCCTTTTACTAGGATGCACTAACAGATTTAGTGGATGCTAACAATTAGCATGCACTAAATAAGACGCCTATAGAAATATAATTAGCATCTTATTAGGCACATGCTAATTATTATCACACCTTAATAAAAGGACCCTTAAGTAAGGACTGTATACTAGCAGAGGAAGGAGCTAATGCACAACCCCCATCTTTGCTCTAGCTATAAAGTGACCATTTGATCACAAACACAAGGCACACTCACTGCCTTTAAAAGATATTCAGAAAAAAAAAAGATTACCATATAAAGGATTCCTGGCTCCCCCCAGTCACAGCTGAGTGCTACCAGGTCAAAGCAACAAAAAAAAAGGAACAATTCTAGCACAGAGTCAAGGTTCACAATCACTACAGAGCGTGTTGTAAGAAAGCAAAGAAAAACAAAAAAGGTTGATTTTTACCCGTACAAGCAATGGCAGATTCTATTGTGTCAGAAAGTGAAGTAATTGAGCAGACAGAACACAATGTTCAAGCTAAGCTAGATGATGCTGGGAGCATAGGTGAGAATAGACAGTCTACTATTAAAAAAAAAAAAAAAAACATACAAGCTTATAGAAAAGGCCAGAAAAAATTATGAAACAGAAGTAGACAAATACCTTTTTCTTTGGACAGGCTGGTTTAAAGTGGAGAAAGATATGTGAGTTTTCAAAAAAAGGCAAAGCTAATTGTAACTGCTCAATATTGAAGCTATCTATAAGTGGAACCAGCACAACTCAGAAGAATATTGCCAGTTTCTGAGCAGGAGAGAATCTTCAGGAGCCCTGAAGATTCTCTGGGCAAGGAGGGAGGGAAACATAAAGCTGCTAAGAGACAGATTAAAGGAGGACCCTAACTCTGAATGACTCCTCTCCCTCCCATCTCCTCTGCTCATTAACTTATCATTGAAACCTGATCCATTACTGACCTCAACAGCTAGAAAGGCAAGCTGAAATAACACACAAGATCAGAACATCAGACTCACTCCAAAGAACAAAAATATTACCACGCATCCAGTCATTAATAGCCACAGTGAATAGAAACCAAAATGAATACCCTCAAACTTCGCCTAATAATCTACTCCTTATCACTGATCCACTTTACACTTACCACCTCTCACAGACAGTAACATTATACTCATACTGCACAATCATCAAACATTGATCAGATACTCCACACCTCATCAAACTGAAAACAACCTAAACAAAGGAAAAACACCAACATGCGGACAACCACTACAGAATGCAAAGAAGGATCCAAACAAACTCACCCCAACAAAGAAACGACGACTAATAAAAGTCCACCCAACACCAAACGCAGAAGACCCATTCCAAACAATCCAAGTGGGCTACATCAATGCCAGATCTGCAGTAAACAAAACAGCAATACTAGCAGACTGGATCATGGCAGAAGACCTTGACCTACTCTTTTATCAATGAAACCTGGATCCACGACCAAAAAGACCCCATAATCCTAAACCTGTGCCCTCCATGATACAAAATCACACACTGGACCAGAAAGGAAAAGAGAGGCGGAGGTATAGCACTAATCTATTGTCCCACTTTACCACAGAAACTACTGCTGAGTCCATGAAACCCCAGCTTGAAATTGCCTCAATCAGAATCCACAACAAAACCCTACGCAATTATGGACTTCATTTCAAACACATGTGTAACCAACTCCAATGCACTAGTACTAGTAGACATCAACCTTCACTTAGAAGACTCAAACTCCATCAATGCACGAGAATGAAAGGAATTCCTCCACCTATGGGATCTCAAATGGCCACGAATGCAAGCAACCCACGTCAAAGGGCACACACTTTATCTCATCTCACACAAACTTTCAACAAACCAGAACTTAATAACAGATATTAAATGGACAGAAACACCCTGGACTGATCACTACAAACAACCTATCCCTACACTGGCGGAAGAAGGGAGTACACCAAATCTAAGAACATACATCATTCAGAACAAGAGGTCATGTAGACACAAAAACATTCTGGCAACTGATATACAACAATGAATGGACAGCACAAACAGACTCCAACTACTACCTTTTAGAATGGGATAAAAGATGTAAATGTATACTAGATGAAATAGCACCCTTACGAACAAGAATCTCACGCAAGCATAGCTCAATACCATGGTTCAATGATGAACTGAAAAAGCTAAAAACACAATCCAGGAAACTCGAATGAGCATGGAAAAAAACAAAAGATGAACACACACTCAACACATGGAAACAATCACAAAGAAAATACATATACACAATAAAACAGACCAAAATATCATACTATAAAACTAAAATAGGGACAGATTACAAAGACACGAAGAAACTATATCAACTCGTGAACAAACTCCTAGATACCAACTTGGTCACTACATCGAATACAGACATCCCATCTGCAGACAAATTTGCTAAGTATTTCAACAAAAAAATTATAAACCTATGCAACACGCTACCCCAGGACAACACTGAGATCAAAAACTTCCTTAACGAGTTGGACCCAACCACTGGAGAATACCCGGCTGACCGCACCTGGTTAAACTTCGCCCTCCTTACCATCGATACAGTTGCACAGGCGATCAGCAGGTTCTCCAACACTCACTGTAAACTAGATACCTGCCCCAATTACCAAATGAAATCCGCCCCTGACCGCTTCATAGCAGACCTCACATCCCACCTAAATTACATGCTTTAGCAAGGTCTCTTCCCTAACGAAAATGGCAATATCCTACTCACCCCGATACCAAAAGACACCATGAAAAAAAGCAAATCAGGGGGGAGGGGCATTTCAAGATGGAGGATGTTGCCTGTTAGCATGCATCGAGGCTCTCTGGATTTTTTTCCTTTTCTATCTTAAACATAATAGTTTTCTCTGAAAGATGCCTCATACAAAAAGGAAAGGGGTGGTAAAAGCTTACCATCCATGGCAGGAACCACCCAGTTAGTCCAGTCGACCCGCGATAGTTTTGCTACAAGCACGCCACAGGAGAAGGAGGCGAGGAGCCCTGCTGTGGGAGCGTCTGGAGGAGCGACGACTCCCCTGGGGCTAGTAACAACTCTTTCCTCGCCAGATCTTAACCCTCCTCTGTGTCCTGCAAGTACAAGAGGTGAGGCAGAGTTTTCAGAAGCCTCCGAAGGGAGGGCTGAGGAATCCTGGACTGATGACGGAGCCTCGCCCCGAGAAGCCTGCAGATGATTTACAGCAGGAGCTATTAGCTCCCACAGAGGTAACCCTAGGAAGCATTTGGATAATGTTACAGCATTTGAATAAGACAATTACAAAAGCTGCTTCGGACACTGCTTCTTTGGTGATTAAAGTTGATCTTTTGTCTGACTCTGTAGAAAAAATCAAGCAAGATACTGATAGCCAGAAAATACTTTTCCAACAAGAACTAAGTTCATTAAAAACTACAACTGAGTGTCTGATTAAGGATAAAGTTATTATTTATAACAAAATCGATCAGCTTGAAAACTTTAACAGGCGGCTCAATTAGCGAATATTGAATTTTCCTAAAATGGTAGAACTGAGTGCTCTTGAATTGTTTAAAAAATATTTGTCTGATATTCTCAATTACTCCTCTGACCATATTCCCCCAATAAACAAAATCTATTACCTTCCAATACCGCAAAAAAGGAGAGAGGAGGAAAAGAGAAAACCAGAGAATCAAATGCAACAAGCTTCCGGATTACAACATTTGACTGCATTCCTAGAGCAATCCTTAACCGAAATCCACACTCGCTCTACGTTGTTGGTTTCTTTAGTCTTCGAGCAAGACTTGAACTCAATAATGAAGTTCTATTTTAAAAATGCTTTAAAAGAATTCTTGGGTGCACGAATCTAGATTTACCCGGATGTCACAAGAACAACTCAGGAAAAACGGAGAAAGTTTCTTGCATTAAGAGAAGATTAGACTAAAGCACTGGGGGCCAGTTTTTTACTGGCATACCCGTGCAAATGTATGATAAGATATGTGGGTAACAAATATGTTTTCTATGAACCGGATCAGCTGAAAAGCTTTATTGCTTTAAAGAAAATTACCAAATGACTTTCGGGACTAGTGTTGAGTAAAGTAAAGTAGCCCGTGGTTTGGGTCCAGGCCTTATTGCCTATTATGAGCTAATATGATATATGTTCTCCTCAACTTTACTGACCTCCCCCTCTAAATTAGTGGTCTAAGAAAAGAGGAATATTTACTTTAGAATATTTTTTGTTATTTCAGATATCATCTCTGTGTTTCTTGTACAAGATATATCTTGTGAATAAGGTTTGAAATATTATAAATATATAAATAAATAAAAAGAAAAAAAGCAAATGAAATCACTAACTACCATCCAGTAGCATCCATCCCATTGTCAGTCAAACTGATGGAAAGCGTGGTAGCCAAACAACTTAGATTATATAAACAAATTCTCAATACTACACGAATCACAGTCAGGTTTTTGCCTCCTACACAGCACAGAAACAGTACTACTCACTCTCCTAGCTAAATTCAAGCAGGAAACAGCAATAGGTAAAAACATCCTCCTCCTCCAATTCGACATGTCTAGTGCATTCAACATGGTAAACCATAATATATTAATAAGATTACCAGATAAGTTCGGGATTGGGGGAAACATACTTAGCTGGATCAAGGGTTTCCTAACCACAAGAACATATGAAGTAAAATCAAACTCAAACATATCATCACCGTGGGAAGCAGACTGCGGAGTACCACAAGGATCACCACTATCACCGATCCTCTTCAACCTAATGATGATCCCACTAGCAAAGACATAATCAAACCAAGGCCTTAACCCTTTCGTCTATGCAGACGATGTCACTATTTACATTCCTTACAAATCTACACTGACAGAAATCACTAACGAAATCAAGATCAGCTTGAGCATCATGGACTCTTGGGCAAATGCATTTCAACTAAAACACTGTCTCATCCTCTCATCCCAGCACAGCACGGACAACTCCACAATTATTAACACCCCAGATTACACCCTCCCTATCTCAGACAGCCTGAAAATCCTCAGCGTTACAATGGATCACAACTTAACACTAGAGAGCCAAGTGACATCTACAACAAAGAAAATGTTCCTCTCAATGTGGAAACTCAAAACGCGTGAAACAATTCTTCCCGAGAGAAACATTTTGCAACCTGATACAATCAATGGTACTAAGCCATGTAGACTACTGCAATGGAATTTATGCGGGATGCAAAGAACAAACCTTAAAGTAACTTCAAACCGCTCAAAACATGGCAGCAAGGCTCATCTTCGGAAAAACGCGATTTGAAAGCACAAAACCCCTCCGTGAAAAACTATACTGGCTCACAATCAAAGAACGCATCACTTTCAAAATCTGCACTGTGGTTCACAAAATTAACTATGGTGAAGCACCAGGATACATGACAGACTTGATCGACCTACCAACCAGAAACACATTCGAATCAACATGAACGTACCTAAATCTGCACTACCCAAGCTGCAAAGGACTCAAATACAAATCAACTTACACATTCAATTTTTCCTACATCTGCACACAACTGTGGAACGCACTACCAAAAGCCTTGAAAACTACGTACGACCACCTACACTTCAGGAAAACTCTAAAAACGCACCTGTTTAAAAAGGCATACCCTACCGATCCAACATAAATGCCTGATCCCTGCAACACAACAACACTAAAGTACGTAATGGACATTACACAATCTTTTTTTCGAAGTCCCTCTTAGCCTTCCTTATCAGAAGAAGAAACCGACTGAAAATAATAAGAACCAGCATAATGAATGGCAAGTCAAATGCAAAGCGCTGATAAGGAAGGCAAAGAGGGACTTCGAAAAAAAGTTTGCGTTGGAGGCAAAAACACATAGTAAAAATTTATTTAGGTATATTAAAAGCATGAAGCCAGCAAAAGAATCGGTTAGACCGCTAGATGACCGAGGGGTAAAAGGGGCGATCAGGGAAGACAATGCTGTAGGGAGAGATTAAATTAATTCTTTGCTTCAGTCTTTACCGAGGAAGATTTCGGAGAGATACCGGTGCCAGAAATGGTATTCAAAGCTGACAAGTGGGAGAAACTGAATGAAATCTCTATAAACCTAGAGGATGTAATAGGGCAATTTGACAAACTGAAGAGTAGCAATCTCCTGGACCGGATGGTATTAATCCCAGAGTACTAATAGAATTGAAAAATTAACTTGCGGAACTATTGTTAGTAATATGCAATTTATCTTTAAAATCGGGCATGGTACCAGAAGATTGGATGGTGGCCACTGTAACGCCGCTATTTTTAAAACGTTCCAGAAGTGATCCGGGAAATTATAGACCGGTGAGCCAGGCAAAATGGTAGAGACTATTATAAAGAACAAAATTACAAAGCATATTCAAAAGCATGGATTAATGAGACAAAGCCAACATGAATTTAGTGAAGGGAAATCTTACATCACCAATCTATTACATTTCTTTGAAGGGATGAACAAACATGTGGATAAAGGTGAGCCAGTTAATATTGTGTATCTGGATTTTCAAAAGGCGTTTGACAAAGTACCTCATGAAAGACTCCAGAGGAATTTTGGATAGTCATGGGAAAGTATCCTATTGTGGATTAAAAACTGGTTAAAGGATAGAAAACAGAGAGAAGGGTTAAATGGTCAGTATTCTTAATGGAAAAGGGTAGATAGTGGAGTTTCCCAGGGGTCTGTGCTGGGACTGCTGCTTTTTAACATATTTATAAATGATCAGGAGATGGGAGTAACTAGTGAGCTAATTAAATTTGCTGACAACGCAAAGTTATTCAAAGTTGTTAAATTGCGGGAGGATTGTGAAAAACTACAAGAGGACCTTACAAGACTGGGAGATTGGGCGTCTAAATTGCAGATGACGTTTAATGTGAGCAAGTGCAAAGTGATGCATGTGGGGAAAGAGGAACCCAAACTACAGCTATGTAATGCAAGGTTCAACATTAGGAGTCACCAACCAAGAAAGGGATCTCGGCATCGTCGTTGATGATAAGTTGAAACCCTCTGCTCAGTGTGCTGCAGCGGCTATGAAAGCAAATAGAATGATAGGTATTGTTAGGAAAAGAATGTAAAACAAAAGTGATGACATTATAATGCTTTTGTATCGGTCCATGGTACGACTGCACCTCGAATATTGTGTTCAGTTCTGGTCACCGCATCTAAAAAAAGATATAGTGGAATTAGAAAGGTGCCGAGAAGGGCGACGAAAATGATAAAGGGGATGAGACGACTTCCCTATGAGGAAAGGCTGAAGCGGCTATGGCTCTTCAGCTTGGAGAAAAGAAGGCTGAGGGGAGATATGATAGAGGTCTATAAAATCATGAGTGGAGTGGAATGGGTAGACATGAATTGTTTGCTTATTCTTTCCAAAAATACTAGGACTAGGGGTCATGCGATTAAGCTACAAAGTAGTAAATTTAATATGAATTGAAGAATATTTTTGTTCACTCAATGTGTAATTAAACTCTGGAATTCATTGCCAGAGAATGTGGTAAAGGCGGTTAGCTTAGCGGGGTTTAAATAAGGTTTGGATGGCTTCCTAAAAGAAAAACCATAAGCCATTATTAAAATGGACTTGGGGAAAATCCACTGTTTATTCTAGAATAAGCAGCATAAAATGTTTTGTACTTTTTGGGGATCTTGCCAGGTATTTGTGACCTGGATTGGCCACTGTTAGAAACAGGATGCTGGGCTTGGTGGACCTTTGGTCTGTCCCAGTATGGCAAGTACTCTGTCTAGCCCATTCTGGGTTTATGACCACATTAAAATCTCTTCCCACTATATCAGTACCCTGTGTTAATCCCCAGCAGAGTGTTAAGTAATGTAGGAAAGAATGTTTGATCATAAATATTGGGGGTATAGATCAAGACAAGGACATAGGGAATCCCATAAAGAAGGCAAGTGCAATACAACCCATCACATTTGAGAATCTTTAATATACTTGTTCTTCAAATGGTAAAGCTTTATTAATTAAAAAAGCGCAGTGCCTGCTTGCCTAGAAATAGAAGACAGTAGAATAACAATGGCCCACCCAATCCCTTGCCAATTTTTGATATTCAACTTCATTTAAATGGGTTTCCTGCCCAAAAATACAATCCCCGCACTCTGATGCCGTAAAGCCGTAAGGACCTTTTTCCGTTTTTCCTCACACAAGTTGTTTCATCCTTTTGATCATGTTGGTCACCTTTCTCTACCTTTTCTGATTCTGCCATTTTTCTTTTTTTGAGATGTAGCAACCAGAATTGCACACAATACTCAAGGTGTGGTTGACCACTGAATGATGCAGAGGCAAAGTGAATAAAGCAGGCTTATCCAACCTATGGCCCATGGGCCAGAACTCAGCCCGTCAAGTGCCTTCTCTTGGCCAGCAGAAGCTCAGCAATTTTTTTTTGTGTGTGTGTGTGGGGGGGGGGGGGGGCACAGATTCTTGCCACAGGATTCCTGCTTCCCCACTACGACTCATCAATCTGCGAGCTTGAGCCGCGAAGTAGCGAAATTTCAGATTGGTCTTGGGATTTCAAGCCTCATCATTCCAACCCCAACTTCCAGCACAACTCAGCTCAAACTCATGGATGGAGGAGTCACAGTGAGGAAGCAGGGGTCCAGTGGCAAAAATCTGCTGCTGAAGACAGGTAAGGGGAAAGAGTCTGGGTGAAGGCAGGGGAGGGGTCCATACGAGAGAAAGAAAAAGAGACTGGGTGAAGGCAGCGGACATGGGTACATGAGAGAGATTGGGTGAATGCAGGGAAGGAGGGTACAGGAGAGAGATGAGACTGGCTGAAGGCAGGGAAGGGGGTACATGAGAAAGAGAAAGGCTGGGAGAATGGGAGAGAGAGAGCACACAGAAGACAGAGAAGAGAAATATGGACACTCTGAACTCCTGCTGCTAAGTCTAGGAAGCTAGACTCCTGGAATATGTACGTCTTATTAGCTTAAGTCTACATTTTATAGAAATATTCCCTGATGAATATATTTCCCTAAAGAACCTAGGAAATATTGCAGGTGTATATAGAGCAGAAACTGATAAGTGATGCAGTTGTGATTATGACAGTAAATTACTACTGAAATAGCTAGCGTATCATCTTCTGTCAATAAATCTTCCATTTATGTTTTAGAAATAAAAGTTGTTCCTGCTCCATACCAAGAAGTGAATTCATAACACTCTGCTGCTATCTAGTGGTTGTTTAGAGGTAATGCATTTGGTTTGATTCTGTTACAATGCGATCCTTTGGAGTAGATTCTATGGTGGTCTTTTACTAAAGATTAGCTCGAGTTATCTGCAGCAGGGCCCATAGGAATAAAATGGGACCAACTGCAGATAACTCAAGCTAACCTTTAGTAAAAGACCCCCTATATATTACACCTCTAAAGAATGATGCCCCCAAAATACGCTTAGGCATATTCTATAAAGTATGCCTAAATTTAGATGAACTTTATAGAATATGTAAAACTTGGTGTAAATGCTGATGCCTACATTAGGCACAGACTAGCCAATCGGAAGATGGCCGGCCATCTCCTGAAGCCGGCGAAATCGGTATAATGGAAAGCCGATTTTGGCTGGTTCCAACTGCTTTCTGTTGCAGAGCTGGCCAAAGTTTCTGGGGCAGTGTCGGAAGGGTAGCGAAGGCGGGACAGGGGCGTGCCGGGGAGTGATTAAGAGATGGGCACCCTCGGCTGATAATGGAAAAAAGAAGGGCGTCCCTGGCGAGAATTTGGTCCACTTTATTTGGTCCTTTTTTTTTTTTCAGGTCCAAGTCCCAAAAAAGTGCCCAAAATGACCAGATGACCACCAGAGGGAATCGGGGATCACCTCCCCTGACTCCCCCAGTGGTCACTAACCCCCTCCCACCCTCAAAAAAAATTTAAAAACTTTTTATGCCAGCCTCAAATGTCATACTCAGGTCCATGACAGCAGTATGCAGGTCCCTGGAGCAGTTTTAGTGGGTGCAGTGCACTTCAGGCAGGCAGACCCCAGGCCCATCCCCCCCACCTGTTACACTTGTGGTGGTAAATGTGAGCCCTTCAAAACTTACCCGAAACCCACTGTACCTACATGTAGGTGCCCCCCTTCACCCCTTAGGGCTATGGTAGTGGTGTATAGTTGTGGGGAGTGGGTTTTGGGGGGGGGGCTCAGCACCCAAGGTAAGGGAGCTATGCACCTGGGACCAATTTGCGAAGTCCACTGTAGTACCCCCTAGGGTGCCCGGTTGTTGCCCTGGAATGTGAGGGGGACCAGTGCACTACGAATCCTGGCACCTCCCATAACCAAATGCCTTGGATTTGTTCGTTTTTGAGCTGGGCATCAGCGGTTTCCATTATCAGCGAAAACCGAGGGCGCCCATCTCTGAATCAGCATTTAGGTCGACCATCTTTAATGTTGACCTAAATGTTGAGATTTGGGCGCCCCCAACCGTATTATCGAAATGAAAGATGGACGCCCATCTCGTTCGATAATACAGTCGACCCCGCCCCTTCATGGCGCCGTCCTCGGAGATGGGCATCCCCAGTTGAAAATGCCCCTCTAGGTGTATTCTATAACAATGCATGTAGATTTTAGAAATGGCCACAACCCACCCATTCCACACCCGTTTTTCAATTATGCGACTTAGAATTTATGTGCATCATGCTACCAAATAAGAATAAGCTTAGGTTTTTTTTTGTTACATTTGTACCCCACGCTTTCCCACTCATGGCAGGCTCAATGCGGCTTACATATTGTATACAGGTACTTATTTGTACCTGGGGCAATGGAGGGTTAAGTGACTTGCCCAGAGTCACAAGGAGCTGCCTGTGCCTGAAGTGGGAATCCAACTCAGTTCCTCAGGACCAAAGTCCACCACCCTAACCACTAGGCCACTCCTCCACTGTTGCTACTATTTGAGATTCTACATGGAATGTTGCTATTCCACTAGCAACATTCCATGTAGAAGTCGGCCCTTGCAGATCACCAATGTGGCCGCGCAAGCTTCTGCTTCTGTGAGTCTGACGTCCTGTCAGACTCACAGAAACAGAAGCCTGCGCAGCCTTCTACATGGAATGTTGCTAGTGGAATAGCAACATTCCATGTAGAATCTCCAATAGTATCTATTTTATTTTTGTTACATTTGTACTCTGCGCTTTCCCACTCATGGCAGGCTCAATGCGGCTTACATGGGGCAATGGAGGGTTAAGTGACTTGCCCAGAGTCACAAGGAGCTGCCTGTGCCTGAAGTGGGAATCAAACTCAGTTCCTCAGGACCAAAGTCCACCACCCTAACCACTAGGCCACTCCTCCACTGTTGCTACTATTTGAGATTCTACATGGAATGTTGCTATTCCACTAGCAACATTTCATGTAGAAGTCGGCCCTTGCAGATCACCAATGTGGCCGCGCAGGCTTCTGCTTCTGTGAGTCTGACGTCCTGTCAGACTCACAGAAACAGAAGCCTGCGCAGCCTTCTACATGGAATGTTGCTAGTGGAATAGCAACATTCCATGTAGAATCTCCAATAGTATCTATTTTATTTTTGTTACATTTGTACTCTGCGCTTTCCCACTCATGGCAGGCTCAATGCGGCTTACATGGGGCAATGGAGGGTTAAGTGACTTGCCCAGAGTCACAAGGAGCTGCCTGTGCCTGAAGTGGGAATCCAACTCAGTTCCTCAGGACCAAAGTCCACCACCCTAACCACTAGGCCACTCCTCCACACTGTGTGTGTAAATTACAATTAATGCCAATTAGTATCAATAATTGCTTGTTAATTGGTAATTATCAGCACTGATTGGCTTAACTAATTAAATTGCGCTTGCAAATCCAGAATATGACCAGATTTGCATTTGCATCTTAAGTGACGCTATATAGAATCTGGGGGTTTGTCATCAGTTAAATAACCCTTTCCACATTTTATAATATCACACCCTATTATACAACGTTAACCACTGTCCTCATTACAAATTAGCCACATACATATCATTGTGATATAAAGGAAAGCAAACATAATTATTTAGATTTGAGGCTGCCTAGAGAAACATCTTGATGTTATCTCGGATTGTAAATCCAGAAAATTTAAGGAAGATGCTCATGTATTTACTTGTTCCTAAATGATCAAGTGAATTATAGAATAAGTTAGACAATCAACTATAGAAAGTTCATTTCCAGCATGAGAAATAAAGTGGTAGTGCGTATTGCGTAACTTTCATTAGTAACAATGTAGGTTATCAGTCTAGTGTAGAGAGTTCGGTTTTGTCTAGTTCATGTAGAGTCTAGTTGTCTAGTATTTAGGATGGATCATTATGGTATGCCTTTTTGAACAGGTTGGTTTTCAGTAGTTTTCGGAAGATTGTTAGGTCGTGCATTGTTTTTATGGCCTTTGGTAGTGCGTTTCACAGTTGCGCGCTTATGTAGGAGAAGCTGGATGCATATGTGGATTTATATAGTAACATAGTAACTGAATTTATTAGAGGTTATATGTCCCCTAAATCTACAGTTCTGCTTGGTATTGCAGAGAGAACTCAGAGAAGGCTATTACCAATTTCATCTGACTCCTCTTATGTTGTCCCTTCTGAGTTCTGTCCAATACTCAGCAGCTATGGACCAGCCACGTCACTGAGTAGTGGAGGAAATCTGGGGCTGTCTACTAAGACCTCCTGACTCCATTTGAATCCAGCAAAGATGTGCATTTCTTTTGCCAGACTAAAAGATAGTCAGGAGATACTAAGATTCAGTTACTCTTTTGTTTTGCCAAATCCAGATCCCATTTATTAAGGGAGAATCCCTATGAGAAGAAATAAAGAGAGTGAGAGAGAGGTTCTTTCAATAGATTTATTACTCACCAAAGCAAGGTTACAGATGAAGCGTGGATTATAAGAAAATGGACATATTCTTAGGGAGATCCGTCGGACAGAGTGACCAGCAGCCTTTCATGTCCTGGATTCTCCATGCATATCAGCTGTCAGCCTCTTATATATTCTTTTGATATCATTACTTTCAATTACCCCCCCCAAAAAAAAAAAAAAAAAACTGATGAACACCAGATGTGTTATTACATTTCCAACCGCAAACTTTTCTAACTGTCCTAGGAAAAGTCCCTCCCACCTTTCCAAATCTGTTACTGACCGCAAATTTCACATTTTGGGTGACTGGCACCTGTGGTCTATTTCAGCTACTCTGGTCAGGACTAGTTTCACAACTGCTATTTCCAACTGTCATTTCTCTGCACAGCTAGAAATCTCTTGCAATTATTTGATACAGAGATGAGAGATGCCATCTTAGAGATGAGATGCCATTTTAACTTGACCTAACTTTTTCTAAGTAGGCTTCAGATTGGGCAGTAGGCCATAGGCCTGTATCATATTTCTACATTCCCCTCTTGCTGGCCCCATAGCGGGCAGCACCAGAAGAACATTTAAGTTATTACCATCCATTCCAGAAGGTGCTTACACTATTCTATGAGATGTATATTAGGCCTCTGACATCTTCATGGTACAGGTACAGTCCCAAAATGTGAAACATCATGCATAGGTCTTAGTAGATGACGGCAGAAAAATACCTGCATGGTCCATCCAGTCTGCCACCAAGATAAACTCATATGTGCTACTTTTTGTGTATACCTTACCTTGATTTGTATCTGTCATTTTCAGGGCACAGACCGTAAATTTCTGCCCAGCACTAACCCCGCCTTCCACCACCGGCTCTGCCACCCAATCTTGGCTAAGCTTCTGAGGATCCCTTCCTTCCGAACAGGATTCCTTTATGTTTATCCCACGCATGTTTGAATTCCGTTACCGTTTTCATCTCCACCACCTCCCGCGGGAGGGCATTCCAAGCATCCACCACTCTCTCCGTGAAAAAATACTTCCTGACATTTTTCTTGAGTCTGCCCCCCTTCAATCTCATTTCATGTCCTCTAGTTCTACCACCTTCCCATCTACGGAAAAGGTTCGTTTGCGGATTAATACCTTTCAAATATTTGAACGTCTGTATCATATCACCCCTGTTTCTCCTTTCCTCCAGGGTATACATGTTCAGGTCAGCAAGTCTCTCCTCATATGTCTTGTAACGCAAATCCCATACCATTCTTGTAGCTTTTCTTTGCACCGCTTCAATTCTTTTTACATCCTTAGCAAGATACGGCCTCCAAAACTGAACACAATACTCCAGGTGGGGCCTCACCAACGACTTATACAGGGGCATCAACACCTCCTTTCTTCTGCTGGTCACACCTCTCTCTATACAACCTAGCAACCTTCTCGCTACAGCCACCGCCTTGTCACACTGTTTCATCCCCTTCAGATCCTCAGATACTATCACCCCAAGATCCCTCTCCCCAGCTGTACATATCAGACTCTCACTGCCTAACACATACATCTCTCGTGACTTTCTACTCCCTAAGTGCATCACTTTGCATTTCTTCGCATTGAATTTTAATTGCCAAACCTTAGACCATTCTTCTAACTTCCGCAGATCCTTTTTCATGTTTTCCATTCCCTCCCGGGTGTCCACTCTGTTACAAATCTTAGTATCATCCACAAATAGGCAAAACTTTACCTTCTAACCCTTCGGCAATGTCACTCACAAATATATTGAACAGAATCGGCCCCAGCACCGATCCCTGAGGCACTCCACTACTTACCTTTCCCTCATCCGAGCAAATTCCATTAACCACCACCCTCTGGCGTCTGTCCGTCAACCAGTTCCTAATCCAGTTCACCACTTTGTGTCCTATCTTCAGCCCATCCAGTTTATTTAAGAGCCTCCTGTGGGGGACCGTGTCAAAAGCTTTGCTGAAATCTAAGTAGATTACGTCTATAGCACGTCCATGATTCAGTTCTTCGGTCACCCAGTCAAATAATTCAATGAGATTTGTTTGGCACAATTTCCCTTTGGTAAAACCATGTTGTCTTGGATCTTGCAACTTATTGGCTTCCAGGAAATTCACTATCCTTTCCTTCAACATTGCTTCCATTACTTTTCCAATAACTGAAGTGAGGCTTACCGGCCTGTAGTTTCCAGCTTCTTCCTATCACCACTTTTGTGAAGAGGGACCACATCCGCCGTTCTCCAATCCCTTGGAACCTCTCCCGTCTCCAAGGATTTATTAAACAAATCTTTAAGACAGGGGCGTAGCCAGACACCCAAATTTGGGTGGGCCTCGGTCCCAGATGGGTGGGCAGAAGAACTCCGCTTTGTCCCACAAGTGATTTGGTCTCTCCCTCTCTTGCCTGCATCCATATGGTCTCTCAAACATCCGCCCTTCCCTGAATACCTTTTAAATAGCAGATTTTCACCAACAGTGAGCAGCAACTAATACACACTGCTCATGCTGGCCCCACAGCCTTTCCTCTGATGCAACTTCCTGTTTCCGCATAGGCGGGAATACATCAGAGGGAAGGCCTCGTGGCCGGTGCGAACAGTATGTATCAGTCACTGCTTGCTGCAGGCAAAGATCTGCTGTTTAAAAGGTATGCAGGAGGGACAGTTGGGAGTTTTCGGCTGGTGGGGCTTGAGAATCCCTGCCAGCCACATTATAGATGTGCTGCTACTGGGTGGGCCTGAAACCAAAGTGGATGGGCCTGGGCCCACCCGAGCCCACCCTTGGCTACGCCACTGCTTTAAGAGAACCCACCAGAACCTCTCTGAGCTCCCTCAATATCCTGGGGTAAATCCTGTCCGGTCCCATGGCTTTGTCCACCTTTAGATTTTCAAGTTGTTCATATACACACTCTTCCGTGAACCGCTCTATATCCAATCCATTCTCAAATGTACTTTTGCCAGTCCATCGTGGTCCTTCTCCAGGATTTTCTTCTGTGAAAACAGAACAAAAGTATCTATTTAGCAAATTTGCTTTTTCTTCATCTTTATCTACATAGCGGTTCACAGTATCTTTTAGTCTCACAATTCCCTTTTTAGTGATTCTCCTTTCACTAATATACCTGAAGACATTTTTGTCACCCCTCCGTCCATTTCTAGCCATTTGTTCTTCCGCTTTCGCCAGACGTATGTCTCTCTTGGCTTCTTTCTGTTTCATCCGGTATTCCTCCCCGTGTTCCTCTTCTTGAGTTTTTCTGTATTTCAGAAATGCTAACTCTTTAGCCTTTATTTTCTCAGCCACTTGCTTGGAGAACCATATCGGTTTCCTTTTTCTCTTGCTTTTATGTACTCTCCTTGCATAAAGGTTTGTGGCCCTATTTATAGCTTCTTTCAGCTTGGTCCACTGTCCTTCGCAGCTGGGGTAGTGGAGATTAAAGAATGTGCGTGCTGATCTTTTTGTGTTCCTAGTTGGCAAGTCTATGAGGTCTGACATATAGACCGGGGCTTCACTGTGAACGATTTTGTGGACCAGGGTGCAAACTTTGAACGCAATTCGTTCCTTTAGTGGGAGCCAGTGTAGTTTTTCTCTTAGGGGTTTGGTGCTTTCGTGTTTCGTTTTTCCAAATATGAGTCTGGCTGCTGTGTTTTGGGCAGTTTGGAGTTTCTTAATGATTTGTTCTTTGCATCCGGTATAGATGGCATTGCAGTAATCTAGGTGGCTTAGCACCAATGATTGTACCAGGCTGCGGAATATTTCCCTTGGGAATAAAGATTTTATTCTTTTGAGTTTCCACATTGAGTGTAACATTTTCTTTGCTGTATTTTTCGCATGGCTTTCAAGTGTGAGATTTCGGTCAATTGTAACTCCGAGAATTTTCAGACTGAAACAGGAAAGGTGTCATCTGGGGTGTTTATGGTGGTGGGTTTGTTCGTGTTATATTGTGAGGAGAGAATAAGACATTGTGTTTTTTCTGCGTTGAGCTTTAGTTGGAATGCATCCGCCCAAGGTCCTCAGACAAAATGGGCCAGAGTACTTAAAGAATAATCACTATCTCTACCCTCATCAAAAGAAATAGTACGATGTGATACCCACCAGTGAGCCTTCTCAGAAGTAGCCCCTACAGCGGGGCTACGTATAATTTGAGACTACATCTACTTCAGGAAGCTGGTGAAAGCCTGGCTCTTCTCCCACTGACTATACACTCACTCCACAGCTGAACTAGCTTACTACACATACTGTAACTTAGATCAGTTCCTTATCTCTTGCTTAACTATACAATGAGCTTGCCTTGAGTTTAGCTAACCATCATTGTAAGTAGTATGCCATACTTTGTATTATTTGAATATTTTTTTACTGCTGTGATTGCCTAGTGCTCATGTTTGATCTATTCTTACTGTACACCACTTTGAGTGAACTCCTTCAAAAAGGCCGTAAATAAATCCTAAAAAATAAACATCCAGTCGACCCGAAAGTGAATGTTCCAGTTGGATAAGCAGTGCCTTAAAAGGTGGAGGACAAACGAGTTTTTTCTTATTTGACAACCTTTTATTTGAAAGTTTCACATATGTAGATATAAATATCATGAAACCAAAACTGAATATCACTAAAACAGCTTTAAAAATTATTGTAGTTGGAAACAGCACTAATAAAGGCTGTATTTTGTGCTCATTTTTCTACACTGTTCTATACAATACAGTAATGCATGGCCAAATTTCAGTGAGGATATCCTCTTTACGATGGGTTCATCTTAACTGTTGTTGTATTCTGAATTGGGAAGCCTGGTGTTATAAAGACTGGAAGTAAAATTAAACTCTCCTTTCATTGGGGCACAGAGTCGCATCTTCACCTCATCTCTTTTGTACAAATGGATTATTCTGTTTTGAGCATGTTTCAGGGACAAGTGGTTCTCATAAATCAAAATAATAAAAATAAATATTTTTTTCATCCAGATCTCTCATATGTTTAAACATAACTAAATGGGATATAAGCTCCTAATGCAGTCCATTTATTTTCTCATATTTTGTCATTGTGATGACTTATACTGTGCTAAAACTGGAAATACAGTGAGACAGAATAATAGAATTCAGTAACATCCAAAACTCATTAACATTATAATTGTGTTCACATTTGAGTAATAACTGAGAAAATGCTGTTATCAAATTGTGTTAGGAAGTGACATCAACTTTGTTAACATCTGCTGAATATCACCCAGCTAATAGTTTTAAGGCTAGATTTTGTTTGCTGAACTCACGCTGACTCATTTCCCCTCCACCAGATTTGTTCCTCCTTGGTTAATTTTAAAGAAGAAGCTAAGAAATGATTTATTCTGGTCTAACAACAAAGATGTCCCATCAAGCTACGCATCACCATTTGGAAAACATAAATGTAATTCAGCTCCATCTGTTCTACTGCTGCTTTCCCTTAGCCATCATTATTCCCGGGACTCATCTACAGTGGGGGAAATAAGTATTTGATCCCTTGCTGATTTTGTAAGTTTGCCCACTGACAAAGACATGAGCAGCCCATAATTGAAGGGTAGGTTATTGGTAATAGTGAGAGATAGCACATCACAAATTAAATCCGGAAAATCACATTGTGGAAAGTATATGAATTTATTTGCATTCTGCAGAGGGAAATAAGTATTTGATCCCCCACCAACCAGTAAGAGATCTGGCCCCTACAGACCAGGTAGATGCTCCAAATCAACTCGTTACCTGCATGACAGACAGCTGTCGGCAATGGTCACCTGTATGAAAGACACCTGTCCACAGACTCAGTGAATCAGGCAGACTCTAACCTCTACAAAATGGCCAAGAGCAAGGAGCTGTCTAAGGATGTCAGGGACAAGATCATACACCTGCACAAGGCTGGAATGGGCTACAAAACCATCAGTAAGACGCTGGGCGAGAAGGAGACAACTGTTGGTGCCATAGTAAGAAAATGGAAGAAGTACAAAATGACTGTCAATCGACAAAGATCTGGGGCTCCACGCAAAATCTCACCTCGTGGGGTATCCTTGATCATGAGGAAGGTTAGAAATCAGCCTACAACTACAAGGGGGGAACTTGTCAATGATCTCAAGGCAGCTGGGACCACTGTCACCACGAAAACCATTGGTAACACATTACGACATAACGGATTGCAATCCTGCAGTGCCCGCAAGGTCCCCCTGCTCCGGAAGGCACATGTGACGGCCCGTCTGAAGTTTGCCAGTGAACACCTGGATGATGCCGAGAGTGATTGGGAGAAGGTGCTGTGGTCAGATGAGACAAAAATTGAGCTCTTTGGCATGAACTCAACTCGCCGTGTTTGGAGGAAGAGAAATGCTGCCTATGACCCAAAGAACACCGTCCCCACTGTCAAGCATGGAGGTGGAAATGTTATGTTTTGGGGGTGTTTCTCTGCTAAGGGCACAGGACTACTTCACCGCATCAATGGGAGAATGGATGGGGCCATGTACCGTACAATTCTGAGTGACAACCTCCTTCCCTCCGCCAGGGCCTTAAAAATGGGTCGTGGCTGGGTCTTCCAGCACGACAATGACCCAAAACATACAGCCAAGGCAACAAAGGAGTGGCTCAGGAAGAAGCACATTAGGGTCATGGAGTGGCCTAGCCAGTCACCAGACCTTAATCCCATTGAAAACTTATGGAGGGAGCTGAAGATGCGAGTTGCCAAGCGACAGCCCAGAACTCTTAATGATTTAGAGATGATCTGCAAAGAGGAGTGGACCAAAATTCCTCCTGACATGTGTGCAAACCTCATCATCAACTACAGAAGACGTCTGACCGCTGTGCTTGCCAACAAGGGTTTTGCCACCAAGTATTAGGTCTTGTTTGCCAGAGGGATTAAATACTTATTTCCCTCTGCAGAATGCAAATAAATTCATATACTTTCCACAATGTGATTTTCCGGATTTAATTTGTGATGTGCTATCTCTCACTGTTACCAATAACCTACCCTTCAATTTTGGGCTGCTCATGTCTTTGTCAGTGGGCAAACTTACAAAATCAGCAAGGGATCAAATACTTATTTCCCCCACTGTATATACAAACACACAGCTGGGAGACAAAGATTAACTTCCCCACCCCTCAAAAAAAAAAAAAAAAAAGAAACCATGCCTTTTACAACCAAATAGACTTGAAGAAGAAGGAAATATATATCACAGAACTGGAAAATGTTGGCACATTTAGACTGAGTCTGGTCTTCTGCATGAAAGTAGCTCTGCTCGCATTATTGAATATCTCTCTTTCAAATAGTAGTAATAAACAATATTAAGTGCATTCTTACATATACCACTGATTTCCACAAAACAAAAGGAGCAAGTTCCCACAAACCATCTTTCTCTTTTGATCTAGGCATAGTAAAAAAAAAGATTTTAAATGCTCCCAGGTTTCAACCTAATTCATGTTTAATGTGGGATACCTAAATTACATGCTTCAACAAGGTCTTTTCCCCGAAGAACACGGCAATATCTTACTCACCCCTTTACCAAAGGATACAAAGAAAAAACCAAACGATCTCACCAACTATCGCCCAGTCGCATCTATCCCACTAGTAGTCAAACTAATGGAGAGCTTGGTGACCAAACAGCTCTTTGACTACATGGACAAGTTCTCACTATTACATGAATCTCAATCAGGATTCCACCCATCCCATAGTACTGAAACTGTATTGGTCACTCTCCTGGTCAAATTCAAGAATGAAATAGCCATAGGTAAAAGCATACTTCTCCTCCAATTCGGCATGTCGAGTGCGTTCGATATGGTAAACCACAATATACTTCTTCAACTTCTAAATCACTTCGGGACTGGTGGAAAGATACTTAGTTGGATCAAGAGTTTTCTAACTACCAGAACATACCAAGTAAAATCTAATACAAACTTATCTCCAATGTGGAAATCAGACTACGGAGTACCGCAAGGTTCACCATTGTCACCAATACTTTTCAATATATTGATGATTCCTCTGGCCAAGTCCTCATCCAACCAAGGTCTTCACCCATTCATCTATGACAACGATGTCACTATCTACATCCCTTTCAAACATGATCTGCTAGAAATCTCCAATGAAATCAAGCGTAGTTTGAACACCTTGGACTCATGGGCAAACTCATTTCAACTGAAATTGAACACTGATAAAACACACTGCCTCATCCTCTCATCCCAACATAATAATTACAAACCCACAACCTTAACCACCCCAGATCACACCCTCTCCATTTTAGGCAGTCTCAAAATACTAGGCATTAGAATTGACCGTAATCTTACACTTGAGACCCAAGTAAACTCAACTGTAAAGAAAATGTTTTATTCAATGTGGAAACTTAAACGTATAAAACCTTTCTTCCCGAGGGAAATCTTCTGCAACCTAATACAATCAATGGTACTAAGCCACGCTGACTATTGCAAAGGAATCTACACGGGATGTAAAGAACAAGTCATAAAGAAACTCCAGACAGGTTGATATTTGGTAAAACACGGTTCCAAAGTGCCATGCCCCTCCGTGAAAAATTACACTGGTTTCCGATCAGAGCGTATCACCTTCAAAATCTGCACCCTGGTCCACAAGATCATCTACGGTGTAGTCCCAGGATACATGACTGACTTGATTGATCTTCCAACCAGAAATCGAAATCAAACCAGTTCATCTCGGTCTTACCTGAATCTCCACTACCCAACTTGCAAAGGTCTCAAATACAAAACAACCTATGCGTCCAACTTCTCCTACATAAGCACACATCTATGGAACGCACTGCCAATAGCTGTGAAATTAATCTTCAACCATCTAAACTTCAGAAAATCACTAAAGACCTACCTGTTCGAAAAGGCATACCCTACTGACCCAACATAAATGCCTCAACTCTGCAACACATTAATACCAACAATCTTATCGGACATTATATACCCCTTCCTATCCTCAACCCATTATGTGCCAGAACCTTATCTATCCTATTGATCCTAACATCTATTTGTATTTGTTCCTTACTGGACTGGCGAATGCCTTTATGGTACTATGTAAGCCACATTGAGCATGCAAATGGTGGGAAAATGTGGGATACATATGCAACAAATAAATAAATAAATGTCATAAATAAGTAAATAAATAAATAGAAACTCTGAATGTTGAGCACCTGATTCTCTCAACATGATATCTGTTTTTGTGGCCCTTTTCCAGGAGAAAAAAAAAACCCCTTTGTACAAATATAACATGTGCTAGGGTGTACCTATAATCAGCCCCTCCAAATGACACACTGATTATGATTTATAACAAATTACTACTCTACCTATGGAAAGTTATTCCATTATTATACTTCCTCTGTGTACATCTGTATGCTGCACAAGCTGGCATGTTTGAAAATATGTGAAATTAGTGTCCAATGTTCCCGTAATAAGCCATATGGGAACAGATTGATGGGAACATTGGACACTAAAGGGTTAAATAAAAATGCTACCAATAAAGAATGACCACATGAAAGCAGCAGCTCATAGGTTTATTTGGGGTATATACCATCTAGTCCTGGTGATTTGCTGCTCTTTAGTTTGTCTAGTTACCCTTTTACATTGAGATTTGTTTGTTTCTCCAAACTGTCACCATTAAACAAACATTTCTGGTATTCGTCTCTCCTTTGCATATTTCTTAGTAAAAACCTAATAAGATGGTTTAAAAAAATGAATTTTATTCATAAAATAGACCTAGTATTGAGGAACAAGTCACCACCCAAAGACAGTAAAATACTGAGGAAGAGTCCTACAAGAAATGCTAACCAAAATATTATCATGGTGTGGCTTGCTCAATGAACAGCAGCTTGTCCACCATGATACTGATGCCACACCTCTAAGCACCACCATGGTTTCCAGGATGGGTTGAACCACTCTCTTCATCAATGATGTAGCTGGTGCAGATGTAGAAATTTTTTGCTAGATGGAAGTTCAACATCTGCTGGATCTTCCTATCAAATACTGCCAATGCTATAGTTGCCTAATGTGTAGTAGGAAAGTTGACATCTTTCTACTTTACCTGAGGTATGTCAGTGGCTGGGACCCAGGCCCTCAAAGTTTGATGTTAACCCTCAGATCTGCTTAAAAACAAGCAACCCTATCAGCAGGGATGGTTGTGTTAGAGAAATTAGTAAAACAATCTCCTTAATGTTATGCTTCTATCTGAGTGAGAGATGACCACAGTAAATACAACTTTTCTTAGTAATTAATGTATAGATTTTATTTAGCTCAAGTTAATACTTACAGATTAAGTAGAAAATTTAATTTTTTCCGATTAAAGAAAATACATAAAAAATTACAATCTCTGTGTCTCACTAAGATGTTATCTTACAATGTTTTCCACACAGGGTCAGTATAATATATTTAGCTTACCCACTGTTAATTAAAATTGACTTAGACTTTGCTATGGCAGTTGCAAGGAGATATGGAAATCCATTAAATCCTTCTGCTCCCAGCACTTGGCATCAACTGGAACCAACAGATACTTCTCTGGCTTTTCTTGAAGTTATACACTGAGGCCCACTGATAATGGAAATCAATGACAACCTCCTACTTTCATCAGACAAGATGTAATATGATGTCTTATCTCAGTTTCTACTGATGCTCAACTTCAAGGAGGAACAATATTTCCTCAATGCCAATGAATCCCTAGCTTCAAGGCACATGAGGGAGGGGTCAATGCCAATAGAACTGGATTAAATTTAAGAGCAAAACAAGTCTCTCCTTTTAATCTTTATGATCATAAAGACTCATAGCTGTCACCTTTTGGAAAGCTGAACATTGAAGGACATCATACCTAAGTCCTAGATATGACAGACCACTCGTGGTTTATTGGTATTTAATAAATCACTGTGACGAAACAGGGGTCTTATGTTTGTGACTTCTTATGTGAATATATGGCATATTTGTTCCCCAGTGCATTTCCCTTGTTTGGCCAGCAGATTGCAGCTGTCTTTTTTGTAAAGCTGTTAAAGAAGTGACGGTTTTTTCCCTGCCTAAACACTGAGGTAATCTTTAGTCTCAGTATGGAAGCACAGAGGTAAACATCTCTGTTTTGAGACCCTGTTCAAGGCTTCTGAGCAGTTAATTTCCTGAAGCTTCCCAGACGCTACCCAGGTAGTGACAAAGTGTTTAGACAGTTTTAATATTGATCCTTATTCAGTTATCTGTTATTGCCTGTTACTTTTATATGGTTCACTGTTCTAATTCTGTGACAATAAACCTTGTTAGTTTATTGGCTCTGTTGTCCTGGACTAAGAATCCTGGTGGTTTGCGTGTTGGGTCTCTGGGTGCTTTATATGAACTGTGGAACCCCTGAAAGTGTGGACCCAGTAACCTAGAAATCACCAGGGAATAACTTGAGAGTGGGAGACTCATCCAGAGGCAAGTGGGACCCAGTCAGTGGGGTGGAGGGTAGTATACAGCACAAGCCCAGGTGCAGGCGGGCCTAAGCAGTTCTGAGGGCTGACCCTCTAGGTGGCCGCAGGGTTAACCCCAGGCGGGTGCTAGGCATTTCATGACAATCACCTTTCCTGAAAACATAAGAAGGCAGTGTACAATATCCAGTTATAAGGAAAACAGGGAAAAGGATGCCATTCTGTAATAGGAAACAGAAAGGAGAAATATAGACATAGTGTGCAAGAGGTTCAATCACAGTCATCTATTGGTCATCACTGCTCACAATTTGGTCAACAAAAGCTGTTACAAATAGGTGGGTTTTAATTGCAGCATTAAATTTAGGGAAGAACAGTTCAAGACAGACAGTGGCCAGAACGAAATTCCATAAAACGGGTGCCTATGCAGTAGAATGCACAGGAATGGGTTGAGTGTAGACTAGCATGAGATGTAGATGGAATGTGGAGTCGCTGGTCACTGAGTGATCGAAGGGTTCAAGATGGAACATAGAAAATGAACAAATTAGAGAGATATAGAGTGATGCCACTGGATATTTTGTGCATTAGTGTGAGAATCTCATATTGTATGCAGTATGTTTATGTTTATTTGGTTTTCAGTATACTGTCATTTAATGCAGAATGGCAGTTTACGATAATAACTACCAATAGAAAATAGAAAGGAACACCATAGGTATGATAGAAAAGAGGAGAGTGGAGAACATAGAATTAAGGAGGTATAGGCAAAAGCAGGTGGCTGCAGGTTACCAGGGCAAAGTGCCCTCCATAAGTGGCACCATCAGAAACCATTAAAAAAAAAAGATTAGTTTTAAGGCAGGTCTTAAAACCTGAGTACGAGGTGTCAAGCTGGAGTCCAACAGGGAGAAAGTTACAGCAAAATGGACCAGGAAAGAAGAATGCCATGAAGTCAGATGCAAGGAAAACGAAGAGTTGAGCGGGAGAAGGAGAGGGGTAAGGGAGTAGGAAGCTAGCAGGCATGAGCGGAGAGTATTCTAGAAGGTAGGCGTGAAATCTTGATATGCTGGATTTTGAAATAACAGTGTTGTAAGAGGGTTTATCACTGTGGTGTGCTGATATTTTTTTCAATGGTATCCTGGTTTTTGTGGCCCAAGAAATGGTCCTAATGTGTTATGTTGTTACGCAATAAATATGAAATAAAACAAAAAAAGAATCTCCCACTTCCTGCTGTTTCAGTGACAGAGCAGCCCTCCCCCCTACCTTTCTATGGGCTCCTTTTACAAAGCCTCGCTAGCAATTCTGGCTTTCAAATTCAATGAAGCCCACAGGAATTGAACGGGCTTCGTCACATTTGCCGCGCCAGAATCAGTAGCGTGACTTTGTAACAGGAGATGTATGTTTCTCAGGGAAAATGACAGTAGCCTCCTGTTTCTGTGGGATCCCGACAAAAGGGCCTCTGAGTCTCCTAATATCTCAGCATCACTTAAAGATAAATCCCCCGCCTCAGCTCCATTTCTTTTGATGAAACTGCAGTCTCCTCCTCTGCATAGCTCATAGATGCTCAATGAGTTACTTGTTTCTCTGGGCAGCAAGAGAGAACTCAAAACCAGCTGATTTTTTTAAATTGTTAATTGAAAATCTCTTCATTAAATCACTTCCTAAGTCTTGATTTGCAGATATTAGGCTGCCATCCTAACAGACCTCTCCTGACGACTCTTCACTCATTAGCATAGGTCTGTCATGTGACTTGACCTCTTTTGCACAGGCTGCACATTCTCTGAAGACATTTCATTTCTTTTTAATTCTGCTCAATTCCCACTTTCCATTTCCGCAGAGTTTCAGCATAAGTTCATGAAACTGCAAATTTAAAACACACAGAAATCAGTTTGCAAGGGACCACTACCACCATTTTAATGGATAGGACTCTGTCCTCTTTCTGCCCCACAGCTCTGCAGGGAACGGGGGGTGGGGGTGTTTTCCTGCTATGGTACTGCAAGCAGGATTTTTGGTTCTCTTTCTTTCCAAAGTTGTGGAAGAAAGGATGTGCATCACAGCACCTTGTGGAAGATCACCACTGAGTAGGGAAGGGTTTCTATTCAGAGGAGAAAGTTATGTTGCTATGAAGACCTCTGTCTCATAACATCAGGGGGAGAAGGGATCTTCTGTAGATTGATGTGGCACTGGAAGCAGAGTCTTCTGTCATTTCTCTGCTCCATTGTGTAGGGGGAGGTTCTGTGCTATATATACGGAGGTTGGAGGGAATCTCTCCTTCATGCTAGGGAATCATATAGGATGGGAAATACAGGTTTTGTCTCACGTTTCCAAACCAGAGAGGGATATCTATGGGCTACAGTACTGTGGGGGAGTGGGGAGATTGTTCTTCATGGGCAAGTACTGTTCTGCCCTACCTTTTCCAGGCTGGTGCGATGTCCCACACTGATGAGTGTCATTCCCAGCTGCTTGCAGACACGATAGAGCTCGTTCTCTGCGTCCTCCGTCAGTGCACTAGTCACTTCATCCAGAACTGTAAGAAAGGCAAAGTTGCTTATCTGTGATTTGCTATTCTCTGTAGCAGTGCTGTAGCGAGGGCTAATGGCACCCGGGGCGGGTCGCCGCTGCGCACTCCCCCCCCCCCGGGTGCAGCACGGCGCGAACCCCCCCGCCCCAGACCGCATTCTTACCTGTGGGAGGGCCGATCCGCCCCGAGTGCATGTCACTCGGAGCTGCATCGGCCCCGCTGCTTCCCTGCTCTCTCTGTCCTGGAACAGGAAGTAACCTGTTCCGGGGCAGAGGGAGCAGGGAACCAGCGGGGCCGGCACCCCCTGAGCACGTGCACCCGGGGCGGACCGCCCCTCCCGCCCCCCCCCCCCCCTTCCTACGCCACTGCTCTGTAGACTATTCATGCTGCAGCCCATCTGACTGTTCCCATTTTCAGTATGTTACACCAGTTCTCAAGCAGTTACACTACCTATTGAGTCAAGAGTCTGTTTTTTTTTGTTTTTGTTTTTTTTATTTGTACCCCGCACTTTTTCCCACTCATGGCAGGCTCAATGCGGCAGGCAATGGAGGGTTAAGTGACTTGCCCAGAGTCACAAGGAGCTGCCTGTGCCTGAAGTGGGAATCGAACTCAGTTCCTCAGGACCAAAGTCCACCACCCTAACCACTAGGCCACTCCTCCACATAAACCCTTGAGACAGGAGTCAGAGTGGAGGAGTAGCCTAATGGTTAGAGAAACTGTGTTCACGGCTGAAGAGGCCCCTTCCCTCTCATGTGGGCAGAAGGAAAAATTAGATACCTGGGAGTTACGAACCCTGCTAACTGAGCATTATTATATATCAGTAATGTAGCATCCTTCCTCCAATACAGTAAGCATAAATCAGTTATGGAGGGCATATCCAATATCTCTCATGGGTCGGGTAAGTCTTTTTACTATGATGCTTGCTCCCTGTTTTCTCTATGTTTTTACCAAAATGTGGAATAGATAAAAACAAACTACCAACATACGAAGGTCAAGCAAGCAAAGACATGAGAAAAAAACGGACAACCAGTAGAGTCAAAGTATCTAAATAAGACATCAATACAAAAGCAATTATCATATATCAATCCCCTCCCCCTCCCCCATGAACCCACCATCCTTTCCACCCAACCCCAGGCGACAGAACAGTCCAACTGTAACAGAGAAGGAATAGTTAAGAACTGCAAGCTGTGGGGTTAAAGTCTGCCAGAATTGCTTCCAAATCCTCTGAAGGTGGATGCCTCAGTCGGTGCAATGTGAGCTAGATGTGCACAATGAGGTGAGACACAGAAGCAAAGAATAAATGTATAATTCAGCTTCCATGATTGATCGTTAAAAGCATTATTATAAATAGTACATAAACAGTTTTGCTACAATTCTAGTTCCAAATCCACATTTCACTGAGACATTAAACACGAGTAATCAATATATGAAGTAAATTTATGATAAGACAATGGAACCTGTAATCGTGATCCCAGTGTATAGGCCGTGGATAAAGTATCCTGAACATCCTCACACCAAGGCAGACTCCTCAAGTAATGCTTTAGTTGCACTGCCATTTTTATTTAAGTTTCTACACTGCAATGGGTTTTCCTTTTACACCATATTTTTTTCTGCTCTCCTCACCTGCCTTTTTATTAGCTTCAGGCCACTATGGTACCAGGGGTTCAACTTTTTCTTCCCCCCTTACTCCTTGGCTAAGTTTTACTGGAGTTATTTCATCCAAAGCTTCAGTCAGCACGTTATCCCAAGTATCAGATTGTTCAGGCAATTGTAAATCTACAAAATTTGTAGGGAATCTATCAAAAGTGAGATTTCTAGGGTGGTCTATAAATTGTACCAAGCAAACTGGTAAGAAAAATTATCAGAAGATTCCAATAATTGTGACAAAAAATATCGCTGAGTGATCAGTCAATGAAAGTAACTTGGTTCTAAAATTAAACGTCAAAGTCTTTCTGTAAAACAGACAAAAGTAAATCGTGTGTGTGTCCTGGGCTCATTCACCCACTGAGTCAAATTCAAAACAATAAGAATTGGAAAAACGAGTTTTAGAGGCCACTACCTCATCCATATGCACATTAAAATCTCCCAAAATTATAAGATTTGAAATTTGAACAGGCAAGCCTGCTATAGATTGATAAATATTATCTCACATTACTGTTGTCAAACCAGGTAGACAGTAAAAAATAGCAAAAAAAAAAAACCCCCAAGGAGTTTTCAGTATCGTATTCACAACAATACCTCCTTATACGCTAGTGTAGGTTGTGTCAACTCTATCACAGTAAAAGTTTTTGAAAATAAAAAAGCAAGCTCATGATCCCCTCTTTTTGAATCTCCAGCCAAAATAATGAAATCAAAATGTGCAGGTATGCGTTGATGTAAGAAACGTTCCTCCTCCATCCTTAAAGTCTCTGTATGACAAATAATTTCAACACCTGAATCCCTAATGAAATCTGACAACACTGCCCACCTTACTACATATCCATCTGTAATTTAAAAGCAAAAATGACGTCTGCCTCTGAGGGATTCTAATTTCTATGGGGCCAATACCACAATTTAAGTGGGTTGGAGAGGCTCCTGACCTCTTAAATCAATTATCACCACCTAACCCCCAATATGAAGTGGGCAGTGCCGCTGAATACCGCCTCTGACCACCGCCAAAAAACAAGGGGCAGGCCAGGGACGGTACAGGGGACGGCATTATGGAGCAGCCCGGGGTTATGCGGGTGCCGGTATTATTCAGTGCCGGCACCTGAATAGCCAAGCAGCCAAATTTAGGACTGCTCTAAAACTATCCTAACTTTAGCTGGCCTAGCTATGTGTTTGCCCGCACTGAATACTGGGCCAGGGCCCGCATAACTTTTGTTTTGTTTAAAAATAAAAAAGCCCCTGAGCACCCACTGGTCCCCTCAACAATGGCCATCTTTCCTTCTCCCCTCCCCCAGCTCACGGCAGGAACCCCATCCCCCCAGCCAACCAAGCAGGCCTCCCTCTGGGCCTATCCTTCTCCCCTCCCCCAGCTCACGGCAAGAACCCCATCCCCCCAGCCATCCAAGCAGGCCTCCCTCCGGGCCTACCCTAGCCCTGGTGGTCCATGGCAGTTGTTGGGGGCAGGAGAGCAAGCCTCTCGCTCCTGCCCCTTGCGGCCGCTGAAGGAAAATGGCTGCTGTGACCTCTTGCAGAACTTTCACAGTCATACAGGGAAAGGATATATCACCATCTCAGTCTCTATCAACAAATGTCCCTCAGGGATTCCCACTGCAGCTCCTTGTGACTCTGGGTAAGTCACTTAACCCTCCATTGCCCCTGGTACAAAATAAGTACCTGAATATATGTAAACCACTTTGTAGTTGCAACAAAACTCAGAAAGGCAGTATATCAAGTCCCATTTCCCTTTCCCTTATGTCTTCTCATTTCTTACAGCCCAGTCAGAACTCTCAGATCAGCACAACAGAACTAGGTAGTTGTGCCTAGTTATTGCAAAATAGTTCACGAAAACACAAGACACGCAATTTTCTTTGTCCAAGATCCTCAAGTGTGGAAGCCCCTCCCGGTCTCCCTTCATGTGCAGTCCTCTTTGGATAAGTTTAAGGCTGATCTTAAGACTCACTCATTTACTGACGTTTTCTATTAATACCCTGGACGTTCTTTTTCTCTTTTTTTAAACCAGCAACCCCTCAGGAATGAGTCCTGGAGACATTTTTAACACTCCTGGTGTTTTTTCCCCACCCTCTGTCCTATCTGATATTGTAGTTCTTCCCCTCCTACCCCTGTCATTCACATCATGTCTACTTGTTCCTTTCTGTTCTCTCTATTTTAGACTGTAAGCCGCTTAGAAGGTGCTCCTGTAGAGCGAGGTAGTAAAACCTTAATAAACTTGGAAACTTTCTCTGCCCTTATCCCTTCTTCATACTTCCACCATGACTACCCTTCTTTTGCCTGATACTCTCCCAATCCCATCCACAGTATCACAGTGACTTTGGCAGCTGACGGACACAGTACACTGATGAGTGTGCTTGTTTTGTATTTGATGAGTTTTGATATGTAATGCTTTTATTCTGTGTGTTTAATTTGTACACCGTTCTGGACAAGAGTAGTACATAAATGCTAATAAAAGAAAAATGAAATGTAATCTTTTTTGCACCTTTATCTTCTCACCCATATACCAGCATCATCATCTCTCATCCCTAATTCCCTAATCACATTCATCTCCTCTCGACCCTGAACCTCTTCATGTTCCAGTCCTTTCCCCAATACTATCCTATCTATACCCTGATCCTTAACTTACATGTACCATACATGCTCCAGCTCATACATCCCATTAATCCCCTCCTTCAGCACAATTGTACTTATCCTACCTGACATCTGCTTAAGTATCACTCATTATATCTCCTGGAACATGAAAAGAGTGCATAACAAGCATGAAATTACTGACCTGCATATTTAGGCTGGAGGTAGAAAAGTCGTGTGAAAGACAGTCTCTGCATCTCCCCTGGAGACAGAACATCATACCTGTTCCATGCAAAAAGAACAGCTATGAACTGTTATGTGTGGGTAGCATGATGCTTTCACAATGATACAGAATATGTGCACATATAAACAATATGGGAAAGACACAAGAGATAGTGACATGAAAAGGGGAAGTGCCCCTCCCTTCCAGACACAACGGATAGTGACATGTACATGTGAAGATGCCCCACCCTTCCAGACACAAGGGACAGTGACATGTACACGTGAAGATGCCCCACCCTTCCAGACACAAGGGACAGTGACATATACATAAGGGAAAGATGCCTCTCCCTTCCAGGCCCATGGGACAGTGACGAGTACACAAGAGGAAGATGCCCATCCCTTCCAGACACAAGGGACAATGACATGTACACGTGAAGATGCCCCACCCTTCCAGACACAAGGGACAGTGACATATACATAAGGGAAAGATGCCTCTCCCTTCCAGGCCCATGGGACAGTGACGAGTACACAAGAGGAAGATGCCCATCCCTTCCAGACACAAGGGACAATGACATGTACACGTGAAGATGCCCCACCCTTCCAGACAAAAGGGACAGTGACATATACATAAGGGGAAGATGCCTCTCCCTTCCAGGCCCATGGGACAGTGACGAGTACACAAGAGGAAGATGCCTATCCCTTCCAGACACAAGGGACAATGACATGTACACGTGAAGATGCCCCACCCTTCCAGACAAAAGGGACAGTGACATGTACATAAGGGGAAGATGCCTCTGCCTTCCAGGCCCATGGGACAGTGATGAGTACACAAGGGGAAGATGCCCATCCCTTCCAGACAAAAGGGACAGTGACATGTGCATAGGGGAATATACTCCTCCCTTCCAGACACAAGGGACAGTGACATGTGCATAAGGGGAATATGCTCCTCCCTTCCAGACACAAGGGACAGTGACATGTACACAAGGGGAAGATGGCTCTCCCTTCCAGACACAAGGGACAGTGACGTGTGCATAAGGGGAATATGCTCCTCCCTTCTAGACACAAGGGACAGTGACATGTACATAAGGGGAAGATGCCACCCTCTTCCAGACAAAAGGGACAGTGATGTGTACACATGAGGAAGATGCTCCTCCATTCCAGACACAAGTGACAGTGATGTGTGCATAAGGGGAAGATGTCCCTCCATTCCAGATGCAAGGGACAGTGACATGTACACAAGGGGAAGATGGCTCTCCCTTCCAGACACAAGGGACACTGACGTGTGCATAAGGGGAAGATGCTACTCCCTTCCAGACGGAAAGGACAGTGACATGTACACAGAGAGATATCCCCACACATACACATGGAACACATTTCCACCTGGACAAAAAAAGAAAGTGAAAGGTATCTGCATGCACAGAAAAGGGAAGAGGGAAGTGCATGAAGAGGAGTTACAGGAACTATCACGCATCCATCATGATAGGAATCAAAAGTTCATATTCGCAGACACCTGGGGAGGTGGTGGGAGAGGCACGAATGCACAGGTTCATGGAGAGGAGAGTTAGAGGTACATACACAAAGATACACACACACAGGATGGGGGTGGGGGAAGAGGTGCACTCCACACAGATATGGAGTAGGGCTGACACATATGCATTTAAACACAGGCTGGAAGGAGGTGCACAAGCAGAAATGAGGTGAGGAGGCACCTGCATGCAGACAAAGTGAGGGGAATCATGTGCACACACAGAGATATGTAATGGGGGACAGACATGCTTAGAAAGACATGGGACATGTGTACAGACACATGGCTGAAGGTAAAATATGCATAAAAGAGAAATGAGTAAAGGCAGTGGGAAATGCGAACACAGACATATGAGGAGATACCTACATTTGCAGCAGGGCTGACCCAAATGGGATATGAGTAGGCGCAGGATACCCCCACCATGATTTTCTCCAACTCCCCAAGGCACAACCCTCTTTCACTTTTCTCCCTAATCAAAGAGCACTGTTTCTTACCTGTGTCTGCCTCTTTCTGTGACAGCTTCTACCTGAAGTTTGGACTTCACAGGGCCCCGTAGTCTTGCATAGCCAATGGGAGGCAGTCACAGGTAAGAAGTGATGTTTGCCTCCTGTTGGCAGGAAGGAAGAAGGAACAAAGAAAGGATCAAATTGCAAGGCCAAGGGGCAGTCACTACCAGTAAAGACAGCCCTAATGCAAATATGTATGATAAATCAAAACAACTTCGAACAGCAGAGAAAAAGGGCATGCAAGAATGCACAAATACATGCCCACGGAGGCAGACTAACACATGCCACAATGCAGCAGCACACAAAGGTTTAGCGTAAGCATTTTTACCAATTCCACTCCACCTTCTGGTCAAGTCCCCCGCTTCTGGCCAGCAAGCTAGACTGAAGCATACGTTGAAATTAGTTACTCATGTGCCATTGGCAGGGATCACTGAAAGCTGCTATGATAGAAGACACTCAGGGTTCACTGAACTCCTGTTTCTAGGACAAAGGTTAAACACGTCACAGCTTGTTATTACAGAAAAATACTATTTCAATGTCTTTTATCATAGCTGATGTTTGCTTTAATTTCTTTTTCTTTTTGAACAGAAAGAGTTGTAATTTTGTTTGCGAGTGGCAGAAATTTTCCCATTATACTAACATAGTATCAGTCCATTCAATCTGTCACACTCATTATCAATTGATGATTAAATCAACAATGAATGTGATGTAAAACACTTGATATCATGGTCTCTCTTTGGCATTTCTGGGACAAGGACCATAAAAAGTCCTTACGATCCAACTACGGGAGCTGCTGTCAAAGCCCATTCCAGCCTATCTGTCTTGTCATTTGTGGGACCCAGTCCGTAAAAGTCTGCCCAGCACTGTAGTTGCTCTCAAAGCCCTTTCCAACTCATCCTAAACTGGACTGCCATATACAAGACACAGACCATACAAGTCTGCCTGGCACTGGCCCTAGTTCATCGTAGCCGGAGCCACCATCTAAGCGTCTCTTGACATTCCACACACATGCAGTCATTTAAATTTAGTATTTTTATACCATCTATTTTCTAATTACAAATCCTCTATGTTCATCCCATGCCATTTTGAATTCTGTCACGCTTTTTGTCTCTATCACCCCCCTCAGGAGGGCATTTCCAGGCTTCAACCACCCTCTCTGTGAAAATGAATTTCCTGACATTACTCCTAAGTCCCAAAAAACAACAAGGCAGATGATCCGAAAACTCCAACGTGGAAACAAACAAAAGCAGATCAGTGGTAAATCCCACCAAATCTTTATTGCAGAATTACAATCTAATAGAATGCCCAACACAGGCCGTTTCGCCCAAAGGGGCTGCGTCAGGGGGTAAACTCTGATCTTCATCACCAAAATAGTTAAATGGTGTATTCAATAATTACCACCATACAGAATTGGGGGCAAAATGAGTATGGCACAAAGGCAGATAAAAACCCAGCACAATCTGTACTTCAGAGTCAAAGGTGCTCTCCAGAAGATGGAAGCGTGCTACCATGCACTTTAGTGTCCCTGGGAAAAAAATAAAAGATGCAGCCTCCAAAACTGAACACAATACTCTAGGTAGAGCCTCACCACCAACATGTACAGGGGCTGGTTATGCCTCTGTCAATGCAGTCTAGCATCCTTCTGGCTAAGGCCACTGCCCTGTCACACTGTTTTGTTACTTTAAGACCTTCAGACACCATCAACTCAAGGTCCTCTCCTTGTCTGTGCATATCAACCTCTCACCTCCTAGGACATAGGGCTCCCTTGGATTTCTACACCCCAAAGGCATCTCTGCACTTCTCTGCATTAAATTTTAACTGCCAAACATTGGACCATTATTCTAACTTTTGCAGATCCTTTTTCATGTTCTCCACTCACTCTAGGGTGTCCACTCTGTTACAAATCTTGGTATCATCCACAAAAAGGCAAACCTTATCTTTTAACCCTTTGGCAACGTCGCTCACAAATATATTGAACAGAATCGGCCCCAACACTGAACTTTAAGGCATTGTGCTACTTACCTTTCCTTCCTCCTAGTGAATTCCATTGACCACCACCTTCTGGCATCTATCAACCAGTTTTTAAACCAGTTCACCACTTTGGGGTTTAACTTCAGCCTGTCAAGTTTATTGAATAGTCTTCTATGAGGAACCGTGTCAAAGGGTTTGCTGAAATCCAAGTAGATTACATCTAGTGCACATCCTTAATCCAATTCTCTGGTCATCCAGTCAAAGAATTCCATCAAATTTATTTGGCACGATTTACCTTTGATAAAACCAGGTTGCTTCGGATCTTGTAACCCATTGGATTTCAGAGAATTCACTATCCTTTCCTTCAGCAATGCTTCCATTACTTTTCCAGTAACCAAAGTGAGGCTTACCGGTCTGTAGTTTCCCGCTTCTTCTCTGTTGCCACTTTTGTGAAAAGGGAGCACATCCGCTCTTCTCCAATCCTGCGGAACCTCTCCTGTCTCCAAGGATTTATTAGCTCAGTTTACACTGGCTCCATCTGCTGATTGATAGTTTGCTGTCTCCAGCAATGCTTCCATTACTTTTCCAGTAACCAAAGTGAGGCTTACCGTAAGTCTGTAGTTTCCCGCTTCTTCTCTGTTGCCACTTTTGTTAAAAGGGACCACATCCACTCTTCTCCAATCCTGCGGAACCTCTCCTGTCTCCAAGGATTTATTAGCTCAGTTTACACTGGCTCCATCTGCTGATTGATAGTTTACTGTCTCCATCAGAGGACCCAGCAGAACATCTCTAACCTCCCTCAATTTCCTAAGATGGATCCCGTCTGATCCCATGGCTTTGTCCACCTTCAATTTTTCTAGTTGTTCAGAAGTACATAAGTATTGCCACACTGGGACAGACCAAAGGTCCATCAAGCCCAGCATCCTGTTTCCAACAGTGGCCAATCCAGGTCACAAATACCTGGCAAGATCTCAGAAAAGCTCAATATATTTCTTCCATGAACAGTGCGATATCCACTCCATTTTCATCTGTATCTTTACCAGATGATCGTGGTCCTTCTCTGGGATTTTCTTCTGTGAACAGTGAAGAGAAGTATTCGTTTAGCACATTCCCTTGTTCCTCATCGCTCTCCACATAGTGGTCCACAGCATCTTTCAGCCTCATAATTCCATTTTTAGCCTTCCTTCTTTCACTATATACCTGAAAAACTTCTTGTCTCCCCTCATTACATTTCTAGCCATTTGTTCCTCTGCCTGTGCTTTCGCCAAACGTTTATCTTTCTTAGCTTCTTTCAGTTTCATCTGGTATTCTTTTCTTTGTTCTTTTTCTTGAGTTTTTCTGTATTTCATGAATGCCAACTCTTTTGCATTATTTTCTTAGCCAGTTGTTTGGAGAACCATAGCTGTTTCCATTTTTTCTTGCTTTTATTTACTCTCCTCACATAAAGGTCAGTGGCCATTTTTATATCTCCCTTCAGCCTGGACCACTGTCTTTCCACTTCTCGTATGTCCTCCCATCCCATTAGCTCTTTCTTCAGGTAAGCCCCCATTTTACTAGAGTCAGCATGTTTGAAATCCATGACTGAGTTTTGAGTGGCTACCCTCCTCTTTAGCCGTTATATCAAACCAAACCGTTTAATGATCACTACTGCCCAGGTGGACACACACTTGGACATTAGACACACTTTCACCAGTTGTGAGTACCAGATCCAGCATTGCTCCTTCCCTCATGGATTCAGTCACCATTTGTTTGAGCAGAGCACTCTGAAAGGCATCCACAATCTCTCTAGTTCTTTCCGATTCCGCAGGTGGAACTTTCCAATCCACATCCAACAGGTTGAAATCTCCCAGTAACAGCACTTCCCCTTTCTTTCCCAACTTTTGGAATCTACAACCAGATCTTTATCGAGCTGCTCTGATTGTGTCGGTCTGTAGACAACACCCAAGTGAGCAGAGATTCCGTCTTTTCTTTTCAAGGTGATCCATATCGCTTCTTCCTTTCCCCAGGCCCCCTGCATTTTAGTCACTTTGATATTGTTTCTCACATATAGAGCTTCAGTTTCTACCTTACCAGCATCAGAGAACCAGTCTCCATTTTTCTCCTTCTACAGAATGGCTCCCTAGTGGCAGTGCTATGGAAAAAAACACTACACAACAGGCATTCCCTTCCAACACTTGGGGACCCTTTTACTAAGCTGCGTTAAGCATTAAGGCGTGATTACCGCAGGTTAAAATCCACTATTGCGGGCACATTCATCCATCCTGTGGTAGTTTTCAGATATGTGCACATTTCCCACTTGCTAAAAAATACTTTTTCTTTTACAGCGCTGGAGGCATGTTTGGGGCCAGAGAGAAGGCGTACCCAGCGCTAATCAATTAGTGCAGCCACATTACCGCGTGCTACATGTGGCTAGTGTAGGAGCCCTTACCACCTAGAAAATAGGTGTCGGTAAGGGCTCCTGCATTAATAGCCACACACTAATTGGGAACAGTGGCCTCAGTGAATGGAAAACCCACGTCATAGCGCAGGCCGCTTCTTTCGCACAGCTTAGTAAAAGGGCCTCCTGGAAAGTTAAGAGCATAAGAGTGGTGCACACCCACAGAGCCTCCAAAAAATAAAAACTGGTCACCACTGCACCCCTTACCAGCCTTTATTTTAATCACTTCCTCCACCACTGCTACCCTCCCTATGCCAAGACATTAGTTTATCCAACCTAGCCAGTGATGACACATGCTGCTTCCTTTACGTCACCTCTCAATCTCTTGAAGTTTCTCATTTCCTCTTCTGCTGGATAAATTCTGTCTCTTTTTATGATTTCCAACATATAGGAAAGAACAATATAAATGGGATCAAAATCCACCCTATTTTGTATACAGACAGAAAATGTAAGTGAGCTCAACTGTGTTAGAATACCTGAAATACTGAATACATATTTTCAGAAAACCAAGCCTCCAAAAACATTTCCAATCATTTTCTTTGGAAAAACCGTCAGAGCTTAGAATGTTGACCCTGCTCCATTCCAAAACCATCTGTCCTCCAAACCTCCAACACTCTGGCTGAGAGCAACACAGAGTCAGGGAAGTCACCCCTCCCAAAGTACACACAGATTCCCCCCCACCAGCACCACCACACACACAAATAAAGATAAGACACATAGAAAAATGAAGGCAGATAAAGATCACGTGGCCTATCCAGTCTGCCCTCCCATACCATCTACTCTCCCATCCTCTCCCTTAGAGATCCTACGTACTTGTCCCAAGCTTTCTTGAATTCAGACACAGTCTTGCCTCCGCCGGGAGATCATTCCATGAATTCACCACCCTTTCTGTGAAGAAGTATTTCCCCAGGTTACTCCTAAGTCTGCCCACCTTCACTTCTATCCTAAGTCCCCTCATTCCAGAGCTTCCTTTCAATTCAAAGAAGATCACCTCCTGAGCATTTATGCCACGGAGGTATTTACACATCTCTATCATATCTTCCCCCTCAACTTTCTTCCAAAGTAAATATACTGAGATCTTTAAGTTGGTCCCCATAAGCTTTATAATGAAAGCCACTGACTATTTTAATAGCCACCCTAAGGAGTTTATATACTGAACACAGTACTCAAATGAGATCTCATCAGAGACATTACAGAGGTATTATCACCTCCTTTTTCCTGCTGGCCATTCCTCTTCCTTTACACCCAAGAATCCTTCTAGGTTTTGCAATCACTTTTTCTAACTGTTTGGCCCTCTTAAAATCATTACATATGATCACTCAAAAGTCCTGCTCCTCTTTCCTGCACAGAAGTACTTCACCCCCTAAACTGTGCCACTCCCTTAGGTGTTTGCAGCCCAAATGCATGATCCTACATTTTTTAGCATTAAGTACATAAGTACTGCCATACTGGGACAGACCAAAGGTCCATCAAGCCCAGCATCCTGTTTCCAACAGTGGCCAATCCAGGTCACAAGTACCTGGCAAGATCCTAAAACAGTACAATACATTTTATGCTGCTTATTCTAGAAATAACAGTGGATTTTCCCCAAGTCCATTTTAATAATGGCTTATGGACTTTTCTTTTAGGAAGCCATCCAAACCTTTTTTAAATCCCGCTAACCTAACTGCTTTCACCACATTCTCTGGCAACAAATTCCAGAGTTTAATTACACGTTGAGTGAAGAAATATTTTCTCTGATTCGTTTTAAATTTACTACTTTCTAGCTTCATTGGGTGCCCCCTAGTCCTAGTATTTTTGGAAAGAATAAACAAACGATTGAGTGGTGGATGCTTGGAATGCCCTCCCGCGGGAGGTGGTAGAGATGAAAACGGTAACGGAATTCAAACATGCGTGGGATAAACATAAAGGAATCCTGTTCAGAAGAAATGGATCCTCAGGAGCTTAGCCAAGATTGGATAACAGAGCCGGTAGTGGGAGGCGGGGCTGGTGGTTGGGAGGCGGGGATAGTGCTAGACAGACTTATACGGTCTGTGCCAGAGCCGATGGTGGGAGGCGGGGATAGTGCTGGGCAGACTTGTACGGTCTGTGCCCTGAAAAAGACAGGTACAAATCAAGGTAAGATATACACAAAAAAGTGGCACATTTCTTGGGCAGACTGGATGGACCATGCAGGTCTTTTTCTGCCGTCATCTACTATGTTACTATGTCTACCCGTTCCACTCCACTCATTATTTTATAGACCTCTATCATATCTCCCCCACCCGTCTTCTCTCCAAGCTTCTCTCCAAGAGCCCTAGCCACTTTAGCTTTTCCTCATAGGGAAATTGTCCCATCCCCTTTATCATTTTCGTTGCCCTTCTCTGTACCTTTTCTAATTCCACTATATCTTTTTTCAGATGCGGTGACCAGAATTGAACACAATATTCGAGATGCGGTCGCACCATGGAGCAATTTATAACATTCTCATTTTTGCTTTCCATTCCTTTCCTAATAATACCTAACATTCTATTTGCTTTCTTAGCCACTGTCGCACACTGAGCAAAGGGTTTCAATGTATCATCGACAAAGACGCCTAGATGCCTTTCTTGGTTGGTGACTCCTAATGTGGAACCTTGCATTATGTAGCCATAATTCGGGTTCCTCTTTCCCATATGCTTCATTTTGTACTTGCTCACATTAAACGTCATCTGCCATTTAGACGCCCAGTCTCCCAGTCTCCCAGTCTCGTAAGGTCCGCTTGTAATTTTTCACAATCCTCCTGCGATTTAACAACTTTGAATAACTTTGTGTCGTCAGCAAATTTAATTACCTCACTAGTTACCCCCATCTCTAGATCATTTATAAATATGTTAAAAAGCAGCAGTCCCAGCACCATGAGTCCCTATGAGAAAAGTTTAAACAGCTAGGGCTCTTCAGCTTGGAGAAAAGACGGCTGAGGGGAGATGTGATAGAGGTCTATAAAATAATGAGTGGAGTGGAAAGGGTAGGCGTATTTACTCTTTCCAAAAATACTAGGACAAGGGGGCATTCAATGAAGCTACAAGGTAGTAAATTTAAAACGAATCAGAGAAAATGTTTCTTCACTCAACATGTAATTAAACTCTGGAATTTGTTGCCAGAGAATGTGGTAAAGGCAGTTAGCTTAGCGGGGTTTAAAAAAAGGTTTGGATGCCTTCCTAAAGGAAAAGTTCATAGACCATCATTAAAATGGACTTGGGGAAAATCCACTGCTTATTTCTTGGAGGGTAGCCAATGTTACTCCGATTTTTAAGAAGGGTTCCAGAGGAGATCCGGGAAATTATAGACCAGTGAGTCTGACGTCGGTGCCGGGCAAGATGGTGGAGGCTATTATTAAGAATAAAATTGCAGAGCATATACAAAAACATGGACTGATGAGACAAAGTCAGCACGGATTTAGTGAAGGGAAGTCTTGCCTCACCAATCTAATGCATTTTTTTGAGGGGGTAAGCAAACATGTGGACAATGGGGAGCCGGTTGATATTGTATATCTGGATTTTCAGAAGGCGTTTGACAAAGTGCCGCACGAAAGACTCCTGAAGAAATTGCAGAGTCATGGAATCGGAGGTAGGGTATTATTATGGATTAAGAACTGGTTGAAAGATAGGAAGCAGAGAGTAGGATTGCGTGGCCAGTATTCTCAGTGGAGGAGGGTAGTTAGTGGGGTCCCGCAGGGGTCTGTGCTGGGTCCGTTGCTTTTTAATGTATTTATAAATGACCTAGAGATGGGAATAACTAGTGAGGTAATTAAATTCGCCGATGACACAAAATTATTCAGGGTCGTCAAGTCGCAGGAGGAATGTGAACGATTACAGGAGGACCTTGCGAGACTGGGAGAATGGGCGTGCAAGTGGCAGATGAAGTTCAATGTTGACAAGTGCAAAGTGATGCATGTGGGTAAGAGGAACCCGAATTATAGCTACGTCTTGCAAGGTTCCGCGTTAGGAGTTACGGATCAAGAAAGGGATCTGGGTGTCGTCGTCGATGATACGCTGAAACCTTCTGCTCAGTGTGCTGCTGCGGCTAGGAAAGCGAATAGAATGTTGGGTGTTATTAGGAAGGGTATGGAGTCCAGGTGTGCGGATGTTATAATGCCGTTGTATCGCTCCATGGTGCGACCGCACCTGGAGTATTGTGTTCAGTACTGGTCTCCGTATCTCAAAAAAGATATAGTAGAATTGGAAAAGGTACAGCGAAGGGCGACGAAAATGATAGTGGGGATGGGACGACTTTCCTATGAAGAGAGGCTGAGAAGGCTAGGGCTTTTCAGCTTGGAGAAGAGACGGCTGAGGGGAGATATGATAGAAGTGTATAAAATAATGAGTGGAATGGATCGGGTGGATGTGAAGCGACTGTTCACGCTATCCAAAAATACTAGGACTAGAGGGCATGAGTTGAAGCTACAGTGTGGTAAATTTAAAACGAATCGGAGAAAGTTTTTCTTCACCCAACGTGTAATTAGACTCTGGAATTCGTTGCCGGAGAACGTGGTACGGGCGGTTAGCTTGACGGAGTTTAAAAAGGGGTTAGATAGATTCCTAAAGGACAAGTCCATAGACCGCTATTAAATGGACTTGGAAAAATTCCGCATTTTTAGGTATAACTTGTCTGGAATGTTTTTACGTTTGGGGAGCGTGCCAGGTGCCCTTGACCTGGATTGGCCACTGTCGGTGACAGGATGCTGGGCTAGATGGACCTTTGGTCTTTCCCAGTATGGCACTACTTATGTACTTATGTACTTTTTTCGGATCTTGCCAGGTATTTGTGACCTGGATTGGCCACTGTTGGAAACAGGATGCTGGACTTGATAGACCTTTGGTCTGTCCCAGTATGGTAATACTTATGTACTTATGTATATACTTATCTTTCCAACAGAGAAGTGAGCAGATCTGTATATTATTTTCAGAGGAGGCTCTTGCAAAGCCTTATATAAGCGTAATATTTATTATTTCCTTTGCCCTATCGCTGGTTACTCTTTAACAACATCATTTTGATGCCTGCCAGCTGCTGGCCGATTCTGCAATTCCATCCCTAGCTTGTTACATGTCTAGATACTCTTATATTTCTAATCCTAGTGGTAATATAAGGTGGCCAACAGTATTCATCCCGTTACACCCAGCCATCCCCAGTAGCTCTGAGTAACTCACCAGTCCGGCCAGCTCCAGAAATCTCAAAATCCTTTCATCATCCACAGAGCCTGAAACATACAATAGCATCCTGCACTCAGACTGGGGTGTGTAAACCAGGGCACGTTTCTCAGGCACACACACATATATATTACATACTTAAGGTCTCATATGAATGTTGGCACCAGTAGTGACAGTCTGCATGCTTGGATCAGCAGATGTACCTGTGCATGTGACATCCAGTAGCCACCTATGCCAGAAAAATGCCTCCTACCAACACGACTGGAAAACAGTAGAGGTGGCAGCAAACTGTGTGGACTGCCAAAGCCAGAAAAGAGCAGTCCACGCAGGAAGCAGCTGAGAGAGATGCATCAATTCATGCATGCTGAAAGAGAGCCTCGGCACATGCAATAGCGGGATGGGGAACAGCGATTGTGAGGGCACGGGAAGAAAATCTTGGGGACAGCCTTGGGAAAGAAAGAAAGTGCTGAGGGGAGGGGGGGTCAGTGTGCTGGGCTTGGAGAGGGAGGAACTGTGTGAGTGCGGAATTAGGCAGGAATGAGAGAAGTGGTGAGATTGAGCTGGAAACAAGAGAGGGAGTGATGTTAGGGACAGGGAAAATAGAATGTTGGGATTAAGTTAGGCCAAATATCCTCCTCTGAATCTTCAACAGGTCAAAGCTAGTAATACATATTAACTGGGAACTCATGGTCAAAACTGAAGACATGAGCAATAAATTTTAAGCTGAAGCAAGGTAAAATTATGTATCATACCTGATAATTTTCTTTCCATTAATCATAGCAGATCAATCCATAGACTGGTGGGTTGTGTCCATCTACCAGCAGGTGGAGATAGAGAGCAATCCTTTGCCTCTCTATATGTGGTCATGTGCTACCAGGAAATCCTCAGTATAGTCGATATCAAAGCTCCATCCGCAGGAATCGCCAAACATAGAGAATTACACCCACAAAGGGACACTCCGCCACCCAACCACCACCGAAGCGGGGGGGGGGGGGGGACACCCACACTCGCTGATGTGGGGGGAATTGGCATGTCCTGCTACCGCAACCGCGGGAGGAGCTGGCTTAACCCATCACCGCCAAAGCGAGAGGGAAACAAAGCTACCCTACTGCCGCACGAAGCGGGAGGGAGCACTGGCATAATTTAGTTATAAATCCAACCACCGTCGAAACAGGGGGAAAGAAGCAGCAGCTCACTGTAACACAAAGTCGTCCCAACTCCAGGGAAATCCAAATGGAAGAACTTGAACTCAAAGTCCTCCTGAACAGGAACTGAAGTCTAAACTTGAACCTGAAATATAACTGAACTAGAACAAACAGTACAGATATCTGGGAGGGACTATGGATTGATCTGCTATGATTAATGGAAAGAAAATTATCAAGTATGATACATAATTTTACCTTCCATATCATCAAGCAGATCAATCCATAGACTGGTGGGATGTACCCAAGCAGTACTCACCCAGGGCGGGACATGGAAATCCCACAACGCAACACTGAAGCTCCAAACTGGGCCTCGGCCCATGCTGCCACGTCCAAGCAATAATGCTGTGAGAAGGTATGAGTCAATGCCCAAGTCGCCGATCTACAAATCTCCTCCAAGGAAACGGACCTGGACTCTGCCATCGAAGCCGCCTGTGCTCTAGTAGAATGAGACTTCAGCTGGATAGGCGGCACCTTCCCTGCGGCCACATAAGCCGCCGCAATCGTTTCCTTGACCCAACGTGCCACGGTAGGTTTAGATGCCTGCAGACCCCTACGGGGGCCCGCGAACAGCACAAGACTTCCGGAAATCGTTGGTCACTTCCAAGTATCTGATGATAACTTGTCTAACATCCAGGCATCTGAGAGCACGATACTCCTCTGGATAATCCTCCCTACGGAAGGAGGGTAGACAAAGCTGCTGATTCACATGGAAGCGAGAAACAATCTTGGGCAGGAAGGAAGGCACTGGATGAATAGACACTCCTGCCTCCGTGAACCGCAGGAACGGCTCTCTACACGAGAGCACCTGGAGCTCAGAAACCCTCCTGGCTGAAGCGATTGCCACCAAAAAAGACCGCTTTCAACGTCAGGTCCTTCAGAGACAGCTGCGATAATGGCTCAAAAGCCGGCTTCTGCAAGGCCCGCAGCACCAGATTGAGATTCCACGTAGGCACTATCGAGTGCAGAGGAGGGCGTAGGTGATTAATCCCTTTGAGAAAACGCACCACACCTGGCTGAGAAGCCAGGGAAGCACCCTTCAGGTGACTCCTGAAGCAAGCTAGAGCCGCTACCTGGACCTTAAGAGAGCTGAGCGACATGCCTTTCTCCAGACCTTCTTGCAGGAACACCAACACTGAAGCAATTGGCACCATGAAGGGCGACAGGGATCCTGCCTCGCACCATGATACAAAGGTACACCATACCCTGGCGTACGTAGTAGAAGTAGAGCACTTCCGTGCTCTCAGCATAGTGGCGATGAACTTGTCCAAGAAGCCCTTCTTCTTCAGCCGCTTACGCTCAAGAGCCAGGCCGTAAGACCAAAGGCGGAGGGATCCTCCATCACCACGGGACCCTGATGTAAGAGGCCCCGCTCCGCTGGAAGACGAAGAGGACTGTCTACGGAAAGCCGGATCAGGTCCGCATACCAAGGCGTCTGGGCCAGTCTGGACACACCAGGACCACCCGGCCTGGGTGTTTCGCCACCCGGCCGAGAATTCTGCCCAGCATAGGCCAAGGCGGGAACACGTAGAGAAGCTCCTGTATCGGCCACTGCTGGAGAAGAGCATCGACCCCCAGAGATCAAGGTTCCCGTCCTCTGCTGAAGAACCGCAGCACTTGGCAATTGGCCGAGGTCGCCATCAGATCCAAGGTCGGCAGGCCCCAGTGCTTCGTGATCTCCAAGAACACCCGAGCAGACAGTTGCCACTCTCCAGGATCCAAGGTATAGCGACTGAGAAAGTCCACCTCGTCATTCAGGACTCCCGCAATGTGAGCCGCCGACAGCTGGTCCAGATTCGCCTCTGCCCACTGGCATAACTTCATGGCCTCCCTGCTAGGGGGGCGCTCCTGGTACCTGCCTGGCGATTAACATAGGCCATGGCCATGGCATTGTCTGAAAGGATTCGAACTGGCCTCAGTATCAGTACCTGAAGAAACGCTTGAAGCACCAACCGAATGGCCCGAAGTTCCAAGAGGTTGATGGACCACTTCGCCTCCGCCAGCGACCATATCCCCTGCGCTGTTCTTCCCAGGCAGTGGGCTCCCCAGCCCGTCAAGCAGGCGTCCGTAGTAACGACAATCCACTCCGGGGACGTGAGAGGCATACCGGCTGACAACTTGTCTGACATCAGCCACCAACTTAGCGCCCTTCTCACCGCCGGGTCCAGGGGAAGGCGAACTGCGTAATCCTCCGAAACCGGAGTCCAGCGCCGCAGAAAAGAGTGCTGTAGTGGCCTCATATGGGCCCTGGCTCAGGGCACTACCTCCATCATGGCCATCATGGAGCCCAACAGTTGCACATAATCCCAAGCCCGAGGAGCTGAGGAGGCTAGGAACCGGCCCACCTGGGCCTGAAGCTTGAGGCTCCAGTTGTCCGGCAGGAACACTCTGCCCACTTGGGTGTCGAACCGAACACCCAGATACTCCAGGGACCGAGTCGGGCGCAGCTGACTTTTCTCCCGGTTGATGATCCATCCCAGGGAGCTCAGAAGAGCACTGACCCTGTCCGTCACTCTCCCACACTCGGCAAAAGAGGGAACTCGAATCAGCCAGTCGTCCAGGTAGGGATGGACTTGCACTCCTTCCTTGGAAAGATAATCCGCAATGACCACCATCACTTTGGAGGAGGTCCGCGGAGCCATAGCCAACCCGAACGGGAGGGCTCTGAACTGGAAGTGCCAGCCTAGCACTGCAAAGCGCAGGAAGCGCTGATGAGGCGGCCAGATGGGAATGTGCAGATAAGCTTCCTTGATGTCCAAGGATGCCGGGAATTCTCCTTCTTGTACCGCAGCAATCACGGAGCGGAGAGTCTCCATACGGAAATGCCGTATTCGCAAGGCCCGATTGACTCCCTTGAGGTCGAGAATAGGCCGAGAAGAGCCTCCTTTCTTTGGCACCACAAAGTAAATGGAGTAACGTCCTGTGCCATGCTGCTCTACGGGCACTGGGACCACTGCCCCAAGGTGGAGGAAGTTGTCCAGAGTCTGCTGAACTGCTGCCACTTTGAAGGGAGGCTTGCAGGGAGAGTTCACAAACCCGTCTCTCAGGGGCCGGCAGAACTCCAACTTGTAGCTGTCTCTGATGACTTCTAGAACCCAAACGTCTGAAGTTACCCTGGTCCACTCGCCCAGAAAAGAGGACAGCCTTCCTCCTATCTGCTCTGGGCCATGGACCAGGGCCCCGTCATTGGGTACGAAACCCTGGGGGAGGACCGGAGGAAGAACCTCCTGAGCGGCGGTCTCTGCGAAAGGAATGCTGCTTCGGGGAGAACCTCTGCTTGAAGGAGGAGGAGGAGCCCGACTTGCCCGGGCGATACCGACAGGCTTCTTGAAAGGGCCCTTAGAGGAACCAGGGCGAGCACTGCTGGCCCTTGCCTTGACCTCCAGCAACCTCTTGCCTTTAGAACTGCCAAGATCCGTCACGATCTTGTCCAGCTCATCCCCGAAGAGCAGCTTGCCCTTAAAAGGCAACTTGGCTAAGCGGAATTTGGAGGCATGGTCAGCTGACCAATGCTTAAGCCATAGCCATCGATGGGCAGAGACTGTCTGAGACATACCTTTAGCCGAGACTCTCAAAACATCATACAGCAAGTCTGCCAAGTAAGCCAAGCCCGACTCCAGGACCGGGCAATCCGCCCGCAAGGAAAAATCCGAGGGGGAGGCCCACTGCACCACCGTCAGGCTTGCCCTGGCCAAATAGGAGCCGCAAACCGAGGCCTGCAAACTCAAGATGGCCGCTTCCAAGGCTAACTTTAAGGCCGCTTCCAATTTCCTGTTCTGTGAATCCTAAAGGGCAGAGCCACCTTCCACCGGCAAAGCCGTCTTTTTTGTCACAGCAGTGATTAGAGAGTCCACTGCCGGCCAGCGCAAGGCCTCCTGTTCACCCTCTGGCAGAGGGTACAGATGAGTCACGGCCCTGGCTACCTTGAGGCTCGCCTCAGGAGAATCCCATTGAGCCGAAATTAGAGTTTTCATGGCTTCATGGGTGTGGAAGGTCCTGGAAGGGCACTTGGTTCCCAACATAATAGCGGAACCCGCCGAGGCTGAAGGAGGGCCTTCCTCCGGAGAGGAAATACTCAAGATGCTCATAGCCTGAACTAACAGGTTAGGCAATTCCTCTGAGCGAAAAAGCCACGCTGCAGAGGGGTCATCTCCCCCATCAGGGCGAGGATCAGCCTCCTCCAAAGAATCCCCAAGGGACCTTTGGGAGAACTCAGAAACGCTGCCCTCATCTACATCAGAGGACACAGAGTCCCCCAAGACCTGAAGATCCACCCGAGGGCGCTTGATCAGGGAAGCCTCTTCCCCCATATCTGACAGGGGAACAGGAGCAGCGTTTTGAAGTTGAAAGGCCTGATGCAGCAACAAAATAAACTCGGGAGAGAAACCCCCCTGTTTGTGCACCTCTGCAACCTGGGCCACAGCCCTAGAGGAACTCTCAACCTCCGCTCCATATAGCGGGGGAGAAGTGCGCTGCGCATCCAAAATAGCGTCCAGCGCGTCACTCCGCGAATGAGCCACGCGGGAAGCATGGCGCTTAAACTTCACCATCTTCTTACCGCCGCCCAACTCAAAGGCGGCCATACTAGCACTGCTTACTTTGCGTGCTACTCCTTCTCAGACATTAAAATTGTCACCTTTTCTAATGTGTACCGGACGCAGAATCCGTCTTGTTGCTGGTAATCCTAACCATCATTTGCCTGACCCTTACTCTGTGTACTGGGAACAGCTCCAATCTGTAATAACATCTGTGTCTTGCATTTCACAGGAATTACTAGACAGAAGGGGGGATGGTATAGCAAATCCCAAGGCCTTGAAAATAGGAGCTCTAGTACACCACAAACACTACACCCACAAAACTTGGGTGGCCCTTTTCGAATTGAGGCCTTGTCACGGAAGCCTTGTAGACTTCTATCATATCCCCATCTCAGCCACCTCTTTTTCAAGCTGAAAAGCCCTAACCTCTTTTGCCTTTCCTCACATGAGAGGAGTTCCATCCCCTTAAATCATTTTGGTTGCCCTTCTTTGAACCTTTTCTAGTTCACTATAACTTTTTAAAAATATGGCGTCCAGAATTGCACACATTACTCAAGGTGAGGTAGCACCATGGAGCGATACAGAGGTATTATAATATTCTTTGTCCTATTTTCTATCCCTTTCCTAATAACTTCTAGCATTCTGTTTGCCTTTTTGGCTGCAGCCACACAATGGGCAGAAGATTTCAGTGCATTATCCACAATGACACCTAGATATTTTTCTTTGGTACTGACTCCTAGGGTGGAACTCAGAATCGAATTACTATGGTTTGGATTATTCTTCCTAATGTGCATCAGTTTGCACATGTCCACATTAAATCTCATCTGCCAATTGGATGCCCAGGCTTTCAATTTCCTAAGGTCTTCCTGCAATTTTTTCACAATTCACATGCATTTTAACAACTTTGAATAGTTTTGTTTGTCTGCAAATTTAATCACCTCACTTGTCATTCCCATTTCCAGATCATCAATAAATATGTTAAATAGCACCAGTCCCACTACAGATCCCTGAGGTACTCCACTATTCACCGTCCTCCACTAAGAGAACTGGACATTTAACCTTACCTTCGTTTTCTATACATCAACCAGTTCCTAATCCACAACAAAACATCACCTCCTATCCCATGGCTTTTTAATTTTCTCGGGAGTTTCTCATAAGGAACTCTGTCAAACGTTTTCTGAAAATCTAGCTACACTACATCAACAGACTTACCCCTTATCCATGCCTTGAAAGAAATGAAGCAATGGTGAGGCAAGACTTCCCTCGGCTGAACCCATGCTGACTGTGTCCCATTAAACCGTGTTTGTCTATGTGGTTAGTGTAGCGGGCTTTGATCCTGATGATCTGGGTTTCATTCCCACTACAGCTGCTTGTGACCTTGGGCAACTCACTTAACCCTCCATTGCTCCAGGTACAAAAACTTAGATTGTGAACCTACGGATTGTGAATAATTACAAGAGGACTTTACGAGACTGGGCGTCTAAATGGCAGATGACATTTAAAGTGAGCAAGAGCAAAGTGATGCATGTGGGAAAGAGGAACTCAAATTATAGCTACTTAATGCAAGGTTCCGCGTTAGCAGTCACCGACCAAGAAAAGGATCTAGGTGTCTTCGTTGATGATAAGTTGAAACCCTCTGCTCAGTGTGCTGCGGCGGCTAAGAAAGCAAATAGAATGTTAGGTATTTTGAGGAAATAAATGGAAAACAAAAATAAAGACATTATAATGCCCTTGTATCGCTCCATGGTGCGACCGCATCTCGAATATTGTGTTCAATTCTGGTCACTGCATCTAAAAAAAGATATAGTTGAATTAGAAAAGGTACAGAGAAAGGCAATGAAAATGATAAAAGGAATGGGACGACTTCCCTATGAGGAAAGGCTAAAGTGGCTAGGGATCTTCAGCTTGGAGAAAAGACGGCTGAGGGGAGATATAATAGAGGTCTATAAAATAATGAGTGGAGTGGAACAGGTAGACGTGAATCGTTTGTTTACTCTTTCCAAAAATACTAGGACTAGGGAGGCATGCGATGAAGCTACAAGGTAGTAAATTTAAAACGAATCAGAGAAAATGTTTCTTCACTCAACATGTAATTAAACTCTGGAATTCGTTGCCAGAGAATGTGGTAAAGGTGGTTAGCTTAGCGGGGTTTTAAAAAGGTTTGGATGGCTTCCATAGATCATTATTAAAATGACTTGGGGAAAATCCACTTCTTATTTCTGGGATAAGCAGCATAATATGTATTGAACTTTTTTGGGATCTTGTCAGGTATTTGTGACATGGATGGGCCACTGTTGGAAACAGGATGCTGGGCTTGATGGACCTTTGGCCTCTCCCACTGTGGCAATACAGTGAATGATACATACAAAAGAGCATGGTTCGGGATAAGGTATCTTTCAAAGATATCACCATAACAGGGAAGATAGAGTATCCTGAGAGTGAGGTTGCAAAAGAGATTGTAGTAGATCGGGTATCCTTAAATAACAATAAAAATCAGACAAAAGATTGCCAATTAATACTGTCAAGTACTAAGCATGATGTACTTAGGAACAACAAACATAGTTTGAAATGTCTATATGCGAATGCCAGGAGCCTAAGAAATAAGATGGGGGAGTTAGAATATATTGCACTAAATGAAAAATTAGATATAATAGGCATCTCTGAGACCTGGTGGAAGGAGGATAACCAGTGGGACACTGTCATACCGGGGTACAAATTATATCGTAGTGATAGGGTGAATCGGATTGGTGGAGGGGTAGCATTGTATATTAACGAGAGCCTTGAATCAAATAGATTGAAAATTCTGCAGGAAACAAAACACTCCTTGGAATCACTGTGGATTGAAATTCCATGTGCAAAGGGGAAAAGGATAGTGATAGGAGTGTACTACCGTCCGCCTGGCCAGGACGAACAGACGGATGCGGAAATGTTAAAGGAAATCAGGGACGCAAACAAACTGGGCAACACAATAATAATGGGGGATTTCAATTACCCGCATATAGACTGGGTTAATGTAACATCTGTACACGCAAGGGACATAAGATTTCTTGATGAAATCAAGGACAGCTTCATGGAACAGCTAGTTCAGGAGCCGACAAGAGAAGGAAAAATACTAGACTTAGTCCTTAGTGGTGCTCATGATCTAGTGCAGGGGGTAACGGTACGAGGGCCGCTTGATAACAGTGATCATAATATGATCGGTTTTGATATTAGCATTGAAGGAAGTGAAACTAGGAAATCAAGTACGCTAGCGTTTAACTATAGAAAAGGTGATTACGACAAAATGAGAAAAATGGTGAAAAAAAGACTGAAAGGAGCAGCTCGCAGAGTAAAAAACTTGCGTCAGGCGTGGATGCTGTTTAAAAACACCATCCTGGAGGTTCAGGACAAATATATTCCACGTATTAGAAAAAAGGGAAAAAAGACTAAACGTCAGCCGGCGTGGCTAAACAGTAAGATAAAGGAAGTCATTAGAGCCAAAAAACAATCCTTCAGAAAGTGGAGAAGAGAACCAACTGAAAGTAACAGGATAGATCATAAGGAATGCCAAGCCAAATGCAAAGCGGAGATAAGGAGGGCAAAAAAGGACTTTGAGAAGAAATTAGCGTTGGAAGCAAAAATACATAGTAAAAATTTTTTTAGATACATTAAAAGCAGGAAACCGGCCAAAGAGTCGGTTGGGCCGCTGGACGAAAATGGTGTTAAAGGGGCGATCAGGGAGGACAAAGCCGTAGCGGAGAAATTAAATGAATTCTTTGCTTCGGTCTTCACCGAGGAGGATTTGGGGGGGACACCGGTGCCGGAAAGAATATTTGAAGCGGGGGAGTCGGAGAAACTAAACAAATTCTCTGTAACCTTGGAGGATGTAATGGGTCAGTTCAGCAAGCTGAAGAGTAGTAAATCACCGGGACCTGATGGTATTCATCCCAGAGTATTAATAGAACTAAAAAATGAACTTGCGGAGCTACTGTTAGAAATATGCAATCTGTCCCTAAAATCGAGTGTAGTACCGGAAGACTGGATGGTAGCCAATGTTACTCCGATTTTTAAGAAGGGTTCCAGAGGAGATCCGGGAAATTATAGACCGGTGAGTCTGACGTCGGTGCCGGGCAAGATGGTGGAGGCTATTATTAAGAATAAAATTGCAGAGCATATACAAAAACATAGACTGATGAGACAAAGTCAGCACGGATTTAGTGAAGGGAAGTCTTGCCTCACCAATCTAATGCATTTTTTTGAGGGGGTAAGCAAACATGTGGACAATGGGGAGCCGGTTGATATTGTATATCTGGATTTTCAGAAGGCGTTTGACAAAGTGCCGCACGAAAGACTCCTGAAGAAATTGCAGAGTCATGGAATCGGAGGTAGGGTATTATTATGGATTAAGAACTGGTTGAAAGATAGGAAGCAGAGAGTAGGATTGCGTGGCCAGTATTCTCAGTGGAGGAGGGTAGTTAGTGGGGTCCCGCAGGGGTCTGTGCTGGGTCCGTTGCTTTTTAATGTATTTATAAATGACCTAGAGATGGGAATAACTAGTGAGGTAATTAAATTCGCCGATGACACAAAATTATTCAGGGTCGTCAAGTCGCAGGAGGAATGTGAACGATTACAGGAGGACCTTGCGAGACTGGGAGATTGGGCGTGCAAGTGGCAGATGAAGTTCAATGTTGACAAGTGCAAAGTGATGCATGTGGGTAAGAGGAACCCGAATTATAGCTACGTCTTGCAAGGTTCCGCGTTAGGAGTTACGGATCAAGAAAGGGATCTGGGTGTCGTCGTCGATGATACGCTGAAACCTTCTGCTCAGTGTGCTGCTGCGGCTAGGAAAGCGAATAGAATGTTGGGTGTTATTAGGAAGGGTATGGAGTCCAGGTGTGCGGATGTTATAATGCCGTTGTATCGCTCCATGGTGCGACCGCACCTGGAGTATTGTGTTCAGTACTGGTCTCCGTATCTCAAAAAAGATATAGTAGAATTGGAAAAGGTACAGCGAAGGGCGACGAAAATGATAGTGGGGATGGGACGACTTTCCTATGAAGAGAGGCTGAGAAGGCTAGGGCTTTTTAGCTTGGAGAAGAGACGGCTGAGGGGAGATATGATAGAAGTGTATAAAATAATGAGTGGAATGGATCGGGTGGATGTGAAGCGACTGTTCACGCTATCCAAAAATACTAGGACTAGAGGGCATGAGTTGAAGCTACAGTGTGGTAAATTTAAAACGAATCGGAGAAAATTTTTCTTCACCCAACGTGTAATTAGACTGGAATTCGTTGCCGGAGAACGTGGTACGGGCGGTTAGCTTGACGGAGTTTAAAAAGGGGTTAGATAGATTCCTAAAGGACAAGTCCATAGACCGCTATTAAATGGACTTGGAAAAATTCCGCATTTTTAGGTATAACTTGTCTGGAATGTTTTTACGTTTGGGGAGCGTGCCAGGTGCCCTTGACCTGGATTGGCCACTGTCGGTGACAGGATGCTGGGCTAGATGGACCTTTGGTCTTTCCCAGTATGGCACTACTTATGTACTTATGTACTTACAGTGGGGGAAATAAGTATTTGATCCCTTGCTGATTTTGTAAGTTTGCCCACTGACAAAGACATGAGCAGCCCATAATTGAAGGGTAGGTTATTGGTAACAGTGAGAGATAGCACATCACAAATTAAATCCGGAAAATCACATTGTGGAAAGTATATGAATTTATTTGCATTCTGCAGAGGGAAATAAGTATTTAATCCCTCTGGCAAACAAGACCTAATACTTGGTGGCAAAACCCTTGTTGGCAAGCACAGCGGTCAGACGTCTTCTGTAGTTGATGATGAGGTTTGCACACATGTCAGGAGGAATTTTGGTCCACTCCTCTTTGCAGATCATCTCTAAATCATTAAGAGTTCTGGGCTGTCGCTTGGCAACTCGCAGCTTCAGCTCCCTCCATAAGTTTTCAATGGGATTAAGGTCTGGTGACTGGCTAGGCCACTCCATGACCCTAATGTGCTTCTTCCTGAGCCACTCCTTTGTTGCCTTGGCTGTATGTTTTGGGTCATTGTCGTGCTGGAAGACCCAGCCACGACCCATTTTTAAGGCCCTGGCGGAGGGAAGGAGGTTGTCACTCAGAATTGTACGGTACATGGCCCCATCCATTCTCCCATTGATGCGGTGAAGTAGTCCTGTGCCCTTAGCAGAGAAACACCCCCAAAACATAACATTTCCACCTCCATGCTTGACAGTGGGGACGGTGTTCTTTGGGTCATAGGCAGCATTTCTCTTCCTCCAAACACGGCGAGTTGAGTTCATGCCAAAGAGCTCAATTTTTGTCTCATCTGACCACAGCACCTTCTCCCAATCACTCTCGGCATCATCCAGGTGTTCACTGGCAAACTTCAGACGGGCCGTCACATGTGCCTTCCGGACAAGGGGGACCTTGCGGGCACTGCAGGATTGCAATCCGTTATGTCGTAATGTGTTACCAATGGTTTTCGTGGTGACAGTGGTCCCAGCTGCCTTGAGATCATTGACAAGTTCCCCCCTTGTAGTTGTAGGCTGATTTCTAACCTTCCTCATGATCAAGGATACCCCACGAGGTGAGATTTTGCGTGGAGCCCCAGATCTTTGTCGATTGACAGTCATTTTGTACTTCTTCCATTTTCTTACTATGGCACCAACAGTTGTCTCCTTCTCGCCCAGCGTCTTACTGATGGTTTTGTAGCCCATTCCAGCCTTGTGCAGGTGTATGATCTTGTCCCTGACATCCTTAGACAGCTCCTTGCTCTTGGCCATTTTGTAGAGGTTAGAGTCTGACTGATTCACTGAGTCTGTGGACAGGTGTCTTTCATACAGGTGACCATTGCCGACAGCTGTCTGTCATGCAGGTAACGAGTTGATTTGGAGCATCTACCTGGTCTGTAGGGGCCAGATCTCTTACTGGTTGGTGGGGGATCAAATACTTATTTCCCTCTGCAGAATGCAAATAAATTCATATACTTTCCACAATGTGATTTTCCGGATTTAATTTGTGATGTGCTATCTCTCACTGTTACCAATAACCTACCCTTCAATTATGGGCTGCTCATGTCTTTGTCAGTGGGCAAACTTACAAAATCAGCAAGGGATCAAATACTTATTTCCCCCACTGTATGTACTTATGACAGCAGGCTGATTGTTCTCACGACTGGGTGACGTCCGCGGCAGCCCCCACCAACCGGAAAAAGCTTCGCGGGACGGTTGGCACGCAGGGCACGCCCACCGCGCATGCGCGGCCGTCTTCCCGCCCGTGCGCGACCGCTCCCGCCAGTTGAATGACAAGCAATAAAATATGAAACACAACTCCAAAGGGGAGGAGGGAGGGTAGGTGAGAACAATCAGCCTGCTGTCCTCGGAGAACACCTGCTACAGGTATGTATCATTCACTTTCTCCGAGGACAAGCAGGCTGCTTGTTCTCACGACTGGGGTGTCCCTAGCTCTCAGGCTCACTCAAAACAAGAACCCAGGTCAATTGAACCTCGCAACGGCGAGGGTACAACAGAAATTGACCTACGAAGAACAACTAACTGAGAGTGCAGCCTGACCTGAATAAATTCGGGTCCTGGAGGGTGGAGTTGGATTTACACCCCAAACAGATTCTGCAGCACCGACTGCCCGAACCGACTGTCGCGTCGGGTATCCTGCTGGAGGCAGTAATGAGATGTGAATGTGTGGACAGATGACCACGTCGCAGCCTTGCAGATCTCTTCAAAAGTGGCTGACTTCAAGTGGGCCACTGACGCTGCCATGGCTCTAACACTATGAGCCGTGACATGACCCTCAAGAGCCAGCCCAGCCTGGGCGTAAGTGAAGGAAATGCAATCTGCTAGCCAATTGGAGATGGTGCGTTTCCCGACAGCGACCCCTAGCCTGTTAGGGTCGAAAGAAATAAACAATTGGGCGGACTGTCTGTGGGGCTGTGTCCGCTCCAAGTAGAAGGCCAATGCTCTCTTGCAGTCCAATGTGTGCAACTGACGTTCAGCAGGGCGGGTATGCGGCCTGGGGAAGAAGGTTGGCAAGACAATTGACTGGTTAAGATGGAACTCCGACACCACCTTTGGCAGGAACTTTGGGTGGGTGCGGAGCACTACTCTGTTGTGATGAAATTTGGTATATGGAGCGTGAGCTACCAGGGCTTGAAGCTCACTGACCCTACGAGCTGAAGTAACTGCCACCAAGAAAATGACCTTCCAGGTCAAGTACTTCAGATGACAGGTATTCAGTGGCTCAAAAGGAGGTTTCATCAGCTGGGTGAGGACGACGTTGAGATCCCATGACACTGTAGGAGGCTTGATAGGGGGCTTTGACAAAAGCAAGCCTCTCATGAATCGAACGACTAAAGGCTCTCCAGAGATGGCTTTACCTTCTACACGATAATGGTAAGCACTAATCGCACTAAGGTGATTCCTTACTGAGTTGGTCTTGAGGCCAGACTCTGATAAGTGCAGAAGGTATTCAAGCAGGTTCTGTGCAGGGCAAGAACGAGGTTCTAGGGCCTTGCTCTCACACCACACGACAAACCTCCTCCACTTGAAAAAGTAACTCTTTTTAGTGGAATCCTTCTTAGAGGCAAGCAAGACCCGGGAGACACCCTCAGACAGACCCAACGCAGCGAAGTCTACGCCCTCAACATCCAGGCCTTGAGAGCCAGGGATTGAAGGTTGGGGTGCAGAAATGCTCCGTCGTTCTGCGAGATGAGAGTCGGAAAACACTCCAATCTCCACGGTTCTTCGGAGGACAACTCCAGAAGAAGAGGGAACCAGATCTGACGGGGCCAAAAGGGCGCTACCAGAATCATGGTGCTGCGGTCTTGCTTGAGCTTCAGTAAGGTCTTCCCCACCAAAGGTATGGGAGGATAAGCATACAGGAGGCCGGTCCCCCAATGGAGGAGAAAGGCATCCGACGCTAGCCTGCCGTGTGCCTGAAGTCTGGAACAGAACAGAACAGAGGCAGCTTGTGGTTGGTCTGAGAGGCGAAAAGGTCCACCGAGGGGGTGCCCCACTCTCGGAAGATCTTGCGTACCACTCTGGCATGGAGCGACCACTCGTGCGGTTGCATGACTCTGCTCAGTCTGTCGGCCAGACTGTTGTTTACGCCTGCCAGGTACGTGGCTTGGAGGAGCATGCCGAACCGGCACGCCCAACGCCACATCCCGACGGCTTCCTGACACAGGGGGCGAGATCCGGTGCCCCCCTGCTTGTTGACGTAATACATTGCAACCTGATTGTCTGTCCGAATTTGGATAATTGGCAGGACAGCCGATCTCTGAAAGCCTTCAGTGCGTTCCAGATCGCTCGGAGCTCCAGGAGGTTGATCTGCAGATCCTTTTCCTGGAGGGACCACCGACCCTGGGTGTGAAGCCCATCGACATGAGCTCCCCACCCCAGGCGAGATGCATCCGTCGTCAGCACTTTCGTGGGCTGTGGAATTTGGAATGGACGTCACAGGGTCAAATTGGTCCGGATGGTCCACCAGAGCAGTGAAGTGCGGCAACTGGTGGAGAGGCGGATGACATCTTCTAGATTCCCGGTGGCTTGGAACCACTGGGAAGCTAGGGTCCATTGAGCAGATTTCATGTGAAGACGAGCCATGGGAGTCACATGAACTGTGGAGGCCATATGACCCAGAAGTCTCAACATCTGCCGAGCTGTGACCTGCTGAGACGCTCTGGTCTGCGAAGCCAGGGCCAGGAGATTGGTGGCCCTCGCTTCGGGAAGGTAGGCCTGAGCCGTCTGGGTATTCAGCAGAGCTCCTATGAATTCCAGAGACTGCGTTGGCTGGAGATGGGACTTTGGGTAATTTATCACAAACCCCAGCAGCTCCAGAAGTCGAGTAGTGCACTGCATAGACCGGAGGGCTCCCGCCTCCGAGGTGTTCTTGACCAGCCAATCGTCGAGATATGGGAACACGTGCACTCCCAGCTAGCGTAGGTAGGCCGCCACCACCACGAGGCACTTGGTAAACACTCGTGGGGCAGAGGCGAGCCCAAAGGGCAGCACACAATACTGAAAGTGCCGTGCGCCCAGGCGGAATCTGAGATACTGTCTGTGAGCTGGCAGTATCGGTATGTGAGTATATGCGTCCTTTAAATCCAGGGAACATAGCCAATCGTTTTTCTGAATCATTGGCAGAAGGGTGCCCAAGGAAAGCATCCTGAACTTTTCTTTTACCAGGAATTTGTTCAGGCCTCTCAGGTCTAGGATGGGACGCATCCCCCCTGTTTTCTTTTCCACAAGGAAGTACCTGGAATAGAATCCCTGCCCTTCCTGCCCGGGTGGTACGGGCTCGACCGCATTGGCGCTGAGAAGGGCGGAGAGTTCCTCTGCAAGTACCTGCTTGTGATGGGAGCTGAAGGATTGAGCTCCCGGAGGACAATTTGGTGGCAGGGAGGCCAAATTCAGGGCGTATCCGCACCGCACTATTTGGAGAACCCACTGGTCGGAGGTTATGAGAGGCCACCTTTGGTGAAAAAAACTTAACCTCCCCCCGACCGGCAGATCGTCCGGTATGGACACTTTGAGGGCGGCTATGTTCCCTTGGATCCAGTCAAAAGCCCGTCCCCGGCTTTTGCTGTGGAGGCGCAGGGGGCTGCTTAGGCGCACGCTGTTGACGGGAACGAGCGCGCTGGGGCTGTCCCTGTGCCTGACGAGGCCTTCGGGCCGGCTGGTTGTACCTACGCTTTGCAAAAGAATAGGGTGCAGCCTGCCGGGCCCGGGAAAAACGTCCACCTGCTGAGGTGGATGCTGAAGGCGCCCGGTGGGAGAGCTTGTCGAGGGCGGTTTCCCGCTGATGCAGTTGGTCGACCAGCTGCTCGACCTTCTCACCAAAAATATTATCCCCCCGGCAAGGGACGTCGGCCAGTCTCTGCTGGGTGCGGTTGTCCAGGTCAGAGGCACGCAGCCATGAGAGCCTGCGCATCACTATACCTTGGGCCGCAGCACGAGATGCCACGTCACAGGTGTCATAGATACCCCTGGACAGGAACTTTCTGCACGCCTTCAGCTGCCTGACCACCTCCTGATAAGGCCTGGACTGCTCCGGCGGGAGCTTATCGACCAGGTCCGCCAGGTGTTGCACATTAGTCCGCATGTGGATGCTCATATAGAGCAGGTATGACTGGATGCGGGTCACGAGCATGGAGGATTGGTAGGCCTTCCTCCCAAACGAGTCCAGAGTGCGAGACTCCCGCCCCGGGGGCGCCGAGGCGGTATCCCTCGAACTCCGTGCCCTCTTGAGAGCAGAATCCACGACCGCCGAGTCATGGGGCAGTTGGGGCCGCATTAACTCTGGGTCAGAGTGGATCCTGTACTGGGACTCTGCTTTCTTGGGAATGGTGGGGTTAGTTAACGGTCGCACCCAGTTCCGAAGCAGTGTCTCCTTGAGGACATTGTGCAGCGGTACCGTGGAGGACTCTCTAGGTGGTGATGGATAGTCGAGGACCTCGAGCATCTCGGCCCTCGGCTCTTCCACAGAGACCACGGGAAAGGGAATGCTAATAGACATATCCCGCACAAAGGAGGCAAAGGAGAGACTCTCAGGAGGTGAGAGCTTCCTCTCCGGTGAAGGCGTGGGGTCCGAGGGAAGGCCCGTAGACTCCTCTGAGGAGAAATATCTAGGGTCCTCCTCTTCCCCCCACGAGGCCTCATCCTCGGTATCGGACATAAGCTCATGTAGCTGAGTCCTGAACCGGGCCCGGCTCGACGTCGAGGCACCGAGGTCTCGGTGTCGTCGAGCGGTGGACTCCCGCGCCGGCGGGGACGGAGCTCCCTCCATCGACGTCGACGGGGACTCCACCTGCGTGGCGGTCGAGACCGGCGCCGCAAGCGGCGGCGGTGTCAACGGCCCCGGCGCCGGGCTAGAGCTCGCCGGTGCCACAGACATCGGCGCCGAGGGCGCCGGCACAGCCTGGCGCATCAGCCCTTCCAGGATCCCCGGAAGGATGGCTCTGAGGCACTCGTCCAGGCCCGCTGCCGGGAAAGGTGGTGGGGCCGGTAGGGGTGTCGGTGCCAGAAGCTGATGGGGGCCAGGAGACGGCACCGAGGTGCCGGAACCCTGACGCGTCGGTACCTCCACCACCGACGGGGACCTCTCCTCTCGACGAGGACGCTTCGGCGTCGCCTCCTCTCCGATGTCCGGATGCACCGAGGGCGACCGGTGACGACGCTTCTTGTTCTTCTTTCGATGCGCGTCACCGGCGCCGGGAGGTATGGAGGAGGAGGAGGACGATCCCCCTCGGTCTCGAGGAGCCGGGTCAGACAGGGTTCGGTCCCGTGGACCACGGGCTGAGGGAGTGACCGGGGCCGACTGCCCACGCGGCCGCTCACCTCTACCCTCGCCGGCGGACCGGCGGGCCGACAGGACCTGTTCTCCTGGGGTCGATGCCATCGGTGCCGATGTCTCGGGCATCGATACCGGTACCGAAGGACCGGGCGTCGATACCGATGCCGTCGAGGTCGACGTCGAGGGGCCGGCGCAAGTTCCAAAAAGACGGTCCCGCAGAACTTGCCTCGCAACCTGAGTCCGTTTCCGGAGACCGAGACACAGGGAACACGACTTGATATTGTGCTCCGGCCCGAGGCACTGGAGGCACCAAGCGTGGGTGTAGGTCTGCGAGATCGGCCGGCCGCACCGACCACACTTTTTAAATCCACTCGGGACCTTCGAGGACATCGACGGAAAAATCGCGTCGGCGAAGTCAAAGTCGTCGATGGTGGCGGAAATCACACCTCGAAAAAAGAAAACGACCGTGCGGCCACTAGGCCGCAACACGGCGTCCCCGCTGGAAACGAGGGAAAAAGGGAGCGCGTGCTCCACACGCTCAGGTTTTTTTTTTTTTTTTTGAAAAAAGAAACCGGGCGGTAACAAAAAACTAAATAGAAAAAGAGCAACGGTCCGCGTAAACGCGATCGACTTTCCGGCGGCTGAAAGTAGAGAGAGCGGCAAAGCACGACTCTCTCCAGACGCGGAAAAAAAGGAACTGGCGGGAGCGGTCGCGCACGGGCGGGAAGACGGCCGCGCATGCGCGGTGGGCGTGCCCTGCGTGCCGACCGTCCCGTGAAGCTTTTTCCGGTTGGTGGGGGCTGCCGCGGACGTCACCCAGTCGTGAGAACAAGCAGCCTGCTTGTCCTCGGAGAATTATGTACTTAACCCTTTAGGGACAGAGAAGTACCTGCGTACAATGTGTACGGCGCTGTGTAAATCTAGTACCGCTATAAAAATGATTAGTAGTAGTATTTTTCTCAGCACCAACATCAGGCTTACCGGTCTATAGTTTCCCGGATCACCCCTGGATGTTAAAAGCGCCACAGTTTGATCAGAATTTTCATACTCACAGCTCAGAGACTTTTACATGTCATGAATGCTCGTGTTGGCTTTCGGTTTCCAGTAGACAGAGGATAGAGTCGGTTCAGAAGGCGGCTACTAAAATGGTCAGTGGTCTTTGTGATAAAGATCTCAATATGTATACTTTGGAAGAAAGGCGGGAGAGGGGAGATATGATAGAGACTCCACACTTACCAGAATCAGGATAAATCTTCGTCAAGGGATAAATCACCTAAAATGAAAATCAGGTAAAAAAGTCAATAAAAACTTCAGGACACAGGAAACATTTTGGCTTACCTCCATCAATCCCTGTAAAATATATCCCCTGTCTCCTTGCCCCAAGAACAAAACAAATACCAGTATACACAGTGTCCAGAAAAAACAGGACCCCCAAATTTTTCCAAATAACCCAAAAAGCAAAATCTTCTGCCTGAAATTTGAGACATTTCCAAATACTTTATTTTTCAACAGGAAGGAGCTCGCAAAACAGATGAGCTCTTAATTAACAAAACCCCAGAATTAATTGAGCCAATAGCTCAGTGGCAACAAAAACTTTGTACAGGTGTCGAGATTGGAGGACACTATGAACACAAAAAATGAAAAAACTTCGAACCCCCCCCCCCCCCCCCCCCCACTATACTACTGTATTTTCAATAGTCATACTAAGGGCCCTGTTTACTACGCCATGCTATATATTCCTATGGGTGTATCTACCATTAGCACACGCTAAAAACACTAGCTTACCTTAGTAAACAGGGCCATAAATGTTTAAACAATCTCATAGGATCCTCTTGTCATTTTTCACAATCCTCTCGCAATTTAACAACTTTTAATACCTTTGTGTCGTCAGCAAATTTAATTACCTCACTAGTTACTCCCAATCTCTAGATCATTTATAAATATGTTAAACAGCAGTGGCCCCATCACAGACCCCTGGGGAACCCCAATAACTACCCTTCTCCATTGAGAATACTGACCATTTAACCCTACTCTCTGTTTTCTATCCTTTAACCAGTTTTTAATCCACAATAAGACGCTGCCTCCTACCCCATGACTCTCCAATTTCTTCTGGAGTCTTTCATTAGGTACTTTGTCAAACACCTTTTGAAAATCCAGACACACAATGAGGTGTATTTTCAAAGCACTTAGACGTACAAAATTCCATAGGAACCTATAGAACTTTGTAAGTTTAAGTGCTTTGAAAATGAGACCCAATATCAACCGGCTCACCTTTATCCATGTTTGTTCACCCCTTCAAACAAATGTAATAGATTGGTGAGGTACGATTTCCCTTCACTAAATCCATGTTGGCTTTGTCTCATTAATCCATGCTTTTGAATATGCTCTGTAATTTTGTTCTTTATAATAGCCTCTACCATTTTGCCCGGCACAGACGTCAGGCTCACCAGTATATAATTTCCCGGATCCCCTCTGGAACCTTTTTAAAATATCGGCATTACATTGGCCACCCTCCAATCTTCCAGTAGCACACTATTACTATTACTAACAATAGTTCCACAAGTTCATTTTTCAATTCTATCAGTACTCTGGGATGAATACCATCTGGTCCAGGAGATTTGCTATTCTTTAATTTGTCAAATTGTGCCATTACATCCTCTAGGTTTATAGAGATTTCATACAGTTTCTCCGATTCATCAGCATTGAATACCATTTCTGGCACCGGTATCTCTCCCAAATCTTCCTCAGTGAAGACCGAAGGAAAGAATTCATTTAATCTCTCCACTATGGCTTTGTATTCCCTGATTGCCCCCTTTACCCCTCGGTCATCTAGCGGTCCAACCGATTCTTTTGCCAGCTTCTTGCTTTTAATATACCTAAATAAAATGTTAATATGTGTTTTTGCCTCCAACGCAATCTTTTTTTCAAAGTCCCTCTTTGCCTTCCTTATCAGCACTTTGCATTTGACTTGACATTCCCGATGCTGTTTCTTATTATTTTCAGTCAGTTCCTTCTTCCATTCCTCTGAAGGATTTTGTTTTAGCTCTAATAGCTTCCTTCACTTCACTTTTTAACCATTCCAGCTGTCATTTGGTCTTCCTCCCTCCTTTCTTAATACATGGAATATATTTGGCCTGGGCTTCCAGGATGGTATATTTGAACAGCATGGTATATTTGACCCTCGCAGCTGCTCCTCTCAGTTTTTTTTCACCATTCTTCTCATTTTATCATAGTCTCCTTTTTGAAAGTTAAACGCTAACGTACTGGATTTCCTGTATATACTTACTCTAAAGCTAATATCAAATCTGATTATATTATGGTCACTGTTATCAAGCGGCCCCATCACCATTACCTCCCACACCAGATCATGCGCTCCACTAAGGCCTAGGTCTAGAATTTTTCCTTCTCTTCTCAGCTCCTGTATCAGCTGATCCATAAAGCACTCTTTGATTTCGTCAAGGAATTTTACCTCCCTAGTGTAGAAATATGAGCACAGTCATGCACTATGGAATGGGTTAAAAGGTCAGAGATTGATAAATCTGTATGACTCTGGAATCTATCAGAGATTGACGAGCCCGCATGACTGGGATTTATGATCTCTGGAATTTATTCTACCCTTAGGGGGCAAGTGGGCCTGGGAACGAGACTAATGTAAACAGCAGAAGAATGTTGTTTAAACAGCTTAAGAGAACCAGATGCTGGAAATCAGATAATAATCTGTGAGAAGGACAGTTTGCAGAAAAAGAGTCATGTAAATCATTGTTTGAAACAAACAATATAAGCTGCCGTCTCAGAAGAATATTTCAGAGATGCAGACAGAAAAACATCTTGTTATGTAACTGTGTTGATTTCTCATGAGAAACTATAATTGTATCTTTATTTGGTAAGTGAATAAAAGGACTTTCTCTTATGCCCTTAGCATTGATTTTTTTTACGCCTCCTAGTTGAGAATGGCTGGTTCATTCTAATTTGGGAAGGGATACAAGCAGCCTAAAAACACTAGCATGCCCCAATGTTACATTTACCTAGTCAATATCGGGATAATTGAAATCACCCATTATTGTGTTGCCCAGTTTGTCAGCCTCCCTAATTTCCGATAACATTTCTACATCCATCTGTTCATCATGGCCAGGCGGGCGGTAGTACACTCCTATCACTATCCTTTTCCCCTTTACACGTGGAATTTCAATCCATAGGGATTCCAAGATGTGTTTTGTTTCGTGCAAACTTTTCAGTCTATTTGATTCAAAGCCCTCCTTAATATAATATGCTACTCCTCTACCAATTCGATCCACCCTATCACTACGATATAATTTGTACCCCGGTATGACAGTGTCCCACTGGTTATCCTCCTTCAACCAGGTCTCAGAGATGCCTATTATATCTAATTTTTCATTTAGTGCAATATATTCTAACTCTTCCATCTTATTTCTTAAGCTTCTGGCATTCGCATATAGACATTTCAAACTATGTTGTTCCTATTTGCATCATACTCAGTACTTGACAGTATTAATTTGAAATCTTTTGTCTGATTTTTATTTTTATTTAAGGACACCTGATCTACTATGGTCTCTTTTGCAACCTCACTATTAGGATACCCTATCTTCCCTGTTTTGGTGATATCTTTGAAAGATACTTTATTCTGAACCATGCGCTTTTGTGCGACTGTCAGCCTTCCCCCAGTTTCTAGTTTAAAAGCTGCTCTATCTCCTTTTTAAATCCCGATGCCAGCAGCCTGGTCCCACCCTGGTTAAAGTGGAGCCTATCCTTTCAGAATAGGCTCCCCCTTCCCCAGAAAGTTGCCCAGTTCCTAACAAATCTAAAACCCTCCTCCATCTACATGAGCTCTCCATCCCAGGAGAGATGCACCCACCTCTTTGCTACTGCTTTCGACTCATAACCATGACTCTCTTACTCAACACCCTCACTTATCACCCCTACCACTGCAATTTCCCCACCCCTAGCTGTCTGTTCGTCTGTCCAATTTAGATTGTAAGCTCTGTTGAGCAGGGACTGTCTTTTCATGTTAATTTGTACAGCGCTGCGTAAGTCTAGTAGCACTATAGAAATGTTTAATAGTAGTAGTAGTAGTAGTAGATGCATCCATCGTCAGCACATTTTGTGGCTGATGAATTTGGAATAGAAGTCCCAGAGTCAAATTGGATCAAATGGTCCACCACTGAAGAGAGAGTACAAGTTCTGGGGACATTTAGATTACATCTTCTAGACTACCCGTGACTTGAAACCCCTGAGAAGCTAGGGTCCATTGAGGTGATCTCATGTGAAGATGTGTCATGGGTGTAATATACACTGTGGAAGCCATGTGGTACAACAATCTCAACATCTACCAAGCTGTGACCTGCTGAGATGTATGAACCTTGGACATGAGAGCAATCAGATTGTCCTCTCTCATCTCCAGAGCAGAGCTCCTATGAACGTCAATCGCTGGACAGGGTGGATATGGGACTGGGTAGTTTAAAACAAACCCTAGTAGCTCGATCACCCGAACAGTCATCCACACAGAGTCCTGAGCACCCTCCTCCGAGGTGTTCTTCACCAGCCAATCGTCGAGATACAGGAACACATGTAGGCTCATTTTCGAAAAAGAAGGATGTCCATCTTTCGACATAAATCGGAGGATGGACGTCCTTCTCTCAGAAACGTCGAAATCAGTATAATCGAAACCCAATTTTGGACGTCTCCAACTGCAGTCCGTCGCAGGGACGGCCAAATTTCAAGGGGGCATGTCGAAGGCATAGCGAAGGTGGGACACGACGTCTTTGACCCATAATCGAAAAAAGTAAGAACGTCCCTGACGAACACTTCGACGTTTTCACCCGGACGTGTATTTCTTACGAATAAGGCACAAAAAGGTGCCCGAAATGACCAGATGACCACCGGAGGGAATCGGGGATGACTTCTCCTTACTCCCCCAGTGGTCACTAACTCCCTCCCACCCTAAAAAAACATCTTTAAAAATATTACCTGCCAGCCTCTATGCCAGCCTCAGATGTCATACTCAGGTCCATGACAGCGCATGCAGGTCTCTGGAGCAGTTTTAGTGGGTGCAGTGCACTTCAGACAGGTGGACCCAACCCCATCCCCCCCTACCTGTTACATTTGTGAAGGAAACAGTGAGCACTCTAAAACCCACCACAAACACACTGTACCCACATCCAGGTCCCCCCCTTCACCCATAAGGGCTATGGTAGTGGTGTACAGTTGGGGGTAGTGGGTTTTGGGGGGGGGGGGTTGGAAGGCTCAGCACACAAGGTAAGGGAGCTATGTACCTGGGAGCAATTTATGAAGTCCACTGCAGTGCCCCCCAGGGTGCCCGATTGGTGTCCTGGCATGTCAGGGGGACCAGTGTACTACAAAAGCTGGCTCCTCCCAAGACCAAATGGCTTGCATTTGGCCGTTTTTTACATGGACGTCTTTGGTTTCGAAAATTGACGAAAGTTAGAAACGTCCATGTCTAGGGACGCCCAAATCTTGGGACGTCCAAATTTAAGGATTTGGAATATCTGATGGTATTTTTGAAAGGAAAGATGGATGTCCATCTTGTTTTGAAAATACGGGTTTCCCCATCCCTGGATTTCGCCGTTTTGCAAGGACGTCCAAATCGCAACTTGGACGTCCCTTTTGAAAATGCCCCTCGTGGACTCCCAGTCTGCGTAGCAATGCTGCAACTACCGCTAGACATTTGGTGAAGACAATGAGAGCTGACGCGAGGCCAACAGACAACATGCAGTACTGAAAGTGATGTGTTCCCAGTCGAAATCGAAGATACTTCCGGTGGGCTGGAAGTATCGGGATGTGAGCTTCAAGTCCAGAGATCATAGCCAATCGTTTTTCTGAATCATTGGGAGAAGGATGCCTAGGGAAACCATCCTGAACTTTTCTCGGACTAGGAATTTGTTCAGGGCCCCTAGGTCTAGGAAGGGACCCCCCCCCCCATTTTATTTTCCACAAGGAAGTACCTGGATTAGAATCCCTGCCCTTTCTCCCCTGGTGGTACAGGCTCGACTGCATGGTCCTTCAAAAGGGTCGAGAGTTCCTCTGCAAGTAACTGCCTATGCTGAGAGCTGAACGCATGAGCTCTCGGTGGGCAATTTGGAGATTTCAGATACAAATTGAGGGCGTACCCGAGATGGACTATTTGAAGAACCCAAAGGTTGGAGGTTATTTTTTCAAGAAAAAATTTTAATCTCCTCCTGGAGCAGCAAGTCGTCCGGGAAGGACACTTTTACTACAGCTATGCTCTGCTTGAGCCAGTCAAAAGCTCATCCCTTGCTTGGCCTGGGGAGCAGAATTTTTTGGTTTGGTCAGTGGCCTCCTCAACCTTCTCTCCAAAAAGGTTATCCCCCCTGCGTGGGGAATCCACCAACCTCTGCTGAACAGAATGTTCCAAGTCAGAAACACACAGCCTGCGCATTGCTATACTTTCAGCAGAAATCCTGGATGCCACATCAAAAGTGTCTGCCCTGGCTGAGAACTTTCAACACACCTTCTGCTGCTTGACCAACTGGCAAACTGACTTGCCCTGCTCCGGAGAGAGTGTCTCAGCCAGGTCTGACAACTTGCGCACCGAGTTTTGTAAGTGGAGGCTCATGAAGAGCTGGTATGACTGTATTCGGGAAATGAGCGTTGAAGCCTGGTACATCTTCCTCCCAAAAGAATCCAGGATTCTAGCTTCTCTGCCTGGGGGTGCCAAGGCATAGTCTGTGGAACTCCTGGCTCTTTTGAGAGTGGATCCACCACCATGGAATTGTGAGGCAACTGAGGTGCACTGTGGATCCAATACTGGGTGTCAATCTTCTTGAGCATGACAGGGATTGACAGAGTGGACTCCTAGTTCCTGACGAGGACTTCCCTGAGTACCTCGTGAAGAGGGGCAGTCAGTCACAGCCTCCTTAGGAGGAGATGTGTAGTCCAGGACCTTGAGCATCTTGGCCCTGGGCTCATCTTCCACTTCCAAAGAAAATGGAATGGCATCAGCCATTTCCTTAACAAAAGATGGAAGTGGAAGGATCTCCAGAGAAGACTTTCTTCTTTCAGGTGGATGGGAGGGTTCAGAAGGAATTCCATAGTACACATCCAAAAAAAAGTACCTTGGATCCTTCTCTGAATCCCATGAGCGCACCTCTTTGGTGTCAGAAAATGCCTCCCAACGGAAGCGTTGAGACTCAATCTGCCTCAATGTGGAGAAACCACATCCTTGAGAGCAGTGTCGAGAAGTTGGCTCCTGCTTCGATTCCGGCAAAGCTTCCTCCACCGACGTCAAAGGATTGCCGGTTTGGGAGGCAGTCGATACCAGAGCCGCATGTGGCATCGGTGTCGGAGACCGCACTGCTGGCTGAGGGTCAAGCGGGACCACAACGGGAGGCAGGATAGGTGCAAGCACCCCCAATGCTGATGCATACCATTGCATGAGGCCATCCAGCACCTCAGGGAGCAAGACCCGGATGCGCTCATTGAGGGCTGACACCGGGAAAACCTGGGGTGCTGGCTCAGGCGCAGGTTGCAGAATTGCCGCGGTCAATACAGGAGCAGGGTCTTGACTGCTGGGAGACTGATGCGTCGGCACCTCTTAGTTTTTCAGGTGCCGAATCCTTCGACACCCCAGAGATCCCGGCATCATGCATCGAGGGCAACTGATGACAATGCTTCTTGGCCTTCGCACGAAGCGTGTCACCGAGGCTCCTCAGTGCCAAGGATGATGTTGAATCCACACATTGACTTGGGGTCAGGTCCAATGATGGACGGTCCAGGGGGCCCTGCACAGCAGGAGGTCTCAAGGCAGGTGGCGACCCACTCGATGCTTCACTGCTCCCAGTGTCTAAGGGTCTAGCAGCAGCCATGCTTACCAATGCTCCCGATGCCGGTGCGAAACTCGGTGTTGATGCCAATGCTGATGAAGAGGAACTAGACTTGGCTCCAAAAATCCTCTCTCGTTGAGCCTCTCTGGAAACCTTGTGACAAGGCTACATCCCCGATGTATAAAGGGAAGCAGCAAAACCATGAACTACATATCCCAGAATGCATTTCCAGTCCTAGCAGTGAGATCCCAGGGGATAGGCAAGCTGGCCATATACCGTCTCTGACCACAAGAGGGAGGGTGAATGAAGGAGCCAGTTCCCGGGACCAGCAATCAGTATATCATGGGGCCCACCTGTAATAGGGAGGGGTGGGCTGAGAAGCAGGAGGAGGATTGGATGGAAGAGGGAATTAATCAGCCTGAGCAGGGGAAGGAGGCAGAATGGAATGGGAGCTTGAGAGCTGAGGAAGGCAGCCCCTGAAGGTTTGGAAACCTACATGGTTTTGGAATTTATTTTGGTTTAAACCCTGCTTAAGTAGAGAAGCCTGTTTTCTTTTGTGAAACCTGATTATTTTGAGAACCTCTGAAGTTGGAAGGCTTGTTTATGAAGGAGGGCTGCCTGGTGGGAAGAGGGGTTCAGTTCAGGAGGAGAGGAGCAGTGCAGGCTGAAATACCTTGGGTTTGAGGCAGTCCCAAAAGTAATGCACCTCCTGGAAGTAAATGCTGCTTGGTGATTAACTGTCTTGAGGGGAAATCCTGCTTGTGGGACAAGTACTATTTGTTTGTTACTGGCGGGGACAAAAAAACAGGGATTTCCAAAGGGCTCTTGCATTCCCTTCAGGGAAGGAGGCAAAGTCTTTGTGTAATAAGTACTAAGCAAGGCAGAACAGCCCTGCCTGAGAAGCAAGTCTCTACTCTGGAGTGAAGTTTTGTTTATGAATTTGGAAAATAAAGGATTGTTTTTGAAGTATTTCCTGGTGGCAGTTTTGTGAAGTTCTGGCTATTTATGGGAGGCAGCTTCCTCCCCCATACTGGAGCAGCGGGCCCATTTACAACCTGAGTCCTCTTCTTCATGTGAACACAGAGAACAGTTAATAAGGCTAAGGTTGGGCCCAAGAAACTGTTGTCACGCTTCACACAAAACACTGGATAGTGAGCCCTTGGGCCACTGCCGAGGGACGGCAGATGCAGGAGGAACACTCACCCCACACCAGCACAGGCAGAGCTGACGTACCTGGATTTGGCAAGGTCTCTTAGGCAGGCAGCCAGACAAAGCAAAAGTCAGGTCCAGGCAAAAGTTCCAAAGGCTGGCGGCAAACAAAAGCAAAGACAGGTCCAGGCAGAAGTCTCTATGCAGGCGGCAAGCAAAAGCAAAGTCAGGTCCAGGCAGAAGTCTCTATGCAGGTGGCAAGCAAAAACCAGTAGTCAGGTCCAGACAAAAGTTCAAAAGGCAGGCAGCGAGCAAAAGCAAAGTCAGATCCAGGCAAAAATTCCAAAGGCAGGCGGCAAGCAAAGTCTAAGTCCAAGTCCAGGCAAAGTTCCAAAAGCAAAATACTGAGGGTAGCAAAGGGAGCGCAGCAACAAACACTCGCAGAAGAAACACCTCTGGAGACCTCTGTTGCAAGGCAAACTAGGGAAGCTTCCAAGAGGTTAATAAAGGCCAACAGCCAGGGAGTTCACCAGGTACGGAAACAGCTGAGTTCCAAAAAGTCTCGAGACCAACTGGTAGGCTAGAAAATCCGGACCGGACTGGCATGACTTCTGGAACCGGGAAAACCATCAATAGACAGTCCATTGCGACCACCAGGTCTGACCACCAGGGGGCGAGATGAATAAGAGCATGCCACTGAGGCACAGACATAACTGTAGACACCAAGAATGGGTGTCTTTCCCAGAGACTGTCCGATTACACCAGGAACAGCGCTTGAAGCCATTGGGAACCTTTGTGGACATGGAAGGAAAAACTTCCTCAGCTAAATTAAATGAAGTGATAAAGAATGAAAAAAAAACCGAAAAATAGCCAAAAGGCACAAAAAAGCCTTGTGAGAATTATAAGCCTGCTTGTCCCCAGAGAAAAGTTGTTACTGTTGAGTTTTAGCCTCTGCGGCAAGTTTCTCTTCATATTCTCTTTTAGTCTTCTTTATTAATGCCTTGCATCCGATTTGCTAGTGCTTATGTTGCTTCTTATTTTCTTCATTTGAGTCCTTTTTCCATTCTTTTGGCTGTAATAGACTCTTTTATATTATCTTTTAACCGTGCTGGCTGTCGTTTTCTCTTCTTTCCACCTTTGCAAATACTTGGAATGTATCTGGTCTGGGCTTCCAAGATGGTATTTTTGAATAACGTCGACGCCTGATTTAGTGTCGTAATGTTAGCAGCCGATCCTTTTAGGTTATTTTTAACCGTTTTCCTCATTTTATTATAGTCGCCCTTTTGAAAATTAAATGCAGCTACAGTAGATTTCCTTTGCAGGTTCAACCCAGATAGTAGCTGAAATTTGATCATATTATGATCACTGTTTCCCAGAGGACCCAAAACTGCCACCTCTCGCATTGTGCCCTGCACGCCACCAAGGACCAGATCCAAAATGGCTCCCCCTCTTGTTGGTTCCTGGACCAATTGCTCCAAGAGCAGTCGTTTATTACATCTAGAAATTTTACCTCCTGGCATTCCCTGATGTAACATTTATCCAGTCAATATTTGGGTAATTGAAATCACCCATTATTATAGTGTTGCCCAATTTGCCAGCTTTCCTAATCTCTGTAAACATTTCTTCATCTGTCCGTTCTGTCCTGGCGGATGGTAGTACAGCCCTACTAGAATACTCCTTCCGTTCGCACTTGGAATTTCAATCCATAATGATTCCACGCTGCTATCTGTTTGATGTGGAATGTTTATTTTATTTAACTCAATTCCTTCTTGAATATGTAGCGCAACCCCGCCTCCAATTTGATCCTTTCAATCATTGTGATACAATTTGTACCCTGTTAACACAGTGTCCCATTGATTGAAATCTTTCCACCATGTCTCTGAGATGCCTATTATATCTACCTCATCATTTAGTGCTATATACTCTCCCATCTTAATTTTTAGGCTTCTAGCATTTGTATACAGGCACTTCACATTGTGTTTTTCCTTGGATCTATAAGCTGCTTAGAAATGCTCTGTGAAACAATAGAACAAGTTGACGGTTTCCTAAAGGACAAGTCCATAGACCGCTACTAAATGGACTTGGGAAAAATCCACAATTTCGGGAATAACTTGTATAAAATGTTTGTATGTTTGGGTAGCTTGCCAGGTGCCCTTGACCTGGATTGGCTGCTGTTGGGGACAGGATGCTGGGCTCGATGGACCTTTGGTCTTTTCCCAGTATAGCATTACTTATGTACTTATGTAAGTTCTGGTGAAAATGACATCCCTGCTCCCAGGGAATCTGTCAAAGCATTAAAAGATCTCAAAATATTAACAGCTACTTCAGCTGCTCTATACAGATCCACTTCTAGGGCACCGGCCTGAGCACTGATACTCTGAGGGGGGCTGGACCTGCCAATCTCTTGGAAGACCCACATAGTACAGTAAAACAGTGATACTTCCAACAGTTTCCCTCGAATGGTGAAACTAAACATAGACAGTAAAAGACTTAGCTCTAAGCAGCAACGTTCCCTTTGCTTCTCATCGGGCCGACCCCCCACCCCTCAAACTGCACAAGGGGCAGAGCACACTCCTGATGAACCTCTCCAACCACTACACTATCAAGGCTTCTATATAGGGAGTATCCGCACATGTCCTCAGACACAGCAGCTGCTGGGGAACTTTAGGTTGGTGTTGCAGCCTACTCAGAATGAGTGCTTCCTATGGGTCTGACAGACAACTTCCTATCCAAGCTCCCTCAGCGGGAACTTCTCCCCCACTTCCCAGTAATACCTAGAGGCTCTGACTTAACAGAAAATAAGAGAACCACAATCATACCAGGAGAAGATCCTTCTATTTTCAAATTTCTGTTAAAACCTCTGCACTTTCAGACTAGGACACCAAATGAAGAAAAATACCCATTTAGGCAGGCAGTTGGTGGGGTGGTGGAGAGATCTCAGACTCCTCTGAAATAAACCCCTTCACTCCACAGAATATAATTCCTCATTTTTTTTCAATAACTACAGCGAAAGCTAAACAAATAGGCACTCCCTGTTCAATTGAGACTCGGTTCTTCCTCTGGTCCAGGAACTATCTCCCAGACTGTCCAGAAGCTACACAGTCTGCCTATCACCATATGCTGGAGACAGAGAAATACTGAAGACCTAAAGCTGCATGGTGCCTTTATAGGGCACAGTTCACAAGTCTTTAGTCTCTATCTATATCTGGTAGTCACTGGGCATAACCCACAGGTTCTAGATTGGTCTGGTAAGGACACTAAGGAATATTGTTGATATACAGAAACTGCTTTATAAAATTGCCCCTTAATGACTATAGAGACAGAATCTCTTCCTCATACCTGCTCACGTAAAGTGCCATCACTGAAGAAGGGCTTTTGGGGTAGGAACAGGATACCATGGGGTCCAAAGCAAGAAGGAACCTGTACGTTACCTGTAGAAAAAATAGAAATTCAACAAAAGACCAACCAGGACCCATCTAACTGTACCTCACACAACTTCCAATCCCACTGTTAACCATTCAAACAGAAATCAAGTCAAAATCCTCCACAGCACCTACCCCCCCCCCCCCCCCCACATCTAGGCCAATCATCCCAATACCGGTCATCTATAAGAAAAATCTGCGCACCAGTACCCCAGAACCTAATACCTAAATCAATCAATGCCAATCTGCTAAAAAGTCTAACAAAAGTGTCACAGTCCCTACATACACCCCATCCCATGCACCCGAGTAAGAATTTAGGCTTACATTAGTGCTTTCCTGTTACATTAGCTCTCTACACCTTTCTAGACACAAGATGATTCCCCTTTCTCCACAGGATGAGACCAGTGCTGGAGACCAGTGTGTCATCAACATGACCAAATAAACAGTTTCTAGCTCTGCTGCCCCCAAGCTTAGAAACTTAGGGGCATATTTACCACACTGCAATAATAGCCGAAATCAATACACACTATGTGTAAAGGCAGTGTAATAGCTGATGGGGATGTTTCCCGCATCCTTTCCCCTCTACAGTCACTGCACAAACAAATATGTTTCACGGGACACCGTCAGCATGGATTCAACCAAGAGAAGTCTTGCCTCACCAATTTACATTATATCTCTTTGAAGGCGTGAGCCGGTTGATGTAGTGTATCTAGATTTTCAGAAGTACAAAGATAAGGGGACACTGCATGAAATTACAGGAAAATACTTTTACAACAAATAGAAGAAAACATTTTTTCAAAGAATAGTTATGCTCTGGAACTCGTTGCCAGAGGATGTGGTAACAGCAGTTAGTGTATTTGGGTTTTATGTTTAACTCATTTTTATTGGGTTTCCAGAAAACAATACATAGCTTAATATGGAAGAAGCTGCAAGGAAATATCTTCATGTACAGATGCAATAAAACATTACCAGAACTACCTTTCTTCCTATCCCAATCCCGCTACTGTATTTGGGTTTTAAAAAGGTTTGGACAAGTTCCTGGAGGAAAAGTCCATAAACTGGGGTCAGTAGAATAGAATCTTGCTATTCTTTGGGATTCTGCCAGGTATTTGTGACCAGGACTGGCCACTGTTGGAAGTATTATGTCTCATGTTTCAATGAATGTTTTATATGATATATACAAGTCAATAATTAAATGTATCAAATAGATATTTATTTTCCTTTGAAAGTTATTTTAACTATGTATTTTATATTTCCATTGTACTGTATTTTGCTTTGCACATATTTATAGTTAAAGATGAAAAAATATATTACATTATATTACATCTAAGTGTGTTGCCTTCAGTCGTAACTACTTCACCTGTAAAATTTTAGAACCAAAAGCAGCCCTGGAAGATCTCCAACAGCCACTGGATCCCATATAATGTAGTGTGTTACCAAAGTCCTGGCCTGGCGCACCAGAGGGTCTTCCTGGCTGGTTATGGATGACCAGGCAGGATTTGTGGCGGGATGTTAAACGTTTGACATTATTCAGCAGGTATTGCACTTGCTATATGATTCTTATATTCCACTAAGTTCTAAAGAGATTCTAAGCAGATTACAAACAATAAGTCCTTCAAGAGAATTTACAATTGAATATATTGAAACTTAAAAAAAAATCTCTCATCATCAAATGCACATCTAAAACATTAATTACACTTGCATATCTAATACACTGAAACTAAAAGGCATCTTTTTCATCGAATACATTGAACCTAAAAAACATCTTTCTCATCAAACAAAAAAGATTTTTAATGCTTTCCTGAAGGAATAATATTGTGTTATTTTCCGAATTTCTAAAGGCAGTCTGTTCCAAAGCCTAACACCCAGATGTGAAAAGGAACACTCTAGCATGGATTACTTCCGAACACCCTTAACGGACGGATAAATTAATTTCAAACAGCATTCCGCTCTACCTGCGGAAAAAGATGATGGGAAATCCAAATAATTAATCAGTCTATCAGGTCCATCACTGTACAGCATTTTGTACACCATACATGTCTGCTTAAACTGCAGTCTTGAAGATACAGGAAGCTAATGTAGCTCCTTTAACAGTGGGGATGTTTTTTCATACTTTCCCAGGCTGAAACGCTGTATTCTGCAGAAATTGAAGTTTTTGTAACAGTTTTTTAGTACGACCTCCAAATAGCAAATTACAGTAATCTAAGTATGGAATCAGGATTGCCTGTGCCACTGGACTAAACTTATCCAGGTGTAATTTAGATCGAATTGCTCTCAGTTGCCGTAATCGGAAAAATATTTTTTTAGACAAAGCCTTCACATGTAATTCAAAAGTTAAGCCTGAATCAATTATGACTCCCAACACTTTTGAGTGGTCCTCAATCACTAGCTTCTCACCTGTACTCAATTCCAAACACTTAGCTTTTCATAATCTCCAAACCAAACAACCTTAGACTTTAGTAACATACATAGTAGATGACGGCAGAAAAAGACCTGCATGGTCCATCCAGTCTGCCCAACAAGACAAACATATGCGTATACCTTACCTTGATTTGTACCTGCCTTATTCAGGGCACAGACCGTACAAGTCTGCCCAGCAGTACTTCCCGCCTCCCAACCACCAGTCCCGCCTCCCATCACCGGCTCTGGCACAGACCGTATAAGTCTGCCCTCCACTATCCTCACCTCCCAACCACCAACCCCTCTTCCCCCCCACCTGCTCCGCCACCCAATTTCGGCTAAGCTTCTGAGGATCCATTCCTTCTGCTATTCAATTTCAGAAAATTAGCTTTAGACCAGTTTATCAGTTTTGATGACAATCTCCCTCAAGAAAGTCATAGTATCTTCACACTTGATATGGCAAGTTAAGACCACAATGACACCATCGGTGATTCTGTCAATAGATGCAGATAAAGCATTCAATAGGGTCTCCTGGCCTTACATGTTTAGACTTCTAGAGAGAATGGGGATTAGGGGTATTACTTCTATTGGATTCAGACACTATACTGCAAACCATTGGCTTGTCTCCAGATCAACGGTACATACACGAAGCCTTCTGAACTTAAATGGGGCACACAACAGGGATGTGTGATGTCACTTCTGCTGTTTGCACTCACTATGGAGCCCTCAGAGCAGCGTATCCATGCTCCTCCGGATATTAGTGGCATTGAGTGTGTGTGGGTGGGGGGGACTGGCTTATAAGATACTCCTTTTTGCATAGGATGTCTTATTCACCTTAACGAATCCTTTGTATTTTTAGGGTCAATTTACCCCTCCCAATATGGTGGTTCACCCACCAATACTTAGGAGGAAATAAATCACCCAAGGCTACATCAGTTAGGAAATTAATTAGATACCTTATTTCTTATCCAGTATTTGTACAATTAGCAGATCAGTGATATCTCACTGGGAGTACAGAACATTGCTATACAAAAGTACTGCTATATCTGAGACTCCAAAGAATATATAAGCAATCAAATACTTTTATTTATTATTCTCCGAGTATATGTACAATCAATTGCTTATGGGAGTACAGTACCACAGCTACACATAGGTGTTCTGTGTCTGAGTCTCTAATGTTTTTATTTTAGGGTCTTTTTCGCCCTCACCCCAAATTACCAGCTAAAGTCAATTTGCAGATATAAAAGACGCAAGACTACTTATGAGAAAGCAATATGATTTATTCCAATTGACTGGTTTCTCATGGGAGAGCAGCCCTGCTTGCACAAAGATACTGGCTGTGACCGTCTCTCCCCATTGAAGTAGGAAGTACAATCACTTTTATACGCTCATTAACATAACAGGTTACACATAAGCAATCTGACAACAATCCCATTTATTGGATATATGCTAATATAATGGTTAACATTGACTGGTTATGGTAATGAGTTGGTTAGTATTTACTGGAAAAGCTAATAATAGACTAGCTGTTCCTGGAAGACTAAGGGGCTCATTTTCAAAGCACTTAGACTTACAAAGTTCCATAGGTTATTATGCTTTGAAAATACACCTCCACGTCATCTTCCTGAGGAGTTATCTTGTTCTGTTTTTCACTAAAACATCTGTGACCACTATGTTGCTAAACGATGTTACTCTGTTTTTCCACTTATGCCCGTTCCTCATTCTGCTGCATGAAAGTGTCGCAACAGATCATGAGTTCTGCAGTCACACTGAAGTTCAGGTTAGAGTCATGGGCCTGTAAGTTTTTCTCTCATTTTAGATCCTGAACCAAAGTCCATTGTGAGTAATTTAACAGAAAACAGCTACAAATTATTCTATCAATGGTATTATACACTGGTACAACTTCATAAAATGTGTATCTCAGTGAGTGATCATGTTTATTTGTTTGTTTGTTGCATTTGTATCCCACATTTTCTCAATCTATTTGCAGACTCAATGTGGCTTACAATAATACATCCTAACATCGTCAATCAAGAGTAGATAAAACAATTGGCGTGCCTGTAGGGAACAAAGACTATGTGAAAATCCAACTATATTGGGATGAGGTCCTGAACTTAATTGGATCAATTATTAGCTCCACAGAGGGAATACTGTTTACTTAATAAGTAATGTCCTTTAATTAAAAGGGATCTTTGGAAATTGGTAGCCTCCGTTTTGACGGCAAGCCGAATGGTGTTGACAGCAACTTGGAGGCAACCTGATCAGTCAAAGATCACTACAGTTATCGCAAAGATGGAGTATGTCTACCTTATGACACAACTTACAACTCTGTGTAGAGTTCATCTGTCTGCTTTTCAAAAGCTATGGGAACCTTATGAACACTAGAGAAATACAACTGGATGTATCGGTACCTAAATTATGCTTTCTCAGATGGGGAGTATTTATGATTGACACTGAGTGGTGTGTGTCTCTCTGCTACCACACCATATCATTAAAGGATCTCTTGAGCTGTTGGGGGAAGGGGAGGATTGGGGGATTAGGGGAGTTTTCTGAGATAATGTTTGGAGGCACAGTGTTATAATTTATGATACTGTATTTGTCTTTGTTCTCTATTGCATTGACACTCTATGTGCTGTAGTACAGTTTTGTTTAATTTTTTTCATACATAAATAATAATAAGAAAGAAAGAAAGTAGCGAGGATAGCTTAATTGGGGTACTCTTCCCTCCAAGTAAGTACCAAACCAGTATCTAGTAAGGTGGTAGGGTACACTTTTGTCTCAGAACCCAGCCCTGGACCTCAGTAAACGTTTACCCTAAATCTTGGATCTTACCCTGTGTGTTCTCCCAGAGCCCAGCAAGGATCCTCAGAAGAGAGGTCTTTCCAGTGCCTGTGTTGCCAACAATCAGTAGGTTATTCCCCTGGGAAACTGTCAACGTCAGGTTCTCTACAAGAAGCTGGTCAGAGGATGGCACCGAAAAGGAGACTCTTTCCAGGAGGAAAGCTGTGTCCACTGCCACCATCGGCTCATCTGAAACACTGCCCGTCATGTTGAGAGAGAAAAAGAGAAGGAAAATAAATAAGTAGGACCTCTACATTCTCAAAGAGTAAAAACCTGATGGGATATTTACTTGTTCAAGTTCCAGTTGCCTTCACGCTCTGCAGTACTATCCTTTTCCTGCTGGGCAAGTTCTAACACAGTTTCCTGAAGCTCCCCAATCCTAAAGAGAGAGAATAATATGTTTCCTATAAATGCAGGTCATTAACAATGAATCACTGGCCCACCATAAGAGCACAGGTTATTAAAACACTTGTCATTAATGCAGTGTAACTAGCAACAATACATGAACACAGCTCATTAGTGGAAAGTGACCGGCCCTATTCTTGAGCACATGTTTTTAACACAGGTCATTAGAATAGCACAGCCAGCAGCCCTCATATGTGGAGGTTGTCAGCATAAAGTATCATGCTGTGCATGTGAGAAGTCATTTGCACAACATGGGAGGGGGTAATTTATGGAGAAACGAGGCTTACCTGCTAATTTACTTTCCTTTATTCGCTCCAGACCATGCCCTACGAATGGGTATATGTCCTTCGACCAGCAGAGACTGAGACAAACTGTGAAGTGCCTATACTTGGTGCTGGGAAGCACTGCACACCTCAGTATTTCTATTGACAAAGCAACATCAGGAATATGTAGGAAAAACAGATCCCCCTAAAAGGGCCCACGGGGAACCGAAACAACTAGAACAAACCAGGAACTGCCAAGAGCCTGGCAGTGGGACTTGTCCCACAAGAAAACAGAATGCAACCATGCAGTGTCCATTATTACATTATTAACATTTTGCTCTTCTTCTTTTTTTTTTTTTTTTTTTTTTATTGAAGACTCCTACCATTACACCAGAAGCCAGCCGGCTTCTGCCTCCTGATAAAACTTTCAGGGGCAATGCCCCACATTGCCGACACACCAGACGCACCTAAAATGCAGCAAAAAGAGAGGAGGGAACAGGTATGATCTGGAGCAACTAAAGAAAAGTAAATTAACAGGTAAACTGTAAATTTCTCCTTCCTTAGCGTCTGCTCCAGACCATGCCCTACAAATGGGAAATACCAAAGCAGTACTCGCCAAGGGAGGGACATACCCATAGGTGCCCGGTATAAGAGGCTTGAGGAGGCTAAGCCTCCTCAGGGGGTTTAAATTGTTGATTGCAGCAGTTGCAGTGAAAGCCCGTCTCTAGCCTTCCAGTTGTAGAAATTGGTGTAATTTGATTACCTTACTGCTGGGAGAGCAGGGGGGTTGGCTGGAGGTGTCCTGGGTTGCCAGGGAGATATTTAACTAGGATCATGAATTCCTGCACATGAGCAGTTCACACCAAAGAGACTTGCACTGACCCCTGAAATTTTAAAAGTGCTAAAAATAAGTTTTAAAAGTATTTGCATTAAATCTAATTGCAGAATTTAGGTGCTAGGAAGTGAGATTGGTATGCTATGTACTCAAATTTGCTCAAGCCATATGCAAATTAGTCCATCTTTGGGAGGTTCTCATTTGCATATCTATGGGTAAAAATGGTTGGAAATGTTTACAGCCTTAATGTTAGGGCATGGCTCTGATCAAAAATGAGAAGTTTGATCCAAAAACGAAGGGTTTATCTAGTGTTTTTGACTAAAAATTCCCATTAAAGTGTATGTTAATCTGCATTCAAATAGAGCTCTCTGATTGGATGAGCAGCTCCTGTTAGAAAATCTGCCCGGCATGTTTAAGCTCCGTGTGTAAGAAAGGAAAGAAAAAATTGTTGTTTGATCTAAGTTGACTGAAATTATAAAAGAGTGCCTGATTATGTGGTAAATGAGAAAATATGTGAAAAGAGATTGGTGGAAATTTACAAGTTTGAGGTTTCTCTATTGAGAAAAGGATCTGAATATTTCACTTGTAAGCCTTCCCTTCGTTCCCGTCAGTGTCCCGCCTTCTTCTGACGTCATTTCCTCTTTCCGCGAGGGCGGGACACTGACGGAAATGAAGGGAAGGCTTACAAGGCTAGAGACGGGCTTTCGCTGCGGCTGCTGCGACGGAGGCAGGGGAGCGAGGAGAATTGTTGAGGGTGGGTATGGATGGCTAGGGGGGGCAGGGGAACGAAGAGAATCGCTGGGTGGGTGTGGATGGCTGGAGGGGGGGCAGGGGAGAGGAGAGAATCGTTAGGTGGGTGTGGATGGCTGGAGGGGGGCAGGGGAGAGGAGACAATCGCTGGGTGGGTGTGGATGGCTGGAGGGGGGCAGGGGAGAGGAGAGTTGCTGGACATGGATGAAGGAGAGGGAAGGGAGAGAGAAGAAATGCTGGACATAGATGGAGGGGAGGGAAGAGTGAGGAAGGAGATGAGATGAGGGAAAAAAAAGAGAGAAAAACTGCACATGGATGAAGAAAATAGGCAGAACTGGATCCACTGGACAGTCAAGTCTGTGGAGGACCCAGCTTTTACTTACGGATGTAGAACAAGAAATGAAGAAGAGAGGCGGAAAGTAAAGAAATAAATGGAAAGGAAGCCCTGGAAACGGAGTTAAGAGGACAGATAGCAGCAGAATCGGATACTGGGCCAGCATGATCAGAAAAACAAAGTCACCAGACAACAAAGGTAGAAAAGATAATTTTATTTTCATTATAGTGTTTGGAATATGTCCACTTTGAGAATCAGGTGCTCAACATTAAAAGTTTATATTTATTTACTTATTTATGGCATTTTATCCCACATTAAACATGAATTAGGGTGTTTTGTGGCTCTACATGAGAATTGTGATATTATGATCCCTTGTTTCATATTGTTAACGGTCTGCATTTTCCGTATGGGTGGGGTATATTGGTCTATTAGGTTCTGCCCAGTGTAATATTTATGGTACAGTAAGGTTCTGAGTGTGTTTTTGCACAAAGTTGTGCATAGTGTTTTGCAGTTGAGCGATTGTGGTTAGTATATGCTTTGAGCAACCACTTTATTCTTTGACATATGATACATATCTAATATCTAAATTTAATAAAAGGTATTAATTGTGACTTTTATTTTTATTTTTATTATTTTCTGTGTTAGCAGACAATTATGAATTTAAGCTCCACCCCTGGCCCCACCCCATAACCCCGCCCCCTTTAGCCTCCCCAAACAGTTGGGCCACCGACCGCCTATGGACACACCTCTGGGCAACTCTCCCACTCTCAAATTATCCCCAGTGATTTCTAGGTTACTGGAGCCACATTCCCAGTGGTCCCACAGTTCCCAGAAAGCACTCACAGACCCAACACACAAACCACCAGAATTCTTTTATCAGTCCAAGACAAAGAGGCAATAAACTGAAAATTGTTTGTCTTAAATATTGAACGATGAACAAAAAACAATAACAGATAACTGAAATATGGATCGATTATCATACTAACTAAACATTTCTTTACTTTCTAGAAAGTCCCTGGGAAGATCAGGACATAGAGCTGTTCACCAGTTATCAAATATAACTGTTTTACAGGGCTTCAGCAAAGAGCTTTCTCTCTCTCTCTTCTCCCGGGCTGAAATGGGGGCAAAAGCCAGTATAATCCAAATGAAAAGAGCTCCTAGGACAGTCAGAGCCCAGAACAACAAGTTTCAAAATAGCTGGTTACATCACTATAGGCATTTCCCTTTATCTGTGTGCAGTCATTCCTCTGTAACAGTTCTAAACATAAACATTCACCACCTGCTGGCCAAACTAGAGAAATACACTTCAAGAAATATTCAATACAATTTTGCAGGCTTAAAAACACCCTGTTCTGTCACAGGCGCCAAATATAGAATCTACTACTACTACTACTTAACTCCTCCTATATGTCTCACCTGTGTGTATAACCTGCCACATCCGACACAGTAGTGGACAAATCAATGAGCTGGCTGAAGCAGTTGATCAGGTAGATACACACAAAGGCATTCTGTGCAGAAAACAACAATATATTTATTTATTGAAAATAATTATATACCACAAACACAGAAAACAATTTCTATTAAAAAAACAAACCCTAATGAACGCAGTGAAGGTGCTGTTCCGTTGGTACCTGACGCCGGAGCGCCTTCAGCGCATATATCCTACGCTGTCGGGTTTGTGCTGGAGGGGCTGTGGGGTTAAGGGCACGATGGGACACGTCTGGTGGACCTGTGTGAAGATCCGGGCCTACTGGAAGTCGGTTTGCAATAGGCTGCAGAGGTGGCTGGGCTGTGAGGTCTCCTGGAGCCCGACCCTTTTTCTTTTTTCTGCAAAGGTCGCGGGCTTTTCGGCGTCTCGGTAGGTGTTGCTGACACATGCCATAAGTGCAGCTAGAGTGGTGGTGGCGTCTTATTGGAAGAAGCCCACGACCCCTCTAGTGAGATGGCTTACCAAACTGAGGCATGTTTGTGAAATGGAGAGGCTCTTAGCGGAACGGCGTAACCAACAGCAAAGGTGGCACTCAATATGGGACCCTTTTATTTTTCATGTTAAGAGTTAGTGCGGGACAGGTGGAACTACGAGTTAGCAGGGCTGGCGGAGACTCCATTGGGGTAGGGGGGGGAAGTTGCACTGGTGGGGGGACTTGTTACCTTTATAAAGATTTTAAAAAAAAATCTTGAAGTGCTTTGGTATTTAAAGTGGAAGGTTAAAACTGACTGTTCCTGTTCTGTATTTGGCACAGACTGAGTATGATGTACGGCCTATGTAAATGGATGGTTTTATCCTTATTGTATTGTATGTTTAACCTGTTAATAAAGACTTCATGAAAATAAAAAAAAAAATAAAAAAACAAACCCTAAAAATAACAATACAAATACAAAAGATCAAGCTGCTGTGCAACCAGCCCCAAGGACAGAAGGAAACCTCACCCCCCCCCCCCCCCCCCCCAAATCTACCACTCTCCCCTAGCTGCTTGGAAGAACTAAGTCTAAACTTACAGAATTTTTTCTGATCACATCTCAACTTGGCACAATGTGCCATCTTGTTTCACCAAGTCAGTGCCACAAATGAAAACAAATGGATAAGCCAGCACATCTCCCTCACCTCCTTCACCAAGGAACAACCAGTAGACAACCACCCACGGACCTCAAAACTTCCCTTGGACAGTTATTTCTTCTGTTTCTTTGACAGATATAAGGACCACCCTTCTCGCTAAGCTTGAAAACTAAGTACTACAACCAGGGCTTAATTTGTAGACAAAAAGGAAGTGGAACTGGGGGCGGGAGCAGGATGGGGCCAGGTCAAGAAGTGAACTTACTCCTACACACACAATACTTCACTTATGCATTAAAAGGAAGCTGGTATGCACATATACTTGGAAAATTTATATATTTAATTTTAAAAATGTTATTAAAGAATATTACCCACAGTAGTACAAATTTGCAACATTATCAACAAAATCTTGGACTAATCAGTGTTTTTCTCAACATTTACACGTTGGATACCATAGTGTTCTCCTCAGAAATTTTAGGCAGCCAGGTGGAATGAAGGCGCACTGCCCTGCAATGGCAAAAAGAAGCAAGTGTCTGTTTTTACTGAAGCATTTGCTTCCTTTTGCCATTGAAGGATAGAGTAGCTGGGTTGTGGAAGAGGAATACTTAAGTTTCCAAAGACCTTTGGTCTGACACAGTATAGGGTAAGGGAAAGGGGATGGGACTTGATATACCACCTTTCTATGGTTACATTCAAAGCGGTTTATGTAGTATATACAGGTACTCATTTGTCCCTGGGGCAATGGAGGTTTAAGTGACTTGCCCAGAGTCACAAGGAGCTGTAGTGGGAATGGAACCAGTTCACCAGGATCAAAGCCTACTGCTCTAACCACTAGGTGACTCCTCCACTCTATACTTCTTGGCTGTTCTTATGAGTTTAACATATACATGCTCTGTATCCACAAAAATCCAATCTCCTCCCAACAACAGGTAGGACATTTCTCGTTGGAAGTCACCATACAAAAAATATTCTGATTCTTATGTCATCTGAGCAACAGCAACATAAATTTCTCCATTGCCAGTCACACTATGAAATACAAAACCTGAAAAAATTTTCAGCTCACCATACATGTAGCAAACCTGACATACAACAGTAGCACTAATTCCTAAGATTCAAATAACAAGAACCCTACTGTAGGGGTATCCACTATATCTCACCTTTGGTAGGCCTAAGGCCTGGTTAGGCCATGAACCATCTATTGTGAACAATGCCAACATGGATTCTGCATGACATCCTGAAGCACAGTACTAGCTAACTTCATCCAAGGACATGCTATTTACTTGAATCTGCTTTTCGCTTTATCTCATGAGAAGCTGCAGAGGAGAGAGGTACAGAGGAACACAGAGCCTCCAGTGGTGTGAAGCTGTGTGGAAGAGAATTTCACAGATAGCTAAGGATGAGGTCATGCTTGAACAGGATCTGATAGACCAGGTGGGCTTTGTCCCCAATTGACAGGCTATGGATAATATTCGCCGTATAATTAACCTGCTTCACATCTCTCACTCACACAAGCTCCCGATCTGTCTTCTAGGACTGGATGCCGAAAAGGCTTTCGACCGTGTACACTGGCCGTTTATGTTTCGGGAGTTGGAGGCTATGGGGTTTGGCCCTGACTTTAGAGGACGGATCCAGGCCCTATACAACTTACCCCGGGCTTGTGTTCGAGTTAATGGGGGTAACTCCTCAATGTTTTCCCTGACTAGAGGTACGCGTCAGGGGTGTCCTCTTTCGCTGATGTTATTTGCATTAGTTATGGAGCCTCTTGCTATAGCAATACGAGCTGACCCGAATGTCTCTGATATCTCAGTAGGAGACCGAGAATACAAACTAGCCCTATTTGTGGATGACGTCCTGCTTTCTTTGACAAGGCCATTGACTTCCTTGCCCAGTCTTATGAAGCTTCTAGGTGAATACTCAGCGGCCTCTGGTTTCAAACTCAATATGACCAAATGCGAAGCACTAGCCATAGGAATACCTCCTTCTACACCGAACTCTATTACGGACTCTTTTCCTTTCAGATGGGTTACTAAAGGAATTAAATATCTTGGAGTTATGTTAACTCCCCGGTTCTCTGAGTTGTTCTCTGCTAATTACCCCCCTCTCTTGCAGGATTTGTATAGAGACCTAGAAGTCTGGGGTGCATATGATCCATTTTGGTTTGGTAGAATAGCCACCTTAAGGATGAATGTGCTGCCCCGTTTGATGTAAATTTTCCAGGTCCTTCCTATTAGAATGACGCGGGGCTTTTCTAATTGGAGTACAGGATCGCCTCATCCGCTTTATATGGGGTAATAAACATCTTCGGTTCCCTCAGACACTGTTATATCGTGACCAGAAGGGTGGTCTAGGAGTTCCAAATGTTGTTTGGTATTACAAAGCTGCTCAGGTACTCGCAGCGCTTGAGTGGTTTCAGGCACACCCTAGCAAATTATGGGTTCAATTAGAACAATCATTTGTGGGGGCTCGACCTCTTCGTCACCTAATGTGGCTTCCATGTAGACACCGTAACCTACAGGAGGGCATTTTACCTTCGATCCTTACCACTTTCTTCTACTGGGATGGGCTGTTTGCCAAGCCTGACCTACTCGTGTCTAAGTTATCACCCATAGCGAACAATCCACTTTTCCCGCCCAATTTGGGTCCGGGCCCTTTTGTCCGTTGGGCCTCCTTTGGTCTTGCAACCTGGGGTCAATTTTTTGAGGAAAAGAACATGATTTCATTTTCTGTGCTTGCAGAGGCATACCCTGTTTCGCCACATGAGAGTTTTGCCTATACTCAGCTGTGGCATTTCCTTTCTTCTGCAGAGATCAAAGCTAAGATACTGTGTGAAAACTCCTTTCTTGAGGATCTCTGTGAAGACATTAGTGTCAGGATTGCTGGACATACTTAGATTAATATGAAACCAGCTTCTGATAACTCCTCCCTCCCTCATGAATCCCTGAGGATGGCAAATGGACCAAATGTTGCCCAGCTGCCTGCTAGCCCTTTGTTTCTCAAGTACCCCTATTTAACATACCTTTGTCCTCTCTGGGCATCTGAGACCAGGGCTCTCTGAGAACAATGAAAGCCAGACAGACAGGCTCCAAAACTAAGGACTTCAAAGATTAAAACCTGTGAAAATGCTCACCTTCCTGATGTCATATAGTAGATGACGGCAGAAAAAGACCTGCACGGTCCATCCAGTCTGCCCAACAAGACAACTCATGTGTGCTACTTTTTGTGTATACCCTACTTTGATTTGTACCTATGCTCCCGTATAAGTCTGCCCAGCACTATCCCTACCTCCCAACCACCAGCTCTGACACAGACCGTATAAGTCTGCCCAGCACTATCCCCGCCTCCCACCACTGGCTCTGGCACTGACCGTATAAGTCTGCCCAGCACTATCCCTGTCTCCCACCACCGGCTCTGGCACAGACCGTGTAAGTCTGCCCAGCACTATTCTAACTAATATTGGATAATAAGTATGTTTTCAATGAAATCAATTGACTATACACCGTATTGGGCTTGAAGAAGCCAACCAGATGATCAATGTGGAATAATGAATTAGATGAGTAATATCTGGGGAAAAACAGGTTAATACCACATGGGGTTTTTTTTTCTGTTTACTGTTTAATTGATCTCCTTGTCTTGTTTCACTCTGCCTATTTAGTGGTCTAAGGAAAAGAATAGAATTACCTGATTGAAATAATTCCTATATATTACCTTCTCTGTATTTCTGGCAAGTTGTTTTATCGCTTGTAAAAATTTAAATGGTTATAAACAAAAAATCTAAAAAAAAAAAAAAAAGAAGAGGCAGGTTGTGGCTACTGTAAGGCCCTCAGGACCAAATGGAGGGAGCCTGGTTGCATCCCCAACAGCTACCGGTGACCTAAGCAACTTCACTGGACTGCTGGAAATAATACCTTCCTGACATCAGGAAATTAAACTGGAGTTTGCAAAGGAAATAGCTGATAACAAAGGCTGGGAAGGAAAAAAGTTATTTGATCCCTCTCTGTTCCTGAGGTATATAAGTCAGAGCACATGGCTCTGCTCTCGCTTTTTCTTTCTCTGCATACCCCCATCTTTAGCCCCAGAGCACCTGGCTCTGCTCCCCTCTTCTCTTTCAGCCCTACCCCAAAGATCTCTCTCTTTTTTCCTCTGAACACCCCTATCCTTACTTTTTTCTCATTGATTCCCATCTAAACACACACACAGATACAGCATTGCAATATTTATCAGTACTAAGTGCTGTGAGCCTATATATGCAAATACAATATACTTTCTATATATATATCCAAACCCGTGTGGATTGTGTATTCTTGGGAACCCACTGCCTCTACGAACTGGACCCGGGACCATAACTGGGTGAATGCTGACAATTAGAGGAACCAGAGGCTTCATCTCTTGTCTCTACAGATATCAAAGAAAGCAGTTAAGCTACAAAGTGTTGCATCGCCAGCGTTGGCATCAGGAGCTTGGTGTGGTTATTGAAGAGGATGACTGGAATCTTATGAAAAATGCTCTCCTTAAGATTTTGATCTCTGTTCCCATTAAGGAAAATGCGGTTAAAGTGCTATATAGGTGGTACCTTACCCCTGTCCGTCTTCACCATATGTTCACGACTGTCTCTCCTCTGTGTTGGAGGGGGTGCGGGCAAACTGGCACCATGGGTCACATCTGGTGGTCTTGCACTAAAGTGCGAGCCTACTGGAGGTCGGTTCAATACAAACTGCAAAAGTGGTTGGGGAGGCCTATTAAGTGGGCTCCAGAATTCTTTTTATTTCCCAAGAAACCGCCAGGCCTATCTTCTTCCCAATCTCTTTTGGTGCGACATGCAATGTCAGCTGCAAGGGTGACTCTAGCTGCACATTGGAAATCTCCCACTGCTCCTTCTATGAATATGTGGTTAAATAAACTTTGGTATATTTACGAAATGGAGCGGCTTTGGGCTGTTTGTTGCCACATGCTGTCTAACAGGGAAGCTATCTGGACACTCTTGCTAAGTGTAACCAGCGGGATAGGCGACTAGGAGGGAGGGAGCTAATGCGCGTGGGGGGGGGGGGGGGGGGGGGGGTTAGTGTGAGCGGGGTTGTGGGTTTTATTTTTCTTTTTTTCTCCTTTCTTGTTTGGCTGGTAAACTCTCTTTTCTATAAACTTAGAAGTAAATGTAGGTCTGTTAAGGATTTCCTATGCTACTGGATTACTTAACTGTTGTCAGTTGAATTTAATAGCTGAGGGCATACGAGGCACGACACAAGACTCTGTATTATGTCCCTCGGATTGTACGGTTATCCTTTGTGGCTGTATTGTTTACTGTTCAATAAAGACTTCTTTAAATTAAAAACAAAACAAAACATAATTTAACATAATGCAGCATAATACCTCTTATAAATTCTTATTGCTCTCTAGCATTTCTTTATTAGGAAAACAGATTTAGATAAAATGTCTTAAAACGGAACACCCAATTTTAGTTTGCTTTGGTTGTATTGCTCTAGTATATATTGATGTTTATATTCCTTTGTTTTCCTAGATTAAAGGTCTATATGTTTTTCTTTATTTTCTGTTTTAAAAATCAATATGCCTCAAGATGTATTTTTTAGGTGCCATGTTTACACATAGTTTTTTAGTGCATGACGAGAGAAAGCCTAAGCAGCAGAGGTATGTACAGTAGTCTCCCCGCTCAGGGTTACAGTCTGTCCCGGGCACTCAGCTGCCTCTTCTTGAAGCAGTCTCATTCTCTGGGTCCTCTAAGAGACTCACCCTGCTGACTAGTGCACTCAGGTCTGCTGGATCCATATGGCCATAGACTCCACTGAAGATCGGAATAGCAATTACCACGTAGCTTAGGATACTCCCCAAATAATCAAAAGTGTTGATCCCAACTGGATAGAGACAAAATCAGAAAAGAATGGTCAGCAAAAGAAGCTTAATGTTGGGAACAGCCTAAAAGCAAGCACAGGGGCCGGTAACAGGGTCAGAGCAGGGGGGTGGGGAGGGGGGTCAGTTAGGGTCTGTGCTTAAGCCAGTATGTGAGTGTTAAAGTTAATAATTACAAATAGGCTTGCTTTTCTGAAGTAGGCTGTAAAAACTGTAAGGCTGTTTATAACTATTCTGCCTGCTGTTGTAACATTTTTTAATTTGTAATTTTTCAGTTTCTATTTTTTTATTCTGTAATTTTTTTTAGGGCTGCATTTCGATTAACATTTGTAATTGTGATTAATCGCACGATTAGAGGTATGTTACTTTTTTCCCAACTGCAGCTCTTTGTGACTCTGGGCAATGGAGGGATTAAGGGGAGCTTTTACCAAGCTGCGGTAGAAGGGGCCCTGCACTGGCATCAGGGTGTGGATTCGCCATGCACCAAGGCCCTCCTACCGCAGCGGGTAAAAAGGAGTTGTTGTTGTTGTTTTTTTTTTTTAAAGGAAATGGCCGTGCGGTAAGCTAAGCACTTGCCACGTAGCCATTTCCTTGGCTCCCATGCTAACTTGGCAGTAACCAATTACCCAGTAGAAATGTAAGGGTTTCAATGAAATCAACCTGGTGTGGGTAAATCAACAGTTTCCAACAATTCCACCAGACTATTGTTATTTAAAAATAACAAAAAAAGTTCTTTAGCTGGGTTATATATTTTTTAGTCTGGTGGAATTGTTGGAAACTGTTGAGAAACCAATTACCACCAGGTAAGCCCTTGACGCTTAAAAATAAAAATAAATTCAGAACGCCAGAAATGGCACGCGGTACACACCGGAACTACCACGGGCTCCTGCGGTAGTAGGGCCAATTTGCCACGTGCCATTGCCACATTAGCCCTACCATGACTTTGTAAAAGGACCCCTACTTAACTTGCCCAGAGTCACAAGAAGCTGCAATGGAAAAACAAACATACTTTTAATCGCACAATTAATCACAATTAACACTGTAATCGAAATGCAGCCCTGAAATCACAAATGAATACATTTTTTTTTAAATATACAACTATAACAACAATCGTCTGCATCAATATTTAAGAGCAATAATACTTTTGAATATTTAAGGCAAAAATGTTTAGGAACAATATTTCTGAAAGCACCAGGTTTTCAACTGTTTCTTAAAAGTAGTAAAAGATATAATATGTCTTTGTTACAATGGAATCTCATTCCACAATTTAGGACCCATATACCCTAGAATACAAAAGGATGTTGATACATATTTGATCCCATTTAGAATTAGGAGAAAACTTTGAGATGAATGTAATGTCCTAGTCGGTACATAAGGCCTCATATATGGGTGATGTCATCTACGGAGCCTGGACAAACTGGACTTGTCTTTATCTGCCATTATTTACAATGTGAACTCATAGTTCTTCTCGCAATGATGGCGACGGATCATATATTTGAAGAGCCAGAGCTCTTGCTCTAGGCGGCCATCCTGGGGCACAACGTCACTTCCTCTGCCCCAAGGAATGTCTTTTGATGCGAAAAGAATGGAGGAATACTGTTGGATTGTTGCTCTAATCATTAATTGATGATCAATGTGACTGCTGGGCAAACTGGACTGATCTTTATCTGCCGTTATTTACTATGTTATTATGTGACAAATGGTTAGCACAGCTGGCCAAGAATTGAACACAATATTCTGGGCAAGGTTGCTCCATGGTGCAACTTCACCTTGAGTACTGCGTGCAATTTTAGTCACCATATCTCAAAAAACATATAGCAGAATTAGAAAAGGTTCAATGAAGAGAGACTAAAATAATAAAGGGGCAGATCCAAGATGGCTCTATGCACCTGACGTGTGTTGTGTCTCTCCTCTCTTCCGCTGAGCTTTTTCGCAATGCTGAAGTGCAGGGGTAGGTCGGCGGCTGGAGCCTCGCTTTAACCACCCTTGCAGGTTACCAGCACTATCGACTCCTTTCTGGTGAGCCCTGCCATTCCGAGTCGGTCGGAAGGCGACCTGCTTGAGACGCCTGCGGTTGATGGAGACTCCATGGTGCCCTTAGGGCTAGATGTTATCTTGAGCCCGGACTGTAGAACTCCTTCCCCACAACCGCAGGGCATCAGTTCACCATTGCTAGTGTCTCTGATTCCACTTTCAGGAAGTGTAGTGGAGTCTCTGCACTGAGAGGCTCTGAACCATCCAGTGCTGGACCAGGGAATGCCGGTTGTCTTAGACCCTCAAGCTGCAAGTACAGGATTATCTTTACCTGTGGGTGAGCTGAATACTGTGGGAAGTGAGCAAGAAGTAGTTTCTTCAGTTCAAGAGCAGGTATCTACTCCACAATGTCCTTCTTTTACTTGTTAAATCATCTGAGGTGACTCTGGATAATCTGTGGGCACTGATTGCAAACCTGGGTAAGGCTTTGTGCCCCCAGATTCAAAAACTGGAGCAAGGATTATTCTCTTTAGAGGGAAGACTGAAGACTATTGACTCTGAGGTTAAGAAATTGAAGTTGACAAGCAGGAGAAAGATTTGGATAATGTCCAGAAGACTCAGTCTATTCTAACATAGTAACATAGTAGATGACGGCAGAAAAAGACCTGCACAGTCCATCCAGTCTGCCCAAGAAGATAAATTCATATGTGCTACTTTTTTTATTTGTACTGTCCTCTTCAGTGCACAGACCGTATAAGTCTGGCCAGCCCTATCCCCGCCTCCCAACCACCAACCCCGCCTGCCAACCACCAGCTCTGGCACAGACCATATAAGTCTGCCCAGCACTATCCCTGCCACCCACCACCGGCTCTGGTGGTTCTAATAAAAGATGTACACAGAGGAAGTATAATAACGGAATAACGTTTTATAACTAGAGTAGGAATTTGTTATAAATGATAATCAGTGTGCCATTTGAAGGGGCTGGTTATAGGGACACTCAACACTGTTATATTCGTGCAGAGATTTTTTTCTCCTGGTAAAGGGCCACTAAAACAGACATGTTATGAGAATCAGGTGCTCAACATTCAGAGTTTCTATCCATCTATTTACTTATTGATATCCCACATTAAACATTAAGTTGAAACCTGGGAGCATTTAAAATCTTTTTTTTTCCCTATGCCTAGATCAAAAGAAAAAAGATGGCATGTGGGAACTTGCTCCTTTTGTTTTGTGGATTGCAGTGGTAGATTATAAAAAATGCACTTGCCTTTTTTATTACTACTTTTTTCACAGAGAGGTATTGAATAATTAGGGAAGGCCTTCCTTCATGCAGAAGTTTTGTCCAGTGTCAGTCTAAATGTGCCAACATTGTCCAGTTCAAAACACTATTAGCTGGTTGTTCAATTGAAAATACATCTGTTACCTGAGGCTGCTTGCTATGTGAATATTCCATCACGTTTCATTATTGCTACTATTACATATTATGTGCATTTGCTTAAACTTTGTTTTAATTCATTTATTCAGTCCTTAAATGCACATGGCTTGCTTTTTAAACTCAAAGGTGAATCCTAAGGGTGGTGGAACAATTAGGTATAAACTGTGTTGTTTCCAACTTTACTTGTTTTGGAATGTGGACTGCTTTGGGTCATGTGTTGATCTGTACATCTGCTGTCTTAGCAGAGTATAAGAAAAAATGACTTATGTTACTTTTACTAGTATTATAGAATCTGGTGTTCTTGGGCAGGGGGGGGGGCACGGCAAGGGCTGAGAGCTGGGATGGAGGAGATTACTTGCAGAAGGACAGGCGGGAGTGGATTAGATTCCTGCAGGGATGGCTTAGATTCCCCACAGGGAAGGATGGGAATGGGTTAGATTCCAGTGAGGACGGCTTAGATTTCTGTCCCTGTGCAACTCTCTAGTTATTACAAATACTCCAACTCACACCCTACATTCTTTAAACAACAATAGATTGGTCATTCCCCCTCCTTGCAAAGCCAGGTGGGAATCTACAAGAAATTCAGCATTTTACTTTTTGGCACCAGCCCTTTGAAACTCTTCCCCAATCGATTCATTTGGAGAGATACATACATAGTAACATAGTGGATGACAACAGAAAAGGACCTGCACGGTCCATCCAGTCTGCCCAACAAGATAAACTCATATGTGCTACTTTTTGTGTATACCTTTCCTTGATTTGTATCTGCCATTTTCAGGGCACAGACCATAGAAGTCTTGCCCAGCAGTAACCCCGCCTCCCAACCACCAGCCCCGCCTCCCAATCTAGGCTAAGCTTCTGAGGATCCCTTTCTTCTGAACAGGATTCCTTTATGTTTATCCCACACATGTTTGAATTCCGTTACTGTTTTCATCTCCACCACCTCTCGCGGGAGGGTATTCCAAGTATCCACCACTGTCTCTGTGAAAAAAATACTTCCTGACATTTTTCTTGAGTCTACCCCCCCTTCAATCTTGTTTCATGTCCTCTTGTTCTACCGCCTTCTCCGGAAAAGGTTTGTTTGCGGATTAATACCTTTCAAATATTTGAACATCTGTATCATATCACCCCTGTTTCTCCTTTCCTCCAGAGTATACATGTTCAGGTCAGCAAGTCTCTCCTCATACGTCTTGTAACGCAAATCCCATACCATTCTCGTAGCTTTTCTTTGCACCGCTTCAATTCTTTTTACATCCTTAGCAAGATACGGCCTCCAAAACTGAACACAATACTCCAGGTGGGGCCTCACCAACGTCTTATACAGGGGTATTAAAACCTCTTTTCTTCTGCTGGTCACACCTCTCTCGATACAGCCTAGCAATCTTCTAGCTACGGCCAAAGCCTTGTCACACAGATCCTCAGATACTATCACCCCAAGATCCCTCTCTCCATCTGTATATACTTTGTTTAATTCAACTCTAAAATCATATTTCTTTCAAGTAGCATTCATACACTTTGATCCTTGACTCTGTGCGTTGCTATTGGTCTCTACGATGGGAGAATTACATTCACATATTATAGCACTCATTTAGTCCTTTTTTAGAATGTTTATTATTAACTCTTGGTATGGATGATTAGAGTGATTGACTGATTTTATTCTTATCTGCCTGTGAATGTTACCTATCCTACAGTTTTATGGAGTTCCTTTCATTATAGAATCTTTATTATAATGTAAACCATTCTGATTTGAATTGCAACTAGACACGGTATAGGAAAAGTAATAAACGATAAACAATTTGCTTCATGTGTGGCTGATTTCGTATAACTGAGCTTTCCTATCACATATGGTACTTCTTTTGTTGTTTATTTTTATTACTTGTTTTTGACTGTATACTGCTATGATCATGTTTTATAGCCAGGTAGAATAACAAATTAAAATGTAACTGTACCCAGAGCCCTGGCAGAGTAAAAGCACTTAAGGGTACAGTGCAAGGCTATCTGAAGGAAGAGGGTGTTGATATCCTGCATGTTTGCTTTTGAAACTGTGCTGTGGATTACAAAGAAAGAAAACTGCAGGGAATTTGTTTGCAGCCCTGATTAGGGGCTGAAGACCCTGGTGCAGGGAGATAACCAGTTCAGCTCTGAACTCTGGCTAGTAAAGCTGTAGCAAACTTTACTGTCTGTTTCTAGACTTGTGCTACACTTTGAGCATTTATAGACTGTATCAGATGTCTTCTGTCTAGCAAAGAAGGGAGAATCCTGACAGGAGTGAAGGTAGCATACCAGCCTGAATGGTAATATAATTTTCTAGTTTTGCCTCCTTTGTGTTGTTAACTTGTGGGCTGGGACCCCGATGCTCCACAGCAAATGAGGGCACCAGAGGCTATAAGCACTGGACTAGCTCCTGCCAAATGCTCAGAGCTGATGAGTGCATCAAACAACAAGCTTGCTGGCTCTGGGCACAATGAGTATCCTAATGTATGCAAAAGAAGGCCTCCCCCATTCCTCCCTAATACTCAGCAGGCAGCATGCCAAACAAGGATGCTCCTCCCATGACAAACCCTACGCCAGTTCAGAGCTGGCATTAGGGTTGTGCTGAGCTGTGGGGAGGAATAGGGAGACTGTGTTGATGGCAGCTGTGGTTTAGCAGTGTACAAAAAATGTTGACACTGCTGACTCCCGGATCCTGTGGCTGCTCTGCTCTGCTCTGCAAAACAAAATTATCCACATGGGAATCCCTGGAAGCGGCAAGAGTCGATAGGGCAGCTCTTCCTCCTCCCTCCCCTGGCTTTCTGGGCATGCACAGCTGTTGAGCGCATGCCCAGGCACAATCCTCCAGCACTTGTCCCCAATGCTCAATGCTAACATCACACCTAAATTTGAGCATTAGGAATCTCCTTCCCCACATTGCTGTGGTGGTAAATTTCCGACGCTGTTCAGTACAGCACTGGAGTTTTGAACATTTCCGCCTCAGTGAACGGTGTTTAAATGTCTAAGAACCAGCAAAGTCTGATGTACCTGGAAGCAGCTGTGATCAGGGATACAAAATGTTTGTTTTGGGCTGACAAAACATTCTCTACTCTGGGAGCTCCTGTCTGATGCTTGTGAGCTGATATGTGTAACAAAGGCGTTTAATTTAAAGCACAGCTAGGCAACGGGACTCCTTTTTCTGAATGTTTAATACTCCACTTCCTGAAAGAGAACTGCGATGCAGGATGCATCTGTTACAGTCATGGAGAAAGAGACACTGAAGTGGCTCTATAAGATGTAACATAGTAACATAGTAGATGACGGCAGAAAAAGACCTGCACGGTCCATCCAGTCTGCCCAACAAGACAAACATATGCGTATACCTTACCTTGATTTGTACCTGCCTTATTCAGGGCACAGACCGTACAAGTCTCCCAACCACCAGTCCCGCCTCCCATCACCGGCTCTGGCACAGACCGTATAAGTCTGCCCAGCACTATCCCCGCCTCCCAACCACCGGCTCTGGCACAGACCGTATAAGTCTGCCCAGCACTATCCCCGCCTCCCAACCACCGGCTCTGGCACAGACCGTATAAGTCTGCCCAGCACTATCCCCGCCTCCCAACCACCGGCTCTGGCACAGACCGTATAAGTCTGCCCAGCACTATCCTCGCCTTCCAACCACCGGCTCTGGCACAGACCGTATAAGTCTGCCCAGCACTATCCCCGCCTCCCAACCACCGGCTCTGGCACAGACCGTATAAGTCTGCCCAGCACTATCCTCGCCTCCCAACCACCGGCTCTGGCACAGACCGTATAAGTCTGCCCAGCACTATCCTCGCCTCCCAACCACCGGCTCTGGCACAGACCGTATAAGTCTGCCCAGCACTATCCTCGCCTTCCAACCACCGGCTCTGGCACAGACCGTATAAGTCTGCCCAGCACTATCCTCGCCTCCCAACCACCGGCTCTGGCACAGACCGTATAAGTCTGCCCAGCACTATCCCCGCCTCCCAACCACCGGCTCTGGCACAGACCGTATAAGTCTGCCCAGCACTATCCTCGCCTCCCAACCACCGGCTCTGGCACAGACCGTATAAGTCTGCCCAGCACTATCCTCGCCTCCCAACCACCGGCTCTGGCACAGACCGTATAAGTCTGCCCTCCACTATCCTCGCCTCCCAACCACCGGCTCTGGCACAGACCGTATAAGTCTGCCCAGCACTATCCTCGCCTCCCAACCACCGGCTCTGGCACAGACCGTATAAGTCTGCCCAGCACTATCCCCGCCTCCCAACCACCGGCTCTGGCACAGACCGTATAAGTCTGCCCAGCACTATCCCCGCCTCCCAACCACCGGCTCTGGCACAGACCGTATAAGTCTGCCCAGCACTATCCTCGCCTTCCAACCACCAACCCCTCTTCCCCCCACCTGAGCAGGAAATTCCAGACATACTCAGAACAGCCTTTAAGAGATGTGTCACCCACATGCATGACTGATCCATCTGTTTATCTCTGGCCTACAGCTAACTTGTTAATGTTAACGAGATGACTGCTTAACACTGTCACTATCCGGTTCAATGTGAAACCTGCTACTGTTATTCATTTGATTGTTCCTAATTTTACAGAACACAGGTACAATGTTCAGCCAAAAAAAAAACCTGCAACATGCTTAAAAGCTAAAACATTTAGTATAATCTTAAAAATGTGATATTCCATCAGGACAGGTGCACTGTTATGACTAACTATAACCTGCAGGGAGTGTCAGGTGCAGCTTCGCCTTTGCTGGGCAGACTGAATGGACTCTGCTGATTACTGAGAGTTACGTAGATGGGTTCTTTAGGAGAGCTCTCTCTATGCTGACTTTGCATGTTCATAGTCAATATTTTCAATGGAATTCCCAAGGTTCTTGAGACTATGGGCTGATATCAAAACGATTTAACAAGACACAACAGACTCCTGCCTGATTGAATCTGAGCAAAACAGGAGGGGATATTCAGGGGTTTTTATCTAGACATTGCTGCTGGATATCCTTCTTAATGTCACAGACACGGCTCTGTTCAGACACTGATGGGAGGGGAAATTCAGGGGGTTTTACCTGGACGTCACAGACATGGCTCTGTTCAGGGGCTAATGGGCGGTTTGGTGGTGGACTCAGGAGTTATGCAGGCACCAGTGGTAATCAGTGCTGGTGCCTAACAGCTAACTCGGCAAGTAGGACCATATAAACAGCACTGAATGTTGGCCGTAGCTGTATAACGTCTGGGAACTGCCACTGACCTGCATATGGCCGGCAGTAAATATCCAGGTTTTCATTAGTTGGCAGCAGTCAGCATTTACAAAAACACATACCGTCACTGGCTCAATACTGACCTATACACTGTCTTTAGGAGGGGGCTGCCACATGTTCTCCCTGTCTTCCTCCCCCATCAGCAATAATCCCTCTCAGTTTAGCTGTTCAGTATCAAAGGTTTTAGAGATAAGATGTTGCAAAGGTCATTGATGGGATCAGTGCCTGGCTCAGTTCAGAACTTTATGCTGGGTCACAACTAAAATTACTGCTTATGACAGTTAACGAGGGCAGGGTCGTAACCATGGTTTTGAAGTCTTGAGTTACTGAAAGTTATAAGAAGCAGACAATGAATGAGCTGGATCTGTTTTCCAAACTCCAATAATTATATATTAGCTCAGTTTGAAAAAGCAATCCTCTCAAGTCCTGAAGGAGTTTTGCAAGTCCCATCTGGATCACGACTTTCCTGTATACACAAAGATAGGTCAACAAGGACTCTACTCACTATACAACCACAATTCCTTGTAGATCAGCTCCATCTGTGTCTGCAGCAGGTATGCCAGTCGCTGATTCGTACGCAAGTACTCCACCCTCCCTGCTCTGCCATGAAATAAAGAAACAGGTGAAACAAGGGTTACTTTACTCATTTGTCAAATGTATTAACCATCTTTCCAAGTAATAAACGTGCCCAGTCATGAGCCACCAAACCACAAAAGATCATAACAGCAAGATTCAAGTCCTACCTACTGTTACAGGACCCCCATAGTTAACAGACACTGATCACATCCACCTTCAGTGACATTATTTCCAGAGGGCAGATGCTAAACAGGTCCTGAAAAGAATTCAAAGATCTCACCTGTAGAAAGCTGCAGACTCTGCGTTCACTCGAATTTGCATGTGCTTGAACCTGTACAGTGAAAGTGTAGAAGACTGAGAAAGCAGCAGCTCAGTGACATAACCATATTCTGCAGACACATGCCTAAGCTAACCAGCCATACCTATGACATAGTTACCTGATGCTAGGGTCCACCTTGGGAGTCAGCACCTAAGAATTACATCTAGGTGTCACTGTAGACAATACACTGAAATTTACTGCCCAGTGTGCGGTGGCGGCCAAAAAACAAACAGTATGCTAGGAATGAGTAAGAAAGGGATGGTAACTAAGACCAAGAATATTATAATGCCTCTGTACCTCTCCATGGTGTGACCTCATATTGCGTTCAGTTCTGGTCGCCCTATCTCAAAAAAGATATAGCGGAATTAGAAAAGGTTCAAAGACGAGTGACCAAAATGATAAAGGGGATGGAACTCCTCTCGTATGAGGAAAGGCTAAAGAGGTTAGGGCTCTTCAGCTTGGAAAAGAGACAGATGAGAGGAGGATAAGACTGAGGTCTATAAAATCCTGAGCACTGTAGAACGGGTAAAAGTGAATCGATTTTTCACTCTGTCAAAAAGTACAAAGACAAGGGATCACTCAATGAAACTGCATGGAAATACTTGTATTTATTTATTAGAACAACTAGGAGGAATTATTTTTTCACTCAACGAACAGTGAAGCTCTGGAACTCGCTGTCTGAGGATATGGTAACAGCAATTAGCGTTATCTGGGTTTAAAAAAGGTTTGGACATGTTCCTGGAAGAAAGGTCTGCTATTGAGACAGACATGGGGAAGCCACTGCTTGCCCTGGGATTAGTAGCATGAAATTGGGTTTTTGTCAGGTACTTGTGACCTGGATTGGCCACTGTTGGAAGAAGGATACGGGGTTAGATGGACCATTGGTCTGACCCAATAGGGCTATTCTTATGTAACAACGTTGTACAATTACACCTCATGTTATGTAATGCCCACTGCAAGATTAATCCTGTAACAGGCTGGCCCAACCATTAGGCAAGAATGTCGCTTAGGGAAGCAGCTTCTTGCGGAGTAGACAGCAGCTGCAGTAAAAGCAAAACAATACATCCTGACAACCAGACAAACTCAAACATCAACACATACTGTAACCTGCTATTTTAGAGCATATTAGTGTGATCATCAATGTTTATTGAATTTAATTAGGAAAATCGTGTGGGGGCTGCAGGCTAGGTGTGTGAAAGTTAATTGAAGTGGGGGAGGGCTGTAAGGCTGAAGGTTTGCACTGGCTTTGACCCTATGGACACCTGGAGGCTCCTATCAAGAATTAGCAATCTCTGTACCCTGCAAGCTGCTTCTAGGGACACCATGGGGAGGGATGCCACAGGGTTACTAAATGCACTTAGAGATTAAACACAAAAACATGCCGGAATCACTGACCAGTCGCAGACTGAGGGCTAACAGACTAAACCAGGGATTTCCAAACCTGGTCCTGGAGGCCTCCCAGCTAGTCACGTTTTCAGGATATCCACAATGAATATTCATGACAGCGATCTGAATGTACTGCCTCCACTGCATGCAAATGTATCTCATGTGGGTATCCTGAAAACCAGGACCAGGAACCACTGATCTAAGCAATTTACTGGGATAAATATTAGTGAACTGTAAAAGATATATCCAGAAAAGAAACAGGAATTCTACAGTACAACTACCTAATCAGAATTTATATGAAGCAGACGGTGTCTGGAGAGTCACAAATACATTTGTACATGGTACTGACACCAATCTGGTCTGTTGGGCTTCTCGGTTTTACTTACACAGTAAGACACAAGGACTCACCTGAAGTCACCTTCCAGCTTCTCCTGATGCACCAGGGTTGCAATGATGGGTCCCATCAAGACCTTATTAACTGCAGTCCCAATGACAAAGTAGCCAAAAATACTGACAGGTCCCAGCCAACCGGTGCTGATGGAGAAAGAATAGCACGTAGCTCATTATTATTTATGTTTTTCATCAGAAATTCATTCTATTCAAGAAGAATAAGTATTTCCAAAGGGCTTAAAATCTAAATCTGACCTTAGGTCACAAAGAGAATCACTGGAAAATGAACCCTACCTAACCAGGTTCTCAGCCCCTTGCTCTAGGAGGGGCTGGAGGAGTCGCCTAATTGTTAGTGCAGTGGGCTGAGAACCTGGGAAACTGGGCTCGATTCTCACTGCAGCTCCTTGTGACCCTGGGCAAGTCACTTAACCCTCCACTGCCTAGATTGTGAGCCCACTAGGGACAGAAAAAGTAGCAGGCTACTCCTTCACACCACCTACACAAACACACCAATACACACACCTACACCACCACAGCACACACACCCATAAACACACGCACATACCCCCCAACCCACACTCACACATCCACACCCAGTGCAATACCAACCCTTCCTTCCCAGGTTCTCAGAACCCTGCTCTAACCACCAGGCTACTCCTTCACACCACCCATTCCCTCACTCATATCCATACCCTCAATCCCATACAGACACCCCAGACTCACACACATACGCATACCCACACCGCTAGCCATACCCTCACCCACACACACACACTATGGTGCACTGAATAAAACCATTCATTATAATGCACAACTTTGACCAGAGGCAGTCTGAAGAAGTATATTCCTTTAGAATAGGTACAGAGAAGGGCGACGAAAATGATAAAGGGGATGGGATGACTTCCCTATGAAGAAAGGCTAAAGCAGCTGGGGCTCTTCAGCTTGGAGAAAAGGCAACTGAGGGGAGATATGATAGAGGTCTATAAAATAATGAATGGAGTGGAAAGGGTAGATGTGAAGCATCTGTTTACACTTTCCAAAAATACTATGACTAGGGGGCATGCGATGAAGCTACAAAGTAGTAAATTTAAAACGAATCAGAGAAAAGTTTTCTTCACTCAACGTGTAATTAAACTCTGGAATTCGTTGCCAGAGAATATGGTAAAGGCAGTTAGCTTAGCAGGGTTTTAAAAAGTTTGGATGGCTTCCTAAAGGAAAAGTTCATAGACCCATTATTAAAATGGACTTGGGGAAAATCCACTGCTTATTTCTAGGATAAGCAGCATAAAATGTTTTGTACTTTTTTGGAATCTTGCCAGGTACTTGTAACCTGGATTGGCCACGATTAGAAACAGGATACTGGGTTGATGGACTTTCAATTAGAGCAGGTAAAAGCAAAGGACAGAGTAACTCACAACAGATGAAAACATTTTAGCCCTGTCTGCTAATTTCCCTCATCAGTGTCATTATAAACCCTAATTGTTGTCTTATTATTTATGGGTTGCTCATATTGGAGATTATATTTTATGTCCTGAATTCTCTTTATCTCACAAGCTGCTCTGAACGATCTTGTTGTTAACAGAAAGGCAACAGATCAATCTTTTCAAAAGATGACCTCCACTGCCTTTCTACCTCTTACTTCCCTGTCTTCCACCCCCATTGGATTTTTTTTTGTTTTACTTCTCAAAAAGAGGATGAATTAACACAACCTTCGAACATGTACTAATTCAACCACTATGGAATAATTTTATAACAGGAAGACTAGGTTGAAAACCCCAGAACATAAGCATTGCCATCCTGGGACAGTACCTGGCAAGATCCCAAAAGAGTAAAACTAATTTTATACTGCTTATCCTAGAAATTAGCAGTGAATTTTCCCAAGTGCATCTTAATAATGGCTGATGGACTTTTCTTTTAGGAAATTATGCAAAACCTTTTTAAGGTCCTGCCAAGCTAACTGCTTTTACCTCATTCTCTGGCAACAAATTGCAGAGTTTAATATTATTATTTGTTACATTTGTATCCCACATTTTCCCACCTATTTGCAGGCTCAATGTGGCCTACATAGTATCGTAGAGGCGATCGCCAGTACGATGTGAACAAATACGGAGTGATTTTGTTGTAGAGTACAGATCATGTGTGACAAAAACATTTGGGAATTGTGAGGGGGCAGAGTTAGGTTGAAGTCCAGTACGTGTTTTGGTTCCGTTGTGTTGTATGGTTAAGGTCTTTAAGTTGGATCGTTGGGGTATGCCTTTTTGAACAGGTGAGTCTTTAGTCATTTCCAGAAGTTTAGGTGGTTGGTTGTTTTCACGACATTTGGCAGTGCATTCCATATTTGTGTGCCTATATAGGAAAAGCTGGATGCATAGGTTGATTTGTATTTGAGTCCTTTGCAACTTGGGTAGTGGAGATTTAGGTAATTTCATGTTGATATTGATGTGTTTCTTGTTGGTAGATCTATGAGGTCTGTCATATATCCCGGGGCATCTCCGTAGATGATTTTATGAATCAGGGTGCTGAATTTGAATCCAATGCGTTCTTTGATTGGCAGCCAGTGCAGTTTTTCTCGTAGGGGTTTGGCGCTTTCGAATCTCGTTTTTCCAAATACAAGCCTGGCAGCTGTGTTTTGAGCAGTTTGAAGTTTCTTAATGATTTGTTCTTTGCATCCCGCGTATATTCCAGCGTATTAAGGGCATTTTATTAAGAAAATACAGGCACCTTTGTGCCACATTGAGCCTGCAAAAAGGTGGGAAAATGTGGGATACAAATGCAGCAAATGAATAAATAATAATAATAAAAAGATACCATAAACTTCTACTTGCTTTCAACTACCACTGGAAAGAAGAGAGCTAAATATACTAAATAAATTATACCCAGAAACAGCCCCAGCAACATTGAAGATAGTCTACGTGTCCATTATTGAATACATGCGGAAACTGCAAGTCTGCCAACTCTCCGTGCAAAAACTACACCCCTGCCAAAGGCTACAGGCAGATCACAGACAAGCGCATGCAATCTTTCTTTACATACTTTTTATGTGCATAAACAGGTTTTACATGCAGAAACCCCTTTTTTAAAAGCTAATCGTTTGCTCCTCCCTTTCCTAATCCGCACTAAAGATTTGCTTGCTTTGTTGCGGCCCACAGCCACTCAGTTTCTCAGGAGCCTTTTTCAACAGCAAGTCAAATTTGCTTTGAATCTAAGTGGAATTAAATAGTAAACTATGCCGGAGGGGACTCTGGAAGATGTAATGCATTCCTTGAGGAAACTGTACCTGGTGAAGCACTGGTAGGTGTAGTATGCAAGCGTAAAGGGTGAGATGAGCACTTTACTGGTCATGGAACTCAGCTGTCTGCAGAAACGTTCTACATCTTGGCTGATCCTCTGGTCACTAATCAAAATAAAGCCAAAATTAAACAGAACTATCAAAAGAAATTCATATAGATCTTATACATGACTGATAGAAAATTTTGTCAATAACCAGATTCGAATGCATGTGTGTGTATGTGTGTGCGCACATGTGGAGTGTAGGAGTGGCCTAGTGGTTAGAGCATCGGTCTTGCAATCCAGAGGTGGCCGGTTCAAATCCCACTGCTGCTCCTTGTGATCTTGGGCAAGTCATTTAACCCTCCATTGCCTCAGGTGCAAGCTTAGATTGTGAGCCCTCCTGGGACAGAGAAATATCCAGAGTACTTGAGCTACTACTGAAAAAGGTGTGAGCAAAATCTAAATAAATATTACAAAAGCTACACATAAAATCACATATTGCCTACCTCCCCCACAATTATATTCTAAAATCAATCATAACCCGATAAAGACATCCAGAAAAAGGAATACCCTCAGCCTTTTCTGAAACAATAGGTAATCCCTTTCTTTCCAAGCTGTACAAGTACGTTATGCCATAACCTAGCCCAGTATCCTGCTTCCTTCCAGCTCCAAGTACCGGCAGAAACACAAAGAGCAGCAACATTCCATGATACTGTTGGGGTCTGCTTACGATTATCACACATTAAATAATCACCCTCGTTAGCAAAACCCCAACTGATTACTGCTAGAATACCCAAGTTATTGGATTTGTTTCTTACGCTAATAAAACAAATAATACTTACATACTAAGAAGTGAAATAAAAAGAAAAGTTTATTCTGGCAACAAGTAAATAGTAACTCAAACAGAGGCTAATGCCAAGTCTGAAATACAGAAATGATTAGAGAGACCCCTTTTGTCTCCAAGCCAGTTCACTGCCTTGGAAACAAGGAAGCCCCCCCCCCTCCCTGTACATAGATTTCTCTCATTTTTATACAATTTGATTTAGTAGATGTTATACAATAATCCAGAAACTAATTACCATCTTAGCACATCCCACTAACCAATCACCTACATTCCTAATCCAACACATTTGACTTCTATCCTATCAATCATCAGTTCATACCCCAATTCTTAGAATAGCAGTTACGCCTCTCCGCCTGACTCTGAGTCACAGTCATGCTATCTTCATCCACCTACTAGAAATTTCTCTCCGACTATACTTTCTGTCACAAATTCCATGCCCCCCTTCTCATGCTACTTCAGCAGTTTTATTGTATTATATATCCAAACTGTAAGTACCAGCTGGCCTTGTGGTTGAGCTAGCAGACTGTTCCCAACTTCCCCTTTTCACCATCTAGATATAATGTGGTCTCAAACTGTATGAAACACAGGAAATCTTGATTAACATAAATCTAAATATCCATTAAAGTTATCTTAATTACATTGGACCATTCTATATGCATGTACTTACCTTCTAAAAACTTGTAACAAAATTCACAATCAATAAATTCTTTAAGCTGTCTTGTACAGCATCTTGCCCTAGACATGATGTTAACATTGTTCAGCAAAAATACTCGTGATGCATCTCCCTCCCCGAGATCTTGTACAACCGTCTCTCATTCACACACACATCTGTCTCAGTAAAAGAGTCCACTTTCGCTTCTCCCATCACTTGCCCAACAAATCATACTAAATGTGTAAACATGTTTTTGGGTCCAGTCTAGTTAAAAGGAGTGTGGGGGTCACATGACTGTCCTTGCACAAGGCCACCCTGCAGCCTGATCTACTTAGCAAGGCTTGAAAACAGCACACAGAATAATTAGGGGGGGGGGGGATGAAATAAATCGCTCCGGGCCCCACCCTTGCATCAAACGTCATGACGTTGAGGGCGGAGCAATGGCACAACAACGAAAGGGTTGGCAGGGAGGCAGGAAGGGAGGGAGGCAGGGAGGGGGGGTGTTGGCGACGAAAACCTTGATGGCAGAACAACGAAGGGGTTGACAGGGAGGGAGGCGGGAGGGGGGTGTTGGGAAATCGCTCCGGGCCCCGCCCTCGCGTCAAACGTCATGACGTTGAGGGCGGAGCAATGGCAGAACAACGAAGGGGTTGGGCACGGAGGGGGGAGGTGTTGGCGACGAAAACCTTGCTAGCGCCCGTTTCATTTGCACAGAAACGGGCCTCTTTTACTAGTAAATACATAAGTAATGCCACACTGGGAAAAGACCAAGGGTCCATCGAGCCCAGCATCCTGTCTACGACAGCAGCCAATCCAGGCCAAGGGCACCTGGCAAGCTTCCCAAACGCACAAACATTCAATACATGTTATTCCCGAAATTGTGGATTTTTCCCAAGTCCATTTAGTAGTGGTTTATGGACTTGTCCTTTAGGAAACCGTCTAACCCTTTTTTAAACTCTGCCAAGCTAACCGCCTTCACCACGTTCCCCGGCAAGGAATTCCAGAGTTTAATTACGCATTGGGTGAAGAAAACTTTTCTCCGATTTGTTTTAAATTTACTACACTGTCGTATCTTCGCATGCCCCCTTGTCCTAGTATTTTTGGAAAGCGTGAACAGACGCTTCACATCCACCTGTTCAACTCCACTCATTATTTTATATACCTCTATCATGTCTCCCCTCAGCCGTCTCTTCTCCAAGCTGAAAAGCCCTAGCCTCCTTAGTCTTTCTTCATAGGGAAGTCGTCCCATCCCCGCTATCATTTTAGTCGCCCTTCGCTGCACCTTTTCCAATCCCACTATATCTTTCTTGGAATGCGGCAACCAGAATTGGACACAATACTCAAGGTGTGGTCGCACCATGGAGCGATATAACGGCATTATAACATCCTCACACCTTTTTTCCATACCTTTCCTAATAATACCCAACATTCTATTCGCTTTCCGAGCCGCAGCAGCACACTGAGCAGAAGGTTTCAGTGTATTATCGACGACGACACCCAGATCCCTTTCTTGGTCCGTAACTCCTAACGCGGAACCCTGCATGACGTAGCTATAATTCGGGTTCTTTTTTTCCCACATGCATCACCTTGCACTTGCTCACATTAAACGTCATCTGCCATTTAGCCGCCCAGTCTCCCAGTCTCAAAAGGTCCTTCTGTAATTTTTCACAATCCTGTAGCGAGTTAACGACTTTGAATAACTTTGTGTCATCAGCAAATTTAATTACCTCGCTAGTTACTCCCATCTCTAAATCATTTATAAATATATTAAAAAGTAGCAGTCCTAGCACAGACCCCTGAGGACCCACTAACTACCCTTCTCCATTGTGAATACTGCCCATTTAACTCCACTCTCTGTTTCCTATCCTTCAACCAGTTTTTAATCCACAATAGGACATTTCCTCCTAGCCCATGACCCTCCAATTTCCTCTGTAGCCTTTCATGAGGTACCTTGTCAAACGCCTTTTGAAAATCCAGATACACAATATCAACCGGCTCCCCTTTGTCCACATGTTTGTTTACTCCTTCAAAGAACTGAAGTAAATTGGTCAGGCAAGATTTCCCCACACAAAAGCCGTGCTGACTCGGTCTCAGTAATCCATGTCCTCGGATGTGCTCTGTAATTTTGTTTTTAATAATAGCCGCTACCATTTTCCCCGGCACCGACGTCAGACTCACCAGTCTATAATTTCCTGGATCTCCCCTGGAACTTTTTAAAAAATGGGCGTTACATTGGCCACCCTCCAATCTTCCAGTACCACGCTCGATTTTAAGGATAAATTACATATCACTAGCAGTAGCTCCGCAAGCTCATTTTTCAGTTCTATCAGTACTCTAGGATGAATACCATCCGGTCCAGGAGATTTGCTACTCTTCAGTTTGCTGAACTGCCCCCATTATGTCCTCCAGGTTTACCGTGGTCAGTAAGTTTCTCCAACTTGTCCGCTTGAAATACCATTTCCGACACTGGTATCCCACCCAAATCTTCCTCGGTGAAGACCGAAGCAAAGAATTCATTCAATCTCTCCGCTACGTCTTTATCTTCCTTGATCACCCCTTTTACCCCTCGGTCATCCAGCGGCCCAACTGATTCTTTTGCTGGCTTCCTGCTTTTAATATACCAAAAAAATTTTTTGCTATGTTTTTTTTGCCTCTAATGCTTTTTTTTCGTAATCTCTCTTGGCCTTCTTTATCTGCGCCTTGCATTTGCTTTGACACTCCTTATGCTGCTTCTTGTTATTTTCAGACGGTTCCTTCTTCCATTTTCTGAAGGTATTTCTTTTAGCCCTAATAGCTTCCTTCACCTCACTTTTCAACCATGCCAGCTGTTTTTTGGACTTCCGCCTTTCTTTTCTAATTCGCGGAATGTTTGGCCTGGACCTCCAGGATGGTATTTTTGAACAGCGTTCATGCCTGTTGTACAGTTTTTACCCTCTCAGTTGCCCCCTAAGTTTTTTTTTAACCGTTCTCATTTTATCATAGTCTCCTTTTTTAAAGTTAAACGCTAACGTATTTAACTTCCTGTGTATAGTTACTTCAAGGTTGATATCAAAACTAATCATATTACGATCACTGTTATCAAGCGGCCGCAGTACCATAACGTCCCTCACCAGATCATGTGCTCCACTAAGGACCAAGTCTAGAATGTTTCCTTCTCTCGTCGGCTCCTGCACCAGCTGCTCCATAAAGCTGTCCTTGATTTCATCAAGGAATTGTACCTCTATAGCGTGTCCCGATGTTACATTTACCCAGTCTATATTTGGATAATTGAAGTCACCCATTATTATCACAGTGCCCATTTTGTTTGCGTCTCTGATTTCTTTTATCATAAAGTTGTAACCATTACATATACATAAGCTAAACGGAAATAAGCTAACCATATTGTTATTTTAATAACTTTGATATGTATGAGGTGAAAATGTTTCCAAGTTTAATAAAAAAAAATTTAAACAGCAGCCGTTATGGTCTTCTCAAGGTCCTCACTAAACCACAAACCTCTGAAGGGAAGCTTACTCAAACAAGGCTTAGAGGCCATATCTGGTCACCAGTGGCAGAGCCAATGCTACCAGCACGTGACTACCGCTGAGGCCATCAAGTGAGAACAGATATTAATCAAGTCAGAACACAACAGCCAAAAAGAATGCACTCAGCTCCAACCAAGTGACCTCCAGTGCAATATGGCCCTCTCCATATACTGTACCTCACTGACCACTGCCGCCTGTACACCGAGCACAGAGGCACCAAATTCCTGCTTTAGTAGAAACTCCACCTTCTTGTCATAGGGAGTCTTCATGACCTAACTGCCTTCAAGAGTATTATAGTCTTCTTCATCATTGCTGTTACCAACTGTAAGAGCCTGTCCAGATCTTTGCAAGAGAGAGGATAAATCCTGCCCAACAACCTTGCATCCTGTAGAAACAAGTCCAAAAGACTCCTACTTCCTGGAACCATCTGTGACAGACTCTATGAAGGGGAAAGGCTTTCAAGGGTCTCCTCACACCCTCCACTATCAGATCTCCATCCACTGTCTAATGCTGCATCACTAATGAGATGTGCAGAGCCACCATCACCTGACTAATGAGGGATGACAAATCCTCCTACCAGAACAGCCTCTCTAATGAGGAGTTATCATCTACCAGAAAGACCTCCCTGACCTGGAGGACTCACCCCTCAGCTCATCATCCAAGTCGTCCTCCCCCAAGGTATCCTCAAGCAAAAAGGCAGGCAGAATAAGACCATGATACTGTATCAAGATTCCACTAGGAGCCACAAGGAAGTCCCAGGGTTTTGTTCCCCCCACAGGAGACCTCCTCTTGCCCTCTGAGGCTAACTTCTGCAGATCCCCAAGGTCCCAATAGAAGCACTCAGAGAGGGCATGAAAAAGGCTCCATATTCAACTTGCTTAGTGAGGGATGAGAGGCCCATGTAGCCCCCCCTGGAGAGATGGAGACTGACCCCTCCTTTGGGGTATATGAAATTCTGGTGGGCCAGCCCAAAATGGCCATTGTTCTTCCCAAATCCAGGTAAGCTGACAACGGCCCAACTAAAGCTGAAGAGAGTCCAAAGACAAAGGCCTGAAAACAACAGCTGGCTCTTCCCCTCTAGCTTCCTGTGGCACCTGCCTCACTGAGGGAACCTTTTGGACCCTGCCCTGCTCTGCTCTACACTGGGACTTATGCTCTGTCCTTCAACCTGCTAACAATGAAATTAGATTTTTTAAACAACTTTATTAGCTGTCACAGGCTAGGAAATTAAGCTAACCTCCCTATCTGCAGAGTGCAAAGATTCCAGAGAAGTGGGGAGCAGAGGAAACAGTAAAGATCCCTCCTGCTCTATCTGGGCATTGGTCCATGGACCAATGGCAAGTAGCCAACATTGGCCACTCAACCCACAAAGCATGGACTGTGCCCAGTGTAGTTAGGCCTGAAGAAAAATCCTGCTGCGGCACTTCAACCTGAACCATCTGCTGGAGGCCGAGAAATACTGACAGAATCCAAGCTGCACCACTCCTTATACCAGTGATGTCACTGGAAAGTTCAGTTTCTCTACATCCATCTACTTGAAAGGTGGCACAGCCCATTGGTCCAACAGGATGAAAAACAGAATATAAGCAGGATAATGTAGTTCACAGGTTGCACCGAACAAAATGGTCACTTTTGACATGCAGTAACAATGTAAGACGAGCATCTGGGCCACATGTAAACCCAATGAGCAGAAAGTTACCTAACTTGATATTTCACAAATTTGAATGTTCACCATATTAAAGCTCACTAGAAAAATGACAGGATTACTACAGGCTGAACGATGTCCTATTAGGGTAGAGAATGAGGACAAGCTCCACCAGTACTGACTGGATGGATTCTGTTAGAAAAGAAGAGAAGACTTACGGGTTATCGATATCCTTATGGAGCACATTCAGGATGTAATACACTTTTCCCTCAAAGTAATAGCGATGAAAGTATTCAGTCAGGTCTTTTCTCCAGTTCACATACATGAGATTACAGATAAACTGGTCAAAGCTTTTCAGCTGGAGAAAGAAAAAAAAAAAAAAGATATATGTGAGAAAAAGGTGAGCAAGGGATAAAAAAGAGAAGAGACTAAGAGGGAGGACAGGACAGAAAAACACAAGCGAGATTAGAATATTGCACGAGTTTATAACAGAGTGAAGGTGACAATATCAGGAAAGAGCAGGAAAGAACATTATGGGGAAAGGAAGAGTGAATTGCAGAATATGAGCAGGAGGGAAGCACACTTTTGAAAGTGCAGCAATATAAGAGGAGGGTAAATAGCAGCAGCAGCAGCCCCTCCAATTTAGGACATCAGTCGGCTGGTGGACCTTCAAAAGCACTGAACAGCCTATTCTGAATCCACACATTCTTTGCAAAGTGGACCATGGTCCACCCCTCCACAGGCATCTCAAGGTCAGTTACATTCAGGAATGGTAGCTGTTTCTTTATCCTCAGAGCACTTCTACTCTAAGGGCCCAATTTACTAATGTGCATACCATACCTGCCAAGTCTCTCGCATTCAGCGGGAGACTCCCGCTTTGGTGGGTCATCTCCCACACTCCTACCAAAGCGGGAAAGTGTCCCGCTGAGTTCCACCGCTGCCACTGCTTCTCTCTTGAGCAGCGGCAGCCACAGCAAAAGAAGAAAAACAAGCGTGGGGCCGCAGCAGCCTTCAGGCATGCGCTGTCGGCTCTGCCAGTCCTCTGCCGCGGGAACAGGAAATTGACGCCAGCGGGGGCAGAGGACAGCACAGGCGATGGCGCCTGCCTGAAGGCTGCTGCGGCCCCGCGCTTGTTTTTCTTTTGCCGGTGCTGCTGCTGCAACACAGGGCTGGAGGGAGAGAAGAAATATGGGGTACTGGCTGGAAAGGGTAAGGGAAGGGGGAAAGAGTGTCCAGAGGGAGGCAGGAATAAATGGAGAGAGCAGAGGGGAGAGAAAGAAAGAAGAGTAAGGATGCTGGAGGGTACAGAGAGAGAGAGATGGGGAGAGAAAGAGGGGAAAGGGAAAAGGGCAGGGGAGAGAAAGGATGCCGGGGAGAAAGAAGGGGAGCAAGGGGGAGACCCTGGCTGGTCAGATTCAGAGAGAAAGAGGAGAAATGCTAGAAGGAGGTGGCAGAAAGAGGGAATATGCTGGATGGAAGAGGGGTATAGAGAGAAAGAGAGGAGTGGGAAGATGGGGAGAAAAAGAGGGGGCATGGAAAAGAGCAGGAGACAGAGAAACTACTGGGGAGAAACTGGTCAGATGGAGAAATGCTGGATTAAAGGAGAAAGAGAGAGGGAAAATGCTGGAAGAAGGGACAGAAAGAGGGAAGAAGCTGGATGGAAGGGTAGGGAGAGAAAGAGGAAAGACACTGGAAGGATGGGAAGAGAGAGAGAGGACATACTGACTGGAAAAGGGTAGAGAGAACTGTCTAGAAGGAAGGGGAGATAGAGGGAGATAATGCATGAAAGGATTGGGAGAGGGTAATGGGTGGAAGGATGGGGAGAGAAAGAGGGATGACACTAGATGAAAGGGTAGGAAAGAAAGAGGGAAGGTGCTGGATGTAAAGATAGGGAGAGATAGAGGATACGCTGGATGGAAGGATGCAGAGAGAAAGAGGGGGATACACTGGAAGGATGGGGAGAGAAAGAGGGGAGATGCTGGATGGAAAGGGGGAAGAGGATATAGTTAGTGAAAGACTGGAGAATAAGAGAAAGGGGCATGGGGAGAACAAAAGTGAGGAAAAGATGAAAAGCCATAGGTAGATGAAGTAAAAAGAGGGAAATAAAAGAATGGATAGTAAGAATGAATTAAATCTGGACAGAGAGAGAGGCAGAAAAATAAATTGAAGAAAACAAAGGAAAAAGGAGAGAAAAATGACAAATGGACAGGAAACCCTGGCAAGAGAGTTAAGAGAAGACAAAGGAAAGCAGAATCAAGAGACTGGAACCAACACAATTAGAAAAAGTAAATGGCCAGACAACAAAGGTACAGAAAATATATATATTTTTTTTATAATATTTTTATTGTCAAGAGTAACACTCAAATATCCAAACATCCAAAATTCCTACTTGACTGAGTACTGCGAGGGTGCAAATGTGATAGCTGTGTTAATGAAGGTTAATACATGCAAATAAAACACAAAACAGAAACTAAGGTGATACCTTCACTGATTTTTTAAACATTTTTGATTAGCCTTCAGAGACCAGCACTTCCTTCCACAGGTCAGGAGAGGATACCATAACAGCATTATACTGTCCTGACCTGACCTGTGGCAGGAGGATTTGGCCTCTGAAAGCTAATTGAAAAGGGTATTAGGCGGGCTATTAAATAAAATATTTCCTGAAATGGCACTGGGATTGAGGTGTGTCATGGGGGTGGAGCCAAGGCAGAGTGGGGCAGGGCTGGGGTGTGTACTAAAATCTCCCTCTCAAAAATTTGGACTCCTTGGCAGCTCTGGCTTACACATTTATTATGCACATAGTAAATAGTAACACAAGATCCATTATTGTCAATGGGGCCTAACATGCATCAACATGATTTAAGTTCAGCCCTAAACTCTGTACCTGAGGAAGCAGAGGGTTAAGTGACATCCTTAAGGTCACAAGTAACAGCAGTGGAGGATCTGAATTCTGGTTTCCACCCTACTTTCTAACCAGAAGAATGCTACTTCACTTCTCACTCGGGGAATGGGATTTGCAACTCTAGGCTGGTCTTCTCCTTTCACCCTTCTGTCTCAATGTCAGTCACTAGGCCTCAAAGCGGCACACAACTTGACAAACCAAGCAACCCAGCACCAAACAATTAGTAGCATGTTTCTCCCTGTCAATACCTCTGTATTTGAGGGCAACTAGAACCTTGTCTCTTTTAGCCACCTTCAGAACGCAAGCCAACAGTAAGCCAGGAGAAGAGAGCCTGGTGAGAAAGGCAACTTTCAGGCCCCCCATTATGGTTCATTTCTGCCCCATTAGTAGTAGACATCCTATATAATAAGACACACCTCCAACATTCTGAAGCTGAGAAAGTGAAGCCTTGATGCATTCGTGCTCTCCCTAAAGCTATATCCATCTCCTGAAGTGACATCAGCGTACTTCCGGGTACGTCACACTCAGCACTGACCAACCACAGGAGGGAGGGCGGGCGCACAGCGGCGACTGGCTCTACCGTTCAGTGGGCGTGCACGCTGAGCTGTGCACGGCAGCGGAGGTTGGGCGGTTGGCGGAGGGGCAGAGATTTGGGCGGTGTGGTGCTGTAAGGGGAAGGAGAATCGCTGGGTGGCTGGAGGGGGGCCAGGGGAGAGAGCAGAATCACTGGGTGCCTGGAGGGGGGCAGGGGACATAGGAGAATCGCTGGGTGGCTGGAGGGGGGGCAGGGGAGATAGGACAATAGTTGGCTGGCTGGAGGGGGAGCAGGGGAGACAGGAGAATCACTGGGTGGCTGAAGGGGGGGGCAGGGGAGAGAGGAGATTCGCTGGGTAGCTGGAGGGGGGGCAAGGGAAAAAGGACAATTGCTGGGTGGCTGGAGGGGGGGCAGGGGACAGAGGAGACTCGCTGGGTGGCGGGAGGGGGGGCAGGGGACAGAGGAGACTCGCTGGGTGGCTGGAGGGGGGGGCAAAGGAGAGAAGAGCATCGGTGGGTGGCTGGAAGGGGGCAGGGGACATAGGACAATCGCTGGGTGGCTTGGGGGGGGCAGGGGACAGAGGAGACTCGCTGGGTAGCTGGGGGGGCAGAGGAGAGAAGAGCATCGGTGGGTGGCTGAAAGGGGGGCAGGGGAGATAGGACAATCGCTGGGTGGCTGGAGGGGGGGCAGGGGACAGAGGAGACTCGCAGGGTGGCTGGAGGGGGGCAGAGGAGAGAAGAGCATCGGTGGGTGGCTGGAGGGGGGCAAGGGAAAAAGTAGAATCGCTGGGTGGCTGGAGGGGGAGCAGGGGAGAGAGGAGAATCGCTGGGTGGCTGGAGGGGGGCAGAGGAGACACACTCGCACCCAGCAGTCTCACTCTCTCTCTGTCACACACACACACTCGCACATTCACTCTCTCTCTCTCACACACAGTCAACCTCACACATACTCTCTCAAACATACACACTCCGAGGAAAACCTTGCTAGCGCCCGTTTCATTTGTGTCAGAAACGGGCCTGTTTTACTAGTGTTTTCATAAAGGACAGTCACATTGATCTATTGCTCCCTTCATTTGACAATTGGATTTTACTGCAAGCATCACAGATGGAAGTTCTCAAGGATCTTAATATAGTATCTGTAAATAGACCAGGTTTCACTGAAGCAAACAAAAGCAACAGTCTAGCGGGGAAGAAACAGCAGTGTAAGGGGGTAGAAAGACAGCAGAATTGTAACAGGAAGGTGGGAAAGACCTAGAGGGCACACAGATGGAAAAGTATGAAGGATAACAACATGAAGAAATGCCAGAGGAATGTACTATAAGGGGGTGGATGGGCAGTCTAAGAACTCTTAAAAGGGTCATGGGGTTGGCCAAGAAGAGTACGAAAGAAGCATGACCCAAGGCAGATAGTGCAAGGCTGAGAACAAGGTAGCGTGAGGGGAGGGCGAGGCCAGGCTGGAAAGAGGACAGCAAGAGGGAGGGGCGAGGCCAGGCTGGAAAGAGGGCAGCGTGAGAGAAGGGTAAGGCCAGGCTGGAAAGAGGGCAGCGTGAGAGGAGGGCAAGGCCAGGTTGGAAAGACGGCAGTGTGAGAGAAGGGTAAGGCCAGGCTGGAAAGAGGGCAGCGTGAGAGGAGGGCAAGGCCAGGTTGGAAAGACGGCAGTGTGAGAGAAGGGTAAGGCCAGGCTGGGAAGAAGGCAGTGTGAGGTCAGGCAGGGAGGAAAGTAGTATAAAAGAGAACAAAGGAAGGCAGGGCAAGGCAAGGCCAAGGATGGAGAGAACAGTGAGTGGGTGGTACAAAGGGAGGGTTGAATGAGGCAAATGGTTGGAGGAAGTGAGATATGTCTTGCTTACTGCGGAGTTTGTAATGATGAGAATCACAGCTATCGCCGTCAGATTTTTAAATCCCTCCAGGTCCCTGTGCCCAAGGACCCCAAAGTATTGGCTGGGAATCACCCCCACTTGGTATATCACAAGTTGTTCTGTGAGAAACAGAAAGAATAAAGCACACATTTCAACTAGAGAAATCCTCTTTTTTTATCACTAGAGGCTTTTATAAGTATTGTATTATTACACACAGAGTACTGCATTTTCAGTATTTTTGAGCTTTTCGTTGTAAACTCTTTTGGGTTAAGTATTCTGTTTGAAAGAAGTGTCATGCAAGTGTAACATAAGATGGAATGAATGCACAAAATGGTTGTCTTCTGGGACTCGTCAAAGAAAGCTACGTACACAGATGGTACCGTAACACATCAGCTAACAGGGCAAGTGTCTAACACAAGGATCGCAAAGATTTTTTAAAGGCATTCTGCTTTTAACGTCCGTTGAGAGAAGCCTTACTATATCTTTAGGAATTTCAATATTTAATTGCTATGACAGAGTGAAAAATACAAGTAACTAAAAGTAACCTAATAATATTTATTATTATGATTGAATCTTAACATGTGGATTATTAGCCAGACAAACTAACAAAAGATGATAACAATACTGTGATTGCCATGGGTAACTTGATAATAACTCGCCTAACTTACATATATATGTCCTCACTGAAAATTACCCAATAAAAAGTTTTAGATTCCATTTAGGGGTATTGAGGAGGTTCAACATCAACAGAAGGTAAACACTCACTGGAGATCAAACGCCAAGCAAAGAAAATGGAGCAAAAAAAGCCTCTCTCAGATGGTGTCCAGTAAAAAAGCTGATTTGAATAAAGACTTTGCTACGGACACCATCTGAGAGAGGCTTTTTTGCTCCATTTTCTTTGATTGAGGAGGTTCAGCCATTCCGGCTTCCTTTGAGGGCAGGGCGTGAGTAGATGAGTCAACATTTTTTCAGACGCCAAGGCCAATTAGTGAGGTTGTTCTCGTGGACCCCAGCCATGTCTAAAACTAGTTCTGGCAGACGCATATTCCAAAAACTGACATATTCCAATCAATAAATAGAAAATAAAATTCTCTTTTCTACATTTGTTGCCTGGTCATTTAATTTTTCTTATTGTGTTGACTTCTTTTCTCTTCATATCCACCATCCATCTTCTCTCTGGATCCCTATATATATGACCCAGCATCACACCTGTCTTCCAGCCATGTTGAGCATTTCCCATCTTTGTATCCTATTCCCCACCCCCACATGCCAGTATCTCTCTCTCTCTCAGCCCACTCCACAGAGGTCCATATCAAGTGTTCATCTCTCTTCCCTCTCTCCGGTCCTGTCTCCCCTTTGCAGGACCAGCACCTCTTCCTCTTGCTTCTTTCCCTGCAGGTCCTAGTACCTCTTTCGTTCCTTGTCCTTCCCCCACCTCCACCCCCAAAATCCAGCACCTCTTTCCCTCTTCACACCCTTTCCTCCTCACCCCCGTCACTGGATCTCTCTCTTCCCTACCTGACCTCCTATGCAGCACCTCTCTCCCTCCTAGCTCCTTTCTGGTGGTCTAGGGTACTAAGTCGGGTAACAGCAATCCCCAGTGCTGCTGCCCATGCCGGCTTTGAGACTCAAAATATTGGCTGCAACCTCTCATGGTAGTGTCATGAGAGTTCATGGCCACTATTTAGAACCGCAACAAATGGGCTTTAGAACCGCAACAAATGAGCCACACAGGAAGCAGTGACTGTGGGATCGCTGCTGCCTTACCTACTCTAGACCACCAGCTTATCATTCGGGTAGGTCTGGGGGTGGTGGGGTTCCCAATGCGTGAGAGAAGAGGGCTTTGGCATGTGAGCTGGAGAATGGGACCAAATGCGTGTGATTGGTATGTCTGGAATTATACCAACGCTGAGCCTCATTTGGGTGCTGGATCAGACATGGTGTTACTCCTGTCGGAATTCTGCGCCAAAAAAAGAAATTCTAGCTCTAAGTAATGGAACTCCTTGCACGAATGCTACGCCAAAATTCAGATTATTTGAAGTTCCATATTTATTTATTTCTTGCATTTGTATCCCACATTTTCCCACCTATTTTAACCTCCACCATCACTGTGCAGTCCTGTCCGCTACCCCCGGCTGTTGATATCAGAGTTTTACTTCAAGGCTCAGTGTTACCCCACATTGTGGCCAAATCAAAGTTCCTTATCCTCCCCATTATTCTGGACTTCAGGTAAGTACCTTGTCTTTCATTAGGGATCCTCCTTTGGGGTCCAGGCCCCAGGGGTTCCAGTCTATCTTTATGGATTCTTTCCTTTGGTGTCCAGTCATCAGTTACTTGGTGTCACGAAATGCCTAGCCACCCACCTGGGGCTACCCTGCGGCCACTTAGAAGGTCTATCCCCAGCACAGGTCAGGTCCACCTGAACCTTCCGCCTGTGCTCTACACTAGCACCTTCCTCCCATCGACTGGGTCAAAACCGCCTCTGGGCGAGTCTCCCGCTCTCAAGTTATCTCCAGTGATGCCTAGGTTACTAGGGCCACACTCCAGCAGTCCCACAGCTCCTAGAAAGCAACCCACAAGGATTCTTTATCAATCCAGACAAGCAGCAGCAATAAACTAAAAATGTTTATTGTCATGAAAAATTAGAACAATGAACAGAAAAGGTGCAATCAGCAAACAATAACAAGTAACTGAATATGGATGAATTATAAAACTATCTAAGTATTTGTTTACTATCTAAATAGTGCATGGGGAGTTCAGGACACATAGCTGCTCACAGGTTATCAAATATAACTGTTCACAGGGCCTCAGCAAACAGATCTTTCTCTCTCTCCTCCCTGGCTAAAACTGGATAAAATGCCAGTACATCCTGGCTGAATTTGAGCTCCTGGGCCAAATCAGAGCTCAGAACAGCAAATTTTAAAAGTAGCTGGCCACAATTATAGACCGGTGAGTCTGACGTCGGTGCCGGGAAAAATGGTGGAGGCTATTATTAAGAATAAAATTACAGAGCACATACAAAAGCATGGGCTACTGAGACAAAGTCAACACGGATTTAGTGAAGGGAAGTCTTGCCTCACAAATCTACTGCATTTTTTTGAGGGGGTGAACAGGAAGTCTTGCCTCACAAATCTACTGCATTTTTTTGAGGGGGTGAACAAACATGTGGACAAAGGGAAGCCGGTCGATATTGTATATCTAGATTTTCAGAAGGCGTTTGACAAAGTGCCTCATGAAAGACTCCAAAGGAAACTGGAGAGTCATGGATTAAGAGTTGTTAAAAGATAAGAAGCAGAGAGTAGGGTTGAATGGTCATTATTCTTGATGGAGAAGGGTAGTTAGTGGGGTCCCTCAGGGGTCTGTGCTGGGACCGATGCTTTTTAACATATTTATAAATGACCTTGAGATGGGAGTAACTAATGAGGTAATTAAATTCGCAGATGACACAAAGTTATCCAGGGTCGTCTCGTCGCGGGAGGAGTGTGAAAGATTACAAGAGGACCTCGTGAAACTGGGGGATTGAGCGTCCAAATGGCAGATGAAGTTCAACGTTGATAAGTGCAAAGTGATGCATGTGGGAAGGAGGAACCCGAATTACGGCTATGTCATGCAAGGTTCCGCTTTAGGAGTTACGGACCGAGAAAGGGATCTGGGAGTCATCGTGGATAGGACGTTGAAATCTTCCGCTCAATGTGCTGCGGCGGCTAAGAAGGCGAACAGAATGTTGAGTATTATTATAAAAGGGATGTAAAACAAAAATGAGGATGTTATAATGCCGTTATATCGCTCCATGGTGCGACCGCACCTAGAGTATTGTGTTCAGTTCTGGTCGCCTCATCTCAAAAAAGATATAAAGGAATTGGAGAAGGTGCAGAGAAGGGCAACAAAAATGATAAAAGGGATGGGACGACTACCTTATGAGGAGAGGTTAAGAAGGCTAGGACTCTTTAGCCTGGAGAAAAGGCGGTTGAAGGGTGATATGATAGAGGTCTACAAAATAATGAGTGGGGTACAGTGGACAAATGTGAAGTGTTTGTTTACGCTTTCTAACAATAATAGAACCAGGGGACACAAGATGAAATTAGAATGTGGTAGGTTTAAAACAAATTGGAGAAAGTTTTTCTTTACTCAGCACGTGGTTAGACTCTGGAACTCATTGCCGGAGAAGGTAGTGACGGCAGCTGGCCTTGCTGAGTTTAAAGGGGGTCTGGACAGATTCCTGAAGGAAAAGTCCATTGATCGTTATTAAATTTGGGGGTTTTGCCAGGTTCTTGGGGCCTGGATTGGCCGCTGTCGGAGACGAAGTGCTGGGCTTGATGGACCTTTGGTCTTTTCCCAGCGTGGCAGTGCTTATGTACTTATGTAACACTGCAGGTTAACTTCTTTTCTGCATGAAACATCAATTCTCTGTAACAGCTTTAACTACAAACATGCACCACCTGCCGGCCAAACTAGAGAAATACACTTCAAGAAATAATCAATACAGTTTACAGGCTTAAAACCCACTGTTTTGTCACACTGGACATCTTTCATTCTTCTTGGGGGGGGGGCTCCTTCCCCTTCTCCTCTCTTCTTGGGGAAAGGCATTTTTAAAGGGCTGCTTCCTACCAACCCCACCCTTTCTGGGCTCCTCCTGTATATTCTGGAAAAGGTACAGAACCTTCTCCAATGGGCTTGCCTTCTGAAGGGAACTATTCCTACTTTCTGCCATAGGTCTTCCCCTTTCAACTTAGCAAAAGGGCAACCTGTGCCCCTCTCCCTCCCCAGCTATCTGTGACTGGGATATTGTTGAGGCAGGGCTCCCCTTAGTGGCTTCTACAAAATAACACAAGGGCCTCCACCATTAGAATGCCCTCTAGTGGTCGCTACCCATCTAAGCAGGCTTCTTCTCCTCCTGAGCACCTTCTAGTGGCTCCCTTCAGGTCATTACAGAAGTCTTCCACCATAAGAGCTCCTTCTGGTGGTTAGGTGCGGTCGAGGCATGTCCTATATTTATCACAGTAATCAGCATCTGTTTTATACAATTACCCCCTTAGGTGGCTGGATTGTTTACTCTGGTGCTTTATGGCACTTGCTGTTTGTTTTTATATTTTGTATGGGGTTTTTTTTTTTAATTTTTGTTTTTTCAATCTTATACAGATAACAAACTAGCAAAAGAAAAATAAACACTTTCCGAATGTTGTATAATCACATTCCACTCCTTTGACACCCTCAGCTTTATTATGATTATATTATATTCCCCCCCCCCCCCCCATTTGGAAGTACAGGCACAATGGTTCATTCTCATTATGATATTACCTGCTCGCTTCGCAGTCATCCAGCCATTCCCCTCTATAGTGTCTTTTATACCATCTATCAAATTCATCCCAAATAGTCCAGTAAGCAGTGATGGTGCTGACTTATTTATTTATGGTTCATTTATATCCCACATTTTCCCACACATAGTAACATATAGTAGATGACGGCAGAAAAAGACCTGCACGGTCCATCCAGTCTGCCCAAGAAGATAAATTCATATGTGCTACTTTTTTATTTGTACTGTCCTCTTCAGTGCACAGACCGTATAAGTCTGGCCAGCCCTATCCCCGCCTCCCAACCACCAACCCCGCCTCCCAACCACCAGCTCTGGCACAGACCGTATAAGTCTGCCCAGCACTATCCCTGCCTCCCACCACCGGCTCTGGCACAGACCGTATAAGTCTGCCCAGCACTATCCCTGCCTCCCACCACCGGCTCTGGCACAGACCGTATAAGTCTGCCCAGCACTATCCCTGCCACCCACCACCGGCTCTGGCACAGACCGTATAAGTCTGCCCAGCACTATCCCCGCCGCCCAACCACCAGCCCCGGCACAGACTGTATAAGTCTGCCCAGCACTAGTCCCGCCTCCCAACCACCAGCCCCAGTCCAGACCGTATAAGTCTGCCCAGCACTAGCCCCGCCTCCCAATCACCAGCTCTGCCACCCATTGTAGACTAAGCTCCTGAGGATCCCTTCCTTCTGCACAGGATTCCTTTATGTTTATCCCACGCATGTTTGAATTCTGTTACCGTTTTCATCTCCACCACCTCCCGCGGGAGGGCATTCCAAGCATCCACCACCCTCTCCGTGAAAAAATACTTCCTGACATTCTTCTTGAGTCTGCCCCCCTTCAATCTCATGCAGGCACAATGTGGCTTACAAAAAATCAGGAGGAAGTACAAATTATGAAGATACAGATAAAGCGGAAAAAAAAAGGTTAAACAAGGGGAGCATTGACTAACAGTGGAAAACTAAGCAGGGTGGGGAACGTAAAGGGGAATATTAATCAGCAGGGGAACAAGGGGAGTAGGTAGCAACAAAGAAGTAAGTCTTCAGTAATTTCTTGAAGAGGGTGTGGTCCATTTGCATTTTGAGGTGCCTCGGCAGAGCATTCCACATTTTTGGGCAGCAATAGCGGAAAGACGAGGAAAAGATCTTCTTGTATTTGACGCCCTTGCAGTTTGGAAAGTGGAGTTGAAGATATGACCAGGCAGCAGGCACAGAATTCCTGAGTGGAAGGTCAATCAAGTTAAGCATGTAATCCGGGGCAAGCCCATAGATAATTTTATGGGTTAAAGCACAGACTTTAAAGGTGATACGTTCCTGTACAGGTAGCCAGTGAAGATTGTAGCGCAGAGGCTGCGCATGTGCGAATCGATTCTCACCCAAAATCAATCTGGACTGTCTGGAACTTTTTTAGGAGAGAGAGTTTGCAGCCCGCATAAATCCCACTGCAGTAATCAAAGTGGGACAGTACTAGCCAGTGCACAAGGGTGCGAAACAGCTCTCTTGGAAGGAAATATCTAATGCGCTGGAGCCTCCACATAGCATTAAACATTCGTTTGCAGACCAGTTGCACGTGATTGTCTAACTGTAGGTGCACATCCAGATTCACACCTAAGAGATGCAAACTGTTGGAAATTGGTAAGACATAGCCTTGACCTGGAAGAGTATTTTCAGTGAGTGGGCAATGGGGGGACGAGAGTATGATACATTGGGTTTTGTCCTTGTTAAGTTTGAACCGAAACACCTGAGCCCAGTATTCGATTGTGGAGAAGCTATCGTCAATGAGATCAGCTATTTTGGATACGGTGGTATGAAAGGGGATGTAGATGGTTATGTCGTCGGCGTAGATGAACGGATTGAGGCCAAGGTCCGCTAGAGCTGTGGCTAACGGTACCAGCATGATGTTAAATAATGTTGGAGAGAGGGGCGAACCCTGGGGTACCCCGCAGGAGGCAGTCCATGGAGCAGAGATGGTTGAATTCACGGTGACCCGATAGGATCTGGAGGTTAAGAAGCCCTTGAACCAGCGTAGAACCAACCCACCTACGCTGAAAGAGTCAAGAAGATGAAGTAGTATGTCGTGGTCCACCATATCGAAGGCGCTTGACATGTCAAATTGAAGCAAAAGTACTTTCCGACCAATGGATAGCTGTTGTTTGAAGTTTGATAAGCTGGTGACTAGTACTGTCTCAGTGCTATAATGGGTATGGAAACCTGACTGCGAATGGTGAAGGATGTTAAAGCTAGTCAGGAATTCATTCAACTGGACGTTCACCATATTCTCCATTAATTTGATAACCAATGGTATGGAAGCCACTGGGCGATAATTGGAAATAACATCGGATTTAACGTTAAGGTTCTCTGGTATGGGAGTGAGTATACTATTACCATGGTCTGGTGGGAAAGTCCCAGTTTCTAGCATATAGTTTAGATAGGAAGTCAGATCTTCAACAAGACATTTCGGAGCAACTTTCAAAAGGTGGTCTGGACAGACGTCCAGTCTGCAGTATTTATTAGAGAACTTTTTTAGGGCAGCGGATACGTTGTCAAATAATAGAGCACTGAAGTTGGTCTATGTACGATCAGCCGGGCAGAAATCCTCGGACTTTGGCAAGGAGCCTAAGAATGCGTCCACAGCTGGAATACTACTAACTGATGTTGAACGTAAGGCTAAGACTTTCTCTTTGAAATAAGTTGCAAGTTGAGTGGCAGAAGGATGCCAAATGTCATCAGATGTCTATAATATTTTCAATGTTTCTATAAGTATATGAACTGTATAGATAACAAACATATGTAAATTCAGATTACACTCCCACAATGCAATGAACATCTCCTAGGTCTCATCTCAATAAATATCCCCCCAAACCTCACAGACCATGTTAGCAACTTGCTCCCAACACCACCCAATTTGACTAGATCCCCTCCAACACTGCGTCCTGTCCCTTTTGCCCCACTTAGAAAGTTTATCCAGAGTGATATACATCCTGTAAGGAACTTTATAGCAGGTTTCTTCCAAATGGGACGAAGCAGTAACTTTATATATCCCACCCTTTTTCCCAGTCTATTACGTACCTTGCTTTCTTCTCAGCCCTCCAAGATAACAATTTGTACAAACTAGAAAGTAAGCCTGTCCTCCCAGGGTGCTTCCTTTAAAGTATCTCTAACAAAGTTTCCTTCATGTTTGTCCTTTAGCTCTTTGTCCCTTCTTTATATAATTTTTAAGTTGTAAAAAATACTAAGCGTCTGCCGCCATGAAATCATGCCACTTCTTTTAGGCACCAAAGTGCATAAAGTCACCTGTTGTGCTTATCATTTGTCCCACTTTATTTAACAAGTAGATAGTAAGGTCGGTGGATGACACTTCCAACACAATCACACTAATTTATTTATTTATTTCCCACATTATCCCAATAGATCAGGTACAATGCTTTGGTACTACTGGGCGGCACAATTGAAGCTGATCTCGGCTTGGAGCCAGGAGTCGTGCACGGTGGCGGCAAACATGGATCAGGAATACATAGGGGACTGTGATCTGGGGGCGGTCTTATGGGCCTCCTTATCCTCTACAGCCTATGGTCAACTCTCAAATAACCCGTTTGTGCGGCATCTTCTGGGGCTGTGGTGCTCTCTTCGCAACAGATATGGGAGAGTGGGACAATCTTCCTCATATGCACACGATAGCTCTGATCCTAGTTTCACAGTAGGTTTTGGACATCCTGTATTTAAAAGATGGGCCATCCAGGGACTCATTTGCTTTCGGGCCATTTTTAGATGTAGGTTAATTAAGGTCCTTTGAGGAATTATGAAGGAAGTATGCTATTCCCGAATCTGAGATCTTCTTTTACTTACAGGTAAAGCACTGTATGTCCCAGAGGGGATTGCTGAGAGAGGACCCAGATGATTATAAACACTTTGAAAATATTTGGGCCTCTATGGGGAAAATAAAGGGTACAATTTCTATCCTGTAAAAATTTATTAGAGGGGCTAAATTTCAGAAATTTACATATATGAAACAATGGGAACATTGGGGCGTAGCCAGAGAGTAGATTTTGGGTGGGCCTAGGCAAGGCAAGAAGTGGGTGGGCACCAAGTGTTCTCCCCACCACCACCCAAAAAATATTTGAGCTGGTGGGAAAATGCTTCTCTCCACCTTGGCAGTCTGCAGCAGGCATGCGCTGAAAACTGAGCATGCACAGGTACCAGTATCGTGGAGAGCAGCATTTTAATTACTATCAGGGGGATGTCTTCAGCTGGCGAAGCTTGGGATCCCCACCAGCTACTGCTAAATGTGTGCTACTGTTGGGTGGGCCTGAGCCCCATATGGGTGGGCCCCGGCCCACCCAGGCCCACCTATGGCTACGCCCGGAACAAGATCTTGAGATGGAACTAACTGAGCATGAGTAGAAAGCTATATGTAGAGAAGTTAAAAGGCCTCATTATGTGTACTTGTGAAGGAAAATGCATGTAAAGTATTAACAAGATGGTATTACACACCTGTAAAAATACAAGCAATGTTCCCTACATCCTCTAACGTTTGTTGGCGTTGTGGCATGGAAAGGGGAACTTTTCTACACATATGGTGGTCTTGTGACCGGCTTCAAGCCTTTTAGGAGATAGTTGCTGCCAGGATTGCTACACACACGGGCAAAGCTTTCTCTTGTGATCCCAAGTGGTGTCTATTAGGATTGGGTAACAGAACGGGCCTGAAGTGGCAGAGACGTCTTAAAAGAATGTGCCTGGCTGCAGCCAAGATGGCCATTGCTAACCATTGGAAACGGTCGGAGGGTCCGACCGAACTAGAGTGGAAGAGTTGGAAAGACTTACAGATACAAGATTAGGACACTATGATCTGACTTCTGACCTGTGGACTCATTTTGCAGCTCTGATTCAACATTCCTAAGAGGGAAAGTAAATGGGGATGGGTGGGGGGAGGGGGAGGGGGGAGGGCAGGAGAGAATTGTTCAATAAGATGTGGTTGAATACCTTTTTGCTGTATCACAAAAAAACAAGCATTTGTTTGATTCAACAAGTTTAGTTGTATTGAGCATAAAATGTCTGTATAACTTTCATAAATTCAATAAAAAATTTTACATTAACAAAAAAAAATAAAATTTCATCTGCCATTTAGATGCCCAGTCTTCCAAAGACCTTCCTGCAATTTTTCACAGTCCGCATTGTTTTGACAACTTTGAATAGTTTTGTTTCATCTGCAAATTTAATCACCTCACTTGTCCTTTGAATTTCTGTATAATATGTTAAATAGCACCGGTCCCAATTCAGATCCCTATTGAGAAAAATGGCCATTTATCCATACCTTCTGCTTTCTGTCCAATAACCAATTCCTAATACACAAAAGGACATTGCCTCCTATCCCATGTTTTCACAGGAGCTTCTCATAAGGAGCTTTGTCAAAAGCTTTCTGAAAATCTAGATAGCCTAAGAGGCTTATTTTCAAAGCACTTAGCCTCCCAAAGTTCCATAGAAACCTATGGAACTTAGCCTCCCAAAGTGCTTTGAAAATATGCCTCAAAATCAACCGGCTTTATCCACATGTTTATTCACACCTGCAAAGAAATGAAGCAAATTGGTAATGCAAGACTTCCCTTGGCTGAACCTATTCTGACTCTGTTCCATTAAACCATATTTATCCATGTGTTCCATATTTTTATTCTTTATAACAGTTTCCATTTTTTCTCCTGGCACTAAAGTCAGGCTTACCGGAACACGCCTGGAACCCTTTTTAAAAGTTGATGTTACACTGGCCACCATCCAATCTTCAGGTACTACGGACAATTTCAACAACAGGTTACAGATCACTAACAGCAGATCGGCAATTTCATGTTTTTCCGTATCCTGGGGTGTATACCATCTAGTCCAGGTAATTTATCACTCTTTAACATGTTGATTTGGCTCAGTATGTCTTGCAGGTTCACCGAGCTTTCTTTCAGTTCTCATCGTCACCCTTAAAACATATTTCTGGTACAGGTCGATCTCTTACATCTTCTTCCGTAAAGACCAAAACGAAGAATTCATTCAGTCTCTCCAGTATGGCCTCCTCCCCAAGTGCCCTTTTTGCTCCTTCATGATCTAATGACCCCATGGATTCCCTCACAGGCTTTCTGCTTCTGTAGTACCTGAAAAAGTTGTTACTATGAGTTTTTGCCACTGTGGCAAGTTTTTCTTTTTTTTTAATGAACACTAAGTTAGGCCCTGCTGTGCCTTCTAGAGGTTATCTATTAATGCTGTAGGCTGTGGCAGAAAGTTCAAGTTTAAATCTACAGGGAAAATAGTTTTATACTATGGAAACTAGCTAATAAAGTTTGCTTGTTTTAAATTCGAATTGTCTTATCAATAAACCTACAATTCCTCTTTTATCCCCAATCTTTAAATCACCAAAGCACAGAGCAAAGTAATGTTCACTTATCCAGAGACATGTCCTCTTCTCTCAGAACTTCTCAGAAAGTATGTTTATGTTGGTTAAGTCTTACTTGAAAAATCTCTTTTTTTTTTTTTACAAAAAAATAATTCAGCACAAATCTACTACATCACAGGAGAAAACAAGGAGAAACAGATTTCCTTCACATACCACCCAGCAGACTTTTGACTGATATAATCATTAAACTTTGGTATGCAGAGACACGAGCTACAGCCTTTGTTCCTGCAGAGATAACATTGTGGAATGCATTGCCAGGTCACCTTCGAAACTGTAGCAGTGTGACACAGTTTAGGAAATTGTTGAAAACGAAACTGTTCGTTTCAGTATGTTTTTTTACCTTGAAGGTTGTATTTTTATTATGGTTTGTTTTGTTTTAAATTTTGTGTTATGAATACTGTGTATGTTTATTGTAAACCACCTAGTTATAGGTGGTATAGAAATTTTTAAAATAAATAAATAACAGGCTACCCCTAGGATCGGTATCTGTAATAAAGTCTTGAGCAGATGCTTGTGTCTCACTCTTACAAGGCCTGGTTTCTACTGCATGGAATTTAACCATCATCTCTTTCCATCTTAAAATTTACTTGCAAATGAAAGGCACTAGCCCTGGAGCTGACTTACCCAGCAGAGCTACAAAAAGTAGAGTCAGGAACATCACTGAATTACGGCATGGCCAGTACGGAAAAAGAATGGTTAGAATCCGAAGGAAGCGCTGAAGGAAATGCAGATCCAACCGAGGTCTGAGGAAGACAAAAGCAGGGTTAGCAAAACTACCAGTACTACTATAAATCATTTCTATAGCGCTACCAACATTAGAAAATCTGGGGGCTCAGCAACTCTGGTCTTTGAGTGTCCCCAAAAGTCTGGTTTGCAGCTAAATAAACCTGGATCTCATCTGGATGCAGCGCATCAAGGCTTGATTATTATACCATGTACTAATTTAGAGCAGATGTATCAATATATATAAATGGCGAGTGTCGTACTCACTCGCAAATGCGCAGTAGAGACCCTCTCTGCCCCGCCCCCGCGTCAATACGTGATGACGAGGGCGGAACAGAGAGGGTCTCTACTGCGCATTTGCGAGGGACACCGCCGTCGCAAACGCTCCCCCCACCCAGAGTCGCCGCCACCACCCACCTTCCACCCTGTCGGGCCCTCGCTCCGCTATTGAAACAGCGAGGGCATGCAGCACACAGCTCTACTGCTGAGCTGCCGTCGGCCTTCCTTCTTCTTCTCTGTGTCCCGCCCTCGACGACGTTACGTCACACGAGGGCGGGACACAGGCAGAGAAGAAGAAGGAAGGCCACGGCAGCTCAGCAGTAGAGCTGTGTGCTGCGTGCCCTCACTGTTTCAATAGCAGAGCGAGGGCCCGACCGGGTGGAAGGTGGGTGGCGACGGATCCGGGGGGGGGGGACGAACTCGGAGGGGGAGCGGCAGCGGCGAACTCGGCGGAGGGGTGGGGGGCCTTTCAACCCCCCCTCCCTCCTATACTAGCCCATTGTTACGGGCTGAACGGCTAGTTGTATGATAAATGACACAAACTACTGCAGATCACATATGGAATTAAAGATTAGCTCTTGCTAAATCAAGCCATCATGTCTACTGCTAAGTTTCAAGTTTATTTCAGGATTTACTATCCCGCCCATCAAAAAGTACGTCTAGGCGGTTTACAATCTAAAAATTATAGAGAAGAAAGAAAAGTAGAACTCTATGTAGAACTCCTGAATAATATATTGCCTTGAAATGTATACAATAAATGCTAAACCATGAAAATACGGCAAAACACACTCCATCTACAGTATAAAAATGGACAATATGTCATTCTAATATCAAAATCCAACTAGGAATATTTCAGAGAGAATTCTTTGTCACCACTCTTCTTTTATCTAGCATTTAATCACTTCAGTACACTTCTTAACTCTTTGGGTTATGGATTTAGCCTTAATCCTAGCACTGGCAAAGAAGCAGAGATTACATCATATCTACTAATAATAGATGACGAAGCTCTACATTCCCAGTGATCAACATTTGGCAGAACAACTCGGTTTAGTAAAAGTGCTCCTCAGATGACATCAGGATGACTTTGGCCTGGATATGGGAATGGGAATGGGACGACATATTGCCTTTCTGTGGTTACAATCAAAGTGGTTTACATACTATGTATGGGTATTTATTTTGTACCTGGGGCAACGGAGGGTTAAGTGACTTGCCCAGAGTCACAAGGAACTGCAGTAGGAATTAAACCCAGTTCCCCAGGATCAAAGTCTGCTGCACTAACCACTAGGCTACTCCTCCACTCTATGGCAACTTTCCTAAGAGGAAAATTAAGTAAAACTGAAAACATCTTTCTGACTGATGATTGTGCCATCAAGGAATGATGTAGGAGTCTAGTAGGGAGCAACAATCCAGATGTTTTATATTCATCCCAATCTGCTAATTCTTTTCACAATAACATTATTGACATTAAATCTGACATATGACTTACTATCAGACTATTTCTCACCCTATATACCCTCTACTGGGAAACTGGAACAAGCTGGACTGTTACAGATTCCTACACAGACAGTACATGCTAGCAAAGTCCTTCACCTCAGTTGCACATGCAGAACATGGACAGACCCTCAACTGATACAAAATAGGGGGCCACAAAAAAAACATGCAATCAAAAACTAGAGACCCCCCCCCCCCCAAGAAAGCCAGATTCTATATGCAGTGAAAATACTGGTAAAAGTAACAGAAATGCATTTTCTACAATCCTCCACTAAATACAAAATTAGAAAATATATATATTTCAACAAAAAAACAAACAAACAGGAGTCCATAAAAGTGGAACAACGTGAAACACTACAGACGTAGCAGCAGAAAGGAGAGCAGTGTAACTAACACGACACTTCCACAAAACAAAAGGAGAAAAACAAACGTCCAAAATATTTTCTAAGAAGACTCAACACAGAGCCGTATTTCGGCTCAGGAGTCTAAAAATACAAATAACATATTAATCAAATAATACAATAAGTGTACAATAAAATATACAGTAAAACTTAAAGGATGATACAAACTTAAAAAAGTGAAGTTTAAATAAAAATGAAACATGACCAGGAATGTGGTGCACATGGAAAAACCTAGAGAAACAAGAATCTATAAACTACATCATTTATATAAACCCAAAAGCCATGTGTGGTTTACGAAATTAAGCGAATGCTACATACCTGTAGAAGGTATTCTCCGAGGACAGCAGGCTGATTGTTCTCACTGATGGGTGACGTCCACGGCAGCCCCTCCAATCGGAAACTTCACTAGCAAAGTCCTTTGCTAGCCCTCGCGCGCCCGCGCGCACCGCGCATGCGCGGCCGTTTTCCCGCCCGAAACCGGCTCGAGCCGGCCAGTCCAGTATGTAGCAAGACAATACACTTCAAGGGAAGACACAACTCCAAAGGGGAGGCGGGCGGGTTTGTGAGAACAATCAGCCTGCTGTCCTCGGAGAATACCTTCTACAGGTATGTAGCATTCGCTTTCTCCGAGGACAAGCAGGCTGCTTGTTCTCACTGATGGGGTATCCCTAGCCCCCAGGCTCACTCAAAACAACAACATTGGTCAATTGGGCCTCGCAACGGCGAGGACATAACTGAGATTGACCTAAAAAATTTACCAACTAACTGAGAGTGTAGCCTGGAACAGAACAAACAGGGCCCTCGGGGGGTGGAGTTGAATCCTAAAGCCCAAACAGGTTCTGAAGAACTGACTGCCCGAATCGACTGTCACGTCGGGTATCCTGCTGCAGGCAGTAATGAGATGTGAATGTGTGGACAGATGACCACGTCGCAGCTTTGCAAATTTCCTCCATGGTGGCTGACTTCAAGTGGGCTACCGACGCTGCCATGGCTCTAACATTATGAGCCGTGACATGACCCTCAAGAGCCAGCCCAGCCTGGGCGTAAGTGAAGGAAATGCAATCTGCTAGCCAATTGGATATGGTGCGTTTCCCTACAGCCACTCCCCTCTAGTTGGGATCAAAAGAAACAAACAATTGGGCGGACTGTCTGTGGGGCTGTGTCCGCTCCAGATAGAAGGCCAATGCTCTCTTGCAGTCCAATGTGTGCAGCTGACGTTCAGCAGGGCAGGAATGAGGACGGGGAAAGAATGTTGGCAAGACAATTGACTGGTTCAGATGGAACTCCGACACAACCTTTGGCAGAAACTTAGGGTGAGTGCGGAGGACTACTCTGTTGTGATGAAATTTGGTGTAAGGGGCCTGGGCTACCAGGGCCTGAAGCTCACTGACTCTACGAGCCGAGGTAACTGCCACCAAGAAAATGACCTTCCAGGTCAAGTACTTCGGATGGCAGGAATTCAGTGGCTCGAAAGGAGGTTTCATCAGCTGGGTGAGAACGACATTGAGATCCCATGACACTGTAGGAGGCTTGACAGGGGGCTTTGACAAAAGCAAACCTCTCATGAAGCGAACAACTAAAGGCTGTCCTGAGATCGGCTTACCTTCCACTTGGTAATGGTATGCACTGATTGCACTAAGGTGAACCCTTACGGAGTTGGTCTTCAGACCAGACTCAGACAAGTGGAGAAGGTATTCAAGCAGGGTCTGTGTAGGACAAGAGCGAGGATCTAGGGCCTTGCTGTCACACCAGACGGCAAACCTCCTCCAATGAAAGAAGTAACTTCTCTTAGTGGAGTCTTTCCTGGAAGCAAGCAAGATGCGGGAGACACCCTCTGGCAGACCCAAAGAGGCAAAGTCTACGCCCTCAACATCCAGGCCGTGAGAGCCAGGGACTGGAGGTTGGGATGCAGAAGAGCCCCTTCGTCCTGCGTGATGAGGGTCGGAAAACACTCCAATCTCCACGGTTCTTCGGAGGATAACTCCAGAAGAAGAGGGAACCAGATCTGACGCGGCCAAAAGGGAGCAATCAGAATCATGGTGCCTCGGTCTTGCTTGAGTTTCAACAAAGTCTTCCCCACCAGAGGAATGGGAGGATAAGCATACAGCAGACCTTCCCCCCAATCCAGGAGGAAGGCATCCGACGCCAGTCTGCCGTGGGCCTGAAGCCTGGAACAGAACTGAGGGACCTTGTGGTTCACTTGAGATGCGAAGAGATCCACCAGGGGGGTGCCCCACGCCTGGAAGATCTGTCGCACCACACGGGAATTGAGCGACCACTCGTGAGGTTGCATAATCCTGCTCAACCTGTCGGCCAGACTGTTGTTTACGCCTGCCAGATATGTGGCTTGGAGCACCATGCCTTGACGGCGAGCCCAGAGCCACATGCTGACGGCTTCCTGACACAGGGGGCGAGATCCGGTGCCCCCCTGCTTGTTGACATAGTACATGGCAACCTGATTGTCTGTCTGAATTTGGATAATTTGGTGGGACAGCCGATCTCTGAAAGCCTTCAGAGCGTTCCAGATCGCTCGCAACTCCAGAAGATTGATCTGTAGATCGCTTTCTTGGAGGGACCACCTTCCTTGGGTGTGAAGCCCATCGACATGAGCTCCCCATCCCAGGAGAGACGCATCCGTGGTCAGCACTTTTTGAGGCTGAGGAATTTGGAAGGGACGTCCCAGAGTCAAATTGGAGCAAATCGTCCACCAATACAGGGATTCGAGAAAACTCGTGGACAGGTGGATCACGTCCTCTAGACCCCCGGCGGCCTGATACCACTGGGAGGCTAGGGTCCATTGAGCAGATCTCATGTGAAGGCGGGCCATGGGAGTCACATGAACTGTGGAAGCCATGTGGCCCAGCAATCTCAACATCTGCCGAGCTGTGATCTGCTGGGACGCTCGCACCCGCGAGACGAGGGACAACAAGTTGTTGGCCCTCGCCTCTGGGAGATAGGCGCGAGCCGTCCGAGAATCCAGCAGGGCTCCGATGAATTCGAGTTTCTGCACTGGGAGAAGATGGGACTTTGGGTAATTTATCACAAACCCCAGTAGCTCCAGGAGGCGAATAGTCATCTGCATGGACTGCAGGGCTCCTGCCTCGGATGTGTTCTTCACCAGCCAATCGTCGAGATATGGGAACACGTGCACCCCCAGCCTGCGAAGCGCTGCTGCTACCACAGCTAGGCACTTTGTGAACACCCTGGGCGCAGAGGCGAGCCCAAAGGGTAGCACACAGTACTGGAAGTGGCGTGCGCCCAGCTGAAATCGCAGATACTGTCTGTGAGCTGGCAGTATCGGGATGTGTGTGTAGGCATCCTTCAAGTCCAGAGAGCATAGCCAATCGTTTTGCTGAATCATGGGGAGAAGGGTGCCCAGGGAAAGCATCCTGAACTTTTCTTTTACGAGATATTTGTTCAGGGCCCTTAGGTCTAGGATGGGACGCATCCCCCCTGTTTTCTTTTCCACAAGGAAGTACCTGGAATAGAACCCCAGCCCTTCTTGCCCGGATGGCACGGGCTCGACCGCATTGGCGCTGAGAAGGGCGGAGAGTTCCTCTGCAAGTACCTGCTTGTGCTGGAAGCTGTAGGACTGAGCTCCCGGTGGACAATTTGGAGGTTGTGAGGCCAAATTGAGGGTGTATCCTTGCCGGACTATTTGGAGAACCCACTGATCGGAGGTTATGAGAGGCCACCTTTGGTGAAAAGCTTTCAACCTCCCTCCGACAGGCAGGTCGCCCGGCACTGACACTTGGATGTCGGCTATGCTCTGCTGGAGCCAGTCAAAAGCTCGCCCCTTGCTTTTGCTGGGGAGCCGCGGGGCCTTGCTGATTCGCACGCTGCTGACGAGAGCGAGCGCGCTGGGGCTTAGCCTGGGCCGCAGGCTGTCGGGAAGGAGGATTGTACCTACGCTTGCCAGAAGTATAGGGAACAGTCTTCCTTCCCCCGAAAAATCGTCTACCTGTAGAGGTAGAAGCTGAAGGCTGCCGGCGGGCGAACTTGTCGAATGCGGTGTCCCGCTGGTGGAGAGACTCTACCACCTGCTCGACTTTTTCGCCAAAAATGTTATCCGCACGGCAAGGCGAGTCCGCAATCCGCTGCTGGATTCTATTCTCCAGGTCGGCGGCACGCAGCCATGAGAGCCTGCGCATCACCACACCTTGAGCAGCGGCCCTGGACGCAACATCAAAAGTGTCATAAACTCCTCTGGCCAGGAATTTTCTGCACGCCTTCAGCTGCCTGACCACCTCCTGAAAAGGCTTGGCTTGCTCAGGGGGAAGAGCATCAACCAAGCCCGCCAACTGCCGCACATTATTCCGCATGTGTATGCTCGTGTAGAGCTGGTAAGACTGGATCTTGGACACGAGCATAGAGGAATGGTAGGCCTTCCTCCCAAAGGAGTCTAAGGTTCTAGCGTCCTTGCCCGGGGGCGCCGAAGCATGTTCCCTAGAACTCTTAGCCTTCTTTAGGGCCAAATCCACAACTCCAGAGTCATGAGGCAACTGAGTGCGCATCAGCTCTGGGTCCCCATGGATCCGGTACTGGGACTCGATCTTCTTGGGAATGTGGGGATTAGTTAATGGCTTGGTCCAGTTCGCAAGCAATGTCTTCTTCAGGACATGGTGCAAGGGAACAGTGGACGCTTCCTTAGGTGGAGAAGGATAGTCCAGGAGCTCAAACATTTCAGCCCTGGGCTCGTCCTCCACAACCACCGGGAAGGGGATGGCCGTAGACATCTCCCGGACAAAGGAGGCAAAAGACAGACTCTCGGGAGGAGAAAGCTGTCTCTCAGGAGAGGGAGTGGGATCAGACGGAAGACCCTCAGACTCCTCGTCAGAGAAATATCTGGGATCTTCCTCTTCCTCCCACGAGGCCTCACCCTCGGTGTCAGACACAAGTTCACGGACCTGTGTCTGCAACCTCGCCCTGCTCGACTCCGTGGAACCCCGTCCACGATGGGGGCGTCGAGAGGTAGACTCCCTCGCCCGCATCGGCGAAGCTCCCTCCGCCGACGTAGTCGGGGAGCCTTCCTGGGAGGTGGCCGCGGTCGGTACCGCACGCGGTACCGACGTCGGGGACCTCAACCTGGGCGATGGGCCAGCCGGCGCCACGCTCGACGGTACCGGTGGCGCAAGCACCGCCGGTACCGGAGGGGTAGGGCGCAACAGCTCTCCCAGAATCTCTGGGAGAACGGCCCGGAGGCTCTCGTTTAGAGCGGCTGCAGAGAAAGGCTGAGAGGTCGATGCAGGCGTCGACGTCAGTACCTGTTCCGGGCGTGGAGGCTGTTCCGGGCTGTCCAGAGCGGAGCGCATCGACACCTCCTGAACAGAGGGTGAGCGGTCCTCTCGGTGCCGATGCCTGCTGGGTGCCGAATCCCTCGGCGACCCAGAGCTCTCGGTGCCGACACGGGGAGGAGACCGGTGTCGATGCTTCTTCGATTTCTTCCGAAGCATGTCACCGGAGCTCCCCGGCACCGACGAGGAGGACGTCGAATCCATCCGTCGCTTCCTCGGGGCCGAGACTGAAGAAGGTCGATCTCGGGGGGGCTGTACCGCAGGAGCCCTCAGGGTAGGCGGAGACCCACCCGAGGGCTCACCGCCACCAGCAGGGGAATGGACAGCCCTCACCTGCACTCCACCCGATGCACCACCGTCCGACGACATCAGCAGACGAGGTCCTGGTACCACCGACGTCGATGCAGCTATCCGATGTCTCGGCGCCGATGCAGAGGCCCGATGCCTCGATGCACTCGATGCAGGGGCGGCCGAGGAAGGAGGTCTGGACGCTGACGACGTCGATGCACTCGAAGATCCCGGTGCCGATGCCGACGAAGAGCCCGAGAACAACACGTTCCACTGGGCTAGTCTCGCTACCTGAGTCCGCCTTTGAAGCAGGGAACACAGACTGCAGTTCTGAGGGCGGTGCTCGGCCCCCAGACACTGAAGACACGACGAGTGTCGATCAGTGAGCGAGATAACCCGGGCGCACTGGGTGCACTTCTTGAAGCCGCTGGAAGGCTTCGATGTCATGGGCGGAAAAATCACGCCGGCGAAATCAAAAGCCGAAATGGCGAAATTTGAAGCACCAAATTTAGAGGGAGAAAAAATCTCGACCGAGGCCGAAAAGAGGCCTACCCCGACGACGAAAGAAAACTTACCGGGGCAAAAAAGCTGGAAGTACGGGGAGGATTTACACGAAACCCGGCGGGGGGTTTCCGGAGCACTTCCCGACTAGGACAAAGCTTTCCCGAAGGAAAAAAAAACACGTTCAAAACAAATTGGACGCGCGAGGTCGACTTTCCGGGGCTCGACACGGCGAAAACACGACCGTACCGAGTGCGGACAAAAGAAGACTGGCCGGCTCGAGCCGGTTTCGGGCGGGAAGACGGCCGCGCATGCGCGGTGCGCGCGGGCGCGCGAGGGCTAGCAAAGGACTTTGCTAGTGAAGTTTCCGATTGGAGGGGCTGCCGTGGACGTCACCCATCAGTGAGAACAAGCAGCCTGCTTGTCCTCGGAGAAATAAAATTACGATTAAACGTAATACAAAATAGTTAACATCTACTATAATAAAACTCACCCTCAACGTTCTGAGGACACTGACGTCAGTGAAGCCAAGCCCTGACTTCCTTCAAAAAGGTTCGAAGGTTCGTGGTGGTGAAGCCACCAAAATCGCTCCGGGCTCCGCCCTCGAGGGCGGATCAATGGCAGAACAACGAAGGGGTTGGCAGGGAGGGAGGCAGGGAGGTGGGAAATCGCTCCGGGCCCCGCCCTCGCATCAAACATCATGACGTTGGGGGCGGAGCAATGGCAGAACAACGAAGGGGTTGGCCAGGGAGGGAGGGTGGGTGTTGGCGACGAAAACCTTGCTAGCGCCCGTTTCATTTGCTCTGAAACGGGCTTCTTTTACTAGTAAAAGATAAAAACAGATTGAGAAACAGTAAAAAAAACTAAAACACTGACCATGTAATGTGAGTAATGATTAATCAAGGAATCTACTACTACTACTACTACTTAACATTTCTAGAGCGCTACTAGGGTTACGCAGCGCTGTACAAATTAACAAATAAGGACGGTCCCTGCTCGGAAGAGTTTACAATCTAAAGGACGAAATGTCAAGTTGGGGTAGATAAGTTTTCTGAGAAGAGGTGTAGTGATTAGGAGCCGAAGGCGACATTGAAGAGGTGGGCTTTGAGCATTGATTTGAAGACGGGTAGGGAGGGGGCACGGCGTATGGGCTCAGGGAATTTGTTCCAGGCATGGGGTGAGGCGAGTTTGAAGGGACGGAGCCTGGAGTTGGAGGTGGTGGAGAAGGGTACTGAAAGAAGGGATTTGTCTTGAGAGCGGAGGTTACGGGTAGGGACGTAAGGGGAGATGAGGGTAGAGAGGTATGTCCAGGCAAATGCAAAACGCTGAGAAATAGTAGTCTGTAAGTAAACAGACCAAAGTATACCATTAAAATAGAGAGGAGGGGTGAGCAGGCTGTGCATAATGGATGTAGATACTATCTCAAAAAAAAGACTAGAAACAAAACAGTTAAGATACAAACCTGGATGGTATGTAGAAAATAAAACATATAATGCTGTAAAAAACGTATAAATATATGGAACATGTCATCTTGGCTAGCCATATAAACATGATGCCCATGCAGAGAACGTAAATCTATGAGTGAAAAGGACATGCCGTAGCAGGAAGTGCCTTATATGGAATAAATCGGAATATGGCTAAATATGCACCTAGTGACATATAAAAACATGTGTGTGAGAAAATGTAAATATAAAGCCATGGTGCCAAGATATAAGGAAGTGAGGCAAATACAGCCTATAAGGAGAAAAACTGCAACAGAAAAGGGCAAGTAAACGATGAATCCCAATCGAAATATGGAGAAAACCGAGAAGCAGTCAAAAAAACAAAAGGGGTAATGAAAAAAGTGTACAGAGTAATCGTTAAGTCCCATGAAAGAAAAATGCAATGGAAAGACAGCACAAGGCTAATGAAAAAAGTGCTGCAAAGTAAAAGTGATCCCCAAGAAGAGCAGTTCCTTCTCTCTCATTCTGGACTTGGAAGGGGTCAATGTCTGCCTGCAGGTTCAGCATTTTCACATGGAAATCCTCAGGCCAATGATCACCTCAGTTCAGCTGAGCGAATGCCTGATGTGCTTGGACCTCATGGAGGCCTACCTGCACATTCCCATCAAAGGATTTATTTTCGCTTTTGTGTTCTTGGGCATCATTACCAGTTTCCGGCACCCCCCCCCCCCCCAATCTTTTCCAAGGTTATGGTAGTGGTCACTGTTTATCCACATTGCTAACGGGTAAGGGTGCATCCTTACATAGACAACTGGCTGATTCAAGCAGACTCAGCAGCAGAGGCCAGCCTGGCCATTTCTCAAGTCATCTCCTGGATCCAGCAATCATGACCCCCAGAAGGACATGGATTCAATATCTTTTCCCAACAGAAAAGCTGGTTTCATCTGGATCCATCCAGCACCTCTCAAGCTTCCCCCGTGATGCCCAGAATTTCTCTCCTTCCCTCCTCCCCCTCCCCCTGTGATGCCCAGCATTTCTCTCTTCCTCTACCTCTCCAAACTTCTGCAGCTCTCGCCTTCCGTCTCCCCTTCCATGATTACACTGGTAACCAGCCAGATTCAAAGTCCAATCCAAGATCATTTTCCTAACTTACAAAGGCTGTGAGAGGAAATGATGTATTAACATAGGGAGACAAAAAACTAAGAGGTGAACAATTTTGCAAACTGTGGCTTGCTGTGTACACTAAAACAGTCGCAGCATGGGAGCAAATAGATGGATATGTCTGAAACATTTAATAAAGTTGAGATTATCATATATACCCAACTGGGCATTTATATTTATTCAAATTCTTGATATACCACCATTACTACAAAAGTCTGTCCTTTAATAAATAGCCATCTGTGGGTTACTCGCAGAATCGGTTCACTAAAAGATATCATCTTACAACGAAGCCGGTTTGCTCTAGGATTACTCTAGAGACTGAAACGCAGCAGTTTTGAACTGGGCACCAGGTTTAAAATTGGAGGCTCTCTTGAATTCTGGATTTCCTTTGGGTCTGCAAAAGAGCTTGTATCTGCCTGATCCCACCACTACTAATGACTCACAGGTGCAATTTCCCCCTGCGGGCCTGGATGCAATGGAAATGGATGGCTCAAATAGCTCAGATGAGAGTCTAAAAACAGATTCTACGAACACTGCAGTGTAACGCAAGGGGCAATATCAGAGCAAACAATTACCCTAAGCACAGTAGTTTGTTTGTCCTAGAGCAAAGCCATCATTGAGAAGTCAGCCCCATGGACTTGCCACTCACAGAGCCCACTCAAGCAACAAAGGATGCAGCTGTCAGTTGCCAAAAATTCACACAGCAGCAGTCACTTCATCAGAGCTCCTCCCGCCGCAACCACTAACAATCACTTCACCTCGTGCACATGCGTGCTTTACCCTCAGGTCAGAGGCAACGGGTCACATCCCGCAACCAAACTGATGAAAGGTTATTCCGTCGTGATAGCTCCTCTCTGTACATCCATATGCTGCACAAGCTGGCATGTTTCAAAACATAACTGAGATAAAAATGCTACCAACAATGAAGGACAATAAAGTGGATGCAGTTACTGATAGCTTACTTTGTTTTGGGTGTACCAGGATGGCGGCTGCTGAGAAAAACCAACTTAAGCCTTGTGATATCAGGTTGTCTCCTGTCAAAATCCAAGCTCCTTGGATTAACCCTTCCTTTAACAATGGCAGTAGCATTTAAAGGAAAAGAAGCCCTTTCTAGATTGATAGAACGTAGGATTCAAGGAGATTTGATTAATAAAAGACGGTGTGATGTTTTCATTCTCCCCAATATCCCAATATAATAGTAGAAAATAAGAGTAGCCAAACTGGGTCAGACCAATGGTCCATCTAGCCCAGTATCCTGTTTTCCAAACAGTAGCTAAGCCAGGTCACAAATACCTGGAAGAAACCCAAATTGTGGCAACACTCCATACTACAAATCCTAGGGAAAGGAGTTGCTTCCCATGTCTGTCTCAATAGCAGACTATGGACTTGTCCTCCAGGAAACCTTTTTTAAACCCAGATATGCTAACCGCAGTTACCACATCGTCCAGGAAAGAGTTCCAGAGTTTAACCATTCCTTGAGTGAAAACATATTTCCTCCTATTTGTTTTACAAGTATTTCCATGTAACTTCCTCAAGTGTCCCCTAGTCTTTGTACTTTTGGAACGAGTAAAAAAAATCGATTTACTTCTACTTGTTCTACACCACTCAAGATTTTGTAGACCTCATTTGTATCTCCCCTCATCTGTCTTTTTTCCCAAGCTGAAGAGTCCTAAGCTCTTTAGGCTTTGGAGTAGCCTAGTGGTTAGTGCAGTAAACTTTGATCCTGGGGAACTGGGTTCAATTCCCACTATAGCTCCTTGTGACTCTGGGCAAGTCACTTAACCCTCCATTGCCCCTGGTACAAAATAAGTAGCTGAATATATGTAAACCGCTTTGAATGTTGTTGCAAAAACCTCAGAAAGGCAGTATGTCAAGTCCCATTTCCCTCACAGGAGAGGAGTTCCATCCCCTTTATCATTTTGATCACTCTTCTTTTAACCTTTTCTAATTCTGCTATATATTTTTCAAGATACGACGACCAGAACTGAAGGCAATACTCAAGGTGCGGACGCATCATGGAGCGATACAAAGGCGTTACTGTGTTTTTGGTCTCCCTTTCCTTATAATTCCTAGCATCCTGTTTGCTTTATTGGCTGCCGCCACACACTGCGCAGAAGATTTCAGCGTATTATCTACAACGACACCCCAATCTCTTTCTTGAGTGCTGACCCCCAAGGTAGACCCTATCATCAGGTAACTATGATTTGGATTATTCTTTCCAATGTAGTCGCCATCTTGGTACACCCAAACCAATATAACTGTTAGGGTGACAAGCTCCACCTATGTTAAAAGGCTGCTGCAGTCCATCTCTGCCTGGTCCCGCCCTTATGTCGTACAATCCTGAGTTGTGGGGGCGGGACTACGCAGCGCCGAAGACTCCGTCCACTTTGCGCGCGGGAGTCTGACCGAAAGGAAGGGGGAGGAGCTGACACTGACGTTAGGGGTCACGCTTCCTTTTGGTACAAGTGTTGTGCCGGAGACGCCTGCCTGAACAACGGTCCGTATCAGTGAAACGAGAAGTCCGAACCCCAGCCCCAACCTTCTCCTCCTCTTCCCCGTCTCTCCAACGCCATCCCGTCCTCGTGCAGCTCCTGCCCTTCCTTCACCCGCCATCTGGACTTCAGTGTCACGCGACGAGACACCTGACAGCAACCAATCGGAGACAAGGCTGCAGGGAGGAACAGCCAATCGGTGGAAACCAACAAAAGCATGAGTGTTTACAATTGGCTAAACTGTTCCTCCCTGAGGCAGGACGTCACTTCCGCCTTCTCCTCTGTGAACGACTCGTACCGCGCCCTATCACTACATGGTAACGGTCCGTTACTAACGGGTCCTGCGCTCCCTCTTCTCTGCCCCCGGAGGATTTTGCTCTGCATGACCACCGCCCCTCCCCCACCTCTGTAGAACCAACACATCCAAACCCTCACATACATCACCCCCCCCCCACCCCATGCACATTCTCCTGGCCACCAACCAAACACGTGATTCCCCATCTTATGTAAATTCCCCAGACCCCCAACCAAACACCTCATCCTGCACCCAGTGCACATTCTCCAGACCCCCCACCAAATGCACATTCCTCAGAGCCAGATCCCCAACCAAACACATTCCTTCCACCCCATGCACCAGACCCCCAACCAAATACATAATCCCCCATCTCATGCACATTCCCCAGCCCCAGAACACCCCCCCCCCCCCAGCCAAACATATGATCCTCCACCGCATGCTTATTCCCAACCAAACATATTTATTTATTTTTATTTTATTGTGAACATTTATATCCCGCATAATCCCACCAAGGCAGGCTCTATGTACATACCCAACCCCCAACCAAACACATCATCCCCCCCGCCATGCACATTCCCCAAACAAACACATTGACCCCCCCCCCAACATGCATGTTCCCCCGACCCTAGCCAAACACATGTGCATCCCCCCCCCCCACAGCCTTCCAAACAAACACATGGTCCCCCACCTCATGCACATTCCTCAGCCCCCCAGCCAAACACATGAACTTCCACCCCATGCACAGTCCAAGACCCCCAACCAAACATATGATCCTCCACTGAGCACTAAAATAAATTCTGATGTTTTTGCACTTTTAATTCATTCATTATTTATTTATTGGCATTTATATCCCATATTATGTTGCAGGAATGGATGCATGAATTACCCCTATTGTTAGCAGAATCTGTGGTACTTCAGGAGTCAAGCAGCACACACCAGAATGAGGGAGAAATCTTCTTTATTTGCCAGCAAACAAAGCAGGACATCAGTTCTAGCTCTCTTCTCTCTCTCTCAGCTCTCTGGATGTTATGGCTTCTGTCTCAGCTCCTTCTCTTCTGCTGTCTGTCTTCCTTCAGCTCTCCTTCTTCTGTCTGTTCCTTCTGCTCTCTTTCTTCTGTCTGTTCCTTCTGACGTAAACTGCTTCTACTCCCACTTAAATACAGTCCTAAGCCCCCTCCTAGCCCCCCTTACTTTCCAGATGGTAAAGAATAGATTGGTTACCTTGCCTCAGCCAATCATTACTTTAAAAATATCAGTTACATAGGTTTGATATTTCTCAAACTGACCTATGACCTGGAGCCTCTCAAACCAGACAATTTGGCACCAGTCTCTTACTTTTTATTATGATTAACTTAGGTTCATTGAGGGGCGAAGGGGCCAATCTGACATTTATTATTCTCATATTCCTAGTCTGGTTCATACTAACTACTAACTGAACTCTGGCATTCATTAAGGGGTCAAGGGCCAGTCTTACTTAATGGCATACAGCTTATAGTTTGTTATTACTTTCAGAACCATTCCTACATTTACCTATAATTAATCAAGACTTTTCTTGACCCTTTTCACCCATCAGCTCCATACACAGAACTAGCTAGGACTGTGGCTAAGTCAAACCAGATGCTTGACCTCTTAAACAGCAGACAAAGGCTCACTTTAAAGAGTCAGGCAAATATGTAACACTGGATTGAAAGGATATTCTACATATTAATTACACAGAAAAACATATTCTAAAATACACAGAAATCAGAATTCAAGAATATCTAGAATCTACATATTCTAAATATCAAGAACATCTAGAATTATTTAACCAGCTTTAAACTACAGTATGTCTGGCTCATGCTTTGTTCATTCATAATAGTATCCCCTCAAGATTTAATGGTATACAGATGTGTGTGCTAGCATTAGCAATCCATCAATCACAAGGGGTCAAAGAAATTCCTGTCTCTGACCTTTCTAACCTTAGCTTAGCCAAAACTTTCTAAGTAATTAAATCCAGCTGCCATTCCTTCACTTGCAGGACTGAAAAGTTAAAACAGAATTTAACCACCAAACTTTAAACAGAATTAATATGGCTTCTTATATATGTATATAATTATGCCCACTGCCTCATTCCCCCCTTTGAGACTAAAATCAGCTTATGCAGAGATAAGTCTCACAACTCAAACTCTGGCGATTATAGTGATCCTAACTAAGAATAGACTTGTGAACCACCATTACCCTACTTGTTAAGGTCCGACGGCATACTGCCGATGCACATGAGGCCAGGAAACAAAACAACAACCCTGCTAAAACTAAGACTATTAGGGAAATGAACAAAGGACGTATCCATGAGGTCAATGACCACCACCAGGAGGTAAGGTCTAATCCTCCTCGGTAATCCTCCACATTAAGGCTGGCCAACTGTAGGACTTTATCCATGGCATGCCTAACTACATGCGTCCTATTTATGACAATAGTACAGCACTCTGAAGAATTTAGCACTGTGCAGAGGCCACCCTGGGCTGCAAAGAGATAGTCAAGACCCATACGGTTATACCGAGAAACTATACTTAATTCATTAATTTGATCCTGCAATGCATTGACTACCACGTTCAGCTCATGAACTAAACATGAAGTAGAGACTGAAGTCTCCGGGTAGCCATACCTAGTTCAGTAATACCCGCTACCGGACCCCCAATTGGAATCCAGGCCGTGGCAGAAAGGGCTACAAGTCTCTTTTTAGTCAGAGGATAAGTAGAGTTGATATACTGGAGGGCTAATTCAATCGCCTCATTCTCTGTGGCAACGGAGGAAGGTAAGGACAAGGCCTCTCGCTTAGAGCGGTGCGGGGATGGTGGCTTGAGGAGAGGAATAACTTTAGGAAAATAATTCAAAGTTACCAATACACAAAAATCATATGTGGGGGGAAGAATCATGTGGAGGACATTATCACAAAGCCAGTAATGACCAAGGAGAGGGCGAGGAAAGTTCCCAATAAATGTTGGCACAGGATGGACACTAGGATGCCCATAATGCGAGCCCCTATCCCAGGGGGAACTAAGAAGAAATGGAGACTTTGTACACCATAGGTGCCAATCCCCAATTGTGACAGACTGCTCATATGTTGCAACCCTTTCATACCCCGGGGACTTATGAAAGTAGAAAATAGGCCGGGACACTATAGTCTTCTCAGTAGTAAGGTTAGGAGCCAGATAATCACCTTGGTCATAATCTGCAGGTATGGTAGTAGGGCACATAGGAGTACCTGGAGAGACTACCCACACAGATTCCCCTTTTTCTGGGAGAACATTAGTATAGTTACAAGGAATGGGAAGAACAGTTGAGATGCTTCTTGTTAAACAAAACACTCCAGAAGCTGGATAGGGAGACGTAAAGACTGGCCTTAGAGAAGATTCAGAGGGGGAAGTAGCATTATAAAAGGACCACCAAGTATAATCCTGGCTCCAAGGGCCTGAACTCGAAAAGTAGGGAGGTATAAGAGCTGGGAGCTGCACAGGGACAGGTACAGCTGGGACATCTGTAGTATAAGGAGAAAATCGGGAACACACAATACAAGGGGAAGTAATCTTTGCCTGGCTAATTAGTTCCTGGACAGAGTGTAACCAAAGGTTGGAGCGAGTTGGGGTACTAGGAACAAGGAGGCAAGGAGTAGAAAACAACAAAAGCATCCAAACTACTAACATTTTCTTTCTTCCTAATCTAAAACAAATACAGCTAACTAATTAAGCAATAATATTCCAACAGTCTGTGCTAGTCACAGATTACTCTAATATAATGTTCTCAGTCTTTGAGTTCTTATACCAGTTGGGATAGAACCTCAACTGACAAGGATCAAGCTCTCAAATTCCAAGAAAGCCAAAATCAGGCAAGAAAGAGTCTCAGTGTGAAGCCGAAGTTCAGCAGCTCCTGCAGTATGCAGTTGACCCTTCTTTTCAGCTAGTAGATTCTTTGGTTCGGGTCAAGCGCAACTTCAATGGCTCCGCTGGATCACTTTCTGCTCTCCACTGTTTAGGCTCCGTCTGATCCGTGCTGGGCTCAGTCTGGTCAGCAGACTTAATTCGAGACCAATGGACCCATGGAGTTATCCCTGCGACCTTCACAGCTGTAGGGGTAGAAAGCAAAACAGTAAAAGGTCCTTTCCATCGGGGCCCCAAAGGCTGGAGCCTCCAGTCTTTCACCCAAACTCTATCCCCTGGCAGGAAGGAATGTACCTGAGCCTGGAAGGGGACAGGGTTTATTTCTCTCACATAAGACTGAAGCTCAGAAATTATCTTGCCCAAAAGGGCTACCTGCTCCTGTACCTGGGCAGACCCTAAAATCCCTATGTCTCCCTTAATTCCCTGCAAAATGGCTGGGGGCTTCCCATACACAATTTCAAAGGGAGAGAGGGCTGTTCCTTTAGTTGGGGTGCATCGGAGGCGGAAGAGGGCTAGTGGCAGTGCCTGTGGCCATTTCAGTTGGGTTTCCTGACAAATCTTTGCTAGGCTATTTTTCAAGGTTCTATTTGCTCGCTCAACCTGCCCTGAACTCTGGGGACGATAGGCACAATGCAATTTCCAGGTAATGCGCAATGCGCGGGACAGGGCCTGAAGTGTGGCTTCAACAAAGGCGGGACCATTATCTGAACCTATGGCAAGGGGCAGTCCATACCTGGGGATGACATCCCTAAGGAGGGCTCGAGCTACTTCTGTGGCTTTCTCAGTGACTGTAGGATATGCTTCCACCCACCCAGAAAAGGTACAGACCATGACCAAGAGGTATCGGAGCCTACCGCTCCTGGGCATTTCTGTGAAGTCTATAACTAGAGACTCAAAGGGTGTTAGTCCCCTAGACTGAACTCCTGGTGGAATACGGGGTCCCTGACGAGCATTATTCTGGGCACAGAGAGTACATCGGGCAGAGGCAGTGGCAACCAGACTATCCAATCCTTCCAGCACCACTACTCGACTGAGTAGGCGGGCTAGTGCTGTTTTCCCTAAGTGTGATAGGTCATGAGCTTGAGACACTACAGGCCAAGCTAGGTGGCGTGGCACCAGAACTCTGGTATCAGGGAGATGTAACCAACCATCAGGTCTCCTTACTGCACCTTCCTCTTGAGCCCATTTCTCTTCCATTTGGGTATACATAGGCGTCCATTCTTGCAGTCGAATTTGGAACAGGGGAGTCACAGTACTTGCTGGGGGTCCTCGAGCAGCTTCCTTGGCCACCCGATCAGCATGGCGGTTCCCTCGGGCCACTGGAGTATCTATCCTTTGGTGTCCCCTGCAGTGAATGACAGCTACCTTCTTAGGTGCCCAAACAGCCTCTAACAGCTGAAGTATTTCAGGTCCATACTTAACAGGTTGGCCTGCGGCATTTATGAGTCCCTTTTCCTTATACAAAGCTCCATGAGCATGTAGAGTTGTGAAGGCATACTTGGAATCAGTATAAATATTAGTTACCAGTCCTGCTGCTAGCTCCAGAGCTCGTATGAGGGCCACAAGTTCTGCTTTCTGGGCAGAAGTTCCTTGGGGCAGGGCTCTTGCTTCTATCACCTTGTCCTCTGTCACCACAGCATAGCCTGCCAATCGCTTGGAGTTCTCCACGTAACTGCTTCCATCTGTGAAATAAATTACATCTGGGTCCCTCCACGGAACATCTTTAAGATCTGGTCGACTGGAATACACTTCATCCATAGTTTGGATACAGTCATGATCCGGTGGTCCCTCAGATGCTGGCAAAAGAGTGGCGGGATTGAATGTAGCCACTGTTTCCAGGTGTATCCGTGGATTCTCACACAAGCTAGCTTGGTACTTAACCATACGGTTATTTGTAAACCAGTGATTGCCCTTATACTCCATGAGGGTGAGAACTGCATGGGGGACTTTAACAACTAGTTCTTGCCCCAAGGTCAGCTTATCAGCTTCCTGGACCAGTAAGGCTGTTGCTGCAATGGCCCTCATGCAGGCTGGCCATCCTTTAGCCACTCCATCCAGCTGTTTAGACAGGTATGCAACAGGCCTCTGCCAGGATCCCATCATCTGGGTCAGCACACCCAGAGCAACCCCCTGTCGCTCATGGACATACAATGAGAAAGGTTTCTCCACATCAGGAAGACCTAACGCAGGGGCTTGGAGTAGGGCTTTCTTTATGGCAATGAAGGATTGTTGAGCTGTAGGTCCCCATTCAAATGGTTCCTTTTCACCCCCCTTTGTGGCCTGGTAAAGGGGTTTCGCCATCAATGCAAAATTTGGAATCCAAATTCTGCAGAATCCGGCTGCTCCCAGAAATTCCCTAACTTCCCTTCTGAACTTGGGTTGGGGAATTGCAGCAACCGCTTGCTTCCTACTGACATCCAGTCTCCGACTTCCCTGGGAAATGCAAAAGCCCAGATACTTCACTTCTGACTGACAGAGTTGGGCCTTTGAGCGTGAGACCTTATAGCCTGCATCCAAGAGTAGCTCCAGCAATTCTCTGGTAGCCTCAAAACACTCTTCCTGGGTCACTGCTGCAATCAGAAGGTCATCTACATACTGGAGTAAAACTCGCCTGGAAGGCTCAGATTTAAAAGTCTTAAGGTCTTGTCCTAGGGCTGTCCCAAAAATGGTGGGGGAATTCTTGAACCCCTGTGGCAGGCGGGTCCATGTATACTGAAGCTTCCTTCCTGTTACTGGGTTTTCCCATTGAAAGGCGAAAAGCAGTTGACTGGCGGGGGCCACCCGAATACAAAAGAAGGCATCTTTTAAGTCTAGTGTCGTGAAATGGGTAGCTCCAGAAGGTATCAATCCCAGCAGGACATATGGATTAGGCACTACAGGGTGTAATGAGATAGTGGATTTGTTAACCACTCGTAAGTCTTGGACTGGCCGGTAGTCCTCAGTCCCTGGCTTCTGAACTGGCAACAGTGGCGTATTCCATGGAGACTGGCAAGGACGAATAATTCCATGGGATAACAAACGATTCAGGTGTGCTTGAATCCCTTCCAGAGCCTTCCGGGGAATTGGGTATTGGCGAAGATGGATTGGCCGGGCACTTGGAAGTAAATCTACATGGACAGGAGGAATATTTCGGGCCAACCCTGGGGGATTATCTTCTGCCCATACCCCACTGACCTGAAAGCTGTCTGCCAGGGGTAGGTCAACTTGACCCTGCGACTGATGCAGCCGCCATTCTTCTTCAAGAGGGCAGCAGAGACTCAATATGCCCTTAGGGCTGGATATCGGGGGCCGAAAGGAGACTGAAGTCTGGCCATCAGAGTCAAAGGAAATTTGGGCCCTAAGCTTGGACAGCAGGTCTCGACCTAACAAAGGGATTGGACAGTCTGGCATATACAGGAATTCATGAGTGACTGTGTGTGAGCCTAATTGGCATCTACGGGTCGTCAGAAAGGGCCTCCGGTTCTGCACCCCCGTGGCTCCCACCACTCGGACAGTTTTTCCAGACACAGGCGCTAATCGCTCCGTCACAACAGAATGTTCAGCTCCTGTATCAATCATGAATGGAATTGAGCGGCTCCCTATAGTTAACTTGTCCATAGGTTCCTGGGAGCCCAGTTTGTAGGAACCCGGTCTGTCCTATTCGTCCCATTCTGCCATCTCGGCTATCCCAATGATGTCAGATTCAGGAGGCTCATACCTTCCCTCTCGAACTCGGCCTCGGCTTCCTCGATCTCCTGGTCCCCTTCTCAGTCCCTGACGCCTCTGGGGGCATTCATCTTTCTAGTGCCCTCTTTCCTTGCAATAGGCACACTGGTCCCTCTCCAATCTTGGTCTGGGATTCTCCCCCCTTAGCCGGGATTGATTGAAAGAATCTCGGGGCCTGGCTGGTGGTCCGGGGTCCCACTTTGGCTTCCCATTAGCTAGAGGTCGACCTCGGTTAAGGGTGGAATTAGTAATGGCTGCCGCTAAAAGGTCGGCCTTCTTCTGCATCTTCCGGTCAGCCTCTCGGCGCACCTCCTGATCCCTATTAATAAAAACCTTGGTTGCGATCTCAATTAGCTGGGTGGTATTCATCCCTGCGAATCCCTCCTGACGCTGCAACTTCTTCCGGATATCTGGCATACTCTGGGCCACCAATGCACTATTCACCATTCTCTGGTTTTCTAGTGCTTCAGGGTCAAAGGGGGTGTATGTTCTGTAGGCTTCAATTAGTCGCTCTAAAAAGGCCCCAGGGGATTCAGTTGCCCCTTGGAGAATTTCAGAAACCTTTGCCAGATTAATGGGCCTCTTTATGCCTTTCCTCATACCTTCCAGCAAGTCCCGGCAATAGCCAGACAACAGTTCATAGTGCTGCTCATTATTTGGATCCCAAGCTGGAACTGCGCGAGGGAACCGAGTTCTAACCCATTCCTCTAGGTCCGGTGTCCTCTCGGGGGCACGGGCACGCGCTCACGTGATGGCCTCAGCATTTTGTAAAATCTTCCGCCTCTCCTCAGTTGTGAAGAGGGTCAGGAGAAGTTGTTGACAATCAGTCCTGGTTGGGTTATGGGTGGCCATAATGCTAACCACTAGGTCCACCACTGCCTGAGGCTTTTCAGTATAAGAGGGGTAATGCGTCTTCCAATTCAGGAGATCGGTGGTTGTGAAGGGTACATACTGGTAGGCCTGTGCCTGCATAACCTGACCCTCATTATTAGGATCCGGTCGAGTGGTGGTTACCTGACGCAGGGGCAGAACTCTCGAGGAGGTGGGAATGGAACCTGAGGTAGAGCTAGGAGCTACCCTCCTATCATGCTCAAAGGTGATTGCAACAGGTCTAACCCATTCAGTGGAGGTGTGTTGAAACCCTGAGGGATGGGGAGGGGTACTCATAGACTGAGAGGTGGTCACAGGTGATTCAGTCCATTGAAAGGGATGCCAGGCCCCTAATGAGTGGGTAGGGGTACTAGAGGGAAAGGCTGGGCTGTCGGGAGTTGAGGAGTCAGGGGGTGGAGCCCAAAGCGGGTCTTGGGAGGTTAACAGGGGAGAATGTGGCACAGAAGGGTAGAGGCCGGATGAAAAGTCCAACCTAGAATGTGGCGGGTTTTGCACAGAAGAGGAGCTATCCGGAGAAGCCTGTGCTGGAGAGGCTTGGGCTGAGCGGCGTGGATCTCTGGGGGTGGCACGGAACCCCAACAATGGGCCATAAGGTGGTGGCTCAAGATCTGAGGGGTCATCAGAGAGTATGGGTTTTTCGGACAGGGTAGGGGCGGAAGCCACCGATTGGGTGGTAGACTTCCTAGGGCTCTTTCCCTCTTCCAATTTAGATTTTCTAATCTTTCTTTGAACACGGCCTAACATGAATTTTACTGGGGATCCCATATAAGTTTTCAACCAAGAGGGAGGGTCAGTCACAAGGCTGTCCCAGGAATCTATATAGGGGAGTTGTTCAGAATATTCTGGTTCTCCTACAATTATGCTGTAGACCTTCCGGATTACTTCAATATCTAAGCTGCCACCAGGGGGCCACCCCACTCCCATAGATGGCCACTCAACTTCACACAAGGTTCTTAGAGTACTTGAGCTTAAAGTCTGTCCATAATCATTAATTAAAAATCCTTTCTTGAAATTCTTAAGCATACAATCTAGGGGAGTATCAATTTGTCTAGACGATTTCCCTCCCATAATGCTTACAGTTACAACACACAAAAGGGAAGGAGTTTTTGAGAGTGCAGTAAGGGGTCCACACTCTCGAGACACAAGGTAAGACAGACAACAATCGCTTCCTTCTGTCACTGGCCAATTGAACTCACGTTAATTGGAAACGCAGTTATAAGAAGTCCGCACTCATTTAACATTCACGCATCACACATTCCATACAGAAAATCCCACCCAACAATTTCAAATTTCTCAGATACAGATAAGCTCAAGCGGTTTCGCTTCTAATCTCCACTAGACTAAAAGTTACTAAGGCCTTCGCTGAGAGTTGATCAGACTCCCCTTCCCTCAATTTTTGAGGGGCTGGTTTACAGTTTCCTAGCTAGGATTACAATACAGAATACATACCCGGCGAATGTTTCTCAGTCAGTTGGGTGCCAGAAATCGCTGCAGGGTTCGAAATCCCACCGCTGCCACCAAGAATTGTTGCAGGAATGGATGCATGAATTACCCCTATTGTTAGCAGAATCTGTGGTACTTCAGGAGTCAAGCAGCACACACCAGAATGAGGGAGAAATCTTCTTTATTTGCCAGCAAACAAAGCAGGACATCAGTTCTAGCTCTCTTCTCTCTCTCTCAGCTCTCTGGATGTTATGGCTTCTGTCTCAGCTCCTTCTCTTCTGCTGTCTGTCTTCCTTCAGCTCTCCTTCTTCTGTCTGTTCCTTCTGCTCTCTTTCTTCTGTCTGTTCCTTCTGACGTAAACTGCTTCTACTCCCACTTAAATACAGTCCTAAGCCCCCTCCTAGCCCCCTTACTTTCCAGATGGTAAAGAATAGATTGGTTACCTTGCCTCAGCCAATCATTACTTTAAAAATATCAGTTACATAGGTTTGATATTTCTCAAACTGACCTATGACCTGGAGCCTCTCAAACCAGACAATTTGGCACCAGTCTCTTACTTTTTATTATGATTAACTTAGGTTCATTGAGGGGCGAAGGGGCCAATCTGACATTTATTATTCTCATATTCCTAGTCTGGTTCATACTAACTACTAACTGAACTCTGGCATTCATTAAGGGGTCAAGGGCCAGTCTTACTTAATGGCATACAGCTTATAGTTTGTTATTACTTTCAGAACCATTCCTACATTTACCTATAATTAATCAAGACTTTTCTTGACCCTTTTCACCCATCAGCTCCATACACAGAACTAGCTAGGACTGTGGCTAAGTCAAACCAGATGCTTGACCTCTTAAACAGCAGACAAAGGCTCACTTTAAAGAGTCAGGCAAATATGTAACACTGGATTGAAAGGATATTCTACATATTAATTACACAGAAAAACATATTCTAAAATACACAGAAATCAGAATTCAAGAATATCTAGAATCTACATATTCTAAATATCAAGAACATCTAGAATTATTTAACCAGCTTTAAACTACAGTATGTCTGGCTCATGCTTTGTTCATTCATAATAGTATCCCCTCAAGATTTAATGGTATACAGATGTGTGTGCTAGCATTAGCAATCCATCAATCACAAGGGGTCAAAGAAATTCCTGTCTCTGACCTTTCTAACCTTAGCTTAGCCAAAACTTTCTAAGTAATTAAATCCAGCTGTCATTCCTTCACTTGCAGGACTGAAAAGTTAAAACAGAATTTAACCACCAAACTTTAAACAGAATTAATATGGCTTCTTATATATGTATATAATTATGCCCACTGCCTCAATTATCTGAAATAAGATTATCAATTTAATGTCATACAATTAAGGCATCAAAGAGTCATGTGCTTAAAACAAGCCAAAGGACATTTTCTAGACAGAGGCTCCCTGAGCATGTCCAGACCTTCAAATTCTTCTCAATCATTTGCCCAATAGTTTTAGCACTATAAGTTGTGCTTCATATCCCATATGTGATATGAAAAACAGTGACGCAGTGCTGCTCAAAGGGAGCAAGAGTTAAGTCACTCGTGCTTCTTTTGTGCAGCACTTCTTCAAACAAGAATAATGTCCGACATAACTAATTAGAAGACACAAGCAAATAAACTCGGAGAATAAATTGTACTGCCAGTTGTGGTGTATGTATAGAGCTCTGTCCCCTCAGAAGAAGGCAGACAAGAGAGGAGGGAGTAAGGGGCTGGGTGAGATGGAGAAGGTGAAAAAATCCGGGGGGGGGGCAGACTCAGGAAAGATGTCAGGAAGTATTTTTTCACGGAGAGAGTGGTGGATGCTTGGAATGCCCTCCCGCGGGAGGTGGTGGAGATGAAAATGGTAACGGAATTCAAACATGCGTGGGATATGCATAAAGGAATCCTGTGCAATAGGAATGGATCCTCAGAAGCTTAGCTGAAATTGGGTGGCGGAGCAGGTGGGGGAAGAGGGGTTGGTGGTTGGGAGGCGAGGATAGTGGAGGGCAGACTTATACGGTCTGTGCCAGAGCCGGTGATGGGAGGCGGGACTGGTGGTTGGGAGGCGGGAAATACTGCTGGGCAGACTTGTACAGTCTGTGCCCTGAAAAAGGCAGGTACAAATCAAGGTAAGGTATACACATATGAGTTTATCTTGTTGGGCAGACTGGATGGACCATGCAGGTCTTTTTCTGCCGTCATCTACTATGTTACTATGAACAGGGCAGGGCTCTTGATATTTACAGTACAGATACAGTTTCATATGATTTGTGATTTTTTTTATACCATGTTAGATTATGCAGTGATGTTCAAAGTTCAATCTGTGTTCATCAATGAAAGGTAAATGTAATTAAAAAAAAAAAAAAAAAGAAACTGGTAGAGACTATTATCAAGAACAAAATTACAGAGCACATTCAAAAGCATGGACTAATGGGACAAAGTCAACAATCTGCTGCATTTCTTTGAAGGAGTAAACAAACGACAAAGGTGAGCCGGTTGACATCGTTTGATAAAGTCCCTCATGAAAGACTACAGAGGAAATTAGAGGGACATGGGATCGGAGGTAGTGTCTTACTGTGGATTAAAAACTGGTTGAAAGATAGGAAACAGAGAGTATGATTAAAAGGTCAATATTCGCAATGGAGAAGGGTAGTTAGTGGGGTCCCTCAGGGATCTGTGTTGGGACCTCTGCTTTTTAACATATTCATAAATTACCTTGAGATGGGGGTAACTAGTGAGGTAATCAAATTTGCCAATGACACAAAGTTATTCAAAGTCGTCAAATCGCAGGAAGATTGTGAAAAACTACAAGAGGACCTTACGAGACTGGGCGACTGGGCGGCTAAATGGCAGATGACATTTAATGTGAACAAGTGCAAAGTGATGCATGTGGGGAAGAGGAACCCAAACTATATGTCATGCAAGGTTCAGTGTTGGGAGTCACGGACCAAGAAAGGGATCTAGGTGTCTATTGATGATATGTTGAAAACTTCTGCTCAATGTGCTGCTGCAGCTTGGAAAGCAAATAGAATGTTGGGTATCATTAGGAAAGGGATTGAAAACAAAAATAAGGATATTATTCTGCCATTGTATCGCTCCATGGTGTGACCGCACCTTGAGTATTGTGTTCAATTCTGGTCGCCGCACCTCAAAAAAGATATAGTGGACTTGGAAAAGGTGCAGAGAAGGGCGACAAAGATGATACAGGGGATGGGACGACTTCCCTATGAGGAAAGGCTGAAGAGGCGGGGGCTCTTCAGCTTGGAGAAGAGGTGGCTAAGGGGAGATATGATAGAGGTCTATAAGATAATGAGTGGAATGGAACGAACGGGTCGATGTGAAGCGTGTGTTTACGCTTTCCAAAAATACTAGGACAAGGGGGCATGCAATGAAGCTGCGGTGTGGTAAATTTAAAACGAATCGGAGGAAATTTTTCTTCACTCAACGCATAGTTAAACTTTGAAATTTGCTGCCAGAAAAAGTGGTTAAGGTGGTTAACTTAGCGGACTTCAAAAACAGGTTGGACGGCTTCCTGGAGGAAAAGTCCATAAAATGTTATTGAATGGACGAGGGAATAATACGCTATTTCTAGGAGGGGCGGGACAAATTGCTTGTTCTTTTGGCCGCTGTCGGTGACAGGGTGCTGGTCTCGATGGACCCTTGGTCTATCCTAGCATGGCGATACTTATGTACTTATGATTGACAGAGGGTGGTGGTACATGGAATTCACTCTGAGGAAAGAAAGGTGAGTAGTCAGTACTGAGGCTAATTTTATTCAATTTCTTTGTGAGTTGCATTGCTGAAGAAAAGTTTGCATTTTTTCAGTTGACACGAAGATGTGAAACAACCCTGAAGGGAGCTTTACTATGTAAAGCTCCATTGGCTCCCTATTACTGAATGAATATACTTCACAGTCCACACACTAATTCACAGGATTATCTACGGAGAAACCCCAGGCTGTATGTACAATCTGATTGACTTCCAGCTAGAAACAGCTCAAAATCTTCTCGAACTTATCTCAACGTACACTTTCCCATTGCAAAGGACTTAAGTACAAAACATATTACGCATCCAACTTCTCTGTCATAGGCAGACAACTCTGGAACGCCTTACCAAGATCCATTCGAATAGTCAATGACCATCTACCCTTCCGGAAGCTGCTAAAAACTTACCTCTTCAAACAAGCATACACAAATTACCTGACTTAACTGTGAGTCCATCTGCACTACCCAGATCAGACTATGAAGACGGAACCTGGAATATGCTCCCCTATTTAATCCTTTCTAAGTACATCCCTCTTCCTTCCCCTCCCTATATATTCTCCCATACTAAACAACATGCTAATCCCAATACACACCCTCCTCCCACTTCCCTTCCTCTTCCATCCTCCTCCCTTGCCTATCTTACCTATCCTCATCTAAACGATCACCTCTTTATTTACTATATTGCAGCTATATCCATTCTATGTCACTTTGTAAACCTGATATACGATGAGGCATATTTTCAAAGCACTTTGGGAGGCTAAGTTCCATAGGTTTCTATGGAACTTTGGGAGGCTAAGTGCTTTGAAAATGAGCCTCTATGTAAGCTGCATTGAACCTGCTAATAAGTGGGAAAACACGGGGTATAAGCGTTACAGATAAATAAATAACAACATGAGAAATGATCTTGAAACTCTTCTACTTTTCTGTATGTGCTTGCTTCCTTTCTTACCTCATTTTAGTACTTTTCATATTATTGATTTTTAATCTTGACTGTTTATGTAAATCGCTTTGATGTTTCTCAAGCAGTATATCATCAAGATTAATAATAAACTTGAAACTTTATAAAATGTGAAGAATGATCTAATGTTGGCAATTAAAAATTAATGCAACAAGTGTTGCACTTGAGTAGAAATCCAAAGGAGCTGTATGTGATAGAGGGCAAGACGCTGGTTGAGACGCCTCCAGAATCAGGTTTGGGAACCACCATCCTAAGGCATTTATGTTCCAATTACCTTGATTCTGAAAGACAGGCCAACATGAGAGCAAGATTTGAGAAAAGAGGTTATCCGTTAAAGTACATATGGGAGAGCATCGGATAGAGAACAATTACCTCAGGTAGCATTACATCAACTCCTGAATTATTTGCATGTCACGTTACTCACATTTAGCAGGCAAGATTCAGAAAGTAATTTGGAAACATTGGCTTATTTTAGGACACACTTGTTTCAGAGATAAACGTAATAGCCTATTCAAAGGACAAAAATTTATGTGATGAATTCGTACCACCTGCTTTGCCTGACTTGTCAACTTCTGATAGGGAGATACAATATCAGGGCCATCAAAGCTGTGGCAGATGCAGTGTTTGCATACACTCTGTTAATATTTTTGTATTCATACATCCTCAGACCCAAAGCCAATATACACTGAAACAAGATTCTGATTGTAATACGTCCCAGGTCATCTATGTTATTGTGTGCCACTGATCTCTTCTGTATATAGGAAAAACCAAATGTATGATCAAGACACAAATTTAGTTGAACCCTGGAACCAAGCTGGACACTCCATTACTGATTTAAAATGTTTTGTGTTCAGAACCTTCTGTGCAAGATAGAGGGGTGGTGACGTGGACTCTTTGCTGCTACGTACTGAACAAAGACTTATTTTTCAGTTTAACTTAATTACACTATAGGAACTTAAGATGGATATTGATCTAAGACCGTTCCTGTAAACCTGTGTCTTAAGAAACTTTTTTTTTCAATTTTACTTTATTAAGATAACACACAAAAAATAACTGTACAGATCCATAATGGCAAATATCACTGTAGATGTACAGTCTATTAATATCCCATTCTATAAAACAACAGACCATATTACCATCCCTCCCCTTCCAAATAATCCCCACTCCCCAGAACTAAATCATTAAGCTGTAAACAAAGATGAATCAGGACTAGCAGACCATTGTATATAAGAGTCCCAAGTCTGGTGATACTTCACAATAGATCCATTGCGTCTCGCTGTTAACTTAGACATCAGGTGGATATAATCCAATTTGCGAAGAATCATCTGAGGAACAGGGAGTGTCAGCTGCTTCCATGCTGCAGCAAGGATAAGCTTGCTGGCCACCAAAATGTGAGTAACCAACCGGTGGACAGGCTCCTTCACTGCCACTGGTTTAAAATTAAGAAGACAATGATCTATTCACATAGGATAAGACACCTTAGTCACACTGTAAATAAGCTTCAGAACCATAGTCCTGAACTTTTGAGCATGAGGGCAAGACCACCAGATATGAAAAGTATCCCCAATCTGACCACATTGGCGCCAGCACTGAGCCAATCCCAATTGAAACATCTTGGCCAGACGCTGGGGTGTATAATACCAGCAGTAAAAAATTTTATACCCATTTTCTACCAACAGACTAGATATAGATACTTTAAGCAAAGACTTAAACACCCTCTCCTAACTAACATAATCATAAGAGACACCCAATGCCCTCTCCCATTTCAAAAGATAATACTGGATAGCTTGAGTATGTGAAAGAAGGGCCCTATATATGTGAGAGACACTTCCTCTCCCCCCTACACTAGCCATCGCACACTCTAAAGAAGTCTCCACAAGGCCTAACTCCCCCTTTGCTGTACGCAAAATAAAATCACGTAATTGACCATACTGAAAGACATTGGGGGCCGGGAGACCATACTCATCACTGAGCTCACTAAAATATAGCAGTTCCCCTTCCCAGAGATGGAGATGCCAGCGCAGCAAAGGAGGAGCATTCTTAACAATATCTTTCAAAAGGCTGCCAGGTAACCATGGGATAGCCCTCAGAGGGTAGGGATCCAGCCACGACTGCTCCAAGGACTTCCAGATCTTAGAAGGGCCTTGTTGCCAATCAGCCAAGATGGTGGGTAGTAAGCGCACCTATAAACGATTAGTGGTAGTTAAACAATCATGGCAATTGAAATAAAATGTAGTTCCTTATGTGGTTGACTTGCAGGACTCTTTAAGAACATAGCAAACAAGCTGAAAAACTACTTGCCTGGCAATTAAAAAAAAACCCAGAACTTCCAAACTGATTAAAGAGATCATAAGGGACAATGGTGAGATACATAAGACCAATGTCGGGATAACGGAATAATTTTTAAATTGTTATCAGCAATTTGGGGACTATTTTTTGCCAATGTATATTCTTTTATTGGAAAGGAGTTCTCTTGGATAAATGGGAAGCTTATGGAATTAATGACATGGAGGGGCATAATGGAACAGAAACGCCTATCTCCATGGGCGTTTATCTCCGAGAACGGGTCCGTGAAGGGGCGGGGCGGATCGTATTTTTTAAAAGAAAAAGACGCCCATGTTTTATTCGTCAAGGTATGAGCTGGGCGTTTTTGCTTTTCAGCGATAATGGAAAATGAAATCGCCCAGCTCAAAAACGAATAAATCCAAGGCATTTGTTCGTGGGAGGGGCCAGGATTCATAGTGCACTGGTCCCCCTCACATGGCAGGACACCAACCGGGCACCCTAGGGGGCACTTTTACAAAAACCAAATAAAAGGTAAAAGAGCTCCCAGGTGCATAGCACCCTTCCCTTGGGTGTTGAGCCCCCCAAATCCCCCTCAAAACCCACTGCCCACAAGTCTACATCATTACTATAGCCCTAAGAGGTGAAGGGGGGCACCTACATGTGGGTACAGTGGGTTTGGGGGGGTTGGACGACTAATAGCATTAAGCAGCACAATTGTAACAGGTAGGGGGGGGGATGGGCCTGGGTCCACCTGCCTGACGTCCACTGCACCCCCTAACAACTGCTCCAGGGACCTGCATACTGCTGCTTGGGAGGAGGGTATGACATTTGAGGGTGAAAGTAAACAGTTGTGAAACATCATTTGTTGTGGTGGGAGGGGGTTAGTGACCACTGGGGGAGTCAGGGGAGGTCATCCCCGACTCCCTCTGGGGGTCATCTGGTAATTTAGGGCACTTTTGGGGGCCTTATTCGTCAAAAAACAGGGTCCAGGAAAAGTGTCCTAAATTCTAGCTCAAAACTGTTCCATTATCGGCGAAGGGCGCCCATCTCTGTTCGGCCGATAACCACGCCCCAGTTCCGCCTTCGACACGCCTTCGATACGCCCCCGTCAACTTTGTCCGCATCCGCGACGGAGTGCAGTTGAAAGCGTCCAAAGTTCGGCTTTCGATTATACCGCTTTATTTGTTTTTGTGAGAAGAACGCCCATCTCCCGATTTAGGTCGGAACTTGGGCGTTATTCTCGTTCGATTATAAGCTGGAAAGCTTCTCAACTATTCTTCAGTAAGGCCTATGCATTGGGGAAGAAGTGTATATGTATTAATTTATTTATGCATTCTTGTATCTCATTATTATACAAAAACAAGTTTCGGTTCAAAGTGGCTTACAATTTACATTTTGGTGGAGTTACAATAGTGTTGTGCAATGTTGAGAGGGCATCTATAGTCCGGGTGATTATTCATAGAGTTTTTGAAGAGATAGAACCGAAGTGGAAAAGGTACATAAGTACATAAGTAGTGCCATACTGGGAAAGACCAAAGGTCCATCTAGCCCAGCATCCTGTCACCGACAGTGGCCAATCCAGGTCAAGGGCACTTGGCACGCTCCCCAAACGTAAAAACATTCCAGACAAGTTATACCTAAAAATGCAGAATTTTTCCAAGTCCATTTAATAGCGGTCTATGGACTTGTCCTTTAGGAATCTATCTAACCCCTTTTTAAACTCCGTCAAGCTAACCGCCCGTAGTGGTAGTGGTAGTGGTAGCTTTTGTGTTCAGTTGTAGAGTTTTGGTGATATTCATATAGGTTTTGAAGAGGTAGATTTGAAAGGAAGGCGACGATATCTGTGATTAGCTGTAGAATTTTTTTAAGAGGTAGGTTTTAATTTCTTTTCTGAATTGGAGGAGATTTGTGATGCTTCTTATGGTTTTTGGTATCGAGTTCCACCATTTGAAACCCAGTTAGCTAAATCCTGCTATGTAGATAGTTTTGTAGATGGTATTTTTGCAGCTGGGTAGATGTAGGAATAGATAGTTTTTGTTTTCTGGTCTGGCATTTCTTGAGGATAGTTTAATCATGTTAAGCATATATTTGGGTGCCATTCCGAACAGTATCTTGAAAATTAGGGTGCTTGGTTTGAAAAATATTCTTGCCTTGACTGGTAGCCAATGTAGTGTTTCAAGCACTGGGGTTGCTCTTTCATATTTAGATTTATTGAAAATCAGTTTTGCTGCCGTGTTTTGGACTGTTTGCAGCAGTTTTAGTGTGTTTTCCTTGCACCCTACATATGCTGCATTGCAGTAGTCTAGTTGCGATAATATCGTTGATTGGACCAGTATTCGGAAAGATTGGTCTAGGGAAATAGTCTCTTATTCTTCTCAGTTTCCATAGTGTTCTGAAGCATTTTGATGTTACTGCTGATATTTGATTGTCCAGTGTTAGGTGTTTATTGAGAATGATTCCTAGTATTTTATTATTCAACATTTTTATTGATGACAATCAAAATAAGATACATTCCACATCTGGCATAAATAACATATCAACATCATAACATACATAACAAAAAGCCAGTGATTGAGTCCGTCATCAATTTTTTGTTTTCACATTTTCACCCCCCCCCCCACCCTCCCATCCTCCCACATCCTTACCCCTTTCCCCTCCCGTTACCCTCTCCCTTTCCTCGCGTGCCCTAGGACTTGGACTCTGATAGTCCTAGGGTACCCCCCCCTCCCCTAGTGGAGCCATATATGTCTCATGGACGCTCGCTGGGGCTCCTGAGAATGTCATCCTACCCCTTATTCAGAAGCAAACTTCGCCCCTTTGGACTCAATGTCTGCAAATAAGGGCCCCAAATCTGTGTAAAACGTGCTAAACACTTCAGGGACCCCCTAGCCCCCCCTAGCCTCCCAAGTAGCCAGCAAATGTACTTGATTTCTCCAGTACCAATAGGCTGGCGCCTCCGGTACAGTCCAGTATTGTAAGATGCTTTTCTGGGCCACCAAACACAGTTTACGGCTCAGGAGTCGAGCTGTCTTAGATTGCATGCGAAATGCCCCTTGCGTATTTAGCATGAAGTGGTCCCAGGATCCCATCACAGGGGTCCCCAACAGTTGAGATAGAAACTTAGTAATCTCCCCCCAGAAAGCCTTCACTCCTGGGCATTCCCAAAAGGCATGATACAATGTATGTGGGAAGTGGCCACATTTAACACATGTGGCCCCCTGCAGGAAATCTACATGAGCCAATTGCTGCCCCGACATATATGCCCACAAAATGACTCTATACCCACTTTCCCGGAGCCTCTCATCTAGACTAATGGCTGGGATTCCCTGCAATGTGAGACCCACATTCCACTCCGTTAGTGTTGCCCCCGATTCCTGTTCCCATTTTCGTTTGATATCTGCAAAGTTTTTAGGGGGCTTACGCCTGACCAAAGCTTTATGGAGTGCTGACACCGACATTCCCGTGACCTCCAGTTCGATTCCTAGTATTTTAAGTTGTGTTTCGATGTAGTATGTTTGTTAGTTGATTGTGAATTTTTGGTAGGATGTGGGGTTGTGTGGGCTGGATAGTACTAGGAATTTGTTTTTTTTTTTCTGCTTTAGTTTGAGTTTGAAAGTTGTTGCCCATTCTTCCATGAGGTCCAATCCTTTGTTTTATTTAGTCCTGTATGTTATGATATTGTTTTGGAAAGGTATGAAGATGGTGATGTCATCTGCATATATAAATGGGTTGAAACCTATTGATTCAAATTTTTTTCCAAGTGGTGCCATCATTACATTGAACAGTATTGGTGATATTGGCGATCCCTGTGGTACCCCACACTCAGAGATCCATGAGGCTGATGTCTGGTTGGACATCTTTACAATGTAGGGTCTGGTCTTTAGGAAGCCATTTAACCATGTTGCCACTGCACCCCTGATTCCTGTCAGATTCTCAAGGCAAAACTGGATTTGTGAGCCCTTGGACCACAGCCGTAGGACGGCAGTGGCAGGCAAAAACCCCCAACAAGCACTGGGCAAACATACCAACAAGACAGGAACTACAGATACAGAGAAGCAAAGCAGGAACACACTGGACTAGAACACTCAGACTGGAACACAGGACAGGAACAAGACTTCACCTGCATTTGGCCGCCGTTCCCTAGGGGTTGAGCCCCTAGGTGCGGGCAGCCGGCAGGACTTACCGGATACAGGAACACCCACAGGGAATGGGACTCCAAAGCAAGCTTGACTAACCAGGACCAGGAATCAGGACTCAGAACTGAGGGTACTACCTCAGACAACAGGGTACAACACAAGCTTGCACAAACAGGGACTCAAGGTAAAGACAGAGGGGACTAGAGTATTACTACTACTACTATTTAGCATTTCTATAGCGCTACAAGGCATACGCAGCGCTGCACAAACATAGAAGAAAGACAGTCCCTGCTCAAAGAGCTTACAATCTAATAGACAAAAAATAAATAAAGTAAGCAAATCAAATCAATTAATGTGAACGGGTAGGAAGAGAGGAGGGTAGGTGGAGGCGAGTGGTTACAAGTGGTTACGAGTCAAAAGCAATGTTAAAGAGGTGGGCTTTCAGTCTAGATTTAAAGGTGGCCAAGGATGGGGCAAGACGTAGGGGCTCAGGAAGTTTATTCCAGGCGTAGGGTGCAGCGAGACAGAAGGCGCGAAGTCTGGAGTTGGCAGTAGTGGAGAAGGGAACAGATAAGAAGGATTTATCCATGGAGCGGAGTGCACAGGAAGGGGTGTAGGGAAGGACGAGTGTGGAGAGATACTGGGGAGCAGCAGAGTGAACACATTTATAGGTTAGCAGAAGAAGTTTGAACAGGATGCGAAAACGGATAGGGAGCCAGTGAAGGGTCTTGAGGAGAGGGGTAGTATGAGTAAAGCGACCCTGGCGGAAGATGAGACGGGCAGCAGAGTTTTGAACCGACTGGAGAGGGGAGAGGTGACTAAGTGGGAGGCCAGCAAGAAGCAGATTGCAGTAGTCTAAACGAGAGGTGACAAGGGTGTGGATGAGGGTTTTGGTAGAGTGCTCGGAAAGAAAGGGGCGGATTTTACGGATGTTGTAAAGAAAGAAATGACAGGTCTTGGCAATCTGCTGGATATGAGCAGAGAAGGAGAGAGAAGAGTCAAAGATGACCCCAAGGTTTCGAGCTGAGGAGACAGGGAGAATGAGGGAGCCATCAACAGAAATAGAAAACGGGGGGGAGTGGGGAGGTGGGTTTGGGGGGAAAAATAAGAAGCTCGGTTTTGGTCATATTTAATTTCAGGTGGCGTTGAGACATCCAGGCAGCAATGTCAGACAAGCACGCTGAAACTTTGGTTTGGATGCAAGGTGAGATATCAGGGGTAGAAAGGTAGATTTGGAGTCATCAGCATAGAGATGGTAGGAAAAGCCATGGGATGAGATTAATGAACCAAGGGAAGAAGTGTAGATAGAAAAGAGGAGGGGACCAAGAACAGAACCCTGAGGTACGCCGACAGGCAGAGGGATAGAAGTAGAAGAGGATCCACCAGAGTGAACACTAAAGGTGCGGAGGGAGAGGTAGGAAGAGAACCAGGAAAGGACAGAGCCCTGGAATCCAAGTGAGAAGTATGCTGTGATCGATAGTGTCAAAAGCAGCGGAAAGATCAAGAAGAATGAGGATGGAATATTGACCTCTGGATTTAGCCAGTAATAGGTCATTGGAGACTTTAGTAAGCGCAGTTTCGGTTGAGTGGAGAGGGCGAAAACCAGATTGTAGTGGGTCAAGAATAGCATGTGAGGAGAGAAAATCAAGGCAGCGGCGGTGAACAGCACGCTCAAGTAATTTGGAGAGAAAAGGAAGGAGGGAGATGGGTCGGTAATTAGAGGGACAAGTAGGGTCAAGTGAAGGCTTCTTAAGGAGAGGTGTGACCACAGCATGTTTAAATGCAGCAGGGACAGTCGCAGTGGAAAGTGAGAGGTTGAGAGGTAGAGAACCAACACAGGACAGACAAGGCAGACAAACACTAGAGGGAACAAGGCATACAGACATGAACCAAAGCAAGGCAGAAGTGCTCCTAACAGCACCAACAAAACAGAAGTGTACCACACAGCACACCAACAAGACCAAAGTGTTCCTAAGCACCAAAAGGGAAAAGCAGGGAAGCTCAAACAAAGCAGAAGTGCTCCTAACAGCACAAACACAGACCGCGACCTTTGGCGTTGCAAAGGCAAAGCAAAAAGTTTCCAGGTGGTTAATAAAGCCCATCAGCAGCAGAGGCTCAGCTGCAGCAATCTCAAGGCAGCTAAGGGTGAGGCTAGCTGCCAAACTTCAACCCAAGTCTGGAGGGCTAGAATATCTGGACCGGACCGGAAAGAAAGTCTGGAATGAGTAGGGAGACAGCAAGACAATCTATGGCCGCCACCGGTTCTGGCCACCAGAGAGCACAGACAGGGAAAACAGTCACAATCGTGACAATTCCTATGTTGTTGAGCAGTGTCATTAATGTGTTGTGGTCTACTAGGTCAAATGCACTTGACATGTTGAATTGTAGTAGTAATATGTTTTGTCCTTGGCATATTATGTGTCTGAATTTTGTTATCAGGGTGGTTATGACCGTTTCAGTGCTGTGTTGTGTTTTGGTCTCAAACCTGATTGGGATTTATGAAGAATTGAGAATTTTGCCAAGTATTTCGTTAGTTGCTGTGTTACTAGACCTTCCATCGTTTTGGTCGGTAGTGGTATTGAGGCTACTGGTCTGTAATTTGTGATATCGCTGGTCTTGCTGGTAGTGTTTTTTGGGATAGATGTGAGTACTATGTCGCCTTTGTCTGTTGGAAATTGACCTCTTTCAAACATGTATGTGATGTGTTTGGTGAGGTACTCGATGAACCAGTCTGGTGGGTTTTTCATCAAGTAGTTGGGGCATTTGTCAAGTAGGCAGCATGCATGCATGTATTTTGCCAATAGTGTCTTTACTGTGTCTAGTTGGGATGGTTTGAATGTGGTCCATATTCTGCTGCAGTGTGGTTGTTGTGTGTTTTACAGTCTTGCAGGTAGTCTGTGACATTTATTTGGGCTTTTTCAAGGTTTGATCTTGGTTTGTTATTATACTTAATCAAGAAAATCAAGGCAGCAGCTGTGAACGGCACGCTCAAGTATTTTGGAGAGGAAGGGTAGGAGGGAGATGGGGCGGTAGTTGGAGGGACAGGTAGGGTCAAGTGATGTTTTTTTGAGGAGAGGTGTGACTACGGCGTGCTTGAAGGTGTCAGGGACAGTTGCAGTGGAGAGAGAGAGGTTGAGGATATGACAGATGGAGGGGGTGACAGTATGAGAGATGATGTTAAGTAAGTTGGTGGGGATGGGATCAGAAGAGCAGGTGGTGCATTTTGAGGAGGAAAGAAGGCGAGCGGTTTCCTCCTCGGTGATGTCAGGAAAGGAGGAGAAAGAGGCCAGGGTTGGTTGGTTGAGGGAGAGGGTTGAAGGGTGAAGAGGAGGAGATGGCTTGGTAGTGAACTCAAGGCTGATCTTTTGCACCTTGTTGCGGAAGTAATCGGCCAGTGATTGAGGAGAGAGCGAGGGGGGGGTGGGAGCGGAGGGCACTTTGAGGAGGGAGTTAATGGTGGCGAAGAGACGACAGGGATTGGAGCTGAGAGAATTGGTCAATTGGGTGTAATAGTCCTGTTTGGCAAGGAATAGGGAGGAGTGGAAGGAGGATAGCATGAATTTGTAGTGAAGGAAGTCTGAATGGGTGCGAGATTTCCTCCAGAGGCGTTCAGCAGATCGGGCGCAGGAGCGAAGGTAACGGATGCAAGGGGTCAGCCAAGGCTGGGGATTAGTACGCTTTGTGGGACGGGAGGTGGATGGTGCGAGGGTGTCCAGAGCAGAGGAGAGAGTGGCATTGTAAGTGGAGACAGCCTTGTCGACAGACTCGGAGGACATGATGGAGGAGATTAGAAATACTAGAGGATAGGGTGGGAGGGTCAATAGCCTGGAGATTCCTGGAGGTAGTGGTTAAAGTTGGACGGGGCTGAGGGGGGGGGGGTGAAGAAGTGTGAAGGTGATTAGGTGATGATCGGAGAGAGGAAGAGCTGAAGCGTGGAAATTGGAGGGAGAGCCGGAAGAGGAGAGGACGAGGTCAAGACAATGGCCGTCTCGGTGAGTAGGGGTGGTGGAGCATAGCTGAAGGTTGAAGGAGGATGTTAGAGTGAGGAACTGAGAAGCGTGAGGGTCGGATTGGTCATCAACGTGTATGTTAAAGTCTCCGAGAATGAGGGACAGAGATGAGGGTGCAAGAAAAACGGAAAGCCAGGCATCGAAGTCAGTGAGGAAGGAAGAGAGGGATTTATTAGGGGGGCGGTAAATGACTGCCACTCTGAGTGGCAATGGGTAGAATAGCTGGATGGAGTGTGCTTCAAAGGATGAGAAGCAGTGAGACTGCGGTAGGAGGAGGGGTTGGAAACTACAGGAGGGCGAGAGTAGTAGCCCGACATCTCCACCGCGGCCAGCTGGGCGGGGAGTGTGGGAGAAGAGATAACCTCCATGACAAAGGGCCGCGACTGAGGCAGAGTCATCAGGGGAGAGCCAGGTTTCAATTAGGGCAAGCAGTTGAAGGGAACGAGAGATGAAGAGATCGTGGGTGAAGGACAGTTTGTTGCAGACCGAGTGGGCATTCCACAGGGCACATAAGAAGGGGAGGGGATGAGGAGGGGAATAGAGATGAGATTGAAGACATCACGGAATCGTTTGCATGGATAGGAGGAGGACAGGTGATGGGGGGCCTGGATTAGGATTAATGTCTCCCGCAGATAGCAAGAGGAGGAGCAAGAGAGTGCGGAGGAGGGTGGGGGAGGTCAGGTGACGAAGACGGGGTGCACTTAGGAGGAATGGTGATGGGTTAATGGCAGGAAGGAAGTGTTGAAGGTTAAGAGCTAGGAAGGAGGAGGGGGACAAGAGAGATGGTGAGGTGCAGTGGCGTAGCCAAACTGCCAATTTTGGATGGGCCTGAACCCAAAGTGGGTGGGCACAAAATTTTCTCTCTACCCCCCTCCCCCAGCAAAATTTAGTCACGCTAATCAGATGCATTTGTCACACAGGGTAAAGTGCTGCTTTTCAGTGCATCAGATTTCAGAAAATGTATTTAATAGCCTAACACCCTTTTCAGTGAGCTTTCAGAGGCCAAAACCTCCTGCCTCAGGTCAGTATAATGCTGTTACGGTATCCTCTCCTGACCTAAGGAAGGAAGTATTGGTCTCTGAAACTTCATTAACACAGGTACCATATTACTTTATCCTAAATTAAAAATAAAATTATTTTCTTTACCTTTCTTGTATGGCCATTTACTTTTTCTCATTGTGTCGCTCCCAGTCTCTAGATTCTGCTTTCCTTCGTTTTCGCTTAACTCTTCTGCCATGGTTTCCTGGCCATTTCTCATTTTTCTCTCCTTTTTCTTTGCTTTCTTCAATATTTTTCTGCCTCTCTCTCTCTCTCTGTCCTGATTTAATTCATTCTTACTATCCATTCTTTAATTTCCTTCATCTACTTATGGCTTTTCATCTTTTTCTCACCCTTATTCTCCCCATGCTCCTTCCTCTTATTCTCCAGTCTTTCACTACTCTCCTTTTCCATCCAGCAGCTTTCTTCTTTCTCTCCCCATCCTTCCAGTCTCCCCTCTCTCTCCCCATCCTTCCATTAGTCTCCCCTCTTTCTTTCTGCATCCTTCCGTCCAGTGTCACCTCTTTCTCCCTACCCTTCCATCCATCGTCTTCCCTTTCTCTCCCCATCCTTCCATCCATCTACCCTCTCTCCCTCTTTCTAACCAGTGTCTCTGTATCACTCTACCCTTTTCTGTTCAGTGTCCCTTCTCTCTCCACATCCTTCCAGTCTCTCCCCTTTCTCTCCCCATCCTTCCATCCAGAGTCTCTCTCCCCATCCATCCGTTTCCCCTCTTTCTCTCCCCATCCTTCCATCTGTTTTCCCTCTTTCTCTGCCATCCTTCCATCTGTTTTCTATCTTTTCTCCCCATCCTTCCATCTGTTTTCCCTCTTTCTCCCCATCCTTCCATGTTTTCCCTCTTTCTCTGCCATCCTTCCATCTGTTTCCCTCTTTCTCTGCCATCCTTCCATCTGTTTTCCCTCTTTTCTCCCCATCCTTCCATGTTTTCCCTCTTTCTCCCCATCCTTCCATGTTTTCCCTCATTCTCTGCCATCCTTCCATGTTTTTTTCCCTCATTCTCTGCCATCCTTCCATGTTTTCCCTCATTCTCTGCCATCCTTCCATGTTTTCCCTCTTTTTCTCCCCATCCTTCCATCTGTTTTCCCTCTTTTTCTCCCCATCCTTCCATGTTTTCCCTCTTTACCTCGACGAGGCCCGCCCTGCATGCCAGCGCCAGCCCCCATTGCCGGCCACTGCTGCTTTTCCTGTTGAGCAGCAGGGCCGGCGCTACAAAAAGAAGCGCTAACGGCGCTAAGGACGAAAAATGTTTAAAAAAAAAAAAAAGTGCGGCACCGGCAGGCACTGTCTAGGCAGCCTTGAGGCATTGACTGCTGGCTCGCAGGCTTCTCCCGCAGGGCAGTGACGTAGGAGACGGGAGGAGCCTGCGAGCCAGCAGCCAATGCCTCAAGGCTGCCTAGACAGTGCCTGCCGGTGCCGCACTTTTTTTTTTTTTTAAACATTTTTCGTCCTTAGCGCCGTTAGCGCTTCTTCTTTTTGTAGCGCCGGCCCTGCTGCTCAACAGGAAAAGCAGCAGTGGCCGGCAATGGGAGCTGGGGCTGGCGCTGGGCGGGCCTGGGCTGAAATTGGGTGGGCCTGGGCCCAGCCAGGCCCACCCGTAGCTACGCCCCTGGTGAGGTGGTGAGGGATGGGGTGAAAAGGGTATTGCCGTAGCGAGCAGGACGGGAGGGGACATGGGTGGGCAATGAGTTCCAGCGGTAGACAGCTGTAGGAGGAGGGGAAAAAGATTAGGAAGGGACAGGGCAAGGAAGAGAATTTGGACAGGGGCCATAAGTAGTGATTGCAGTGTAACAGGTGTATGTGTAGTGACTGAGGTGAGAAGCAGATAGATAGAGCGGAAAAGCTGGATTGGAGGCTTGGAATTGGTGGAATTGATGGAATTGATGGACTGGAGAGCAGGTAAGTCAATGGCTGACAAGTTAGCAAGCAGGCAAGTAAGGCAATGGCTGCCAAGCTAGCAGGTGGGCTGGAGCAAGCTGGTGCAGATGGTCAGGAACGAGCAGGGAGAAGCAGGGGAGCAGGTAAGTCAATGGCTGACAAGTTAGCAAAAAAAACGAAAAATAAAAAGGTGGGAAAATAAGTCAGGCTATCCAAAGAATGGAACCAAATAATCTTTACTTAAAAAACAAAATTTAATAATCTTCAAACAAATAATAATAATATAACAATAACACATTAAAATTGACTCGACACAACGTTGTGTTTCGGCCGAATGGCCTACATCAGGAGTCTTATCTATCAAATTGAAATTAAATATAACACATCAAGGGAATCTCAAAATGCAGGTAAAAGATTCCAAAGATCTACAGATGAGATCTTGAAAATGGTCTCAGGTAGTGTGATGTACATACGCTCTGAGAAGAATATTGAAGCCGGACCCACTTGGATCTAGCAGCGCCAAAACAGCAGCAAGCAGCAGCTCCCGTTGGCCTTCCTTCACTGACAAGTTAGCAGGCAGGCAAGTAAGTCGGCTGACAAGCTAGCAGGCGGGCTGGAGCATGCTGGTGCAGATGGACAGGAACCAGCAGGGAGAAGCTGGAGAGCAGGTAAGTCAATGGCTGACAAGTTAGCAGGCAGGCAGGTAAGTCAATGGCTGACAAGCTAGCAGGTGGGCTGGAACAAGCTGGTGCAGATGGACAGGAACGAGCAGGGAGAAGCTGGATCAGGTAGGCTGGAACGAGCTGGATCAGGCGGGCTGCAACAGCTGGAGCGGAGGGATTGGAGCAAGCAGGGAGAAGCTGATCAGGCGGGAACAAGCTGGTGCAGATGGACTGGAACGAGCAGGGAGAAGCTGGGAGAAGCTGGATCTGACAGACTGCGGCAGGCTGGAGCAGGTAGCTGGAACAAGCAGGGAGAGGCTGGGCAAGCTGGATCAGGCGGGCTGGAACAAGCTGGAGCAGATGACTGGAACAGGCAGGGATAAGCTGGATCCGACGGACTGGGACTCGCTGGAGCAGGCAGGGAGAGGCTGGATGAGCTGGATCATGCGGGCTGGAACAAACTGGAGCAGATGACTGGAACAGGCAGGGATAAGCTGGATCCGACGGACTGGGACACGCTGGAGCAGGTAACTAGAACAGGCATGGAGAGGTTGGATCAGGTGGACTAGAACAAGCTGGATCAGGCGGACTGGCACAATTGTACCATCAACCATATGCTATTCATTTTCTCCCCATCCTACCCCACCCCCAACCCTTCCCAACCCTCGCTATTATCTACAGTGCAACTAGATGGTTAATAAAGTTACAAAGCATATCATGAGGGACCCACAGGAATGAAATACCATCCCCTTAGCTGTGCTCCCCGTTCCCAACCTTTACCCGATCAGCCATATACTTAATTCCTTCCCCCCCTTCCACATCCCAAGTCCATAGTCTCCTTCCTCCCCCCTCCTGCACCTTCCCCCTCCCAGTACCAGTCTACCTAAATAGCCAAGTGTGACTCCCCAAACCCTATCACCAGAAAGGACCCAACCCGACAGGCCACCAGATCCTACTGTTATAAATTATTTACCAGGAGTCTACGGCCCTGTAGACTCAGAATTTGCAAATAAGAGTCCCAGAGCTTCAAAAATAATTGTTTACATTTGTAGGAGCCACTTGCCTCCTTAGCTTCCCAGGTGGCCAGTATATGAACCTGGTTACACCAGTGCCAAAATGCAGGAGGGTCTGATGATGTCCAATATTGCAAGATAACTTTTTTGGCCACCAGGCTAAGCTTGTGACATAAAAGGATGCTGTATCTATCGAGGGGCTGGAACGCACCCTGCTTATCTAGTAATAACTGTTCCGCCGTCCCTTGGACAGTGTGGGCCAGTATCCAAGATAAAAAGCCCCTGATCTGCCCCCCAAAAGACTTTTATTTTTGGGCATTGCCAAATCGCATGAATATAAGTTTGTCTTTGTTGTTTAAATTTAGGACAGCTCGGAGAAGTAGAATTCTGTAATATTTTTGGGTATCAATTGTGGTAACAGAAGACTCATCTATTGGTTACTAGGGGGGGAGGGGGGTCTCTGGACCAAGTTGTAATATTGGTTATATCATACAGCTGAGATCAAAGGGTAACAAACGAAAAACATAAGGCAGTGGAGGATGATATTATTTTACTTTATTATGTAAATGATGTTTTTTGTCAACAATCTTACAATAGTATGTCAGCTTATCGGAGGGGAGGGATGGGGAAGGAGGGGGAGGGGAAAAGGAAGGGGGGGGGAAATGTTGTTAGGACAGCTCGACTCCCCCTCTCCGACCACGAGTGCGAGCTGCGCTTTAGCCCAATATGCTCAAAGTATTACTCGATATCCGCACTCCCTCAGTCTCGCCTCTGTAGTGAGCGAGAATATCCCCCTTAACATAGCAGCGACATCCCAGTCCCCCAGTGACGTTGATTATAAACGGTTGAGCTAGGGGTGGGTGGGAATGAGGACTGAACTGGGCCCTTCTGTTAATTCTATGGCAGAAACTTAAAGTTTTATAACTTTTAAAACCTAATTGCTCAACCACCCTTAAGGAAAAATGCAATACCATGTGCATTAAAAGGTCTGGATACATTAATTAAAATATTTAAAGTTTAAAGCAAATGCCCACAATATGTAATACTTGGTAGCAATAATGAAACAATGATGGAATATTCATGTAGTAGACAGCCAGCAGATTTATTTCCCACTGAACATAATTCATTTTGTATGAACTTGTCAGCTAATAGTGTGCTGAACTGGACAATTTTGGCACATTTAGACTGACTCTGGACCAAACGTCTGCATGAAGAAACTCTTCTCTCATCATTCAATACCTCTCTGTGAAACAGTAGTAATAAAAAAAGCTAATTTTTATAATATACCACTGCATTCCACAAAACAAAAGAAGCAAGTTCCCACATACCATACACACAGGAAAAAAAATATGTTAAATGCGCCCAGGTTTCAATCTAATTAATGGGAAGTACAAACTCCCCCTCAAATCACAAGTCAGGAGCCCTGGAATACAATTAGACTCAATTCTTACTCTGATTCCCCAAATCCAAACAACCTTCAAGAGCTGCTTCTACTATTTGCGACAGAGAAGGTAAATCTTATCCCAGTTGTGCATGCCATGATAACGTCAAGACTGGATTACTGTAATAAATACAATAAATGCAATAAATAAATAAAATAAATAATGTACTCTACAATGGTCTGCCTACAAAGGGCCTGCACCAGCTCCGACTGATTCAGAAAGTTGCAGCAAGACTAATAGAAGGTTGCAAGTGACGTGACCACATCACACCATTTTTGCAAAAAACTTCACTGGCTACCACTACAATACAGGGCTAAATTTAAAAGTGTATGTCTGATCTTCAAGGCCCTTAAAGGAAATGGCCCCAAGTACCTAAAGAATAGGATGATCCTTTACACACCTCCAAGGACACTAAGGTCCTCCCAAGGAGTATCCCTAACCACACCCTCTCCAAAAGACATTATATGATGTGATACCTGCAAGTGAGCCTCAGGGCCACAGAGGGGGGGGGGGGCAGAGGGGGCAAAATTCCCCGGGCCTCCCTCTCTCTCCTGACAGGACCCAGGTGATCACGTCCTGACAGCAGCAGGAAAGAGAAAGTCAAGCACTGGGTCTCCCCTGGAGGCTGGGGAGGATCCAGAGAAGCAGACACAGCAGGCTGGCGGGGGTCCCTCCCTGGCCCTGCCGGTGGCACGAGGTGTTCCTCCAGTGCTACTCTTCTTCACTCTGCCACATTGCCTGGGCTGCTTTTCCCCCTCAGGTCCCTTATTTATTTATTTTTTTTAGGTTTAAACAATTGTTATTGATGATTCAACATTATTAACAGAACCAATAACGTAACCTTGGAAAAATACAATGCATTTGGGTATACGCATCCATATCTTTTATCATCAATGATTTTATAATTCCCCCCCCCCTTACAACCAAATTCCTCTTACTCTCTTACCTATCTCTATGTTCCATCTTTGCTTATACCCTACACTGTCAATTGTGTTGGCATTGTAAGTACTATACTATGCCATACTTTTTATTGTTATTTGAATATTTTTACTGCTGTAATTGTCTGTTGCTCATGTTTGATTTATTCTTACTGTACACCGCCTTGAGTGAATTCCTTAAAAAAGGCGGTAACTACATAAAATAAAATAAAAACAAACAAACTTTGTACTTATAAATAGTGTGGTTGAGCACCTGATTCTCACTGGTGGCCCTTTACTAGATGAAAAAAAAACATCTCTGTACAAATACAGGGGGTCCCTACGACCAGCCCCTCCAAATGAAACAATGATCTATTAGAGCTAATTCTAAATCGTAATCATTGTGTCATTGTCTAAGCCATGGAACAGATTCCTCTGTGTACATACGTATGCTGCACAAGCTGGCATGTTTGAAAATATAAGTGAAAATAAAAATGCTACAAACAATAAAGAAGGACATTGTGGACGCAGCAGCTCATAGGTTTTGTTTGCTTTGTGTTTGGTGAACAGGGATGACGGCTGTATGAGGGAAAGGGAGAGCACCCTAATTGGCTTCAGCTTGTTTTACATCATGCAGGCTCCTGGTCTCAATCCAGCCTCATTGGGTGGCCAGAGCCAGTGGTGGGAGGCGGGGCTGGTGGTTGTCAGGCGGGGATAGTGCTGGGCAGACTTATACAGTCTGTGCCAGAGCCGGTGGTGGGAGGCGGGACTGGTGGTTGGGAGGCGGGGATAGTGCTGGGCAGGCTTATACGGTCTGTGCCAGAGCCGGTGGTTGGGAGGCGGGGATAGTGCTGGGCAGACATACGGTCTGTGCCAGAGCCGGTGATGGGAGGTGGGACTGGTGGTTGGGAGGCGGGGATAGTGCTGGGCAGGCTTATACGGTCTGTGCCAGAGCCGATGGTAGGAGGCGGGGATAGTGCTGGGCAGACATACGGTCTGCCAGAGCCGGTGATGGGAGGCGGGACTGGTGGTTGGGAGGCGGGGATAGTGCTGGGCAGACTTATACGGTCTGTGCCAGAGCCGGTGGTAGGAGGCGGGTCTGGTGGTTGGGAGGCGGGGATAGTGCTGGGCAGACTTATATGGTCTGTGCCCTGAAGAGGACAGGTACAAATCAAGGTAAGGTATACACAAAAAGTAGCACATATGAGTTTATCTTGCTGGGCAGACTGGATGGACTGTGCAGGTCTTTTTCTGCCGTCATCTACTATGTTACTATGTTTATAGATACAGTATCAGAATTGGTTTAATTTGTTATCTTTTCCAAACCACCAGAATATTTTCACACCAAATGAGCTCTTCCCACTTCAACTTCACAGCTGCATCCAAAAACTGAAAGAAAATGCATAAAAAGAGATCAACCCTAAACTGAAAAAAAAACAAAAAACCCCCAATAACAATATTTTCATTAAACTTCTTACCAACATTTGCTTGTTTCCGATCGAAAGCTAATCAAGAAATGTATTAAGTTATGTCCAATAAAAAAGGTATAATTTTCTTTTATTTTCCATGTTTTATTTCTTTTCATTACCTTTAAAAGTGGACTAACACCTAACACGGCGACCACACCTCTCATTAAACTTCTGAATGTAGCCACCATGGCAGAAATTAAAACAAAGAATCATCAATGTTTGTGTCCAACACAGATTTTAATCACTGAACTTCCTCAGAATAAATTAGGTTGTAAAACTGGAATTGTTATAAACTGAGACCAAGCACATTTTTTTCACCCCAACCTCGGTGTTTTACTTCTGGACAAAATTATGTTCTGGGGTCAGGGATGTGGGACCCCATAATACTACTAGAGCACAGCGTCTCCTGAAGGTGAAGAGATCTCTCTGTATATGGGTTGCAACCTGCTACAGCTCTTGCCCCCCCCCCCCCCCCCCCCGTAGTGCTCTTGCAGAGGGTGGATGGGTGTGTGGGGGGTTGTAATGGGATGGTGCATGCTACTCCAGAGCTCCCCTAAAGCTTTGATAGCTCCACCCCCCCATTCTCTTAAGTGGTGGGAACAGTTTTTAAACCAACTTATATCATGTCGTGTAAAGAAGGTTTCAGGGGGGAAATCCCTGTGCAATGTCTTTTCTCTTTTTGTAGAAATGGGGCTGTCTCAGGAGACTGCTAGCACACTGCCCCTCCTCTGCTGCTGAGAAGAGTGTGTATGGAGGGGGGAGGGGCTCCTGGCAGGGGCACTGGCCCTTTAAGACCCCCTACCGGGCCGAATGGCTTCACACAATAGGTCTTGTTATCACTTTAGCTTTGGAAGTGACCCCTGAATCTGTAGCTCTTTCATCTCTGAGACAAGAGCACTTGAGATGGTCCATTTCCTGGCAGCAGCAGTGGGGGATGGGTGACTTGCAACCCCCAGGAAGCAGTTGAGTGCAGAGGGCTCAGCACTTCACATGTGACCCTGCTGCTCCTGTTCATGGATTTAGAGTCCTGGCCGAAGGAGTGAAGGATGGAGTCCCATGCACAGTGAGTAAGAGCAGGGGGAGAGGGCAGGCTGAGGAAAGAAGGTGGGTGACAGCATGTCTGCAAATGAGAAGATAGAGAAACAGCCTGTGGAGCTCCCACAGGTGGGGGTGGGTAATGGCTGTGGGGGACTGGGAACCTGCTCTGCTGTAATCCCATAGCTTCCAAAGTAGCCAGTTCCACCACAAAGAACAGCTGGTTATTCTGGATTTCTGATTCCCCCATCCTGGTGCATTATGGGACCTGTAGCTCTGATTTAACTGGGTAGAATAAAGGACTACAAATCCCACACTGCTCTAGGAGGAATGCAAGTTCAAAACTAGGACTGGCTTCAAATGTGCCTTCTGGAAGGGGTAAGTCAGCAGCTCTGTGACTCTGTTTCAGGGGTCCTGGTTCGATATCCGTTCTCAATGCTAGTCTTGTAATGTAGCTTCACCCCCCACATATCTAATGACTGTTCTTCCAGGATTTCTCAAGGTCATTTTCGCCCTGAGAGTGTGAATGTGACAAAGCCTTGTAAAGTGCTCTTCATAATGCAGAGCTTATGGTGTAGGATCTGTAGAAATGCAGTTTCATCCTAGGAGCGTTAGGGACTGATGGTCTTAAAGGACTCCCTGTGCATTATACTTTTCATATCTAAAAAGCAAGAAAGCATCTGCTCATGCTTTGACTTTCAGCCACACATTTCTCCTCCTGGGCCTTAGGTAGCTGCTGAGATTGAAAACTCACTTCTTGTACTACAGCCCAAGTGTAAGAGGCTAGAATAGACAAGGACAAGATATGTTAGTGGTGCAGTGAAATATTATCTCTGAAGAGTTTGTGGTTTTATTTTTTTGGATTTGGATTTAGCTCAAGCCTTTTCACTGGTAGTTTATGGCGAGCTGTATTCTGGTGTGGTAGGGCTTTTTCCCTGTCCCAAGAGGGCTCACAACCTCTAGGAAGTTCCTTGCTGAAAAAAAAAAAAGATATTTCTGTTTTCAGACTTTCCCTTAGGTGGCTGAAATAGTCATCTATCTTTGAGTGCACTGTTAAACTGCTCATACTTGAGGGTGGGCTGTGGAGTGCAGGCTTGGGTTGAAATGGGTCCAGTTAATGCACTGCAGCAGTCCCTATGCGCAGGTGACTGTTATGGCTGGCTAGAATGAGGATAGGGTTGCATTCAGATCAGGAGCCAACATGATGCAATGATTGAGGTGCCAAACTTAATACACATTACCCCTCCCTGGACACAGTGACAGAGCTTGCTCAGTATAGGGCCATGAAAATGATAAAGGGGATAGGATGACTTCCCTATGAAGAAAGGCTAAAGAGAATGGGGCTCTTCTGCTTGGAGGGGAGATATGATAGAGGTCTATAAAATCAAGAGTGGAGTGGAACAGGTAGATGTGAATCACTTATGGATGAACTACTAGGATTTGGGGGCACTCAAACTGCTAAGTAGTACATTTAAAACAAATATTTATTCACTTAATGCGTAAGTAAACTCTGGAATTGTTGCCAGAGAATGTGGTAAAAGCAGTTAGCTTAGCAGGGTTTAAAAAAAGGTTTGGATAATTTCCTAAAAGAAAAGTCCATAAGCTGCTATTAAGATGGACGTGGGGAAAATCCATTGCGTATTTCTAGGATAAGCAGCATAAAATGTACAGTTTTGGGATCTTGCCAGGTACTTGTGACCTGGATTGGCCACTGTTGGAAACAGGATACTGGGCTTGATGGACCTTCAGTCTGTCCCAGTATGGCAACACTAATGTTCTTATAGTGGCTGCTCAGCTCTCGCAGCCTCCTAGGATTCAAAATGTTTCATCTCTGTACATGACACTTTGAATAAAGTCATATGGCAGAGATCTTCGCTATTTTTCAAACAGGAGCCAGTGTGAGAGCTGAGACTGTCTCTTTGTTAAAGCAACAGACACCCTATCGGGCGCTATCATCATTAAGCCTCCTCGGTATCCACCAGGGCTCCCCACCCCCATTCATTTTCAGGTCCCTGCTCAGTTAACTCCCCCCTGCAAGAGTCTGATCATTAAATTCTACAATCACAATCGGCCTATAACAATTAACTGGACGTGATGCCTGTAACTCTTAAGCTTTGTATGGCTGATGCTCCCTAGTCCTGATAGTTAAGCCAGAGCTGTTTCCTTTTGTTAGAATTAGCAGCTCACACTGTAAGGTATCCTCTGTCTCAGATCTTACTGGCTGGCACAGATGTTAAACTGGTCTGCCAGCAGCAAGTCTGAGGAGAGGCTATGCACTGGGGAAAGGGTCAACAGGCCTGGCGTAGGCATTACAGCTAAAACTGCCCAAGAGAAATGGGTTGCGTGATTTATGTGTTTTGGATTCTAAGGGAGTGAAGGGCTTCCAAAAACGTAAACTGAGATTTTTGGCCACCTGGAACTCTTCCTTTACTGCCTTTTACCATGAGTTAGATGTAATATTACCAATACCCTTGGGGGACCCTCCTGGCAGCTTTGAATATTACTTTGGGTTCAGCTTTTCTATTTATTAGTCTTTTGAAAGTTGGGTGGGTTGGGGTTGAATTTGGGTGGGTTTTATGTTTTCAACACCGTGTACTGTGTTAGAGAGGGTTATCGGAGTACAAGTTTTAGCTAATGTATTGTTGGAGCCAAATGATCTGTTAGTCAATATGGGGAGGCCTCAGACCAGCAGTGGGAGTCTTTAGAGAAGTTCAGATAGGGGTTAAGACTTTAAAACCCTACTGGCCTGGATGGGTGGATGAGTCCTAATCCTTTTTCTGCTTGTCCTCTCTTATCTTTTATATCGTACACCCAGTGCTGCAAAGCGACCCAGTTCCAGGAGGGAAACTTTGGCCAGGCTTGGATTTGAACTCGTATCTCAGTGCACTGTGGTACTATTTGGAGTCCCTGATTCCAGTCAATAATATCCATAATGGAACAGATACTCTGACTCCTGGAGCTGGGTATCTTGGAAACTCTTCATACTGCGGTCCTGAATAGCTGAAAAGTGTTAGACAGTTTTTATTGTACAGGCAATGGGAGAGAAGCCAAAGTGTCACTTCCATACATTGTTCCAACCGCTGCGTCCCAGCTCCTTCCCACAGTTAAATTAGCTGTAAAAGCCATTACAAGAAAAAGTCCAAAGGGCTTTCTGTGTATAAAGAAATTCTGAGCCAGTGATACTCGGTTACAATCTACTACTACTACTATAAATCATTTCTATAGCGCTACTAGTCGTACGCAGCGCTTCACAATTGAACATGAAGAAAGAAAAGACAGTCCCTGCTCAAAAGAGCTTACAATCTAAATCAGGACTGACGGACAGAAGGACACATAGGGAAAGGGACTATTGAAGAGAGGAAGACAAGATAAAGGTTACGAGCAAGTGACAAGTTAGAAGTCAAAAGCAGCATCAAACAGGTAGACCTTTAGCCCGGATTTGAAGGTGGCTCAGGAAGCCCATTCCAGGCATAAGGTGTGGCAAGACAAAAGAAACGGAGTCTGGAGTTAGCGATGGAGGAGAAGGATGCAATCACAACATTGTTCAAATAATTCTTCCTTATGGGAGTTCCCAACCTTTTTGCTTGTATAGATCACTTATTAGCTTCCAGAAAATTCGGGGATCCCCAGTTCACCCCCATCATTCCTTGTGGCACCAAGGCAGTCTCCACTAGCTGTCTGTCCCCACCAGTTTCCCTCTCTTTCTCCCCTGCAGTGAATCCCCACCAGACTGACTCTCTCTCTCTCTCAACCTGCAGCCAGTCCCCACCAGACTCTCCCTTTTCCTCTCTTCTTCCTCCACCACCAGACTTCTCTCTCTCTCTCCCTCCCCCCCCCACCCAACCTGCAGCCAGTCCCTACCAGACTGACTGACTGACTGACTCTCTCTCTCTCGCCAATATTCGACTATGGGAGTTAGCTGCTGAATATTCGTGGATATCCGGTTAAACACTATTAACCAACCAGGAGCCATTCCTGGCCGGTTATATAGTGGTGAATATCGGGTGGTCTGTCTCTCCATCCATGCCTTACTCTTTCTGCCTCTCTTGTGCCAGACCAGGGCTGCTTTTACTTATGGGTAAAAGAGGCAGCAGCTGCCCCAGGCCTGGCTTAACGGGGTCATAGGTAACAGGACCAGTGCAATCCGGTAAGCATGTCAGGGGGACATTGACCTCTGGAGGGTGCTACAAGCCATGCTTACAGCCGCTGGTGGCTCACAGTTGCAGCCGCAACCCCAGTCCTCACCTGCTGCCCTCGGCTCCTGCGACAGCCCCTTTTTTTGTTCCTGCTGCCCTGCGTTTAAATCTGTTTTACCTCAAAGTCAAAGCGGTAGCGTCAATGAAAAAAGAAGCAGGCTCGCCTCGGGTCTTCCCTTCCCACTCTGTGTCCCACCTTCCTCTGATGTTTCCGTGAGGGCGGGACACTTTGAGAGAAGGAATGGTCCCAGACGAATCTGCTTCATCTTTCACTGCTGCTGACGCTTTGACTTTGAGATAAAACAGATTTAAACGCAGGGCAGCAGGAACAAAAGGAGGTGTCATGAGAGAAGGGGGCAGGCAGTGTGGGGGGGGGGGGGGGTTGAAACTGCAACTAACAGCAGCTGAGAAGGGGGCTAAGGCTGGAATGGGGGGGGGGCTGAAAAGGGGGGGCGGCTGGGACATGGGAGGGAGGGCAGAGGGCAGAGGAGAATTGCTGGACATGGATGGATGGAGAGGAGAGTTGCTGGACTTGGATGGAGGGGAGGGCAGGGGACAGAGGAGAGTTGCTGGACATGGATGGATGGAGAGGAGAGTTGCTGGACTTGGATGGAGGGGAGGGCAGGGGACAGAGGAGAGTTGCTGGGCATAGACGTGGATGGAGGGGAGAGAGGAGTGTTCTGATCTGCTTCTTTCTACCGCCATATTGGGTTTTGCAGATCATCTGCCCTTGTCTCTCTGGAGAGCAGGAAACTGCAGCCAGATGCTGTCCCAAGTGTCCTGGGAGACCTGCTTCATCTCCTGCAGCATTTTGTGTCAGCTGTCTTTTGCCTCCGCTGTCTCTGCTTTGGGGTAATCGAGGGCCTGCCGTCTGTGGTGGGCTCCAGTGTGGTCCACTTTATGATCACATTTTGTGGATTCTGTGAGTAGTTTGACTGCAGAATTTTGTACGATCTGGAGATGATAAATATCTTGAATGCAGGCGCCTTGAAGTAATGAGTAACAGTAGTCCAGTCCTGTTAGGACAAAGGTGTGAGTGAGTATCCACAAGGCAGATTTGTCAAAGAGATGTCGGACAGAATAAAGTTGTTTCAGTTTAAAGAAACGGGGTACAATTGTATTTGAAATTTGGGGTCGGAAACACATGGAGGCATATTTTCTAAGCACTTAAGTTCCACAGTAAAGTCTGTGCTTTCAAAATACAGCTCATAGTATCATCTAGGATGGCACCAAGTATTTTTTATGGATAGTTTGAAAGTAATCGGTATTCCAGCCAAATACTGGAGCTGCCAAAGACAGGATGGTCCCAATAACCTATGGCTAAGCCTTGTGATTTTTTTTTTTTTTTTTTAGGGATTTAATTTTATGTTTTACTCCTGCTGGAACTCTGCACCCCAAAAACATTCCCTGTACACGCATGCCATCCATATTTTTCTCAGCACCCACATCATGCGCCTTTTTTCCAGCCTCCTCCCTGCACCTATTCATAGCATCCACCTTTTTGCCAGCCCCCTCCTCCATAGATTTTCTAGCCACCCACCGCATCCGTACTCGCCAGGAGGAGGTGCATCAGATGATCCTCTATGGGACAGGAAAGAAAGAACCCGACTCTTTTCTGCCCGTTGCTCTGGGCCTGTACTGCCACTTCTTGCAAGTGGCTGCCGATACTTCTTGTGGCATCCTCATGAGATCATTGCTTGAAGACTTGGTGGCCATTTTGAAGGCGCGGAGCACTAGCGAGTGAGCGGCAGCAGTGGGCAGGAAAGAGTGGGGTTCTTTCCTGCCCCTGAAGAGGCCACTAGAACACCAGAACATGTTGAGGTAGGCCAGGGGAGGGCCTATCGAGGCTTGGGGGGAAGCGGTGCGGCCACCAGCCTGCCTTTCTTTACTATAGTTTTACCATGGCCCATTCCGGCATCAAATTTTCTTACTTTTTTTAAAATTCAGTGCAGATTCTGCGTGGCTGGGAATTCTGTTCAAATTCTGTGCTCTGTAGTTGCTCAGAATTCTGACAGGAGTAAAGTTTGTGAGTGAAAAGCCAATCGGATATTTTATTAGGGTTCTGCTACTACTTATTTGTGGTTAAGGTTTGTAATTTCAGCTAGACTAAGCAAATAGAATGTTAGGTATTAGGAATGGAATGCGTAGACGTGAATCACATGTTTACCCTTTTCAAAAATACTAGGACTAGGGGGCACCCAATGAAGGTAGAAAGTAAATTAAAAACGGATCAGAGAAAATATTTCTTCACTCAGTGTGTAATTAAACTGTGGAATTCATTGCCAGACAATGTAGTAAAGGCATTTAGCTTAGCAGGGTTAAAAAAAAAAGGTTTGGCTAATTTCCTAAAAGAAAAGTCCATAAGCCATTATTAAGATGGACTTGGGGAAAATCCACTGCTTATTCTAGGATAACACGTGTACAATACAAAAAGTAGTAGAATTTAAGGCAAGAGTAACCAATATCTTCTAAATAGATTTCTCGGGGAAAGTCTTGTATAGTCACCGGGCTGCTTTAATTTCACCAATAAGGTGAACCCCTATTTGTGACAAATTTAATCATAGACAAACCCCCAACCTTCCTCAGTGTGTAGTCGAGCAAGCATATCAGTAATTCTTGTTATATATATATATATATATATATTTTTTTTTTTTTTTTAAATGATTTTTAATGTTTTATTCGTTTCTTTTGGTAGCTATATTGCTGCAACACTTCATAAGTTCCACACATTCTGTCTCTTATCCAACAATGTCCATTATGGTGGCTATAACTATCATTCAGTGCTAGTGGAGGTAAATCTACAACACTTATCTGTATGTCCAGGTGTATTTGCAACCCCGACAGGTGCCTGTTTCGCTTTTATAGATTTATCAAGGGATAATCTCACTCCGGACCCGTAGAAACAAGACAAATGTCCGTTAGCATACTCATCAAATGGGGCACTCCTGCTAGTGTAATCAGTCTGGTGGCTCATAGTCTCTCAGCCTCCTTATCAGCCTTACCACCGTGGGGAAAGACCCATGGCGGCAGCTTCTTATATGTAGTAACGATACTGGAAGCAACTAACATCTGATGACACTTCCGGGAACTCCTAATGTGTATCACATAAAACATCCCCAATGTATGTACGTATTCAGCCCCCTAGGTTCCAGGGTGTCTAGATGATCCAAAAAGTTTCCTGCTGGAGTAATTTCCTATTGCGATCACCTCCCCTGGATATCAGGATTGCGTGATCAATCACCATACGTCGTAAGACGTCCACTGGATGGTTGTTTTGCATGCAGTGCTGCACCAACGTAGCTCCTCTGTTCTGCGCTGTAATCCGTGAACGATGTTCAAGTCATCCTTGCATTAAGTGATCTTCTTGACTTCCCACATGAACCTATCTTATCTCCACATCAATCTGTATTTGTGTATACCGGAGTCTGCAATCGCATCTCCAGTACTATGTAAGCCACATTGAGCCTGCAAATAGGTGGGAAAATGTGGGATACAAATGTAACAAATAAATTATAAACTTTATTGCATGGGCTGATAATGTAATATATGATATATGGGGTACGGCAGGTGGTATGATGTCTCAACTGGTAAGACTGACCATTATGTCTGAAGTATGAGGTCTCTATAGTTAATTCACACGTTTTGCAGCTGGTCTTGTTCCATTTGAAATGACCAATTGTTACCTCTGCGGGGTCTAAGTCTTCACTAGGTAACTCGGCAGGGCTCAACAGTTCCTTTAAATTCCTGGCCCGTGAAAATGCTGTCCTTACGTGATGATGCACAAACAGCATTATTTCTGGGATAAGCAGCATAAAATGTATTGTACTTTTTTGGGATCTTGCCAGGTACTTGTGACCTGGATTGGCCAGTGTTGGAAACAAGATGCTGGGCTTGATGGACCTTTAGTCTGGCCCAGTATGGCAATACTTTCGTACTTTATTATTGAGTAGACTGATCAGAATTTGAATATCATCTGCATAGACAATTTGGGAATGCCAAGGAACTAGATCGGGGATAAAAAGATGCTGAACAGTGTTGGAGCTAAGCTGTTGGACTGCACATAGTAGGGAGTATGGTTGAGATGTAATTTTTCCAGTGTACGTATACTCTCAGGAAAAGTAAGAGCGGAACCAATCTAAAGCACTATCTCTCGGGCCTGTTGCTTGTAATCTTGTTAAAAGAATGTCATGGTCTATCAGGTCAAGTGAGATGAGAAGTTTTAGTTTTCCCTGTTTTGCATTGCTCATTATCATTGCCCCCCCCCCCCCCCCCCCCACCCAGATCTAGTGCCGGCAGTTCTTTCTGTGCAATATTCCTTGTGCATCTCCTGAACACCCGAGTGGCTAGGGTGCCCCCCGGAAACAGGTGCAGGGTAGCAAAGTGTGAGGACCCACTCCCAGCTACCCTACAGCCATGACCTGAGAGAGGGGAGATTGCAGTGACGTCCTTCCCACCCTCACTGTACAGCCTGATAGCAGCTCCCATATAGTTCACACCTTTACCAGGTGCTAGAGCTGGCCACTGGTACAGCAGTCATTCCCTGCCACCCTGGTTTTTAACTGACAGCCTGGCCTAATGGTTTGGACACCATTTAGAGTATTGTGCTCAGTTTTTGGAAGCTGTATCTCGTTGAGGACATCAAAAGACTGGAGGCAGTTCAGGAGACTTGAAGAACTCAATATGTATACCCTAGAGCAGCGTTTTTCAACCGGTGTGCCACGGGGAGTCCAGGAATCCCCTCCAGATAACCCTCAAAATTAGGCAGTGCCTATGATCGTCTTGTTCCCAGCCTTCGGGTCTCTCTCCTCTCTGCAGCGATCTTCAAACTTTGAGGTTGCTGGCAGGCCTTCCTCTGACGCAACTTCCTTTTGCCGCATGGGAGGGACGTGGCAGAGAAAAGCCATGGGCTCACCAGAGGAAGGTCTGTTCTAAAAGCTGCTGGCAAAGTATGAAAAATCAGAGTGGAGAGACGAGAGAGGCCCGAGGGGTGGGTGGAAGAAGTTAGGAGAAGAGACTAGACCCAAGGGAGAGGGTGTACAGGCTGCACATGTGTGGAATGGAAGGGAAGAGGGGAATCAGGCTGCACATGTGTGAGGAGGCAGAGGAGAGACCAGATAAATTTGAGGAGAGAGAAATTGAAGAAAGCTGAATGTGAAAGATCAGAACCAAACAGATATGGCAGGAGGTTAGAAAAGAAATTGCAAATGGAAAGGAAGTCCTGGAGACAGTTAAGAGCACAGCAGAGGAAAACAGAACCAGAGACTGGGAACAAGATCATTAGAATAATAAAATCACCAGATTATAAAGGTAGGAAAAATCATGTTATTTTCAGCTTAGTGATTGAATTATATTGAAGCTGAGAATTTACATCTGTCGGCTTTATTTGCACTGTACAGGAGGACATATATATTTTTAATTTTTCTCTAGTGTCGCATAACATCCAGTCCTGTATCTCTGCTTTCTGTTTTCATCCACATATTTTTTTTGTGGTTCCATATTTTGTATTGGGTAAGAGTCATATTCTACACTTGTAACTGAAGTGAAGGATCCTGCTGGCATGTGGTGTCTGTACAGGAATCTGTAACAGTCTGTTGCAGGAATTGAGATAGGAATTTGTGATACTTCAGGAGTCAGACAGCACACACCAGTATGAGAGAGTAATCTTCTTTATTTGCCAGCAAACAAAGCAGGACATCAGTTCTAGCTCTCTTCTCTTTCTCTCAGCTCTTTTGTGTCATGTGGCTTCTGTCTCAGCTGCTTCTCTTCTGCTGTCTCTCCTGTTGTCTTCCAACTTTCTTCCTTTCTTCTGACGTAAACTGCTTCTGCTCTTACTTAAATACAGTTTCTATCCCCCTCCTAGCCTAGCCCCCCCTTACTCTCCAATTGGTTAAGGAATAGATTGGTCACTTTGCCTCAACCAATCATTACTTTTGAAATATCAGTTACATAGGTTTGGTATTCCTCAAACTGACCTCTAACCTGGGGCCCCTCAAGCCAGACAATATGGCACTAGAACTCTTATATTCTCATCATGATTGATTTCTCAGCTATAGCTTAAATTGCTTACTGGACTCTGGCATTCATTAAAGAGGTCAAAAGTCAGTCTTACTTAATAGCATACAGATATACTTTCAGGACTATTCCTACAGTTACCTATAATTAATCAAGACTTTTCCTGACCTTTTTCACCTATCAGCTCCATACACAGAACTTGCTAGGACCACAGAAAACTCAAAACACATGTTGGCCTCTTCACTGCAGTCTTTGCTTAGAAAATACAGCAGAGAGTAACATTAGATTTAAAAAGGTATTCTACATTTAACTACACAGAGTAAACATATTCTAAAATGAGCATCCTTATAAGACATATTCTAAATATCAAAAACTTGTAAATACTAATCTATTGCCTCTCTCTCTAAATAGTATTTTCTATCTTGTAAACTACAATATATCTGGCTCATGCCAGAGCTTACAAAGGCTGCTCAGCATGCCTAATAATATACAGATGTTGAGCTAGCTTTCATCATTCACCAGGGTGACAGAAATTCCTGTCTCTGACCTTTCTAACCCAGCCCGGCAAACTAGACTTCTAGTAATCTGAATCAGCCTGCATTCCTTTACCTGCAGGACTGAAGAGAATTCAAACTTCAAGCTTTTAATATCATTTCTTATGTATATATAATTATGCCCATGGCTGCCTCATTCCCCCCTTTGAGACTAAAATCAGCTTATGCAGAGATAAGTCTCACATCTCAAACTCTGGAGATTATAGTGATCCTAACTGGGAATAGACTTGTGAATCACCATTACCTTACTTGTTAAGGTCCGACGGCATACTGCCGAAGCACATGAGGCCAAGAAACAAAACAACAACCCTGCTAAAACTAAGACTATTAGGGAAATGAACAAGGGACGTATCCAGGAGGTCAATGACCACCACCAGGAGGTAAGGTCTAATCCTCCTCGGTAATCCTCCACATTAAGGCTAGCCAACTGTAGGACTTTATCCATGGCATGCCTAACTACATGCGTCCTATTTATGACAATAGTACAGCACTGAAGAATTTAGCACTGTGCAGAGACCCATACGGTCGAGATAGTCGAGATAGTCGAGACCCATACGGTTATACCGAGAAACTATACTTAATTCATTAATTTGATCCTGCAATGCATTGACTACCACGTTCAGCTCATGAACTAAAACATGAAGTAGGGACTGAAGTCTCCGGGTAGCCATACCTAGTTCAGTAATACCCGCTACCGGGCCCCCAATTGGAATCCAGGCCGTGGCAGAAAGGGCTACAAGTCTCTTTTTAGTCAGAGGATAAGTAGAATTAATATACTGGAGGGCTAATTCAATCGCCTCATCCTCTGTGGCAACGGAGGAGGGTAAGGACAAAGCCTCTCGCTTAGAGCGGTGCGGGGATAGTGGCTTAAGAGGAATAACTTTAGGAAAATAATTCAAGGTTACCAATACACAAAAATCATATGTAGGGGGAAGAATCATGTGGAGGACATTATCACAGAGCCAGTAATGACCAAGGAGAGGGTGAGGAAAGTTCCCAATAAATGTTGGCTCAGGCTGGACAAGGTACTTAGGGTGCCCATAATGCGAGCCCCTATCCCAGGGGGAACGAAGACGAAATGGAGACTTTGCACACCATAGGTGCCAATCCCCAATTGTGACAGGCTGCTCATTTGTTAGTAACTCTTCATACCCCGGGGACTTATGAAAGTAGAAAATAAGCTTGGACGCTATAGTCCTCTCAGTGGTACGCTTAGGAGCCAGATAATCACCTGGGTCATAATCTGCAGGTACGGTAGTAGGGCACATAGGAGTACCTGGAGAAACTACCCACACAGATTCTCCTTTTTCTGGGAGAACATTAGTATAGTTACAGGGAATGGGAAGAACAGTTGAGATGTTTCTTGTTAAACAAAACACTCCAGAAGCTGGATAGGGAGACGTAAAAACTGGCCTTAGAGAAGATTCAGAGGGGGAGGTAGCATTATAAAAGGACCACCAAGTATAATCCTGGCTCCAAGGGCCTGAACTCGAAAAATAGGGAGGTATAAGAGCTGGGAGCTGCACAGGGACAGGTACAGCTGGGACATCTGTAGTATAAGGAGAAAATCGGGAACACACAATACAAGGGGAAGTAATCTTTGCCTGGCTAATTAGTTCCTGGACAGAGTGTAACCAAAGGTTGGAGCGAGTTGGGGTATTAGGAACAAGGAGGCAAGGAGTAGAAAACAACAAAAGCATCCAAACTACTAACATTTTCTTTCTTCCTAATCTAAAACAAATACAGCAAACTAATTAAGCAATAATATTTCAACAGTCTGTGCTAATCACAGATTACTCTAATATAATGTTCTCAGTCTTTGAGTTCTTATACCAGTTGGGATAGACCCTCAACTGATAAGGATCAAGCTCTCAAATTCCAAGAAAGCCAGAATCTGGGCAAGAAAGAGTCTCAGTATGAAGCCGAAGTTCAGCCGCTCCTGCAGTATGCAGTTGACCCTTCTTTTCAGCTAGTAGATTCTTTGGTTCGGGTCAAGCGCAACTTCAATGGCTCCGCTGGATCACTTTCTGCTCTCCACTGTCTAGGCTCCGTCTGATCCGTGCTGGGCTCAGTCTGGTCAGCAGACTTAATTCGAGACCAATGGACCCATGGAGTTATCCCTGCGACCTTCACAGCTGTAGGGGTAGAAAGCAAAACAGTAAAAGGTCCTTTCCACCGGGGCCCCAAAGGCTGGAGCCTCCAGTCTTTCACCCAAACTCTATCCCCTGGCAGGAAGGAATGTACCTGAGCCTGGAAGGGGACAGGGTTTATTTCTCTCACATAAGACTGAAGCTCAGAAATTATCTTACCCAGGAGGGCTACCTGCTCCTGCACCTGGGCAGACCCTAAAGTCCCTATGTCTCCCTTAATTCCCTGTAAAATGGCTGGGGGCTTCCCATACACAATTTCAAAGGGAGAGAGGGCTGTTCCTCTAGTTGGGGTGCATCGGAGGCGAAAGAGGGCTAGTGGCAATGCCTGTGGCCATTTCAATTGGGTTTCCTGACAAATCTTTGCTAGGCTATTTTTCAAGGTTCTGTTTGCCTGCTCAACCTGCCCTGAACTCTGGGGACGATAGGCACAATGCAATTTCCAGGTAATGCGCAATGCGCGGGACAGGGCCTGAAGTGTAGCTTCAACAAAGGCGGGACCATTATCTGAACCTATGGCAAGGGGCAGTCCATACCTGGGGATGACATCCCTAAGGAGAGCTCGAGCTACTTCTGTGGCTTTCTCAGTGACTGTAGGATATGCTTCCACCCACCCAGAAAAGGTACAAACCATAACTAAGAGGTATCGGAGCCTACCGCTCCTGGGCATTTCTGTGAAGTCTATAACTAGGGACTCAAAGGGTGTTAGTCCTCTAGACTGAACTCCTGGTGGAATACGGGGTCCCTGACGAGCATTATTCTGGGCACAGAGAGTACATCGGGCAGAGGCAGTGGCAACCAGACTATCCAATCCTTCCAGCACCACTACTCGATTGAGTAGGCGGGCTAGTGCTGTTTTCCCTAAGTGTGATAGGTCATGAGCTTGAGACACTACAGGCCAAGCTAGATGGCGTGGCACCAGAACTCTGGTATCAGGGAGATGTAACCAGCCATCAGGTCTCCTTACTGCACCTTCTTCTTGAGCCCATTTCTCTTCCATTTGGGTATACATAGGTGTCCATTCTTGCAGTCGGATTTGGAACAGGGGAGTCACAGTACTTGCTGGGGGTCCTCGAGCAGCTTCTTTGGCCACCCGATCAGCATGGCGGTTCCCTCGGGCCACTGGAGTATCTATTCTTTGGTGTCCCCTACAGTGAATGACAGCTACCTTCTTGGGGGCCCAAACAGCCTCTAGCAGCTGAAGTATTTCGGGTCCATACTTAACAGGTTGGCCTGCAGCATTTATGAGTCCCTTTTCCTTATACAAAGCTCCATGAGCATGTAGGGTTGTGAAGGCATACTTAGAATCAGTATAAATATTGGTTACCAGTCCTGCTGCTAGCTCCAGAGCTCGTATGAGGGCCACAAGTTCTGCTTTCTGGGCTGAAGTTCCTTGGGGCAGGGCTCTCGCTTCTATCACCTTGTCCTCTGTCACCACAGCATAGCCTGCCAATCGCTTGGAGTTCTCCACATAACTGCTTCCATCTGTAAAATAAATTACATCTGGGTCCCTCCACGGAACATCTTTAAGATCTGGTCGACTGGAGTACACTTCATCCATAGTTTGGATACAGTCATGATCCGGTGGTCCCTCAGATGCTGGCAAAAGAGTGGCAGGATTAAATGTAGCCACTGTTTCCAGGTGTATCCGTGGATTCTCACACAAGCTAGCTTGGTACTTAACCATGCGGTTATTTGTAAACCAGTGGTTGCCCTTATACTCCATGAGGGTGAGAACTGCATGGGGGACTTTAACAACCAGTTCTTGCCCCAAGGTCAACTTATCAGCTTCCTGGACCAGTAAGGCTGTTGCTGCAATGGCCCTCATACAGGCTGGCCATCCTTTAGCCACTCCATCCAGCTGTTTAGACAGGTATGCAACAGGCCTCTGCCAGGATCCCATCATCTGGGTCAGCACACCCAGAGCAACCCCCTGTCGCTCATGGACATACAATGAGAAAGGTTTCTCCACATCAGGAAGGCCCAACGCAGGGGCTTGGAGTAGGGCTTTCTTTATGGCAATGAAGGATTGTTGAGCAGTAGGTCCCCATTCAAATGGTTCCTTTTCACCCCCCTTTGTGGCTTGGTAAAGGGGTTTCGCCATCAATGCAAAATTTGGAATCCAAATTCTGCAGAATCCAGCTGCTCCCAGGAATTCCCTAACTTCCCTTCTGGACTTGGGTTGGGGAATTGCAGCTACCGCTTGCTTCCTACTAGCATCCAGTCTCCGACTTCCCTGGGAAATGCAAAAGCCCAAATACTTCACTTCTGACTGACAGAGTTGGGCCTTTGAGTGTGAGACCTTATAGCCTGCATCCAAGAGTAGCTCCAGCAATTCTCTAGTAGCCTCAAAACACTCTTCCTGGGTCACTGCTGCAATCAGGAGGTCATCTAGATACTGGAGTAAAACTCGCCTGGAAGGCTCAGATTTAAAAGTCTTAAGGTCTTGCCCTAGGGCAGTCCCAAAAATGGTGGGGGAGTTCTTGAACCCCTGTGGCAGGCGAGTCCATGTATACTGAAGCTTCCTTCCTGTTACTGGGTTTTCCCATTGAAAGGCAAAAAGCAATTGACTGGCGGGGGCCACCCGAATACAAAAGAAGGCATCTTTTAGGTCTAGTGTCGTGAAATGGGTAGCTCCAGAAGGTATCAATCCTAGCAGGACATATGGATTAGGCACTACAGGGTGTAATGAAATAGTGGATTTGTTAACCACTCGTAAGTCTTGGACTGGCCGGTAGTCCTCAGTCCCTGGCTTCTGAACTGGCAACAATGGCGTATTCCATGGAGACTGGCAAGGTCGAATAATTCCATGGGATAACAGACGATTCAGATGTGCTTGAATCCCTTCCAGAGCCTTTCTGGGAATTGGGTATTGACGAAGATGGATTGGCCGGGCACTTGGAAGTAAATCTACATGTACAGGAGGAATATTTCGGGCCAACCCTGGGGGATTATCTTCTGCCCATACCCCACTAACCTGAAAGCTGTCTGCCAGGAGTAGGTCAACTTGGCCCTGCGACTGATGCAGCCGCCATTCTTCCTCAAGGGGGCAGCAGAAACTCAATATACCCTTAGGGCTGGATGCTGGGGGCCGAAAGGAGACTGAAGTCTGGCCATCAGAGTCAAAGGAAATTTGGGCCCTAAGCTTGGACAGCAGGTATCGACCTAACAAAGGGATTGGACAGTCTGGCATATACAGGAATTCATGAGTGACTATGTGTGAGCCCAATTGGCATCTACGGGTTGTCAGGAAGGGCCTCCGGTTCTGCACCCCCGTGGCACCCACCACTCGGACAGTTTTTCCAGACACAGGCGCTAATCGCTCCGTCACAACAGAATGTTCAGCTCCTGTATCAATCATGAATGGAATTGAGCGGCTCCCTATAGTTAACTTGACCATAGGTTCCTGGGAGCCCAGTTTGTAGGAACCCGGTCTGTCCTATTCATCCCATTCTGCCATCTCGGCTATCCCGATGATGTCAGATTCAGGAGGCTCATATCTTCCCTCTCGAACTCGGCCTCGGCTTCCTCGATCTCCTGGTCCCCTTCTCAGTCCCTGGCGCCTCTGGGGGCATTCATCTTTCCAGTGCCCTCTTTCCTTACAATAGGCACACTGATCCCTCTCCAATCTTGGTCTGGGATTCTCCCCACTTGGCCGGGATTGATTGAAGGAATCTCGGGGCCTGGCTGGTGGTCCGGGGTCCCACTTTGGCTTCCCATTAGCTAGAGGTCGACCTCGGTTAAGGGTGGAATTAGTAATGGCTGCCGCTAAAAGGTCGGCCTTCTTCTGCATCTTCCGGTCAGCCTCTCGGCGCACCTCCTGATCTCTATTAATGAAAACCTTGGTTGCGATCTCAATTAGCTGGGTGGTATTCATCCCTGCGAATCCCTCCTGACGCTGCAACTTCTTCCGGATATCTGGCATACTCTGGGCCACCAATGCACTATTCACCATTCTCTGGTTTTCTTGGGCTTCAGGGTCAAATGGGGTGTATGTTCTGTAGGCTTCAATTAGTCGCTCTAGAAAGGCCCCAGGGGATTCAGTTGCCCCTTGGAGAATTTCAGAGACCTTTGCCAGATTAATGGGCCTCTTTATGCCTTTCCTCATACCTTCCAGTAAGTCCCGGCGATAGCCAGACAACAGTTCATAGTGCTGCCCATCATTTGGATCCCAAACTGGAGCTGCGCGAGGAAACCGAGCTCTAACCCACCCCTCTGGGTCCTGTGTCCCCCCGGGGACACGCTCTCGCGTGATGGCCTCAGCATTTTGCAAAATCTTCCGCCTCTCCTCAGTTGTGAAGAGGGTCAGGAGAAGTTGTTGACAATCAGTCCAGGTTGGGTTATGGGTGGCCATAATGCTAGTCACTAGGTCCACCACTGCCTGAGGCTTTTCAGTATAAGAGGGGTAATGCGTCTTCCAATTCAGGAGATCGGTGGTTGTGAAGGGTGATCCAAAACCCCAGCGCTTGCCCGAAGATAGGCAGAGGCCTTCCTCTAAGGGCCAGGCGGTCCACTCCTCGTACAGACCTCGCTTCCGTGAAGCTAGAAGGTACCGCCCGGGGCGTTCTGCTGGGTTCACTTCACGTGCCCGTGGTCAGCAGAGGAACTCCTTTCGCTCGGACAAGCGTTCCGCAGCCGGTGGCTCAAGACCAGGAGTTCAGGGGCGACCCTCTCAATGATGGTGCGCCGGCCCTCTCCTCGATGCCTGTCATCGGAGGACGGCTTTCCCTCTTTGTCGAGGAGTGGGGCAAGATTTCCTCAGATCAGTGGGTTCTGGACCTGATCAGAGATGGATACAGAATAGAATTCAACGCCCCAGTAAGAGACGTGTTTGTGGAGTCCCGATGCGGTTCTGCCGTCAAACGGGTGGCGGTGAAGGAGACTTTACAAGGTCTGATTCAGTTAGGGGCAGTGACCCCGGTGCCTCCCGCCGAGCAAGGCTGCGGCTGATACTCCATCTACTTTGTGGTGCCGCAAAAAGGTGGGTCCTTTCGCCCTATTCTGGACTTAAAAGAAGTGAACAAGTCCCTGAGAGTGCGGCATTTCCACATGGAATCCCTGCGCTCCGTCATTGCGGCGGTACAGCCAGGAGAGTTTCTCACGTCTCTAGACCTGAAAGAAGCTTACTTGCACATACCGATTTGGCCCCCGCACCAGAAGTGTCTGAGGTTTGCGGTGTTGGGAAAACATTTCCAGTTCAGGGCCTTGCCTTTTGGCCTCGCCACAGCTCCCCAAACCTTTTCGAAGGTAATGGTGGTAGTAGCTGCTTTTCTCAGGTGAGAAGGTATCAGGGTTCACCCGTACCTAGACGACTGGCTCATCAGAGCAGACTCTGCAACAGAGAGCTTACAAGCTACAGCCAGAGTGGTCTCAGTACTGCAATCTCTAGGCTGGGTCGTCAATATGGCCAAAAGTCACCTGTCCCCTTCACAATCTCTAGAGTTTTTGGGGGCCAGGTTCGACACAGTCTCGGGCTATGTGTTCCTACCCGAGCTAAGGCGGTGCAAGCTTCAGAATCAGGTCCGTCTGCTCCTGAGGATGCCCCGCCCGCGAGCTTGGGACATTGTCCAGCTGCTGGGATCGATGACAGCCACGATGGAAGTGGTACCCTGGGCGAGAGCGCACCTGAGACCTCTACAGTATTCCCTACTCCGGAGATGGTCTCCTATTTCTCAGGATTACCAATGCAGACTTGCTTGGCTTCCTGCGGCCCGACTCAGCATGGAGTGGTGGCTCTCGGACAGCATGCTGCAGCGAGGAATGCCGCTGACACTCCCCGTTTCGTGCCTAGTGGTAACAGATGCCAGCCTGAAGGGCTGGGGCGCACACTGCAAGGGGAAGCATGCCCAGGGTCTATGGACACCCGAGGAGTCGGAGTGGTCCATCAACCGCCTAGAGTTGAAAGCGGTGTTTCAGGCGCTTCTGGCCTTTCAAGTGACCCTGGAAGGATTGGCTGTCAGAGTGATGTCGGACAACACGACAACGGTGGCCTATATAAATCGACAAGGCGGAACAAGGTGCGGAGCACTAGCCGCGCAGGCCGAACTGATTTGCCACTGGGCCGAGCTGCATCTTCAGTGTCGGCAGCTCATATTGCAGGTCAGAGCAATGTGCAGGCCGATTATCTGAGCAGGCATCAGATCGATCCAGCAGAATGGAATCTGGCAGACAAAGTATTCCTGCAGATCTGTGCCAAATGGGGCAAGCCCGTGATGGATCTAATGGCGACAAATGCCAATACCAAAGTCCCGTGCTTCTTCAGCAGACGGAGAGATCCTCGCTCGGCGGGGTTGGATGCCTTGGCTCAACCCTGGCCTCCGGGTCTACTTTATGTGTTTCCCCCATGGCCCTTGATAGGGCGCCTGCTCTTGCGGATTCGGCTGCACCCAGGAGAAGTGGTCCTCATCGCCCCGGATTGGCCAAGGAGACCTTGGTATGCAGACCTCCGACAGATGCTCCTGGAGGCTCCTCTGCCGTTACCTCTGGTACCGAACCTGTTGACTCAGGGACCGGTAGCCATGGAGGACGCCGGCCGCTTTGGTCTTACGGCATGGCTATTGAGAGGGCGCAATTGAGGGATAAAGGTTATTCCAATAAAGTTATTTCCACTCTCCTGCAAGCCCGCAAGCGGTCCACTTCCGTGGCTTATGCCAGGATTTGGTGCCTGTTTGAGTCTTGGTGTGCTTCCAGAGGCATTGCTCCAATGCGGGCTCCTGTCTCGCCGATTCTGGACTTTTTGCAGGAAGGTGTACAAAAAGGCTTGGCCTATAATTCCCTGCGGGTGCAGGTGGCAGCGTTGGCCTCCCTTCGTGGTAAGGTGGAAGGCGTGTCTTTGGCTGCTCACCCAGATGTGGCACGGTTTCTTAGAGGGGTGTTTCGGCTCCGACCTCCAGTGCGAGCACCCTGTCCAGCTTGGAACCTGGGGCTAGTTTTGAAAACCCTGCAGGCATCTCCTTTTGAGCCGCTTCAGCGAGCATCGGAGAAAGTTTTGACACTGAAGGCCGTTTTTCTGGTGGCCATTACCTCAGCGAGACGGGTGTCAGAGCTCCAGGCGCTGTCCTGTAGAGACCCATTTCTGCAATTTTCAGAGTCCGGAGTCACGGTTCGGACCGTGCCTTCCTTTATGCCTAAGGTGGTTTCAGCCTTTCACCTAAACCAGACTATTTTCTTGCCCTCTTTTTCAGAGGAAGAGTTTCCAGAATCTTTTGGGCAGCTGCACCTTTTGGATGTGCGCAGGACTCTGCTGCAGTATCTGCGAGTTACTAACTCTTTCAGGACTTCTGATCATCTGTTTGTTTTGCTATCCGGTTCTCGAAGAGGGTCTCCAGCGTCTAAAGCCACTATTGCCCGCTGGCTCAAAGAAACTATCTTTTCAGCTTATCTGCTGGCCGGCAGGGTTCCGCCTGTAGCCTTTAAGGCACATTCTACTAGAGCGATTTCTTCCTCTTGGGCTGAAACTGGAGCACTCTCTCTTCAAGAGATATGCAGTGCAGCAACATGGGCTTCTAAGCTCTCCTTTGCCCGACATTACAGGCTGGATGTGGCTGCCAGGAGGGATGCGCGTTTTGGTGCACAAGTGCTAGCGCGTGGTGTGGCTTGTTCCCACCCTATCTAGGGATTGCTTTGTTACATCCCATACGTAATGGCTTCATCTGCTTGATGACAAGGAAGGGAAAATTAGGTTCTTACCTTGGTAATTTTCTTTCCTTTAGTCATAGCAGATGAAGCCATGAGCCCTCCCTGTATGATTGTCTGTATGCTGTGAATCTGTTTTTCAGGTTCTGTTCTAATTTCCTGAAGTTCCTTCTGTTGGATTATTTGTAGTAAATAACTAGCAGATTTTAGTACACACAGCTTCAGCTTTAGAAATGTTAATTTCTTTCTTCATCTCTCTCTCATTCACCCCTGAATAATTCACTGCTGAGTCACTTTAAAGTTGAAGTAACAAAACATCTGTTTACTCACAGTTTGTAGTTAGATTATAATCAGACAGGCTTATATATACATATTATTATACATTTGTATTATCAGCTCCTTCCATGTGCTTAGATGGTAATGGATGCTCACACCACCATAGATCCTCTCAGGTTAGGAGAGATCATGAGCTCCATGTGCTCCATGTGCTGCATGTGCTGCATCTAACCCCCACAGGAAGTTGCATAGCTGTGTGACCTCTCTAAGTAATTCACATCAGAGGTCACAGAGTAATCACATAGAAATAATAGCTGACAGGCAATGCATGTAAAATACAATTACATTCCAACAAACCCCTTCTCATGCATAACTGTCATGCAATTATTTATTCATACAAAGTCCAAGCTTTATACGCAGATTCACAAAATGTTCTCTGGGTAACGGTTTGGTCATGATGTCAGCTGTCATCTCACTGGTGTGACAATAGTGTAGACTGATGACCCCTTCTTTCACCAACTCTCGCACGTTGTGGTATTTCGTTGCGATGTGCTTGGTGCGTGACTGAACCTTGTCATTCTGTGACAGTCGGATGCAGCTCTGATTATCTTCCATTATCTGGATTGGTCTCTTTTCAGCTATTCCAAAATCCAGCAAAAGTTTTTCAATCCACATCAGTTCTCTGCACGCTTCCGATACGGCCACATATTCAGCTTCTGTAGAAGACAAACTCACAATACTTTGTTTATGACTGGCCCATGAAATTTGTACATTTCCATACATAAACACATATCCACTTGTGGATTTATAATCAGAATGATCCCCTGCCCAATCTGAATCACAGTAACATATTAGTTTTGGATTACTATTGGCTGAAATCTTTAATTTACAATCAATGGTACCCTTTAAATACCTTACCATCCTTTTAACTGCAGTCCAATCTGATTTGGTAGGTGAGCTGACCCTTCTGCTCAAAATTCCTACTGCATTTGCTATATCAGCCCTGTATGTGGTAGCTAGATATAAAAGCTTACCTATGGCTGATCTATATTGGATGTTATCTGGTAAAGGTTCTCTTACTGTTTCATCCTTCAGAAAATCAGTGATCATGGGAGTGCTTACAACTTGGGCATCTTGCATACCTAAACTTTCAATAAGCTCATTTATTTTCTGCTTCTGGCTTAGAAGATAAGAACCATCATTTTGTTTCTCAATTTCTATACCAAGATAGTATGACACATTACCAAGTTCTTTTATCTCAACATTCTGGTTTAAACACTTTACAATGTCCTTGTACTCTTGCTCACTTTCGCTTGCAATGAGCAGATCATCAACAAAAGCTAAAATGTATGCATATTGTCCATTTGTGCACCTAGTGTACAAGCATTTATCTGCTTCACCTTGCTTAAATCCTAAATTTGTCAATATTTCATGCAATTTATCATTCCAACATTTTGCACTTTGCTTTAATCCATAAAGACCTTTGTTTAATTTACACACTAGCTGTCTTTGTTTTGTATTTATGAAACCTGTTGGCTGTTCCATGTACAAGTCTTCAGTTATATCTCCGTGAAGAAACGCTGTTTTCACATCAATGTGGTTGACTTGCATGCCTTTTGAGACTGCAATGCTCAGAAGTGTTCTTATTGTCGTGTGTTTCACTACAGGTGCAAACACTTCATCAAAATCTTCTCCATATTTTTGAAGATATCCCTTTGCCACTAATCTGGCTTTATACCTTTCCACTTTTCCTTGTGCATTCCTTTTTAACTTGAATACCCATTTGCATCCTATAGCTTTCTTGCCAGGAGGTAATTTTGTAAGAATCCAAGTATTATTTTTATCCAATGCATCAATTTCTTCTTGTGCAGCTTTATGCCATTCAGCAGCTTCTTCTGCTGGCATTTTCTCAATCTCATCCCATGTTAAGGGCTCTTGAGCTTCTGCTGACTTTGTTAGGTAAGACAGTCTTGGGGGTGGAACACCTTTGTTTTCCCTGGATGAGCGTCTGACAACAGGTTGGTCTGACCTTTCCGCATCCTCTAAATCTGAGAGTCCTTCTCCAATTGATTCCCCTTCTCCAACTGTACTGTCTTCTTCAATGATCCTTTCTGTGTCTGCTTCCTCTGCCTGTTCCTCGTTAGATACAGATGAGTTGCTTTCAGACATCTGCCTTGGTATGGCATTTATATACACTGGCATGTCTATTATGGTTCTAGTTTCATATTCTGGATGATAAGGCTCATCTGGGATAATCCAGCCTTTATCAACCCTTTTGTTTTCATCAAAATATGTAACATGTCTTATGCCAACAATGCCAGTTTTCAGATTCAAAATTCTATATCCTTTGTGTCCTGGAGCATAGCCAACTAAAATGCCCCTTTCTGTTGTGGAATCCAGCTTATGCCTTCTTTGCTTTGGTTCATGAGCATATGCTGTACTCCCAAATGTTCTTATGTGTGACAGGTTTGGCTTCCTACCATGCCATGTCTCATGTGGTGTGCGCTCAGCGCCTTTAGTTGGCATTCTGTTTTGTAGGTACACTGCTGTGAGAATGGCTTCTCCCCATAGTCTTTTAGGGAGATTGCTATCTGACAGCATACATCTGGTCATTTCCACAAGTGACCTAAATTTTCTCTCTGCAACAGAATTTTGCTCTGGTGTGTAAGCTACTGTTGTGATATGTTGAATGCCTTCTTGTTCTAGAAATGTGCGCATGCTTTGTGAAGTGAACTCACCACCATTGTCGGTCTGAAGAACCTTTGGTTTTCTTTCAAATTTATTGCTCACCATGGCTACGTATTTCTTCAGCATGTCTGTGACTTGACTTTTCTCTTTCAGCAAATAGGCCACACAGTATCTAGAGAAATCATCCAAGAATATTAGCACAAATCTGTTATTTCCCAATGATGGGATATTAAACGGTCCACATAAGTCACTGTGTATTAAGTCCAGCACTTTATTACTCCTATTTCCTGTGTATGCAGGAAATGAGGGTCTCACACCTTTTTGAGTAACACAGTCTATGCATTTCTCCATTTTACCAGCATCTGCACTTATCTGAATGCCAGTGGCCAGTTGCTTACTGTAAAGATCCTGGATCACCTTAGAATCACGATGTCCCAGGCGGCGGTGCCAGATTTCCAGACTACATTTACCATCATTCTTCCTTACTTGCGCCAGATGTGAGGCTTCACCTGAAATGTTCAGCTTATAAACATCATTATGCATAAAAGCTTCAGCATACACTTCATCATTTTTAGAGATTGTGCACTTACTGTTTTCAAAATGAATCACAAATCCCTTCTTATCTAATGTAGATACACTAAGCATATTGCAAACTGCTTGGGGAATATACAAGACATCACTTACAGGAATTTCTTTAACTTCATTAGACACTTTGCATTTTAAGAATCCAATACCTTTTGCTTGGATCTTAGCAGTCCCTGCGTTTGCAGTTTTAAGAATACCTTCCTCTGGACACATTTCCTGAAAGAAATTCTTACAATTGGTTAAATGGCATGTGCTCCCTGAATCCAAAATCCAAGTACTTTCATTTGAATTATTATTTACCATAGTCAAAGATTTTTCTGCCATTAGAAAGCCCTTGTGATTATCTTTGTCCTTCATACATTTCCTGGTTTGAAAATTCTTTAGTTCCATTGGCTTAGGTGAGCTAGAGGGAGTGTTTTGTGTTTCCTTACACCATTTAGATACATGTCCCTCCTTTCCACATGAGTAGCAAATCAGCTTGCCCTTGGGTGGAGTTTTCCCATAGCTCCGCCTTCCTCTGTTCTTTGCCAAGAAATTTGTTTCATTTCTCTCTGACTTGCTTTGAGAACACATCTCCTCAGAATCATTTATTATGCATTCCTGCCTTAGTTTTGATGTTGTCTGTTCAAAAGATTGCCCTTCAATGGCCTCATTTACAGACCTAAAAACATCAAACTTCTTTGATAGTGAGGTAAAAAGAAATGCTCTTTTCAATGCATCACACATGGGAATTCCAGAAAGTTCTAGCTTTTGAAATGAAGACATAAGATGCATAATGTGATCATTACATTTACTTTTATCCCTTAATTTGGTTTCATTCAACTCTGCCAACCAAATTGGTTGCTGCTTTGCATATGTAGTTGCATACATAGTTCTCAGTTTATATAAAATGTCCTTTGGTGTATCTTTTCCCTCCACTAATATGGCTTGTTTCTCTGAGAGAGCTTCCAAAAGCATGCACTTCACATAATAGTTTGCATTGTCCCATTCAGCCATATTTTCAGCTGTTCTGTCTTGGTCTAAGCATATATTTAATCTTTTTGCTCGAAGGAGACATATGAATCTTAGTTCCCACTGCCGATAATTAAACTCAGTTAATTTAGGCACCTTGAGAGAATAGAACAATGGTGAATTTCTTCCCTCAGCCATTTTCTTAGCCTTCTGTCTGCTGTGTGGGGGGAGAGAGAGACAGACTGAATCTTTCCTTTAAAACTTAAGAGAAAAATGTGGCCTTTTTTTCTGCCTGGTAATATTTCTCTTCTTTTTCAATTCCTGAGCCCTGGGCCCATAACCCTTTTGTTGGATTATTTGTAGTAAATAACTAGCAGATTTTAGTACACACAGCTTCAGCTTTAGAAATGTTAATTTCTTTCTTCATCTCTCTCTCATTCACCCCTGAATAATTCACTGCTGAGTCACTTTAAAGTTGAAGTAACAAAACATCTGTTTACTCACAGTTTGTAGTTAGATTATAATCAGACAGGCTTATATATACATATTATTATACATTTGTATTATCAGCTCCTTCCATGTGCTTAGATGGTAATGGATGCTCACACCACCATAGATCCTCTCAGGTTAGGAGAGATCATGAGCTCCATGTGCTCCATGTGCTGCATGTGCTGCATCTAACCCCCACAGGAAGTTGCATAGCTGTGTGACCTCTCTAAGTAATTCACATCAGAGGTCACAGAGTAATCACATAGAAATAATAGCTGACAGGCAATGCATGTAAAATACAATTACATTCCAACACCTTCCTTGGGAGAAAGTTGTAAAACAATCTTCAGGATTCATGTTCAGTTGAAATTTAGGAGGATGTGTTCATTCCCTCCAGCATGTTTTTTTTGGAGGATGTGTTGATTCTCTCCAGGAGGCGCGTGTGTTCCCCTCCAGTTCTATAAATAGGAGGATGAGTTCATTCCCTCCAGTGTGTTGGGAGGATGTGTGATTCCCTCCAGGAGGCGCGTGTGTTCCCCTCCACTTATACAATAAGGAGGATGAGTTTATTCCCTCCAGGAGGATGTGCATTCCCTCCTTTATGAGTTCATGCCCTTGTGATGGGCCATCGTTTGCTGTGAGGAAAGCTCTTGTGATTCCCATTGCGGTTTGCCATACTGCTTTGGAAGCTTCAAATACTGAAGAGGCAGTGGAGCTAGCTGGCCAAGAGGGCACTGTGAAAGTTTGAGTGCTCTCTATCTCCCCTGCTGGTTGATGAACATAACCCATACGTAATGGCTTCATCTGCTATGACTAAAGGAAAGAAAATTACCAAGGTAAGAACCTAATTTTCCCGTCTAGGACGCCAGTAACTTCACCGGCCCTATAGATTAAGGCAGTGGTTCTCAATTGGTGTACTGCGGGGCTGGTACATATCAGTGGAGATTTTTTCTTTTTTTAAGTTTGCTGGCACGACTGACTCCCTCCTTGTTTTTACAGGTTATTTTTTATACTGCTAATACCATAGTTCAGACCGGTTCACAATAAAATTAGAACAACAGTCTTGATAAAATAAAAAGAATCAAGAGACAAAACTAGGGGGTTGTTTACTAAAGCTTAACTTGAATTATCTGCAGCAGGGCCCATAGGAATAAAATGGGCCTTGCTGCAGATAACTCAAGCTAAGCTTTAGTAAACAGGGGGGCTAGTTAGAAGTAAGAAATTCCTGAAAAAGAACAGTTTTTTTTTTTTTTTTTTTTTTAGCATCTTTTAAAAATGCACATAATCCTAAATAGTCTAAAAAAAAACCTAAGACCGCCATATTTTAGGTGCTTGATAAGCAAAAAGCATATCGCAAATCCTAGACCTTTTAACTCTCTAACTGAAGGAAAGAGACCTTGAAAATTTGAAATGGAATAACGACAAATAGGACAAATCACCTTGAAGAACATGAAATAATATAGAAGAAACTTTAAACAGAATCCTGGCCTCCATAGGAAGCTGATGAAGGTCCACATAAAATTTAGAAATCCTGTCATATTTATGTGTATGTGAAGAAAAGATCAGTCTAATGGCAGAGTTTTGTACTGTCTGTAAACGTTGAAGATTATGTCTGGAAGTCCCTAAAAAAAAAAAGGCATTACAATAATCCAGTTTTGACATGTAATGCCTGAACAAGCAACCTAAGGGCCCTGTTTACTAAGCCGCATGTTAACAGTAGAGACACCTATTATATTCCTATGGGTGTCTCTATCATTAGTGCATGCTAAAATGTTTGCGTGCCTACAGCGCAGCTTAGTAAACAGGGCCCTAAATTGTTCAATTTAAAAAAAATTTCAAATGTTTCTTAATTTCCTCATTGGGGGGGAAAAAAAAAAAGAACTCAACCATAGAATTAACTTGAGGTATTAAAGAGAGAATTGATCTAGCAGAAGGCCTACAGGTAAGTATCTTCGCTTGATCTCCCAGTTGGTGAGAAGTTGTATGTGTGTACTTGGTGGCAAGAGCTCCTAGCACTCAGGGAATGAGTCCAATCTCTGGAGGCTAGAATAGCAGGTTTGGAGGAGATGAGGCAGACGGAGCTTTATAAAGAGGCCTACAGGGACGTGGTAAAGAAGTCCCACCTCCATACTGGCAACCTCTGTGCTGCCATGCAGGAGAAAGGTCTCCTGAAGGGAGAGAATCACTGTGGAGAGGCAGGAAGTGATCCTGTAGCCAGGACCTGTCCTCCAGGGGATACAACATCCTCTTGCACCGAGGATGTGTCTCCAGGGGCTTCTGTCCAGGAGGGAAGGGTTAGGACTGCTGTTGTAGGGGAGATTCAGTCATTAAGCATGTAGATGGCTGGGTGGCCTTTCCTCAGTTTCTGGTTTAAAAACTGCTCTATCTCCGATGCCAGCAGCCTGGTCCCACCCTTGTTAAGGTGGAGCCCATCCTTTCGGAATAGGCTCCCCCTTCCCCAGAATGTTGCCCAGTTCCTAACAAATCTAAAACCCTCCTCCCTGCACCATCGTCTCATCCACGTATTGAGACTCTGGAGCTCTGCCTGTGTCTTGGGCCCTGCATGTGGAATGGGGAGCATTTCTGAAAATGCTACCCTGGAGGATCTGTGTTACAGCTTTTTACGTAGGAGCCTAAATTTGGCTTCCAGAGCCTCTCTCCCATATTTTCGTATGTCATTGTTACCTACATGTACCAAGAAACTAGCTCCTCCCCAGCACTATCTAAAATCCTATCTAGGTGATGCATGAGGTCCACCACCTTCGCACCAGGCAGCAAGTGACCAGGTGATCCTCACGTCCACCAGCCACCAAACTATCTACATGCCTAATGATCGAATCACCAACTACAACGGTCGTGCTACAACAGTTGTCCTAACCCTTCCCTCCTGGGCAGTAGTTCCTGGAAACACATCCTCGGTACGAGAGGATATTGAATCCCCTAGTGGGATGGTCCTGGCTACAGGATTATTTCCAACTTCTCCAGGTTGATGCTTACCATTTATGAGGTCTCTGTCCTCCAAGGCAGCACAGGGGCTGCCAGACTGGAAGTGGGTCTTCTGTACGACATCCCTGTAGGCCTCCTCTCTATACCCCTCTGTCACCCTCAGCTCCTCTAAGTTTGCTACTGTAGCCTCAAGAGAACGGACTGAACCAAACATCTATTAATGCTGTGGTACAAAGTTCAAGTTTTAAAACTAGGGGGAAAAGGGTATAGAGACTAGTTGATAAAGTTTTTCTTTATTTTTTTTTTAATGTTTGTATTTTGCCTTCAATAGTCAACATTCCTCCTTTAAACCCCAATCTTTATGTTCCCAGAGCAAAACAATGTTCGTTCTTACCAGAGAAATGTCCCCTTCTCTCAGAACTTCTCAGTAGGCAGGTCAGAAGAAATCCTGCCCTTGTCACCAAGCAGATGAAGCCATTACGTATGGGTTGTGTCCATCAACCAGCAGGAGGAGATAGAGAGCACTCAACTTTTCACAGTGCCTCATGGCCAGCTAGCTCCACTGCCTCTTCAGTATTCTCTATCTCCCCAAGCAGGGTGGCTGCAGCTTCTTCGAGCTACATCAAAAATCTTCCTGGGGGTGGCTCCTGGCTTGCCAGTTGTTAGCCGGGGTGTTAGAGGCTATAGCAGCTTCACTTTGAAGGCACATAGGTCAGCCCTTTCCCTGCCTTACCCATGCCCCCGTGGATGTGGACATATTAGCTTGCTTTTCCCTGTCCTTTCCCACTCAGTGGATGCAGGCACATTGGTTCGCCTTTCCCTGCCTTTCCCACTTATCTGAGCCTCCGGAGTGTTTTTTTTTTTTTTTTCTTCTTGAGATTCTTCTGCAGGACCGGAGCTGTGATACTCGGTCTAGTGAGGTAAGAGTGTTTTCTGACTCCTCAGGGGTGGGCCCACGATTGGGACGTTTTTGGCGCGAACCGCCATTTTTGAATTTTACCGCCGTTTTCGGCAATGGCTGCGGAGACTGTAAAGTGCTGTTCTAAATGTGGTAAGCGCAAATCAGCAGCGGGGCTCTGTAATTCGTGCTGTACAGACGGTAGAGCCGGCCTGAGCATGGCGAGTGGCGATCTTTCGCGCTCTGAGCTGGCAGCGGACGCCATTTTGGATTTTCCACATGGCACGGCCTCTGTTGCGACGGAGAGCCCTGAATCTGGGGGGGGGGGGGTCCTCTGAGTGAGGCTAATAATAGAGCTGATAGCCCTGGGCCCTGATTTTGTTTTAATACTGCATAGGGCATACATGCTTAAAAGAGCTCTTCCACAGGGATCTTCGGACCCTCTGCCTGCCCCCCCCCCTCCCCACCGGTGGATCCTGGCCTTTTGGAGTTGGCTTTGCCTGTTTCTTATCCTCCTGATAAACGCAGAAGGGCTAATTCCCCTTCTGAGTGTGGTGCACCCCCTTTTCCCCCCCATGGTCGGGCAATGAGGATTCTGAGGGGTCCGGCAGAACGTCTTGGGCTGAGGAGCCAGAGTCGGGTGCAGAATTGCCACAGGAGCTTGTTGATCCGTCTGCGGTGAGGATTTTCCACCACGAGGAGCTGCCAGCGCTTATTTCAGATGCCTTACAAGCCCTCTCGATTGAAGATCCGGGGAGTGGCACAGCCTCCTCAGTTAATCCAAGGATGGCTGGTACCAGAAAGCCTGCTCGAGCCTTTCCTTTGCATGACTCCATCCAAGAGCTTATTTCGGCTCAGTGGGCTGACCCTGAGGGACCTTTGAAGGTTGCCAGGGCTATGGGGCAATTATACCGTCTGAGTGAGGAACATTTGGCTCGCTTTGCAATGCCTAAAGTGGATGTCCTGGTCACGGCTGTGACAAAGAGAACTACCCTCCCTTTTGAAGGAGGTGTTGCCCTGAAGGATATTCAAGACTGCAGGTTTGATTCAGCTCTGAAGCGGTCCTTTGATTTGGCAGGTCTCACTGTTCGGGCGTCTGCATGCAGTTATGCTGCTAGAGCCTGCCTGGCTTGGTTACAGCAGGCAGTGGAACAGCCCAGTGATGGAGCGGAGACCTTATCTGAAGTGGCTCCGTGGATGGAGTCGGCCTTGTCCTTTTTGGCTGACACCCTTTGATATGGTCAGAGCTTCGGCTAAACAAATGGCTGTAGCAGTGGCAGCTCGTCGCACTCTTTGGCTACGACATTGGGCGGCGGACATGGCCTCTAAGCAAAGGTTGGTGAAGTTGCCCTTTCAAGGCCTTCTCCTGTTTGGTGAGGAGTTGGAAAGCATTGGTAAAGGCCTGGAGGATTCCAAAACTCAGCGCTTGCCCGAAGATAGGCCGAAGCCTTCCTCTAAAGGTCAGGCGGTCCGCTCCTCTTACAGACCTCGCTTCCGTGAAGCTAGAAGGTACCGCCCGGGGCATGCTGCTGGGTTCACTTCGCTTGCCCGCTTTCAGCAGAGAAACTCCTTTCGCTCGGACAAACGTTCCGCAGCTGCCGGTTCAAGGCCTGCAGTTCAGGGACGACCCTCTCAATGATGGTGTGCCAGCCCCCTCCTCGTTTCCTGTCATCGGAGGAAGACTTTCCCTCTTTTTCGAGGAGTGGGCCAAAATCTCCGCAGATCAGTGGGTCTTGGACCTGATCAGAGACGGATACCGAATAGAATTCGATGCCCCGGTGAGAGACGTGTTTGTGGAGTCCCGATGCGGTTCTGCCGCCAATGGGCGGCGGTACAGGAGACTCTGCACAGTCTGTGCCAGATAGGGGCTGTGACCCCGGTGCCTCCCGCTGAACAAGGTCTAGGCTGCTACTCCATTTACTTTGTGGTGCCACGAAAAGGCGGGTCTTTTCGCTCGACCCTGGACTTAAAAGAGCTAAACAAGTCCTTAAGAGTGCGGCATTTTCACATGGAAACCCTGCGCTCCTCACATCTCTGGACCTGAAAGAAGTTTCTGTGGTTTGCGGTGTTGGGAAAACATTTCCAGTTTCGGGCCTTGCCTTTTGGCCTCGCCACAGCTCCCCGAACCTTCTCCAAGGTAATGGTGGTAGTAGCTGCCTTTCTCAGGCGAGAGGGTATACGGGTTCACCCGTACCTAGATGACTGGCTCATCAGAGCAGACTCAGAAAAAGAGAGTCATCTAGCTACAGCCAGAGTGGTTTCAGTCCTTCAATCTCTGGGCTGGGTCGTCAATATGGCCAAAAGGTACCTGACCCCCCTCTAGAATATTTGGGGGCCAGGTTCGACACAGCCTTGGGGGCTGTGTTTCTTCCTGAGCAAAGGCGGTGCAAGCTTCAGAATCAGGTCTGTCTGCTCCTGAGGATGCCCCGTCCGCGAGCTTGGGATATTGTTCAGCTGTTGGGATCGATGACTGCCACCTTGGAAGTGGTGCCATGGGCGAGAGCGCACCTGAGACCTCTATAGTATTCTCTACTTCAACGATGGTCTCCAGTATCTCAGGATTATCAGTGCAGTCCTTTAGTCATTGCAGATGAAGCCATGAGCCCTCTCTGTATGATTGTCTGTCTGTATTGCAGTGATTCTGATTTTAGGTGCAGTTCTTGTTTCCTGACGTTATATTCCTTCCTTGGGGATTCGGAAAACAGTCTTCAGGATTCTTGTTACAGTTATAGGAGGATGAGTTCATTCCCTCCAATTCATGTTTTGGGAGGGAGTTTATTCCCTCCAGGAGGATGCAAGTATTCCCTCCGTTTATACAAAGTGGAGGACAAGTTTATTCCCTCCAGGAGGATGAGTTCATTCCCTCCTTTTTTGAGTTCATGCCCTTGTTAAGGGGCCATCGTTCGCTGTGAGGAAAGTTCATGTTATTCCCATTGTGGTTTGCCATACTGCTTTGGAAGCTTCAAATACTGAAGAGGCAGTGGAGCTAGCTGGTCATGAGGCACTTTGAAAAGTTGAGTGCTCTCTATCTCCCCCTGCTGGTTGATGGACACAACCCATACCAGTGGCATTCCTAGGGAGGCTGGCACCCGGGGCGGATCGCCGATTCGCCCCGCGCCCCGGGTGCAGCGCCCCCCCCCCCGATACAGCGCGGAACCCCCCCCCCCCCGTCGGGTGCACGCCTGTCCTCCGTTGTTCCATGCTTCTCTGCCCCGGAACAGGAAGTAACCTGTTCCGGGGCAGATAAGAAGCATGGAACAACGGAGGGCAGGCGCGCGCGGCACCTGGGGCGGACCGCCCCCATCGCCCCCCCCCCCCTAGGAACGCCACTGACCCATACGTAATGGCTTCATCTGCTATGACTAAAGGAAAGAAAATTATCATAGTAAGAACCTAATTTTCCCTTAAATTAGCCGGTTTTCTGTTCTGCCGGCTATTGGGTATTAGGCACCTTAGGTGAACCTTCAGCCTTTTGTCCCTAGTCCCAATTATCTTTCAGATCCCTCGGCCGTCCCTGTGATTTTTAATAACTAAACTCAGTCAGGGTCATCCCAGTATCACTCCTAGAACAATCCTGTAAAACATGAAATTGAACACATACATTTAAATATTAAACTGTGTCTGGAAAAAAAAGTGAGCCCCTAAACATTTTGCAAAAACAACTGCAAATCTGCACCGAATTAATTAAAATTTATATGCACAAAGTGACATTTCAAATGATTTATAGTTTTGTAGAAATCCACCTTAACGTTACTGAAATGTCAGATTTGAAATAACACTACCCAAAAGTTAAGAGTTTCTAAGACCGTTAATGTTTTTTTTTAATGAGAATTTTATTATATTTTTGTAAATAACACAATTAATGTCAACCTGAACAATCTGAATGTTTAAATCTGATCTTTTAGTGCCGTATAATTTTTCAACTGATTATTTTAATTAAAATTTGATCGTCTTCTTTTGACAACATTTTGTTTATCAACATGCAATGACATAATGGATGATGACAGCAAGTAATTAATTGTCATGTCAGAAACTGAGATTGGTGACAGCAGTTTATAAAAATGTAAAATCTCTTAAACGGGACGAGGGATTCCTATGTAATTTGGCATCAGTGACCGAAATAGATGTCACTTTGCATGTAAAATTTTAATTAATTCGGTGCTGGTTTGAGGTGGTTGTTGCAAAATGTTTAAGGGGCTCTCTCTTTTTCTGGACACAGTGTATATGTGGTGAAGAAAAATGTCAAAAGCTTAGGAAGTGGCTGCTTACCTTAGTAAAAGGCTATTTGAAAACTATCCTCCCTCCCCATGTGTGAAAGTTTTCTCTGATGGTTCTTTGAGTTGTGTGGCTGGTGGGATCTGGTATTCTGCTTTGTCTGCAGTTTATTGGTATAACTCTCGCTTTTACCGCTGAATCTATCTAATGATTAAAAGGGCAATTCTATAAGCTAAAAGCACACAGGTTATAGAAACCTAGCCTTGCATCATTGGTGCTAATAAAGTAACTGCTAGTTGCTGTTCTGCAAAGGAATTATTTGCCAAATTCACTTAGTGTGTACCTACCGGGGGATACACATGGGTGGGCCATGAGTGTGTTGCTATATGAACAGTTGCAGGTGTTGCATGATGCGCTCAGGTACACCAGCTGTTGACCAACTGTCAGTGGCTGTGCCAAAGTTTTGGCATGCAGAGCCTTTACGTTAGTATTCTATGATGGCGTAGGTGCTCCCAAATTGCCGTTGTACGATTGGCGCTAAGTGTTACCCATTGAGGAACTTATCTCAAGGCGCCAAGTTACAGAATTACCCTATTAACAACATAAGAATAGCCATACTGGGTCAGACCAGTGGTCGTCTAGCCCAGTATCCTGTTTCCTATAGTGGCCAAGCCAAGTCACAAGTACCTGGTAGAAACCCAAAGAGTTGCTGGCCCTGGAGAATTTCTTGTGAGTGTGTGGAGGAAAGAGGAGAGCATGTGCATGGGGGAGAAGTGTATTGTCTGTGTGTAAACAAAGGCAACAAGTGTGAGCAGACAAGGAGTGTGACTGAGGTTGTTGGAGAACTCTGTAGGCAAGGCTTCAGAAGGAGGTGGTAAAAGGAACAACCCACAAGGTAGCCACCTTGATCACAATACTTGGAAGGGAACTGCTTGTGAATTGCAATTAGATTGTAAGCTCTGTCGAGCAGGGACTGTCTCTTCATGTTCAGTGTACAGTGCTGTGTATGTCTAGTAGCGCTATAGAAATAAGTAGTAGGTGCACCTGTCAGCACAGCTGTGAATGTGTGTGGAGATCAAGGGAGTGCGTCAGTGTGTGTCTGGGGGGGGGGGGGAGAGGGGAAATGTGTGAAGGGTGTGCATGGGGAGAGGAGCGTGTGTGCATGGATATGTTATGTAAGAAAGTATGTGGTGGGGAGAAATTGTGTGATGGAGAATGTGTGAGTGGATATTTGTTCGGGGGGGGGGGGGTGAGTGAGTGAGTATGGATAGAGGATGTGGGGAGCAGGGATATGTGTGAGAAGATGTTTTGGGGATGATGTATGTATGTGGAGGGGGGGACTGTTTGGGCAGAGGGGATATGTGGAGGGGGAAATGGCTGGAGCAGATGGTGTGTTGTGTATGGAGGGATTAGAGTATATGCTGAGAACGTATGTGTGTTTGTGTATGGTGGGGGAGAGTGTGATTGGGGGATGTGTGTGTTTGAATGGAATGTGTGTATGGTGTGGGAGGAGAATGAAGGAGAATTTTTCAGGCTTTCAAAGATCTCCTAGGGAGTGTGTGTGTGGGGAAAGTGTCAGAGGGTGTACGGAGGAGGGAATGTTGGGGAAGAATGGAAGGGTGTGTGTGTGGGGGGTTCTGTATTTTTGAGGGTGGGAGATTATCTCAGTATGGGTATGTATATGGCTCTGGAAGTCGGGGAAGAAAGGGGTTTGGGTATTTGTGATGAGAGAGAGATTGTGAGGTGTATGGGGCATGGGGGAATTTTTGTCTGTGTATATGGTATGTGAAGAATGTGGGGTGTGGATGTAAATAATGTCTGTGAATGATGTGTAGGCAGTGTTCATAACCCCACCAGGGTACAGCTAGGGGAGAAGGGAGGAAGTCTGTCATGGGTGGTGCCTTGTACCTGGACTCGGAGCTCCAGGAGGAGACCTTAATATAATTACCATATTAGGCATGGAGGGAGGAGAGGAATATTAAAAGAAAAAAACAATCCCTATGGAGGGTGGAAATATCTTGGTAAGGTGTTTTGGTGGAATATGGTGGGTAATGGTATCTGGGGATTTGGGTGAGGTGCCAAGGTAGAACTGATGTAACCTTCAGTAGGTTAGTAGGAGGGAATGCACTAACAATAGGACATGGGGACTCTTGACATTTGCAGCAGAAGCGTAAAGGGGACAGAGCTTACTGGAATTTAACTGTTTCTAGTTTCCTTTTTCTCTTTCAGGATGATCCCACGGCAGCAGCTGGTTGAGGGTGTGTTACAGGAGCTGCAGGAGGCCACTGAATGCTTTGGCTTAGAAAGACTCATTAGTGCAGCTGTGGAAGCTGAGAAAATGCTTTCTTCTTGTTCCCTGCCTCATGTTTGCACCCGACACTTTCAAGGAGAGATGGAAGTTGACCTGACAGCAAAAAATCTCTATCCAGAAGATGCCCCCAGGAATATGCTGCCCCTGACTTGCAAGGGTGAGGGTAATCATTTGTTTGAAGCTGCTAGTATACTGCTTTGGGGAAATCCAAGTTTGAGTATAGAGTTGCAGGTACGTACCTCTGTGGAGATGCTTTTGCACAGACAATATTACCTGAAGGGCATGATTGACTCCAAGGTCATGCTGCAAGCTGCTCGCTTTTCCCTCTGCACAGAGGAGTCAGCTGAGATGATGAATTTGCCTTTTCCCATTCTGGAAGCCATATACGATGCTGATATTAAGGCCACTTGCTTTCCTGGAACCTTTGCTAACATGTGGCATGTGTATGCACTGGCATCAGTTTTGCAGTCCAATATCTACTCAATTTACCCCATGAGTAATCTCAAAATCAGGCCATATTTCAATCGTCTCATACGACCACGGAAGTGTGAGGTGGAGGTCACCACTCTCCACATTATGTGGTCTGGTCAACGTCTTTCTAGGCTGGTCTTCAAACCACAATACTTTGTCCCAGTGGTGGGGCTAGAGGAACTGGAGCCTACTAGCCCACCAGTGGAGCTCCCTGTCCAGCCAGTGAAGACTTTGGAACTGCTAAATAGTGACCCACAGCTGACCTATTCAAACCTGCGGGAGAAGTACAGCATCACCAAAAGCACCTTTTACCGCTGGAAACGCCAATCCCAGGAGCACCGCAAGAAGGCGGCCACTAGGTATGAGGCCAAGCATTTTCTGCAGGCCTGCTTCCAAAGTGGTGGTGATGTCCCACTACAACGCTTTCGACAGATGTTCCCTGAAATTTCCCGCTCTACCTATTATGCTTGGAAACATGAAATGCTGCAGAGTGCATTCAACAGACATCCTAACGCTGCTCCAAGGATCTTGGCTTTGCAACAATTTACTACTTGTTTCCAAGAATCACTCCCAACAGATTTCAGGCCAGAAGATGGTAGCTCAGTGAAAGAGACCATTGCACTGGACAACAACCAAACTGGAATTTTTATGCAAGGTGCCAAGAAATACCTGGAAAGATGCATCTCCATGAATACTTTACTACCTTACCGCACCTTCAAACGCAGCTTTCCTGGTATTTCTAGATCCACCTACTATAACTGGCGAAGGAAGGCCATCAAGAAGAATCTCAACTTCCAGACCCTTCGGGAAGCCTCGATCTACCAGGAGGTTTCAACTGAACTCAAGCCCTACATGTCTACTGAAATTGATCACCTAAAGACAGAAGAGGATCTGCCAAGCAGGAAAGGAACATACTTGTCCAGTATCTTCCACCTTCCATCTCCTCTGTACATCCACACAAGAATGTTGCGCCATGCTGCCAAAAGGCACATTCAGAAATGGCATCTTCCCTTCTGTAAATTCCGCCTCCAGTACCCAAGAATTTCTGCAACAACTTACTGGTTCAGGAACAAAACCAAAAATCTTCCAAGGAATCAACCACTTACACAGGTTGATAAGTCTCTTAAACAGCAAGGTCCTGTCTGGCCAGACTCTACCAAGAAACTGGAAGATGGAGTGTTGAATCCTGTCTCCCAAGTGGATGAAGCTAGAGGCCACTTTGAAAAGAGGTCTCTCAGTCCCTATAATGCCACCATCTCAAGATATACTGTACCAGAGCACAGCCTTGATACTCGCATGTTTGTGATGGATGTGATCGCCACAGCACAATTTAAAGCACAAGCAAAACTATTTCTGCAGCAACGCTTTGCCTCCAAGACTTTTCCATCCTACAAAGAGTTTAACATGCTCTTCCCACACACTGCACGCTCTACATACTACATGTGGAAACGGGCACTCCATGAAGGAATGACACTTGTGGATGCTTGATCATTATATGTGTTTGTAGAATCATCGAGCCAGTATCTGTAATTGTTGGAAGGGGTAGAGGGGAGATGGAGTTTGGGTGCATCCTAGAAAAGAATAATTTAATGTGACCTTAGGATATTGATTTTTCTCACTTCCTTCTTCTGATCTAATAATGGACTTTTTTTCTCAGTTTTTGAGTAACTAAATTATTAGAAGGCTGGAAAATAAGTTGTACAGTGAGGCTTAATGGATTTTTGTTGGGGAAGACATAGGATGTTGTTTTGAGTTTTGGTCTTCTCGGATGATTAACTGATCCTCAAATCAAGGGAGATCAGATTTTTTTTTTGTTTTTACTGTGAAGGGCAGGGTTGTGGGCTATGAGTGGGATGCAGGGGTCTATGTTGCTTTTGTCACTTTGCATAAGTGATGCAAGTAGGTTTATTTTTATTTTTTTTTGAAGAAGGATAGTACTTGACAGACTGAAACTTTATGGGAGTGGGGCAAAATAATGTGAAAGAAGGGACACATAGTGTGAAGTAAAGCAAGACTACTAGGTCTGAAACTGCTGCTTGTACCTCCTCGTGGGGACACAAGCCACCAGAGGAATTATGTGAACACATTGCTTCTAATATGACAATGTTTGTATTTTGAGTTTTTCCCCTTGAAAGTGTTTCTCATTTCCAGTTTGCACATTAGTTTTTCAACATGAGTCTCAGGGGACAATAGAAAAATTCAGAGAAACTGTTTTCATGTTGCGGAACCTAAAACTAAGTTTCTGTTGGTGACTAATTGGGACAGGAACCTTTTTTTTTTTTTCTTGATCCAATTGGCGATTCTAGTCTGTTCTGCCAGAAGACACTGTTTATCATGCCGACAAATAAAATTAGCTTCCACGGCCTTCTGTGTGTTTTTTTTTTTTGTGAACAGACTGTTCCTTTGATGACGCACACTTGGTGCCTAGAGGGATGGTTTCAGTTATGGGGACTCTCCTACTCCCTGAGATCAAGGCTGTTATTCCATGTATTTCTTGGCATAAACCTGTAAAGTGTTAACAGGATGTCTAGGCATAAAGGACATATAAGCACATCATCTGGGTGTTTTATAATATTACTGCAGAGACGGGAACACAAGTTTGTGTCTGTGTGGAAGGAACAGGAGCATATGCTTGTATTTTAGAAAGTGTTCTCGTAAGTGCCACCTGTGCATTTATTGCAGCAGCAATTGAGCTGTTTTATAAGAATCTTCTTTAGCAAGTAGAACATCAATCTATATGCTCAAGTCACTTTTTTTTGTTACATTTGTACCCCGCACTTTCCCACTCATGGCAGGCTCAATGCGGCGGGCAATGGAGGGTTAAGTGACTTGCCCAGAGTCACAAGGAGCTGTCTGTGCCGGGAATCAAACTCAGTTCCTCAGTTCCCCAGGACCAAAGTCCATCACCCTAACCACTAGGCCACTCCTCCACTCCACTTATAAAAATACTCCCCCAAAGGCAATGTGGCTTACTGAGTCTGCCCTTCTACATCAACTCCTTGGCTCTATAACCTCCTCCTTTCTCTTAAAGTTCTTCACTGTTTGTGCCATGCTTTCCTGTGCATGTCCACCTCATTTCACCTACTCATACCAACTTTCCTTTCTTTTTTTTTTTAGTTACATTTGTACCCCGCGCTTTCCCGCTCAATGCGGCTTACATATTGTATACAGGTACTTATTTGTACCTGGGGCAATGGAGGGTTAAGTGACTTGCCCAGAGTCACAAGGAGCTGCCTGTGCCTGAAGCGGGAATCGAACTCAGTTCCTCAGTTCCCCAGGACCAAAGTCCACCACCCTAACCACTAGGCCACTCCTCCACTACATTGGAAAAAGTACCTGCCACCTGTGCATTTCTACCTTTTTGGAGGAGTGTGGTAGCCGTGTTAGTCCACTCTTAAGGTTATCAATAGAAATCAAACAAAATAAAACATGGAAAAGAAAATAAGATGATACCTTTTTTATTGGACATAACTTAATACATTTCTTGATTAGCTTTCGAAGGTTGCCCTTCTTTCTCAGATCGGAAATAAGCAAATGTGCTAGCTGACAGTGTTTGTTTATAAGTGAAAACATTCAAGCATTACTGTGACAGTCTGACAGGGTGGGAGGAGGGGGGTGGGTAGGAAGTATGCATGGGGACATCAAAGCATATCATTGATATTCTAACAGGGTGGGTGTGGATAGGTGAGGGGAGGGTGATCAACAGAGACATACAGCTTTATGGTTTATAATGGGCTAGGAACCCCAGATCCTTGTTAAGTCCTTTCTGTTGGGTGTTAAAATATTCAATCATTCTGACTTCAAAGGTCTTACGTTCTTGTATGGTTTTAGTTTAAATCATTTTTATTAATTGTAACAGACAAATAAACCAGTTTCGTGCCACAAAGTAAATTATTCATGAACTTGTCAACCAACAGGCTAAATCAGCCGATCAAGCTATAACAAAGTGTTTTACATTTCCTCCCCTCCCTTCCCTTCCCCTTTTCTAATGACCCTATGATTCGCCCTATCTGATCACATTTTATAACTACAAATAGAACAAAGCAATACTTGACATACATCTGTCTGAGTCATTTCAAAATAATCTCTTTCATTCGATGTTAAGTTATGTAGGACATTCAGCTTTATTAATCCGGAAGGGTCCCGCTCCCTACCCCCCTGGTTTCTTGTATGGTTTTAAAGTTACCTTTGAGGATTCTCACTGTGAAATCACTGGTACAGTGTCCTGGTCCTGTAAAATGTTGACCAACAGGCGTGGGAACCCTGCTGGCACCAGTATTGTTCATATGATGTCTATGTAAATTGAATCTTGTCTTAAGCATCTGGCCTGTTTCTCCAATATAGCATCCTTCGTTACATTTTTTACACTGGATGATATATACCACATTGGAAGATGAGCAAGTGAAAGATCCCTTTATGTTGAATATCTTTCCTTTGTGGATGACTTTGGGGTCCTGTGAAATATTTTGGCATAGTTTGCAACTGGATAAATTACAGGGAAGTGTGCCCTTCTGTTCCTTTTCAGTCTGTGAAGGAAGTTTACTTCTGATTAGCTTGTGTTTTAAATTGGGTGGTTGTCGGAAGGCCAGTACTGGTGGGGATGGGAATATCTCTTTCAGTAATTCATCCCCCCGGGCACTCCATTCTATTGACATCTCTCTTGTCTGTCCCCTTCTCCTCTACTGCTAATTCCAGACTCCATTCCTTCTATCTCACTGCACCACACACCTGGAATAGACTTCCCAAGCATGTACGTCTATCCCCGTCTTTGGCCGTTTTCAAGTCCCAGCTAAAAGCCCACCTCTTTGACGCTGCTTTTGAATCCTAACCACTGCTCACTTGCCTGTACCTTTTATCCCCTCCTCTTTAATTCCCCTTACCTCTTAGTTGTTCTGTCTGTTACTTGTCTTTAGATTGTAAGCTCTTTGAGCAGAGACTGTCCTTATGTGTATGGTGTACAGTGCTGCGTATGCCTTGTAGCGCTATAGAAGTGATAAGTAGTAGTAGGAGGATATGATTGTCTGTACTGGAGCTGGCTCGCACGAGCCGGTTGTTAAATTTTACTGATTTTTGTGAGCCGGTTGTTGGAGTCAGGCAGTGAGCACACAAACATGTTTTTTTTCTCCTCTCTCTCTCTCTCTCCTCCCCCAGCCCCCACCTGCCTGTGAGCCCCCAGCATACCTCAGCTTCCTACGTCATCATGTCGTCCCTTAGGTTCATCATCCCCACCCCCCCTCACCACCACTGCCTGACCAACCCGGAGCCTTTTCTCTGCCAGATCCCACCCACGTGTAAGCAGGAAGTTGCATCAGCGGGGCAATACTCGGCAGAGACAAGGCTCTGGGTCGACCAGGCAGCGACGTGTGTTACCCCTAGAGCTGCTGGAAGAGTAAGGTTTGAAGAATGGCCAGAGAGGAAATGGAAGCTGAGAGAGGGTAGGACTCACAGAGGAGCAGGGGGGAGATGATGCTGGTTTTGGATGAGGACGGAGACAGCATGAAGTAAAAAAAAAAAAAAAAAAGTTGAAGCTATTTAGGTTATTCTGTTTCCCCTTCCCGCGCAGCTGTCTTTGCTGTTAAACCCAAAACAAAATCAAGCAAACTTATGAGCTGCTGCATCTATGTTGTCCTTTATTGTTGGTAGCATTTTAATTTAATCTCACTTATATTTTCAAACATGCCAGTTTCTGCAGCACACGGATGTACATAGAGGTTGTAGTAATTTCTTATAAATCGTACCCGGTGTATCATTTGGAGGGGCTGGTTATAGGGACACCCTCTTGCATGTGTTATATTTGTGCAGAGATTTTATTCTCTTGGTGAAGGCCACGAAAACAAATATCATGTTATAAGGATCAGGTGCTCAACATTCAGAGTTTCTGTCTGTCTAGTTATTTATGACATTTAACTCTTATTGGTGCAGAGATTTTTTTTCTCCTGGTAATGGGCTTCTAAAACAGACATCATGTTATGGGAATCAGGTTCTCAACGTTCAGAGTTTGTCTATTTATTTACTTATTTATGGCATTTTGTCCCACATTAAACATGAATTAGATTGGAACCTGGGAGTATTAAAAAAAAAAAAAAAATCCCGGAGAGAGTAATGCATGACCCCCCCCCCCCCAAGCTCTCTCCATGGGTATAGTCAGCTCTGCAGTTTGGGGGGGGGGGCACAGAGGTGGAACGGGGAGAGAGCCGGTTGTTAAAAATTTACCAGCACACCACTGTCTACACCACTGAGGATTTTGTAGACCGCAAAGTTATTCTTTTGTGGGCTCGAAGCTTCACTCTGGAATAAACCCTCTCCACATGTCTCAGTATTAAATCATACTATGCTGGGGGCACTGGCTGTGAGATGATCACACTTTAACATCAGAGACTTGCTTCCCATTCATAAGCAGTAGTGGGGCAATTCAATAACTGGGTGCAAATTCTATAATGGCATCCTGGTGCCACTTGTCCGTTATGGTATATTAGCTCAAGTTGGCATAGATGTACAACCACACTGCCCTTGTGTTTACACACAATAGCACTTACATCCTACCTTGTAGAATAGGATGTGGTGCATATGGGGTTCTAATTAGTGCAGTTACAGAATTGCCTTTTAGGTCCAGAATAACCTCATCCCATGTAGGCTTAATTACCAACTGCTGGAATAGTTTTGCATGTAGAGAATCCATGACTTCCCCTATTTCTAGATGACCCTACAGTAAGGATGTCCTAATGAACATCCAGCATATTACATAGTAGATGATGACGGACAAAGACCTGTACGGTCCATCCAGTCTGCCCAACAAGATAAACTCATATGTGCTACTTTATATGTATACCTGACCTTGATTTATCCTTGCCATTTTCAGGGCATAGACCATAGAAGTCGTCCCAGTACTTGCCCTGCCTCCCAACCACTGGTTGAAATACTCATAAGCAGCTTGTATTACTACTAATAAGTTGAAATACTTTATTAATAGTACTTCCTCCTTCATTTCTATATTGCAAATGTCTTCAATTAAATCTGTCAATGCCTGTATAACACACCAATACAAAAAGATTTTCCATTCCCTTTCCAGATTCATCCACAGTGCCCCTTCCTTCCCTCTAAGTCCTGTAATTCTGTCCCTTTAATATTTATAATGCTGCTACTCTTTCATTTCTGTCAAACAATGCAGCTGAACTCTACTTAGTATAGCTTTCGTTTCTGGCATAACTATATTTCTGTGACTGCCACTAAATCCAGGTCAGTTTTTCCATCACAGGGTTCCAGATCCTTATTTCCCATACTATGGGCATTAATGTAAATTGCTTTCCAGATGTTGCCCTTTTCCCCCATTTCTAAAGGAGCATTTAATATTTTACTTAACAATGAAATGGAAAAACAAAACCATCAGTGGTTTAGGCTCTTATTACTGGAATAAGTTAAATGCCAATTTTAACCTTGTTTAGAAAAATCTAAAAACTTTCTTCTAAAATTGATAGGATAAATTAATAAATTGGGGTCTCTTTCTGGGGGTGTGGCCTGTCTTAGGGGTGCAGCAGCCCCAGGTGCCGAACAAGGTAGGTACGTCACTGCTCAGGTGCAAGCACTTACAAGATACTGGCATAAAAGGTTTGATACCAGAGTACAAGTCAGATGCAAGTGCTTATACAGGCATAACAGGTTACACACATGAGTACAATTTAGGTTCCTGGACCAGTTGCTCCAACAAACAGTTGTTTATTACATCTAGAAATTTTATCTCCCTGGCACTCCCTGATTCAGTCAATATTGGGATAATTGAAATCACCTATTATTATAGAATAGCCCAATTTGCCAGCTTTCCTAATCTCTATAAACATTTCTTCATCTGTCTGTTCATTCTATCCCAGTGGATGGTAGTGCAGCCCTACAAGAATACACCTTCCCTTCACACATGGAATTTCTATCCATAATGATTCCACGCTGCTGTCTGTGTCATGTGGAATGTTTATTTTATTTGACTCAATTCCCTCTTTAACATATAGCACCCCCCCCCCCCCAATTTGATCTTCTATCATTGTGTTACAATTTGTACCCTGTCGTGTCCCACTGATTGGCCTCTTTCCACCAATGTATCTGAAATGCCTGTTATATATACATACTGCTATATATTCTAACTCTCCCATCTTATTTTTTAGGCTTCTAGCATTTGTATACAGGCACTTACAATTGTGCTTTTTTCCTTTGATGTACAAGCTGCTTAGAAGTTGACGGGGATAATGTGCTTCCTTTACCCTGCTCTCCCATTAAGCACACCTGGCTTACTTTCAGGATTGTTAAAACCTCTCTATTGGGATTCCCTAAATGTCCTGTTTCAATAGTATCCTTCAAGGATACTCCACACTGAACCATGCGCTCCTGGGTGACTGTTGGCTTCCCCCCCCCCCCCCCCCCCATTCTAGTTTAAAACTGCTCTTCTTTTCAAAAGTCACCACTACTACTAATCATTTCTATAGTACTACTGGACCACTATAGCATATACATTATATGCAGGTATTTCCTCTGTCCCAAGAGGGACCACAATCTAAGTTTTCATACCTGGGGCAATGGAGGGTTAAGTGACTTGCCCAAACTTGCCCCATCCTTGGCCACCTTTAAATCTAGACTGAAAGCCCACCTCTTTAACATTGCTTTTGACTCGTAACCACTTGTAAGAATACTGAAAGGTAACTTTAAAACCATACAAGAACGTAAGACCTTTGAAGTCAGAATGATTGAATATTTTAACACCCGACAGAAAGGACTTAACAAGGATCTGAGGTTCCTAACCCATTATAAACCATAAAGCTGTATGTCTCTGTTGATCACCCCACCCCTATCCACACCCATCCTGTTAGAATATCAATGATATGCTTTGATGTCCCCATGCATACCTCCGACCCACCTCCATCCTCTCACCCTGTCAGACTGTCATAGTAATGCTTGAATGTTTTCACTTATATGTACTGTCAGCTAGCACATTTGCTTATTTCCGATCTGACGAAGAAGGGCAACCTTCGAAAGCTAATCAAGAAATGTATTAAGTTATGTCCAATAAAAAAGGTATCATCTTATTTTCTTTTCCATGTTTTATTTTGTTTGATTTCTATCAAATACTTTAAAAAGAGCTTTTGAAGAGTTTTCCAAATTGGGAAATTTCTCATCTAAAAAAACCCCCTTTTTTTGCTAGTCACTTGAAACTTATAAACCTTTATCTTCTCCTTCAATTAAGATAAGCTGAACTATCCACTGATGCTCCAACCTTCTACATGATCTCTTTAGAATAGCAAGGGATTCACAAAACCAAGGATTATTCACCTTCCTTGCTCTTTTTTTTTTTTTTTTTTAAAGTGAAGGGGCCTTAACTGTAATGACATCATTAACAACAGTATCCCTTCAGTTTACGCAAAACTAAAACCCAAAACTGGGACAGCTCTACTTTACTTCTGGGCAATTTAACAGATTTTTCACTGCCCAAATTTGAATTAACATTACAAAATTTGTAGATAAAAGGAAAGAAAAAAATGGTCAGACCAAATTGGTGGTTCCAATACAGGTGCTCTAAAAACAGACGCTCAGAATCTCTAGAATAAGCCGGCCTTTTATATGTGTGGCCAGACCAGAATCTAAAATCAAATGTAAAGACTCTAAAAAACATGTTACACAGTGCAACACTTTTGGATCAGAATGATCTTCCAGGTGTAAATTAAGATCACCCAATCTTATCACATTAGTAAAATGCAAAGAACAATCAGAAATCTTCTTGAACAGCTTTTCCTGCCAGCTGTTTGAGCCCTAGGCTTATAAGAGGAGCCAAACAGAAGATATGAAGGAGATATTTTTTGGCTGCTGAGTAATTTTTGTTTGCACCAGTATTTTCATGAAATAAGACTGTGTGGGAAGTAGGGAACTTTCTTTATTGCCTAAACACTGAACCATAGACTGTTTCATAAACTCTGTTTCAAGAAAAGAAAGAGACATTACCTTATTTAAAAGAAAGGGAGGACAAGGAACTGCTATGGAGGAGCTCATTTGCATAAAGTTCCCATAGTCCTTGGCTGGATTTTTTTTCTTTTGGGTTCTATACAAAACTGAAAGAAACAAACCTAGATTCAACCAAGTTTGTGTGTTTATTTTTTTTTCAAGGTGTGATGCCTTGAGTATGTGCTCCTGTTTCACCCTGAGTGAAAGGGGAATCAAAAATACTGACCCTGGAACGAGCAGTGTGGATTTCTTTATTAGTGGAGAGTTTTTGTTTACTTGGGTAGTCTCTTTACACCAGTTCCTCATGTTTTATTCAACTGTCCATGTGCTGCACTGTTTAGCATCATGGATGTGTGAATGTCAATACTTTGAGACCAGGGCTGTGTGTTTAGGTGCTAAGTAAAAGTCAATATATCTCTGCTCTTGAGCAAAGATGTATTAAAAGCAGAATGATAGGTGCGGATAAATGTGTACTGCGATCCGTACAGCAGCTATATGGCTAGCTCTGGTAGCAGAGTTAAAACATTCAGCTCTGTGTAGCACGTAGATGGCTTTTCCCAGCAATGCCCATGGCGACTAAAAGGTGGCAGCCATAGCCATGTGCATTGAAACAGGTCCCACAATATGTACTGTGCCCCCTCTCAGGACCTGACACATGCATGCGCAAGATGGAGGTCAGACGGGAGCACAATTTCTCAGAAGGAAAGCAACGTCCTGGTTCTTTGTTCTACAAAATAAGGAGTGCCTCCTTAGGTAGGGCAGGAAGTGGGTCCCTCCAGTATCAACAAGAGTCTGGTAGGAGATCCTGAAGACCCTGGCATGGAAAGGATCTACGCTGCCAACAAGCCACCTCTAGGAGACCCTGTAACAGCCATACAGCCAGCAAGATGTTGACAGCACATGTACCACAGCAGTGGCAGAGTGGCTAGTACACAGTCACACTGCTTACATGCTACATGACACCCATGGCTACAATGCTACCCACCTTGACCTGCTTTGGGCAACTCACCCATAATGTACAGGCCACCATGCCATACTACCATCATCCCCCTGACCTAAACAATTATTGTTGTGACAGCAGATGACAGCTTACAATATCAGTTATATGGGTCTAAAGTCATATGGGTGTAAACATCACTCCAATCCCCACATCTGCTGCTACAAATATGTCACTCATGAGATGTATGCCCTAGCAGCAGGAAGCATCATCCTATAATGCACACAGCCTTGGCCTATATAGCACCTACCAATCCCATGGATCTAAGAGATAAGCCAACAGTTGGTCTGTCCCCTGTACAGGGAGATCATGAAGCTGTGCTAGGAGAAGGTAGTGCACAAACATCTGCAGCAACACTGGAATAAAACTTGTTCCATCTCCTTCCTATCATACAGAATATTTGACATTACCAACGATGTTTGAGGTGCTCAAGAGCCATTACAGAACCATCTGGAGGACATGGGTGTAAATCAGGCATCGGCTGCAAATGGGGCGAGGTGTGTCACTGAAAACACATATTTTCACTGCCTACAGTAGGGAAAGGCGTTTGATAAACCACCTTTTGTACTTGGAGCAATGGGGGGGGGGGGGGGGGGTCAAGTAAAGTGCACAGAGTCTCAAGGAGCTGCAATGGGAATCAAACCCAGTTTCCTGGCTCTCAGGTCACAGCACCATTAGGCTACTCCTCCACTCAGCTCAGCCAAACCACCTGGCCTCACCCCATGCTGCTACTGTATCCCCATCCAAACTGTGACAGACTGGACAGCCATGATGTCAACCACTTCTCTCCCTGGCTGCACCCTGGGTCCCAAGCCACATCACTAAGACATTGTTATGTGCATGGCCACATCTAGGATGAGCAGCTACACTGGGGATAATAGCCTCACACAGCAGCCATGCACTACCAAATGGCAATATATATTCCCTATGTACATATACACAATCACATGCCAGTCCACATGCACCATCCACTCCAGTAGCCAGTTTTACCTGCAAATGAGCGTGATTTGTACCAAGCAGGCTATGGGTGTGTGGCAAGGCACATCTAACAGTGGGAGGGAAAGAAAGGATGCATCATGCACATGCGCCCCGTGTAGGACACACCCTCTCCTGCATTTGGAATCACACTGCAACTGTCAGAGGTGCATGGCTGACCTCTCACACCCGTACCAGGGACATAGGCTCAGCTAACAGAGATTAGTGTTGTGACTATTGCTATAGCTTGTCCCAAACGAGAACAAGAGCATTACACTTCCAATCAGTCAATATGAGCATCTCCAAATCTGCTGCTGATGTATTTAGGCAACAGCGACTGACAGCAAATGCATAACAGGTCTGACCCCTATGGGTGGTAGAGTGGGCAGGAAGGAGGCACAGGAAGGTAGAAGGCTAAGTCATCAGAACCAGGATTGCATCCTCCACACGTTGCTGAAAAGCAAAGATATTTAACTGTAGCAGGTATTCTCTTAAGGAGAGAAGCCATTCACTCTCATATGTGGGTGACATCATCCACGTCGCCTGCTGCAGAGCTTATACAGCTAAAAATAGGTGTAATCCTCCCCACCATGCCCCATCTCAGCCTGTCCTAGCCTCTGACATCTGAGTCATTGATCACGTGTGTATCTATGCCAATCCCACTTCCTCCGCCCACCCTATATATGTATCAGGCAGAAATAGACACTATTTTCCTATGCCTACTCTTACACGTGTATGAGGGAGAGCAATTTTGTGAGTGGGTACTTGAGTATACACTGTTCCATAGTATCAACTGTTAAGATTGTTAGAATTCTGCTAGTCAGACAGGGGAATGCTTGGAATCACTCCCGATTGGTCCGTCAGGGGCTGAGCTGATGTCAATCTGATCTACTTAAGCTTACCTTTCCCTACAACCCCTGCTTTGGCGTTATCCCTATCTTGCTGAAGCCTTACCTGCGCTCTGAGCTGTTAGCTCTGTGCGCTCGTGGAGTTTGTTTACTCCTTTTCTTGCTTGTCGTTTTCTGTTGCTCTGGCTCTGTCTGCCTGCTGCTGTTACACACTAATGATCAAAAGTCAACGCGAGCGCTCAAGCCCATTAGCGCCATTGTTGCGCACGCTTTTAACAACGTGGGATGATCAACGTGGTTACCGCCATAAACTGCAAGTGCGCCAAGCACGTGCGCACATGACATTTAAATGTAGTCAATCTCATGTAAATGCCATTTCGTGTTCCTCCTGGATGATCGAAAACTAGTGCCTCATGAACAGAGGTGTTGAACAGTGCTATGCCGAAAAACAGCGCCACAGAATAACGCCAGGTCCTAGATGGTGTTCTTGTGGCGCAGGTCCCATCACAGCTAAAAAAAAAAAAAAAAGAAGTTAATTTCCTCTTCCTTCCTTCACGTGAGCCGGAAGTGCAAAGCTGGAAGACAAACCTATGAGCTGCTGCATCCACATTGTCGTTTTTTATTGTTGGTTCATCTGTAACAAGTAACCAGTGCCTTAAAAGGTGAAGGCCCGTTTTTTTTTTGTTTTACTTATAGGTCTGTTTTTTTGAAAGCTTCCCAAATATAGGTATAAATATCATTAAATAACAATTGAATAACACTGGAACAGCTTAAAACATTCTTATAGCTGCTAGAAACAGCCATTTTAATCTCTGTATTTCGTGCTCATTTTTGTGTATACTATACAGATGGCCAAATTGCATTGAGGATATCCCCTTTCTTGATGGGTTCATCTGAAATGTTCTGGAAATCTGCATGGTTTTAGAAATTGAATATATTGAAATAAAATGGAAGTAGAATAAAACTCTCCTTTCATTGGGGCACATCTTCATCTGTTTTGTAGAACTTAACCTTTTACATACACAAATGGATTATTCTGTTGTTTCAGCATGTTTCATGGACTAGTGGTTTATAAGTCAAAATAATTAAAACATTTTCTGTCAAACAGATCTAACATTTGTTGAAACATAACTGATGGGCTATTAGCCCATAATGTAGTTCATTGGTTTTCTTATATTTTGTGATTGTGATGGCTTATACTGTGACAAAACTGGAAACACAGTGAGACAGAATAATAGAATGAAGTAAGATCTTAAACTTGTTTTTGTAAAGTGTTTATCATCTTTATTAAAAGATGGTTGATAAGCTTCATACAGAACAAGAAAAAACAAAACAGTAAACAACAGAACATGGCACAATAAAAACTTTTACCCAAACAGTTACCAGCAAAGGCGAACGAGGAACAAATACAATGGAAAGCCACCTTGATCAACAGGGAACCAATGTTTTACGGCACCATATGGTTGAACCCACTTTACAACAGGGCGCACTTTACGACAAAACGAGAAGTAGCCCTATGCACATGCGTGCTGTTCATAGCCTAGCGCGTCTGATTAGTGCGCATGCGTCCTGGCTACTTAGCTTCATTTAAATACGCTGTCTACAGGGGTTAGCGCCGCTACACCGCTGCATATATCTGCCTACATTAACTTCTGACCGTGCTACTACGGCGTTGGAAGAGCGGTATTTCAAAAGCGCTATCTAAAATAGCACCGGGGTTTGATCATCTACCTGTCAGTGTGTGTCTAATTACCTCTCTCTACACTGCACCTGGGATTCCCTGTCTGTTTGGCTGTGGTGCTGTGTGTTGAGTTCCTACCTTGTCCTGTTCCTGTTTGTTTGTCTAGCTTCCCCTTCCTTTGGAGTTCCCTTTGTGCTGTGGTTGTATTCTGCTCTGCTCTTGTAGCAGCCTGGGGGGACCTTTTGTTTCTCTCCATGGGGGGTTGTTTGTTTGTTCTTCCTTGTGTTTACTTAACTCTTGTCTGCAGTGTTCCCGCCTCTGGCAGCTGTGTGTTCAGAGCCTGGTTAACCCTTTGACTGCAGTATTTTACCTGCCTCTGGCAGATGAGTGTTTGGAGCAGTCTTTCTCTTGTGACTGTTTTAATTCTTTTTTGCTACCCTCGCAATTACTGTGTACTGCTCTTTCTGAGCGGGGTGCATCTCAGGCCCAGCTCTCTAATTTTTGCTGGCTTCCCTCTCCTGTCTGCTGGAGGTCTCTGCTCCCTGTATCCATATTTCCCAGTCCCTCATTTCCATTGTGTGCTGTGGGGTACAGCCTGATGGGTTTCCTATTGTTACCTCTCTGAGTTCATTTTTCCTTTGTGTCCTTGGTGAGCACAGTGTGTTGGTGCTCTAGTCCCCGTGGGGACCCCCTTGTTTTTTCTTTCTCCCTTCCCTGGGTTTGAGTCGGTTCCGGTTAAGCCATGAGGCCCATATGACTGTATTCTGAGCAAGTGGGTTCCCGATAGGCCGTGAGGCCCACCTGAATGCTCTATCTTCCCCTTTCTGGTAGTGCAAGTTGGTCGCGTGTGTGTGTGTAGGGCTTGGTAGCTGGGGTAGCATATAGTACCTGTTCGGCCCATCCTAGGCCTTGGCCTAAAAGCTATACTAGGCCTTGGCCTAGGCTCAAGGGCTCATGACCAGCCTGACATCAACTCACACAGAAAACTGTTCATAGTTGGGGGCTTCTGATTTTAGGTTTTAAGTGATAAATATCGATAACCAAGACATTAAAAAAAGAAAAAGGAAAAAAGTGATGTTTACTGGATAGTATGAACAAAATACCACTTCACCTAGTACCATCACCCCCCCCCCCCCCCCCCATGGTTTGTTTTGCATGCTCTACTTAGTTTTGTACTTTTTCTGTCTTGACTCCAAACTCTAATAGCGCACATGAATGCAAGGAATTCCTCCACCTGTGGGGTCTTAAATGGCCACATATGCAAGCAACCCATGCCAAAGGGCACACACTCAATCTCTTCGCACACAAATTGTCAACAGTCCAGAACCTAACAATAACAGACATCAAATGGACAGAAACACCGTGGACCGATCACTACAAGCTAAACCTCTCCCTAAACTGGCGGAAGGGTTCCTACCGTATACAAGAACTTACAACCTACAACACAAGAGATCAAGTAGACCCGGAAACATTCTGGCAACAGATCTACAACAACGAGTGGACAGCACAAACGGACTCCACTCACTACCTCAAAGAAAGCGAATGCTACATACCTGTAGAAGGTATTCTCCGAGGACAGCAGGCTGATTGTTCTCACTGATGGGTGACGTCCACGGCAGCCCCTCCAATCGGAAACTTCACTAGCAAAGTCCTTTGCTAGCCCTCGCGCGCCCGCGCGCACCGCGCATGCGCGGCCGTCTTCCCGCCCGAAACCGGCTCGAGCCGGCCAGTCCAGTATGTAGCAAGACAATACACTTCAAGGGAAGACACAACTCCAAAGGGGAGGCGGGCGGGTTTGTGAGAACAATCAGCCTGCTGTCCTCGGAGAATACCTTCTACAGGTATGTAGCATTCGCTTTCTCCGAGGACAAGCAGGCTGCTTGTTCTCACTGATGGGGTATCCCTAGCCCCCAGGCTCACTCAAAACAACAACATTGGTCAATTGGGCCTCGCAACGGCGAGGACATAACTGAGATTGACCTAAAAAATTTACCAACTAACTGAGAGTGTAGCCTGGAACAGAACAAACAGGGCCCTCGGGGGGTGGAGTTGAATCCTAAAGCCCAAACAGGTTCTGAAGAACTGACTGCCCGAACCGACTGTCACGTCGGGTATCCTGCTGCAGGCAGTAATGAGATGTGAATGTGTGGACAGATGACCACGTCGCAGCTTTGCAAATTTCCTCCATGGTGGCTGACTTCAAGTGGGCTACCGACGCTGCCATGGCTCTAACATTATGAGCCGTGACATGACCCTCAAGAGCCAGCCCAGCCTGGGCGTAAGTGAAGGAAATGCAATCTGCTAGCCAATTGGATATGGTGCGTTTCCCTACAGCCACTCCCCTCTAGTTGGGATCAAAAGAAACAAACAATTGGGCGGACTGTCTGTGGGGCTGTGTCCGCTCCAGATAGAAGGCCAATGCTCTCTTGCAGTCCAATGTGTGCAGCTGACGTTCAGCAGGGCAGGAATGAGGACGGGGAAAGAATGTTGGCAAGACAATTGACTGGTTCAGATGGAACTCCGACACAACCTTTGGCAGAAACTTAGGGTGAGTGCGGAGGACTACTCTGTTGTGATGAAATTTGGTGTAAGGGGCCTGGGCTACCAGGGCCTGAAGCTCACTGACTCTACGAGCCGAGGTAACTGCCACCAAGAAAATGACCTTCCAGGTCAAGTACTTCGGATGGCAGGAATTCAGTGGCTCGAAAGGAGGTTTCATCAGCTGGGTGAGAACGACATTGAGATCCCATGACACTGTAGGAGGCTTGACAGGGGGCTTTGACAAAAGCAAACCTCTCATGAAGCGAACAACTAAAGGCTGTCCTGAGATCGGCTTACCTTCCACTTGGTAATGGTATGCACTGATTGCACTAAGGTGAACCCTTACGGAGTTGGTCTTCAGACCAGACTCAGACAAGTGGAGAAGGTATTCAAGCAGGGTCTGTGTAGGACAAGAGCGAGGATCTAGGGCCTTGCTGTCACACCAGACGGCAAACCTCCTCCAATGAAAGAAGTAACTTCTCTTAGTGGAGTCTTTCCTGGAAGCAAGCAAGATGCGGGAGACACCCTCTGGCAGACCCAAAGAGGCAAAGTCTACGCCCTCAACATCCAGGCCGTGAGAGCCAGGGACTGGAGGTTGGGATGCAGCAGAGCCCCTTCGTCCTGCGTGATGAGGGTCGGAAAACACTCCAATCTCCACGGTTCTTCGGAGGATAACTCCAGAAGAAGAGGGAACCAGATCTGACGCGGCCAAAAGGGAGCAATCAGAATCATGGTGCCTCGGTCTTGCTTGAGTTTCAACAAAGTCTTCCCCACCAGAGGAATGGGAGGATAAGCATACAGCAGACCTTCCCCCCAATCCAGGAGGAAGGCATCCGACGCCAGTCTGCCGTGGGCCTGAAGCCTGGAACAGAACTGAGGGACCTTGTGGTTCACTTGAGATGCGAAGAGATCCACCAGGGGGGTGCCCCACGCCTGGAAGATCTGTCGCACCACACGGGAATTGAGCGACCACTCGTGAGGTTGCATAATCCTGCTCAACCTGTCGGCCAGACTGTTGTTTACGCCTGCCAGATATGTGGCTTGGAGCACCATGCCTTGACGGCGAGCCCAGAGCCACATGCTGACGGCTTCCTGACACAGGGGGCGAGATCCGGTGCCCCCCTGCTTGTTGACATAGTACATGGCAACCTGATTGTCTGTCTGAATTTGGATAATTTGGTGGGACAGCCGATCTCTGAAAGCCTTCAGAGCGTTCCAGATCGCTCGCAACTCCAGAAGATTGATCTGTAGATCGCTTTCTTGGAGGGACCACCTTCCTTGGGTGTGAAGCCCATCGACATGAGCTCCCCATCCCAGGAGAGACGCATCCGTGGTCAGCACTTTTTGAGGCTGAGGAATTTGGAAGGGACGTCCCAGAGTCAAATTGGAGCAAATCGTCCACCAATACAGGGATTCGAGAAAACTCGTGGACAGGTGGATCACGTCCTCTAGACCCCCGGCGGCCTGATACCACTGGGAGGCTAGGGTCCATTGAGCAGATCTCATGTGAAGGCGGGCCATGGGAGTCACATGAACTGTGGAGGCCATGTGGCCCAGCAATCTCAACATCTGCCGAGCTGTGATCTGCTGGGACGCTCGCACCCGCGAGACGAGGGACAACAAGTTGTTGGCCCTCGCCTCTGGGAGATAGGCGCGAGCCGTCCGAGAATCCAGCAGGGCTCCGATGAATTCGAGTTTCTGCACTGGGAGAAGATGGGACTTTGGGTAATTTATCACAAACCCCAGTAGCTCCAGGAGGCGAATAGTCATCTGCATGGACTGCAGGGCTCCTGCCTCGGATGTGTTCTTCACCAGCCAATCGTCGAGATATGGGAACACGTGCACCCCCAGCCTGCGAAGCGCCGCTGCTACCACAGCTAGGCACTTTGTGAACACCCTGGGCGCAGAGGCGAGCCCAAAGGGTAGCACACAGTACTGGAAGTGGCGTGCGCCCAGCTGAAATCGCAGATACTGTCTGTGAGCTGGCAGTATCGGGATGTGTGTGTAGGCATCCTTCAAGTCCAGAGAGCATAGCCAATCGTTTTGCAAGTCCGTAATCCGCTGCTGGATTCTATTCTCCAGGTCGGCGGCACGCAGCCATGAGAGCCTGCGCATCACCACACCTTGAGCAGCGGCCCTGGACGCAACATCAAAAGTGTCATAAACTCCTCTGGCCAGGAATTTTCTGCACGCCTTCAGCTGCCTGACCACCTCCTGAAAAGGCTTGGCTTGCTCAGGGGGAAGAGCATCAACCAAGCCCGCCAACTGCCGCACATTATTCCGCATGTGTATGCTCGTGTAGAGCTGGTAAGACTGGATCTTGGACACGAGCATAGAGGAATGGTAGGCCTTCCTCCCAAAGGAGTCTAAGGTTCTAGCGTCCTTGCCCGGGGGCGCCGAAGCATGTTCCCTAGAACTCTTAGCCTTCTTTAGGGCCAAATCCACAACTCCAGAGTCATGAGGCAACTGAGTGCGCATCAGCTCTGGGTCCCCATGGATCCGGTACTGGGACTCGATCTTCTTGGGAATGTGGGGATTAGTTAATGGTTTGGTCCAGTTCGCAAGCAATGTCTTCTTCAGGACATGGTGCAAGGGAACAGTGGACGCTTCCTTAGGTGGAGAAGGATAGTCCAGGAGCTCAAACATTTCAGCCCTGGGCTCGTCCTCCACAACCACCGGGAAGGGGATGGCCGTAGACATCTCCCGGACAAAGGAGGCAAAAGACAGACTCTCGGGAGGAGAAAGCTGTCTCTCAGGAGAGGGAGTGGGATCAGACGGAAGACCCCCAGACTCCTCGTCAGAGAAATATCTGGGATCTTCCTCTTCCTCCCACGAGGCCTCACCCTCGGTGTCAGACACAAGTTCACGGACCTGTGTCTGCAACCTCGCCCTGCTCGACTCCGTGGAACCCCGTCCACGATGGGGGCGTCGAGAGGTAGACTCCCTCGCCCGCATCGGCGAAGCTCCCTCCGCCGACGTAGTCGGGGAGCCTTCCTGGGAGGTGGCCGCGGTCGGTACCGCACGCGGTACCGACGTCGGGGACCTCAACCTGGGCGATGGGCCAGCCGGCGCCACGCTCGACGGTACCGGTGGCGCAAGCACCGCCGGTACCGGAGGGGTAGGGCGCAACAGCTCTCCCAGAATCTCTGGGAGAACGGCCCGGAGGCTCTCGTTTAGAGCGGCTGCAGAGAAAGGCTGAGAGGTCGATGCAGGCGTCGACGTCAGTACCTGTTCCGGGCGTGGAGGCTGTTCCGGGCTGTCCAGAGCGGAGCGCATCGACACCTCCTGAACAGAGGGTGAGCGGTCCTCTCGGTGCCGATGCCTGCTGGGTGCCGAATCCCTCGGCGACCCAGAGCTCTCGGTGCCGACACGGGGAGGAGACCGGTGTCGATGCTTCTTCGATTTCTTCCGAAGCATGTCACCGGAGCTCCCCGGCACCGACGAGGAGGACGTCGAATCCACTCGTCGCTTCCTCGGGGCCGAGACTGAAGAAGGTCGATCTCGGGGGGGCTGTACCGCAGGAGCCCTCAGGGTAGGCGGAGACCCACCCGAGGGCTCACCGCCACCAGCAGGGGAATGGACAGCCCTCACCTGCACTCCACCCGATGCACCACCGTCCGACGACATCAGCAGACGAGGTCCTGGTACCACCGACGTCGATGCAGCTATCCGATGTCTCGGCGCCGATGCAGAGGCCCGATGCCTCGATGCACTCGATGCAGGGGCGGCCGAGGAAGATGGTCTGGACGCTGACGACGTCGATGCACTCGAAGATCCCGGTGCCGATGCCGACGAAGAGCCCGAGAACAACACGTTCCACTGGGCTAGTCTCGCTACCTGAGTCCGCCTTTGAAGCAGGGAACACAGACTGCAGTTCTGAGGGCGGTGCTCGGCCCCCAGACACTGAAGACACGACGAGTGTCGATCAGTGAGCGAGATAACCCGGGCGCACTGGGTGCACTTCTTGAAGCCGCTGGAAGGCTTCGATGTCATGGGCGGAAAAATCACGCCGGCGAAATCAAAAGCCGAAATGGCGAAATTTGAAGCACCAAATTTAGAGGGAGAAAAAATCTCGACCGAGGCCGAAAAGAGGCCTACCCCGACGACGAAAGAAAACTTACCGGGGCAAAAAAGCTGGAAGTACGGGGAGGATTTACACGAAACCCGGCGGGGGGTTTCCGGAGCACTTCCCGACTAGGACAAAGCTTTCCCGAAGGAAAAAAACACGTTCAAACAAATTGGACGCGCGAGGTCGACTTTCCGGGGCTCGACACGGCGAAAACACGACCGTACCGAGTGCGGACAAAAGAAGACTGGCCGGCTCGAGCCGGTTTCGGGCGGGAAGACGGCCGCGCATGCGCGGTGCGCGCGGGCGCGCGAGGGCTAGCAAAGGACTTTGCTAGTGAAGTTTCCGATTGGAGGGGCTGCCGTGGACGTCACCCATCAGTGAGAACAAGCAGCCTGCTTGTCCTCGGAGAATGGGATATATGATGCAAAAGAATACTAGACGAAACAGCACCCTCACGAACACGAACCTCATATAGACATAACACAATACCATGGTTCAACAATGAACTGAAAAAGTTAAAAACACAATCCTGGAGACTCGAACGAGAATGGAGAAAAACAAAAGATGAACCCACACTCAACACGTGGAAACAAATACAAAGAAAATACAAATACACAATAAGACAGACCAAAAGATCATACTATAAAACCAAAATAAGGACAGATCACAAAGACACGAAGAAACTATACCAACTCGTGAATAAACTCCTAGACACTACCGCGGTCACTAATACCAGCACAGACCTCCCAGCTGCAGACAAACTCCCTAAGAACTTCAACGAAAAAACTGTAAACCTACGCAACACGCTGCCTCAGGACAATACCAATATCGACTACTTCCTAACTGGTTTGGGCCCGACACCCGGAGAATACCCAGCTGACTGAACCTGGTCAAACTTCGCTCTCCTCACCATCGGAACAGTCACCCAGGCGATCAGAAGGTTTGCCACGACCCATTGTTAGGTCGACACCTGTCCCAGCTACTTAATAACATCCGCCCATGACTGCTTCACAACAGACCTCACATCCCACCTAAATTACTTGCTTCAGCAAGGTCTCTTCCCTAAGGAAAACGGCAATATCCTACTCACCTCAATACCAAAAGACACCAAGAAAAAAAACAAAAAATATCACTAATTACCGTCCTGTAGCATCTATCCCATTGGTAATCAAACTGGTGGAAAGCCTGGTAACCAAACAACTCACTGATTACATAAACAAATTCTCAATACTACATGAATCACAATCAGGATTTCGCCCCCTTCACAGCACTGAAACAGTACTAATTACGCTCCTAGCCAAATTCAAGCAGGAAATAGCAATAGGCAAAAGCATCCTTCTCCTCAAATTCGACATGTCCAGTGCATTGGACATGGTAAACCATAATATATTACTAAGATTACTTCGGAATAGGTGGAAATATACTTAGCTGGATCAAGGGCTTCCTAAACACAAGAACATACCAAGTGAAATCAAACTCCAACATATCACCATCGTGGAAAGCAGACTGTGGAGTAACCCAAGGATCACCACTAGAACTGATCCTCTTCAACCTTATGATGACCCTACTTGCCATGGCATTATCCAACCAAGGCCTTAACCCTTTTATCTAAACAGACGATGTCACAATATACATTCCATATATACATGACATAACAAAAATCAACAACAAAATCAAGCTTGGCCTGAGCATCATGGACTCATATGCTAATGGGCTAACGCATTTCAACTAAAACTCAATAAAGAAAAAACACACTCTCTCATCCTCTCATCCCAATACAACACACACAACCCCACAACTATCAACACCCAAGGCTACACCCTCCCTATCTCAGACAGCCTGAAAATCCTTAGTGTCATACTGGACCGTAACCTAACACTAGAGAGCCAAATGAAAGCCACAACGAAGATGTTCCACTCAATGTGGAAACTCAAACGACTGAAATCATTCTTCCTGAGGGCAACATTTCGTAACCTGATACAATCAATGGTACTAAGCCACATCGACTACTGTAATGGAACCTATGCGGGATGCAAAGAACAGATCCAAAAAAACTTCAGACCGCTCAAAACACAGCAGCCCGTCTTATATTTGGAAAAACACGATTTGAAAGTGCAAAACCCCTCCATGAAAAGATACACTGGCTCCCTATCAAAGAACGCATCGCTTTCAAAATCTGCACCCTAGTCCATAAAATAATTTTTGGCAAAGTCCCGAGTTACATGACCTCATAGACCTACCAACCAGAAACACATCCGAATCATCACATACATATCTAACTCTCCATTACCCAAGCTGCAAAGGACTTAAATACAAATCAACTTACGCATCCAGTTTCTCCTATATAAGCACACAACTGTGGAACGCATTACCGAAAGCTGTGAACACATCATATGGTCATCTAAACTTCCGGAAATCACTAAAAACTAACTTGTTCCAAAAGGCATATCCCACTGACCCAACTTAAATGCTCACACTCTGCAACATATCAAAACTAAAGTACGTAATGGTGATCACACAACCCTTCCGCCTTATGATACCCTAATTAGACTGTTCCATGTGAACCTACCTTACCACAACTTCATCTTGTATTTGTGCACACCGGAGACTGTGAACGCCTCTCTGGTGCTTGTAAACCACATTGAGCCTGCAAATAGGTGGGAAAATGTGGGATACAAATGCAACAAATAAATAAGTGACACAAACCTACCTGTTTGATTCCACTGGAAAAGCTATTCAGCAACAGTGCGAAGACACAGATCTTTTTATGTACCATCAACCCCCCCCCCCCCCCCCCCCATAAATACCTGGGAACAGAAGCCCTATCCATAGCATTTTCAGATACCTGTGACTAGTGGCTCTGCTTTCATAACATGCTACAGGACCTTTCATAAGTTCTTCTTTCCACTTTCTCCATCTTATCCACGCAAGAGAATGATTTAAAACCAGATGTGAACAATAACGATTCAAATATGTATTTTTAAACGAAATAATATTTATACTATAATAAAAGTAACATACAATTTGTCCAGATAGCTTACAAAGAAGACACCTTATAGCAGGATCGTCACTCTCTTCCACAAAACGTGGAGAAGAATTTGTATAGGGAGCAGCCCTAAAGCCTGAAATCACAGTACTATGAGGAAGTCAAGGGCATGTGTTGCCATACAGGCTGCTGAGAAGTGCTTCCTGCTCCACAGGTCTTCCCTGTTGAACCTTGCTGAATGTGCCTCTCTGGCAATGATGCACCCTCATTTCTTCCTCCAATCACATCTGACCAGCAAAGAAACTGCTATGAAATACATCCAGCAGTAGAAAATGCTGGGCCACTTCTCCAGTGCTAGAAACTAAAAGGAGCCATATTTCTTCCTCAGAATTTCACAGAGAAGGATGTACCACAGGAGCAGCCTTGCTCAGCCTGAGGGTTGTTCACCACTTGGAAGGAACTTCGAATCAGCTCCTCACAGAAATCTACTGTGGCTCCTTTTACGAACTGCAAAGATTCAGAGTCCACGACCACACGGGCACCTTTTTGATCAAACAGTCTGCAAAGAGAAACAGAAAAGAGAAGCAATCACTCTCTTGCTGTTTTACACAATCAGTTTATGTTTTTATTGATAATAAAAAAAATGTGCACCTCAATTTCAAAAAGACTTCACTCAACAATCATAAATAGAGCTTTCCATGAACCCCACAGAACAACTACTACTACTTATCATTTCTATAGTGCTACTAGATGTACGCAGCGCTGTACACATGAACATGAAGAGACAGTCACTGCTGGACAGAGCTTACAATCTAATTAGGACAGACATAAGTACATAAGTAATGCCACATTGGGAAAAGACCAAGGGTCCATCGAGCCCAGCATCCTGTCCACGACAGTGGCCAATCCAGGCCAAGGGCATCTGGCGAGCTTCCCAAACGTACAAACATTCTATACATGTTATTCCTGGAATTGTGGATTTTTCCCAAGTCCATTTAGTAGTGGTTTATGGACTTGTCCTTTAGGAAACCGTCTAACCCCTTTTTAAACTCTGTCAAGCTAACCGCCTTCACCACGTTCTCCGGCAAAGAATTCCAGAGTATAATTATGCGTTGGGTGAAGAAAAAGTTTCTCCGATTTGTTTTAAATTTACTACACTGTAGTTTCATCGCATGCCCCCTAGTCCTAGTATTTTTGGAAAGCGTGAACAGACGCTTCACATCCACCTGTTCAACTCCACTCATTATTTTATATACCTCTATCATGTCTCCCCTCAGCCGTCTCTTCTCCAAGCTGAAAAGCCCTAGCCCTCCTTCATAGGGAAGTTGTCGCATCCCTGCTATCATTTTAGTCGCCCTTCGCTGCACCTTTTCCAATTCTACTATATCTTCCTTGAGATGTGGCGACCAGAATTGAACACAATACTCAAGGTGCGGTCACAACATGGAGCGATACAACAGCATTATAACATCCTCACACCTGTTTTCCATACCTTTCCTAATAATACCCAACATTCTATTTGCTTTCCTAGCCGCAGCAGCACACTGAGCAGAAGGTTTCAGTGTATTATTGACGAGACCCAGATCCCTTTCTTGGTCCGTAACTCCTAACGTGGAACCTTACATGACGTAGCTATAATTCGGGTTCTTTTTTCCCACATGCATCACCTTGCACTTGCTCTCATTAAACGTCATCTGCCATTTAGCTGCCCAGTCTCGTAAGGTCCTTCTGTAATTTTTCACAATCCTGTAGCGAGTTAACGACTTTGAATAACTTTGTGTCATCAGCAAATTTAATTACCTCGCTAGTTACCCCCATCTCTAAATCATTTATAAATATATTAAAAAGTAGCGTTCCTAGCACAGACCCCTGAGGAATCCCACTAACTACCCTTCTCCATTGTGAATACTGCCCATTTAACCCCACTCTCTGTTTCCTAACCTTCAACCAGTTTTTAATCCACAATAGAACACTACCTCCTATCCCATGACTCTCCAATTTCCTCTGGAGTCTTTCATGAGGTACTTTGTCAAACGCTTTTTGAAAATCCAGATACACAATATCAACCGTCTCCCCTTCGTCCACGTTTCTTTACTCCTTCAAAGAATTGAAGTAAATTGGTCAGGCAAGATTTCCCCACACAAAAGCCGTGCTGACTTGGTCTCAGTAATCCATGTCCTTGGATGTGCTCTGTAATTTTGTTTTTGATAATAGCCTCTACCATTTTCCCCGGCACCGACGACAGACTCACCGGTCTATAATTTCCCGGATCTCCCCTGGAACCTTTTTTAAAAATGGGCGTTACATTGGCCACCCTCCAATCTTTCAGTACCACGCTCGATTTTAAGGATAAATTACATACCACTAACAGTAGCTCCGCAAGCTCATTTTTCAGTTCTATCAGTACTCTAGGATGAATACCATCCGGTCCAGGAGATTTGCTACTCTTCAGTTTGCTGAACTGCCCCATTATGTCCTCCAGGTTTACCGTGAAGTCAGTAAGTTTCTCCGACTCGTCTGCTTGAAATACCATTTCCGACACCGGTATCCCACCCAAATCTTCCTTGGTGAAGACCGAAGCAAAGAATTCATTCAATCTCTCCGCTACATCTTTATCTTCCTTGATCACCCCTTTTACCCCTCGGTCATCCAGCGGCCCAACTGATTCTTTTGCCGGCTTCCAGCTTTTAATATACCAAAAAAATTTTTTGCTATGTTTTTTTTGCCTCTAATGCTTTTTTTTCGTAATCTCTCTTGGCCTTCTTTATCTGCGCCTTGCATTTGCTTTGACACTCCTTACGCTGCTTCTTGTTATTTTCAGACGGTTCCTTATTCCATTTTCTGAAGGCGTTTCTTTTAGCCCTAATAGCTTCCTTCACCTCACTTTTCAACCATGCCGGCTGTCTTTTGGACTTCCGCCTTTCTTTTCTAATTCGCGGAATGTTTGGCCTGGACCTCCAGGATGGTATTTTTGAACAGCGTCCATGCCTGTTGTACAGTTTTTACCCTCTCAGTTGCCCTCCCTAAGTTTTTTTTTAACCGTTCTTCTCATTTTATCATAGTCTCCTTTTTTAAAGTTAACGCTAACGTATTTAACTTCCTGTGTATAGTTACTTCAAGGTTGATATCAAAACTGATCATATTATGATCACTGTTATCAAGCGGCCCCAGTACCATAATGTCCCTCACCAGATCATGCGCTCCACTAAGGACCAAGTCTAGAATGTTTCCTCCTCTCGTCGGCTCCAGCTCCATAAAGCTGTCCTTGATTTCATCAAGGAATTGTACCTCTCTAGCGTGTCCCGATGTTACATTTACCCAGCCTATATTTGGATAATTGAAGTCACCCATTATTATCACATTGCCCATTTTGTTTGCATCTCTGATTTCTTTTATCATTTCTGCGTCTACCTGCTCATTCTGGCGAGGTGGACGGTAGCACACTCCTATCACTGTCCTTTTCCCTTTTATACATGGAATTTTAACCCACAATGATTCAAAGGTGTGATTTCTGTCCTGCTGAATTTGTAATCTATCTGAGTCAAGGCTCTCGTTAATATACGATGCTACCCCTCCACCAGTCCGGTCCACCCTATCAGTACGATATACTTTGTACCCCGGTATGACAGTGTCCCACTGGTTATCCTCCTTCCACCAGGTCTCAGTAATGCCTATTATATCCAATTTTTCATTTAGTGCAATATATTCCAACTCTCCCATCTTATTTCTTAGACTCCTAGCATTTGTATATAGACATTTCAGAGTATGTTTGTTGTTCCTATTTGCATGATGCTTAGTACTTGACACTATTGATTTGCCATCTTTTGTCTGATCTTTAGTTGTATTTAAGGGCACCTGGCCTACCACGGTCTGTTGTGCAACCTCACTATCCAGAAACACTATCTTCCCTGTTTGTGAGGTATCCTTGCAAGATACCTTATCCCGAACCATGTGCTTTTGAGCGACTGTCGGCCTTCCCCTCATTTCTAGTTTAAAAGCTGCTCTATCTCCTTTTTAAATGCCGATGCCAGCAGCCTGGTCCCACCCTGGTTAAGGTGAAGCCCATCCTTTCGGAATAGGCTCCCCCTTCCCCAGAATGTTGCCCAGTTCCTAACAAATCTAAAACCCTCCTCCCTGCACCATCGTCTCATCCACGCAGTGAGACTCCGGAGCTCTGCCTGTCTCTTTGGCCCTGCGCGTGGAACAGGTAGCAATTCAGAAAATGCAACCCTAGAGGATCTGGTTTTGAGCTTTCTACCCAAGAGCCTAAATTTGGCTTCAAGAACCTCTCTCCCACATTTTCCTATGTCATTGGTACCCACATGTACCAAGACAGCTGGCTCCTCCCAGCACTATCTAAAATCCTATCTAGGTGACGTGTGAGGTCCGCCTCCTTCGCACCAGGCAGGCAAGTCACCAGGCGATCCCTCATGTCCACCAGCCACCCAGCTATCTATATGCCTAATGATCGAATCACCAACTACAACAGCTGTCCTAACCTTTCCCTCCCGGGCAGCACTTGGAGACATATCCTCGGTGCAAGAGGATAGTACATCCCCTGGTGGGCAGGTCCTGGCTACAGGAGTACTTCCTACTTCACCAGGGTGATGCTCTCCTACTAGGAGACCTCCCTCCTCCAAGGTAGCACAAGGGCTACCGGACTGGAGGTGGGAATTCTCTACAACATCCCTGTAGGTCTCCTCTATGTACCTCTCTGTCTCCCTCAGCTCCACCAAGTCTGCTACCCTAGCCTCAAGAGAACGGACACGTTCTCTAAGAGCTAGGAGCTCTTTGCATAGGGCACACACATATGACATCTCACCAACTGGGAGATAATCATACATGTGACACTCAATGCAAAAGACTGGATAGCACCCCTCTCGCTGCTGGACTGCTGACTCCATCTTAGTGTTTGTGACAAAAGCTAAGAGCAGCCCGAACCCGAGCCTGTCTTGACGTCGAGGGGGATGTCGAGAAGTCTACGGCGAAGCTTCCTTCGACGACGACGAAGGAGAGTCGACCCAGATGGCAGCTGACGCCGATGCCACAAGCGGCACCGAGGTTGGGGACCTCACCACAGGCGAAGGACCAGATGCCGCCTCAACAGATGGTGCAGAAGGTGCAAGCACCCCTGGCACCGAAGTAAAGTGGCGCAGCAATCCCTCCAGAAGTTCTGGACGAAGGGCCCTGATGCGCTCGCCGAAAGCCTCCATCGGAAAAGGCTGCGGGGCCGGTGCAGGAGCCGGTGGCAGAATCTGACGGGGCTTGAGAGCCGGTACCAGGCTGCTAGAAGACCGACGCATTGGCACCTCCTGTATAAAGGGTTAGTGGTCCTCCCGGTGCCGATGCTTCTCGGGTGCCGAATCCCTCGGCTCCCCAGAGCTCTCGGTACCGCGCAAGGAAGGAGATCGATGACAGTCCTTCTTAGCCTTGGCTCGACGCCCGTCATCGAGACTCCTCGGTACCGAAGAGGAGGACATGGAATCCTCACGCCTCCTTGGGGTCGGGTCCGACGAAGGGTGGTCCCGGGGGGCCTGCATAGCAGTAGGCCTTGAGACAGGTGGAGAACCACTCGATGCCTCGCTGCTCCCAGCGCGATGTGGTCATTCGGCAGCCATTACCTGTGCTCTCGAAGTCGATGTTTCCCTCGACGTCGCCGACCTCATTACTGTTGAAGGACCAGACCAATCAGCAAAACGTTTTTCCCGTTGAGGCTCCTGTGACACTTGGGTCCGTTTTTTCATCAAAGGACACAGTTTACAAGCAGCTGGTAGATGATTGGGCCCAAGGCACTGGAGACACCACGCGTGGTGGGGTCGGTACCCGAAATGGTCCGGTTGCACCGAGTACAACGTTTGAAGCCACTGGGAGTCCTTGATGACATGGACGGAAAAACGGTGTCTGCAAAATCAAAGGACGCGATTATGCCAATTAAAAAGGCACAAAAAGGGGAAAAACAAACCCGGCTGCGGCGAAAAGAAAAGAAACTTAAGAAGAAGTGACTAAAACTAAGAAATTAAAGGAACTACTCTACTGTAGTTTTTTTAAAAATTTTGTTCAAAGATGAAAAAGACAAGATAAAAGAAGCAATCACGCACTGACTCTTCCTGGTGTGAGAGGAACATGGCGAAAAACAAAACCATGTCACTTCAGATGCGGAGAAAAAAGCACTGAGGGACTTACGCGATGGGCGGGAAACCAGTCCACGCATGCGCAGTGCGCGCCAGAAAGCTCTGAAAGATTTTTTTTGCTAGTAAAACCTCCGATCCTGGGCCGACGTGGACGTCGACCCAATCGTGAGAACAAGCAGCCTGCTTGCCCTCGGAGAATTAAAGAATACTACCAACATCTCTACAATGTTGAAGTCTCTGAGGGATTGGACCCTGATACCTATTTAGAGAGTTTAGAATGACCCAAGGTTTCCATGGCTCAAACCATAAAACTGAACCACCCCATTGGGAAAGATGAGGTAAAGTAAGCCCTACAAAAAAAATTCCCTATAAAGCACCATGGCCCAGTCTTACAAACTATTATTGTCTGACATAGCCCAGCCCATTACTGCTATGTTCAATGTCATCCTATCAGACAAACAACAGGCCTGGTCATTGGAATCTGTGAGTATAATAGTTTTTTCTAAACCGGGAAAGGACCATACTCTTCCAGGATCATATTGCTGATCTGCTATGAGGCTAAACTTCTCACTACGGTATTATCTAATTGTTTAGCTCAGATACTTCTCACTATTATAGCAGAATCTCAGGTGGGGTTTATTTGCGAACACTAAGCAGTGAAAAATATCTGACAAATGATAGCTTCCTTAAAGGTAGTCCATGCATCTAATATCCCATTCCTTCTAATCAGCTTCGATGCTGAAAACACTTTTGACACGGTTGGTTGAGGATTTTATGTTTAAAGTGCTATATAAATATGGCATGGAGGGTTTCCTTGAAGACGCTATTCTGGCTTTGTACTGTGCCCCTACTGCCATGGTATCTGTGAATGGTGTCACCTCAGCTCCTTTTCCAAAATTTCAACGTATGAGGCAGGGTTGTCTACTTTCTCAGCTGCTCTTTGCGTTGAAGTTGGACCCACTTATTTGGAAGATATTTGCCAACTCTGAAATCACTGGCATTAAGATAGGGCATTCTGATTTCAAGATTTCAGCTTTTGCAGGTGACATCTTGGTTCAACTGTCTAATCCTATGGACTCCCTGCTGGTACTCCGAGAAAGTTTCACGGAATTTGGTGCATTTTTAGGTTTTTTTTTTTTTTTAATTTAAACAAGAATCTTTATTGAACAAGTAAGACAAAATGTGAATACAGCCACAACATTAAGCTCACAGGCTCTAGTATATACTGTAAAACTGGGACCTTGTTTCTTCAATACTCATCCATTGAGTAATAAAACATTCAGTATTCTTGTTGTTTTACATATTTTTCTCACCCTTCTTCCCCCTGTACAATCTGCATCAAAACATTTCCACGTTATTGATCAAAAACCCCCTCCAAATCCCCCTCCCCCTTACAGTGTCTAAGGTAACAACAGTAATTCAACATATCAGATGTTTCTCTATAGCTCATTAAGTCTTCGGTATATCCAAAGGTTCCCAGATCTTAGTCCATTTCAACAACTGGTGTCTCTCTTTTGCCATCAATTGTTCTCTCTCTGCAATGTTCCGCAATAGGGTCATCCATTGGACTACAGATGGGCTATTTTTTTGCTTCCATGAGCGAGCAATAAGCAATCTGCCCGCACATAAGCAATGTTTGATTAACACTTGACCATAGTCATTCACCCCCAGGATAGTTTTATGAAACAGAAATACAGCAGGGTCATATGGTATCTCAACTCCCACCCAATATCCAATCCGGGCCTGGACAGCTTTCCAGAAGGCTTTTACTTTGTAACATGTCCACGTTGGCCACATTTACGCCAACAAGTCGGGGAAGCCGATCCAAACATATGATTTAACCTTACCGGGATTAGATACCAACGGTATAGTACTTTTGTTAAATTTTCTTGAACATTTACGGCTGGAGATATGCGTATGGAACGTCTCTCCATTCTCTGCCACTCCTCTGCTGAGTAACTCACCCCTAATTCTTTCTCCCACAGCACCCTGTGCTTATGGCTAACATACAGGTTATCTCGCAAGTGCCCGTAAATCAAAGTGATAAGGCCTCGTGTCCCTTGTTCCTGAACACAGAGTTCTTCTAAAAAGGTCACGTCACCAAATAAATAGGCACGTCTGCCTTCTGATGACAAAAAATGAATCAATTGAGTGTAGGCATAATGATCTGTTGAAGGTAACCTGTATGTATCTGCCAATTCCTGGAATGATATAAAAGTATCTTTATTGATCAACTGTCCCCATAGATCTAACCCTTGCCTTTTCCATCTAGTAAAAACTGAGCGTGAGCAGCCTAATGGAAATGCTAAATTACAAGCAATAGGTGATAACCGAGAACAATAGATTCGTTTTAAACGTTCCATTTTATCCCAACAAGATAGAGTAAACTCAATGATCGGGCTCACCTCCTCCCCCAAACAACGATGTTTAGGTGGCAGCCAGAGTAAATGGCCTAACTTCAAAGGGCTATGTAGTATATATTGTTCCATCTTTACCCAAAGTTTGTGAGGTGCTTCTTGAAACCATTCCACTGCGGATTTAACCTGAGTCGCTCTATGGTATAAATCCACTCTAGGGATCCCCAAACCACCCTTGGTCTTACGGTCTGTATACATTATGGAGGGGTGGATTCTAGATTTGCCTCCTTTCCAGATAAACTTCTGCAATCGTATCTGCAGGGAGTGAAGCACATGGTCACTAATAGGGAGTGGCAGGGCCTGGAAAAGATACAGTAATCGCGGTAATATATTCATTTTCACTGTAGCTATTCTCCCAAATCAGGACAAACCAAGGGGCTCCCATCTCTCCAAATCCTCTCTGATGTCTTTCAATAACGGTGTATAATTGGCCTCAGTAATGCCCTGTAAGCAGTAAGGAAAACCCCCAAATATTTAAGACCCTTAGTCACCCACCTCAAAGGATATAATTGCTTACAACGCTGATAGTATTCCTCTGTCATACCACCTGCCATTGCTTCCGTTTTCTCATAGTTAATCTTAAATCCAGACACCCGTCCATAAGTTTCCAATTCACATATAACCTGGGGTATAGAATCTAAAGGCGAGGTAAGGGTTAAGAGGACATCATCTGCAAACAATGCCACCTTTGATTCCCAATCTTTCACCCTCACTCCCCTTATCCCTGGATGATTCCTAATAGCCCACACCAGTGGTTCCATTACTAAAGCAAATAAAAGTGGCGATAGAGGACACCCCTGGCGTGTTCCTCTGTTCAGCTCAAAGAAGGCGGAGATCTGCCCATTAATCTTTACCCCTGCTTTCGGCTGAGTGTATAATTCTTTAATCCAGTCCCTAAAATTAGAACCAAATCCAAACTGTTGCAAAACCTGGTGTAGAAATGGCCAATGCACTCTATCAAATGCTTTTTCAGCATCCACACTTAATAGGCAATACGGTGTTTTACTCTGCCTGGCAATATATATAGCATTCAGAGTTCGTCTAATATTGTCTGAGGCCTGTCTATTGGCGACAAAACCCACCTGATCTGGATGTATTAAGGTCGGCAGAATTTCTGTTAATCTACTTGCTAATACCTTAGCTAGGATGCGGACATCCACATTGAGCACAGAGATGGGGCGGTAAGAAGAGCACTCAGTCATCTCCTTCTTAGGCTTCAGGATCACTGCAATCCATGCCTCTTTCATAGTTGGCGGAATATTATCACCTTTCACTACTGCATTAAGCACATCCATTAAAACAGGTGCCAAATAAGGGGCAATTTTTTTTATAGAATTCAGCCATATAGCCGTCCAATCCCGATGATTTGGCTGTTTTCAAGGTTTTTATAGCTGCTAGTACCTCGTGCATGTCAATAGAGGCATCTAGCACTTGTTGTTGATCTTGTGTTAAGGTTGGAAAAGCCATTTTTTGCAAATATGACCGAATACTCTCCTCCTGTATACCCCCATCTCCGGCATAAAGCTTAGCATAGTATTCATTGAAACTGGCTCTAATCTCTGGAGATGTTCGGAGCACCTCTCCTTTGGGTCCCTTAATACGATAGATATTACGATCTGCCCTTAGTTTTCGCAATTTAATAGCTAACTGCCTACTGATCTTATTTCTGGTGGTATATGTGTGAAGCTTTAGTTTTTCATTAATATATTCAAGGTCTTGAGCTAGCAAGGCATCTAGTTGTATTCTGGCAGCTTGCAAAGCTCTATATATCTTAAGAGAGCCTGTGACTTTATGTTTACTTTCTAGGAACTCAATTTTCTCTCTTAGCTGCAAGGTGGCCTGCAACCTCTGTTTCTTAAGCTTTCCGGCTACCTTAATAAAGTGACCTCTGGATACTGCTTTAAGGGCTTCCCATACTATAGCAATCGAGGGCCCTGAGGTTAAATTAAAAGACAGGTATTCCTTCAGGACCTTTACATATTCTTGACAAACTGCTTCCTGTTTTAACAGGCCGTTATTTAATGTCCAGTGCCCTACCCGCTGTTTTCCTGTCTGCCAATCCAGTTGTATCACACAATTAGCATGATCAGACACAGTAATATTATTTATATGTGCTTTTGTGAGTTGATCTCCTAATAACTTATCAACCAACAAGTAATCAATCCGTGAATATGTAGAATGTACTGGAGAATAAAAAGAATAGTCACGCTCAGTAGGGTGCATGTCTCTCCAAGAGTCAAAAAAGTCTCATATCCCAGACAAAAGTAGTAAAGTGTTTGGCTAAGACTTTGTCACTACCAGAGTTGCGTCCCGATTTGTCCACTTCGGGGCATAGAGTGGCATTGAAATCACCACCCAATATAAGCTGACCTCCCAGCACTGTATGTATTTGTTTCTTAAGTAATTGAAAGAAGGATGGTTGATTAGTATTTGGTCCATATATAGATCCCAAAGTAACCTCCTGATTTTCAAATGTCCCCCTAAGTAGAAGATATCTGCCCTTTGGGTCTCTTTTCACCTGATGGATTTGTATAGGCAGGTCAGATTGGAGCAATATCGCTACCTCTCTTTGTTTCTTGTCAGATATGTCTGAGGCAAAATAAATCTTAGAATAATAAACATGTCTAAACAAGTATTCATGTGCCCTTTTCAAATGGGTTTCTTACAACATAACCACCTGGGGTCTATGTCTATTTATCTCTTGTCAAATCAGCTGTCGTTTTCTAAGAGCATTTAGGCCTTTGACGTTGAAAGTCATAATCTTTAAAGTAGATGCCATAGAGTATATTTAAAAAAAAAAAAAAGAAAAATCATTTACATGTCTAAATGTCACCTGCGAACACTGTAATGCCCCTCCCTCCCGTTTCCCCTTGACCCATCCCCCCCTAGCCTCCCACCTCCCGTTCTCCCCTATCCCCTTCATAAGTAGAGTAACAAACTTCCATGAGAAATAGAATTCCCCCGAGGAGTCCACTTACTCACTTCCTAGCAAGATCAACCCCCACAGTATACAGCCCGCCCACACCACCTCCGCCCAACCCTGCATGACATCATCCATATAATCGCCAGACTTATCTCCGCTGTAAATATAGATCATAAAGAAATGAAGAAGAAAATGTCAACCTTCGTTCACTCTTTCAACAGCCTCATTTTGGAGCAATATTACAGTCAAGTATTGTGCATAGTCAGCCGTGGTTTCTTTGCCTTATTAAAAACTTGTTGCCATTGTCGCACTTTATCTCTCTTGTCAACAGTAGTCTCCAAGTGTAGTTTTGTAGTCGGCCCCATCATACCTGCTGCTTGTAGAATCTGCTGTGCCGCCTCTGGGGAGCGAACTTTGTGTAGCTTACCAGCAATAGTAAAGCATACTGCAAAGGGAAAAGCCCATCAGTATTTTATGTTATGTTGCCCCAATACCTCCAGAATCGGTTTCATATTTCGTCTTTGTTGTAAAGTATAGGCTGATAAGTCCTGAAATACAGAAATAGGTGTATCTTGAAAACACAAGTCCTTTTGTTGCCTAGCCAGGCCATATAGGTGTTCTTTCTCTGAGTATTTCCAGAAGCGAACCACAATATCTCTGGGTTTATTAGGGAGCGACTTGCCTAGCGCTCTATGGGCTCGTTCAATTTCCGGGACCTGTTGGTCTGGATTTCCCTTCAAAATATGCTTACACAGTTCATGTACTAGTTTGGGAACATCTTCTTGATCTCCAGCCTCTGGAATGCCCCTAAATCGTAAATTATTTCGTCTCCCTCTGTTCTCAATATCATCAAGTTTATATTGTAATTCCTCCATTTGGTTAGCAAAATCCACCTCCTTCTCTTTCATTTGGTTCATCAGTTCCACGTGTTCGTCCACCCGGCCTTCAAGATCCTCCACTCGATTACCAATTTCCTTGATCTCACCTCGCACATTTTCAATGCATTCCACAATGTCCGATTTCATGCGAGCTAAATCTTTATGGAGGTCTCGAAGCACTTTGGTAAACTGTGAATCCTTATTGTTACCAGTATCTTCGTCGGAGTGAGCTGAATCAAAATCTGAGGCCTCCTCCTCCCGAGATGAAGCATGGCTGCTAGCGGTTTTAGCATTGCGGAGGCTGCCACGCTCTCCTGCTTTGGCATCCGCGATTTTCAATTTCTGTGACATTTCTTTTCTGTGACTACCACTTGTATATTCCTCCTGCCTTCGTTTCGCGGTAAAGTCCGCCGGTTATATAGCGAAAACGTAGCGATTTTAGCGGGGCTGAGCCGGAGCGACGGGTTCAGGCTGCCATCGAGGTTGCTGACGTCACCGGAAGTCTCGCATTTTCAGGTTTTAAACTTAATGTGGATGTCTGAGGGTGAATCTACTTCACGTTATCTCCGGGAGCCTTTCCCCTAAAATCGGCAGCAGAGGGCTTTAGATATCTAGGAATCTATCTGTCAGCAAATCCTAAGTCCCTATATGAAACTAACATCCCTACTACTACTACTACCCTGCTACAACACACAGCACAACAATTGACTATCTGGAATAATTTGCCTTTATCATTATAAGCTCGCATTAGTCTATTCAGCATGATTGTTTTCCCCTGGCGGCTTTATGTTCTTAGGTATCTCCCCTTGTGGGTGATGAAACATGATCTCCGGATATTACATTGGGAAATTACAAAATGTTGTTGGAAGGGGTGAAAACCAAAAATCAAATTGGACCTTCTACTTGGTAACTGGACAAGAGTTTGGTTAGGGATCCCTGATATATGGAGACACAATCTGGCCTGCCTTCTACGGCAACTAGGAAGCCAGTGAAATTTGTATCAGCAGTAGAGTAGTCCTTCCAAAGCATGGCACATGCAGGACTAATCTGGTTGCAGTATTGTGGGCAGTTTGAAGCTTCTTTAAAACGCATTCTTTGCAACCAGAATAGTTAGAATTACTATAATCAAATTAGAGACTGGACAAGTAGCCTGAAAATATATATTGAAAAATAGGGCCTAATTCGCTTCAGTTCCACAGTACCTTAAAAGATTTAGACCCTCTTTTACAAAGTCACACTAGTGGCTGCCAGTGCAGAAATGCTGACACAGTCCATTCAGAGTGAATGGGCTGTGTTGGCATTGCCATGCCACTTTCTAAAAGAGGGGGGGGGGGGGGGTGGTTAGTGACTACGGAGGACACCTGAGATTCAAAGGTTAAGTGCCGATCAATAACAACCCTAATATTTTAAAAGTGGTTTCCAAGGGATAAGTAATGCAGCCAATGCTAAAATTGCTGCAGGGATCATGGTCAAACAGATTCGTTAATACCAAAAATTTAGTCTTACTCCCGATTTAATTTTAGCTTAAATTCAGAGGCCCAGGAATCCAGTAAATTAAGGCTCTATTTAAATCTATGGAGAATGCCATGAATGCCACCACGAAAGGGGATGTAAATAGTGACATCATCAGCATAAATAAAAGGATTGAATATCATAGACTCTAGTCTCCACCCCTAGCGGAGCGATTATGACATTAAATAGTACTGGAGATAGAGAGCCTTGCGGTACACTACAGTCAGGAGACCAAGACAGTGATAAGGCACCTGACATCTTTACTCTGTAAGACCAAGAAACCCTGGAACCAGGACATGACTTTCCCACAATGCCCAAATTGGTCTAATAAATTTAACAGGAGATCATGATCCAGCACATCAAAAGCACTTGACATGTCAAACTGCATAACCAGAACCTTGTTCTGTAAGCAAATTGTTTTTCCTAAACTCAGAGACTAAAGTGGCCAGGACAGTCTCAGTACTATAACGTGGCCTGATACCAGACTTATTCCTTTGTTTAGGTTTTATGGTAATTATTTTATTTTATGTATCATTTGAGCTATGATTATTGTTGTTGGGCTGATAATGTGTCTCAGTATTTGGGAAGTAAGAAAATTTAGTAAATAAATAAAATAAGGAGAAAGAGGTAAAGTGATAGACAGAAAGTTGCAGAGCAGAGGCTGTATATTACTTCCTGTGCTTTGGATGGAGTCTGCTTTCTTACCTGTCATCGGAATTTATTACTGTATCCAGGGAAAATTTATACTGGAAACCAGAGCAGCCACCTCCCTCAACCTGCAGCCTCAGGAACTCTTGTCCTTGCGTGATCTCTAATAATCTCTGAAAATATAAATAAAAGAAGGTAAAATTATGTATCATACCTGATAATTTTCTTTCCATTAATCATAGCTGATCAATCCATAGACTGGTGGGTTGTGTCCATCTACCAGCAGGTGGAGATAGAGAGCAAACTTTTGCCTCCCTATATGTGGTCATGTGCTGCCGGACACTCCTCAGTATGTCGATATCAAAGCTCCATCCGCAGGACTCAGCACTTAGAGAATTACACCCACAAAGGGACACTCTGCCCAGCTCACCACCGCCGAAACGGGGGAGGGGAATTAACCCAGCTCATCCCCACACAAGTGGGGGAGGGGAATCCGTCCAGCTCATCCCCGCGGAGCGGGCGAGGGACACCACACCTGCCGATGCGGGGGGATCTGGCTTATCCTGCAACCGCAACCGCGGGAGGAGCTGACTGACCCTAACACCGCCAAAGCGGGAAGGGTACAAAGCTGCCCTACACCCGCACGAAGCGGGAGGGAGTGCCGGCAGAATTTAAGTCTCAATCCAGCCCCGTAAAACGGAGGGGAGAGGAATGCAGCAGCTCACTGTAACACAAATTCGTCTCAACTCTTGAAGAATCCATTGAAAAACTTGAACACGAAGTCCTCCTGAACAGGAACTGAAGACTAAACTTGAACCTGAAATGCAACCAGAATATAAACAATACAGATATCTGGGAGGGACTATGGATTGATCAGCTATGATTAATGGAAAGAAAATTATCAGGTATGATACATAATTTTACCTTCCATATCATCATGCTGATCAATCCATAGACTGGTGGGATGTACCGAAGCAGTACTCACCCAGGGCGGGACATTGAAATCCCTGACCTCAACACTGAAGCTCCAAACCGGGCCTCCGCCCGTGCCGCCACAGTCAAGCGGTAATGCTTGGAGAATGTATGGGCCGATGCCCAAGTTGCCGCCTTGCATATCTCTTCCAAGGAGATGGAGCCGGCCTCTGCCATTGAGGCCGCCTGAGCTCTAGTGGAGTGAGCCTTCAGCTGGATAGGCGGCACCTTCCCCGCGGCCACATAAGCCGCTGCAATGGCTTCCTTGACCCATCTTGCCACTGTAGGCTTAGCAGCCTGCAGACCCTTATGAGGACCTGCAAACAGGACAAACAGATGATCCGACTTCCGGAAATCATTGGTCACTTCCAAATATCTGATGATGACTCGTCTCACATCCAGATATTTAAGAGCAGAGTATTCCTCTGGGTAGTCCTCCCTACGAAAGGAAGGGAGACAGAGCTGCTGATTCACATGGAAGCGAGAAACAATCTTGGGCAGGAAGGAAGGCACTGTGCGAATAGTCACTCCTGCCTCAGTGAACTGCAGAAAAGGCTCTCGACATGAGAGTGCCTGGAGCTCGGAAACTCTTCTGGCTGAAGTGATAGCCACCAAAAAGACTGCTTTCAACGTCAGGTCTTTCAGAGATGCCCTCGACAAGGGTTCAAAAGGCGGCTTCTGTAATGCTCTTAGCACCAGGTTGAGATTCCACGCAGGCACCACCGAGTGCAGAGGAGGGCGCAGGTGATTAACTCCCTTGAGAAAACGCACCACATCTGGCTGCGAAGCCAGGGAAGCACCCTTCAGGCGGCCCCTGAAGCAAGCCAGGGCCGCTACCTGGACTTTAAGGGAACTGAGCGACAGGCCTTTCTCCAGACCTTCTTGCAGGAATACCAACACTGAAGAAATTGGAGCAGTGAATGGAGAACATGAGCCTGCTTCACACCACGTTGCAAAGGTACGCCAAACCCTGGCGTAAGCAGTAGAAGTAGAGCGCTTCCTCGCTCTCAGCACAGTGGCGATGACCTTGTCTGAGAAGCCCTTCTTCCTCAGACGCTGCCGCTCAATAGCCAGGCCGTAAGACCAAAGGGGGAGGGATCCTCCATCACCACGGGACCCTGATGTAACAGACCCTGCTCCACTGGCAGCCGCAGAGGATCGTCGACTGAGAGCCTGATCAAGTCCGCATACCAGGGACGTCTGGGCCAATCCGGACCCACCAGGATTACCCGGCCCGGATGCTTTGCCACCCGGTCTAGCACCCTGCCCAACATGGGCCAGGGCGGGAACACATAGAGGAGCTCTTGTGTCGGCCACTGTTGGAGAAGAGCATCTACTCCCAGGGATCGAGGGTCCCGTCCTCTGCTGAAAAAGCGCGGCACTTGGCAATTGGCCGATGACGCCATCAGATCTAGGCTCGGCTGGCCCCAGCGCTTCGTGAAGCCCAAGAACGCCTGAGCAGATAGCTGCCACTCTCCAGGCTCCAAGGTATGGCGACTGAGAAAGTCCGCCTTGACATTCATGACTCCGGCAATGTGGGCCGCTGACAGCTGTTCCAGGTTCGCTTCCGCCCACTGGCATAGATTCATGGCCTCCTTGGCTAGAGGGGCGCTCTTGGTACCTCCCTGGCGGTTGACATAGGCCACAGCCGTGGCATTGTCCGACAGGACCCGTACTGGCTTCAACGTCAGTACCGGGATGAACTCCAAAAGCGCCAACCGAATGGCTCTGAGTTCCAGGAGGTTGATAGACCACTTTGCCTCTGCAGGAGACCAGAGCCCCTGCGCTGTCCTTCCCAAGCAGTGGGCTCCCCAGCCCGACAAAGAGGCGTCCGTCGTGACGACAATCCACTCCGGGGTCACCAGAGGCATTCCTGCAGACAACTTGTCTGTCTGCGTCCACCAGCTCAGCGCCTTGCGCACTGCTGGGTCCAAGGGAAGGCGCACAGCATAATCCTCCGACATCGGAGTCCAGCGCTGCAGCAGAGAGTGTTGTAGTGGTCTCATATGAGCCCTGGCCCAGGGCACTACTTCCATCGTGGCCGTCATAGAGCCCAACAGCTGCACATAGTCCCAAGCCCAAAGAGGAGAGGCTACCTGAGCCTGAAGTTTGACAATCCGATTGTCTGGCAGGAACACTCTGCCCACTTGGGTGTCGAATCAAACTCCCAGATACTCCAGGGACTGAGTTGGGCGCAGCTGGCTTTTCTCCCAGTTGATGATCCACTCCAGGGAGCTCAAAAGAGCAACCACCCGGTTCACAGCTTTGCCGCACTCTGCATAAGAGGGGGCTCGGATCAACCAGTCGTCCAGATAAGGATGGACTTGTACTCCTTCCTTCCTCAGGAAGGCCGCGATGACCACCATTACTTTGGAGAAGGTCCGCGGAGCAGTAGCCAACCCGAACGGGAGGGCTCTGAACTGGAAGTGTCGGCCCAGGACTGCAAAACGCAGAAAGCGTTGATGAGGAGGCCAGATGGGAATATGCAAGTACGCTTCCTTGATGTCCAAGGATGCCAGGTACTCCCCTGCCTTCACTGCCGGTATAACAGAGCAGAGAGTCTCCATGCGAAAGTGCCGAACTTTCAAGGCCCGATTGACCCCTTTGAGGTCGAGGATAGGCCGTACAGAACCTCCTTTCTTTGGTACCACAAAGTAAATGGAGTAACGTCCCTTGCCAAGCTGATTTTCTGGCACCGGAACGACCGCACCCAGGCGGATCAGATTGTCCAAGGTCTGCTGCACTGCCACAGCTTTGACCGGAGACTTGCAGGGAGAGAGTACAAACCCGTCTCTTAAGGGTCGGCAGAACTCTAGCTTGTAGCCGTCTCTGATGACTTCCAGCACCCAAGCGTCTGAAGTTATTGTGGTCCACTCGCCCAGAAACGAGGACAGCCGTCCTCCAATCTGCACTGGGGGGTGGACCAAGGCCCCGTCATTGGGTACGAGACCCTGGGGGAGGACCGGAGGGAGCACCTCCGGGACGGCGGTCTCTGCGAAAGGAATGCTGCTTGGGGGAGAAGTTCCTCTTGAAGGAAGAGGAGGCAGAAGAGCCCGACCTGCCCGGGCGGTACCGACGGGCTTCCAGAAACCGTCCTCTGGAGGTACCGGGGCGAGTACTAGCCCGAGCCCTGACCTCTGGTAACTTCTTGCCCTTAGACGTGCCGAGATCGGTCACGATTTTGTCCAGCTTGACCCCAAAGAGCAGCTTGCCTTTAAAAGGCAATTTAGCCAGGCGGGATTTAGAGGCGTGGTCAGCAGACCAATGCTTCAGCCAAAGCAACCGCCGCGCAGAGATTGTCTGAGCCATGCCTTTAGCTGAGGCCCTCAAGACATCATACAGCAAGTCTGCCAAATAGGCCAAGCCCGATTCCAGGGCCGGCCAATCAGCCCTCAAGGAATGATCCGAGGGGGAAGCCCGCTGCACCATAGTCAGGCACGCCCTGGCCACATAGGAGCCGCAAACTGAGGCCTGCAAACTTAAAGCAGCCGCCTCAAAGGACGACCTTAAGGCCGCCTCCAATCTTCTGTCTTGGGCGTCCTTTAGGGCCGTGCCACCTTCCACCGGCAACGCCGTTTTCTTAGTCACCGCAGTGATTAAAGAATCCACGGTAGGCCACAGATAGGCCTCACGTTCACTTTCAGGCAAAGGATAGAGGCGGGACATAGCCCTAGCCACTTTAAGGCTCGCTTCCGGGACATCCCACTGAGCCGAAATTAAGGTGTGCATAGCATCATGCACGTGGAAGGTTCTAGGCGGGCGCTTCGTCCCCAGCATAATGGCAGAACCAACAGGGGCTGAGGGAGAGACGTCCTCCGGAGAGGAAATCTTCAAAATGCCCATGGCCTGCACTAACAGGTTGGGCAAATCCTCTGAGCTAAAGAGCCGCGCTGCAGAGGGGTCATCCGCTCCATCCGAGCGGGGATCCGTCTCCTCCAAGGAATCCGCAAAGGACCGTTGGGAGAACTCAGAAACACTGCCCTCATCTACATCGGAGGAGACAAAGTCCTCCAAGGCCTGGGAATCAACCCGAGGGCGTTTACCTCCGGGGGCCTCAACCTCTTTACCAGACGAGGGAGCAGGGGCAGCGTTTTGCATAAGGAAGGCCTGATGCAGCAGCAAAACAAACTCGGGGGAGAAACCCCCCAGACTGTGCACTTCCGCAGCCTGGGCTACAGCCCTAGACGCACTCTCAACCGGCGCTCGCAATAGCGGGGGAGAGACATGCTGCGCATCCAAAATGGCGTCCGGCGCGACACTCCGCGAAGGAGCCGCGCGGGAAGAACGGCGCTTAAGTTTAGCCGCTTTTGTGCCGTCGCCCAAATTAAGGGTGTTCATGGCATTAACGTCTCCCACCTCAAGGGCGGCCCAAGAAGAAGCCGTCCGAGCCGCGTGGCCGGCCAAGATGGCGGAGGCGAGCAGCGGGGGATGGGCGTTTATGGCGGGAAAAACCGCCACACCGGAGGAAGGACCGGGACACTCATCGGTCACGAAACTGTCACCCAACAAGGGCGAATCAGACTTTAAGACCCCCGCATCCCCTCTAGAAGCGCACAAGCGATCCGGGGATCGAATCTTTGCGCCCTCGCCCTCCGACGCCATAGGCCACGTGGAGATCAATCGGGGAACCCCCTGCCTGCTATAAAAAGGTAAAAATTACCTGCTTTCCGCTCCGAGCTGTAACGACCTGGTGTCCCAGTGAGTAGCTGCAATAAACGTTTAAATAAACGTCGAAATAAACGCCTTTAAGGACGTTCAAAATTTTTTTTTTTTTCTTTTTAACGGAGCCAGCGGGAGGGGGGAGAAAAGGAGGGACCTGGCGCCACCAGGTTTGCACTTGCTCAAGAAGAGCCCTCAACCCCAGGCACTCAACAAAACCTAAAAATTAGGCTTGGAGGCCTAGCCAGAGCTGCTGCTGTGTGTGACCACCACCTGCTGAGATAGAGAACATACTGAGGAGTTTCCGGCAGCACATGACCACATATAGGGAGGCAAAAGTTTGCTCTCTATCTCCACCTGCTGGTAGATGGACACAACCCACCAGTCTATGGATTGATCAGCATGATGATATGGAACGATGCATGTTACAATGTTTGGAACTACTCATGCAGAAAGGTAAAGAAAGGTGCAAGCTTCAATCTTTTGAAACATACAGACAGAAGGAAATATAGAGACAATACTGTCTACTACATTCATAAACAATCTGGAATAGGGAGAAGAGTGTGAGGCAGTAGATAATGCAAAATGATTTTCTTAATTTAATGACACATTTAAAGCCTGCTTAACCATTAACATAGCTCAAGGCAGGGAACAGAGGTAGAAACACCAAAAACAATAATGATAGAAGAATAACTTGCCTTACAGGTCAAAAGAAAGGTTACAATCATATAAGTCTCGACAGCCTAAAATAAGAAAAGATCTTAAGATGATTTTATTGGGAGGTCACGTGACGCGATGCTCGAGGGACGATGCTGAAGTTCGTTCCTCCGAGCCCCTGGCTATCACCTGAGCATGTAAAGGTGGCGAAACGCATCAAATCTACATAATAACATAACCCAGGCGAGTGGGAAAGTATCCGCAGTAAGAAGGGCTGCAAAGTGAAAGAATGGCGGTGAGGGTGGCTAACAGGGAGAGGATTCGAGGGAAAGCCGTAGAAGACAAGATGGCGGCGCCCTCGAGCCCCTCGGTCTCGTCGGCATGGGTGACAGAGATCACCTCCGAAATGACTGTGGTCTTGGAAGAGCTCTTGGAGCGCCGACTGACCCTGATTGATGAAAAACTTGGACGTATGCATGCGCAGTTAGAGGAGCTCTCGAAGGAGTGCGGGGCCTTTCAGGTGCGAACAGCTGAGGTGGAAGACCATGTCACGGAGATGGAGAAGTTACAGGGCTCACTACAAAAGAAGCTTGCAGCACTGGAAGATAAGGTGGAGGATCTTGAAAATAGATCCCGTAGAAACAATTTGAGATTGATAGGTCTTCCAGAATCCTTACCAGATGCCAATTTAGTGAGCTTCCTAGAAAGATGGCTAAGGAGATAAATCTGCCGGTGGGCAGCAGCCCGCTGAGAGTGGAACGCGCACATAGACTGGGTCAGAAGAAACCTGGTCAGGCTAAACCAAGAGTGGTCATTTTGAAAATTCTGAACTATGCTCACAAGCAATAGTGCAAGCTACAAGAGGAGGAAAAATGTTACACTATGAAGAGCAGAGGATTTTGTGTTCCAAGATTATTCGGCGGGAGTGGCGGCTACACATAAAGCTTTCTCCGCTATTTGTTCTTAAATTGTTTGAGCGAAAAATAAAGTTCGCCCTCATCTACCCAGCGACTCTCAGGATTACCTACAGTGGGGGAAATAAGTATTTGATCCCTTGCTGATTTTGTAAGTTTGCCCACTGACAAAGACATGAGCAGCCCATAATTGAAGGGTAGGTTATTGGTAACAGTGAGAGATAGCACATCACAAATTAAATCCGGAAAATCACATTGTGGAAAGTATATGAATTTATTTGCATTCTGCAGAGGGAAATAAGTATTTGATCCCCCACCAACCAGTAAGAGATCTGGCCTCTACAGACCAGGTAGATGCTCCAAATCAACTCGTTACCTGCATGACAGACAGCTGTCGGCAATGGTCACCTGTATGAAAGACACCTGTCCACAGACTCAGTGAATCAGTCAGACTCTAACCTCTACAAAATGGCCAAGAGCAAGGAGCTGTCTAAGGATGTCAGGGACAAGATCATACACCTGCACAAGGCTGGAATGGGCTACAAAACCATCAGTAAGACGCTGGGCGAGAAGAAGACAACTGTTGGTGCCATAGTAAGAAAATGGAAGAAGTACAAAATGACTGTCAATCGACAAAGATCTGGGGCTCCACGCAAAATCTCACCTTGTGGGGTATCCTTGATCATGAGGAAGGTTAGAAATCAGCCTACAACTACAAGGGGGGAACTTGTCAATGATCTCAAGGCAGCTGGGACCACTGTCACCACGAAAACCATTGGTAACACATTACGACATAACGGATTGCAATCCTGCAGTGCCCGCAAGGTCCCCCTGCTCCGGAAGGCACATGTGACGGCCCGTCTGAAGTTTGCCAGTGAACACCTGGATGATGCCGAGAGTGATTGGGAGAAGGTGCTGTGGTCAGATGAGACAAAAATTGAGCTCTTTGGCATGAACTCAACTCGCCGTGTTTGGAGGAAGAGAAATGCTGCCTATGACCCAAAGAACACCGTCCCCACTGTCAAGCATGGAGGTGGAAATGTTATGTTTTGGGGGTGTTTCTCTGCTAAGGGCACAGGACTACTTCACCGCATCAATGGGAGAATGGATGGGGCCATGTACCGTACAATTCTGAGTGACAACCTCCTTCCCTCCGCCAGGGCCTTAAAAATGGGTCGTGGCTGGGTCTTCCAGCACGACAATGACCCAAAACATACAGCCAAGGCAACAAAGGAGTGGCTCAGGAAAAAGCACATTAGGGTCATGGAGTGGCCTAGCCAGTCACCAGACCTTAATCCCATTGAAAACTTATGGAGGGAGCTGAAGCTGCGAGTTGCCAAGCGACAGCCCAGAACTCTTAATGATTTAGAGATGATCTGCAAAGAGGAGTGGACCAAAATTCCTCCTGACATGTGTGCAAACCTCATCATCAACTACAGAAGACGTCTGACCGCTGTGCTTGCCAACAAGGGTTTTACCACCAAGTATTAGGTCTTGTTTGCCAGAGGGATTAAATACTTATTTCCCTCTGCAGAATGCAAATAAATTCATATACTTTCCACAATGTGATTTTCCGGATTTAATTTGTGATGTGCTATCTCTCACTGTTACCAATAACCTACCCTTCAATTATGGGCTGCTCATGTCTTTGTCAGTGGGCAAACTTACAAAATCAGCAAGGGATCAAATACTTATTTCCCCCACTGTATAATGGAGTGGTCAGTCCATACGTGGAGGCGGAGGAGGCTCGGGAATTCTTGAGGCACCTGGAGACGGAGATGACATCCACAGGGGCCACCTGAGGTTATAGATATGAGCTGACTATATTTCAGTGCCTGATTCTCTAAGATATGCAGAAGGAGGAAATGGGATGAAGAAGGGTTCTTACCGTTTGTTTATATAGCCTGACTTTCATTATGGCTGCTTTTATCCCTAAGGGATTATGACAAGCATTGGACACTAATGCCTGGATGGACACATTAGAGGGCTCAGTGATGGGGTAATGTAAAATAGGGTTGAAATATTGGAATGTTTTTTTTTTTTTTTTTCTCTAATTACTTTTCTCTCTGTGGTTTGTTCATGAGCGGGAAGCGGAGAAGGGAAAGAGGTAGTTCGCCGAATGTGTAGAGGCTGGAGTAGGGGTGGCAGGTGGGCGTTAGACATGACTGCTCCAATGGTAGGAGCTGGAACTTGGGGAGGGGGGGGGGAGGAGTAGATTTGGGGATGAGATAGGGAGGGATGTCAGAGGCTTTCGAGAGGGGGATCATGGAATCTGAAAGCGGGACGTGCGGGAAAGTGGAAGATGGGGTGGAGGATGGAGGCTGGGACATCCTCCCCCAACATATAGAGGAAATCAAATTAAAATATTGATCAGGATGAGAAGTAAGATATGGTGAATCTGGTTACTTGGAATGTGGGGGGGATTAATTCACTTATTAAAAGATTGAAAAATTTAGAACGCCTACATAGGAATAAGATTGATATTGCACTCTTACAAGAAACACACGAAGTTGAAAACCTGGTGGGTGGGGGAATGTTTGGCAGCCTGATCCCATGGGAAAAAATGTGGAGTAGCTATACTTTTCAAAAAGGGAGAGAGTCACGTGATGGGCTGAGGGAAGAGGTCGCAGGCTTTTTCACTCTCGGGCTCTCCCTCCCTCAAACCCTCCATAGACTGGATTGAATCGCTAAGAAACAAGGGAGCGTTAATAGGAAAAGATCTAAGACACATGGACTCTTACATTATCCGCGAAACCAGAGCGATGACCGGGAAAACAGCGAAAAAAGAGCCCGAGAAGCAGCGAGGGTCCGGCGAAAACAAGATGGCGCCGAGCCCAGCAGCAGACTCAGTGCCGCGATTCCACCATGCACAGCTCGAACAACTCACAGAAGCGGTTAAGACCGCTCTAGAGCCGCAGCTAAAGCAAATCGCTGAGCGGCTGGCAAGTGTGGAGACGCAGCTTGGGGAAACAATAAAAAGAACGGGCGAGCTCGAAGCACGTGTGTCGGAGACAGAGGACACCACAGTAGTTGCGGCAGCGTCAATTCAGGAGATGCAAAAAGAAATGAAGTCACACGCAGCGAAGCTGGATGATCTCGAGAATAGGTCTCGAAGATCCAACTTGAGACTTATTGGTGTACCGGAGTCGATACCAGATCGCTCCCTGACGGAACAATTAGAGCGTTGGCTAAAATCAGAATTTGCCCTTTCTGACAGCATGGGACCACTCTGCCTGGAAAGGGCGCACAGATTGGGGAAGAGACTTAACAACGGAACCCGTCCAAGAGCTGTGATTGTCAAGGTACATAACTTTGTGCACAAAGAAGAGATTCTACGGGGAACGCGCCTAAAATGGGACTCTTTAAATTTGGATGGAGCTAATATCAAAGTGTTTCAGGACTATTCCCAAGCACTACAGGAACGTAGGAAAGCTTTTACTCCAATCTGCAGACAACTTGCAGAGAGAAATCAACGGTTTTTGCTACTATACCCCGCGCAACTAAAAATAAACATGGACGGCACTTGGAGAACTTTTAATTCACCAGCAGAAGCCCAAGAAGTGCTTCACAGCCAGGATTACAAAAGCGCAGAGCAGGGGTGAAGTGGCAATTTGAAGACCATAACATAACACTTCAAGAGCAGGAGCGCCTGGTTTGCTAGAGTTGAGTCCCAGTTGGACGGCAGAACGTTGGTTGAATAACTAAATGTTGAATTGTAAGTGATGCATGAAACAATGCACAGTGCTATACCTTTCCCTACAGAGAGAGATGGCCATGTTTGAATTACAGTTTGCTGTGTTTGACAGAGTGTGGGGGGGGGGATGGGGGAAGGAGGAGGCCCTACCATTGTTGACTCTGCACACCCGATCTAAGATAGGAGAGGGGAGTGCAAGGTTGGAGATAAGTGAGAGAGGGGGGAAAGGGAGGGAGGGGGGATGGAGGGGGGGGGAGGGGGGATGGGAGGGATGGGGTAGGGAAAGGGAGAGTAGAGAGCAAAGCCTTTTGGGACATACTCAGAGAGCAGCATAACGTTGGACACAAAGAGGGGGGAAGGTCAATAGAACAAGACGTAGGAGCCAATTGGTTAGATAGGAAGGGACACGGGTGGAGCTGGGCCCCGGAGTTCCGCACATCTAGGAAATTTCACCGCTACATGACAACTGGACACAGTAATGACTAAGAGTAACTCGATCCGGTTCCTTACGTGGAACGTGGGGGGCATTTCATCCCCAATTAAAAGATCAAAAATTTTAGCAGCACTTAAAAAACATAGAGTGGATGTGGCCTGCTTGCAGGAAACCCGCCTCACCACAGAAGAGCACCAGAAATTGAAGCGGGCATGGGTAGGAGAAGTTCACTCGACCCCAGCTGAGGGGAGAAGTAAAGGGGTGGCCATTTTGATTCGTAAGGGACTAGTAGCCAAATCAGAAGTCCTAGAGAGAGATCCTCAAGGGAGATTCCTGATGGTCCATTTGTGGATCCAACACCAAGAATATATGATAGTAGCATTGTATGGGCCGAACTTATTTGATAAATCATTTTATGAACAGGTGGCACAGCGTTGTCTCTCACGTAGAGCTATCCCTCTAATAATAATGGGAGATTTCAATCTGGTAGCAGACCCTACACTAGATTGCTCAGCACCCAGACGGGCTAACAGGGGAGGAATAAGATCGAGAGCGCTACCGCAGTTCATGCAATCACTAAATTTGGTGGACGCGTGGCGGACCCTACACCCAGACTCAAGAGACTATACCCACTTGTCACGGGCACATGGCAGCTGGTCAAGGATAGACTATATCCTTGTAGACCAGAGCATGTTCCACATGGTAGTAGACGCAGTGATAGGACCGGAAGAGGTTTCCGATCACGCAATGACATGGATAGACTTGATGGACCCAGAAACATCTAGAGGCGGGGCGGGTTGGCGTTTCCCAGCGTACCTGGCCACAGACAAGGAATTCACAAGATATATACAAGAAAGATGGGAGGAATATGAAAAGTTTAATGCAGCCCACAAAAATCAGCCATCCCTGTTTTGGCAAGCAGCGAAAGCAGTACTAAGAGGAGCAATTATAGCTTTCACAGCTAAAAGGGAGCGGCGAATCACTGGGGCAATTACCAACCTAGAAAAAAGATTCCAAAAAGCAAAACGAAGGTACATCAGCAACCCTAATACATATTTTAAAGAACAAATGCAGTCAGCACGAATAGCATTGAACACTCTACTACATGACCGAGCCTCAAGGGCACTAGTATGTAGGAAATATCGGTTACAACGCTTTGGGAACAGGGCGGGAGGCATGTTGGCACGCATAATTAAAACCTGGGGAGGAAACAGAGCAATCGTAGCAGTTAAGGACAAGGAAGGCCATATCCAAAACCAAAAAGACAAAGTAGCGAAGGTATTCCACGACTTTTACCAAGATCTATATTCAGCACCACTACCCCACCTTACAAGCCCCATTGATCAGTATTTAGAGCAGGCAGGCCTGGCCAAGTTAGGCGAGGCAGAGCTAGACGAACTCAATGCACCAATAACCGGGAAGGAACTACAAGACATAATTAAGGCTCTCCCCACCAACTCAGCCCCGGGGCCCGACGGGTTTTCCAGTGAATTTTACCAAATGTTAAATCAGTCATTGGTAAGCCCGTTGCTCTCATATTATGAGGAGGTGGTTGAACTTGGAAAATTTCCAAATTATGCTAATGAAGCGTTAATTACGTTACTTTTGAAACCGGGGAAAAAGGACACACAGGCAAACTCTTATAGGCCCATATCATTAATCAACGTAGACACAAAAATAATGGCCAAACTTCTAGCTAATAGAATACAGAGAGTGATTCCGATACTAATAGAACCAGAACAAGTGGGCTTCGTACGAAACAGGCACGCTGCAGTAAATGTGAGACGTCTACTTTTGGCAATGGGACAATGTAGTTGTGCGGAAACAGAAGCAATTTTGGTGAGCCTGGACGCCGAGAAGGCGTTCGACAGAGTGGGATGGGAGTACATGTTCGCAGTGTTACAACACATGGGTGTTAAGGGATGGGCATACCAGGCGATCCAATCTCTATACTCAAACCCCACAGCTGCAGTGTTAATTAATGGCTCAAGAACAACTCAATTCCCCATAGCAAGGGGTACGAGGCAGGGCTGTCCTCTGTCCCCGGCCCTGTTTCTTATTTCGATAGAGCCATTGTTGAAGAGTCTAAAAAGAGAAAGGGAGATAGCTGGAGTAGAGGTGGGGGGAGAGATGGTGAAAGCTTTAGCGTTTGCAGACGACTTACTGATAATGACCACTAGACCGGCAACATCGCTCAGGGCGCTGATAAACAGGGTCTCCCATTTTGGCAAGATCTCGGGATTTAAAGTCAACTTAGAGAAATCTAGTGTCATGCATATTCAATCCAGCCCCGAAGACGTGGAAAGGTTTAAATCCCCATTAAGCAGAGCAGTAGGAGCCATCAAATACCTGGGGGTACAGATCCCGAGCGACTTGTCCCAGCTCTATAGCCTGAACATCCAAAAACTGATGTCTGAAACGGCAACTAAACTAGGCCACTGGCAGGGACTTCCACTCTCTCTCATGGGGCGTATAGCGCTTTACAATATGATGATAGTTCCACGCTGGTTGTATATATTCCAGGTTTTACCATTGTACCTCTCCAGTAAAGATGAAAAACAGCTGAATGCAATGTTAAGAAAATACTTATGGCGAGGGAAAAGGCCACGACTACCATTGGAAGTGATGGAGATACCAAAGGAATATGGGGGAATGGGGCTGCTGAGTATGCGGCATATGACGATAGCGTGTGCAATGAGACATATTAATGACTGGTTCCGCGGCACTACAGATTTCTCAGCAACTCAAATAGAGAAAAGCCTACTAAAACCCCTTCATTTCAGCAGTGCCCTGCATGGCTTGGATAGGAGAACCGCCTCAGTTCTGAAGTCCACTAACATTTTACAAACTGCGCAAAAAACCTGGAAATGGATTTGCAGAATGCATCATTTCTCTTATAAAGCTACTCCATTCCTGCCGCTGAGGGGAAACCCGGACTTCCCTCCTGGAGATTTATACGCTGTGTTCAAGCGTTGGGAAGGACAAGGAATAATTTACCTTCAACAAATACTTACAGAGGAAGGGAGATTGAAATCATTCGCAGATCTTCAAAGGTTAAAACTGTTAACTCCGAGAGACTATTTTCATTACTGGCAGCTGCAACACTATGTGTCTAGCCTGGAATGGGAGGACCTAACAGAAGATGTTCAGGTGGAAGTGGCGGAGGCGTTTTCACTCAACGCCCAGCAGAAGGTACCTTTGAAGTACCACCACAGACATATTAAAGATCATAAATTGGAGCTAGATTACGCAAAATATGCTGGGGAATGGGAGAAAGACTTGAATGCAGCAGTAACGACTGACGTGTTCAAAAGGCACGTCCTGATCATCTATCGAACATCGCTGCTATCGGCGCATTGGGAGATGCAATATCGTTTTGCTCTCAGACTGCATGTTCCCCCGCGGCGGGCGTTTCATATGGGAGCTTCCCCAGATGGAGCATGCCCCAAATGTGGGAGAGAGGGAGCGACTTTAGGACATATGTTCTGGCGATGTGCACAGGTGGAGGAATTCTGGAAGAGCATTTTGGAACGGGTCTCCAAGCTGTGGGCCATAGTCTGGCGTCATTCTCCATTGCTATTATTCGGTGAACCTGAACTGAGACCCCCGGTCCCAGGGGGATGCATTGCCTTTATAAAACGATCTATAATCATAGCAAAGGCAACTATTCTTATAGATTGGCTTTCTCCTGATGGACCTTCCGTGCAGAAGTGGAGAATGCAAATGGTAGCTTTGATGCGCTTGGAAAGACAGATGTGCCAAGGCAAGTCTGAACTGGTCTTTCAGGAATTTTTAAAGAAATGGAATCCATTTATACAGACATTACCCCATGCTTCTAGAAGTCATCTGTTGAACTTCTAATACAAATAACTTTCCGGTTGACTGTCTGAGTGTGTCCTAGAATTTGAAGGAAGGGGGAGGGTAGGGAGGGATGGGTGGGAAATTAGGGTGAATAGGGGAAATTGGTTAATCAGGGGTTAAAAGGTTATAAACAGTCCTAAGTGGAATGTATAATGAAAAATTGTAAACCCAGTGGTATATGCTTGTTTATTATTGTACGTTCTGAAAGAACATATGCTGTTTCTGATTAATGTCATTAAAAAAACGATTTAAATATACTTTTCAAAAAGGGGGTGGTGGAGACAGCGAAGATAATAGCAATAGACCCAGAGGGGAGGTATATATTGGCTCAAGCGGTTATCAACCATTGTACAATCTATTTTTGCAATGTGTATGCACCCAACCAATTCGAAAAGAAATTCTATCTGAACCGTCTACTTATGACACGAGAGTATTCCCCTCTAGTAATGGGCGGGGATTTTAATGCAGCCTGGAACCTAGTAATGGATAGATCGGCCACAACCCAAAAAACTGCATACTATGCAAATATGGGCCTGCTGAGCTTGAGTAACTTGCTAGGCCTGGTAGATGTTTGGCAGGAACTCCACCCCTCAGATAAAGATTATATGCATCTGTCTAGAGCACACGCAACACAAGCGCGCATAGATTATTTGTTGGTAACCAAAGAAGAATTTGGAAGCGTGCGCAGTGCGGAGATAGGCCCTTATGCTATATCGGATCATGCTTGGGTATGGATGGACTGGGCCATAGGACCTGTAAGGGACAGTAGAAATAGATGGAGATTTCCCTTAGAGCTATACAAAGACCCCAAATTTAAGGAGCGCTTGCTAAGCCAGTGGGAAAGTTACAAAGCAACCAATATTGAACATATCCAAGATCCAATGCTCTACTGGGAAGCAGCTAAAGCGGTATTAAGGGGGGAAACTATAAGTTATACGCATTATGTGAGGAAATCCCGAGATAAAGAAGTGCTACACTTGGGAACATTGCTACGAAAGACCTGACAATAGTTTGGGCAGTCACATGCTGAGGTAGATCGTCAACAGCTGATAGAAATACAGACATCATTGAACTCGCTGCTACACCAGAGAGCAGTCAAATCACAAATATATTACCGATATCAACTGTACAAATATGGTAATAAGGCAGGGAAGCTACTGGCAAGGCTGATAGGCCCGCGGAAGGGAAAGCAGCACATTACAACCATACAGAATAGCAAAGGCCGGTTGGAACATACAGACCAGGCCATAGGGGCGATTTTCCATGACAGCAGGTGTGAAGGAAAAAGGATAAATTAGGTCTTAGCTGATAATTTTCTATCTGTTAGTTCTTCCGACTACTCCAGAACCTGTGGGAGGTCACCGAAAAGGAAAGCATCACCCTGGTGAAGTAGGAAGTACTCCTGTAGCCAGGACTTCCCCACCAGGGGATGCACTATCTTTTCGCAACAAAGATATGTCTCAAAGAACTTCTGCCCAGGCGGGAAGGGTTAGGACAGCTGCTGTAGTTGGTGATTCGTTCAATAGGCATGTAGATAGTTGGGTGGCTGGTGGATGTGAGAATTGCCTGGTCACTTGCCTGCCTGGTGCGAAGGTGGCAGATCTTAGATTGTGCAGGGGAAGAGCTGGCTGTCTTGGGTGGCTGGTGGATATGAGGATCGCCTGGTCACTTGCCTGCCTGGTGAGAAGGTGGCAGACCATAGATACTGCTGAGGAAAAGCCGACTGTCTTGGTACGTGGGTACCAATTACATAGGAAAATGTGGGAGGGAGGCTCTGGAAGCCAAATTTTGGCTCTTAGGTATAAAGCTGAAGTCTAGATCTTCCAGGGTAATGTTTGCAGAAATGCTCCTTGTTCCATGTGCAAGAGGCAGGCAAAGAACATAAGAGTACCCATACTGGGTCAGACCAATGGTCCATCTAGCCCACTATCCTGTTTCCAACAGTGGCCAAGCCAGGTCACAAGTACCTGGCAGAAACCAAAATCATGGCAACATTCAATGCTTCAAATTCCAGGGCAAGCAGTTGCTTCCTCATGTCCATCTCTAAAGCAGACTATGAACTTTTTTTCCAGGAACCTGTCTAAACCTTTTATAAATCCAGATAACATTAACCGCTGTCACCACATCCTCTGATACAAAGGCATAGTATTTTCGGTCTTATTCACCATCCCTTTCCTAATAATTCCTAGCATCTTGTTTGCTTTTTTGGCTGCCGCCACACACTGAGCAGAAGTTTTCAGTTATTATGTACGACACCTAGATCTTTTTCTTGAGTGCTGACCCCCAAGGTGGACCCTATCATGGGAAAATTAGGTTCTTACCTTGATAATTTTCTTTCCTTTAGTCACAGCAGATGAATCCATTAACTGATGGGTTGTACCTGCCTACCAGCAGGTGGAGATAGAGAACACTGAAAGAACATGGTGTTCCTGGACGCCCAGCCCCCTCTGCCTTCAGTATATGAAATTTCCAAAGCAGAGTGAATAAGAAAGGCAAAATAACATAGACTTTCCTCACAAAGAACAAACGCCCCTGAACCGGAGCAATAACCAAACAAAGGAGGGACGTTATCAACATCCTGCAATAAAAACAGCATGTAGTATCTCTGATAGCTTGTCTTCAAGTACTCCTGATGAGGCACAATGTCTGTATGCAACATCTGTACAAAAACTAAAGCCAGTCAGGAAGGGATCATGGATTCATCTGCTGTGACTAAAGGAAAGAAAAGTATTAAGGTAAGAACCTAACTTTCCCTTCCTTGTCATCAACAGCAGATGAATCCATTAACTGATGGGATGTACCAAAGCACTCCCTGAATAGGGTGGGACAGGCAACTCTGCGAGCAAGCACTTGCGCTCCAAAATGCACATCCTGCCGCGCTGCCACATTCAGCCTGTAATGCCGCACAAACAAGAACTGAAAAGCCAAGGTAGCCGCACGACAGATCTCTTGAAGAGAAAAGACACCCGTTTCAGCCCACGAAGAGGACATTGCCCTCGTAGAGTGCGCTTTAAACACTTCAGGCGGCGACCGCCCTGAAAGCAGATAAGCAGAAAAAATTAGTTCCTTAAGCCAGTGGGCTATAGTGGCCTTCGACGCCGGAAACCCCCGTCGGGGACCTGCCGACAGAACAAATAAATGATCAGAATTCCTAAACTCAATTGACATCTGCAGATAATGCCACAGAGTCTGCGGACATCCAATAGGTGCAATTGCCCAAAGGAGTCCGGACACTCCTCCTTACAAAAGGAAGAAAGAAAAATAGGCTGCTTCAGGTGAAAAGCTGAAACCACCTTAGGCAGAAAGGAAGGCACCGTACGAACAGTTACCCCGGATTCCGAGAACTGTAGAAAAGGATCCCGACAGGAAAGAGTCTGAAGCTCAGACACTCTTCTTGCCGACGCCATTGCCACTAAAAAGGTAAAATTATGTATAATCATACCTGATAATTTTCTTTCCATTAATCATAGCTGATCAATCCATAGACTGGTGGGTTGTGTCCATCTACCAGCAGGTGGAGATAGAGAGCAAACTTTTGCCTCCCTATATGTGGTCATGTGCTGCCGGAAACTCCTCAGTATGTCGATATCAAAGCTCCATCCGCAGGACTCAGCACTTAGAGAATTACACCCACGAAGGGACACTCTGCCCAGCTCACCACCGCCGAAACGGGGGAGGGGAATTAACCCAGCTCATCCCCACACAAGTGGGGGAGGGGAATCCGTCCAGCTCATCCCCGCGGAGCGGGGGAGGGACACCACACCCGCCGATGCGGGGGGATCTGGCTTATCCTGCAACCGCAACCGCGGGAGGAGCTGACTGACCCTAACACCGCCGAAGCGGGAGGGGTACAAAGCTGCCCTACAGCCGCACGAAGCGGGAGGGAGTGCCGGCAGAATTTTAAGTCTCAATCCAGCCCCGTAAAACGGAGGGGAGAGGAATGCAGCAGCTCACTGTAACACAAACTCGTCTTAACTCTTGAAGAATCCAAGTGAAAAAACTTGAACACGAAGTCTTTCTGAAGTAACTGAAGACTAAACTTGAACCTGAAATGCAACCAGAATAAAAACAGTACAGATATCTGGGAGGGGCTATGGATTGATCAGCTATGATTAATGGAAAGAAAATTATCAGGTATGATTATACATAATTTTACCTTCCATATCATCAAGCTGATCAATCCATAGACTGGTGGGATGTACCGAAGCAGTACTCACCCAGGGCGGGACATTGAAATCCCTGACCTCAACACTGAAGCTCCAAACCGGGCCTCCGCCCGTGCAGCCACAGTCACACGGTAATGCTTGGAGAATGTATGAGCCGAAGCCCAAGTTGCCGCCTTGCATATCTCTTCCAAGGAGACGGATCCGGCCTCTGCCATCGAGGCCGCCTGAGCTCTCGTGGAGTGAGCCTTCAGCTGGATAGGCGGCACCTTCCCCGCGGCCACATAAGCCGCTGCAATGGCTTCCTTGACCCATCTTGCCACTGTAGGCTTAGCAGCCTGCAGACCCTTACGAGGACCTGCAAACAAGACAAACAGATGATCCGATTTCCGGAAATCATTGGTCACTTCCAAGTATCTGAGATGACTCGTCTCACATCCAGATATTTAAGAGCAGAGTACTCCTCTGGGTAGTCCTCCCTACGAAAGGAAGGGAGACAGAGCTGCTGATTCACATGGAAGCGAGAAACAATCTTGGGGAGGAAGGAAGGCACTGTGCGAATAGTCACTCCTGCCTCAGTGAACTGCAGAAAAGGCTCTCGACATGAGAGCGCCTGGAGCTCGGAAACTCTTCTGGCTGAAGTGATAGCCACCAAAAAGACTGCTTTCAACGTCAGGTCTTTCAGAGATGCCCTCGACAAGGGTTCAAAAGGCGGCTTCTGCAATGCTCTTAGTACCAGGTTGAGATTCCACGCAGGCACCACTGAGTGCAGAGGAGGGCGCAGGTGATTAACTCCCTTGAGAAAACGCACCACATCTGGCTGCGAAGCCAGGGAAGCACCCTTCAGGCGGCCCCTGAAGCAAGCCAGAGCCGCTACCTGGACTTTAAGGGAACTGAGCGACAGGCCTTTCTCCAGACCTTCTTGCAGGAACGCCAACACTGAAGAAATTGGAGCAGTGAAGGGAGAAAGTGAGCCTGCTTCACACCACGCTGCAAAGATACGCCAAACCCTGGCGTAAGCAGTAGAAGTAGAGCGCTTCCTCGCTCTCAGCACAGTGGCGATGACCTTGTCTGAGAAGCCCTTCTTCCTCAGACGCTGCCGCTCAATAGCCAGGCCGTAAGACCAAAGGGGGAGGGATCCTCCATCACCACGGGACCCTGATGTAACAGGCCCTGCTCCACTGGCAGCCGCAGAGGATCGTCGACTGAGAGCCTGATCAAGTCCGCATACCAGGGACGCCTGGGCCAATCCGGACCCACCAGGATTACCCTGCCGGGATGCTTTGCCACCCGGTCTAGCACCCTGCCCAACATGGGCCAGGGCGGGAACACATAGAGAAGCTCTTGTGTCGGCCACTGTTGGAGAAGAGCATCTACTCCCAGGGATCGAGGGTCCCGTCATCTGCTGAAAAAGCGCGGCACTTGGCAATTGGCCGATGACGCCATCAGATCTAGGCTCGGCTGGCCCCAGCGCTTCGTGATGTCCAAGAACGCCTGAGCAGATAGCTGCCCCTCTCCGGGCTCCAAGGTATGGCGACTGAGAAAGTCCGCCTTGACATTCATGACTCCGGCAATGTGGGCCGCTGAAAGCTGCTCCAGGTTCGCTTCCGCCCACTGGCAAAGATTCATAGCCTCCTTGGCTAGAGGGGCGCTCTTGGTACCTCCCTGGCGGTTGACATAGGCCACAGCCGTGGCATTGTCCGACAGGACCCGTACAGGCTTCAACACCAGTACCGGGATGAACTCCAAAAGCGCCAACCGAATGGCTCTGAGTTCCAGGAGGTTGATAGACCACTTTGCCTCTGCAGGAGACCAGAGCCCCTGCGCTGTCCTTCCCAAGCAGTGGGCTCCCCAGCCCGACAACGAGGCGTCCGTCGTGACGACAATCCACTCTGGGGTCACCAGAGGCATTCCCGCAGACAACTTGTCTGTCTGCATCCACCAGCTCAGCGCCTTGCGCACTGCTGGGTCCAAGGGAAGGCGCACAGCATAATCCTCCGACATCGGAGTCCAGCGCTGCAGCAAAGAGTGTTGAAGTGGTCTCATATGAGCCCTGGCCCAGGGCACAACTTCCATCGTGGCGTCATAGAGCCCAACAGCTGCACATAGTCCCAAGCCCGAAGGGGAGAGGCTACTAGGAACTGGTCCACCTGAGCCTGAAGTTTGACAATCCGATTGTCTGGCAGGAACACTCTGCCCACTTGGGTGTCGAATCGAACTCCCAGGTACTCCAGGGACTGAGTCGGGCGCAGCTGGCTCTTCTCCCAGTTGATGATCCATCCCAGGGAGCTCAAAAGAGCAACTACCCGGTCCACAGCTTTGCCGCACTCTGCATAAGAGGGGGCTCGGATCAACCAGTCGTCCAGATAAGGATGGACTTGTACCCCTTCCCTTCGTAGGAAGGCCGCGATGACCACCATTACTTTGGAAAAGGTCCGCGGAGCAGTAGCCAACCCGAAAGGGAGGGCTCTGAACTGGAAGTGTCGTCCCAGGACTGCAAAACGCAGAAAGCGTTGATGAGGAGGCCAGATGGGAATATGCAGGTACGCTTCCTTGATGTCCAAGGATGCCAGGAACTCTCCTGCCTTCACTGCCGCTATAACAGAGCGGAGAGTCTCCATGCGAAAGTGCCGCACTTTCAAGGCCCGATTGACCCCTTTGAGGTCGAGGATAGGCCGGACAGAACCTCCTTTCTTTGGTACCACAAAGTAAATGGAGTAACGTCCCTTGCCAAGCTGACTTTCTGGCACCGGAACGACCGCGCCCAGGCGGATCAGATTGTCCAAGGTCTGCTGCACTGCCACAGCTTTGACCGGAGACTTGCAGGGAGAGAGTACAAACCCGTCTTTTAAGGGTCGGCAGAACTCTAGTTTGTAGCCGTCTCTGATGACTTCCAGCACCCACGCGTCTGAAGTTATTGTGGTCCACTCGCCCAGAAACGAGGACAGCCGTCCTCCAATCTGCACTGGGGCGTGGACCAAGACCCCGTCATTGGGTACGAGACCCTGGGGGAGGACCGGAGGGAGCACCTCCGGGACGGCTGGTCTCTGCGAAAGGAATGCTGCTTGGGGGAGAAATTCCTCTTGAAGGAAGAGGGGGCAGAGGAACCCGACTTGCCCGGGCGGTACCGACGGGCTTCCTGCAACCGTCCTCTGGAGGTACCGGGACGAGTACTAGCCCGAGCCCTGACCTCTGGTAATTTCTTGCCCTTAGACGTGCCGAGATCGGTCACGATTTTGTCCAGCTCGACCCCAAAGAGCAGCTTGCCTTTAAAAGGCAACCTAGCCAGGCGGGATTTAGAGGCGTGGTCAGCAGACCAATGTTTCAGCCAAAGCCACCGCCGCGCAGAGATTGTCTGAGCCATGCCTTTCGCTGAGGCCCTCAAGACATCATACAGCAAGTCTGCCAAATAGGCTAAGCCCGATTCCATGGCCGGCCAATCAGCCCTCAAGGAATGATCCGAGGGGGAAGCCCGCTGCACCATAGTCAGGCACGCCCTGGCCACATAGGAGCCGCAAACTGAGGCCTACAAACTTAAAGCAGTTGCCTCAAAGGACGACCTTAAGGCCGCCTCCAATCTTCTGTCTTGGGCGTCCTTTAGGGCCGTGCCACCTTCCACCGGCAACGCCGTTTTCTTAGTCACCGCAGTGATTAAAGAATCCACGGTAGGCCACAGATAGGCCTCACGTTCACTCACAGCCAAAGGATAGAGGCGGGACATAGCCCTAGCCACTTTAAGGCTCGCTTCTGGGACATCCCATTGAGCCGAAATTAAGGTGTGCATGGCATCATGCACGTGGAAGGTTCTAGGCGGGCGCTTCGTCCCCAGCATAATGGCAGAGCCAACAGGGGCTGAGGGAGAGACGTCCTCCGGAGAGGAAATCTTCAAAGTGTCCATGGCCTGTAACAACAGGTTGGGCAAATCCTCTGGGCTAAAAAGCCGCGCTGCAGAGGGGTCATCCGCTCCATCCAAGCGGGGATCCGTCTCCTCCAAGGAATCCGCAAAGGACCGTTGGGAGACCTCAGACACGCTGCCCTCATCTACATCGGAGGAAACAAATTCCTCCAAGGCCTGGGAATCAACCCGAGGGCGTTTACCTCTGGGAACCTCAACCTCTTTACCAGACGAGGGAGCAGGGGCAGCGTTGTGCATGAGGAAGGCCTGATGCAGCAGCAAAACAAACTCGGGGGAGAAACCCCCCAGACTGTGCACTTCCGCAGCCTGGGCAACAGCCCTAGACGCACCCTCAACCGGCGCTCGCAATAGCGGGGGAGAGACATGCTGCGCATCCAAAATGGCGTCCGGCGCGAAACTCCGGGAAGGAGCCGCGCGGGAAGAACGGCTCTTAACTTTAGCCGCTTCTGTGCCGTCGCCCAAATTAAGGGCGTTCATGGCATTAATGTCTCCAACCTCAAGGGCGGCCCAAGAAGAAGCCGTCCGAGTCGCGTGGCCGGCCAAGATGGCGGAGGCGAGGAGCGGGGGATGGGCGTTTATGGCGGGAAAAACCGCCACGCCGGAGGAAGGACCGGGACATTCATCGGTCACGAAACTGTCACCCAACAAGGGCGAATCAGGCTTTAAGACCCCCGCATCCCCTCTAGAAGCGCTCAAGCGACCCGGGGAGCGACCCTTTGCGCCCTCGCCCTCCGACGCCATATGCCACGAGGAGAAGAATCGGGGAACCCCCTGCCCGCTATAAAAAGGTAAAAATTACCTGCTGTCCGCTCCGAGTTGTAACGACCTGGTGTCCCAGTGAGTAGCTGCAATAGACGCTTAAATAAACGTCGAAATAAACGCCTTTAAGGACGTTCAAAATTTTTTTTTTTTTTTTTTTTTTTTTAACGGAGCCAGCGGGAGGGGGGAGAAAAGGAGGGACCTGGCACCACCAGGTTTGCACTTGCTCAAAAGAGCCCTCAACCCCAGGCACTCAACAAAACCTAAAAATTAGGCTTGGAGGCCTAGCCAGAGCTGCTGCTGTGTGTGACCACCACCTGCTGAGATAGAGAACATACTGAGGAGTTTCCGGCAGCACATGACCACATATAGGGAGGCAAAAGTTTGCTCTCTATCTCCACCTGCTGGTAGATGGACACAACCCACCAGTCTATGGATTGATCAGCTTGATGATATGGAAAACTGTCTTGAGAGTCACATCCTTCTCAGAAGCCCATTTAAGAGGCTCAAATGGAGATCGCTGGAGTGCCTATGACATTGCATCTGCTCCAGTCTGTAAATAATCCTTGCACACTGCTATGGATGATTATTAACTGTATATAGTGCAACCAAATATAGAATCTCTGTTTCTTCAAACTTACAATCTAATATAGACGTGGGCCAGAAACAAAAACAAGAATGAACAAACAACAGACTCTCACCTTTGCACAGCTGTCAGTTAGGAGGATTCTTTCCCCTAGTGGTACAGACTCTGTTTCTCCTGGATTTGATGTGCCTTCCCATCTTATTGCGGTCTGGCAAATGTCAACAACACTTTGTGACAGGGTTTTAGGGTCTCTCACCACTGATCTGCAGAAGACAAGAGTGTTTTTATACAGCTGTAAATCCAAAAGGATCCAATAATAATGATGCAAAGTTCACAGAATCCTGGACCACTGCTGCCATAATTCTAAAACACAGAAGGTGTAGGCACCACAGGCATAACCCTGAACAAGGAAAAGGGATCTGCATTTAGCTCACACATTTACAGTAATAGTAAGGCAAGTTACATTTAGATACAGTAGGAGTTTTCCAGTCCCCAGAGGGTTTACAATCTAAATCTGAACCTAAGGTAGTAGAGGATTAAGTAACTTATCCAAGAACCCTGCCTTCCCTGGTTCTCAGTTCAGTGCTCTAACCATTAGCCTACTCTCTCCCACGCCAAAAAGCACATGTCTATTTTATGATCCCCTTATCCCTTACATGTTTAGAACTAGAGAAATTATGTCTTAACCAATAATTTTCTTTCCTTTAGCCCTACCAGACTAGTCTAGAACAATCCCTTTTTCCTATAGTTTTAAACTGAACCTTTCTCTAGAGGTAGAAACTTAACAGCCAAGAGTATAAAAAGGATAGTAGCAAGGCTTAAACTGTTTTAAAAGAAAGTTATTTTCTGTTCTTGCCTGCTGGAAAGGTAGCATAGCAGTACTACTGTCCTGAATCAGGTGTTAAAAAAGGTGTGAGGAAGAAGAATATTTGCAAAGGTTACTAAGGTCAATCTGATTACTGGGCTAGCTTCAAAGGGTTTGATTGAAACAGCCTCCTTAGAATTCAAACTATATTGAGAGGAAAGGTCCCACTTAACTCTCTTTCTGAGGAGTTCTGAGAGAAGAGGACATCTCTGTGGGTAAGTGACTTTATTTTATTCTGTGCTTGGTAACTTAAAGATTAGAGTTTAAAATAGGAATTGTAGGATATTGATAAACATAGAATTAAAACCAATTTTTTTTAAAGAAGCAAGCAAACTTTATTAGCTAGTCTCCATACCCTTTCTCCATAGTTTTAAAACTTGAATTTTCTGCCACAGATAGATTCTAGAAGGCAGAGTAGGGCCCAGTTCAGTCTTAGAAAAAATAAAAATAAAAGAGAGAGAAGGGAAAATTAGGTTCTTACCATGATAATTTTCTTTCCTTTAGTCATAGCAGATGAAACCATTACGTATGGGTTGTGTCCATCAACCAGCAGGGGGAGATAGAGAGCACTCAACTTTTCACAGTGCCTCATGGCCAGCTAGCTCCACTGCCTCTTCAGTATTTGAAGCTTCCAAAGCAGTATGGCAAACCGCAATGGGAATAACATGAACTTTCCTCACAGCGAATAATGGCCCCTTAACAAGGGCATAAACTCAAAAAAGGAGGGAATGAACTCATCCTCCTGGAGGGAATAAACTCGTCCTCCACTTTGTATAAACGGAGGGAATACTTGCATCCTCCTGGAGAGAATAAACTCATCCTCCCAAAGCATTAACTGGAGGGAATGAACTCATCCTCCTATAACTGTAACAAGAATCCTGAAGACTGTTTTCCGACTCCCCAAGGAAGGAATATAACTTCAGGAAACAAGAACATGTTTTTATTCTTCCTTTCTATCCCAGGAAGAATTGCCCCTCTCCCACAATGGACATGTGTCCAAATGGACGAGGGGAGTCTCCCAGAAGGCTTAAAATATATTTCTCTAACATGACCTCTTTCATCTGACTCCTGATATCCGTGAATATCAGTAGATGTGTAAGGGTCCTACCCATAACTAATTTAGGCTCAGGAGGTTAAGCATCCTGCTACTCATTAGTTAAGAAGGAGAGAAGACAGATAGCAAGGGTAATTACCTTTATTATATCTTACCACAATAACACAGTAGGATCAGGAATACAAGCAGATAGGTGGACGGCCGGACAGCACTTCGTGTAGCAAGTCAGAAGGTCTTCTGGCACGCCCAAAATCTACCCACCTTATATATTCTCATATCTCCATTCTAAGTAATGGGGCCCATAAGCTACCATGTTAAGTTGTTTATCCCAAGCTAGCTGACCACAATCTTGCCCAATTGCAAAGTTGACACCCCTTTTTCTTAATCATTTCCTTGCACCTGGCATGATGCATTCATTTCTCAACTTGTTTTTCTAACTTAGATTAGAGAAAAGTCCACTTTGTAACTGATAGTTTCCATTTTAATTCTCTAATCTTCCATTTTGTTTCATTTTTTCCTTGACCTAACTTTCCAATTTAAGTCATTCAGGCATTTTCCTAAGCCAGACAACTACACTTGGCTTTACCATCAGGCCTCTATCTGTGCTAACAACTAGGCCATACTTTTCTAGTAAGCTCCCAGTTATGTCAGCCATCAGATTTCTGACTCAGCCTGAGCTCTATGACTGGGCCTGCCAGCATTCCAGTAGGGGGGGGTCTCTGGCTGTACCATAATTATACAAACAGCACCTAAAATCAGAATCACTGCAATACAATCATACAGGGAGGGCTCATGGCTTCATCTGCTATGACTAAAGGAAAGAAAATTATCATGGTAAGAACCTAATTTTCCCTTTCTTGTCATCAAGCAGATGAAGCCATTACGTATGGGATGTAACAAAGCAATCCCTAAATAGGGTGGGAACAAGCCACACCACACGCTAGCACCTGTGCTCCAAAACGCGCATCCCTCCTGGCAGCCACATCCAGCCTGTAATGTCAGGCGAAAGAGAGCTTAGAAGCCCATGTTGCAGCACTGCAAATCTCATGAAGAGATAGTGCTCCAGTTTCCGCCCAGGAAGAGGAAATCGCTCTTGTGGAATGTGCCTTAAAGGCTTCAGGCGGAGCCCGGCCAGACAGCAGATATGCTGAAAAGATAGCTTCTTTGAGCCAACGGGCAATAGTGGCTTTAGATGCTGAAGACCCTCTGCGAGGACCTGCAAACAGCACAAAAAGATGATCAGAGGTCCTGAAAGAATTTGTAATTCGCAGATACTGCAACAGAGTCCTGCGCACATCCAAAAGGTGCAACTGCCCAAATGAATCTGGAAACTCCTCCTCAACAAAGAAGGGAAGAAAAACAGGCTGGTTTAGGTGAAACGCTGAAACCACCTTAGGCATGAAGGAAGGCACGGTCCGAACCGTGACCCCTGACTCTGAGAATTGCAGAAAAGGGTCTCTACAGGACAGCGCCCGGAGCTCTGATACCTGTCTCGCCGAGGTAATGGCCACTAAAAAGACGGCCTTCAGTGCCAAATCCTTCTCTGAAGCACGCCGAAGCGGTTCAAAGGGAGCCCCCTGAAGGGCCTTCAATACTAACCCCAGGTTCCAAGCTGGACAAGGTGCCCGCACGGGAGGACGGAGCCGAAGCACCCGTCTAAGAAACCGTGCCACATCTGGATGAGCAGCTAAGGACACGCCTTCAACCTTGCCACGCAGGGAGGCCAATGCTGCCACTTGCACCCGCAGGGAATTATAGGTCAAGCCTTTGTGTACACCATCCTGCAAAAAGTCCAGAATCGGCGAGACAGGAGCCCGCAACGGAGAAAGCGCTCTTGAAACACACCAGACTTCAAACTGGCGCCAAATCCTGGCATAAGCCACGGAATTGGAGCGCTTACGGGCCTGCAGGAGAGTGGAAATTACCTTATTTGAGTAGCCTTTATCTCTTAATTGTGCCCTCTCAATCGCCATGCCATAAGACCAAAGTGGCAGGCGTCCTCCATGGCCACCGGACCCTGTGACAACAGGTGCGGAACCAGAGGTAACGGAAAGGGAGCCTCCAACAGCATCTGTCGGAGGTCCGCATACCAAGGCCTCCTGGGCCAATCCGGGGCGAAGAGCACCACTTCTCCTGGATGTAGCCGAATCCGCAGGAGCACTCGCCCTATCAAGGGCCACGGAGGGAAGACATACAGCAAGCCCATGGGCCAGGGTTGAGCCAAGGCATCCAACCCGGCAAAGCGAGGATCCCTCCGTCTGCTGAAGAAGCACGGGACTTTGGCATTGGAACTGGTCGCCATAAGATCCATCACTGGCTTGCCCCATTTGGGACATATCTGCAGGAATACATCGTCTGCTAGTTCCCACTCCGCTGGATCGATCTGATGCCTGCTTAGATAGTTGGCTTGCACGTTGCTCTGACCTGCAATGTGAGCTGCTGACAGGGACTGTAGATGCAGCTTGGCCCAGTGGCAAATTTGTTCAGCCTGCGCGGCTAGAGCTCTGCATTGAGTGCCGTCTTGTCGATTTATGTAGGCCACAGCTGTTGTGTTGTCCGACATCACTCGGACAGCCAATCCTTCCAGGATCACTTGAAAGGCCAGAAGAGCCAGAAACACCGCTTTCAACTCTAGGCAGTTGATAGACCACTCCGACTCGTCGTGCGTCCACAGACCCTGAGCATGCTTCTACTGGCAATGTGCGCCCCAGCCCTTCAGGCTGGCATCTGTCACCACTAGGCACCAATCGGGGAGCGCCAGCGGCATTCCCCAACGCAACATGCTGTCTGAGAGTCACCACTCCATACTGAGGCGGGCCGCAGGGAGCCAAGAAAGTCTGCACTGATAATCCTGAGATACTGGAGACCATTGTTGAAGTAGAGAATACTGTAGAGGTCTCAGGTACGCTCTCGCCCATGGCACCACTTCCAAGGTGGCCGTCATCAATCCCAACAGCTGGACAATGTCCCAAGCTCGCGGGCGGAGCATCCTCAGGAGCAGACAGACCTGATTCTGAAGCTTGCACCGCCTTTGCTAGGGAAGAAACACATAGCCCGAGGCTGAGTCGAACCTGGCCCCCAAATATTCTAGAGATTGCGAGGGGGTCAGGTAACTTTTGGCCATATTGATGACCCAGCCCAGAGATTGAAGGACTGAAACCACTCTGGCTGTAGCTAGATGACTCTCTTTTTCTGAGTCTGCTCTGATGAGCCAGTCGTCTAGGTACGGGTGAACCCGGATACCCTCTCGCCTGAGAAAGGCAGCTACTACCACCATTACCTTGGAGAAGGTTCGGGGAGCTGTGGCGAGGCCAAAAGGCAAGGCCTGAAACTGGAAATGTTTTCCCCACACCGCAAACCACAGAAACTTCTGGTGCAGGGGCCAAATTGGTATGTGCAAGTAAGCTTCTTTCAGGTCCAGAGACATGAGAAACTCTCCTGGCTGTACCGCCGCAATGACGGAGCGCAGAGTTTCCATGTGAAAATGCCGCACTCTTAAGGATTTGTTTAGCTCTTTTAAGTCCAGGATCAGGCGAAAAGACCCGCCTTTTCGTGGCACCACAAAGTAAATGGAGTAGCAGCCTAGACCTTGTTCGGCGGGAGGCACTGGGGTCACAGCCCCTATCTGGCACAGACTGTGCAAAGTCTCCTCTACCGCCGCCCGTTTGGCGGCAGAACCGCATCGGGACTCCACAAACACGTCTCTCACTGGGGCATCAAAGTCTATTCGGTATCCGTCTCTGATCAGGTCCAAGACCTACTGATCTGCGGAGATTTTGGCCCACTCCTCAAAAAAGAGGGAAACGAGGAGGAGGCCGGCGCACCATCATTGAGAGGGTCGCCCCTGAACTCCAGGCCTTGAACCGGCAGCTGCGGAACGTTTGTCCGAGCGAAAGGAGTTTCTCTGCTGAAAGCGGGCATGCGAAGTGAACCCAGCAGCACGCCCCGGGCGGTACCTTCTAGCTTCACGGAAGCGAGGTCTGTAAGAGGAGCGGACCGCCTGGCCCTTAGAGGAAGGCTTCGGCCTATCTTCGGGCAAGCGCTGAGGTTTGGAATTCCCCAGGCCTTTAACAATGTTTTCCAGCTCATCACCAAACAGGAGAAGGCCTTGAAAGGGCAACTTCACCAACCTTTGCTTAGAGGCCATGTCCGCCGCCCAATGTCGTAGCCAAAGAGTGTGGCGAGCCGTCACTGCTACAGCCATTTGTTTAGCCGAAGCTCTGACCATATCATAAAGTCGCCAGCCAAAAAAGACAAGGCTGACTCCATCCGCGGAGCCACTTCAGATAAGGTCTCCGCTCCATCACCGGGCTGTTCCACTGCCTGCTGTAACCAAGCCAGGCAGGCTCTAGCAGCATAACAACTGCATGCAGACGCCCGAACAGTGAGACCTGCCAAATCAAAGGACCGCTTCAGAGCTGAATCAAACCTGTGGTCTTGAATATCCTTCAGGGCAACACCTCCTTCGAGGGTAGTTCTCTTTGTCACAGCCGTGACCAGGGCATCCACTTTAGGCATTGCAAAGCGAGCCAAATGTTCCTCACTCAGAGGGTATAATTGCCCCATAGCCCTGGCAACCTTCAAAGGTCCCTCGGGGTCAGCCCATTGGGCCGAAATAAGCTCTTGGATGGAGTCATGCAAAGGAAAGGCTCGAGCAGGCTTTCTGGTACTAGCCATCCTTGGATTAACAGAGGAGGCTGTGCCACTCCCAGGATCTTGAATCGAGAGGGCTTGTAAGGCATCTGAAATAAGCGCTGGCAGCTCCTTGCGGTGGAAAAATCCTCACCGCAGACGGATCATCAAGCTCCTGTGGCAATTCTGCACCCAACTCTGGCTCCTCAGCCCAAGAAGTTCTGCCACACCCCTCAGAATCCTCATAGACCGACCACGGGGGGGGGGGGGGGGGGGGGGGGGGGGTGCACCCCTCTCAGAAGGGGAATTAGCCCTTCTGCGTTTATCAGGAGGATAAGAAACAGGCAAAGCCAACTCCAAAAGGCCAGGATCCACCGGGGGGGGCAGGCAGAGGGTCCGAAGATCCCTGTGGAAAAGCTCTTTTAAGCATGTACGCCCTATGCAGCATTAAAACAAAATCAGGGGAGAAAACCGCTCCCTGACCGCCCAGATCCTGCCCAGGGCTATCAGCTCTATTATTAGCCTCACTCAGAGGGGCCCCCCTCCCCGGATTCAGGGCTCTCCGTTGCAACGAAGGCCGTGCCATGTGGAAAATTCAAAATGGCGTCCGCTGCCAGCTCAGAGCGCAAAAGATCGCCGCTCGCCATGCTCGGGCTGGCTCTACCATCTGTACAGCACAAATTATAGAGCCCCACTGCTGATTTGCGCTTGCCACATTTAGAACAGCGCTTTACAGTCTCCGCAGCCATCGCCGAAAACGGCGGTAAAATTCAAAAATGGCGGTGAGCGCCAAAAACGTCCCGATCGCGGGCCCACTCCGGAGGAGTCAGAAAACACTCTTACCTCACTAGACCGAGTATCACAGCTCCGGTCCTGCAGAAGAATCTCAAGAAAAAAACCTCTTTTCCAAGATCGCTGCGCTAAAGCACGACACGACTTTAATTATTTATTTATTTATTTATTTAACGTTGTGAGGCAAGCAGAGGCAAAAGAGGTAAATAAAAACACTCCGGAGGCTCAGATAAGTGGGAAAGGCAGGGAAAGGCGAACCAATGTGCCTGCATCCACTGAGTGGGAAAGGACAGGGAAAAGCAAGCTAATATGTCCACATCCACGGGGGGCATGGGTAAGGCAGGGAAAGGGCTGACCTATGTGCCTTCAAAGTGAAGCTGCTATAGCCTCTAACACCCCGGCTAACAACTGGCAAGCCAGGAGCCACCCCCAGGCAGAATTTTGATGGAGCTCGAAGAAGCTGCAGCCACCCTGCTTGGGGAGATAGAGAATACTGAAGAGGCAGTGGAGCTAGCTGGCCATGAGGCACTGTGAAAAGTTGAGTGCTCTCTATCTCCCCCTGCTGGTTGATGGACACAACCCATACATAATGGCTTCATCTGTTTGATGACAAGGAAGCAAGCATTATTAACTAGTTTCCATAGTGTACAATCCCTTTTCCCTATATTTTTAAACTGAACCTTTCTCTAGAGGTAGAAATTTAACAGCCAAGAGTAAAAAAAGGATACTAGCAAAGCTTAAACTGTCCTAAAAGAAAGTTATTTTTAAAAGAGGAACTGTAGGATATTGATAAACACAGAATTTAAAAATAAAAAAGCAAGCAAACTTTATTAGCTAGTCTCCATACTCTAGTCACCATAGTTTTAAAACTTGAATTTTCTGCCACAGCATTAACAGATACTCTAGAAGGTACAGAAGGGCCCGGTTCAGTCCTCATTCCCACCCACCCCTAGCTCAACTATTCATTTATAGTCAATTATTCTAATTAGGACAGCAAGATGAGTTTTAATTAGGAGTGGAGGAGTGGCCTAGTGGTTAGGGTGGTGGACTTTGGTCCTGGGGAACTGAGGAACTGAGTTCGATTCCCACTTCAGGCACAGGCAGCTCCTTGTGACTCTGGGCAAGTCACTTAACCCTCCATTGCCCCATGTAAGCCGCATTGAGCCTGCCATGAGTGGGAAAGCGCGGGGTACAAATGTAAAAAAAAAAAAAAATTAATTACATTTAATTAGTTTCTAAGAAGCAAACCCTAAATAAATTACAAATTACACCAGTCAAAAGGATCATTATATTCATCTGATATCCCTAGTACCTTGAGAAGTTTTAATTAAACAACTCTATAATAAGATGCAGACAGTAGTCCAGCAGTGAGAGGGGTGCTATTCAGTCTTTTGCATTGAGTGTCACATGTATGATTATCTTCCATTTGGTGAGATGTCATATGAATGAGCTCGATGCAAACACCTCCTAGCTCTTAGAGAACGAGTCCGTTCTCTTGAGGCTAGAGTAGCAGACTGGAGGAGCTGAGGGAGATAGAGAGGTACATAGAGGAGGCATACAGGGACATTGTAGAGAAGTCCCACCACCAATCTGGCAGCCCCTGTGCTACCTTGGAGAAGGGAGACCTTCTAAAAGGAGAGCATCACCCTGGTGCAGCTGGAAGTAATCCTGTAGACAGGACCAGAACACCAAGGAATGCAATATCCTCGTGCACCGAGAGATATGTCTCCAGGAGCTACTACCAAGGTGGGAAGGGTTAGGATGGCTGTTGTAGTTGGTGATTTGATTATTAGGCATGTAGATAGCTGGGTGGCTGGTGGACGTGAGGATCGCATGGTCACTTGCCAGCCTAGATACCTAGATAAGATTTTAGATAGTGCTGGGGAGGAGCCAGTTGTCTTGGTACATGTGGGTACCAATGGCATAGGAAAATGTGCAAGAGAGGTTCTAGGCTCCTAGGTAGAAAGCTCAAATCCAAAACCTCTAGGGTAGCATTTTCTGAAGTGCTACCCATTCCATATGCAGGGCCCAAGAGATAGGCACAGTTCTGGAGTCTCAATGCGTGGATGAGACGATGGTGCAGGGAGGAGGGTTTTAGATTTGTTAGGAACTGGGCAACATTCTGGGGAAGGGGGAGCCTATTCCGGAAGGATGTGCTCCACCTTAACCAGGGTGGGACCAGGCTGCTGGCATTTAAAAAGGAGATAGAGCAGCTTTTAAACTAGAACATGGGGGAAGGTCGACAGTCATTCAAAAATACATGGCTCGGAATGAGGTGTCTTTCAAAGATATAGCCAAAACAGGGAAGATAGGGTATCCCGATAGCGAGGTTGCAAAACAGACCATAGTTGATCAGGTGTCCTTAAATAAAAATCAGACAAAAGATTGCACATTAACACTATCAAGTACTGAGCAAGATGTAAATAGGAACAACAAACATAACTTGAAATATCTATATGCGAATGCCAGAAGCCTAAGAAATAAGATGGGAGAGTTAGAATATATTACACTAAATGAAAAATTAGACATAATAGGCATCTCTGAGACCTGGTGGAAAGAGGATAACCAGTGGGACACTGTCAGACCGGCATACAAATTATATCATAGTGATAGGGTGGATCGAATTGGTAGAGGGGTAGCACTGTATATTAACGAGAGCCTTGAATCAAATTTTGAAAATTCTACAGGAAACAAAACACTTCTTGGAATCACTGTGGATTGAAATTCCATGTGTAAAGGGGAAAAGGATAGCGGTAGGAGTGTACTACCGTCCGCCTGGTCAGGATGAACAGACGGATGCAGAAATGTTAAAGGAAATTAGGGACGCAAACAAATTGGGCAACACAATAATAATGGGTGATTTCAATTACCCCGATATTGACTGGGTTAATGTATCAGGGCATGCTAGGGAGGTAAAATTCCTTGACAAAATCAAGCACTGCTTTATGAAGCAGCTGGTATAGGAGCCAACAAGAGATGGAAAAATTCTAGACCTAGTCCTTAGTGGAGCACATGATCTGGTGCGAGAGGTAATGGTGCTGGGGCCACTTGATAACAGTGATCATAATATGATCAGATTTGATATTGGCTTTGGAGTAAGTACACACAGGAAATCCAATACGTTAGCGTTCAACTTTCAAAAAGGAGACTATGATAAAATGAGAAGAACGGTGAGAAAAAAAATTAAGAGGAGCACCTGCAAAGGTCAAAAATTTACATCAGGTGTGGATGCTGCTCAAAAATATCATCCTGGAAACCCAGGCCAAATATATTCTGTGTATTAACAAAGTAGGAAGGAAGACCAAACGACAGCTAGCATGGTTAAAAAGTGAGGTGAAGGAAGCTCTTAGAGCTAAAAGAAAATACTTCAGAAAATGGAAGAAGGAACCAAATGAAAATAATAAGAAACAGCATAAGGAATGTCAAGTCAAATGCAAAGCGCTGATAAGGAAGGCAAAGAGAGACTTTGAAAAAAAAGATTGCGTTGGACGTGAAAACACATAGTAAACATTTTTTTACGTATATTGCATAGTAACATAGTAACTGACGGCAGATAAAGACCTGTACGGTCCATCCAGTCTGCCCAACAAGATAAACTCATTTTACATGGTATGTGATACTTTATACCCGAGTTTGATTTGTTCTTGCCATTCTCAGGGCACAGAACGTTGATGTTTGCCCAGTACTGTTCTTGTACTAAGTTCTGAAGCTAACGTTGAAACCCCTTAAAATTTACACTCCAGCCCATCCATATCTATTCAGTCACGATCAGGGCATAGACCGTAGAAATCTGCCCAGCAACGGTTTCGCTTCCCAATTACCAGCGTCGCCACCTAATCTCTGCTAAGATTCCATGGATCCATTCCTTCTAAACAGGATTCCTTTGTGTTTATCCCAAGCACGTTTGAATTCCATTACCGTTTTCATCTGCACCACCTCCCGCGGGAAGGCCTCCACATATCCACCACCCTCTCTGTGAAAAAATACTTCCTGACATTACTCCCGAGTCTGCCCCCATTCAACCTCAATTCATGTCCTCTAGTTCTACTGCCTTCCTGCCTCCGGAAAAGATTTGTTTGCAGATTAACATTTTTCAAATATTTGAACGTTTGTATCACGTCACCCCTGTTTCTCCTTTCCTCCAAGGTATACATGTTCAGGTTAGCAAGTCTCTCCTCGTACGGTTTGCAACGCAAATGCCATACCATTTTGTAGCTTTTCTTTGCCCCTGTTCCAGTCTTTTTACATCTTTAGCAAGTTACGGCCTCCAAAACTGAACACAATACTCCAAGTGGGGCCTCACCAATGACTTGTAGAGGGGCATCAACACCTCCTTTCTTCTGCTGGTTATACCCCTCTCTACGCAGCCTAGCATCCTTCTGGCTATGGCTGTTGCCTTGTCGCATTGTTTCTTCACCTTTAGATCTTCAGACACCAACACCCCAATGTCTCTCTCCTGAGTCGAGCTTACTGATCTCTCCCCTCCTATCCGGTATCTCTCTTTCGGGTTTCTGCACTTCTTGCCTTTAAATTTTAACTACCAGACTCTCGACCATTCTTCTAACATTCGGAGATCACTTCACATCGTTTCTACTTCCTCTAGGAGGGTATCCACTGTATTGGCTATTTTTGTGTCATCCGCAAGAAGGCAAACCTTTCCTTCCAACCCTTCCATGCATCACTTTGCACTTGCTCACATTAAACATCATCTGTCATTTAGATGCCCAGTCTCCTAGTCTTTAGACTTTCCTCATAGGGAAGTCGTCCCATCCCCTTTATCATTTTCGTCGCCCTTCTCTGTACCTTTTTTAATTCCACTATATTTAGACGCCCAGTCTCTTAAAGTCCTCTTATAGCTTTTCACAATCATAGTAACATAGTAGATGACATACATAACACATACAGGCTTATTTTTGAAAGTGATCGCCGGCCATCTTCCAACATAATTCGGGAGATGGCCGGCGATTTCGCAAAAGCGGCGAAATCGGCATAATCGAAAGTTGCATTTTTGACACCATCGCTGCTTTCCTGTTGCTGTGCCGGTGAAAGTGCAAGGGGGCGTGTCGGCAGCGAAGCAAAGGCGGGACATGGGCGTGGCTACTAGATGGCTGGCTTTCGCGGCTAATGGAAAAAAAAAAAGCGGCGTTAAGCAGTATTTCACCGGGTTTACTTGGTCCTTTAATTTTCACGACCAAGCCTCAAAAAGGTGACCCAATTGACCAGATGACTACCGGAAAGAATGGGGGATGACCTCCCCATACTCCTCCAGTGGTCACCAACCCCCTCCCACACTAAACAAATAAAAATAAAACACTTTTTTGCCAGCCTCAAATGTCATACCCAGCTCCCTGACAGCAGTATGCAGGTCCCTGGAACAGTTTTTGTTGGTTGCAGTGGACTTCAGGCAGGTGGACCCAGGACCATCCCCCCCCCCCCCCCCCCCTACATGTTACACTTGTGGTGGTAAGTGTTGAGCCCTCCAAACCTCAAAACCCACTGTACCCACATGTAGGTGCCCCCCTTCGCCCATAAGGGCTATGGTAATGGTGTAGAGTTGTGGGGAGTGGGTTTTGGGGGTATTTGGGGGGCTCAGCACCCAAGGTAAGGGAGCTATGGACCTGGGAGCTATTTGTATATATTTTTTTAATTTTTAGAAGTGCCCCCTAGGGTGACCGGTTGGTGTCCTGGCATGTCAGGGGGACCAGTGTACTACAAATGCTGGCTCCTCTCACGACCAAATGCCTTGAATTTCGCCAGGTTTGAGATGGCCGGCATTTTTTTCCATTACCGCTGAAAAACAAAACCGGCGATCTCAAACCTGGCGAACTCTGGCATTTGGCCAGGCTAAACTGTATTATCGAAAAAAAAGATGGCCGGCCATCTTTTTCGAAAACATGGTTCCGGCCAGCTGTTGCACCGCCGCCATAATAGATCGCCGGCGACCTATTTTGCTGGCAACGTTCGATTATGCCCCTCATAGGAACATAGTAGATGATGGCAGATAAAGACCTCTACGGTCCATCCAGTCTGCCCAACAAGATAAACTCATATTGTGAGGAATGGGTAGATACTCAGAAGGGGAAAGGGAGAAGGGGGGCCCTCCTTCCAGATAGGAAGCTCAAGAGGAGAGAGGGTGACTACAGAGACTACAAGCCCCAGAAGCCTGAGTTAAGCAGGAAACAGGAGGGGGAGGACTTTCCTTCCCAGAGAGGCAGGGGGGAGGAGGCTGATTGGGAAATGAAGTCTGAGGAGGGGAATGAGGCACACCTGCTGGGGGAGGGAGTGAACGAGCATATGGACTGGCAAGCAGCAGGAGGGGAAGAGGAGCCTGAGGAGATGGACTTAACAGCTTTTGCTCGTAGCAGGAGAGGGGCTAAAGAAAAGTAAGTCCAGGGGAAAACTGTATGAATTCCAGACCTGAGTGGGTGGTTGTCAGGAAGCAGTGCTGACAAATGAGGGAGGTGGGTCCCTAGGGTTAGCAAGTAGAAATTGCTAGCCCAAGGAGTGGATTCATATAGTAGAGGGAAAGCTTTGAACTGAAGAACATTTGAACTGGCGAGGGGAACTTTGAATTAGAATGCTCAAAGGGGGGGGGGGGGGGGGGGGGGGGGTAGGGAAATAGATTGAAGGTGCCTGTGCCCGGAACAGGACTAGTAGAGAAGCATTTGGCTTCATCCCCTGGGCTGGAGAGGAGTCAGGGAGTAAGTAACTTTGTGACTTATCTAAAACTGAGAATACTGGGTCTGCTCAAAGTAGAGGCAGTCCTCTTCCTAAGGGAAAGCCCAGGGGACAGAATTGAGATATCCGGTCCGGTAGGCCGGCCGGCCTGGAGCTGATTGGCTGGCGGCCGGCTAGGGTGAACTTAGCAGACGAAGCATGATCTGTGGTGGAATACTAACAAGCAGGAGCTTGCAGCAATAGGAGGAGGAGGATTAGCCCCAATTGGGCGGGCGAAGAAGGACAGCACGGAGAGGTGTTCAAGTGAGAGCGGACAGCACGGAGGGGTGCTAGCTGACAAATGGTGGCAGTGGTGGGATCGGTCGAGCCCTGGTTCCAGTAAGCCGAAGAGGAGGGCGGAGAATCGAGCCAGACGAGAGAGCTGGGGAGCTTAAACCCGCAGGCGGAAAACCCTCCAGCTTCTGGTGAGCATATCGGGAGCTGGGAGGGGTTGGAGGGAGAAGTAAGAGTGTTGTGAAAAGGCCACACTTGGTGTTTTTTCTCTCCTTTTTCCTTGTAGGTGGAGGGTCAAGGTAGTCGGGATGGATCCGAAGGAGATGTTCGCCTTTATGACACATCAATTCCAAAAGCAGCAAGAAATGGCACATAAACTTATGGAGGAGTCGTTGGCGGCTTCCAGAGCTCAGCAGCAACCCCTGTTGGACCTATTTCAGGAACTCCTACGAGGCGGCGGCAGAGGGCAGGTGCCTGGCGAGAGCGGTGCAACTGTGCGGGGCGAGGGACCTCCTGGACTGGTAGGGCATGTGGGGGTGAACTGGCTTCCGTGGGGGAAATTGACTGAAATGGATAATATTGAAGATTATCTGGGGGCCTTTGAGAGGGTGGCGTTAGCAGCGGGGTGGCCGCAGGAGCAATGGACGATAAGACTAGCTCCTGCTCTGTCTGGGGAGGCTTTAGCTGCCTTTCGGGCCCTACCCACGGGACATATAACAGATTATACAAGGCTGAAATCAGCTATTTTGGACAGGTTTGGGCTAAGTAAACATGCGTACAGGAGGAGGTTTCGGGAGTTCAAGTGGGTAGAAGGGGAAACGCCTAGGGTACTGGCTCAGAAATTAAGTGATTTGGCGGGGAAGTGGCTGGAGCCAGAACGAAGGGCAATGCAACAAATAATGGAAGATCTAGTTCTTGAACAGTTCTTGGAGTCCTTGCCAAGGGGGTTTCAAGTAGATTTGATTAAACGAGGTTGCGGAACCCTGGAGGAAGCAATTCAAAGCATGGAGTGCTTCCTAGAATCGCAACATTGTGCCCGCAAAGGGGCCCAGCCGGGGGGTGGTCTGGGTAGTCCTAAGGGGAGCGGGGCTCCGGAAGGAAAGGCCATGAGGAGTTGGGAGGGGGGTAAGGGGGACGAGAGAATGTGTTATCGGTGCGGGAGGAAGGGCCATGTGAGGAGGGACTGTGTGGTTAAATTGCAATTGGTGGCCGGAGGGAGAAGGGGTGGCAGGCAGGAATTCTGCCAACAAGTGGAAGTGATGGGGGTGGAGGTGGAAGGCCTGTTGGACTCCGGCGCGGATCAGACCATGATGGCCCAGTCCTTGTGGGAACAGATCAGGGTGAAAGGAGCTGGGAGGGTGGGGAGGAGGCAACAGGAGGTCACTATACAGTGTGTACATGGGGCTTCTACTAGATACCCGCTGCGGCATGTGAGGATAGTAGGACCGTTGGGAGCTCATTGGGTCTGGGCGGCGGTGCTGCCCAGGTTGCCTCAAACCCTTATCTTGGGAAGGGACTGGCCCCATTCTCACAGTATTTAAGGGAGAGAGAAGGTTTGGTAGTTACCCGGGCGCAGCAGAAGGGGGAGGAGGGGCAGGAGCAGGCTTTATCCCATATATTTCCTTTTCAAATGGAGATATTGGGTTCTCCAGGGAAAACCAGAGATACCGGGGGGCATAAGAAGACAGTTCAGCGCCAAAGAGCGGTATCCATGAGGGAACTGGAACAGGAGACTGATTTCCCTGCGGCAGCGGAGGAGTTGAAGGAGCAATTCCCTTCTTTTGAGAGGGAGCAGCTGGCAGACCCCACGCTGCAATATGCCTGGGGGCGAGTAAGGGAAGGGGGCGGAGGGGCTCAGGGACCTGGTTTTGTGGTGGACAAAGGGCTGCTTTTCCGGGTGATTGTTGGGGGGGTGGGTGAGGATGGACGGAGACAGTTAGTAGTGCCCCAAGGGTTCAGGAACCTACTGTTACGGTTAGCCCACGATCACCCTTTGGGAGGGCATAAAGGAGCCCAGAATACTGTTTCCCAGTTGTTAAGACGCTTTTATTGGCCAGGTATCTATAAAGAGGTTGAAAAATATTGTGAGTCTTGTCCTTTGTGTCAGAAGGTGTCAGAGCAGGGACCGGGGAGGGTACCGTTACATCCATTGCCTCGGATAGGGGTCCCCCTGGGTCGGATTGCGATGGATATAATTGGTCCTATTCAAAAATCAACCCGGGGGTTCTCTTATATTTTAGTAATTATGGATATGGCCACACGTTTCCCGTGGGCCATTCCTTTACGTAGTATTTCGGCTAAAGTCATTGCTGCAGAACTGATTCGCATTTTTTGTGAAGTAGGGTTTCCTCGGGAGGTGCTCACGGATAGGGGGTCCAATTTTAGATCACAGGCGCTGGCCCAGGTCTGGGAGGCCTTTGGTATTGTCCCCATTTGTACGTCTGCATACCATCCGCAGACGAATGGACTTGTAGAAAGATTTAATAAGACCCTGAAGACACTGCTTAGGAAGGGACTGGGCCCTCACTTGGAGCATTGGGATCAGTTACTACCGTTTGTTCTGTATGTAACAAGGGAGTGTGTACAGGCCTCCCTTGGAGTGTCCCCTTTTGAGTTGTTCTTTGGTAGAGCACCCAGGGGGGTCTTGGATATAGTGAGGGAGCGGTGGGTACCCCCTGAGCTGGAAGATAACACCGTAGTATCCTATCTGCAGGATTTAAAGGGGCGCTTGAGGAGGTTGGGGGTCTACTCTAGAGGCAAACTGCAGGCTGCACAGCAATACCAGAAAGCTTCCTATGATAAAAAAACCCGGGAAAGGGAAGTGGGGATAGGGGATAAGGTGCTGATTATGGTCGCCGACAATCCGCACAAATTTAGTGGTAATTGGAGAGGCCCCATGACGGTAGTCCGGCGGTTGGGGCCTGTCACTTATGAGGTGAGGAATGCGAGGGGAAAAAAACAAACTTATCATATCAATTTGATTAAACCTTGGCATATCAGAGAGGTGGGGTGGGCCACGGCGGAGGATTTAGTGGAGGAGGACCTAGGACCCCAGATATCCGAGATGTGTTCTGAGGGGGAGTTGCACGTAGGGGAGGCGTTAGAGGGGCACCAAAAGGAGCAAATAAGGGCTCTTTTGGGTGAATTTGAGGATGTGCTGACTCCGTACCCAGGGGAAACACAGCTGATTAGGAATATTCCTACCAAGGAAGGGAAGGTGGTCAGGCAGAAGCCCTATAGATTGTCTCCCATAAAACAGCGGGAGGTGGATAGGCAAGTAGGGGAAATGTTGAGGTTTGGGGTGATTGAGGAATCCCACAGCCCCTGGGCAAGCCCGGTTGTGCTGGTGCCCAAGGCGGACGGAACGTGGCGTTTTTGTATTGATTTCCGCCAAGTTAATGCCCTCGCTACCCCGGATGCGTATCCGATGCCACGGATAGAGGAATTACTGGATAGACTAGGGTCAGCCCGGTTTTTGTCTACGCTGGACCTGACAAAGGGCTATTGGCAGATTCCGCTCTCTGCTGAAGCCAGGCCGAAAACAGCATTTTGTACGCCTCTCGGCCTGTTTCAGTTCAAGCGGATGCCCTTTGGCTTGAATTCCGCTGCGGCGTCCTGCCAGCGCCTGTTGGATCAGGTGCTGAGACCGCATCAAGCTTATGCGGCCGCATATCTTGATGATGTCATCATTCATAGCCAGGACTGGCGGTCACATTTGCTTCAGGTGGGGAAGGTATTGAAGGCTTTCCGGGAAGCAGGGCTCACCCTTAACCCCCAGAAATGTTATTTCGCTCAGAGGGAGGTGAAGTATTTGGGCTATAAAGTGGGGAATGGCCAGATAAGACCATTGCAGGGCAAGGTTGAAAGCATTCAACTGTTTCCCCGTCCTGAGTCCAAGAAGCAAATGAGGGGATTTTTGGGACTAGTGGGGTATTATAGAAGGTTCATTCCTCACTTTGCTACTTTGGCAGTTCCCTTGACCGAAATGTTGAGAAAAGATAAGCCCAATCGGTTAAGGTGGGGCGACGCAGAGCAGGGGGCTTTTGTAGCTCTGCGGCAAGCACTCTGTGAGGAACCAGTACTTAGGGCCGTGGATTTTGACAAGGAATTTATCCTGCACACGGATGCATCGGGCACCGGGTTGGGGGCAGTGCTATCGCAGGTTTACGGGGAGGAAGAGCACCCGGTGCTATATTTGAGCAGAAAGTTGCTCCCGCATGAAACCAAGTATGCAACCATTGAGAGAGAATGTCTGGCAGTAAAATGGGCTATACAGAAATGTCAGTTTTATCTGGAGGGGAGGCCATTCAAGCTGTTTACTGACCATGCCCCTTTAAAGTGGTTAGCGCAGATGAAGGATAGCAATGCTAGACTGACGAGGTGGTATCTGGCATTGCAACCCTTTCAATATCACATTGAGCATAGGGCAGGGAAGTTGCTGCCCCATGTAGATGTTCTGAGCAGGATTGCTAGCCCGGAAGGAGAGAGTAGGAGGAGGAAGCGGGCTAGCAATCACTTAAGGGGGGGGGGGGGGGTATGTGAGGAATGGGTAGATACTCAGAAGGGGAAAGGGAGAAGGGGGGCCCTCCTTCCAGATAGGAAGCTCAAGAGGAGAGAGGGTGACTACAGAGACTACAAGCCCCAGAAGCCTGAGTTAAGCAGGAAACAGGAGGGGGAGGACTTTCCTTCCCAGAGAGGCAGGGGGGAGGAGGCTGATTGGGAAATGAAGTCTGAGGAGGGGAATGAGGCACACCTGCTGGGGGAGGGAGTGAACGAGCATATGGACTGGCAAGCAGCAGGAGGGAAGAGGAGCCTGAGGAGATGGACTTAACAGCTTTTGCTCGTAGCAGGAGAGGGGCTAAAGAAAAGTAAGTCCAGGGGAAAACTGTATGAATTCCAGACCTGAGTGGGTGGTTGTCAGGAAGCAGTGCTGACAAATGAGGGAGGTGGGTCCCTAGGGTTAGCAAGTAGAAATTGCTAGCCCAAGGAGTGGATTCATATAGTAGAGGGAAAGCTTTGAACTGAAGAACATTTGAACTGGCGAGGGGAACTTTGAATTAGAATGCTCAAAGGGGGGGGGGGGGGTAGGGAAATAGATTGAAGGTGCCTGTGCCCGGAACAGGACTAGTAGAGAAGCATTTGGCTTCATCCCCTGGGCTGGAGAGGAGTCAGGGAGTAAGTAACTTTGTGACTTATCTAAAACTGAGAATACTGGGTCTGCTCAAAGTAGAGGCAGTCCTCTTCCTAAGGGAAAGCCCAGGGGACAGAATTGAGATATCCGGTCCGGTAGGCCGGCCGGCCTGGAGCTGATTGGCTGGCGGCCGGCTAGGGTGAACTTAGCAGACGAAGCATGATCTGTGGTGGAATACTAACAAGCAGGAGCTTGCAGCAATAGGAGGAGGAGGATTAGCCCCAATTGGGCGGGCGAAGAAGGACAGCACGGAGAGGTGTTCAAGTGAGAGCGGACAGCACGGAGGGGTGCTAGCTGACAATATGTGCTACTTTATATGTATACCTGACCTTGATTTATCCTTGCCATTTTCAGGGCATAGATCATAGAAGTCTTCCCAGTACTTGCCCCGCCTCCCAACCACCGGTGCTACCACCCAATCTCCGCTAAGCTTCTGAGGATCCATTCCTTCAGAACAGGATTTCTTTATGTTTATCCCACGCATTTTTGAATTCCATTACCGTTTTCATCTCCACCACCTCCCGTGGGAGGGCATTACAAGTATCCACCACGCTCTCTGTGAAAAAATACTTCCTGACATTTTTCTTGAGTCTGCCCCCCCTTCAACCTCATTTCATGTCCTCTAGTTCTACCGCCTTCCCACCTCCAGAAAAGATTTGTTTGCGGATTAATACCTTTCAAATATTTGAACGTCTGTATCATATCACCTCTATTTCTCGTTTCTTCCAGGGTATACATGTTCAGGTCAGCAAGTCTCTCCTTATATGTCTTGTAATGCAAATCCCATATCATTTTTGTAGCTTTTCTTTGCACCGCCTCAATTGTTTTTACATCCTTAGCAAGATACAGCCTACAAAACTGAACACAATACTCCAAGTGGGGCCTCACCAACGACTTGTACAAGGGCATCAACACTTCCTTTCTTCTGATGGTCACACCTCTCTCTATACAGTCTAGCATCCTTCTGGCTACGCCCACCGCCTTGTCACACTGTTTCATCACCTTCAGATCCTCAGATACTATCACCCCCAAGATCCCTCTCCCTGTCTGTACATATCAAATTCTCACCGCCTAACACATACATCTCCCGTGGATTTCGACTCCCTAAGTGCATCACTTTGCATTGATTTAACAACTTTGAATAGTTTTATGTCATCAGCAAATTTAAGTACCTCACTAGTTACTCCCATCTCTAGATCATTTATAAATGTATTAAAAACAGCTGTCCCAGCACAGACCCCCTGGGGAACCACACTATCTACCCTTCTCCATTGAGAATACTGACCATTTGAAGGCGACGAAACAGTGTGAATTTGAAGGCGACGAAACAGTGTGACAAGGCAGTGGGCGTAGCTAGAAGGTTGTTAGGCTGTATAAAGAGAGGTGTGACCAGCAGAAGAAAGGGGGTGTTGATGCCCCTGTATAAGTCGTTGGTGAGGCCCCACCTGGAGTATTGTGTTCAGTTTTGGAGGCCGTATCTTGTTAAGGATGTAAAAAGAATTGAAGCGATGCAAAGAAAAGCTACAAGAATGGTATGGGATTTGTGTTACAAGACGTATGAGGAGAGACTTGCTGAACTAAACATGTATACCCTGGAAGAAAGGAGAAATAGAGGTGATATGATACAGACGTTCAAATATTTGAAAGGTATTAATCCGCAAACGAATCTTTTCCGGAGATGGGAAGGTGGTAGAACGAGACGACATGAAATGAAATTGAAGGGGGGCAGACTCAAGAAAAATGTCAGGAAGTATTTTTTCACGGAGAGAGTAGTGGATGCTTGGAATGCCCTCCCGCGGGAGGTGGTGGAAATGAAAACGGTAACGGAATTCAAACATGCGTGGGTTAAGCATAAAGGAATCCTGTGCCGAAGGAATGGATCCTCAGGAGCTTAGTCAAGATCAGGAGGCGGGGCTGGTGGTTGGGAGGCGGGGATAGGGCTGGGCAGACTTATACGGTCTGTGCCAGAGCCGGTGGTGGGAAGCGGGACTGGTGGTTGGGAGGCGGGGATAGTGCTGGACAGACTTGTACGGTCTGTGCCAGAGCCGGGGTTGGGAGGCAGGGCTGGGGAGGTGAGGATAGTGCTGGGCAGACTTATACGGTCTGTGCCTGTGCCAGAGCCGGTGGTTGGGAGGTGGGGCTGGTGGTTGGGAGGCGGGGATAGTGCGGGGCAGACTTATACGGTCTGTGCCCTGAACAGCATAGGTACAAATCAAAGTAGAAAAAGCAGCAAATATGAGTTATCTTGTTGGGCAGACTGGATGGACCGTGCAGGTCTTTTTCTGCCGTCATCTACTATGTTACTATGTTACTATGTATTCAACCCTATGTTGCCTATCTTTTAACTAGTTTTTAATCCACAATAGGACACTACCTCCTATCCAATGACTCTCCAATTTCCTCTGGAGTCTTTCATGAGGTACTTTGTCAAACACCTTTTGAAAATCCAGACAACCAATATCAACCGGCTCACCTTTATCCACATTTGTTCACCCCTTCAAAGAAATATAATAGATTGGTGAGGCAAGATTTCCTTGCATTAAATGGATGTTGGCTTTGTCTCATTAATCCGTACTTTTGAATATACTCTGTAATTTTGTTCTTTATAATAATCTCTACCATTTTGCCCGGCACCGAAGTCAGGCTCACCAGTCTATAATTTCCCGGATTCCCTTTGGAACCTTTTTAAAATATTGGCGTTAGATTGGCCACCCTCCAATCTTCCGGTACCATGCTCGATTTTAAAGATAAATTACATATTATTAACAGTTCATTCCTCAATTCTATCAGTACTCTGGGATGGATACCATGTGGTCCAGGAGATTTGCTACTCTTCAATTTGTCAAATTGCCCGATTACATCCTCCAGGTTTATAGAGATTTCATTCTGTTTGTCTGACTCGTCAGCTTTGAATACCACTTCTGGCACCAGTATCTCTCCCAAGTTTTCCTCGGTGCAGACCCAAGCAAAGAATTCATTTATTCTCTCCACTATGGCTTTGTCTTCCCTGATCGCCCCTTTTACCGCTCAGTCATCTAGCGATTCTTTTGCCAGCTTCCTGATTTTAATATACTTCTTTTAATATTCTTCTTCTACTAACCTATAAATGTACTCACTCTGCTGCTCCCCAGTATCTCTCCACACTCGTCCTTCCCTACACCCCTTCCCGTGCACTCCGCTCCATGGATAAATCCTTCTTATCTGTTCCCTTCTCCACTACTGCCAACTCCAGACTTCGCGCCGTCTGTCTCGCTGCACCCTACGCCTGGAATAAACTTCCTGAGCCCCTACGTCTTGCCCCATCCTTGGCCACCTTTAAATCTAGACTGAAAGCCCACCTCTTTAACATTGCTTTTGACTCGTAACCACTTGTAACCACTCGCCTCCACCTACCCTCCTCTCTTCCTTCCCGTTCACATTAATTGATTTGATTTGCTTACCTTATTTATTTTTTGTCTATTAGATTGTAAGCTCTTTGAGCAGGGACTGTCTTTCTTCTATGTTTGTGCAGCGCTGCGTATGCCTTGTAGCGCTATAGAAATGCTAAATAGTAGTAGTAGTAATATACCTAAAAAAATGTTTACTATGTGTTTTTGCCTCTAATGCAATCTGTTTTCAAAGTCCCTGTTTGACTTTCTTATCAGTGCTTTGCATTTGAGTTGCCATTCCTTATGCTGTTTCTTATTATTTTCAGTTGGTTCCTTCTTCCATTTTCTGAAGTATTTTCTTTTAGCTCTAATAGCTTCTTTCACCTCAGTTTTTAACCATGCCGGCTGTTGTTTGGTGTTGCTACTACTACTTATCATTTCTATATTTGCTACTAGATTTTATTTATTTTGTTACATTTGTACCCCGCGCTTTCCCACTCATGGTAGGCTCAATGCGGCTTACATGGGGCAATGGAGGGTTAAGTGACTTGCCCAGAGTCACAAGGAGCTGCCTGTGCCTGAAGTGGGAATCAAACTCAGTTCCTCAGGACCAAAGTCCACCACCCTAACCCCTAGGCCACTCTATGTATGCAGCGCTGTACACTTGAACATGAAGAGTCCCTGCTCGACAGAGCTTACAATCTAATTAGGACAGACAAACAGGACAAACAAGAGATAAGAGAATATTAAAAGTGAGGATGATAAAATAAGGGTTCTGAACAAGTGAACAAGGGTTAGGAGTTAAAAGCTGCATCAAAAAGGTGGGCTTTTAGCTTAGATTTGAAGACGGCCAGAGATGGAGCTTGACATACCGGCTCAGGAAGTCTATTCCAGGCATAAGGTGCAGCAAGATAAAAGGAACGGAGTCTGGAGTTAGCGGTGGAGGAGAAGGGTGCAGATAAGAGAGATTTACCCAGTGAACGGAGTTCCCGGGGAGGAACGTAGGGAGAGATGAGAGTGGAGAGGTACTGAGGAGCTGCAGAGTGAATGCACTTATAGGTCAATAAGAGGAGTTTGAACTGTATGCGGAAACGGATAGGAAGCCAGAGCCGGTGTTTGGGAGGCAGGGCTAGTGCTGGGCAAGACTTCTACAGTCTGTGCCCTGAAAATTTATGTTGTTGGGCAGATTGGATGGACCGTACAGGTCTTTTTCTGTCGTCATCTACTATGTTACTATGACTACTCCCCTTGGGCTGGGCCTCCCTCCCTTGACACCCCCCAGTCTCCCACCCACCAGCAACTCCAGGGTAAACCCCAGGCCACTCAGTAATGCACATATAATGGGGGACTTACATATTACATAACGTGCATAAATATTATTTATTTATACTTCAGACGCTACCTATATCTTATTTATATTATTATATGAGGGTGGATTTATCTATATCACGTAAAGCTGCCTATATTATTTATTTATATTATTATGTGGTTGGTACCTGGTCCTCAGACCTAGACGAGGCCGCAGAAGTGCCGCCAGCAGCGTCGCCGCCATCTTCCGCAACGCGGGCGGCGGGAAGAGCAAGCACGAGCTCAGCTGATCAGACAAACTGCCAACGCCACCTGTCAATCCCTGTGAGTCCCCTCCCGGCCGTCACGCGCTCTGGTCGCTAACTCTGCCATGCAGGGCTACGATTGGTCTGGTTTCCAAGCGTTCCGCTGTCTGTCGGCATTTGATTAGCTGAGACCTGTGTCAGTCTGAGGCTGAAGTCATGGTTTCAGTTGAAAAGGCGGGACATGGCTGGCTGGGGGCGTGGTCGCGGTGGATGACGCGAAGGTGGTTGGGCGCGCGGTCGTCGGTCCTGTGATGATCATTCATCATCGTCGTCTTGTTTCCTGAGGTGAGGCGAACATGGCGCTCCGGGCTCTGGTCTTGGCGGCTTTGGCGACTCTTTCCTGGGCGGAGCTGGTGGACTTTAAGGATTGTGGTAACAGAGCGCATTGGAAGGGGTTTTGGGGTTAGAAGGAAATGGATGTTTTACAGATGGGGGACACGTGAGTGAGGAAGTTACGTGGAAATAGCTTTTTCACTCAGGATATCTTTTATTTTTTTAGCATTTGTATCCCACATTTTCCCACGTATTTGCAGGCTCAATGTGGCTTACGTAGTTTTTGTAAGTTGTCTGGCTTTTAAAAAAAAGGTTTGGCCGAGTTCCTGGAGGAAAAGTCTGTAGTCTGCTATGGAGACAGACGTGGGCAGCAGCTGATGCATCACCTGCTTCAATATCTTTGCTCTTCTGAAGGTTCATTTGCTGCAGGGCGAGTGAGAGCAGAGGCTGCTTTTCATAAGTACATGTGTTTGCTGTACTGGCACAGACCAAAGGTCCCTCAAGCCCAGCAGCAAATCCCCCCCCCCCCCCCAAAAAAAAAAAAAAAAAAAAAAAAAGTAGAAAACATTTTATGCTGCTGCAGTGGATTTTCCCCATCTTACACTGGTAGTGATAGGCTTCATTTTGGGGTGTAGGTGAAGATCTGCTGACACTGCCTAGAAAAGGGAGGATCCAGGTTTTACTTGTCTTCCCCCCCCCCCCCCCAGTTTACCCAGTTTATTGGACTTTCCCATATGCAGGGAGGGGCTGGTCTTGGTCCTGTTGTTTGCTTGCAAGATCTCCTTTCAGGGCATGCAACTTCTGGTATTTTGCAATATGTTTGTAGTGCTCCACAGCAAGACAAAACTGCTTGTTCAAGAAACAGAACTGGTTTTTTTTTCAGGCTATTAGCACTTTTGTCATATTATTCCAGGTCCATGGTGCATTCTCCTCTAGTACTTACAGCTTATACAACAAATGCAGAACAAGATAGACTTCAGGAATTTCATCTATTAAGATGGCTTTCTTAATTTTAACCAGTCAAGAAAAATAGGCATTTCAGTTGAGGAGTCTGAAAAGGTAGAATTTTAAACTGCATTTGGTTAAGGCCAGACAGAGCATGCATTTTGATGATTTTATTATGTTCATTTTGGTTTAATATTTGTAGGATATGAAGATTGAGAGATGGGAATATAAGCACATCTATTAAACAAATGGTGCAGCAAGGTGGAAAGCCTCAGAGTCAGCTGTCACCAGTAGAGCTGAGCACAGATGACTTGCCTGAAGCAAATAGTCAATATAATGAAAGGGATATAGAAAATGACTGCAGATAAAGACCATATGGCCTATCCATTTATCTATTATGTCTTTCTCTCCTTTGGAAATCCTATGCTTTTGTCCCATTCTTTCTTGAATCTTCATTTCCACCACCTCCACTGGGAGGCCATTCCATGCGTCCACCACCTTTTCTGTAAGGAGGTATTTCCTTAAATTTCTCCAGGCCCACAGGAGAGGCAGAAGGGTGTTTGGCCGGCAGCTGTGGTGTCTAGGAGGCTGCCCTTGGAGGTCAGTATGGGCTGGGGATCCATCTTTGGCAGAGACCAGGGATTGGGAGGCATTATATGTACTTCAGTGTCTGCCCCTTTAAATCTTTGCCAGCTGTCAGCTGTAGTGGCTGAAGTTGTTAAATGCTGCTTCCTTAAGTGGCCAGCAGCATTAGGTCTCTGGTGGGCTGCTGTTCAGAAGCCTTGCAGGGGCAGACAGTCATCTTCCCGCTGAGTAAACATAGTAAATGATGACAGATAAAATCTGTATGGTCCATCCTGTCTGCCCAACAAGATACTCATTTTACATGGTATACAATACTTTAATATATACCCTCAATAGCAGACTATGGACTTTTCCTCCAGGAATGTCTCCAAACTTTTAAAACCCAGATATGCTAACTGTTGTTACCACCTTCTCCAGCAAAGAGTTCCAGAGCTTAACTATTCGTTGAGTGAAAAAAATATTTCCTCCTATTTGTGTTAAAAGTATTTTCATGTAACTTGTGTCCCCTAGTCTTTGTACTTTTGAAACAAGTACAAAATAGATTTACTTCTACTCATTCTACGCCACTCAGGATTTTGTAGACCCCCATCATATCTCCCCTCATCTCGCTCTCTTCCAAGCTGAAGAGCCCTAACCTCTTTAGCCTTTCCTCATATGAAAGGAGTTCATCCTCCTTTATCATTTTGGTTGCTCGTCTTTGAACCTTTTCTAATTCTGCTATATCTTTTTTTTTTTTTTTTTTCCTTGAGATACGGCATACTCGAGGTGTGGACGCACCATGGAGTGATATAAAGACAATTATAGTATTTTCGGTCTTATTCACCATTCCTTTTCTAATAATTCCTAGCATCCTATTCGCTTTTTTGGCTGCCGCCGCACACTGGGCACAAGATTTCAGCGTGTTATTTACAACACCTAGATTTTTTTTTTTTTTTTGAGCGCCGACCCCCAAGATGGACCCTAGCATCAGGTAACTGATTTGGATTATTCTTTCCAATGTGCATCACCTTGCATTTGTCCATGTTAAACTTCATCTGCCATTTGGATGCACAGTCTTACCAGCTTATTTTCGAAAGAGAAAGACGCCCATATTTTGACCCAAATCGGGAGATGGGCGTCTTTCTCCCGTGGGCGGCCAAATCGGTATAATCGAAAGCCGATTTTGGGCGTCTTCAACTACAATCTGTCGCGGAAACGGCCAAAGTTGACGGGGGGGTGTCGGAGGCATGGTGAAGGCAGGACTGGGGCGTGGTTATCGGCCAAACAGAAATGGGCGGCTTTCGCTGATAATGGAAAAAAAAATAGCCGTTTTTAGCGAGAATTTGGGTCACTTTTTTTGGACCCTTTTTTTTTTTTCAGGAACCAGTCCCAAAAAAGTGCCCTAAATGACCAGATGACCACCGAAGGGAATCGGGGATGACCTCCCCTGACTCCTCCCAGTGGTCACTAACCCCTCCCACCAAAAAAAAAAAGAACTTTAACAACTTTTTTCCCAGCCTGCATGCCAGCCTCAAATGTCATACCCAGTTCCATCACAGCAGTATGCAGGTCCCTGGAGCAGTTGTTAGTGGGTGCAGTGGACTTCAGGCAGGCAGACCCAGGCCCATCCCCCCCCACCTGTTACACTTGTGCTGGTTAATGCTGAGCCCTCCAAAAAACCCCAAAACCCACTGTACCCACATGTAGGTGCCCCCCTTAGGGCTATGGTAATGGTGTAGACTTGTGGGCAGTGGGTTTTGGGGGGCTTGGCACACAAGGGAAGGGTGCTATGCACCTGGGAGCTCTTTTACTGTGTTTTGTTCATTTGTAAAAGTGCCCCCTAGGGTGCCCGGTTGGTATCCTGGCCCCTCCCACAACCCAATGCCTTGGGGTTGTTCGTTTTTGAGCTGGGCACCTTCGTTTTCCATTATCACTGAAAAACAAAACCACCCAGCTCAAATCCGCACAAATCCGATGCATTTGCCTGGCACAAAACGTATTGTTGGAAAATAGATGGGCGGCCATTTTTTCGGAAATATGGTTTGTCCCACCCATTCTTGGAGATAGACGCCCATGGAGATGGGCGTTCAATTATGCCCCTCGTTTCCTAAAGTCTGCCTGTAATATTTCACAGTCTACACATGTTTTAACAGCCTTGAATAGTTTTGTATCATCTGCAGATTTGATCACCTCACGTGTTCCCATTTCCATATCATTTATGATTAAATCGTTTTTATTGACAAATAATGCTTGATAGAATACAATCAAGGTTTGCAATCATTAGAAATATCACTAGTACAGCAAGCAACTAGCAGTAACTTTATCAACGCCAAGTGTTTTCATTTATCCCCCTCCTCCCTCCCCCCCCCAACATCCCCCCCTCCCTCCCATTAGTGCCCCCCCTTCCCTCCCTTTCCCAAACACAGGCTGTCTTATCAATTATCTGGGTGGCATCTCTCATTTCGGTCCCTCAGTTTAAGATCTTGCTTCTTGCCAGGGGCTGTAACGTGTCCCAAAAGTTCTCCCATGTTTTCTGGAACCTCTTGCCCTCTTCTGTAGACAAGTCCAGATAACCACGTCTCTCTAGCTTCAAAAGTTCAATCATTTGTATTCTCCAGGATCCAATTGTGGGAGCTCTGGTGTTACACCAATGTTGCAAAACTACTCTCTTTCCCATCAGCATCGCTCTTTGTAGAAAAGATAGGAAGCCCGGTGGAGCCGGCTTGACATATTTATATTCTCCAAAAAGCATTAGAGGGTGCCTCTGTGCTGTGCGTCCCCAGTATCTCTTAATCTCTCTCAAGATTTGTGTCCACAGTTGCAAGATTCGTGGGCAGTACCAAAACATGTGGGCGAGTCTGGCCATCTGTTGACCACACCATGGGCAGGCACCACCTCCACCGAAGCCCGCTTTCCTCGCTCTATCTGGGGAGATGTATAGTCTTAGAGCAAATTTATATTGCATTTCCCAATGCCGAGTAAAAATAGAAGACTTATGTATAGAAGTGATGAAATTACTTAATGTCTCCTCTGTTACTTCTACTAACAGATCTCCAGCCCAGCGTTGGGCGCTGGCTCGAAAATCTATATTCTCTGTCGAGTCCTGCAATGATCTGTGGTGATACCTTAGGGGCACCACCGTTTGCGCCCCCAAAGTCAAATCTGAACTCAGTGTGTCCTGAACGTCTTCACTTAGATTCGACCAGCCCAGGGATCTGATGTAGTGTCGAACCTGTAGATAGGCAAAGCGATCCGACTCCCTGAGCTTAAACTCCGTTTGTAATTCCGTGAATGGTTTGGTTTCCCCCTCCTCGGAGACCAGCTGATATACATATTGGATCCCCAGTGTTCTCCAGCGATTAAAGGTCTTCGAGGAGGTGCCCTCCGGAAAGTCAGGGTTGTGGTACAAAGGTAGGAAGGGTGTCGCCATCCAATCAAAGTGGTACCTTTTACAGAGCCATTTCCATGCTGCTCGCGCTGCCGCCACTAGTGGATTTTTCCCCAGCCCCCCAGGGAGTGCTCTGCTTGGTGCATGTAATACCCATCCCAGGTGTGCAGTTGGGGACATCCTCAGCTCTAGTTGGGTGGCCGAAAAGTGATGGTGACCTGTCAGCCAGTCCCTAATATGTCTCATGGCACAGGCGGTGACTAAATAGCGTATGTTTAATAATCCCATCCCCCCCTGTGGCTTCGGCTTCTGGATGATATGTAATGGGAGCCTAGGCCTTTTCTGATTCCACAGAAATTTTTGTATTAGTCTGTGCAATTCTTTTTCCTCTCTCCTTCTCAGATAAATTGGCAACACTTGGAACTTATATAACCATTTAGGGATTATTATCATGTTTACCAGCCCCACTCTACCCGTTAATGAAAGTGGGCATGAACTCCAGAGCTGTAACAGTCTCTTTGTGGTGTTTAGTAAGGGTCTCACATTTCTATCATATAGAGCCTCCATTTCTGTTGGGATAGTAATTCCTAGGTAACAAAATTGTTGAGTCGTCCAAGGAATCGGGGGCCTCCCCCTCCAGGTACTCCTAACCCCCTCATCCAACGGCAGGGCCAGCGACTTTGTCTGGTTCAATGTATAGCCGGATAATTTGCCATATGTGTCTATAACGTGTAAGAGATTGTCTAGGGAGGCCTGAGGGTCACTTAGCAGCAACAGAACATCATCTGCATACGCAAGGACTTTAAGTTCTGTCCCATGTACTTGAATGCCTTTAATGTCTCTATTTGCCCGTATCGCAATTAGCATGGGCTCCAGAGTTAACAAGAAAAGAAGTGGGGAAAGAGGGCATCCTTGTCGCGTGCCCTTGCTTATCTCAAAAGCTTCTGTTAGGACCCCATTTACTCGGACCATGGCCCGTGGCTGATTATATAGCGTCTGTATGGCTTGTAGGGTCCACCCCCCCAGACCCACCTGTCCCAGTGTTTCAAACAGGAATGTCCAGTCCACCTGATCAAAAGCCCGCTCTGCATCCAAGCTCACAATCATCCTACCAGCATTAGTTTCATCTTCCGCAAGCATGGCCATGATTAGTTTCCTAACATTTTGTACCGACTGGCGTCCTCGTACAAATCCCACCTGGTCCTCCCCAACAAGATCTGGTATCAAGGGTGCCAGTCTTTCCGCCAATATGCGAGACAGTAATTTAACTTCTACGTTTATGAGGGAGATAGGTCTATAGGAGCCAGGTTGTTGCGGGTCTCTCCCCTGTTTGGGTATTAAGCTTATTGTGGCCAAATTGGTGTGCTGTGGAAAGTGACCCATCTCCACCACAGTATTTAGATGTTCGGTCAAAGGACTCACTATCTGCATCTTCAATAACTTATAGAACTCTCCCGACAGACCGTCTGGCCCCGGTGCTGAATGCAGTTTTAATGCACTTATAGCTTTTTGCAATTCTTTTGCTGTCACTGGACTATCCAGGATCTCCACATGGTCTGCCGGGATCTTCCCCAGCCCCCGTGCCAGTAAATACTGTCCTATGTCATCCCCAGTTTGCCCTGTTTTGCTGTTCGCCTCGTATAATGCGGCAAAGTGGTCTTGGAATGTCTGTGCTATTTCAGCCATATTAGTTGTTACTTCTCCTGTGGGCTTTTTTATAGCTGGGATAAAATGGGACTTCCGGGAACCCTTCACCACCCTGGCCATCATCCCGCCCACTTTATCTCCGAATTTGTATAAATTAAATTTCCTATATAGCAGGGACCTTGTGATTCTCTCATGTAATAAACTATTTAATGCTGCCCGGGTGGATACCAATAGCTCATACGTTGCCTGGGTTGGGGCTCTCGCATACTTCCCCTTAACTGCTCTAAACTTCTTTTCTAGTTCCACTATTCCTTGTGAGAGGCGTTTATTCCGAGCGCTAACATAGGCGATTATGTCACCCCTTAAGACAGCTTTAGCTGCTGACCAGAATAAAGTTGGGTCTTCTTTGTGGGCCTGGTTATTAGTCGAATACTCCTCCCATTTCTTCTGAAGGTAACCCGCAAATTCCTTTGAACTGTACAGGTAGGCTGGAAACCTCCACCCTGGGGACTGCCTAAAGTATTGTGGATTTTCCACGTCCAGCCAGATCAAAGCATGGTCCGAGATCTCTTCTGGTCCAATTTGAGCGTCCCTGACCCTGGGAAAGAGGTCCTGTGTTGTAAGAATATAATCAATTCTGGACTGCGTGTGGTGTGCTCTGGAGGTGTGTGTATAGTCCCTCTCTTCCCCGTGTAAAATCCTCCAGGGGTCTAACAAGCCCACTTCCCTACAAAAAATCTGTAGCAAGGAGGCAGTGGGGTTTAGATTCGGCTGTTGTTTCTTAGATCTATCCAGCTCCATGTCCATTGTTTGATTTAGATCACCTGCCATAATCAGTGGCAGTGTTGGTAAGGTCTTATATTTTGCTAACAGTTGGGCATAAAAGGAATGTGCTGGGGTGTTAGGGCCATACACTGAAGCCAAATGTAATTCTGTACCTTGCAGATTAATTTTGATCCCCACTAACCTCCCCTCTCCATCTTTAAATACCATTTGTGCTCGGCACATTAGTGACTTGTGGATTAAAATGGCAACCCCTCCTCTTCTATTTGTTGTTGGGGAACAGAACACCTCTCCCACCCAGTGGCGCTTCAGCTTCTCATGTTCTTCCTGAGAGAGCCTAGTCTCCTGGAGGCATGCTATTCCCGCCCCATGCCTCTTTAATGCCACCAGGATCTTTGCTCGCTTAATGGGGGAGGTGATGCCACCCACATTCCAGGAGATTATGCGGACTTTACTTGGGGGCATGCTTGGTTGTTTGAATCTGAACCGCTACAATGATATTAACATCTGTCACCCCAGAGTGCCCAGCCTCCACTCTAAGGGTCCCCGTCTGCACACCATTTTGATTTCGCCCCCTCCTCAGGTTATTCTTATTGTACCACTCAGCCTGTATGGTCAAGAAATCCCTTATTGCTTTAAGAACAGCCTGTGTGTCTGTCTCCCCCCTCCCCCCCAACCTCCCATTTCTCCCCCCAATTCCCTTCTGCTCCCCAGTCCCTAATTCCCTCGCAGCAATTGCCCATATTCGATGGGTCTCAGGGGTTTCTGTCTCTCCCGGTCCCCCCCTCACTTAGACACAAATCAAATTATATGAACCCTGCAGCTCTAACTGCTACAAACATGGATACTTTCCTGTTCCCGTGAATTCCTCATTTGAAGCTCACAATCAGTCATTGCTATTCGAGTCCCGCTCTTGGGTTTCCAAATTTTGCACATATGCCTGAGCTTCTTCAGGGGTTCCCAAAGTTCTCCATCGTCCGTTGTCTTTCACTCTCAACACCGCTGGGTAAGCCAACATAAATTGGATTTTCCGCTCGTACAGTTTCTTACAGTAGTGAGTGTACTTCTTCCTCTTCTCCTGGAGCCCAGCTGAATAGTCCTGGAATATTAGTATTTGATGCCCATCAAATTTAACCTCATTTCGCTTCTGCCGAAATCCCCGCAAAATTTCATCCTTATGAATGTAATTATGCACTTTTAAGATCACTGTTCTGGGGTTTCGTCGGCCATCTTGTTGCTTGCCCACGCGGTGTGCTCTTTCCAAGCACAAGGGCCCCGCGTGGTCCGATAGTGCAAACTCGGTTGTTAGCCACTTCTCCAACACTGTTATTAGTACTGAGGCTCCCACGGACTCTGGAAACCCCACTATTCGGAGGTTCGTTCGGCGGGAGCGGTTTTCCAGTTCGTCAAGCTTCTCCTGAAAAAACTCTAATTTGGCGTCCATCTTGGTCAGCCTTTGCTGCGTGGGGGCCAGCGTATCTTCTAGAGCCGCCGTACGCTGTTCCAGCTCCCCTGTCCTTTTCGTTGTTTCTGCGGTGAGTGACTCCAATGCGTTCAGTTGCGCTGCAATTTTCTCCCATTTCGGGTCAATCGCGGCACTCACCACTTCTGCCAACTGTTGTAATTGCTCTGTCGTGAACGCCCCTGAGGCGTGTGGTGACGTTCCGACCTCTAGGCCCCCCGCCACCTTCGCCGGTTCTTTTTCTTTTTTTGCGCTTTTGGGGGGCATTGTCTTTGAAACGACGCTCATATATTTGTCCATGCAGCTCTCAGATTTAATCAACAGCGAAGTTTTCGTCTCACCTCGTGTTTGCAGGGTCTGTTATATCAAAAGTTCGAGTCGAGGACCGGGAGAGCCCAGATTCACGTCTGCCTCGCTCTAAAGCATCACGTGACCCCCCCTTCCATATCATTTATAAATATGTGAACTAGTACTGGTCTCAGTACAGATCCCTGGAGCACTCCACTGTTCACCCTCTTCCATTGAGAGAAATGACCATTTAACCCTATCATCTGTTTTCTGTACAATAACCAGTTCTTAATTCACACCAGAACTTTGCCTCCTATCCTATAACTCTTTAATTTTCTTAGGAGTCTCTCATGAGGAACTTTATCAAAAGCTTTCTGAAAATCTAAATGCACTACATCAACAGGCTCACCTTTATTCACATGTTACATAACATAGTAACATAGTAGATGACGGCAGAAAAAGACCTGCATGGTCCATCCAGTCTGCCCAGGATAAACTCATGTGTATACCTTACCTTGATTTGTACCTGTCTTTCTCAGGGCACAGACCGTATAAGTCTGCCCAGCAGTTTTTCCCGCCTCCCAACCACCTGTCCCGCCTCCCATCACCGGCTCTGGCACAGACCATATAAAAGTCTGCCCTCCCCTATTCTCGCCTCCGAACCACCAACCCCTCTTCCCCACACCTTCAAAGAAATGAAGCAAATTGGTGAGGCAAAACTTTCAGCTGAACCTGTTTGTCTGTGTTCTGTAATTTTATTCTTTATAATAGTTTCCACTGTCTTGCCCAGCACAGACTGGTCTATAATTTCCCGGATTACCCCTAGAACCCTTTTTAAAAATTGGTGTCACATTTGCCATTCTCTAATCTTCAGGTACTATGGTTGATTTTAACGACAGGTTGCATATTACTAACAGTAGATCAGCAATTTCATGCTTGAGTTGTTTGAGTACTGTTGGATGTATTTCATCTGGTCCAGGTGATTTACTACTTTGTCAGTTTGGCTCAGTACATTTTCCAGGTTCACTAAGATTTCTTTGTGTTCTCTGCATCATCACCCTTGGAAACATTCCGCTACAGGCAGATCTTCTTCCGTAAACACCGAAGCAAAGAATTCATTGTTTCTCTGCTATGGCTTATCCTCCCTGAGAGCGCCCCTTTTGCTCCTTCGTGATCTTAACGGTCTCATGGAGTCCCTCGCAGGCTTTCTACTTCTAATGTACCTGAAAGTTGTTACTGTGGGTTTTAGCTGGCTGGCTGGGGATTGTATAGGGTTCTTATACAATTCTGAGTTGGTGTTTTCCAGGCTCCATCTGCTGGTGGGTCATAATACAAATGTTTTGAGTGGTCTGGATGCCTAATGGAAAGACAATTAGCAGGCAAGGTCTAATTTTTTTTTCTTTTATTATCCTCCAAATACTTATGCGACATTTTATAGAAATGCTATCTTTGGGCCTTCTATAGAACAACGCTATACTTGATATCTATCACAAATAATATATCCAGAATGTGACCTGCTTCATTAATGGTACAAGAACTTCTAAATTGATTTGGTGAGATCACTGTAGACTTGACTTCAATCTGTTCCAGATATTGAGAAATTTTAATATCTGGTGATGGGGCAGATGAAAGATTGATACTGAACATTTTATTGAATCAACAAGTTCAGCGTTTAAAGAGATGGCTAAGATAGGTATTGATATATAGTAAATGAGCGGAAGAGAAAGCTTTCCCAAATTATAGAGCAAGTTGCTCCTGTTAAGTGGTTGTTATACCAAGGAATTAAGTCTGTTAAAATGTAAAAGAAGTGTTAGCAGATGTTAAGTATAATGCTCTAGCTGGTTAACACTTTCACATCCACTGTCTGCCCATGACATTCCCTGTCCCAAAAGTATTTTGTAAAAAATCAGTAATGCATGCTTTAGGAATGCACAAACAGGCAAAATACTGCAAAATATTCCATCACATGCTAACTACATTAATGGCTCAATGCCCTTTAGTAAAAAGGCCCCTAAAGCAGTTATAGCAGCTTAATTTGTTGGGAAATTGTGCTGAATCAGCTGTATGTAGGATGAGTTTTCTCCGGTTTCCTGTGCTGATTTGAAACAATTGGTTACTGTGACTCAGATCCTTGGCCAGTGTCATTACATAAAGGTCTCCCATTGGCAGAACTGTCCGGTTAATCTCACTTTACTCACTTAAGTGGGGTTTCCATAACTGTTGCTGATCATTAGTTACTGGGATGATGCACAAATATTATAAGGGCAGTGCTGTGTGGAGCTGTCTTTCTGGAATACTAGTTTGGTACGAGCACTTAAGTCAGCCAAAGGCTGGTTGTATCAGTGCTTGCTCCCAACTACTGTTAGGTGTGGAAATGCAAATACTGTGTACCTAAATCCCGGGAATGCCTGTGGTCACACGAGAAGTCTATTTTATAGAATAGGGGAGTAGGGCAGATCTGTGCATAACTATACTATTATCTGCCCATTAGCTCTTGATAACACCAATAATCACGTATTTGGCCAATTCTGGGTGCAGGTCTGTGCCCCACATTGCATGCCCAACTTAAGTAATGTATACTGCTTTGGCACACTGGATGAATACTGCAGGACTTTATCTGCTGTCATTAACTGTTACTTTAACTCCAGTCGTAAGATAGAAAAATGAGGAGTTCTAGTATTCAATTTTTAACAAAGGATTGACTTAATGGCTGAATATTTGTGGGCTTTAATATTATTCACCCTATGCAATTCAGTTTCAGGAGTAACTACGGTACAGAAACTTGTTTTATTAGCTCTTAAAGAATTATACAAAATAACTGATAAGGGAGAGATTTCATACCCCTAAGCATCTTTTGTTACAAGCTTGTTTGGAATGAAGTGGCTACAGAGCTCCCCCTCAAGCAGAAGATTCTTTCAGAGGTGGACCGTGTCAGGAATGGTGTTCAACGTTTAATAACTGCTTGAGATTCAGAGGAATAATGAGAACATAACCATACTGAATCAGACCAATGGTCCATCTGGCCCAGTATCCCCTTTCCAACAGTGGCCAATCCAAGCCACAAATACTGGGCACAAACCCAATTAGCAGCCACATTCCATGGTGCCAGTCCCAGGGCAAGCAGTGGCATGAGTGGAGGAGTGGCCTAGTGGTTAGGGTGGTGGACTTTGGTCCTGAGGAACTGAGTTCGATTCCCGGCACAGGCAGCTCCTTGTGACTCTGGGCAAGTCACTTAACCCTCCATTGCCCCATGTAAGCCGCATTGAGCCTGCCATGAGTGGGATAGCGCGGGGTACAAATGTAACAAAAAAAAAAAAATCTCTATCTCAATAGCAGACAATGGACTTTTCTGACTGCTGTTACTCATCCTCTAGCAGTGAGTTCCAGAGCTTAACTATTCTTTGAGTGAAAAAAATATCTCCATGTAATTTCATCAAGTGTCCTCTGGTCTTTGTACTTCTTGAAAGAGTGAAAAAAAAATTCACTTCTACCCGCTCTCCACCACTCAGGATTTTGTAGACCTCAATCGTATCCCCCCTCAGCTGTTTCGTTTCCAAGCTGAAGAACCCTAACCTTTTGAGTCTTTCCTCATCCAAATGGCCGATGACATTTTAATGTGGACAAATGTGAAGTGATAACTGATCTGGATTATTCTTCCCAATATGTTATCTGATATAGGGTCCACCTTAGAAGTCTGCAGTGTAGGTGGTGGTGTAGACAATACACTGAAATATTCTGCTCATTGTGCGGCAGTGGCCAAAAAATGCAAACAGGATGCTAGGAATTATTAGAAAAGGGGTGATAAATATTATAATGCCTCTGTATCACTGCAACCTCACCTTGAGTATTTTGTTCAGTTCTGGTCACTGTATCTCAAAGATATAGCGGAATTAGAAAAGGTTCAAAGGGGATGGAACTGCTCTCATATGAGGAAAGGCTAAAGAAGTTATGGCTCTTCAGCTTGGAAAAGAGATGGCTGAGGGGGATACGATTGTTTATAAAATCCTGAGTCGCGGAGAACCAGGTAGTGAATTTATTGTTTTCTTTTAGACTAGGGGACACTTGATGAAATTACATGGAAATACTTTAAAGACAAATAGGAGGAAATAACTTTTTTTTTTTTTTAGTGAAAAAGAAAAATAAGCTTGAACTCACTACCAGAGGATGTGGTAACAGTGGTTAGCATATCTGGGCTTTAAAAAAAAAAAAGGTTTTGAGTTTGTGCAAACTGTAGGGATAAGCAGGCGGGGCCTATGGCTTCATGGTGGAGTGGTTGTGAACTTCTTTGTTGGTTGATTTACTACTACTACTACTATTAAACATTTCTATAGCGCTACTAGACTTGCGCAGCGCTGTACAAATGAACATGAAAAGACAGTCCCTGCTCAACAGAGCTTACAATCTAAATTGGACAGACGAACAGACAGCTAGGGGTGGGGAAATTGCAGTGGTAGGGGTGATAAGTGAGGGTGTTGAGTAAGAGAGTCATGGTTAGGAGTCAAAAGCAGTAGCAAAGAGGTGGGCTTTAAGCCTAGACTTGAAGACAGCCAGAGACTAAGCCTGACGTACTGGCTCAGGGAGTCTATTCCAGGCATAGGGAGCAGTGAGATAGAAGGAACGGAGCTGGGAGTTAGCAGTGGGGGAGAAGGGGGACAACAGGAGACATTTACCCAGCGAACGGAGTTCACGGGGAGGAGTGTAGGGAGAGATGAGAGCTGAAAGGTACTGAGGAGCTGTGGAGTGGATACAGTTGTAGGTCAAAAGGAGAAGTTTGACCCGTATGCCGAAGCGGATAGGGAGCCAGTGAAGCGACTTGAGGAGAGGGCTAATGTGAGTATAGCGACTCTGGCGGAATATAAGACGCGCAGCAGAGTTTTGGACAGATTGAAGGGGAGATAGATGGCTGAGCGGGAGACTAGCGAGAAGCAAATTGCAGTAGTCTAGGCGAGAGGTGATAAGGGTGTGGGTAAGGGTTTTGGTAGTGTCCTCGGAGAGGAAAGGGCGAATTTTGTTAATATAGAGAAAGAAACGACAGGTTTTGGCAATCTGCTGAATATGAGCAGAGAAGGAGAGAGCGGAGTCAAAGATGACTCCAAGGTTGCGCGCAGACGGGACAGGGAGGATGAGAGTGTTATCTACCGAAATAGAGAATGGGGGGAGAGGAGAGGCAGGTTTAGGGGGAAAGAGGAGAAGCTCGGTTTTGGTCATGTTTAGTTTCAGGTGGCGGCGAGACATCCAGGCAGGCCGATACTTTGGTCTGGATTTCAGCTGAGATATCCGGTGCAGAGAGGTAGATCTGGGTATCATCAGCGTAAAGGTGGTATTGAAAGCCATGGGATGAGATCAGAGCACCAAGGGAAGAGGTATAGATGGAGAAGAGGAGAGGTCCTAGGACAGATTCTTGGGGTACACCGACTGTTAGCAGGATAGATGTGGAGGAGGAACCACCAGAGTATACGCTAAGAGTACGTTGGGAGAGATAGGAAGAGAACCAGGAAGGAACAGGGCCCCGAAATCCAATGTATCAAGGAGTAAAGTGTGATCAACAGTATCAAAAGCAGCAGATAGGTCGAGGAGGATGAGAATAGAGTAGAGACCTTTAGATTTGGCCAGTAACAGGTCATTGGAGACTTTGGCAAGTGCCGTTTCAGTCGAGTGAAGAGAGCGAAAGCCAGATTGGAGCAGGTCAAGAATAGCTCGAGATGAAAGGAAGTCGAGGCAGCGGCGGTGAACAGCACGTTCAAGTATCTTGGAGAGGAAAGGGAGGAGGGAGGTGGGCCGATAGCTAGAGGGGCAGGAAGGGTCCAGTGAAGGTTTTTTTAAGGAGCGGTGTGACTACAGCATGATTGAAGGCATCAGGAACAATCGCAGTGGAAAGCGAAAGATTGAGGATATGACGGATAAAAGGGATGATAGTGGGGGAGATAGTGTTTAGTTGAGTGGGAATTTACAATAAATATTACAAATTTCAAAAAGAAAAAGGTTTTGACCAGTTCTTGGAGGAAAAGCCATTCTGTTACTGACATGGGGGGGGGGGGATGCCACTACTTGCCGCAGGATTGGTAGCATGTAATGTTTATACTATTTGGGTTTCTGCCAGATACTTGTGACCTGGATTGGCCACTGTAGGAAGCAGGATACTGGGCTAAATGGCCCATTAGTTTAATCCAGTATAGCAATTATGTTATCTATATAAAACGTTATGCACTGGTTAGTATCTGGATGTGGACAAAGGAGGTTTTTAAATTTTTTTTTTTTTTTTTTTAGCTTCCCCCCCCCCCTCCCCCCCAGATAAAATTGTATTCCAAAAACTTGAAAAACCACTTAAATATTTTAAGGACTGTAGACAGTTGGTTCTGGCAAAAAAATTGGTCTAGAGGAAAATACTATTGGTTTAGCAGTTAATGTTTAGTAGGTCATCTTTGACTCCTCTCTCCTTCTCTGCACATATTCAACAGACTAGTTAAAAGCTGTTTCTCTATAATATCAGCAAAATTTGCCCTTTTCTTTCTGAGCACAGTGCCAGAACCCTTATCCACACTACTGCAACTTGCTTCTTGCAGGTCTCCCACCACTAAGCCATCTCTCTCCCCTTCAATCTGTTGAAAATTCTGCTGCACAACTTGTATTCTGCCAGTGGCACTATTCTCATTACCCTCTTAAGTCACTTCATTGGCTCCCTATCCGTTCAAACTCAATTTATTGACTTACAAGTGCATTCACTCTGCAGCTCCTCAGTACTTCTGCACTCTTATCTCTCCAGGAAATCTGTTCACTGGGTAAATCTCTTATCTGCTCCTTCACTGCTAACTTCAGACTCCGTTCCTTTTATCTCGCTGCACCATATGCCTGGAATAGACTTCCTGAGCCTGTACGTCAAGCTCCATCTCTGGCCGTCTTCAAAGCTAGGCTAAATGGCCACCTTCCATATCATCAAGCTGATCAATCCATAGACTGGTGGGTTGTGTCCATCTACCAGCAGGTGGAGATAGAGAGCAAACTTTTGCCTCCCTATATGTGGTCATGTGCTGCCGGAAACTCCCCAGTATGTTCTCTATCTCAGCAGGTGGTGGTCACACACAGCAGCAGCTCTGGCTAGGCCTCCAAGCCTAATCCTTAGGTTTTGTTGAGGCCTGGGGTTGAGGGCTCTTTTGAGCAAGTGCAAACCTGGTGGTGCCAGGTCCCTCCTTTTCTCCCCCCTCCCGCTGGCTCCGTTAAAAAAAAAAAAAATTTTAAACGTCCTTAAAGGCGTTTATTTCGACGTTTATTTAAACGTTCATTGCAGCTACTCACTGGGACACCAGTTCGTTACAGCTCGGAGCGGCAAGCAGGTAATTTTACCTTTTTATAGCGGGCAGGGGGTTCCCCGATTCTTCTCCTCGTGGCATATGGCGTCGGAGGGCGAGGGCGCAAAGGGTCGCTCCCCGGATCGCTGGAGCGCTTCTAGAGGGGATGCGGGGGTTTTACAGCCTGATTCGCCCTTGATGGGTGACAGTTTAGTGACCGATGAATGTCCCGGTCCTTCCTCCGGCGTGGCGGTTTTTCCCGCCATAAACGCCCATCCCCCGCTCCTCGCCTCCGCCATCTTGGCCGGCCACGCGGCTCGGACGGCTTCTTCGTGGGCCGCCCTTGAGGTTGGAGACATTAATGCCATGAACGCCCTTATTTTGGGCGACGGCACAAAAGCGGCTAAAGTTAAGCGCCGTTCTTCCCGCGCGGCTCCTTCGCGGAGTGTCGCGCCGGACGCCATTTTGGATGCGCAGCATGTCTCTCCCCCGCTCTTGCGAGCGCCGGTTGAGGGTGCGTCTAGGGCTGTTGCCCAGGCTGCGGAAGTGCACAGTCTGGGGGGTTTCTCCCCCGAGTTTGTTTTGCTGCTGCATCAGGCTTTCCTCATGCAAAACGCTGCCCCTGCTCCCTCGTCTGGTAAAGAGGTTGAGGTTCCCAGAGGTAACGCCCTCGGGTTGATTCCCAGGCCTCCGATGTAGATGAGGGCAGCGTGTCTGAGGTCTCCCAACGGTCCTTTGCGGATTCCTTGGAGGAGATAGATCCCCGCTCGGATGGAGCGGATGACCCCTCTGCAGCGCGGCTTTTTAGCCCAGAGGATTTGCCCAACCTGTTGTTACAGGCCATGGACACTTTGAAGATTTCCTCTCCGGAGGACGTCTCTCCCTCAGCCCCTGTTGGCTCTGCCATTATGCTGGGGACGAAGCGCCCGCCTAGAACCTTCCACGTGCATGATGCCATGCACACCTTAATTTCGGCTCAATGGGATGTCCCGGAAGCGAGCCTTAAAGTGGCTAGGGCTATGTCCCGCCTCTATCCTTTGGCTGTGAGTGAACGTGAGGCCTATCTGTGACCTACCGTGGATTCTTTAATCACTGCGGTGACTAAGAAAACGGCTTTGCCGGTGGAAGGTGGCACGGCCCTGAAGGACGCCCAAGACAGAAGATTGGAGGCGGCCTTAAGGTCGTCCTTTGAGGTGGCTGCTTTAAGTTTGCAGGCCTCAGTTTGCGGCTCCTGTGTGGCCAGGGCGTGCCTGACTATGGTGCAGCGGGCTTCCCCCTCGGATCATTCCTTGAGGGCTGATTGGCCGGCCCTGGAATCGGGCTTAGCCAATTTGGCAGACTTGCTGTATGATGTCTTGAGGGCCTCAGCTAAAGGCATGGCTCAGACAATCTCTGCGCGGCGGTGGCTTTGGCTGAAACATTGGTCTGCTGACCACGCCTCTAAATCCCGCCTGGCTAGATTGCCTTTTAAAGGCAAGCTGCTCTTTGGGGTCGAGGTGGACAAAATCGTGACCGATCTCGGCACGTCTAAGGGCATGAAATTACCAGAGGTCAGGGCTCGGGCTAGTACTCGTCCCGGTACCTTCAGAGGACAGTTGCAGGAAGCCCGTCGGTACCGCCCGGGCAAGCGGGCTCCTCTGCCCCTTCTTCCTTCAAGAGGAATTTCTCCCCCAAGCAGCATTCCTTTCGCAGAGACCGCCGTCCCGGAGGTGCTCCCTCCGGTCCTCCCCCAGGGTCTCGTACCCAATGACGGGGCCTTGGTCCACGCCCCAGTGCAGGTTGGAGGACGGCTGTCCTCGTTTCTGGGCGAGTGGACCACAATAACTTCAGACGCGTGGGTGCTGGAAGTCATCAGAGACGGCTACAAGCTAGAGTTCTGCCGACCCTTAAAAGACGGGTTCGTACTCTCTCCCTGCAAGTCTCCGGTCAAAGCTGTGGCAGTGCAGCAGACCTTGGACAATCTGATCCGCCTGGGCGCGGTCGTTCCGGTGCCAGAAAGTCAGCTTGGCAAGGGACGTTACTCCATTTACTTTGTGGTACCAAAGAAAGGAGGTCCTGTCCGGCCTATCCTCGACCTCAAAGCGGTCAATCGGGCCTTGAAAGTGCGGCACTTTCGCATGGAGACTCTCTGCTCTGTTATAGCGGCAGTGAAGGCAGGAGAGTTCCTGGCATCCTTGGACATCAAGGAAGCGTACCTGCATATTCCCATCTGGCCTCCTCATCAACGCTTTCTGCGTTTTGCAGTCCTGGGACGACACTTCCAGTTCAGAGCCCTCCCATTCGGGTTGGCTACTGCTCCGCGGACCTTTTCCAAAGTAATGGTGGTCATCGCGGCCTTCCTACGAAAGGAAGGGGTACAAGTCCATCCTTATCTGGACGACTGGTTGATCCGAGCCCCCTCTTATGCAGAGTGCGGCAAAGCTGTGAACCGGGTAGTTGCTCTTTTGAGCTCACTGGGATGGATCATCAACTGGGAGAAGAGCCAGCTGCGCCCGACTCAGTCCCTGGAGTACCTGGGAGTTCGATTCGACACCCAAGTGGGCAGAGTGTTCCTGCCAGACAATCGGATTGTCAAACTTCAGGCTCAAGTGGACCAGTTCCTAGTAGCCTCTCCTCCTCGGGCTTGGGACTATGTGCAGCTGTTGGGCTCTATGACGGCCACGATGGAAGTAGTGCCCTGGGCCAGGGCTCATATGAGACCACTTCAACAATCTTTGCTGCGGCGCTGGACTCCGATGTCGGAGGATTATGCTGTGCGCCTTCCCTTGGACCCAGCAGTGCGCAAGGCGCTGAGCTGGTGGATGCAGACAGACAAGTTGTCTGCGGGAATGCCTCTGGTGACCCCAGAGTGGATTGTCGTCACGACGGACGCCTCTTTGTCGGGCTGGGGAGCCCACTGCTTGGGAAGGACAGCGCAGGGGCTCTGGTCTCCTGCAGAGGCAAAGTGGTCTATCAACCTCCTGGAACTCAGAGCCATTCGGTTGGCGCTTTTGGAGTTCATCCCGGTACTGGTGTTGAAGCCTGTACGGGTCCTGTCAGACAATGCCACGGCTGTGGCCTATGTCAACCGCCAGGGAGGTACCAAGAGCGCCCCTCTAGCCAAGGAGGCTATGAATCTTTGCCAGTGGGCGGAAGCGAACCTGGAGCAGCTTTCAGCGGCCCACATTGCCGGAGTCATGAATGTCAAGGCGGTCTTTCTCAGTCGCCATACCTTGGAGCCCGGAGAGTGGCAACTATCTGCTCAGGCGTTCTTGGACATCACGAAGCGCTGGGGCCAGCCGAGCCTAGATCTGATGGCGTCATCGGCCAATTGCCAAGTGCCGCACTTTTTCAGCAGAGGACGGGACCCTCGATCCCTGGGAGTAGATGCTCTTCTCCAACAGTGGCCGACACAAGAGCTCCTCTATGTGTTCCCGCCCTGGCCCATGTTGGGCAGGGTGCTAGACCGGGTGGCAAAGCATCCCGGCAGGGTAATCCTGGTGGGTCCGGATTGGCCCAGACGTCCCTGGTATGCGGACTTGATCAGGCTCTCAGTCGACGATCCTCTGCGGCTGTCAGTGGAGCAGGGCCTGTTACATCAGGGTCCCGTGGTGATGGAGGATCCCTCCCCCTTTGGTCTTACGGCCTGGCTATTGAGCGGCAGCGTCTGAGGAAGAAGGGCTTCTCAGACAAGGTCATCGCCACTATGCTAAGAGCGAGGAAGCGCTCTACTTCTACTGCTTACGCCAGGGTTTGGCGTATCTTTGCAGCGTGGTGTGAAGCAGGCTCACTTTCTCCCTTCACTGCTCCAATTTCTTCAGTGTTGGCGTTCCTGCAAGAAGGTCTGGAGAAAGGCCTGTCGCTCAGTTCCCTTAAAGTCCAGGTAGCGGCTCTGGCTTGCTTCAGGGGCCGCCTGAAGGGTGCTTCCCTGGCTTCGCAGCCAGATGTGGTGCGCTTTCTCAAGGGAGTTAATCACCTGCGCCCTCCTCTGCACTCAGTGGTGCCTGCGTGGAATCTCAACCTGGTGCTAAGAGCATTGCAGAAGCCGCCTTTTGAACCCTTGTCAAGGGCATCTCTGAAAGACCTGACGTGGAAAGCAGTCTTTTTGGTGGCTATCACTTCAGCCAGAAGAGTTTCCGAGCTCCAGGCGCGCTCATGTCGAGAGCCTTTTCTGCAGTTCACTGAGGCAGGAGTGACTATTCGCACAGTGCCTTCCTTTCTGCCCAAGCTTCCATGTGAATCAGCAGCTCTGTCTCCCTTCCTTTCGTAGGGAGGACTACCCAGAGGAGTACTCTGCTCTTAAATATCTGGATGTGAGGCGAGTCATCATCAGATACTTGGAAGTGACCAATGATTTCCGGAAATCGGATCATCTGTTTGTCCTGTTTGCAGGTCCTCGTAAGGGTCTGCAGGCTGCTAAGCCTACAGTGGCAAGATGGGTCAAGGAAGCCATTGCAGCGGCTTATGTGGCCGCAAGGAAGGTGCCGCCTATCCAGCTGAAGGCTCACTCCACGAGAGCTCAGGTGGCTTCGATGGCAGAGGCCGGATCCGTCTCCTTGGAAGAGATATGCAAGGCGGCAACTTGGGCTTCGGCTCATACATTCTCCAAGCATTACCGTTTGACGGTGGCTGCACGGGCGGAGGCCCGGTTTGGAGCTTCAGTGTTGAGGTCAGGGATTTCAATGTCCCGCCCTGGGTGAGTACTGCTTCGGTACATCCCACCAGTCTATGGATTGATCAGCTTGATGATATGGAAGGTAAAATTATGTATAATCATACCTGATAATTTTCTTTCCATTAATCATAGCTGATCAATCCATAGCCCCTCCCAGATATCTGTACTGTTTTTATTCTGGTTGCATTTCAGGTTCAAGTTTAGTCTTCAGTTACTTCAGAAAGACTTCGTGTTCAAGTTTTTTTCACTTGGATTCTTCAAGAGTTGAGACGAGTTTGTGTTACAGTGAGCTGCTGCATTCCTCTCCCCCCCGTTTTACGGGGCTGGATTGAGACATAAATTCTGCCGGCACTCCCTCCCGCTTCGTGCGGCTGTAGGGCAGCTTTGTACCCCTCCCGCTTCGGCGGTGTTAGGGTCAGTCAGCTCCTCCCGCGGTTGCGGTTGCAGGATAAGCCAGATCCCCCCCCGCATCGGCGGGTGTGGTGTCCCTCCCCCGCTCCGCGGGGATGAGCTGGACGGATTCCCCTCCCCCACTTGTGTGGGGATGAGCTGGGTTAATTCCCCTCCCCCGTTTCGGCGGTGGTGAGCTGGGCAGAGTGTCCCTTTGTGGGTGTAATTCTCTAAGTGCTGAGTCCTGCGGATGGAGCTTTGATATCGACATACTGAGGAGTTTCCGGCAGCACATGACCACATATAGGGAGGCAAAAGTTTGCTCTCTATCTCCACCTGCTGGTAGATGGACACAACCCACCAGTCTATGGATTGATCAGCTATGATTAATGGAAAGAAAATTATCAGGTATGATTATACATAATTTTACCTTTTTGATGCTGCTTTTAACTCCTAGTCCTTACTTGTTCAGTACCCATGTTTTATCATTCCCACCTTAATTCCCTTATTTGTCCTGTTTGTCTGTCCTAATGATGTTGTAAGCTCTGTCTCTTCATGTCCAGTGTAGAGCGCTGCGTATGTCTAGTATCGCTGTAGAATAGTAGGATCACCAGTTAATTAAAAAATGAGTGGGTGGCTCCTGCTGGCTGACCACTTCATATTTTACCTGTTGGTTTTTGTTGTCAATATTGCTTTCATGTCGGACCTTTTTTGTCCATCTCTGAATGGAAGCAGAATGTAGAAGAGGGCTTTGAGTAAATGTTTGGGGGATGTTCAGTTTTACTGCATTCTCTCCCTATCCAGGTTCCGTGGATGGAAAGATTGTTGCTGTGGATGTGACCCCATGTCCCACTGAGCCTTGCCAACTTGTAAGAGGCACAGACTACACAATCAATGTCACATTTTCCAGCAGTAAGTTGCACAAGCACCATCTTTCTAATGCAAGAGACTTTTTTTTTTTTTTTTTTTTGGGGGGGGGGGACACTATGCAGTAGCAGTATAGACTCTATATATGTGTTTGTTTTTTCCTCTAGATGTTGAGAGTGTGTCCAGTAAAGCTGTTGTATATGGTATTCTGGCTGGCATAGCCATTCCGTTTCCCATTCCAGAAGCTGATGGGTGTAAGTCTGGCATTCTCTGCCCCATTCATGCAGGAAACAGCTACAGCTATGTGACCAGATTGCCGGTGAAGAGTGAATATCCTTGTGTACGTGAACTCTTCCCTGGGTGTATCCTTAAATGTGAACTGTCTTCTCCATGTCTCCTGTTTCAGTTCTACCTTCCTTTCTCTTTCACATATATTGGGGGTGGTGTTGCCTAAATGAGCTCTGTTTTCTTTCTGGGGGTGTTGAGTTCTGCCTTCCTTTTCAAAGCTGCTCTTTTCTTGGTGGGTATAGCTAAGTGTTGTACATGGATGTAAATCAGACCATGCTTGTTTACTTTTCCTCTACAGATTAAACTGGTTGTGAAGTGGGAACTTCAAGATGATATGAAGAAAAATATCTTCTGCTGGGCAATCCCTGTACATATCACACCGTAGATGGATCTTAGCCACAGAAGTGCAGCTTGTGAATGTATTTCAGTGGATCTGGGAGTATGGGGAGCTTACATGCAGGTCATATGGAATTCTAATCATACTAACAGTGCCATTTCTGGTGTGTAGGAGTGGGCCTGAAAGGGAAAGGCAGGCAGGGTGTTGCATTTTGCCCTGTGGCTTGAGCTGCCAAGGCATCTGACAGTTTTCTGTTGATGTTAGTGGCACAGTGGGCAGTCTGTTCACTTTCATTGCTATCATTGAGCAGATGCATAGGCTTAGCCCACATCCAAACACAAAGCAATGTTTAGACCAGTGGTTCTGAAACCTGGTCCTGGAGGCACCCCAGCCAGTCAGGGTTTGGGGCTATCCACATGAATATTCATGAGATTTGCATGCAGTGGAGGCAAATATCTGTATAAATATTCATGTATATATCCCCCAAAACCTGACTGGCTGGGGTGCCTCCAGGACCAGGTTTCAGAACCACTGGCCTAAACATTGCTTTGTGTTTGGATGTGGGCTAAGCCTATGCATCTGCTCAATGATAGCAATGAAAGTGAACAGACTGCCCACTGTGCCAATAACATCAACAGAAAACAGTGTCAGCTGCGTTACCAGGTGTGGGAACCACTTTATGGGAAGCCTTTTCTTTTAAATCAATAGAATTAACATTTACTTGAAGAAAATTTTCTAAAATAGTGAAAATTGAAATTTTAAAACTAAATTTTGTATCACTTTTTAAAAAATGTAATAAATTTTTTTAAACGTGTTAATTTTTTTTGTGTGGTGCTCTTCTGTTAGTATAGCATTTCTAGGCAAAACTGGATGTATTATGCTGCTTATCCTAGAAATATGCAGCGGATTTCCTATGTGTACCTTATCTTGGCCTGTCGTTGTGGAATCAGTTGCGAGGAAGATGGAAAATTTATTTACAGTTTCAAAAAAGCCTTATCCTTGGCTTTAAGGCTAATTTTGGCTAAATGTTATAATTGGAAAAATTCTGTTTTTGTAGTTACAACTACATATAAGAGAAAATGTATTATAAACTGTTTTGGTGCCTTATAACATGGTATATCAAATAATGGCTTATGGACGTTTCCTTTAGGAAATTGTCCAAACCTTTTTAAACCCTGCTAAGCTAACTGCTTTTACCAGATTCTTTGGCAGTAAATTTGAGAGAAACTGTATAGTCATCTCAGGGATCACTTGTGGTATAAAAAGTGCTGAAAATCTGTGTCCAGTGCTTTCCGTATGTGAAAGTTGATTTGTTAGTATGTTAACTGGTTCATTTGGATGAAGTCAGCAACTGATGGTGTCTACGATTTGGTTTTGCTCACTGGGAAGAAATGTGGCATGTGACCCTCACTGACAGTTCAGGTGGCTTCTCAATATTGAAGAAATCCAAACCCTCCCAACATGTTCATGTAGAACATGGCAACTTTGTTGTCAACTAAACTTTTATATTAATTGTCTAGCAAACAAATTTCAATGTTCAACCACACAACCAGTACTGTGGTGCCAGCAGCTTCTGAAGAAGAAAAGTGCAATGAAACACAGGGGCTCCATAGAGCTTATGCTGTGCAGAGTAAAGCTGCTTTATAAAAGCTAAGTTATTTTATAAAACTTGGACTTTGAAAAGAAAAGAGCAAAAATGATAAAATATTTAGATATAAAGATAATAAAGGAAGGTAGGAGATTTTTGACAAATGATGTATCAGACAGCAGTTTTGCTGTTAACACTGAAGTCTTTCCTGTACTGCAGTGGCCTTTCTTTATATTGATACATCTAGAAGCAAACCTATATGGGTTGCATAAGAGTAGCCATACTGGCTTAGACCAGAGGTTCATCTAGCCCAGTATACTGTTTTCCAAACAGTGGCCAAGCCAGGTGTCAAGTACCTGGCAGAAACCCAAATCATGGCAACACTCCATACTACAAGTCCCAGGGCACGCAGTTGCTTCCCATGTCTTTCTCAATAGCAGACTATGGATTTTTCTTCCAGGAATTTGTCCAAACCTTTTTTAAACCCAGATATGCTAACCACTGTTACCACCTCCAGCAAATAGTTCCAGAGCTGAATTATTCACTGAGTGAAAAAATATTTCCATGTAACTTCCTCATAAGTACATAAGTAGTGCCATAGTGGGAAAGACCAAAAGTCCATCAAGCCCAGCATCCCGATTCCAACAGTGGCCAATCCAGGTCACAAATACCTGGCAAGATCCCAAAAAAGTACAAAACATTTTATGCTGCTGATCCCAGAAATATTTTCCCCAAGTCCAATTTAATAATGGTCTACGGACTTTTCCTTTAGGAAGCCAGCCAAACATTTTTTAAACTCTAAGCTAACTACCTTTGCCACATTTTCTGGCAACAAATTCCAGAGTTGAATTACATGTTGAGTGAAGAAAAAATGTCTCTTGATTCGTTTTAAATTTATTACTTTGTAGCTTCATCGTATGCCCCCTAGTCCTGGTATTTTTGGAAAGCGTAAATACACACTTCACGTCTACCCGTTCCACTCCACTCATTATTTTATAGACCTCTATCATACCTCCCCTCAGTTGTCTTTTCTCCAAGACGAAAAGCCCCAGCTGCTTTAGCCTTTTCCTCATAGGGAAGTCTGAAGTTGTCCCATCCCCTTTATCATTTTCATCACCCTTCTCTGCACCTTTTCTAATTCCACTATATCTTTTTTTTTTTTTTTTTTTTTTAGATGCGGCGACCAGAATTGAACACAATATTTGAGGTGGTCACACCATGGAGTGATACAAAGGCATAACATCCTCATTTTTGTTTTCCATTCTTTTTCTAATAATACCTAACATTCTATTTGCTTTCTTAGCTGCAGCAGCACACTGAGCAGAAGGTTTCGACGTATCATCAACAACAACACCACCTAGATCCCTTTCTTGGTCCTTGACTCCTACCGTGGAACCTTGCATGACGTAGCTATAATTCGGGTTCCTCTTTCCCACATGTGTCACTTTGCACTTGCTCACATTAAAGTGCGGGATACAAATGCCATGAGTGGGAAAGCGCGGGGTACAAATATAACAAAAATTTTAAAAAAATAATAAATTAAAATTTAGACTCCCAGTCTCGTAAGGTCCTCTTGTAATTTTTCACAATCTTCCAGCAATTTAACTACTTTGAATAACTGTCAGCAAATTTAATTACCTCACTAGTTACTCCCATCTCTAGGTCATTTATAAATATGTTAAAAAGCAGAGGGAAACCCCACTATCTACCCTTCTCCATTGAGAATACTGACCATTTAACCCTACTCTGTTTCCTATCTTTTAACTAGTTTTTAATCCACAATAGGACACTACCTCCTATCCCATGACTCTCCAATTTCCTCTGGAGTCTTTCATGAGGTACTTTGTCAAACATCTTCTGAAAATCCAGTTACACAATATCAACCGGCTCACCTTTATCCATATGGTTGTTTACCCCTTCAAAGAAATGTGATAGATTTGGTGAGGCAAGATTTCCCTTCACTAAATCGATGTTGGCTTTGTCTCATTAATCCATGCTTTTGAGTATGCTCTAATTTTGTTCTTATAATAGTTTCTACCATTTTGTCTGGCACCGACATAAGACTCACCGGTCCGCTAGTCTTTGTACTTTTGAAATGAGTAAAAAATTGATTTACTTCTACTTGTTCTACACCACTCAGGATTTTGTAGACCTCAATCATATCTCCCCTCATCTATCTCTTTTCCAAGCTGAAGAGTCCTAACCTCTTTAGCCTTTCCTCATAGGAGAGGAGTTCCATCCCCTTGTTTTGGTTGCTCTTCTTTGAACCTTTTCTAATTCTGCTATATCTTTTTATTTTTTTTGAGATACAGTGACCAGAACTGAATGCAATACCCAAGGTGGGGACGCACCACGGAGTGATACAAAGGCACTATAGTATTTTTGGTCTTATTCACCATCCCTTTCCTAATAATTCCTAGCATCGTGTTTGCTTTTTTGGCTGCCATACACTGAGCAGAAGATTTCAGTGTATTATCTACAATGACAGCAAGATCTTTTTCTAGAGCACTGACACCTAAGGTGGACCCCAGCATCAGGTAACTGATTCAGATTATTCTTTCCCATATTTAAATTTAATCTGCCACTTGGATGCCCAGTCTTCCAATTTCCAAATGTCTCCCTCCAATATTTCAGTCTGCAAGTGTTTTAACAACCTTTAAATAGTTTTGTATCAGCTGCAAATGTGATCACCTCACTAATCATTCTGATTTCCATATCATTTATGTTAAATAATACCGGTCCCAGTACAGATCCGTGTGGCACTCCACTGTTCACTCCTCCATTGAGAGTAATGACCGTTTAACTCTACCCTCTGGTTTCTGTACAATAGCCAATTCCTAATCCACACCAGAACCTTGCCTCCTATCACATGACTTTAATTTTCTCAAGTCTCTCATTAGGAACTTTATCAAAAGCTTCCTGAAAATCTAGATACACTACATCAACCGGCTCATGTTTATTCACGCCTTCAAAGAAATGAAGCGAATTTGTGAGGCAAGACTTCCCTCGGCTGAAGCCATGTTGACTGTGTCCATTAAACCATGTTTGTCTACGTATTCTATGATTTTATTCTTTATAATCGTTTCCACTATCTTGCCCAGCACAGACATCATGCTTACTGGGCTATAATTTCCTGGATCACCCTTAAAACCCTTAAAAAAAAAAAAAAAAAAAAAATTGGCGTCACATCAGGTACTATGGACGATTTTAATGACAGGTTACATATTACTAACAGCAGATCAGCAATTTCATGCTTGAGTTCTTTGAGTACTGTTGGATGTGTCATCAAGTCAAGGTGATTTACTACTCTTTAATTTGTCAGTTTGGCTCAGTACATCTTCCAGGTTCACTGAGATTTTTTTTCAGTTCCTCCACATCATCACCCTTGGAAACCATTTCTGGTACAGGCAGATCTCTTACATCTTCCGTGAAGACAAAAGCAAAGATTCATTCAGTTTCCTGCTATGGCCTTGTCCTCCCTGAGTGCCCCTTTTGCTCCTTTGTGATGTAACGGTCCCACAGATTCCCTCACAGGCTTTCTGCTTCTGATGTATGTGAAAAAGTTGTTACTGTGAGTTTTATCCTCTGCGGCCAGTTTCTCTTCATCATCTCTTTTAGCCTTTATTAATGATTTGCATCTGACTTGCCAGTGCTTCTGTTGCTTCTTATTCATTTGGGTTCTTTTTCCAGTCCTTGAAGGATAATCTTTTGACTGTAATGGCCTCTTATACCCCTGCTAGCTGACGTTTTCTCTTTTTTCCACTTTTGCAAATACATAGAATGTATCTGGACTGGGCTTCCAAGCTGGTATTTTTGAATAACGTTCATGCCTGATTTAGTGTCCTAACCTTTGCAGCCGATCCTTTCTTTTTAACCATTTTCCTCATTTTATTATAGTCGCCCTTTCAAAAGTTAAGTGCAGCTACAGTGATTTCCTTTATTTATTGCATTTGTATCCCACACTTTCCCACCTTTTTGCGGGTTCAGTGTGGCTTACAATAAGAAATGAATGATGGAAGTACAATTTGTTACAAATTGGTTATGAATTACATTGTGCAGAATTATGCGAGACAATCGAAGTGTCGTTAAGGAGTGCAACAATGGAACACAAACATTGAACATTGGAAGGAGACAATGGGAGCTTAAAGGGCAATACTAAGGCATAAAGACATACGGTATACATATTTCTGTGAGTAAAGGTATGAGTGATGTGAGATTACGGGGGATGAGAGTTTAGAAGTGGATGTATGGTGCATTAATGAACAGTAGGTGTGGACTTTATGTGTTTTGGCTCTTTCCGTAAGTTTTTTCAAAAAGATGGGTCTTCAATAATCTGCGGAAGGAAGCTTGCTCGTGGATCGTTCTTAAGTTGCGCGGCAGTGTATTCCAAAACTGCGTGCTCATGTGAGAAAAGGTTGACGCGTGTAGCATCTTGTATTTCAAGCCCTTGCAGTTGGGGAAGTGGAGGTTGAGGAAAGTTCGGGATGATCTTTTGGCGTTTCTGGGTGGTAAGTCGATTAACTCAGACATGTAGGCTGGGGCTTCCCAGATAGTAGCTCAAACTTGATCATATTATGATCACTGTTTCCCAGGGGACCCAACAGCGCCACCTCTCACACTAGGCCCTGCACGCCACTAAGGACAGAATCCAAAATGGCTCACCCTCATTAGTTTCTGGATCAGCTGCTCCAAGAAGCAGTTGTTTATTACATCTAGAAATTTTATCTCCCTGGCCCTGTCAGAGAAAAAAAAAAAAAAAGTGGACAGGTAGCAAATCCCTGGCTCTGCAACTCTTTAGCAACCAAAAAATCTTGCAGGTGTCCAGAGCACACCTGGAGAGGGATTAGGGACATTTCGGTCTATGGGAGTTGGTTGAAAGAAGTAAAGGAATATAAGCTTCTAGGAATTTTATAGCCAAGAAATCACTAACTCAGCCAACCCAACTGAAACCTTATTTAAATTTTACAGGACCTGGGAGAGGAGGAATTTCTAGAATTTACAGAGCGCTCCTCATGTATCGTAACCCTATTGTATATTATCTGTCAAGGGGGGGGGGGGGGGGTGGCTTATGATTGTGAACAATGCTGTCTACCGCCAACGCCTTGGTGGAAAGTGGTTACAAAATACTCTACTGTTAGTATTACACTCCTCAATGTTTGGCTAAGATGTTCCGCCAGGGTTCGGCTTTGTTCTGGTGCCAATGTGGGTTGGAGGGGGACATGTTCCATATATGGTGGACGTGCCCCCATGCCCAAACATTCTGGACCAGAGTTCTAAAGTTTGTTTTTAGTGTAACGAAAGTTAATTATAAACTAAAAATGGAATACTGTGTTCTCCACTTCAAACCCCGAGGAGTGAAGAAACATACTCACCACCTCGATTCACAAATGTTTGTGGCTAGCAAGTTGATCCTGGCAGTGTCATGGAGGAGCCTCCACCTAACAGGGCTTTGAGTAATTATGCAGAAGCTCTATTATATTCATCTAATGTCGAAGTTGACAGCTTTACATACAGGACAACTATTGCAATATCACAAGACTTGGGACCCATATGTTTTGTGGACTGTGAATCCAGATCTTTTCTTGAGCATTCAATAATACGGGGAGGGAATTGCTTTTGGGGAAGGGGTTGTACTAGAGAATGATATTGAACTGTTGTGCTTGTATTGAGACCTTGTTTCTTGAAAGTTTGATTCATGATTGCTATATGATGACTGTTGTCTCTGTTGCTATTAATATTTTTCCAATAAAAACATAAATATTAAAAAAAAAAAAAAAAAATTACATGACCAATACCAAAAATATATTGATGATACCAAGCTTCTTGCAACCCAAGGCAGAAATACTAGCACAATTCTTTTCAGGACAAAGTCAGAAAAATTAGTTTTCTACTAACCAGTTCAGAACATGTGATTATTCCATCCCGCAACACACTAACAGACATTTCAGTACTTGGGATGTCTTTGACTCACCTCAACAACTCTTAAAAGGAACCTGATCAGGCTCTCAAAAAAACTCATTTAGCTTAGACATATGTCCCTCATATTTGCTGGCTGAAATGCTACCAGAAATATTACATTGGCTCACTGAATTCATTAATGTCAACCTCTAACAAGATTGCTACCAAGATTCTCTAACAGAAATTGCCCTAACCCCTGTACCTAAATATACAAGCACTGATCTGACCAAGGCAGAAAACTACTGTCCTGTCACAAGCAGCCTGTGGATGGCAAAGTTGCTAGAATTTTCAGTAAATGAACTGCAAAATTATGTAGAAACTTTTAATGTTTTCCATAAGACACAGCACAGAAACACTGCTCCTTGTTCTTACAACAAAGATCACAAGTACATAAGTACCACACTGGGAAAAGACCAAGGGTTCATCGAGCCCAGCAGGGCTTTGGCCAGTGCTGTTACAGTTCAATGTATTAGCCGCCTTTGATGCCATAAATCATACCATACTCTTGTCTAAGTTATCTGAAATGGGACTGTCAGGAATAGTGCTGAAGTGTTTCAAGAAATTTCTAAGGAACAGATCATATAGTGTCAAGATGTATACGGACAGATCATCCAGCTGAAACCCCAGCTGTGGGGTGCCCCAGAGATCCCCCCTCTCTCCTGTAGTCTTAGCATCTTAAGGGTCCTGTAAAGTACTGGGAGTAATTCTGGACTCCAACCTTACTTTCGAAAAAACAGGTCACTGCTCTGAGCAAGATATTTCTAAAGCTCAGGCAGCTCTGTGCAATCAGGTCTTCCTTACAGAAAGAAGACTTTATAACTCTGGCACAGGCTACACTACTCCCCCTAAGTAGATTACTGCAATTCCTTATACTCGCCGATCAGCTGCAAGTTGAAGGCCTGACTACAACTACTCCAGAATACAGTGGCTAAACTAATTTCTGGCTTAGGCTGATTTAACAGTGGTGGTAAATACAATTCACCAAGAGGGAAGGAATGTGAATAGTGGAGTGCCACTGGGGTCGGTGCTAGGGCTGATTCTATTTATTATATTGTGAGAGACATTACTGAAGGGTTAGAAGGTAAGGTTCGTCTTTCTGCGGATGACACAAAGCTAGCCAATAGAGTGGATAACCCTGAAGAGAAGAGCTAGGAATTACTTTGGAAAAAGTTGCAGTCCAAACCAAAGTTTTCAGTCCCTCCTCACGCTTCTGGAATGCTCTCTGTGCTGTAAACTTGCTAGTGGCGAGGTCATTTGTCCCCAAGTGAATTACATCATCAGTATTTAAAGCCTTGCTCTCTTCTTGGATCACATTCAGTATCTAGTCGGTACATCTGGTAGCCAAGGATCCTGGCAGGCATTTCAATAGGTTGGAACCCTTGAACTGTGTTCCTAAGCTAATGCATCTGCTCATTATCTTCTAGCAGTAAGAATTTTCTGCTTTTCACAAATCTGTCATTGTTTGGGGGATGTTTCTTGGGTTGTGCTACCTTCATTGCCTCTGGTTCCACCTCAGTACTTCTTTTTTCAGCATCATAATGATGCAATGCAGCAAAGGTTGGGAGAGTGAGTGCTTCTGTGTCACAAGTCTTAGTCTACCAGAGCTTACTGTGACCCATCTATTCCTTAACCTCATCTGAACCTGCAAGCACGACAGAAGGCCACATAGAAGTCACCACAAAACACAGGAGCTGCTATCCCGCCTGCCAGCGACAGAGAATACTGGCTTTGTTGCTAAGCACAGGAGCTTATGAGGCACAACTCATTAGAGTTCTCTATCGCCACCTGCTGGCAGATGGTCACAACTCATTTGTCTGGACTGATCCTTGGGACATAATGGAAACTGACATTTGTAAATCATTAGTTAAGCAAGTCAAATATATTACTGATATTTTATTGCTACATGGGTTGATGTGTTCATTCTGTTCCCTGTGACTTAGCTGAACCTTAATATGAACTGGTAACTTGTAGCATTTATTTATTTATTATTCTTTTGCTGCTAGCAAGAGAACAAACTTTTGATTGAATTCATTGGAAGGAAAAAACATGAGGGGAAAAATATCCAAATCACCATTCCCCATGGTGTTGCCACCTCACCAAGGTCTAGTTTAACAAGCAGATCCATTCCTGCTTCTGCTCCCTTCCATGTAGGAAGTTGTATATTGGGCAAATGAAGATGTGGCTTGTACCCATTCTTTCTGTATTTTCAGAAGTCAAAGTGCTGGAAAATTCCACAATATGCAATTTATGAAAACACAAACATTTACACATTGTGGGTACTGTTCTGTGGTGTGACTGTATATCAACTATTGTGTGCAATTCTGGTCACCAAGTTTAAAAAATGATATAGCAGAATTTGAAAAAGGTACAGAGAAGGGCAACCAAAATGATGAACGGCTAAATAAACTGGGGCTCTTCAGCTTGGAAAATAGACAGTTGTAGAGGGGGGGGGGGGGGGAATATGATAGACGTCTATAAAATAGCAAGTGGAATGGGTGGACAAGAGTGCTTATTTTACTCTTCCCAAAGGTACAAGAATTAGGGATATGAAATGAAGCTACTAAGTGGAATATTTAAAATAAATGGGAGGAAATATTTCTTCACTCAAAATAAGTACATAAGTATTGCCACACTGGGACAGACCAAAGGTCCATCAAGCCCAGCATCCTGTTTCCAACAGTGGCCAATCCAGGTCACAAATACCTGGCAAGATCCCAGAAAAGCTCAATACATTTTATGATGCTTATCCAGAAATAAGCAGTGGATTTTCCCAAGTCAATTTAATAATGGTCCATGGACTTTTCCTTTAGGAAGCGGGCCAGACCCTTTTTAAACCCTGCTGAGCTAACCGCCTTTACCATATTCTCTGGCAATGAATTCCAGAGTTTAATTAGACGCTGAGTGAATAAACTTTTTCTCAGATTCGTATTAAATTTACTACTTTATAGCTTCATCACATGCCCCCTAGTCCTAATATTTTTGGAAAGAGTAAACAAACGATTCACGTCTATCCGTTCCACTCCACTCATTACTTTATAGACCTCTCTCTATATATGTAGTTAAACTCTAGAATTCCTTGCCAGAGAATGTGATAAAAGCAGTTAGTTTAGCAGGGTTTAAAAAAAGGGGAGGGGGAAATGGGACTTGATATACCGCCTTTCTGAGGTTTTTGCAACTATATTCAAAGTGGTTTACATATATTCAGGTACTTATTTTGTACCAAGGGCAATGGAGGGTTAAGTGACTTCCCAGAGTCACAAGGAGCTGCTGTGGGAATTGAACTCAGTTCCCCAGGATCAAAGTCCACTGCACTAACCACTAGGCTACTCCTCCAGTAGACAAGTTCCTAAAAGTAAACCCTATAGTCCATTATTAAAATGGACTTGGGAAGGTCCACTGCTTATTCCAGGGATAAACAGCATAAACGCAGTTTTACTCTTTTGGGATCTTGCCGGATACTTGTGACCCGGATTGGCCACTGTTGGCAACAGGTTACTGGATTTCATGGACTTTTGGTCTGTCATAAGTATTGCCATACTGGGAAAGACCAAAGGTCCATCAAGCCCAGTATCCTGTTTCCAACAGTGGCCAATCCAGATCACAAATACCTGGCAAGACCCCAAAAAAGTACAAAACATTTTATACTGCTTATCGTCAGATATAGTGGATTTTCCCCAAGTCCATTTAATAACGGTCTATGGACTTTTTCTTTAGGAAGCCGTCCAAACATTTTTAAAACTCCGCTAAGCTAACAGCCTTTACCACATTCTCTGGCAACGAATTCCAGAGTTTAATTACACATTGAGTGGAAAAAACATTTTCTCCGATCCGTTTTAAATTTACTACATTGTAGCTTCATCGCATGCCCCCTAGTCCTAGTATTTTTGGAAAGAGTGAATAGACGCTTCACATCTACCCGTTGAACTCCACTCATTATTTTATAGACCTCTATCATATCTCCCCTCAGCCGCCTTTTCTCCAAGCTGAAGAGCCCTAGCCGCTTCAGCCTTTCCTCATAGGGAAGTCGTCCCATCCCCTTTATCATTTTCGTTGCCCTTCTCTGCACCTTTTCTAACTCCACTATATCTTTTTTGAGATACGGCGACCAGAATTGAACACAATATTCGAGATGCAGTCGCACCATGGAGCGATACAAAGGCATTATAATATCCTCATTTTCATTTCATGTCCAGTATGGTAATGTTTATATACTTATGAAAGATTTGATATTCCTGTTTACTTTCATTAAATCTTTCACATCTTTGCCCATAATATGATTCTTTACATTAAACTTTCAGTAGTTAGCAGAGGCATAGTTCTGACTGCTGAAATAGGACACAGCCCACTCATAGGCTAGAAGGAAGAGGAAATATGGCCTGAGTGACTGAAGGCGGCAGAAGCTACAGTGGGGGCTGCAGGAAGTTACTACAATTACATTTTTCTGCATGGTGTGAAGCAGCCGCCTCATAGATAGGAGATCACACAGGCTCTGGGAAGAGGGGATCCTGCTAAGTCCTGGAGTGGCCACTGGGCTTGATGGATCTTTGGTCTCACCCAGAATGGCCACTCTTATGCTAAGTAAGAAAGCTGGACTTCAGCCAATCTTCTCAAAAAAAAAAAAAAAAAAGTTCAGTTCTCCTTCTAGTATTGATCCATCTAAGCCCCTGTTTGATCCTTGTTTACAATAAAGCGAAGTTTCTTACCTGAAGCAGGTATTCTCCGAGGACAGCGGGCTGGATATTCTTACGTGTGGGTGACGTCACGTCGGCCCCCGGAGGATTTTCAGCAAAAATCTGTAGAAGTCTCTTCTGGAGCATTCCATCGCGCATAGAGTTCGTACTGCGCATGCGCACACATAGTTTCCCGCCCATCGCGCCGTCACGCTCCTCAGTTGAATCCAATAGACAAAAAGAAAGACAACTCCAAAGGGGAGGTGGGAGGGATTGTGAGAATATCCAGCCTGCTGTCCTCGGAGAAAGCGAAGTTTCTTACCTGAAGCAGGTATTCTCCGAGGCCAGCAGGCTGGATATTCTCACATGTGGGGTATCCCTAGCCCCCAGGCTCACTAAAAACAATAACCATTGGTCAATTGGACCTTGCAACGGCAAGGGCATAACAGAGATTGACCTGAAACAAGAAACATCTGAGAGTGCAGCCTGGAACAGAATAAAAATGGGCCTAGGAGGGTTGGAGTTGGATTCTAAACCCCAAACAGATTCTGCAGCACCAACTGCCCAAACTGACTGTCGCGTCGGCTATGCTGCTGAAGGCAGTAATGAGATGTGAATATGTGGATTGAAGACCATGTCGCAGCTTTGCAAATCTCTTCAATAGTGGCTGACCTTAGATGAGCCACTGACGCAGCCATGGCTCTAACATTATGAGCCTTGACATGACCGTCTAAAGTCAGCCCAGCTTGGGCGTAAGTGAAGGAAATGCAATCTGCTAGCCAATTAGATATGGTGCGTTTCCCGACAGCAACTCCCCTCTTGTTGGGATTAAAAGAAATAAACAACTGGGCGGACTGTCTGTGGGGGCTTGTCCGCTCCACGTACTACTACTACTACTATTAAACATTTCTATAGCGCTACTAGACTTACGCAGCGCTGTACAAATTAACATGAAAAGACAGTCCCTGCTCAACAGAGCTTACAATCTAAATTGGACAGACGAACAGACAGCTAGGGGTGGGGAAATTGCAGTGGTAGGGGTGATAAGTGAGGGTGATGAGTAAGAGAGTCATGGTTAGGAGTCGAAAGCAGTAGCAAAGAGGTGGGCTTTAAGCGTAGACTTGAAGACAGCCAGAGACTGAGCCTGACGTACTGGCTCAGGGAGTCTATTCCAGGCATAGGGAGCAGCGAGATAGAAGGAACGGAGCCGGGAGTTAGCAGTGGGGGAGAAGGGGGACGACGAGACATTTACCCAGCGAACGTAAAAGGCCAGTGCTCTTTTGCAGTCCAAAGTGTGCAGTTTGCTTTCGCCAGGATGGGTATGAGGACGGGGAAAGAATGTTGGCAAGACAATCGACTGGTTCAGATGGAACTCCGACACCACCTTCGGCAGGAACTTAGGGTTCGTGCAGAGGACTACTCTGTTATGATGAAATTTAAGATAAGGAGCATGAACCACTAGAGCCTGAAGCTCACTGACCCTACGAGCTAAAGTAACAGCCACCAAGAAAATGACCTTCCAGGTCAAGTACTTCAGATGGCAGGAATTCAGTGGCTCGATCCTCTCGGCGTCGACGCTTCTCGGGTGCCGAATGCTTCGACGACCCGGAGCTCCCGGTACCATGTCGAGAAGGAGAATGATGATGGTGCTTCTTGGCCTTCGCCCGACATCGAGACTCCTTGGTACCGGTGAGGAGGATGTGGAATCCACACGCCTCCTCGGGGCCGGGTCCGATACAGGTCGGTCCCGGGGGGCCTGCAAAGCAGGAGGCGCTGAGGCAGGTGGAGACCCACTTGATGCATCACTGCTCCCAGCGTGCATCAGTCTTTTGGCAGCCTTTACCTGGTCTCTGTATAAAAATGCTACAGCTATGAGCCTTGGTCCCCTGCCTAGACTTTGGTTCAGGCTCTAAAATGAGGGAAAAGCTTACAGGCCTGAGTGACTCTTGCTTGAACTCCCAGTGTTGGAGCTCTAAGGAGAACAACAGGAAACACAAAGGTGGGGGTCCAAAGGACAGAGTGACATTGTGGTCAGCCATGGTGTGAGAAAGGAAAGGTGTAGCTGGATGCAGGGTCTTGCTTAAGATTTGTGGTCAAGCGAGCTAGAGACAAAACCATGTTAGCAAGATAGAAGCTACTCATTAGCATGAGCCAACCAGTGGTAACCCTGACATTAGCATAGATCCAATCAGGTATATCTATTGTCATATTATCCATATCCTGAGGGCACCTATAAAAATCAGGGTATTTCCTGGTTTAGGCTAGAGAGAAGGGTTGCCACTCTCTCTCTCCAAGGGAAACCAATGTGACCAGCAGAATTGACAAATTACCTAATTGCTTTCCCTTGTAAAACCTTTAATTGGTAAAAGAAATTATAAAAGATTAGGAACTAATTAACACCTGTTTGCAGCTGGATTATTATATTCCTATAATTGATTGTACGTGCCTGTTGTCAATCACTGATTTGACTTGTATCTTGGCAAATAAACTCCTCATCCCAAATGATGTTCTGTGGGCTTCACTTTATGATCAGAGGCTGTAAGTATAAATGCTTTTGCTGTATCATGCTATCTTTCACTGCATTGTATAACTTGTAATCTAAATCCAGTTTGTCATAAGGCTGGTATCTTTTCCTTAGACCTAATGTCTCTCTTAGTGGCAATTCCTTTTAGAACTTCACAACTTCTTGATTACCTCAGTACTAGTGCTATTTAGAGATGGAGTCAGATTTGAGGTCTCTGAACCCTCATATTAAAACATTGGTGACCCCGACGTGATTCGAACACGCAGCCACCAACGCCGAGGTACCGGACCCAAAAAGCTTTTCTCTCTGGGCCTCTCTGGAGAGCTGGGTGCATTTTTTCATCTTAAGACACAACTTACAGCTCTCCGGACGATGGTCGGGCCCAAGGCACTGAAGGCACCAAGAGTGCGGATCAGTGCCAGAGATGGTCCGGTTGCAGCAGGCGCATGGCTTGAAACCACTGGGCGTCTTTGATGACATGGCGGGAAAAATAGCCTCTGCGAAATCAAAAGACGCGATTGTGTCAGAAAAAGGACACAGAAAAGAAAAAACCCCGACCGAGCGGCCTAACAGCGGTCGCACGAAAAAATAAAGGAAACTTATTAACAAGGGGCGAAAAACACTACAAAATAAAGGAAATAATTTTTTTTCTTCTTGTTGTTTTTTTTTTAAAGAAAACGAAAAGAAAGCACTCTTCAACGAAGAAACTTCACTCCGAAGGCCAAGGAAAGCGCGAAGCACTAACAAGAACTCTGTGTCTCCTCAGACGCGGAAAAGATAAAACTGAGGAGCATGACCGCGTGGTGGGCGAGAAACTACGTTCGAGCATGCGCAGTACGAACGCCACGCGTGATGGAACGCTCCAGAAGAGACTTCTACAGATTTTTGCTGAAAATCCTCCGGGGGATGATGTGACGTCACCCACACGTGAGAATATCAGCCTGCTTGTCCTCGGCGAACACATTTCCCAAAGGTGGTCTGACAAACCCCTTCCACAGTGGTAGGAAGATAAGAATAGCCATATTGGGTCAGACCAATGGTCCATCTAGCTCAGTATCCTGTTTCCAACAGTGGTCAATCCAGGTCACAAATACCTGGCAGAAAACCAAATAGTAGCAACATTCCCTGCTACCAATCCCTGGGAAAGCAGTAAGTATCCTCATTCTTTGTTTCTCTCTCTTTAATACACATCATCATAGCCACAGCTTTGATAGCTGCTGCCTGGTTTCACACACTCATTTCCAGATTAACTTAACTAATTGATCTGTGTCTTTTGGCAAAGACTGGCAGTATAGTTATTAAGAAGTGTTCCCAATACAGACTCTTGAAATACCCATACATCACTTTACTCCATCAGACACAAACTCATTTCCGTCAGACATGGTTTATTAAATAGATTTTTTATGGTTCTTGGTCCTGGAGAAAACATGATGCATTACAGGCTGGGCTACCTTTTAGTGTGTCAGCTTAAAAATTGGACCTTTTAGTTCACACACCCCAGTGAAAAAGGCAGCTCTGTGCTGGGGAAGTGCCATTGCATTGTCATGTAGATTAATGAAGTACCATGTAGAGTGGTGATCGCTCTGCTTTTGTTCTTAGCACACTGAATACAGTAGGAATATCTGGCTTCTCCAAACCCCATGTGCTTTGTAAACATGGCTCTGCTCACTGCTGGAGAAAAGAAGCAAAGGCAGCATCTTACACAGCCTACTGCAGAAACAGAACCCCCAAGGCCTGGGCTGACACCATACAGCACCTGAGCGAAAAGTCTACCACCACCAGCAAGGCTTCCTGATTTCACTAATATTCCTTAGCTAGCCAATTACCTTTTCTGGCTGACCTGCAATGAATATGCAGGAGATAAATTTGCATGTATACTACCCTCCCTTCTATGCAAATGTCTCATGTATATTCATTGAGGACATCCTAAAAACCCCAGGATGGGTTTGCAATCCACTGCCTGATGGCTCCACGATCAAGCCCTAGGGCTGCTGGCCCATAGCCAGTCACTCACATGAAAGGGATAAATTTCAAACTGTCCAAAGTGGGACCTTTGAATGAAGTCAAAAAAGTAGAAATAACTGCACAAGATTGCTTGAGAAGTCAGCCTAGGTACACAGTTCCAGAAGTTTGTGTCGCTGAGACTGCATCCTCACGGTAGGGCTAGATTGGCACACGTCCTTGGGGCCACTGTTTTCAGAGAGGTAAAGTGCTATTCACGGTTTCACAGGTGAAGGGCAGATTTCAAAGCAGTTTACCTTTGAAGATGCAGAGTCAGGGTGTACATTGGGACAAGGCGCAGTTACATATTTCCAGTACTATGTGTGCTTTAATTAGAAAAGGCCTCATTTTGCAGTCTTCCAAGCGTATTTTCATTCTGCAAGTTGGATAATCTGTAGGTAGCGCACAGTGACTAGAACAGGGGCCAAGTCATTTAACCCTTCAGTATCCTCAAGTGCAAACTTAAATTACTTACATCTGGAAAACAAGCATCAAGTAATATATGAATAAAAATGAATTCCATGAGTTAAACCAATCAACTGAAGCTCAGCCAGCTCAGACTTTACACATGATTTTACTTTCCAATCTCACCTCTGCATCTCAACTTGCAAATACCTACTGTTTTGAGCTGCTGACAAAGTGTGAGCTAAATTCAAAATAAAAATGAAACGGTCGATACTGGTGGTGCTCAGCATTATGACTGGAAATTCAAGGCCAGGCTGTGTCTGGGATTCGGCGTTTCCAGGTTTCCAGAGCCAGCTAAACGCGATATTCAGCTCTTAACTGGCTAAGGAGCAGCACCTAAAGATTGATTTTTAGGAGATCCTGTTTATGGGGGTTACCTTGGCTAGTTAAGTGAATAACACTACTTAACCAGCCAAGAGTCAATTCCACCCCAGAACACCCCCAAAATAACCAATTCTGCTTTAAGCCAGTGGACTCTCAGGGGTGCCACAGCATAATTTCCCACCAAGCCACATCTTTCGAAAGGGCCGTTGTGAATACCGCAGGACCAGTTTCCTGCAAGCACCGCCACTAGCTCTGCTACACCTCTTCTAACGCAAATTTTCTGTGTCAGAGGGGTGTGACCGGCAGAGCTAGTGATGCTGTGCGCAGGAAACTGGTTCCACGATCTGGCGGTTCTGGCCTGCTGATCAGGAAAATCTGCAGAGGCTGAGTGGGAGAGCAGAGGAGAGGAGGCAGAGAGAAAGCCATGAGTGATGCTGGCTTGGAGAGGAGGGGCAGAGAAATATAGCCGTAGACAGAGAGAAAGAGATTGGGGGGGGGGGGTAATGAAGGAGGAGAGAACACGTTAATGCTGGATGGGGGAGAAGAAACAGAGAGAGAGAGGAGGAAAGGTTGGATAAGGTAGAAGAAACAGAAAGAAAAAGGGTAATGCTGAATGGAGTTAATGGGGAGCTTAGGCTGGATGAAAGTGGGGAGGGAGGGAGGGCAGAGGCTGGATTAAAGTGGAGAGAGAGGGAGGGCAGACGCTGGATGCAGGGGAGAGGAGGGGAGATGCTGGATGGAAAAGGGGGAGAGAAGGAGGGCATGTGTGGAAATGCAGGCACTGTACAAGCAGAATGGAGCTTGAGCCTCAGGGAATCCCGTTAGCAAAGAAAGGACTCAATGCTGTTGGGGCCAGGGGAGACTTGAGAGGGGCGCTGAGATCAGAGAAAGTTTGGGAACCACTGCTTTAAGCACAAGCGTTAAGTGTCACTGAAAATGAGCAGTTAGTGATGAACAGGCGACTTAACTGGCCAGGAGCTGTTAATTGCTGGTTAAATCACTGAATATTGACCCTGAAGATTTTATTTCTGTGAAAGAGGGGGCTGAAAATGGCCCCCCCATACCCGTTGGTGAAAGTTTGTGTTGTTCCACAACGAGGCTACTTGTATCTGCAGTGAAAAGTGGTGACTCTGGGGCGTGGGGGACTGGTAGGTTAAGCTGTGCTCTTTGACCCTGCCACAAAGCAGGCGGTAATAACTCTCAAAAACAGTTACAAGCAGTAACAGCTCCGGTTTCTGTCTCGCTGCACATCTTTCAAGTGTTCATAAGTTCTAAACTTGTACCAGCTCATGTCCATTTTGTATCACCTGAAGCAAAAACTATGAAACGATTAAGATGATCTTAACATCGTTTTACCAGCTGCCCTGCCACTGGGCTCCGTCTTAAGAACAGCGCTCACCAGGGTTAGAGCTGCCATTTTGCCAAGGCCTGCCCTGACTTATGAAGAAAAATTTCCAGCAAGGTGACCTGCACAGGGAGGGCCTTCCAGAGGTTTATCTGTGATTTCCACAAGTGCTGACATGCACACGGGCTGGAGGAGGTGATTGATAGACGAGGAGAGAAGCGTACCGAGAACCAGCTGAGCTTGAACATACTCCAGCGCCTTCCTGTGCTTGATGAGGGCATGAATACCCTCCCTCACTTACAGAAAACAGTACATGCTACATTACTCTCTCTGTACCTTGTTTCTTCAGCTCAAGTGTGCGATAAACCCCCCTAGTCCAGTGTGCAGTCTGCCACAAGAGCAGGAGATAAGAGGGGGCGCATTACTATGTATATATCAGCAGCCAGTCTTGCAGCCCCAAGGCAAAGAAAAAGGTGGCCTGGGTGGGGAAGAAAGGACAAGTTCTTATCACAGCATACCAAATCCTTCGCAGCCCTCACTGATTGCAAGCTTCAGCATCTTATGGACCTCTTCATATGAGTCGTAGGTGGGCAGACACAACTGGTTAAAGCTGCAACATAAGAAAACAGTCATATCAAAACATCAGGCACATGCACAATAAGACTGGAGAGCCCGACACACACATCCATTCCCTGAATCAGCTCTGACTAAGGAGCATTCACAGTAGTTGGCCCCTATGCAGACCCAGGAAACACCCAGAAGCCACTCTTTCCAGGCACATTTTCTCCTTGAGCCCTGCTGGCAGTACTGACAATGAAGGAACCTACCATGTGTGAGCTGTAGGCAGAGTGTTGTGGGTGGGGGATGCAATGATCTGGAAAGATGGGCACAGCACTGCAAACCCCCCAGAGGGAAGCTGTGATGATCCTGTTGTGAACTGCACAAGTCGTGCCAGTTCCTCCTGTGTAAAACTGGAGACCACAGTCCAGAACCACCTCATAACCTGCCAGGAAAGGAACAGCACAAACCAGTTACGTACAGCCCTCCCCACACATCTTTTACCTGTACTCATACCAAAGCGGAAATGACAGAGGTTCATAACATCAGGAGTGATGCTTTTGAACTGTACCAGGATTAGGGAACACTGTTTTCAATCTGCTGACTGAAGAAAGCATTTTTTCCAGTGAATAACTGAGCTGTAGAATTTGTTTCCAGAAGCAGATTTCTGGCGGAGTTGGATGGATTCATAAAGACCAGGAAGACCTGAGAAAGGCAGAAACAGCAGGGGTACTTCCTAGTGACACAGACAGGATGGGGGCTGGATGGAACCTCAGCATGGCATCTCTTCCCTTCTTACACTTCTATCCTATGATTTAGAAGAATGAAGGAGCAGCCTAGTGATTAAAGCACTGGGCTTGACATCCAGGAGTGCTGCTCCTTGTGATCTTGGTCAACCCTCCATTACCTCAGGTATAAAAATTAGATTTTGAGTCCTCCAGGAAATACCTAATGTACCTGAATGGAACTTACCTTCAGCTACTACTGAAAATAGTATAGGCAAAATCTAAATTAATTGTTGTGGTAAGAGCAATTAGCATATCTAGGTTTAAAAAAGTTTTAATAAGTACATAAGTAATGCCATACTGGGAAAAGACCAAGGGTCCATCGAGCCCAGCATCCTGTCCACGACAGCGGCCAATCCAGGCCAAGGGCACCTGGCAAGCTTCCCAAACGTACAAACATTCTATACATGTTATTCCTGGAATTGTGGATTTTTCCAAGTCCGTTTAGTAGCAGTTTATGGACTTGTCCTTTAGGAAACCGTCCAACCCCTTTTTAAACTCTGCTAAGCTAACCGCCTTCACCACTTTCTCCGGCAACGAATTCCAGAGTTTAATTATACGTTGGGTGAAGAAACATTTTCTCCGATTTGTTTTAAATTTACTACACTGTAGTTTCATCGCATGCCCCCTAGTCCTAGTATTTTTGGAAAGCATGAACAGACGCTTCACATCCACCCGTTCCACTCCACTCATTATTTTATATACCTCTATCATGTCTCCCCTCAGCCGTCTCTTCTCCAAGCTGAATAGCCCTAGCCTCCTTAGTCTTTCTTCATAGGGAAGTCATCCCATCCCCGCTATCATTTTAGTCGACCTTCGCTGCACCTTTTCCAATTCTACTATATCTTTCTTGAGATGCGGTGACCAGAATTGAACACAATACTCAAGGTGCGGTCGCACCATGGATCGATACAACGGCATTATAACATCCTCACACCTGTTTTCCATACCTTTCCTAATAATACCCAACATTTTATTCGCTTTCCTGGCCGCAGCAGCACACTGAGCAGAAGGTTTCAGCGTGTTATTGACGACGACACCCAGATCCCTTTCTTGGTCCTTAACTCCTAACGTGGAACCTTGCATGACGTAGCTATAATTCGGATTCTTTTTTCCCCACATGCATCACCTTGCACTTGCTCACATTATACATCATCTGCCATTTAGCCGCCCAGTCTCCCAGTCTCGTAAGGTCCTCTTGTAATTTTCACAATCCTGTCGCGATTTAACAACTTTGAATAACTTTGTGTCATCAGCAAATTTAATTACCTCGCTAGTTACTCCCATCTCTAAATCATTTATAAATATATTAAAAAGCAGCGGTCCTAGCACAGACCCCTGAGGAACCCCACTAACTACCCTTCTCCATTGTGAATACTGCACATTTAACCCCACTCTCTGTTTCCTATCCTTCAACCAGTTTTTAATCCACAATAGGACATTTCCTCCTATCCCATGACCCTCCAATTTCCTCTGTAGCCTTTCATGAGGTACCTTGTCAAACGCCTTTTTGTCAAGTTCCTGGAGGAAAAGTCCATAGTCTGCTATTGAGACAGACAAGGGGGACGCCACTGCTTGCCCTGGAATTGGTAGTGCTATTAATTTGGTTTCTGCCAGGTATTTGTGACCTGGATTGGCCACTGCTGGAAGCAGGATACTGGGCTAGATGAACCATTGGTCTGACCCAGTATGGCAGTTCTTATAGTAACATAGTAGATGACGGCAGAAAAAGACCTGCGCGGTCCATCCAGTTTGCCCAACAAGATAAACTCACATGTGCTACTTTTTGTGTATACCTTACCTTGATTTGTACCTGTCCTTTTCTGGGCATAGACCGTATAAGTCTGCCCAGCACTATCCCCGCCTCCCAACCACCAGCCCCGCCTCTCACCACCGGTTCTGGCACAGACCGTATAAGTCTGCCCAGCACTATCCCCGCCTCCAAACCACCAGTCCCGCCTCCCACCATCGGCTCTGGCACAGACCGTATAAGTCTGCCCAGCACCATCTCCGTCTCCCGCCACCGGCTTTGCCACCCAATCTCGTCTAAGCTCCTTAGGATCCATTCCTTCTGAGCAGAATTCCTTTATGTTTATCCCACGCATGTTTGAATTCCGTTACCGTTCAAAGGTAGGTAGTACTTCAGAGAAAGCAATTGTTTGTATCAAAGGTTTTAACCCCTCTCCCAGCTCCTGAAAAGCTCTCTGCGTGGCAAGTGGGGTATTATTGGACAAAACATTTGTTCCTAGGTGGATAACAACATCAGTGACTCCTTAGTTTTTTGGTATCTTGTCAGGTATTTGTGACCTGGATTGGCCACTGTTGGAAACAGGACGCTGGGCTTGATGGACCTTTGGTCTGCCCCAGTGTGGCAACACTTATGTACTTATGAGACATGCGCGGTGGAGGCCATGTGGCCCATCAGTCACAAGATCTGCCAAACTGAAACCTGCTGGCTGCTGCAGATCTGCAAGGCAAGCGTTACCAAGGTATCCGCTCTCGCTTGAGGAAGAAAGGTCCGAACCTGCGCTGTATCTAGCAGGGCCTCCTATATACTCCAACTAACGAACTGGTTGTAGGTGGCACTTAAGGTAATTGATGACAAATCCCAGTAGCTCTAACACCTGAATAGTCATCCTCGTTACTCCTTGGCTCCTTCCTGAGATGTGCTCTTGACCAGCCAATTGTCCAGGTAGGGAAACACATACACCCCCGATTTGCATAGATATCCTATAACTACCGCCAGACACTTGATGAAAACTCTGGAGGCAGATGTCAGGCCAAAAGGCAGAACGTGATACTGGTAATGGCATTTCCCCACTCAAAATCAGAGATACTTCCCAGGACTTAGAAGCAGGGCCAGTCTTAGCAAGTACGGGGCCCTGTGCAGACCAATTTGGTGGGGCCCCATCCTAGCCCCGTCCCCACCCCAGCTCCACCCCATTGATAAGATTATTCAATTTTTAGAAAATTTTTTATTTATGAAATTTCAAATAAAGACAAATGAAGCTAAACTTGTACAGAAAAACTGATTGAAATAATAAGCACAATGCTATCATGAAACCCCCCTCCCCAGAAATTAATCAGTTCAAGTCCACTACAATTAGTAGTTCCAATTCTCATAACCCCGGGGGGGGGGGGGGGGGGGGGGGGGTCAGAGGTGCGGACACACAATCTCTCCACTGCAAAACACTATACACAAACTTGTGCAAAAACACACGCATAACCTTACCAAACCATAACAGCACAAATTCCAAGGAAAGGACAAGCTACAACCTTATGTGTGGAAAGGCAGAACTGTAATTACACCAGGCTCTAAAACACCAATACACTACCTCGTGAAAAAAACAAAACAAAAAGGGCTGCAAATACTACACGCTAGCAGGATACTGCACCTTGATCACACATGAAAAACACATGACACAACAGATATGAAGGCAAAATACTGAACTGGAAAGTTACCTCAAGAAGTCAGGCTCAGCATGCAGCAATACTAAAAAAATTGAAACTTACATGCAAAATATCACAGATGCACATGTCCAAAAGCTGACATATTCCAATTAATAAATTCTGAATAAAATACTTTTTTCTACCTTTGTTGTCTGATCATTTAGTTTTTCTATTCGCTTTGGTCCCAGTGTCTTCTGCTTTATGCAGTGTCTTCTTTCCATTTGATATTTTTTCTCTCACCATGTCCACCATCCTCCTGTGTCCTATCTACCATCTGTAGCCCTGTCCCTATCCTTTCTCCAGTTTCAGCATCTGCCTTCAAAGTGTTCCGATCCAGCCCTTAAATTCAGCAGTTTGCCCTCCATCCACATCCAGAATTTCTCCTCATTCCCTCCATCCATGTGCATCTACTTTCCTCCCCTCCCCTCCATCCATGTCCAGCATTTCTCCTCTCTCCCTTCCCCTCCATCCATGTGCATCTCCTTCCTTTGTCTTTCCTTCCCTCCATTCCTGCCCAACATTTCTCCTCTCTCCCCTGCCCTCCCCTCCATGTCGAGCAATTTCTCCTCTCTCCCTGGGCCCTGCCCTCCCATCCATGTCCATCCTTGTCCATCGATGCTCCTCCCTCCTCTTCCCTCTTCCATCCATTCATATCCAGCAATTCTCCTCTCTCCCTTGCCCTCCCCTCCATGCCCAGCAATTTCTCCTCTCTCCCTGGGCCATGCCCTCCCATCCATGTCCATCGATGCTCCTCTCTCCCTTTCCCTCCTCCATCCATCCAAATCCAGCAATTCTCCTCCCTTCCCTCCATGTCCAGGAATTAATCCTCTCTCCCTGGGCCCTGCCCTCCCATCCATGTCCATCAATCAATGCTCCTCTCTCCACATCCCTCCCGCTCCCATGTCCACCTGCCCGCCCTCTTCTCTGGTTCAAATCTTCTAGTATTTAAATTTACCTCCATTTCAGCAGCTGCGCAGCGTCAGTGAAAGCGCTGTCTGACGTCTCTCCACCAGTCTTCCCTTCGTTCGTTCATTCCCTCAGTGCCCCGCCTTCTTCTGACGTCATTTCCTCGATGGCGGAACACTGAGAGGGAATGAACGAGCGAAGGGAAGGTTAGAGACATCGGGCAGCGCTTTCACTGATGCTGCGCAGCTGCTGCGACGTCGGAGCGAGGTAAATTTAACTACCGGAGCGCCGGGATGGAGTGGAGGAAGCTGACTGAGGCACGCCGCCGTGCAGGGCCCCCTTAAGTGCGAGGCCCTATGCAGCCGCCTCGGTCTAAGACCGGCCCTGCTTAGAAGTACTGAAATATGGGTATAGGCATCCTTTGAGTCCAGAGAGCATAGCCAGTCATTTTCCTGAATTAGAGGAAGAAGACTGCCCAGGGAAAGCATCCTGAACTTTTGACTAGGAATCTGTTCAGGTCCCTTAGGCCTAGGATGGGCTGGTGTCCCCCTGTTTTCTTGGTCTACTACTACTACTTAACATTTCTAAAGCGCTACTAGGGTTATGCAGCGCTGTACAATTTAACATGGAAGGACAGTCCCTGCTCAAGGAGCTTACAATCTAAAAGACAGGTGTACAATCTAAAGACAAGTGTACAGTCAAAAGACAAGTGTAGAGTGAGTCTGATAGATACTATATTTCACGAAAGGTTAGGTGCCGAAAGCAGAGGTGAGTTTTAAGCAGAGATTTGAAGATGGGTAGGGAGAGGGCTTGGCGTAAGGGTTGAGGAAGATTGTTCCAGGCATAGGGTGAGGCAAGGCAGAATGAGCGGAGCCTGGAGTTGGCAGTGGTGGAGAAGGGAACTGAAAGGAGGGATCTGTCCTCTGAGCGGAGGTTACGGGCGGGAACATAGGGGGAGATGAGGGTAGAGAGGTAGTGAGGAGCCGCAGACCGGGTGCATTTGTAGGTAAGGAGGAGAAGCTTGAATTGTATGCGGTATCTGATCGGAAGCCAGTGAAGTGACTTGAGGAGAGGGGTGATATGAGTAAATCGGTTCTGGCGGAATATAAGACGTGCAGCAGCGTTCTGAACGGATTGAAGGGGGGAATAGATGGCTAAATGGGAGGCTGATGAGGAGTAAGTTACATTAGTCAGCGCAAGAGGTAATGAGAGCTCGTGTGGTGTGCTCAGATAGGAAAGGGCGAATTTTGCTGATGTTGAAGAGGAAGAAGCGACAGGTCTTGGCAGTCTGTTGGATATGCGCAGAGAAGGAGAGGGAGGAGTCGAAGATGACTCCGAGGTTGCAGGCCGATGGGACGGGGAGGATGAGGGTGTTATCAACTGAGATAGAGAGTGGAGGAAGAGGAGAAGTGGGTTTAGGTGGAAAGACGAGGAGCTCGGTTTTGGACATGCTCAGCTTCAGGTGGCGGTTGGACATCCAGGTAGCAATGTCGGATAAGCAATGTTGGACATCCAGGTAGCAATGTCGGATAAGCAGGCCGATACCTTGGCCTGGGTCTCCGCGGTGATGTCTGGAGTGGAGAGATATAGCTGGGTGTCGTCAGCATAAAGATGATACTGAAAACCATGAGATGAGATCAGTGAGCCTAGGGAAGAGGTGTAGATTGAGAAGAGAAGGGGTCCAAGGACAGATCCCTGGGGAACTCCAACAGATAGTGGGATGGGAGTGGAGGAAGATCCATGAGAGTGTACCCTGAAGGTGCGGTGGGAGAGATAAGAGAAGAACCAGGAGAGGATTGAGTCTTGGAACCCAAAAAAGGACAGTGCTGCAAGAAGTAGATCATGATTGACAGTGTCAAACGCAGCGGATAGATCGAGGAGGATGAGGATGGAATAGTGGCCTCTGGATTTGGCGAGGAGCAGATCATTGCAGACTTTAGAGAGTGCTGTTTCTGTCGAGTGTAGAGGGCGAAAACCGGATTGAAGTGGATCGAGGATGGCATGAGAGGAGAGAAAACCGAGGCAGCGACTGTGAATGGCGCGCTCAAGTATTTTGGAGAGGAAGGGTAGGAGAGAGATGGGGCGGTAGTTGGAGGGGCAGGTAGGGTCAAGTGATGGTTTTTTTTAGGAGAGGTGTGACTACGGCGTGTTTGAAGGTGTCAGGGACAGTTGCAGTAGAGAGAGAAAGGTTAAGGATGCGACAGATGGCGGGGGTGACAGTATGGGAGATGGTGTTCCTTGGTCACAAGGAAGTACCTGGAATAGAACCATATTAGCATAGTAAATGACGGCAGATAAAGACCTGAATGGTCCATCCAGTCTGCCCAACAAGACAAACTCATTTTACATGGTATGTGATACTTTATATGTATACCTGAGTTTGATTTGTCTTTGCCTTTCTCAGGGAACAGACCATAAGAGACTGCCCAGAACTGTTCTTGTACTAAAAGTTCTGAAGCCAACATTGAAGCCTCTTAGTTTACACTTCAGCCCATCCATATCTATTCAGTCACAATCAGGGCGTAGACAGTAGAAGTCTGCCCAACACTGGTGTTTGCTTCCCAAATATTGGCATCGTCACTCGATCTCCGCTAAGATTCCGTAGATCCATTCCTTCTAAACAGGATTCCTTTTTGTGTGTATACCACGCATGTTTGAATTCCATTACCATTTTCATCTCCACCACCTCCTTGGGAGGGCATTCTACATATTTACCACCCTTTCCATGAAGACTTCGGAGTCTGCCTCCCTCAGAACCCCTTCCCTTCTTCCCCTAGTAGTACGGGTTCGACCGCTTGGGCCCGTAGAAGGGCGGAGAGTTCCTCTGCAAGTACCTGCTTACTACTATTACTACTACTACTACTTAACATTTCTAGAAGGCTACTAGGGTTATGCAGCGCTGTACGCTGCTTGTGCTGAGAGCTGATGAATGATGCTTTCGGTGGGCAATTTGGAAGCCTCAAACGCCAATTTAGTGTACACTCGAGACACCTCATAAAAAAAAGCATACAGATACTATCCACACTTTCAGCATATGTCATCTGCATCTTTTTCAGCAAGAAAATTTTCGACCTACTCTCAAAGGCGTAGGTACCCACCTCCTCATTCCACTCAGGCGACCCAGGCCTCGCCAGCCCCATCCTCAAAAGTCCCAGCTGACTTCTCAGTCAAAGCAGGACACGGGCTTTTGATTGGCTCCAGAAGAGCATAGCCGCTCAAAAAGTATCTGTTTCGGACGACTTTCTGGTCAGAGGGAGGCTCATTTTTTACCAACACAGATGACCCCTTGTAACCTCCAATCGGTGGGTTCTTTAAATAGTCTGCAGCAACCTCCTCCACTTTCTCTTCAAATAGTTTGTCCCCTAGGCACAGCACATCCGACAACCTTTCTTAAACAGCTGGTTCCAGGTCAGAGCCACGCAGCCATGAAAGCGCGCATCCCCACATCCATTCCAGAGTCTGGACACAACATCAAAAGTATCATAGGTGCTCCTGGCTAGATAATGCCTGCCAGCTGGCCAACAAGCAGATGAAGTGTAAAGCTCTAAAGCCTGCTTCGAAGGGAGAAAGTCTGCCAGAGTCAGTGTGAGTCAGTGTACTGTTTACAAGAGACTCCAAGTAAAGGCTCATGTACAGTTGGTAAGACTGGATGCGGGAAATGAGCACTGAGGCCTGAAAAGTTCTAGCCTCCTGCATTGGGGGCACCGAGGCATGAGACCAAGATCTCTTGGCTCATTTAAGAGTGGATTCGACCACCATGGATTTGTGGGGCAACTGTGCCTTCTCGAATCCGGGAGCCTTCTGGATACGATACCACGTATCCACCTTCTTAGGTGAAACCTCCACTATAAGGGGAGACTCCCAGTTCTTCAACAGTGCATCCTTAAGGAAAGGGTGCAATGGTAAGTGTGATCCTTTCGGCCCAAAAAAGAAAACATCTTTGCTTTAGGCTCCTCCTCCGTCTCCAACTTAAATGGGATGGCTGCAGCCATCTCCCTCACAAAACTGGTGAAACAGCACCTCTGGAGGAGATTTCATCTCTCTTGAAGAGGAGAGGGATCAGATGGAATTCTATATGCCTCCGCCGAGAAGTAATGTGGATCCTCATCTGAATCCCATGAGTGGTCCCAATCAGACTCTTCGCCATACTCAGGAGCAGGCGAATGAGTCTGTGCCAACCTCACTCTAGTGGAATGATGTCCACGCTCTGAGAAGCTTCAAGGGGCAGCCCTACTCTCAAACTCCAGGGAAGCTTTATTCCCCAAATGTCGAAGGCAGTATTGCCTGCCTGGACATCAATGTCGACACTTGGCAAGGCACCAACGTCAAAGATCTGGGTACCAGCATTGATGAAGCCTCAGAGAGGATCTGATGCTGTTCTGGCAGTGGTGCAAGTGCCCTCAATGCCAAAGCAGGAGCCCCCTGCAGCAACTGAATGTTTTTATGTTTTTGCTTTGTATGTTTTATGCATTTTTTATGTGTGTATATTGTGCTTCATCCTGTATAAGGGTGAGTTATAAATAATAAATCTAAAAGCCAAACTGCACCAGCTCCTCCCACAGCATGCTGCGGAACCACTCATCGAAAGTGGGCATTGGCAAAGGCATGGGAGCTGGGGCAGAGGCAGTCTGAGTAGATGTCGGTGCCGAACCTGTGGTAGGGACTAGGCCGCTCCGTGACTTGTGCACTGGCACCTTTTCTAAGGAGAGGGAGCGTTTCTCGGGTATCAGAGGTACCGATGCCCTGGTGCTCTCAGATGCTTATACTTCTTGGGCTTTCCATGATGGACAGAATCTTGATCCCCCGGTGCCGATGAGGATGCCTTGACGTCGGTGTTGAGTCCAATGCTGAGCGCTCCCAGGATCTGCTAACAGCACCCGAAGTTGAGGCAGGTGGAGACCCACTTGATGCTGGTGAACTCCCAGAGGATGCCATGGAGGTCGATGCCGCCGGTACCAAAGTCAATGATCCGGCCTTCAAAGATCCAAAAAGATGCTCCATTTGAACCAGTCGCACCCGCTGAGTTCTCACCTGCATTTGCAAATAGAGATTACAAACAAAGGGGTCATGATCTGGCCTAAGGCACCTGATACACCAATTTTGCAGGTCTGTGGCAGAAATCACACGTCTACACTTAATGCACCCCTTAAAGCCACTGGGAGTCTTCTGTGACGTGAAACTTGGCCAAATTAAACTCCTCAATTTTGACCTTTGAAAAAAAAAAAAAAAAAAAGGGAAGAATTCAAATTGAGGTCAGGCTGCAGCCTAAACCAGGCAGCCACACCTGAAAACAAAGGAAACTTAAAAAGGGCCAAAAAATGTCTAAAAAATTGAAGAGGAAAGGTAAAAAAATACCCTCACAGGAAGGCACTTTGAAAGTAATAAGCATAATGTGAGGAGAGCACGTGTGAACGTGTCCTCTCAGCTCTGCGGAGAAAAGAAGACTGGAGGACCCATGCTCATGTACTGGGCGGGAAAACACCAGTGCATGGGTGGCGGGATGCTACTAGAACTTTATACCTTACTTACTAGTCAGATGACGTCACCCAGATGTGAGAATATGAAATCTGTTTGTCCTCTGAGAAAAAATACTACCTAAAGATATAACACACCTGCAAGCCTGAAGGCTATTGAAGTGGTGGATATTCAGGTGTAGGTATTTTTCTTTTCCTGGAGGGATCACACTTACAAAAAAAAAAAAAATACAGAGATATTTGAACCTGTGTCCCTTGGTTTAGTCCACTGCAGTAATCACTAGGCTGGTTCTACAAGGACGTCTGTGTGGGCATTTTCACAAGAATACTGCCAGACACACATCACTGTGCCGTGTTTTCCCCCGTTTGAATGTTTCAGTTTGTAAAATGGTTGTTCAGGATGGATGTCTCCAGCATAAGGACGTCCTTCTCAATGTTATTTTTGAACAGGAAATCTAGACATCTTTCCTGTTTGAAAATTGCAGTTAGAAGGATGTTATGAGCAGGACATCCCAATTCTGATGGACATTTTTTCAAAAATCCCTCCCCCCACCCCCACTATACCACAGGCTTCTTCAACCCTGTAGAAACCGAAGGTCAAATGACAGTGGTATTGAAAATGACACCAAGGTATAATTAGTATCTCTGAATTTGAGAATCAAAGGTCTGTCAGAAAATCCCTCAATACTGACCCAGGACATTTCAGCTTTGGCCATCCAATTTTTAATAACCATGAAGAAATCTGAATATCTATGGAATAAGTTTAAGGATTTCAAATCATCCCTCTCCTAGAGTTACTGGGTTTGTTCCCCAGGGGTTCGAACTGGAACCAGTGTGGTTCAACACATTCATAAATGGCCTGGAAAAGGGAGCAATGAAGGAGGTAATCAATTATGCAAATCACACAAAATTATTCAGTTGTTAAATACCTTCTCTCTCTCTCTCATACTTTTATGCACCTCTGGATATGAAACGCTCTTACTACATGCTTTGATGTCTATAGAGACCTCTCAGGGCTGGGCATTACACTGGCACTTCAACCCCTTGTTACCCTAGTGCTATGGATGTTATGGCAGCAGTAGTTGCAGCCCCCAGGATGGGGGAAGAGGAGTTCCTAGGGTCCATTGCTGCAGTCCTGGCATATGATTCCTCGGCCCAGGACCATGATTGCAGTAACCAGATTACGTGTCATGGATTGGGAGGTGGAGGGAGGGCAGGGGAACAACCTAGGTAACTGTGATACCAGATCCCAGCCTGGTTTCCATTCAGTTGGATTTACAAAAAAGAGCAAAGGAATCTCTTGGTCCGACAAAGCCCTAAATCTCTGTACAGCTGCATATAAGGAGTTCAATGGAAAGAAAAGTGGAATGTAATTAGTTTTCCTTACCTTCTCTCGGAAGTGCCAGGATCCCCCCACAACCACAGCGTGAGTCCTGAAGTCAGAGATGCTGATGTTCCCAGTGCTGCACATTAACAGCTGCAAGGAAAGACAGGCCGTCAGGTGTCAAACGCAGATCAGACAGAGAGACCAAGAAACAGTGGAAAGCAGTGGCAGTCTCGCTATGCAGATAGCAACACCAGCAACAAGAACTCTCTCTCCCGTAGCGGTTTGCACTAATGCTAGAGCTGAGGCTGTTAAGTACGCCACAGAAACTATCTACTATAATAAAACGCACCCTCAACGTTCTGAAGACACTGACGTCACTGCAGCCACTCAGACACCGGTTCGTAAGTTCATGGTGGTGAAGCCAGAACACTCATCATGTCTCCATGCCCCGCCCTCGTGTCACACGTGATGACGTCGAGGGCGGAACAAGTACACAACAACGCAAATGAACGAACAGGGAGGGGTGTTTCCCTACTCCTCCCCTTCCAACGAGTCGCTGCACACAGCCTAACAAAAGCAAGCCGCCGAGGACGTGCCCATCACCCCGCCCCTTTTGCGCCATCGCCCTGCCCTGTTCATGTTACCGCCCCGCCCCCGGTCGCCCCCTCTTCCCCCCATCACCTTCCCTCCCCCCTGTCACCTCCCCTCCCCTTACGCTACTATCCCTGGTGGTGAAGAGGTACCTGTTCGCTCGGAGCAGGAAAGAAAGAGCCCCCGCTTTCCTGCCGGGGGCGCTGCCGCTAGCTGCCCTGCTGCATCCTGTGTGAGTCCGGCTCTCGGCGTTTCAAAATGGCCACCGAGAGTTGACGCAGCCTTATGAGACTTCAACTCTCGGCGGCCATTTTGAAACGCCAAGAGCCGGACTCGCACAGGATGCAGCAGGGCAGCTATCAGCAGCGCTACGAGCAGGAAACAGGGGGCTCTTTCTTTCCTGCCCCGAGTGAACAGGTACCTCTACACCACCAGGGATAGTAGCGTAAGGGAGTCCCGTGCCCGCTAGCGCCCGTTTCATTTGAGGCAGAAACGGGCCTTTTTTACTAGATTCTCTAATAAATTATTCCGACTTTCCCTCGCAGCAGTATGAGGAATTGCATTATGGTACACTCTAAGCAAAAGTCATAGAAAAACACTTTATAAGTAAAAATGTGTATAAATCACCATATTAATATACTATTTATTTATTTGTAGCCCACATTTTCCCACCAATTTGCAGGTTCAATGTGGCTTACATTTGCCGTAATGGCGGATGCCATTTCCGGGTAACAGATTTACAAATGTTATTGCGTTAAGGTGCATACATACATGGTAACATACATGGAACATAACATATACGGAACAGATCACGGTGTATATATATATATATACCATGTGCGTACATACATTATGGTATTGAATGAAGGTACTGAAAAATAAATTGGATTATAATCTACATTAGGTCATCGACTATAGAAAGACCCTGTTTGACATAAGGTTTAGGGTGGTAGTGTTTATCATGTGATAAGGTTTTGGTTTTGTATAGATCGTGTGTAGTGTTATTATTTAGTATTTAAGATGGGTGTTTATGGTATGCCTTCTTGAAGAGATTTGTTTTCATTAGCCTTCATAAATATGAGATTACAGAAGGAAGTCAAATGTTCAGAAGAAAGAAAGAATAGGGCCTGACTGATACAGCCTGTTCTGATAAGAAAGGGGATCATAAGCAAACTCTAGAGCCTAGAAGCTACACCGATACGTTCTGCACATCCCAAATGAGCTTTTTCTCTGTAATGCATATAGAAACTGATTAGAGATCTGAGAAGCAGCCAAGCTGGTTGGTTAACCCGTTGTTGAATAGTCCAAAAAGGTTTATCAGAAGGTACCCTTTGGTAAAGCGGTGTGTTTGTTTTGTGTTAAAAAAGCCCGACATGTCTTGGCAGCAGACACATTAGGTCCTTATCATAAGGACAAGTAACACTCTTTACTATAGGACACTCAAAGCATAAAAGGTTGCTTGCACTGGGCTCAATGAGGCCAGTGTGAACAGCTTTTTAAAATGATCAAAAAACACTCGTTTTTGGCTTCTCTGATCTTTGGATTGCTGCTGCATCTTTTTCTCCCTGCATTTGCTGAAACTTATTACAAGACAACTGAATTTCAGTTTTGGCATTGAGTAGAGAGGTGTGGTAGCCGTGTTAGTCCACTTTCAAAGGTAATCATCAGAAATAAAACAAAATAAAACATGGAAAAGAAAATAAGATGATACCTTTATTATTGGACATAATACATTTCTTGATTATTTCCGCTTTAACAATGATATCTACCTACAAATAATGGGCACTGCGATGGGCACCAGGACAGCACCCCAATATGCCAACCTCTTTATGGCTGAGCTGGAAGAGACATTTCTGAATACACACCAGACCAAACCTCTAAAATACTACCGGTACATCGATGACATTTTTACGATTTGGACTGAGGGGGAAGAAACTCTGAAACAATTTTACTATTCCTTCAATACATACCATCCTACAATCAGATTCAAAATTGACGACTCCCCAGAAAAAGTCAATTTTTTGGACATCACAGTCTCTATCAGTGATGGCTGTATACAAACATCTATATACAAGAAACCCACAGCTACCTCCACAGATCCAGCTTCCACCCTTCACATACAAAAAGATCCATCATTTACAGCCAAGCCACAAGATACCACCGTATCTGCTCTGACCCAGGGGACAGAGACAGACACCTTAAAACCCTGACTGCATTCTTCGAACAGAAAGGCTACAACCCCAAAATAATCTCCAAGAATATTGCCTCCTCCCTCAAAACACCCAGGGAAAATCTGCTACAGTACAAAGAGAAAAAAAACCCAACAGACAGAATCTCAGATTCAGGCAGGCATCTGAGACACTGACGTCACTTTGTCCTCCCAGAGGCAATAACTTTGGAACACAGGTCAAGGGACTGCCTTCCAGGATCCTCAGCTACCAGAAGTACCAGGCAAATACTGACTATAATCAGAGAACAGACTAAGGACACCGGTTTTCAATGAATGCATTCTCATTCCTCTTGATGACATCTTTTGAATCAGACTCAGTCCATTGACCATATGAGCTGCAAACCTTTATTTGATATATTCTTTAAAGTATATCAGACTTATCCTATTGATTGAGCAGTCTCTCTTTGCAACTTTATGCATTTTTGTGGAAATTGTGTACCATTTCAAGACCCCTGAAGCAGGCAGTTTTGCCGAAACAAAGAACGTGTCGGGTCTGTCCAATAAAATTTGAGTTGATGCCCCCAACCTTGAAGGCTCCTTGTGCTTTTGTTCCCTGTTCCTGTGTGAATGTACTTCGGTTTCCCTCTCCTGTGTTGCTTGGATAATTCAGAGAGGAAAGAAGACCACCAAAGTGGAAGACCGAGGTCCACTACGTATAAGAATATACACAGGGCACTTCCAAAAAAACAACAGGAAGATGAAACTACAGTAGAAAAACCTTTATTCTTATAATGCCTGACACGGCACCATGTTTCGGCCAAGTGCCTGCCTCAGAGGCCTCACAGCGAACATTTTTTTTGTGTGAATAAAAGTTTTTCTACTGTAGTTTTGTCTTCCTGTCGTTTTTTGGAAGTGCCCTACTTGCTTGGATAATTCAGTCACATTGGTTAGTGATGGCAAATCTGATAGGAAAATTTTATATAATCTTCTCTCAAGGTGGAATTTAGTGGATGTTTGGAGGGTCCATCATCGTGGGGACAGGGAGTATACATTCAACTCCAGGGTCCTGGATGTACTTCTTTCAGCAAAGGGCCTCAACTACTGAATCCCAATTATGGTCAGATCACACCCTGGTAACATTTACTCTCTCTGTAGGTGGAAAGGCGCCAAGGAGAAGATATGGGAAGCTTCACGATAGTGTGCTCCAGTTAGAGAAAGACTTGAAAAAATATATATGGTTAGATATATATAGTTAGATACAATACATATAGTTAGACTTGGAAGAAATATCACCTCTGGTTTTTTGGGAAGGACTGAAAAGATGTGGCAAAAACAGTTAGCGTATCTGGGTTTGAAATATACCAATTTTTAACCATGTCGATTGTTGTTTGGTCTTCCTTCCTCCTTTTTTAATACATGGAATATATCTGGCCCAGGCCAAATATACTCCATGTATTAAAAAAGCAGGAAGGGAGACCAAACAACAGCCGGCATTGTTAAAAATTGAGGTGTAGGAAGCTACTACAGCTAAAAGAAAAATCCTTCAGAAAATGGAAGAAGGAACTGACTGAAAATAATAAGAAACAGCATAAGGAACAGCAAGTCAAATAAACGCTGATAAGTGAGGCAAAGAGGGACTTTGAAAAAGAAATTGAACTGGAGGCAAAAACACATAGTAAATTGTTTTTAGGTATATTAAAATTAAGAAGCTGGAAAAGAATCAGGTGAACCACTAGATGACTGAGGGGTAAAAGGGGCACTCAGGGAAGACAAAGCCATAGCAGAGAGAGTAAATGAATTCTTTGCTTCGATCTTCACCGAGGAAGATTTGGGAGAGATACCGGTGCTAGAAATGATATTCAAAGCTGATGAGTCGGAGAAACAGAATGAAATCTCCATAAACCTGGAAGATGTAATGGCGCAATTTGACAAATTGAAGAGAAGCAAATCACCTGGACTGGATGGTATTCATCCCAGAGTACTGACAGAATTGAAAAATAAACTTGTAGAACTATTGTTAGTAATATGTAATTTATCTCTAAAATCAAGCATGGTACTGGAAGATTGGAGGGTGGCCAATGTAACCCCAATTTTTAAAAAAGGTTCCAGAGGTGAACCAGAAAATTATAGACTGGTGAGCCTGATGTCGGTGCCGGGCAAAATGGTAGAGACTATTATAAAAAACAAAATTACAGAGCATATTCAAAAGCATGAATTAATGAGACAAAGCCAACATGGATTTAGTGAAGGGAAATCTTACCTCACCGATCTATTACATTTCTTTGAAGAGGTGAACAAACATGTGGATAAAGGGGAGCTGGTCGTTATCGTGTATCTGGATTTTCAAAAGGCGTTTGATAAAGTACCTCATGAAAGACTCAACAGGAAATTGAACACTCATGGGATAGGAGGCAGTGTTTTATTATGGATTAAAAACTGGTTAAAAGATAGAAAACAGAGAGTAGGGTTAAATGGTCAGTATTCTCAATGGAGAAGAGTAGATAGTGGGGTTTCCCAGGGGTCTGTGCTGGGACCACTGCTTTTTAACATATTTATAAGTGATCTAGAGATGGGAGTAACTAGTGAGGTAATTTGCTGACGACACAAAGTTATTCAAAGTTGTTAAATCGCAAGAGGAATGTGAAAAATTACAAGAGGACGTTACGAGAATGGGAGACTGGGCAACCAAATGGCAGATTACGTTTAATGTAAGTGCAAAATGATGCATGTGGGAAAGAGGAACCCAAACTATAGCTATGTAATGCAAGGCTCCACATTACGAGTCACTGACCAGGAAAGGGACCTAGGTGTCATTGTCGATGATATGTTGAAACCCTCTGCTCAGTGTACGGTGGCGGATAAGAAAGCAAAGAGAATGTTAGTATTATTAGGAAAGGAATGGAAAACAAAAATTAAGAGTCTTTATATCTCTGCATGGTGCGACCGCATCTCAAATATTGTATGCAATTCTGGTCACCGCATCTCAAAAAGATAAAGTGGAATTAGAAAAGGCTAAAGCGGCTAGGGCTCTTCAGCTTGAAGAAAAGACGGCTGAGGGGAGATATGATAGAGGTCTATAAAATAATGAGTGGAGTGGAACGGGTAAACGCGAATCACTTGCTTACTCTTTCCAAAAATACTAGGACTAGGGGACACACAACGAAGCTACAAAGTAGTAGTTTTAAAACAAATCGAAGAAAATATTTCTTCACTCAACATGTAATTAAACTCTGGAATTTGCTGACAGAGAATGTTGTAAAAGCAGTTAGCTTAGCGAGGTTTAAAAAAGGTATGGCTAACTTCCTAAAAGAAAAGTCCATAAGCCATTATTAACATGGCCTTGGAGACAATCCACTGCTTATTTCTAGGATGAGTGGAGGAGTGGCCTAGTGGTTAGGGTGGTGGACTCTGGTCCTGGGGAACTGAGTTCGATTCCCACTTAAGGCACAGCTCCTTGTGACTCTGGGCAAGTCACTTAACCCTCTATTGCCCCAGGTACAAATGAGTACCTGTATATGTAAGCCGCATTGAGCCTGCCATGAGTGGGAAAGTGCGGGGTACAAATGTAACTAAAATAAAAATAAAAAAAATGTTTTCTACTGTTATGGGATCTTGTGACCTGGGTTGGCTACTTTATGGGAAAAGCTTTTGTTTTTATGAGACTCTATAACACATTCATTGTGGCATTAACTGCAATTAACGTGCAGCCCTATGCGGTAACAGCAGTTAGCGTATCTGGATTTTAAAAAGTTTTCGACAAATTCCTGGAGGAAAAGTCCATAGTCTGCAATTGAGACAGACATGGGGAAACCACTGCTTGTCCTGGGATTGGTAGCATGGAATGCTGTTAATATTTGGATTCTGCCAGGTACTTGTGATTTGGCTTGACCACTGTTGGAAACAGGATACTGGGCTAGATGGCCACTGGTCTGACCCAGTATGGCTATTCGTATGTTCTTACTCTATTGCTAGAGGACTGACTGTCTACTATTTGTTGAGAAAAGGATTCTATTTCTTAATTAAGGATGCTTATAAAAATATAATCTCTATAAATAAAAGGCACCACCAACGTTCTAAATGAAGCCTCCAGCCGGAAGTGTGAAGGGGGAGAGATATCCGGTTTCCCCATGAGTGTCTGCCCCGCCCTCGCTCTCTCTGTAACACAAACAGTGAAGGAAAACACAGCAAAGCAGGAAATCAAATCGCTCTCTCTGTAACAGTGAAGGACTCAGAGGGGGGAGGGGAGAGAGGGCAGAAGCTCCCACTATCTCTGTAACACAAACACAGCACAGCAAGAAACTTAACACTGAAGGACTCGACTCCGAGGGGGGAGGAGACAGACAGCACAGGGGAAGGGAGAGAGGGCAGAGGGCAGGGACACACACCCTCCCACATGCACACAGAAGAAAACCTTGCTAGCCCCCGTTTCATTTGCATCAGAAACGGGGCTTTTTTACTAGTTATAAAGAAAAGAAAAATACTGTTTTGATTCTTGTTCTTGATTAGGAAAAAAGTGCTCCTTGTTAAGTATCAAAAGTAAAATCAGTAACTTTTTGAGAAACGTACCGCATGTATGACACGTTCTATGCGAACTGTTGACTGAAAAAAGCTGTTTTCTGCTATGCTTTGTGTGTGGCTCATACTAGGATGTTTTTGAAGGAGTTTGGAATTTTTCTATAGCCGCTCCCAATGCTTTCCCAGATGTGACCAATCTCCACCCAGCACCTCCCTGCTACCTGTAACCTTCACCCAGCACCTCCCCACCAGTGTTGCCAGGTGGGCGGTTTTACCGCCCAATTGGGCGGTTTTCCGCGACCCGCCGCGGGAAATTTTTGCCCGCGGCGGGTTGCGGTTTTTTGGGCTGTTTTTGGCCTTCAGTGCGGTTTTTTCGGCCGCGGGGGGGCGGGGTTAGTGACGTTTTTGGGTGGGGTTAATGACGTTTTGGGCGGGGTTAGTGACGTGGGAGGCGGGGCCGATGACGTAGGAGGCGGGGCCGATGACGTGAGAGGCGGGGCCGATGACGTGGGAGGCGGGGCCGATGACGTGGGAGGCGGGGCCGATGACGGGGAGGCGGGGCCGGTGACGTGGGAGGCGGGGCCGGTGACAGCGGGGGCGGGGTTGATGATGGCGGGGGCGGGCGTGATGACGCGGGGGGGGGGGGTGTCAGGGGCGGGGTTTGTGTTTGGGCGGGTTTTGGGCTGTTTTTTGGGCTCGATCGGGCTGGAAAAAAATTTTCCACCTGGCAACCCTGCTCCCCACTATCTGTAGCTCCCACCCAGCACCTCCACAATACCTGTAACCTCCACCCAGCACTTTCCCACTACCTGTAACCTGCACCCTCCCCAATACCTGAAACCTCCATACTACCTGTCACTTCCACCCAGCACCTCCACACTGTCTGCACCATCCTATCATTCTATGTTCCTATAGCGGCTTCTGTACTCCAACAACTCCACGAAGGAAGAGAAAACCAAGTGCCAGGTTTATAATTAACATTTCAGGGGACAAGAGATTTTATGGGTGATGTTACTCACCTCTAACTCATTTTCATCAAAAATAGCGAGGAGGTTTTCTGGGACTAAATCATTTAGACCTTAAAGAGAAGAAATGAAGACTGAAGAGAGATTCCAAGCAAATCCGGTATACATTAGTGTTTCAAGAGAAAGGTACCTTTTAGGAAGTGTTCCACCTCCTCCCGAACCTGACTGGCAAGGCGGTACTGGGCCAGTAGATTAAGGTAGAAGATCTTATTTTCATTGGTTACTGGGACCTGGGCACCGCTGGTTATGAGTTCTACAATCTTAAACAAAAGAAAAGAAACTAAGATAAGACAATTTCTGATCTGCGCTTAAAATTAATCTGCTGCCTCGATTGTTCTTGTTTCAAACCCTCCCTATATTGGTTCCAGGCTGAGATCTGAAGTTTTATATGGGGAGGACGTGTGTCCCGCTTGGCAAGGAGGATTATGTGGGGAGCTGTTGAAATGGGGGGGGGGGGGGGGGTGCCTAATGTATTATGGTATTACTGGAGGAGTAGCCTAATGGTTAGTGCAGCAGGCTTTGATCCTGGCAACCTGGGTTCAATTCCCACTGCAGCTCCTTGTGACCTTGGGCAAGTCACTTAACCCTGCATTGCCCCAGGTACAAAGAGCTTAGACTGCGAGTCCTCTAGGGACAGAGAAAGTACCTGTACAGTGCTGTGTACGTCTAGTAGCACTATAGAAATGATTATTAGTAGTAGTAGTAGTAGTACTGGGCAGCCAAGTTAAAACTTATATGGGATGGGAATATGGTAATCACCAATATGGAAGAATGCAATGTGCGGGGTTACACACTGGAGGTGGCGCTTTGGACCTCTCTCTCTCCCCAGATGTAAAGGCAGCTCTCAACTACTCCATTTGTTTCTCATCTACTTTTACTGTTGGGTTCTCTAAAGAAAAAGCTACGGGGCTGTAGTAGTGGCCTAGTGGAGTAGTGGCCTAGTGGTTAGGGTGGTGGACTTTGGTCCTGGGGAACTGAGGAACTGAGTTTGATTCCCACTTCAGGCACAGGCAGCTCCTTATGACTCTGGGCAAGTCACTTAACCCTCCATTGCCCGCCGCATTGAGCCTGCCATGAGTGGGAAAGCGCGGGGTACAAATGTAACAAAAAAAAAAAATAGTCCCTCTTCTTTTGCTCATATTCGGCTAGAGCCAGGTTTCTCAGCAGGCTTTGGAAGAGCCATTTTTGGGGAATGGGCAAAATGGGGTCTTACTAGTTTTCGGGATGTTTTTTAGATGTGGGAAAAATGCAATTTTTTGTAGAGCTTCAGGACACTTATGATCGATCTCACTCAGATATTTTTCCTTACATTACATTTCTCAACAAGGATGGTTAAGAGCTGACCCAGATGACAATGAACGTTTAGAGAATTTATGAGCCTCTCTGGGGATTGTTAGGGGGTCTAACTCAATTTTATAACGTTTTATTCAGGGTTCTGGGTTTTATAAATATCCGTATATGGAGCACTGGGAACGAGACTTGGGGTGTAAGTGGAAGGATGTGTGTTTGAAAGTAAAAAAAAAAAAAACCTTCGATATATGTGCTTCTTAAAAAGAATGCCTATAAAGTTTTGTCTAGGTGGTATTACACTCCTCTTAAGTTAAAGGCTATTTTTCCTTCAGTTCCAGATCTTTGCTGGAGATGTGGTCTCATATCTGGTGGTCCTGTGGGAAGATTCAGGAGTTTTGGCAAGGGGTTACAATGAGGATAACCTCAGCACTTGGACACTGTCTTCCCATGTGACCCCAAAGGGTGTTTATTGGGGTTGGGTAATAGAAGGGGTCCCAAGTGGCAACGTCGTGCTGCCAAAAGTGTTACTGTGGCTTATTGGAAGCAGGCGATGGGGCCCACTTAGCTGGCGCATGAAGTTAACCCTTATTGGGGATTTGGATAACTTGACAGATCGTAGACTTGGGCATTATACCTCATGGGATAAAGAATGGATTCACCTTGATCTACACTTGAATGCTACTTAAATTCTTGAAGGCTGAAGGGGTGGGATAGGGTTTGATGGGGGGGGGGGGGGGGGCTGGGGGGAGTTATTTGGATAAGCACTTTGAAGAATCCACCAAGTGTTTAGGATTTAAATGTGATTTATGATGGCAGGGCTGGGTTAGGGAGAGTTGGGGGAGGGTAATGAATATACATAGAATGTTGGATTGTTTTTGAATCTCTTGGTTGACGTTACCTATGTTAGTTATATTGATCTTTAAAAACTTCAATAAAGATTCAATGTTTAAAAAAAGAGAGTTTCTGAAATGGGGGGGGGGAAGAGACAATGCTCAGGAGAACTGCTGAAGATTAAGTCTGTGTGACAAAAAAAGACCTACCAGCCCATTTAGTCTGACATATTACTCTTGTCCACACTGGTAAGCACATTTCTCAGCTTCCTGTCATAGAAGTCTCATCACATGCAGGATATTTCATTCATTTATTCAAGACCGGTGCGAAAATATGAGGCACTTTAGATCACTGTTATCCCAACTTCTTCAAGCCAAGTACACTCTAAGTCTAACAAATTTCAACTGAGTACCCCCGACCACTGATCAGCAGAGATTTTGAAATGGACATTTTATTATTAAATTGTTAACTAACTTGACAACATATCTAACATGTACAGATCATTGGACATGGTGTTCAGAACAAAACACGGTTATAATTCACTCCCATATAAACTGGTATGTTGTTCTTACAATCTGAATAAAAATGAACAATGACACATCAGTAAGAGTCAGAGCTGGAGTCAGTCAGATAGTAGAAAAATAGAGTTAGACTCAAAGGTTTGGAGTCAGTCCACAGTCCTCCAGAGAAATAACAAGAGGAGCTCAACAGCTTCATGATATCACCTCTCAGTGGAAAGTGATATGTTGGGGCAACCAAGCCCCTCATGTTGTTTCTCTGAGGCTGGGAGGATTCCAAACCCCGTCCCAAGACACTGCAAGATGGGCTCAGGGGCCCCAGGATAGCAACTACCATTCTCAAAGAAACAACAAGAGCAGCAGCTCCATTCACCTGATGACACCTGCCTACCTCACACTCATACTCCCTTCTCTCTGCCCCATTACATTTTCTCAATGCTTTGTTTCTCCAAACTCTCTACTGTCCTGTCCCTTTCAACAAATTCACATCCGTTCCCTCCCTTTTCCCATCCTGTATTCGGGCAGTCGGGCAGTGATTGCAGGTCTATAAAATAATGAATGGAGCGGAACGGGTAGACGTGAATCATTTGTTTACTCTTTCAAAAAATACTAGGACTAGGGGGCATGCGATGAAGCTACAAAATAGTAAATTTAATACGAATCAAAGAAACCTTTTCTTCACTCAACGTGTAATTAAACTCTGGAATTCGTTAACAGAGAATGTGGTAAAGGCGGTTAGCTTAGCGGGGTTTAAAAATGGACTGGACAGCTTCCTAAAGAAAAAGTCCATAGACCATTATTAAACTGACTTGGGGAAAATATGCTGCTTATTTCTGGGATAAGCAGCATAAAATGTACTGAACTTTTTCAGGATCTTGCCAGGTATTTGTGACCTGGATTGGCCACTGTTGGAAACAGAATGCTGGGCTTGATGGACCTTTGGTCTGTCCCAGTGTGGCAATACTTATGTACTTATGACTACTGGTCTGACCAAGTATGGCTAACTCTTATGTTTTGAAATTTAGTAGCTTAGATTTAATGCTAAAAAATGCAGGGTTATGCATCTGGGCTGCAAAAACCTGAGGGAACAGTACAGTTTAGGGGGTGAAGAACTTTTGTGCATGAAAGAGGAGAGGGTGTGATCATATATGATGACCTTAAGGTGGCCAAACAGGTAGACAAGGTGATGGTTTAACCTAGAAGGATGCTTGGCTGCATAGGGAGAGGAATGGCCAGTTGGAAAAAGGAGGTGATGATGCCCTTGTATAATACTTTGGTGAGACCTCATTTAGAATATTGTGTACAATTCTGGAGACGCACCTTCCAAAAGATATAAACAGGATGGAGTTGGCCAGTGGTCTTTGTCATAAAGCGTATGATGAGAGACCTAAAGATCTCAATATGGGTACTTTGGAAGAAAGGCGGAAGAGGGGAGATAGGATAGAGACATTTAAATATCTATATGGCATAAATGTGCAGAAGGCGAGTTTCTTTCAACTGAAAGGAAGCTCTGGAACAAGGAGGAATAGGATGAAGGTGAAAGGGGACAGACCCAGAAGTAACCTGTGCAAATACTTCTCCACAGAAAAGGTGGTGAATTCATAGAACGGCCACCACGTGGAAGTGGTAGAGATGAAAACTGTACCTGTATTCAAGAAAGCTTGGGACATGTACATAGGATCTTCTAAGGGAGTGATAGGGAGAATAGATGGCACAGATGGGAAGACTGAATAGGCCATATGGTCTTTATCTGCCTATATTTTTCTAGGTTTTTATGACTATATATGACCACCTTGGCCCCCATAGCTACAGGTGCTCCCAATGGAAAATAAGAACATAAGTGTTACCATACTGGGACAGACTGAAGGTCCATCTAGCCAAGTATCCCTCTTTCCAACTGTGGCCAATCCAGGTCACAAGTACATGGCAAGATCCCAAAAGATTAAAACAGATTTTATGCTGCTTATCCTAGAAATAAGCAGTGAATTTTCTCAAGTCCTTCTTAATAATGACTTATTACTCTCGTTCAGACAGACTGTGTGGGTATTTAGATATTACCTATTCGTTCTGCCCACACATTTCTCATGTGCTCAAATCTTGCTTTTATATTCAGTTCACTGATTTCTGATTCTGCTTTACGTGTTCTGAGTCATTCACTGGTTCTTTTGAATTTAGACTACTGTAATGCCTTGTTTCTGGGCCTTAATCAAAATGATATCAGCCGACTTCAGTTAGTGCAAAATTCTGCAGTTCAAATGCTCAACCATGCTAAGTGATATGATCATGTTACACCTTTACTCTGTTCAGAGCATTGGTTACCTGTTTACGTGTTACTTTTAAAACTGTTTTTAGTACATAAAAAACTGTCTTCTGGGCTTCCATTCTACTTATTGCAATTTCTTTGCTCCTTTTCTTCCTACTAGGGCTTTGCGTTCTTCAAAGTACGGACTATTTCAAGTTCCTTCACATCATGATATTCATCTTTTGCCTATTCATTGCCAGCTTTTTAGTATCATGGGCCCTACTTTGTGGTACTATCTTCCATCAGAATTTCATCTAGAAGATTCTCTGGAAAGATTAAATCTCAAATCATTGGTTCTCATTTGTTCTCACAAGCTCATGGCTCTTCGTTGCCCTTCGCCTCTCATCTGAGCAGATATGGGGACAGTATCCGCGTTGGTCTCTTTTTTCCTTCTCGTTTTTTTCTTTCTTTTTGTCCTCCTCACTTTGTCTTCCCTGCCCTTTTCTATTAATAATTGTATTTCCTTTTTTAAATTTGAAGTTTATGCATTATTACATTAAAGCAACCATTTAGCAAATGAAAATAAAAAAAAAATACATAAAACAAACAGAAAACCATTAATAAATACAGCAACTAGCTCACATCTCTGGGAACAAAAGGTAACTAAGACAAAAGGAAAAACTATCCGGAACACAACAATCAATAACAGGCCTAGACCAATAAATCCTAATACTAAATTACACCAGCTTACAGAAAATTATTTAGCAGTAGCTCCCCCTCTAGCTAACAAGAAACCTTTCAACTGAATAAGATCAAAACATATATACGAATTATTCACATAGGTAACCAGACACAGGGAAATTTTAGGAAAAAAGTGCCTCCCACAGCCAAGACCTTAGGTCCGAGCTGTAGGAAGACCTTACACCTCAATTAAGTAGGTCTGGAAATTGTATTTCTTTTTCTATCTGATTTTGTTTTATTATAAACCACCTTGATGGATTTTCCGAAGGCAGTATATCAAATTTCTAAATTAAAGTTTATGGATTTTCTTTAAAGAAACTAGTCAAACCTTTTTTAAACCCTGCTAAGCTAACTGCTTTTTACCATAAGAACATGAGTAGCCATACTGGGTCTAACCAATGGTCCATCTAGCCCAGTATCCTGTTTACCAAACAGTGACCAAGCCAAGTCACAAGTACCTGGCACAAAACACATTCTCTGGCAACGAATCCCAGTTTAATTACACGTTGAGTGAAAATATATTTTCTCCAATTTAATTTAAATGTACTACTTAGTAGCTTTATTGCGTGCCCCCTAGTGCTTGTATTTCTGGAAAGAGTGGGTACGCAATGATTAGAACTGCAATGGAATGGTTGGTTCTGCACAGGCTCAGCTGAGCTCTCTAGAAAGTTTGTCAGCTTGTAAACACTTCTCCAATCTGGGATCTACCAGATGATATTATTCATTTGTGAGGATCATATCCTGCTTGATCATGGAGCACTATTATGCTTCAGTTGAGGCAGTCATCCCCAACCATTTCCCCCCCTCCTCACCCACACACAGCAACATCCTCCACGCAATCCCATGCTTCCAAGAACATCCCTGCCCACTGCCTTCCCACCCAGCCACATCCACAACCCACCCTATTACACCATTCCTCCACCCTCCCAGAGAAAGTGCACAATGCACACACCCCGGAGCTTTCAAAGCAGCCATGCCCATGCAAATCTCTCCATGCTGAGCTATGCTGTGCGAATAATAATTCAGATTTCAGGAAAAGGCTAAAACAGTTTTGTTTTTTTCAGGCTTATGAAGAATGATATGTTTGTAATTTATTTGTAATATGGATTTACTATTCTTAGAGAATGTTACAAAACTAACAGAAAATAAGTTAATTAATTCACTCAAGTTTCCAAGCAAATTATACTTTTAAAGCAAGGCGGCCTTTTGTCCATCTCACCTTTTCCAGCTGTCCTAATTTGCTGTACTTCTCTTCCGCAAAAACTAACTCCATCTCACTCACATCATTGTTCAGGATGAAGCAAACTTTGGTTTTGTAGAACTCCGGGTCATCAGTTTCAAAGTACTTAAGGCAGAGAAATAGATATTGTTAAGGTTGTCTGCAAACTCTGCTGCCCTGGAGACAGTTTCATGAAAGGGACAATGTGTGACACTTTACCAAGGCATAGGGTTACCATATGGCTCCAGAAAAAGGAGGACGGATTGAGCCAGCCGGGTTTTACATCCATTGCTTTCCATTGAAAGCAATGGAAGTAAAACCCGGCCATATGGTAACCCTACCAAGGCACATCACGCTGTCTTAAGAAAAAAAAAAAAAGAAGACATTTCTACTCATCCACTGCCCATCACACAAGCAACAGTGTAATCTCCCCCCCCCCCCCCCCCACCACAGCCCTGCAATAGATAGCAACAGAGCAAACTTTATACACACACCTCACAACAGAGCAGACACAGCTTGGATAACATCAGTGCAAACTCCCCACAGACTTTTCATTTCGTTTTTCTTTTTTTTTTGTATCCCGCATTATTCAAAACATGTATGGTTCAATGCAGCTTATATCGTAACAATAAACAGTAAAACCACATAAAACTGGGTGAAACTTAACAGTTAGATGGCATGAGGGTATGAGCTGTGTGGGGGAAGGTTGCTAGTAGAAGGAGACATGATTTGGGAGCGAGGAAGAAGAGCAGGCAGAGGGGACACAAGCTGCAGAGAGAAGAGGAGCTGAAAGAGATGAAGAATAGCTGTGTGGGACTGGGAAAAGAGCGGCTACGAGAAAGGGGGGGGGGTCATGGTGCAGAGAAGAGACATGAAGGTGAGAAAAGGGGTAAAAAGTGGAGGAGGGAGTAAGAATAGAAGAATATGAGATGATGAGAGAAGCTGTAGAGAGACAAACACAAGTGAAGGAAAGAGAAATGATGATAACATGGGAGAAAGACTGAAGACAATCCTTAAAAGAAGGAATGTGAGGTCAGAGAGGAAACCAAGAAAAATGAGAGACAGCGTACTGAAGTTAAACTCAGACACAAAAGTTGGAAAATTGTTTAAGTTTTTAGTAAAGATTGCTTTAGGGTCAAGGGTAGGACCCAGCTGTATTTTGCTCTTCTCCTCCAGCCCTGTAGTCACCAGAATTAACATGTTATTTTACTGGAAGGACATGGGGGATTTGGAGGGTATTGTGTAAATATTTGATGCCATGGTCTGAAAAATAACCTTAAAATTGCTTTCTTTGTCAACTCTGTAATGGAGAGACCTATGATTGAATCTCACATTGAAAGGAGAATAGAGAGGAACAGCATCTCCCTTTTTTCATAAAAATAAAGCAGTCATTTCCCCGTTACATATTTTGGGAGGCAGTGTTGTTGGACTAGCTACTACTACTACTACTATTGAACATTTCTAGAGCGCTACCAGGGTTGCGCAGCGCTGTGCAATTAACAAAGAAGGACAGTCCCTGCTCAAAGGAGCTTACAATCTAAAGGACAAAAAGTGCAGTCAATCAAGATTGAGGCAGTCTAGATTTCCTGGATAGAGGTACAATGGTCAGGTGCCGAAAGCGACATTGAAGAGGTGGGCTTTGAGCAAGGATTTGAAGATGGGTAGGGAGGGGGCTTGGCGTATGGGCTCAGGGAGTTTATTCCAAGCACAGGGTGAGGCGTATCGACCCAAACAAATAGCACGGAAGCAGCAGGAGAGATGGGTGGAATTTGGAAGGGGGTAAGAGGTTCACTGCCCCCAAACTATATGTGTTTCTTAGTTTGGTTTCCCTCTTGGCTCAGCCACTAAGCCCTGGCTGTCCAGTCTCACTTCCAGCACAGTCCTGCCACTCGACTTAGGACTCAGCTTAGGCAAGCTTTTGGGGTGTGTGACTGTGTGGGGCACCATGAATAAGCAGGTACTGAAATAGTAATTGCCACCCCCATTCTTCCAGAACATGTGCGCCAGGGAAAGAGGGAAATGGGGGAGCAGAGAACAGAGGAGAGGAGAAAGAAAGGGATGTTGGTAAAAAGAGAGACAAAGAGGGATGTTGTGATGCAGTCACCACTGTGCCAAAGCTGCTACTAACAAATGAGCTGCCAATTTCCATTTCTGCAGAAGGTAGGTTAGCTTAGAGTCGGTGCTACCTCATAAGCAGTTGATCAGAAGCCCTGCGCTGTTCCAAACAGCGCTCTAGCACCAAAACAGCGTGGGGCTATACCGCCCCTATGATCAGAGCTAATAGAACGCAAATTTAAGCACACTATTAGCTCTGATCATAGGGGTGAAGTGCAGGAGGATTGTGCCTGTCAAAAGCCCGGACCTGTCAAACATTCCAAGGGACCACCCCAACCACGACCCGCTGGACCTCCAGCACCCCTAACACTTCACTCCATACCCTGGTGGTCTAGCAGCGACCGACTCCAATTCCCCCCCCCCCCCCCTGAACCCCTGCTATCTTGAATAGAGGAGGGACACGATCCTAGTCCCTCCTCCTCCTATGAGTGCCGCCTCCAAAATGGCACCACCCAGCCCAGTGCATCCTGGGATGCGCTGGGCGGGGTTTCCATTCCACACAAGGGACGAGGCAGTGGTGGAACTAGAGGCTGCAGGGTAGTAGACTTGGGAGTAATACAAGGAAATACTTTTTCATGGAGAGGGTGGTGGATTCCTGGAATGCCCTCCCAGGGGAGGTTGTCAGGATGAAAAGAGTGATGGGATTCAGAGATAAACACAGAGAATCCCTATATAGAAAAAGGACGGGATCAAAGGAAACTTCAGTTTCTTCATTATTATTATATTGTATTTCTATTTCCTCTTTCAGATTGCTTTGATGGCCTGGCTCTAGGCAGTTAATCAAGTAAATGTAATCTTGAAACTTAGAACACCTTAGCAATTTAAACAGGGCACAAAGGGGTTTTTTTTAAATTATTATTTTCAAAATTTTTTTTTACATAAAATAAATGCAGGAAATTCAAGAAAATATATAGGAAAATATTTTGTCCTTTATGTCAAGGAACAAATAAATTATATTGTTACTTAGTCCACAATGATATGGTCAAGACACAAGGAAATTGTACACTAGGGCACAAAGGGGTTTAACCTTATGGATTAGCAGGTGCAGCTCTGGGTAGACTGAATGGACCACACAGATCTGTCGTCATTTACAATGTTACCATGTTATGAAAGCAGTGCAGGCTTCACACACATGCAACAGAACAGATGCAGCACAGATGACGATGAGCACAGAAGAAAGCAAGTCTCCACAATGGGAAATCCAAGAGAAGAGCACAGCGAAGGTGACAAAGTAGATGATGCCCAACAAACTTCTACTGGACTCAGAAAAAGTTCACAGCAAGAGTTTATTATTAAAACCTGGACGTGACACGAATCGTGTTTCGGCCACTCGGGCCTGCCTCAGGAGTCCCTGGAAAATGTTGAATTGAAGAATCCTTCAAAGAAGAGTGTATCCACACTTCTTTATACTAATGTGAGCAAAATCACGCAAAAAACATAAAAACTGTTAAGCATCACCTATTTTGTCACCTTCGCTGTGCTCTTCTCTTGCAGCACAGATGACAGCAGCGCAATCTACACACACACATACACACAGCCCCACTACAGAAAAGGTTCAAGATGGGCAGCAGCACTGCAAACTTCACACACACACACAGACTCACAACAGAACAGGTGCAGCTTGGGCAGCAACACTACAAACCTTTCACAAACACACACACACACGCTTCTGTCTCTTTCTGTGCAAGGTACAGCACAGAGAGCAGCAGTATATGCTTCCTACATAGTGATCATGTTAACCTCGCTCTGTTTTTTCTTTTTAAATTTAGATTTATGACCCCAAAATACAAAAAAGACTGGAAGCAGATGATCCCAGACTCCTTTTGCTGTTTATTAACAAACTACATGCAACTAACCTGACAACATCATCGTCATCAAATATTTCCCATCTTGGACAGTCATTTCCTGTCAACCTAACTCTCCTGAACTGCCTATGTAGAGAGCCAAGTCTTCAATTGCCATCATAACAGAACACACACACGCTGGCACCCATACTGTTTATTCACGTCTCAAAGCTGGATGTTTGACAGGTGCACAGGACGACTTACGACTGAAGAAAGCTCTCTCCTTGTAGTGAACATACAAGCCCACAATCAGGGAAAACTCTCTCTCTAGTTGAAGCACAAGCCTATGACTGAAGGCAGGGCCGCCGAGAGACTGGGCCGGGCCCAGGACAAGGCCGCCCCTGGGCCCCCAGCCCCGCCCCCACTGCCACCCCCCAGGTTGTTGCCGCCCCCTCTGAGGGGGGCCCGGCGACACAGTCCCACCCGCCTCCGCCACCGGGCCCCTTCCCCTCTCAGCTGATCTTTGCTGTACTCAGATGCACAGAAGCCCTGCAGAGTACAGTGAAGATCAGCTGAGAGGAGCATGTCTGTGTGGGCTGCGCACGCCGGAGTCAGAAGACAGCACTTCTGATGGCGGGGGTTCGGGTGGAAGGGGCCCGGTGGCGGGTGGGACTGCGGCAGCGGGCCTCCAGGAATTTTGTCCCCCCTGTCCCCCTCTCTCGGCGGCCCTGACTGAAGGAATATCAGGCCTATGACAGGGCACATACTCACCTTGTAATGCATGCGCAGTCCTATGATCTGAGCTAGGAAGGAGCGTGTAAACCGAGCATGCACTAGCTGCTTGTATGCGCCACCCAGAGAGGACTCATACAGACATTTCCCAACCAGCCGTCCTGCAAACTCGTAAACCTTCAGTCGGAGCATGGGAGGACGGTTAGGATTTGGATGAACCTGCACGTGATGGGAGAACAGACAAAATTTAGATAGCATAAAAGTTGACCAACTCTTTTACTGAAACAGAACTCAACCCGGGTCAGTCTAATCAGTTCCAGTCGTCAACATTGCCTATCTCCAGCCCAAGGTTCCTTCAGCCCTAGGAGATCAGACTTCCTTCCAAAAGGGAATGGACAATCTCTGGAGTCATGTCACAAGTCCAGCCAAAATTAAGATAGACTCCATCTATCTCATATTTAGAAGGAAACCAAAAACACAGCTGCTCAAGCAACTGCTACAGGACTATGAATGTTCTGTTTTGCTGGTGGGCATGGGAAGAACAGGCTTCGTTTTCAGCATTCATCAGTGTTTCACATAATTTTATTTGCTGTATTATTGTGTTGTGCATTTGAAAAGGATTTCAAAATACAATTTGATCTTAAACAATGTTAGGATGTATTTTTATTATGTACTTGTTTTAATTTCTTTTAATCATGTGACCCATCTAAATTCAGGATATAAATTTAGAATTAATTTTAAAATTAAGACAGTGCTCTGCTCCTCTCTATTATAGAGATGGATTCTGCAACACATAGCTCTAGACCAAATTCACATTTCCCAGTCTATGCAGCAAAGCCATGAGAAACTTCAAAGAACACTGGTAGTTCAGCAGCTTGGAGCTAAACTGAGTACAGCATTCACTGGCTGTAACAGACTTGGCAGGCTAAAATAATTAATTATGAAGTGCGTGTAGAAGTCAGGTTTCTGCAGGCTTTACCTAGAAACCAATTTTTATCATTACACCAGGACAACATTTGCCATATAGATGGTACAGATATATTTTTGGACCCCTGAGGTAGGCCATTAGGCTGAGTCCTACACACTCTTTGGTTTGGACATTTTGTTGGATCTCTACCTCTTTTCTGGTTTGGATCCATTTTGTGGAGATTGTGTCTTCCTTTTGTGTGCCAAAACTCTAACAGCCAAGAACTGATTGAGGGGAGACCAGAGTAAACTGTGTTACAATAATTTAAACAAGAAAGCCGCAGTGCACACAGAATTGGCTCAGTATAAAAAAGGTGGTTTTGATAAGGGCTGCAACCCTGCGATTCATACCTATTTCCTAATCTAGTATTACTCCAAGTTATTTAAAATGAAAAGTCAAGGTAAGAGAAGAACCATGAAGACTTGGTGGTAGAGATGGAAGAGTGACCCAATGGTTAGTGCAGTGGGCTTTGATCCTGGTAAACTGGGTTTGATTCCCACTGCAGCTCCTTGTGACCTTGGGCAAGTCACTTAACCCTCCATTGCTCCAGTTACAAATAAGTACCTGTACATATACTATGTAAACCGCATTGAATGTAGTTGCAAAAACCAGAGAAAGGCAGTATATCAAGTCCCAGTTCCCTTTCCCTATTTGAGATTCTACAGGGAACGTTGCTACTATTTGAGATTCTATATGGAATGTTGCTAGTGGAGGAGTAGCCTAGTGGTTAGTGCAGTGGACTTTGAGGAACTGGGTTTGATTCCCACTGCAGCTCCTTGTGACCTTGGGCAAGTCACTTAACCCTCCATTGCTCCAGTTACAAATAAGTACCTGTACATATACTATGTAAACCGCATTGAATGTAGTTGCAAAAACCAGAGAAAGACAGTATATCAAGTCCCATTTCCCTTTCCCTATTTGAGATTCTACATGGAATGTTGCTAGTGGAGGAGTAGCCTAGTGGTTAGTGCAGTGGACTTTGAGGAACTGGGTTTGATTCCCACTGCAGCTCCTTGTGACCTTGGGCAAGTCACTTAACCCTCCGTTGTCCCAGGTATGGACAGAGGAAATACCTGCATATAATGTGTACAGTGCTGCGTACGTCTAGTAGCACTATAGAAATGATTACTAGTAGTAGTACTGGACTGACCAGTAATCCAGGCAGCCACAGTTTTAGTTTAAGGAGTAGACGATTTTTGCTTAACTATGAAACAATCAATTTCAAACCCATTTGAGATGGCAGGGGAAAGGGACACCGTGAAATGAATCAACAAAATGTCATCTGCAGAGTAATAGGCTAATATTCCAAGTTTGAGAATCAGGGTTGTCATTGGCTCAGGAAGATACCGACAAGGAGTGGTGCCAAAACAGAGCCCTGGGGAACACCACAATCAAGGTTGTAGACAGACGATTGTGTCGTGTAACAGTCACCTCCTCCAACTAAGACATCGGCAGTGGGGGAATGACAGCTAGATTGCTCCGCAGGCTGTGGAGGGCACTGGGGACCCCGTCTGTTGCACCCTTTCGCTGTGTCCTGGGCGCAGCAGTGGCGGTGACCAAGGAGCATTGAAGTCAGGCTGGAAGGAAGGAGTGCTGTGTTCCTGGTCAGTGCCAGTCTGGAACCCCCCTGCCATAGCACAAGAGGATGGAATCAGGTAGCGTCAGCTAAACAAGGTAAACGGGGAGCAGCCGAGAATGACCCTGCTGCACTGATAGGTCCAAATATTTGGCATGCTCTGGCAGGCGATCCTTTCTGTGCATCACTCAGACCGCTCATTTAAATAGTAATGAGCTGATTTGAATACATTTACATTGGCTAGTCGGTAGCTGCTAAGGCAAACGGTAAAAGCTACGCTTAACCCCTTTATGCATTACACCCAAAATAACGTTTGCTTTAGACCAGTTACAACTGGTCTAAAGCAAACGGAATCACAGTAAGCTTTGTGCTTCTGGGCCTCCATCTCTGCTCCTCTATCCCCCTTTGCACTCTAGACTCCCGTATCCTTCCCTTTGCATTCCACTTTCCCTCTTTGTACAATTTTCATTTCCTTATTTTTCCCAGGAGGAGATGGTGATAGCGGCAGAAGCTTGTCAATACCAGATTTCAGAAACAAGGTTGTGGCAGTGGGAGAGTCTGATGTAGTCATTGCACTAGGGGTTGGCATATTTGCTGCTCCCCGTATTTGTTTAATGTGCTGGTTTAGGGAGCCTGTGGACACTATGGACAGGACACTAGGCAGCAGACTGATTGACATGTGCACCCTATGCAAATCCCTTTTTTTCTGATCAACATTTATCTTTTTTATTGATTTAAAAACTTTAACCCCGCTCAGTCTTCTCTTTGCTCTCCCTTCTGTCTCGTTACCAGGCTCCTGCAGCAGCATAGAAAGTTCACTTATAACTGAAAATCAGAAACCTGCAATATGACAAGGCTCCTGAATCTTCAGTGTACATAATAACTGCTATGGGTAAAAACCACAACCATACAAATTTTCTCCCCGAGTAAATTTTTGAAGTTTGTATGTAAAGGAAGGGCTGAAAGGACTACTATAGGACACAGACACCTCCTGTGAGAACAGACTAGACAAAACTGATCCTGTGACGTAACAAACTTCCCCTTTCCTGCTGATGCAGGACCCTAGTCTGCTTTGAACTCATTTCAACATTTTACCTTGTTTCATGAAAAGCCATTCAGCTATTTCACCTTTCCCAGACTGCCATGCTTACTTGATACAGATCAGGCTGTTCTCTTGGTATTGCATACAATGAGAATTTCCAGGGGTTTGTCTGCTTGTGTATTTTTGTCACCATTTCCATACAGTGACAAGACTTTTCCTACTAAAGCACCTATGAGGGTTATAGCCCTTGTCTAGGAGCTGGGTGACAATCCTGCAGTTTCCTATACAGTTTTCTTAATATAAGAAACGTCATGCTGTCAGACCAAGGATCATCAAGCCCAGCATCTGTGGCCAGACCGGGTCACAAGTATCCAGCAGACCCTTTAACTCACCTAATTGTGGGTTTTGGTTTCTTGATCTTGATGAAAAAGAATGAAAGGAGTGATAAGCAGATAGGTGGTCATTACTCACCAGTGCCTGGTTGGTATCACAAAAGTGGGTGAACAGATGATTGGTTGTGTCAAACAAGGCTTTACAGATCAGCTCAAACCACTCCCTGCGAGGTCCTCCCCAGTCCAGAGCTAGAGGAGAAAGCAAACATTTATGAGCCCTCTTCCCTAGAACTTCCTTTCCAAGTTATCTTTTTTAATGTTTTCTGCTCAGCTCTTCCTAAATTAGATAGAAGAAGAGTTGGCAAATAACACTCAGTTTCCACACTGAGAAACATTTTTAAAGCATTTTACTGACATATGCTGGCTGCCTGAAAATAGCACATCCTTAAAACAGCGAGAAGTCCTGGAGTTGCTGAACAATGTGTGGAGTTTCAGCAGAATTTTCTTGTGGCATGCTTCGTTTGAGAGAAATAAGCTATGCACAGAGATTTGAAAATGCAATGGAGCTTCACCGGCTGCCTTTTTTAAAATTTTTATTTGTACCCCGCGCTTTCCCACTCATGGCAGGCTCAATGCAGCTTACAAGGGGCAATGGAGGGTTAAGTGACTTGCCCAGAGTCACAAGGAGCTGCCTGTGCCTGAAGTGGGAATCGAACTCAGTTCCTCAGGACCAAAGTCCACCACCCTAACCACTAGGCCACTCCTCCACTCCCTCTGACTTTGGCACTGAGGGTTGAGTTTAAGGGGCCAATGCGGTAAACTGTGCTATGTTTTAGGGCAGTAGTTTACTCGAGACTTTTCTGTGTTAGTCTTACTCACAATGCAGAAAGATACAGCACAGGAAAATCTTGAGAAAAACCACTGTACTACAGGATAGTGCATTGGGACTGAAAACACATGCAAAATGCTAGAATAAGAAATTGCTCAAGTAAAAAACTGGGAACTCTGCAAGATCAGGCTCTACCAAATTTCAAGACGGTGGTGCAGAGCTAGTAAGGGAAAGGGATTGAATATAACTGCCTTTCTGTGGTTACAATCGAAGCAGTATGCATATTATATACAGGTACCTGGAGCTGCAGTGGGAATTGAACCTGGCTCCCTGGTTCCTGGCCAACTGCACTAACAATTATGCTACTCCTGCACTCCTAGTCGGTGCTTCCCAATGTTAAAAGTGCATGGGAGATTGGGGAGGGGGGGGGCACCAGGAGGCCCTTAGGTCCCTGGTGTACTTTTGTTGGGGGGGGGGGGGGGGAGAAACGGATGCATTGTGCCATGTGGGACATTTATTGAGGTCAGAGGGGGAGAGCAGGTATGAAATGCCTCCTGTTGTCACTAGCAGAAATCTATCTGCACAAGCCTCCAGTGTGCTCTGCCATGTTAATGCACCTGCACCAGGGCCAGTGTTGGGGGGGGTGGCAAACAGGGCAGTTGCCCTGGGCCCCACAGCTCCAGGAGGCCCCCACAGTCCGCCATCTCTTCCCCCTTCTTGCCACCCCGATCCAAGGTCTCTCTCCCTTCCCTGTCTACCTTACATGGTGGTTTTGTTGGCATCAGGGGATTGTCAGCGCAGCAGCGATTCTAATATGTTGCCTGTGGCTGTCCCGGGACTGTTCCTCTGATGCAACTTCCAGGAGGTTTTAGTTCAGATGTTATATTGTATCTATTGTCTCTGTTCGGATACTAAAATCTTCCTCTACTGCAAAAGTTAGATGACTGCTATACATTCCTGGCATTTGACCGCTATTACCTTGTTTCACTCTTGCCTACTCTCTCGGGCTAATTTTATTGCTGCAGAGCTTATTCAGCATAGTAGCAACTTTCCCACAGAGTGTTAGATCTCTTACAGCCTTAATCAATATTACCAGTAACTTGACAGTCTTAGACAACACACTATGCACCAATTCCTAATACTCACCAGAGGTCCACTATTGCACCTCTGACGGTCAGGCCTACAACATTGTTTTTTTAGGACAACATTTCTGTGCTGCAGACCCTGAGTTAGTAACCACTTTTCTAGAACATGTGCAATTCAACTGCCGAACTTTCTCTTTCCCCGCCCTTAAAAATATTCTAACAGCATCCCAGAGCAATATTTGTTTAACTGCTGCAGACAATATATTCTATAATAACTATGCGGGATACATCTCTGGAGACCCAACCAGAGGAATAAAACTGTGTGTTGGTGCTGGTTCTGGGTGAGTGTGTGCTTTGTAATGTGCTGGTGCTGGGCAAGTGTGTGCTATGTGTTGTGCTGGGCGAGTGTGTGTTGGTGCTGGGGATGGGCAAGTGTATGCTGTGTGTTGGTGCTGGTTCTGGGTAAGTGTATGCTGTGTGTTGGGGCTGGTGAGTGTATGTTGGTGCTGGGCGAGTGTGAACTATGTGTGGGTGTTGGTGCTGGGCGAGTGTGTGCTGTGTGTTGATGCTCAGTGAGTGTGTGTGCTGTGTGTTGGTGCTGGTTCAGTGTGTGCTTTGTAGTATGCTGGTGCTGGGCGAGTGTGCGCTGTGTGTTGATGCTGAGAGTGTGTGCTGTGTGTTGGTGCTGGTTCTGGATGAGTGTGTGCTTTGTAGTATGCTGGTGCTGGGCAAGTGTGTGCTATGTGTTGTGCTGGGCGAGTGTGTGTTGGTGCTGGGGATGGGCAAGTGTATGCTGTGTGTTGGGGCTGGTGAGTGTATGTTGGTGCTGGGCGAGTGTGAACTATGTGTGGGTGCTGGTGCTGGGCGAGTGTGCGCTGTGTGTTGATGCTCAGTGAGTGTGTGTGCTGTGTGTTGGTGCTGGTTCAGTGTGTGCTTTGTAGTATGCTGGTGCTGGGCGAGTGTGCACTGTGTGTTGATGCTGATTGAGAGTGTGTGCTGTGTGTTGGTGCTGGTTCTGGGTGAGTGTGTGCTTTGTATTGTGCTGGTGCTGGGTGAGTATCTCATTAAGTGGTGTTTGGTCCATAGTAGGTGGTGCTGCACACAATGATATTAGTTGTGGTGGTGGGACAACTGAACTATAGGTATGAAGGAGCTGAATCAATGTGTTATACTTGCATTGCTGGATATGGCAGAGAGTCAGGAGGAGAGGGCTAGCAGAATCAGGCCAAGGACCCAGTTCATGTCTGGTCCTTACTGACGAGGAGTGCATTACAAGGTTCCATTTAGACAGGGCTGTCATATAGCACCTCTGTCAGCATCTAGGCCAAGACACACAGGAGCAATCACCTGTCCACCTCAAGGCCACAGCTTTCCTTGCCTCTCTCATTACCAGAACCTCTCAGTCTGTGCTGGCAGTCACAGCAGGTCTCAGCCACCCTTGTAATCTCACACTGTGTATCCCAATTCCTAGATGCCTTCCTCATACACAGCTCTGATTATATAACCTTTCCCACAACAGTACAGGAGACTGAAGACACCATGACTCAGGGGTAATAGACTATATCCATGTGGCCCTCAGACCCTCAAGAGCAAGTGAGGCCAGCTAAAGAAATAGGACATCATTTCGTTCCATAAACATGCAGGTTGTGTGCAATGCACATGGGGAAATAGTAGATGTCTGGGCATGTTCTCTAGGGTCCTATCATGACTCCTACATTCTCCAGCACTTTGGGAGAGGCAAAATCACAGAGATATAAGTAATCAGGAAGAAGCAGAATCTGTGCAAAGTGCCAGCTTCAACTCTAGAAACCTTGATGGGCAGACTGAATGGACCATGCAGGTCTTTATCTGCCGACATTTACTATGTTAGATCTAACGCTTCTCCTCATCTGGAAAAGGCTTGCTTGTTCAGTAATTCCTTTCAGGTGTTTAAATATCTGTATCATAGCCCCCTGTCCTCTTTCTCCTCTGGGATACTCATGTTTAGGATCTCCAGTCTCTTCTCACATGTCTTCTAACGAGACCCCTTACCATTTTGGTCACTTCCTTTTTACTGACTCCAACCTATTTTATGTTCCTGTTGAGATAACAGCCTTCAAATTTTAGCACAGTACTCCAACTTCGAAAGTGCTCAAATTATTTTATTTATTATATTTGTATCCCGCACTTTCCCACTAAAAGCAGGCTCAATGCAGCTTACATAGTAATAGGTAACACAGAATTTTGTTATGTCAAGTAGGAAATTAAGTATAACGTAATAGAAGGATGGATGGGTAGGTAGGTAGAGACAGGTGATAGAGAGAGGAGGGTAAGGTGGGAGATAGATTCTGGGTCAATGTCGTTTTCTCTTCAGTATATGTAAGGTAGATGGGTTCATGAGATTAATCTGGGTCTTTTGGGTAGGCTTGTTTGAATAGATGGGTTTTTAGTGCTTTTCTACATGGTAGGTGGTCATGGATTGCTCGGATAGGTCTAGGGAGATCGTTCCATAGACGGCTGCCCAGAAGGAGAAATTAGATCCATAATAAGTTTTGTACTTGAGACCTTTACAGCTCAGGTAGTGTAGGTTGAGTTACTTTCGTGAGGATACAGACATGTTTCTAGCTGGAAGGTCAACCAGATTTATCATATAGTTCGGAGATTCTCCGTGTATTATCTTGTGGATTAAAGGCTGGGCTTTGAAATTGATACGTTCTTTGATTGGGAGCCAGTGCAGTCTTGCATGGAGAGGAGTTGCACTCTCAAAACGTGATCTGCTAAAGATGAGTCTTGCTGCTGTATTTTGGGCAGTCTGAAGGTTTTTTTAGGATATAGGCTTTGCAGCCTAAGAAAATACTGTTGCAGTAATCAGCATGGGTAAGTACCGTGGATTGCACTAAATTCTGGAATGTTTTCTAGGGTAGATGTGATTTTACGCGTTTCAATATCCACATCATTGTGAACATTTTCTTTATGGTGGATGTGGCGTGATTGTCGAGGGAGAGGTGTCTGTCTAGTGTCACTCCAAGGATTTTCAGAATTTTAGAATAACTGATAAGAGGATACTCTTTAGATCCTTCACCTCTGGGCTTTGGAACCCTCAAAATGCTGATTCTAACCTGCCAGCTAGAACTATCAAAGATTTCAGAATGGATATATAAAGTATTCCCCTCTGAGAAACAAACAAACCTTCATATCTGTCTCTCTGAATCTCTTATTCTCTAGGCTCTCGTCACTCAAAATAAGATGACAGTATTTACTGGAAGTCATCATTCTTCTGTGCTCCAGGAGTATCAAATACCCAAATGTATGGAGCACCGCTTCTGACTGACGCCTGGAAAATTCATTCTTTGCACATACCCTTAATTCCAAAATAAAAGACAACTAATCTTTAGTACAAATATTAGCAATATGCAGGAACTGCTTACAAAATCCTTGGAGGACTGGTATCAGCCACACTTACCTTCTTCATCCTGGAAAATCACTTCAAAGTTCTTGCTCCAATCAGAGATGGAGAAGTTTCTTGTGGCTTTCATAGACTGCAAAATATAAGTAGTCAGTGTAAATATTTCTTTTCCTGGAGAGAGAAGCAGAAAACTGCCAATTGCAGCTACTGTCCAGAGAATGATTTTCACAGCCATCCTCTGCATCCCTCACACTGCCACCGATGCTGTGCTACACAGGTTTCCGGATGTGCAGCAGAACAAACTCCTAAGCTGAAGGGAGCGGAAGGTCAGGAACCCAGACAGACATGACCCTCACTTTAACACATGTATGAAGGGTGGGGAAATACACATTCTGTACCAATTGTTTTATTAGAAATAACTAATAACTTTTTCTAACTTTGCGAATCTGATTATTCAGATTTCTCTCAGCTTTGCCTCATTTGCTCATTATAGGTCTATCTTTTCTTCTCTTAACACTGCTGTCTTTGTTTTGCTTTGTTTAATGCATATGTCATCTCACACGCACAGTTTCCTCTCTTCCAACACATCCCTCTGCTTAGTACAAATCTGTGAGCGGAAGCTTTAATTAAAAAAATCAGTCATAATAAGGCAACAAGCTTGAGGAAAATAAATCTAAACTTTGGACCCCTATATGTGGGGTGGCACAAGGATCACCTCTTTCTCCTCTTTTATTTAACATTGCCATGAGCACATGACGGCAGATAAAGGCCATATGACCCATCCTCTGTAACCCCTAATTCTTCCTGTTCCTAAGCGATCCCACATGCTTCTCATGCCTTTTTAAATGCAGACCATATTTTTATCTGGATTCCCATAGCCTAGATTTAACTTACACTGCTACAGTATCTTCTCCTGTATTAACAATATAAAATCTAGGGCTACAAACCATATGTTGAAGCTTAAAAAGAAAAATCTTATGGTTCAGTAATTTATTACTTTCTATTCCTTCTTCGATTCCACTTGAGCAATTCAAGTCAAGGTTATAGGTATGATAGAGTCACCCTTTTGTTAATTGATCTACATGGGTTGCCACTGAAAGCAAGGATTGTGTGTAAGATTTCTTGTTTAGTTTTTAAATTATTTCCTTTTTCGATTTCTTTTCTAAGTTAACATTCAGAACCAAGGACAGCAATATTCTTCTTTACTACTACTACTTCCCATTTCTATAGTGCTACTAGACGTACGCAGCGCTGTCCTCCGGCTCAGCGTTCAGTATCAAAGAAACAATACAGGGCTCTTCCACTGAGCCATGAGTGTTTTTAGCTCACAGCAGAAATCAGTGGCTGTAAAAGCAGAGACGTCCATGTAATTCACCCTGAGCTACTACAGAAAAAGGTGTGAGCAAAATCCAAATAAATACATAAATATTCCTATGGGCATGTTGCTTTCTACACGGCTTAGTAAAAAACCCTATGATCATTCACACTCTTTTCAGGCTGCCTTTCACTGAATTCTCTGCCGACTGAACTAAGAACTGAAAATTCACATTCTTCATTTCATAAAAACCTTACGACAACTTTATTTCATTAATATTTCTTGTAATATCTGTTTAAATTGTATAATTTATTTTGTTTTGCATTTTTAACTTTTGTACACCACCTTGGACCTATTTAGGATTTGATGGTTAATAAGTGCCAGATTAGATATTGTTTTATTCACAGCTTAATAGTAATATATTAGTTTAAACTACTCATAACACTAATGTTGTTTATTATCTTATCAATCCGATTTCAGAGTTCTCCTCCACATTCAAATGAGTTTTATAACTGAACAAGACATAAACTAGCAACAATGTGCATTACTTACAGTTGTTTCTCATGTTATGTTACGTTACATAATTGCTTACGTATTTATGAATTGAATTTTCAAGATCTGATGTTACCTAATCTGTATATATGAAATTGCTATTTCTATTTAAGTTGCTCTGGGTGGTCCAACAGCACTAAAAGAACAAGATATAAGATTAGACTTTCCTCCAAAAGGCACTAGGAGGCTGATGCAGAAACAAGGTCAACGAGCATTCTGCAAAGACGTTACCAGCTGTATTACAGAGAAAGATAACCACAGATGTTAACTCTCGTGCTAGACATGGGTGCACATTATATTAAAATGAATGGTAATGAAACCACTAGATGCTTCTCCAAATTTCATAGAACAAACACCCAGCTCAAGAAAATAACTGCTAAGTCCAGGGCAGTATAAAAGGGTTGCTTCATTAAATAGCAAACAACATGCCCATAGGAATATTTATTTATTTATTTGGATTTTGCTCACACCTTTTTCTGTAGTAGCTCAGGGTGAATTACATGGACGTCTCGGCTTTTACAGCCACTGATTTCTGCTGTCAACAGTAAAGTTCACTCATATTTAAATACTACTTTTTTATTGTTCTCATTTTATGAAAGAGCATCAATGCAAAAAAGTCAATGGAGAATGGGTCATAGGATTGAAACAGGAAAACCGTCCAGACCCAATGTTTTTACACCTTCACTTGCTGTTCCTTATCAGTGTACTATATGTTAAATGTGCTCAATATTTCCTTTCAAAGCTGATCACACACCAGTGTACGACCACATCATTATGTAGAGATCTTAGATACATATAAATATCAGCAACTTATCCGAAGCAGTGCTGCGAACGTTATATCATCTCTGACACCCAAGATCTTAACGAGATAAATGTAAATAATATCGTCTTATCCGAAGCAGTGCTGCGAACGTTATATCATCTGTGACACCCAAGATCTTAACGAGATAAATGTAAATAATATCGTCTTATCCGAAGCAGTGCTGCGAACGTTATATCATCTGTGACACCCAAGATCTTAACGAGATAAATGTAAATAATATCGTCTTAGCCGAAGCAGTGCTGCGAACGTTATATCATCTGTGACACCCAAGATCTTAACGAGATAAATGTAAATAATATCGTCTTATCCGAAGCAGTACTGCGAACGTTATATCATCTGTGACACCCAAGATCTTAACGAGATAAATGTAAATAATATCGTCTTATCCGAAGCAGTGCTGTGAACGTTATATCATCTGTGACACCCAAGATCTTAACGAGATAAATGTAAATAATATCGTCTTATCCGAAGCAGTGCTGCGAACGTTATATCATCTGTGACACCCAAGATCTTAACGAGATAAATGTAAATAATATCGTCTTATCCGAAGCAGTGCTGCGAACGTTATATCATCTGTGACACCCAAGATCTTAACGAGATAAATGTAAATAATATCGTCTTATCCGAAGCAGTGCTGCGAACGTTATATCATCTGTGACACCCAAGATCTTAACGAGATAAATGTAAATAATATCGTCTTATCCGAAGCAGTGCTGCGAACGTTATATCATCTGTGACACCCAAGATCTTAACGAGATAAATGTAAATAATATCGTCTTATCCGAAGCAGTGCTGCGAACGTTATATCATCTGTGACACCCAAGATCTTAACGAGATAAATGTAAATAATATCGTCTTATCCGAAGCAGTGCTGTGAACATTATATAATAATCCGTTAGCCACATTGAACCTTATTTGATTGGGAAAATGTGGGATATAAATAAATATTTATCATCTATGACATCCGAGATCGTAGAGGGATTACATTTATCTTACTAAGGTCTTGAGTGTCAGAGATGATATAACGTTCGCAGCACTGCTTCGGATAAGTTGCTGATATTTATATGTATCTAAGATCTCTACATAATGATGTGGTCGTACACTGGTGTGTGATCAGCTTTGAAAGGAAATATTGAGCACATTTAACATATAGTACACTGATAAGGAACAGCAAGTGAAAGTGTAAAAACATTGGGTCTGGACGGTTTTCCTGTTTCAGTCCTATGACCCATTCTCTCAACCTCCATTGCCTTCCACTTTATTGCTCTTTTTTGTTGGACCCTTTTCTTTTTGTAGTTTTGACAGGTTTTAATGCCCGTTTTGGGGATTGAAATGCCTTGTTTTTCCTTTTCTGCACCAGATCAGCAACTGAAGATTTAAAAGCTAGAATAGGAGGTAACAGCTGTGTTTGAACCTGAAAGTATCAGACTGACGGATAGCATCTGGTTCATTCACAGATGTCTGTTGGCCCTTTCATTTTCTTTGAACATGCAAACAGTGAAGGTGCCCCTGAAGCAGAATTTTGGTGCATGTGTCCAGCAGGCACCTTTCCAATTAGCACACAACTTCAGCAGGCTTAACATTTCCCCATCATTAGCTTACTCCACCTGCAGCTGGCAATGCTGTGTTGTATTTTATTGGTAATTTTGCAGCAGAAGCCACAGGCCTTCTACACTGGCCTCCAGGACAGAATAGTCACAATGCAAAGGCTGATGGGCAGTGAGTACTGCACTGAAAAGAAATCATGTTTTGGTTTTTTTGGGCTATTTGGCACCAAGAACATTGCACCTTTTGTGTTGAGTCAGCATCAGCATGCAAGCCCTGTAAACATGTGTACAATGCATTTAGAAATCCTGCATTTCTGTATGTTTTTATGATTTGTTGGTACTTGGTTACTAACAAATGGTTATCTGCTCCTGTGCGCATAGGAACTCACAGAATCCAGCAAGGCATGCCGGCTCACTTTAAGAGTGATCTTAGAGCGTGGTCTCTTCATATGCATCTGACGAAGCTCACGCTGGAAAAAGTTCACTTTGTCTTGAAAAGTTTCAGATCCTCCTGAGAACAGAAAAAAACAAACTTTATACATAAAAATATCACACCCTAATACTTTATAGACTGAACTCTACATAGAATGCTGAAAAGGGAATTAAGACGTCTAGGTTGATACTTGCTAGGAATCTGGGGGTTCGGTTTTATTGCCTGATCAATAACATGGGTCAAATACCATCCATAGAGGAATGATGGAAGCTAAATACAGACGCCATAAGCTACATGGTCACTCTGAAGACTATTAGCTTGCCTTGACTGAATCCTCATCTGCACAGGCAGGCTCAGATATACTAAGTAGAGCTCTCGGCCCATGGTCTGTGGGGTTATAAGAGTCCAGACCCTATGGACATGGAGGGGGAGGGTCACGATCACTGTGCAAGGGAATCTCGAAAAGTAATAGCTAGGTTTTGGAGGGGTTATTGAATATGACTCTGGAAATGTTTCAAGAACGGGGGAAACATTTTGAGGCTGATTGCATATAAAGTTCTGCAGGAGTCTGGGGGAGGGGGTAGGAGGGATTAAACCTATAAAAGTTTGATGACTATATGGAATGTTATAATTTTGTTGTGTTTTTGCTTTGAAAACTGTTTGATGACAAAACAATGGTTGTTTTTTATGATTTGTCATCAATAAAAACCGTTAAAACCTTAAGACGTCTAGGTTGAGACATGCTCAGTAACTTCTGAATGCAGAACTTTCAACGGTTTCACTTCGGCGTTCTCGTCAGCTCAGTGCTAGGACTAACACATGGAAGGAGCAATTCTGCCATGTCCTGCATGTCAACACTTACATATGTCATGGCCCCATTTTACAAACCTATACCCTTGAACGCTAATTAAGTAGTGAGGACACAGGGTGTTTTGGGGAGGCAGAAACAAATAGTGGGGGATGAAGGTGAATTACTTCCTTAATCCCTCATGTAAAGCCCTGGGAGAAAATGAGCACTTTTTAAAAATCTGTACAAAAGGCAGTATATCAAATCCCTAATCCCCCACTTCTGAACTGGTGCAAAACCCAACAAGGACATTTTTTTTTTTTTTTATAATTCAACGTTTTTATTGATGAGAATTCAATGAAACACATTCCACTGTCTAATTATACAAAAACTCAAAGATGAAAATGTTCTCAGGAAAATTAACTTACTACAATTCGTCATCAAACTTTTCACATTTTATCCCCACCCCACCCCTCTAGTGTTAGGGTTAACCCTATACCATTAAATTGAGCTACTTCAACTTTAGCTAACCATGTACCATAGCTACAGAACTGTCAAACCAGTACACACTACATAATGACAAGTATATCAAACACATTGTATTTATCTGTTATTCTATTTTATCCCCTCCCCTTCTCACCGAAGAAACCCCCCATATACCTATAGTAAACAGCATAGCCCAAGGACATTTTTAACCAGATGTGGTTCCCTATACAGGATAGGGAATAGATCTCTAGATTTTTGGCCTGCACAAGCCACGTCCCTTGAAATCTGTGTGTCCCAGTAATCTCCATATGTAAATAGACCGACCTTCTTCGGCCTCGGCCCCGAGGAAGCGACGGCTGGATTCTACGTCCTCCTCGTCGGTACCGGGAAGCTCCGGTGACATGCTTCGTTTGAAAAAGTCAAAGAAGCATCGACACCGGTCTCCTTCCCGTGTGGGTACCGAGAGCTCTGGGTCGCCGAGGGAGTTGGCACCCAGTAGGCATCGGCACCGGGAGGACCGCTCACCCTCTGTTCAGGAGGTGTTGATGCGCTCTACCTTGGACAGCCCGAAACAGCCTCCACGCCCGGAACAGACTCTGACATCGACACCTGCATCGGCTTCCACGTCTTTCTCCACAGCCGCTCTGCACGAGAGTCTCCGGGCCGTTCTCCCAGAGATCCTGGGAGAGCTGTTGCGCCCTTCCCCTCCGGTACCGGGGGTGCTTGCGCCACCGGTACCGTCGAGTGAGGCGCCGGCTGGCCCTTTGCCCGGGGTGAGGTCTCCGACATCGGTGCCGCTTGCGGTACCGACTGCGGTCGCCTCCCAGGAAGGCTCCCCGACGACGTCGGCGGAGGGAGCTTCGCCGGTGCGGGCGAGGGAGTCTACCTCTCGACGCTCCCACCGTGGCCGTGGTTCCACGGAGTCGAGCCGGGCACGGCTTCCGACACAGGTCCGTGAACTTGTGTCTGATACCGATGGTGAGGCCTCGTGGGAGGAGGAGGAGGACATCAGATATTTCTCTGACGAGGAGTCTGATGGCCTTCCTTCTGATCCCACTCCCTCCCCTGAAAGGCAGCTTTCTCCTCCCGAGAGTCTGTCTTTTGCGGCCTTTGTCCGGGAGATGTCTACGGCCATCCCCTTTCCGGTGGTCGTGGAGGACGAACCCAGGGCTGAAATGTTTGAGCTCCTGGACTATCCTCCTCCACCTAAGGAAGCGTCCACAGTACCCATGCATCATGTCCTAAAAAAAGACATTGCTGGCGAACTGGACCAAGCCTTTAACTAATCCCCACATTCCCAAGAAGATCGAGTCCCAGTACCGGATCCATGGGGACCCAGAGCTGATGCGCATTCAGTTGCCTCACGACTCTGGAGTTGTGGATTTGGCCCTAAAGAAGGCTAAGAGTTCTAGGGAGCATGCTTCGGCGCCCCCGGGCAAAGACTCTAGAACCTTTGGGAGGAAGGCCTACCATTCCTCTATGCTCGTGGCCAAAATTCAGTCTTACCAGCTCTACACGAGCATAGACATGCGGAACAATGTGCGGCAGTTGGCGGGCTTGGTGGACAAGCTCCCTCCTGAGCAAGCCAAGCCATTTCAGGAGGTGGTCAGGCATCTGAAGGCGTGCAGAAAATTCCTGGCCAGAGGGGTGTATGACACCTTTGATGTTGCGTCCAGGGCCGCTGCTCAAGGTGTGGTGATGCGCAGACTCTCATGGCTGCGTGCCTCCGACCTGGAGAATAGGATCCAGCAGCGGACTGCGGACTCGCCTTGCCGTGCGGATAATATTTTTGGAGAGAAGGTCGAACAGGTGGTAGAGCAGCTCCACCAGCGGGATACCGCTTTCGACAAGTTCTCCTGCCGGCAGCCTTCAGCTTCTACCTCCACAGGTAGACGGTTTTATGGGGGAAGGAAGACTGTTCCCTACTCTTCTGGTAAGCGTAGGTACAATCCTCCTTCTCGACAGCCTGCGGCCCAGGCTGAGCCCCAGCGCGCTCACTCTCGTCAGCAGCGTGCGCCTCAGCAAGGCCCCTCGGCTCCCCAGCAAAAGCAAGGGACGAGCTTTTGACTGGCTCCAGCAGAGCATAGCCGACATCCAAGTGTCAGTGCCGGGCGATCTGCCGGTCCGAGGGAGGTTGAAAGTTTTTCACCAAAGGTGACCTCTCATAACCTCCGACCAGTGGGTTCTTCAAATAGTCCGGCAAGGATACACCCTCAATTTGGCCTCCAAACCTCCAAATTGTCCACCGGGAGCTCAGTCTTCCAGCTTCCAGCACAAGCAGGTACTTGCAGAGGAACTCTCCGCCCTTCTCAGCGCCAATGCGGTCGAGCCCGTGCCATCCGGGCAAGAAGGGCTGGGATTCTATTCCAGGTACTTCCTTGTGGAAAAGAAAACAGGGGGGATGCATCCCATCCTAGACCTAAGGGCCCTGAACAAATATCTGGTCAAAGAAAAGTTCAGGATGCTTTCCTTGGGCACCCTTCTCCCCATGATTCAGGAAAACGATTGGCTATGCTCTCTGGACTTGAAGGATGCCTACACGCACATCCCGATACTGCCAGCTCACAGACAGTATCTGCTATTTCAGTGGCACACGTCACTTCCAGTACTGTGTGCTACCCTTTGGGCTCGCCTCTGCGCCCAGAGTGTTCACGAAGTGCTTGGCTGTAGTAGCAGCGGCGCTTCGCAGGCTGGGGGTGCACGTGTTCCCATATCTCGACGATTGGCTGGTGAAGAACACATCCGAGGCAGGAGCTCTACAGTCCATGCAGATGACTATTCACCTCCTGGAGCTAGTGGGGTTTGTGATAAATTACCCAAAGTCCCATCTTCTCCCAGTACAGAGACTCAAATTCATAGGAGCTCTGCTGGATTCTCGGACGGCTCGGGCCTATCTCCCGGAGACGAGAGCCAACAACTTGTTGTCCCTCGTCTCGCGGGTGCGAGTGTCCCAGCAGATCACAGCTCGGCAGATGTTGAGATTGCTGGGTCACATGGCCTCCACAGTTCATGTGACTCCCATGGCCCGCCTTCACATGAGATCTGCTCAATGGACCCTAGCTTCCCAGCGGTTTCAGGCTGCTGGGGATCTAGAAGACGTGATCCACCTGTCCACGAGTTTTCTCAAATCCCTGTATTGGTGGACGATTTGGTCCAATTTGACTCTGGGACGTCCTTTCCAAATTCCTCAGCCACAAAAAGTGCTGACTACGGATGCGTCTCTCCTGGGGTGGGGAGCTCATGTCGATGGGCTTCACACCCAGGAAAGCTGGTCCCTCCAGGAACGCGATCTGCAGATCAATCTTCTGGAGTTGCGAGCGATCTGGAACGCTCTGAAGGCTTTCAGAGATCGGCTATCCCACCAAATTATCCAAATTCAGACAGACAACCAGGTTGCCATGTATTACATCAACAAGCAGGGGGGCACCGGATCTCGCCCCCTGTGTCAGGAAGCCGTCAGCATGTGGCTCTGGGCTCGCCATCACGGCATGGTGCTCCAAGCCACATATCTGGCAGGCGTAAACAACAGTCTGGCCGACAGACTGAGCAGGATTATGCAACCTCACGAGTGGTCGCTCAACTCCCGAGTGGTGCGCCAGATCTTCCAAGCGTGGGGCACCCCCTTGGTGGATCTCTTCGCATCTCGAGCAAACCACAAAGTCCCTTAGTTCTGTTCCAGGCTTCAGGCCCACGGCAGACTGGCATCGGATGCCTTCCTCCTGGACTGGGGGGAGGGTCTGCTGTATGCTTATCCTCCCATACCTCTGGTCGGGAAGACTTTGTTGAAACTCAAGCAAGACCGAGGCACCATGATTCTGATTGCTCCTTTTTGGCCGCGTCAGATCTGGTTCCCTCTTCTTTTGAACGCCCTTCTCTGCACCTTTTCTAATTCAACTATATCTTTTTTTGAAAAGTAACAACAAGCAGAATTGCACACAATTTACTAAGTGTGGTCATATCATGGAACATAAGTACATAAGTGTTGTCATACTGGGACAGACTAAAAGTCCTTCAAGCCCAGTATCCTGCTCCCAACAGTGGTCAATCCAGGTCACAAGCACCTGGGATTTTATGCTACTTATCTTAGAAATATGCAGTAGATTTTCCCATCTTTAATAATGGCTTATGGAATTTGTTTTAGGAACATGTCCAAACCTTCTTTCAAACTTTGCTAAGCCAACCGCTTTTACCACATTTCTCTGGCAACGAATTCACATTGCGTGAACAAATATTTTCTCTGATTTGTTTTAAATTTGCTACTTAATAGATTCATTGTGTGCCCCCTAGTCCTAGCATTTTTTAAAAGAGTAAAACAAAAACAGAGGGAGGGTTCTATCAGTACTCTAGGATGAATACTATCCGGCCCAGGGGATTTGCTACTCTTCAGTTTGCTGAACTGCCCCATTACATCCTCCAGGTTTACCGTGAATTCAAGTTTCTCAGACTTGTCCGCTTGAAATACCATATCCGACACCGGTATCCCACCCAAATCTTCCTCAGTGAAGACCGAAGCAAAGAATTCATTTAATCTTTCCGCTACGTCTTTGTCTTCCTTGATCGCCCCTTTTACCCCTCGGTCATCCAGCGGCCCAACCGATTCTTTTGCCGGCTTCCTGCTTTTGATATATCGAAAAAAAAATGTACTATGTTTTTTTGCCTCTAACGCTATCTTTTTTTCGTAATCCCTCTTGGCCTTCTTTATCTGCGCCTTGCATTTACTTTAACACTCCTTATGTTGCTTCTTGTTATTTTCAGACGGTTCCTTCTTCCATTTTCTGAAGGTGTTTCTTTTAGCCCTAATAGCTTCCTTCACCTCACTTTTCAACCACGCCGGCTGTCTTTTGGACTTCCGTCTTTCTTTTGTAATTCGTGGAATATGTTTGGCCTGGGCCTCTAGGATGGTACTTTTGAACAGCATCCACGCCTGTTGTACATTTTTACCCTCTCAGTTGCCCCTCTAAGTTTTGTTTTTACCGTTCTTCTCATTCTATCATAGTCTCCTTTTTTTAAAGTTAAATGCTAATGTATTTGACTTCCTGTGTATAGTTACTTCAAGGTTGATATCAAAACTGAACATATTATGATCACTGTTGTCAAGCGGCTCCAGTACCATAACGTCCCTCACCAGATCATGCGCTCCACTAAGGACCAAGTCTACAACTTTTCCTTCTCGCGTCGGCTCCTGCACCAGCTGCTCCATAAAACTATCCTTGATTTCATCAAGGAATTGTACCTCTCTAGCTTGCCCCGATGTTACATTTACCCAGTCTATATTTGGGTAATTGAAGTCACCCATTATTATCGCATTGCCCATTTTGTTTGCGTCTCTGATTTCTTTTATCATTTCTAAGTCTACCTGCTCATCCTGGTGAGGCGGACGGTAGTACACTCCTATCACCGTCTTTTTCCCTTATATACATGGAATTTCAACCCACAATGATTCAAAGGTGTGATTTGTGTCCTGCTGAATTTGTAATCTATCTGAGTCAAGGCTCTCGTTAATAGACACCATATCTTTCAAGCTCTATGTTTTTATTCATAGCACACAAGAGTGGAAGCAAGACCAAGTCCAAATGACCAGCCCAAACAGGAAGCCTTCCTCAGGGGTCTAAAAACATAAAATTAAATATAATGAATTAAAAACATAAAATCATAAGAACAAAGATTATAATCAAATGTAAACTACAAAATAATATAATAGTGATGACACACACAAGTGTGGGATAAAAGATACAAATGTATATGCATAAACAAACATCATAAAAGATATAAATATATATGAATACAAATGTATATGTATAAACACAAACATCATCAAATATTATAAACATACAAGTACAGACATCATAAGAAAAACAAAGCCACAGTGATCACCTAAAAAACGATGTTATATGGTAATTATATCAAAAGGGATAAAACATGAACCAATAAAGGTGCATATAGTGGTGGAAATAAGTATTTGATCCCTTGCTGATTTTGTAAGTTTGCCCACTGACAAAGACATGAGCAGCCCATAATTGAAGGGTAGGTTATTGGTAACAGTGAGAGATAGCACATCACAAATTAAATCCGGAAAATCACATTGTGGAAAGTATATGAATTTATTTGCATTCTGCAGAGGGAAATAAGTATTTGATCCCCCACCAACCAGTAAGAGATCTGGCCCCTACAGACCAGGTAGATGCTCCAAATCAACTCGTTACCTGCATGACAGACAGCTGTCGGCAATGGTCACCTGTATGAAAGACACCTGTCCACAGACTCAGTGAATCAGTCAGACTCTAACCTCTACAAAATGGCCAAGAGCAAGGAGCTGTCTAAGGATGTCAGGGACAAGATCATACACCTGCACAAGGCTGGAATGGGCTACAAAACCATCAGTAAGACGCTGGGCGAGAAGGAGACAACTGTTGGTGCCATAGTAAGAAAATGGAAGAAGTACAAAATGACTGTCAATCGACAAAGATCTGGGGCTCCACGCAAGATCTCACCTCGTGGGGTATCCTTGATCATGAGGAAGGTTAGAAATCAGCCTACAACTACAAGGGGGGAACTTGTCAATGATCTCAAGGCAGCTGGGACCACTGTCACCACGAAAACCATTGGTAACACATTACGACATAACGGATTGCAATCCTGCAGTGCCCACAAGGTCCCCCTGCTCCGGAAGGCACATGTGACGGCCCGTCTGAAGTTTGCCAGTGAACACGTGGATGATGCCGAGAGTGATTGGGAGAAGGTGCTGTGGTCAGATGAGACAAAAATTGAGCTCTTTGGCATGAACTCAACTCGCCGTGTTTGGAGGAAGAGAAATGCTGCCTATGACCCAAAGAACACCGTCCCCACTGTCAAGCATGGAGGTGGAAATGTTATGTTTTGGGGGTGTTTCTCTGCTAAGGGCACAGGACTACTTCACCGCATCAATGGGAGAATGGATGGGGCCATGTACCGTACAATTCTGAGTGACAACCTCCTTCCCTCCGCCAGGGCCTTAAAAATGGGTCGTGGCTGGGTCTTCCAGCACGACAATGACCCAAAACATACAGCCAAGGCAACAAAGGAGTGGCTCAGGAAGAAGCACATTAGGGTCATGGAGTGGCCTAGCCAGTCACCAGACCTTAATCCCATTGAAAACTTATGGAGGGAGCTGAAGCTGCGAGTTGCCAAGCGACAGCCCAGAACTCTTAATGATTTAGAGATGATCTGCAAAGAGGAGTGGACCAAAATTCCTCCTGACATGTGTGCAAACCTCATCATCAACTACAGAAGACGTCTGACCGCTGTGCTTGCCAACAAGGGTTTTGCCACCAAGTATTAGGTCTTGTTTGCCAGAGGGATTAAATACTTATTTCCCTCTGCAGAATGCAAATAAATTCATATACTTTCCACAATGTGATTTTCCGGATTTAATTTGTGATGTGCTATCTCTCACTGTTACCAATAACCTACCCTTCAATTATGGGCTGCTCATGTCTTTGTCAGTGGGCAAACTTACAAAATCAGCAAGGGATCAAATACTTATTTCCCCCACTGTATATTTGTTTTACAAAGCAAATATGATAGCATTATTTATTGTACTTTATAATCTGTTTATATAATTTTTAATATGTATAATTCATTTGTTTGTTATGTAAGCCACATTGAACCTGAGTCACTGTCAGGTTAATGTGGGGTAAAAATGTCATAAATAATAATAAATTTTAAAAATCTTTTAAACGCTTCTGGCTTGCAATTTCAACAATCAAAAATATTACTAAGAAATGGAAGTGAAATGGAAATGCAGAAGTCAAGGCAAGATCTGAAAGCGCATGAAAATGCAGGAAAACTGGTAAGTACTGCAAATCAGAACCCAGAGATCAAAGCAAATGACACTGAAACAGTTCTCTACAGTTACCATAGATTACACAACAATGACCTGCAGAGATCAGTTGTTAAAAAGAAACTGAAGACCTGGTCACAAAAGTCAGCATTTAAAGCATGCAACTTTTTCTTTTAGATCTTGAATACTCCATAAAATTTCATTGCTTACTATTTTTATTTTATACTTATAAGGGATTCAATATTCAAATAATCTGTGCAAGCAATTTTGGGAGTTACCCAGGCAAATCCTTCTATTTGAAAAGTGTCCTCCAGATTGGAGAAATATATTGCAGGCAATGGAAATGTATCTAGTTAAATGTGAGCACAGCTGGAAATGTGCTGGAGGCATAAGTAAATATTTAACCAGGTGGCACTGAATACCAAGCTAAGCAGGACTGCCTAAACTCAACAGGATATATTCCCTCACCTAAAGGAGATTCTCCCTTCCTTCCCCCAACTCTTTGCTCCTGTGCCCCTTACCTATGTTTTTATGCAGGAAACTGATGAATGTTGCTGCCAGAATATTCCTCTCCTTGCAACTCACTTCCACAGGTGGCTGGATCCCATCATCCACTACTAATGTCAGTAATTTATGTACAGGGTCTGGTCCATGGTATGAAAACTAATAAGAAGGGGAACAATTGAAAACAATGTAATAAATAAAAAGAATTGTAATGGGAGATGGCCTGATGACTCAGAGGCTCACTTCCCAACCTCAACTCCTGCTATATTCCAAGTAGTAGTGAGGCAGTTTGGGCAAAGAAGTCATATTTGTTAATTCTATTTTAACTTTTCAGTCCTGTAAAGTGGAGGAATGCCATCTGGGTTTAATTACTCAAATGTCTAGCTTTTGCTAGACTAAGAGGTTAGAAAGGTCAGAGAGAAGTAATTATTTACCACATCTGGATACCATTATGAGCCAGGCATATTGCAGTTTTAAAAGTAGGCTGAATGCTGTTTAAATAATTCTAGATATTCTTGATGAGTTAGATTTTGTCTTATAAGGAATTCTGATTTCTGCTTATTTTAGAATATGTTTTATTCTGTGTAATTAATAAGTTCTATTTCTATGTAGAATATCTTTTCAATCCAGTGTTACATCTTTGCCTGACTTTTCAAGTAAGCTTTGTCTGCAGTTTTAAGAGGTCATCATCTGGTTTGAATTATCCACAGTCCTAGCGAGTTCTGTGTAGGAAGCTAATAGGTGAAAGAGGTCAGGGAAAGTCTTGATTAATTATAGTTAAGTGAAGGACTGGTTTTCTGAAAGTAATAATAAATGTATGTGTGCCATTGAGCAAGATTGGCCCCTTGACCCCTTAATGAATGCCAGAACCTAAGTTATGAAGTTAGCTGAGAATTTAATCATAATAAAATGCAAGAGATAGGTGCCACAATGTCTAGTGTGAGAGGCCCCAGGTCATAGGTCAGTTTGGGAAATATCTCAAACCTATGTAACTGATATTTTTAAGTAAATGTAAGTAATAATTAGTTCAAGGCAGGGTAATCAATCTATTCTTTACCATCTGGTGAGAAAGGGGGGCTAGAGAGGTGTAGGACCCTATATAACTGAGAGCAGAAGCAGCTTACGTTAGAAGAGAGACAACAGAAAGAGGAGAAGGAGCTGAGACAAGAGAGAGAAGACACAGAGAGCTGAGAAAGAGAAGAAGAGACCTAGTGCTGATGTCCTACTTTGTTTGCTGGCAAATGGAGAAATTAGATCTTACCTGCTAATTTGCTTTCCTTTAGTCCCTCCGGACCGGACCAGGATTGGACTGTTGGGTTGTGCCCGCCTACCAGCAGGTGGAGACTGAGAAAAAACTCTGACTCTAGAGAGCCAATAGGAGCCCTGGCCATGTGACCTTAGCCTCAGTATTTGAATAACAAAGCAGGAAAGAAAGAAAGAACTTCTGTGCTGTATGGAATCCTAGCAGCCACAAATTCCTCGGCAAAACCGAGTACTAGAGCTCACCAGCAACTCTCACCAGAGAAGTGGTATGGCCCATTTGTATTAGAGCTCACCAGCAACTCTCACCAGAGAAGTGGCATGGCCCATTCATATTAGAGCTCACCAGCAACTCTCACCAGAGAAGTAGTATGACTCAAGGTTTTATATATATTCCATCAACTGAGCTCACCAGCAACTCTCACCAGAGAAGTGGCATGGCCCATTCATATTAGAGCTCACCAGCAACTCTCACCAGAGAAGTGGCATGGCCCATTCATATTAGAGCTCACCAGCAACTCTCACCAGAGAGGTGGTATGACTCACTTAAGGTTTCATATATATTCCATCAACTGAGCTCACCAGCAACTCTCACCAGAGAAGTGGTATGACCCATTAAGGTTTTATATATATATATTCCAGCAACTGAGCTCACCAGCAACTCTCGGCAGAGAAGTGGTATGACATATTTAAGGCTTTATATATATTCCAGCAACTGAACTCACCAGCAACTCTCACCAGAGAAGTGGTATGACCCATTAAGGTTTTATATATATTCCAGCAACCGAGCTCACCAGCAACCACCAGAGAAGTGGTATGGACCACGCAAAATCTTTTTATTTATTTATTTTTTTTTAAACATTCCACGTGTGGTAAAAGGGTATGATACATACCTGTAGCAGTTGTTCTCCGAGGACAGCAGGCTGATTGTTCTCACGACTGGGTTGACGTCTGCGGCAGCCCCCACCAACCGGAAGAAGCTTCGCGGGACGGTCGGCACGCAGGGCACACCCACCGCGCATGCGCGGCCGTCTTCCCGCCCGTGCGCGACCGCTCCCGCCAGTTGAATGACAAGCAATAAAATATGAAACACAACTCCAAAGGGGAGGAGGGAGGGTAGGTGAGAACAATCAGCCTGCTGTCCTCGGAGAACAACTGCTACAGGTATGTATCATACCCTTTCTCCGAGGACAAGCAGGCTGCTTGTTCTCACGACTGGGGTATCCCTAGCTCTCAGGCTCACTCAAAACAAGAACCCAGGTCAATGGAACCTCGCAACGGCGAGGGTATAACAGAAATTGACCTACGAAGAACAACTAACTGAGAGTGCAGCCTGACCAGAATAAATTCGGGTCCTGGAGGGTGGAGTTGGATTTACACCCCAAACAGATTCTGCAGCACCGACTGCCCGAACCGACTGTCGCGTCGGGTATCCTGCTGGAGGCAGTAATGAGATGTGAATGTGTGGACAGATGACCACGTCGCAGCCTTGCAGATCTCTTCAATAGTGGCTGACTTCAAGTGGGCCACCGACGCTGCCATGGCTCTGACACTATGAGCCGTGACATGACCCTCAAGAGTCAGCCCAGCCTGGGCGTAAGTGAAGGAAATGCAATCTGCTAGCCAATTGGAGATGGTGCGTTTCCCGACAGCGACCCCTAGCCTGTTAGGGTCGAAAGAAATAAACAATTGGGCGGACTGTCTGTTGGGCTGTGTCCGCTCCAAGTAGAAGGCCAATGCTCTCTTGCAGTCCAATGTGTGCAACTGACGTTCAGCAGGGCGGGTATGCGGCCTGGGGAAGAATGTTGGCAAGACAATTGACTGGTTAAGATGGAACTCCGACACCACCTTCGGCAGGAACTTTGGGTGGGTGCGGAGCACTACTCTGTTGTGATGAAATTTGGTATATGGAGCATGAGCTACTAGGGCTTGAAGCTCACTGACCCTACGAGCTGAAGTAACTGCCACCAAGAAAATGACCTTCCAGGTCAAGTACTTCAGATGACAGGTACTCAGTGGCTCAAAAGGAGGTTTCATCAGCTGGGTGAGGACGACGTTGAGATCCCATGACACAGTAGGAGGCTTGATAGGGGGCTTTGACAAAAGCAAGCCTCTCATGAATCGAACGACTAAAGGCTCTCCAGAGATGGCTTTTCCTTCCACACGATAATGGTAAGCACTAATCGCACTAAGGTGATTCCTTACTGAGTTGGTCTTGAGGCCAGACTCTGATAAGTGCAGAAGGTATTCAAGCAGGTTCTGTGCAGGGCAAGAACGAGGTTCTAGGGCCTTGCTCTCACACCAAACGACAAACCTCCTCCACTTGAAAAAGTAACTCTTTTTAGTGGAATCCCTTCTAGAGGCAAGCAAGACCCGGGAGACACCCTCAGACAGACCCAACGCAGCGAAGTCTACGCCCTCAACATCCAGGCCGTGAGAGCCAGGGATTGAAGGTTGGGGTGCAGCAACGCTCCGTCGTTCTGCGAAATGAGAGTCGGAAAACACTCCAATCTCCACGGTTCTTCTGAGGACAACTCCAGAAGAAGAGGGAACCAGATCTGACGGGGCCAAAAGGGCGCTATCAGAATCATGGTGCCGCGGTCTTGCTTGAGCTTCAGTAAGGTCTTCCCCACCAAAGGTATGGGAGGATAAGAATACAGGAGGCCGGTCCCCCAATGAAGGAGAAAGGCATCTGACGCTAGCCTGCCGTGTGTCTGAAGTCTGGAACAGAACAGAGGCAGCTTGTGGTTGGTCTGAGAGGCGAAAAGATCCACCGAGGGGGTGCCCCACTCTCGGAAGATCTTGCGTACCACTCTGGCATGGAGCGACCACTCGTGCGGTTGCATGACTCTGCTCAGTCTGTCGGCCAGACTGTTGTTTACGCCTGCCAGGTACGTGGCTTGGAGGAGCATGCCGAACCGACATGCCCAACGCCACATCCCGACGGCTTCCTGACACAGGGGGCGAGATCCGGTGCCCCCCTGCTTGTTGACGTAATACATTGCAACCTGATTGTCTGTCCGAATTTGGATAATTTGGCAGGACAGCCGATCTCTGAAAGCCTTCAGTGCGTTCCAGATCGCTCGGAGCTCCAGGAGGTTGATCTGCAGATCCTTTTCCTGGAGGGACCACAGACCCTGGGTGTGAAGCCCATCGACATGAGCTCCCCACCCCAGGCGAGATGCATCCGTCGTCAACACTTTCGTGGGCTGTGGAATTTGAAATGGACGTCCCAGTGTCAAATTGGTCCGGATGGTCCACCAGAGCAGTGAAGTGCGGCAACTGGTGGAGAGGCGGATGACATCTTCTAGATTCCCGGTGGCTTGGAACCACTGGGAAGCTAGGGTCCATTGAGCAGATCTCATGTGAAGACGAGCCATGGGAGTCACATGAACTGTGGAGGCCATATGACCCAGAAGTCTCAACATCTGCCGAGCTGTGATCTGCTGAGACGCTCTGGTCTGCGAAGCCAGGACCAAGAGATTGGTGGCCCTCGCTTCGGGAAGGTAGGCCTGAGCCGTCTGGGTATTCAGCAGCGCTCCTATGAATTCCAGAGACTGGGCTGGTTGGAGATGGGACTTTGGGTAATTTATCACAAACCCCAGCAGCTCCAGAAGTTGAATAGTGCACTGCATGGACCGGAGGGCTCCTGCCTCCGAGGTGTTCTTGACCAGCCAATCGTCGAGATATGGGAACACGTGCACTCCCAGCTTGCGTAGATATGCCGCTACCACCACGAGACACTTGGTAAACACTCGTGGGGCAGAGGCGAGCCCAAATGGCAGCACACAATACTGAAAGTGCCGTGTGCCCAGGCGGAATCTGAGATACTGTCTGTGAGCTGGCAGTATCGGTATGTGAGTATATGCGTCCTTTAAATCCAGGGAACATAGCCAATCGTTTTTCTGAATCATTGGCAGAAGGGTGCCCAAGGAAAGCATCCTGAACTTCTCGTTGACCAGGAATTTGTTCAGGCCTCTCAGGTCTAGGATGGGACGCATCCCCCCTGTTTTCTTTTCCACAAGGAAGTACCTGGAATAGAATCCCTGCCCTTCCTGCCCGGGTGGTACGGGCTCGACCGCATTGGCGCTGAGAAGGGCGGAGAGTTCCTCTGCAAGTACCTGCTTGTGATGGGAGCTGAAGGATTGAGCTCCCGGAGGACAATTTGGTGGCAGGGAGGCCAAATTCAGGGCGTATCCGCACTGCACTATTTGGAGAACCCACTGGTCGGAGGTTATGAGAGGCCACCTTTGGTGAAAGAATTTTAACCTCCCTCCGACCGGCAGGTCGTCCGGTACGGACACTTGTAGGGCGGCTATGTTCCCGTGGATCCAGTCAAAAGCCCGTCCCCGGCTTTTGCTGTGGAGGCGCAGGGGGCTGCTTAGGCGCACGCTGTTGACGGGAACGAGCGCGCTGGGGCTGTCCCTGTGCCTGACGAGGCCTTCGGGCCGGCTGGTTGTACCTACGCTTCGCAAAAGAATAGGGTGCAGCCTGCCGGGCCCGGGAAAAAACGCCCGCCCGTGGGGGCGGGTGCTGAAGGCGCCCGGTGGGAGAGCTTGTCGAGAGCGGTTTCCCGCTGATGCAGTTGGTCAACCATCTGCTCGACCTTCTCACCAAAAATGTTATCCCCCCGGCAAGGGACGTCAGCCAGTCTCTGCTGGGTGCGGTTGTCCAGGTCAGAGGCACGCAGCCATGAGAGCCTGCGCATCACTATACCTTGGGCCGCAGCACGAGATGCCACGTCACAGGTGTCAAAAATCCCCCTGGACAGGAACTTTCTGCACGCCTTCAGCTGCCTGACCACCTCCTGATATGGCCTGGACTGCTCCGGCGGGAGCTTATCGACCAGGTCCGCCAGCTGTTGCACATTGGTCCGCATGTGGATGCTCATATAGAGCAGGTAGGATTGGATGCGGGTCACGAGCATGGAGGATTGGTAGGCCTTCCTCCCAAACGAGTCCAGAGTGCGAGACTCCCGCCCCGGGGGCGCCGAGGCGGTATCCCTCGAACTCCGTGCCCTCTTGAGAGCAGAATCCACGACCGCTGAGTCATGGGGCAACTGAGGCCGCATGAGCTCTGGGTCAGAGTGGATCCTGTACTGGGACTCTGCTTTCTTGGGAATGGTGGGGTTAGTTAATGGTCGCACCCAGTTCCGAAGCAGCGTCTCCTTCAGGACATTGTGCAGCGGTACCGTGGAGGACTCTCTAGGTGGTGATGGATAGTCGAGGACCTCGAGCATCTCGGCCCTCGGCTCTTCCACAGAGACCACGGGGAAGGGAATGCTGATAGACATATCCCGCACAAAGGAGGCAAAGGAGAGACTCTCAGGAGGGGAGAGCTTCCTCTCCGGTGACGGCGTGGGGTCCGAGGGAAGGCCCGTAGACTCCTCTGAGGAGAAATATCTCGGGTCCTCCTCTTCCCCCCACGAGTCCTCATCCTCGGTATCGGACATTAGCTCATGTAGCTGAGTCCGGTACCGGGCCCGGCTCGACGTCGAGGCACCGAGGTCTCGGTGTCGTCGAGCGGTGGACTCCCGCGCCGGCGGGGACGGAGCTCCCTTCATCGACGTCGACTCCACCTGCGTGGCGGTCGAGACCGGCACCGCAAGCGGCGGCGGTGTCGACAGCCCCGGCGCCGGGCTACAGCTCGCCGGCGCCACAGTCATCGGCGTCGGGGACGCAAGCACCCCCGACGCCGGCACAGCCTGGCGCATCAGCCCTTCCAGGATCCCCGGAAGGATGGCTCTGAGGCACTCGTCCAGGCCCGCTGCCGGGAAAGGCGGTGGGGCCGGTAAGGGTGTCGGTGCCAGAAGCTGCTGGGGGCCAGGAGACGGCACCGAGGTGCCGGAACCCCGACGCGTCGGTACCTCCACCACCGACGGAGATCTCTCCTCTCTGCGATGACGCTTCGGCGTCGACTCCTCTTCAGGGTGCACCGAGGGCTCCCGGTGACGGCGCTTCTTGTCCTTTTTCCGGTGCACGTCACCGGCGCCGGAGGGCATGGAGGAGGAGGAGGTCGATCCCCCTCGGTCTCGAGGTACCGGGTCCGACAGGGTTCGGTCCCGTGGCTCACGAGCTGAGGGAGTGACCGGGGCCGACTGCCCACGCGGCCTCTCAACCCCACTCTCACCGGCGGACCGGCGGGCCGACGGGACCTGTTCTCCTGGGGTCGCTGCCATCGGTGCCGATGTCTCGGGCATCGATACCGGTACCGAAGAACCGGCCTTCGATACCGATGCCGTCGAGGTCGACGTCGAGGGGCCGGCGCAAGTTCCAAAAAGACGGTCCCGTAGAACTTGCCTCGCAACCTGAGTCCGTTTCCGGAGACCGAGACACAAAGCGCACGACTTGAGATTGTGCTCCGGCCCGAGGCACTGGAGGCACCAAGCGTGGGTGTCGGTCTGCGAGATTGGCCGGCCGCAGCGACCACACTTTTTAAATCCACTCGGGACCTTCGAGGACATCGACGGAAAAATCGCGTCGGCGAAGTCAAAGTCGGCAATGGTGGCTAAAATCACACCACGAAAAAACTAACCGACCGAGCGGCCACTAGGCCGCAACGTGGCGTCCCCGCTAGAAGCGAGGGAAAAGGGGAGCGCGTGCTCCACACGCGCGAAATCTTTTTTTTTTTTTTTTTTTTTAACAATACAAAAGAAAAGAAAAAGAGGAAACCGAACGGGAATCCAAAAACGACGATCCGCGTAAACGCGGTCGAAAAATCCGGCGGCTGAACAGAGAGAGAGGCAATTGCACAACTCTCTCCAGTCGCGGAAAAAAAGTAACTGGCGGGAGCGGTCGCGCACGGGCGGGAAGACGGCCACGCATGCGCGGTGGGCGTGCCCTGCGTGCCGACCGTCCCGCGAAGCTTCTTCCGGTTGGTGGGGGCTGCCGCGGACGTCAACCCAGTCGTGAGAACAAGCAGCCTGCTTGTCCTCGGAGAAGGAACGAATACACTTCCAAACTTAATAAAAGAATCTAAAGAGTTGATAGAACATGGGAGGGGCCTGGTCCGGTCCGGAGGGACTAAAGGAAAGCAAATTAGCAGGTAAGATCTAATTTCTCCTTCCTTAGCATCCCTCCGGACCGGACCAGGATTGGACTGTTGGGAAGTACCAAAGCAGTAATCTTACGGGAGGGACAGACATTGAGAATGTGGTAGAGTCCCTGAAGACACCCAAACTAGGATTAATACGAAGCCAAAGCTTGACGATCCAAGAACCGCCAATAAACTAAATAGAATGACTACAAAGCAAAAAAGCTGAGGCTGAAAAGTCCAAGCGACGCTGAACATTGTCCCCTACCAAGTGGCCGCTATATATTGTCCCCTACCGCATCAGTGCAGCGCAAAGGACAGAGAGACTCGAGAAAAAACGACTGAAAGAAGGATGACAAAGGTAGAAGCAGAGCCGCCTGGAAACAAAAAATTGCAATGAAACTACCTCAGCTGAGAAAGTGGAAACCGAAATCCTGAAGTACAATACTCCAGATATTGTAGACTATTGCTGACCTAGCAACAGATTGGAAGTATGTCAAGCCTGTCAGTGAGAAAGTACCTGATCACTAGAAGCTAAATAGGTAAAAACAAGAATGCAGTTAAATAGTATGCAGAAGAAGAAGGTACCTAAATCCTTGCTGCAAACTAGACTGAAGGTCCAAATAAACTGACAGCCGCTGCAGTTACCCAACATGAAAAAAAAAACATATCTCAGAGCGCAATTCAACTGAGAGAGAAAGAATCATCTGTAGCTGTTGCCTCTGCAAGCCAATCAGCTGAGACTCTTGTCGTAGACCCCAATTAGTGAAAACGGGAATAAATCAACAGTAGACACTTGTTAGTACCTTTCATCTGTTAGAAACATATAGAAGTCCATAAAACACTACACAGTTCCAGGAACAACATGTATAGAATGTTTGTACGTTTAGGAATCTAGCCAGGTGCTCATGGTCTGGATTGGCCGTGGACAGAAAGGTGGGCTCAATAGGACCTTTGAGCTTTTCCCAGTGTGGAATTACATATGTACTTATGTAGTAGAACTATAAATATACATATATATTTTCACAGATGCAGCCATCAAAAAACTGGTCACTGTGTATATGCTCCCGGCACACCTGCAGGAAGAATGCTCAATCTCAACCACCAGACCACTAGTGAGAATACAGAGGCCAACTGAGCGGAGGGATTCCATCAGAGATAAATATCTGGATAGGAGAGGGCATCTATCTCTGCCGCTGACAAGTCTTTTTAGCAAGAGAGTAAGCGAGGCACATGGAAGGTCAGAGCGAAAAGAAATAGTTGTAGAACTGGGACCTCCCCTTAAGGTACTATCCACTGAGAACTCTTTTTTTTTTTTTTCTTCAATGGTCACAAAATTGACAGAGTGAAAAGCTGCCCAAAAAAGACTACCGAGACTCCAAAGCGAATGAAGAAAAAATTCCTTCTTGGGAGCTAGAAAGTAAAATTTTACTCTGCAAAATAGAGCAAGGTAATGGCCGAAGGCCCAAGAACATCCAGAGAAAACAGAAAGTGGGACGCTTGTAGAGAAGACAAAAACAGTCTGCGCCAACTTGACTAAACAAAGAGAGAAAAAATAGAAACATGCTATGAAATCTAATGAGATCACACGAGAGCTCAAAAGAGAGCTCAAATGAGAGACCTGGCTACATGCACCCCATAACCTAGGGTGTGCCTGAAATGCACCACCTGTTGCTTGACCTGACAACTCTGCCAATAAGACTGTCTGTAATGAACTAGACATCTATGGAAAGGATGAAACGACGAGACGTAGTTTCATGAGCGCCGCTGCTACTATGACCATAACTTAAGAAAAAAGTGCGCGGAGCCGGCGCGAGACCGAAGAGCAGGGCAAGAAAACTGGTAATGAGGACCTTATCATCCTCGTATCACGGACATTACTCCTCCTATACTGAGATGTACTAAGATGTACCGACCCACATCCATAAGAAATGAATGTGGTACTTGCAACCTGGATTGACCACAACTGAGAACAGGATGCTGGGGTTAATGGACTCTTAGACTTTCCCCGTATGACCATACTCATATACTAATAGCAAAAATGCACAGGAAGTGAAAGAATCCCCTTCCAATTGAAAGGAAGGTCTGGAATGAGGACATATAGAATGAAAATGAAAGGATCACCATATGTTGAGCGTGGACTGAGACACACTGGCCTTTAATTTTACCGGATCTCCCCAAACCTCGTATCATGTCATGTCTCCTTCCTCACTGAGATGTACAGAGATGAACAGATGCACACTCACAAGAATGAATGTGGTATTTGCAATCTGGATTGACCCCATCTGAAAACAGGATGGGGACTCTTGGCCTTTCCCATTATGGCAACACTTATGCCCTTATGGCAAAAAATGCACAGAAAATGAGTGAATCTCCTTCCAAGAGAAAAAAACTCTGGAGAGAGGAAGAATAAAATGAAAATGAAAAGGAATAGACCTGGAAAATACCTATTACGGAAAAGGTGGTGAATTTGTGCCACAGGAGACAAGACTGTACCTGACGTCAAGAAAGCCTGAAACAAGACCCTAAAATCTGTAAGGAAGAGAAAGGGATAGCAGATGTTATGGATGGTCATACTGGACAAAACCAGAATGTTTACCATGTGCCCAGGCTGAATAGATAGAGGAAACAAAAATACAAGTAGATGGCATGAGGACCTCCCACTATCCTTAAGTGGGAGAAAATGCAAATTGACCTGATAACTTTACTCCCTAAATGGACATATATCTTGTAAGTCCTAGAAGAAAACTAAGATAACACATGAGAAACTCCAAGACAGTTGGAAAGTAGAGAAGATGTGAATAAAACATGCCTTCTAAGGCATCTGAGAAAACTGGGTGCTCGGTAGACAGGACTGAGTCTCCTAGAATATGAGAACCATCTGAACCATGTAGCCTATGCAACTGTCATCTGCTATGCCAAAGAGAACGCATAGCCATGAAAGAAAATTGCTGAAAGGAAGTAAGACCTTATGTCCAGAATTGCAAAGTACGCAACAATTGAGTATCAGACAATGTATTTCATTGCACATGGCATCTGAACCATATAGCCTACGCTCTAGAGAACGTTTGTTAAGATCTTAAAACACTGTATAAGAACATAGCCACGGAGGAAAATTTCCTGAAAGGAATTAAGATCTTATGTCCAGCATTGTAAAGTACCAAACAAACAATGGCACCTGAACCAGATAGCCTATGCCATAGAAAATGTTTGTTAAGTTCTTAAAACACTGTATAACATCATAGCCATGAAGGGAAATGCTTGAAAGGAGCTAAGATATTATGGCCAGATTTGTAAAGTACTAATCAATTGACTATTAGACAATGTAGTCCTATTCACCAGGAAATGAGAAAGACACAGAGTGACACACACTGGACCTCCATAAAAAATGCGCTAGACAATAGCAAAGACCTTTCCTCCAAACATCACACACAAGGGAAAGGAATAGGAAATTGGTTATTTTGGAGCTGAGATATAATTTAATTCGCCCCATTGTCTAAAACAGAGAATTCCCGACTGAGCTGCACTTTGAAATCGGAGTCTTGCCAAGAACAAAGAAATCGCCAACTGAGCTGCACTTTAATTCACAACATTGCTAGCAACCAAAAAGTCCCCGACGGAGAAAAAACAGAGGGAAAAACAAAATGAGCGCCATTCGCATCGTAACATTTCGTTTTTTTTTTTTGTTTTTGTTTTTTTTACTAGCTTGAAAAATACATGTAAAAATTAATTGCGGGGAAAATATACTACCAATTGCCCCAACTACCGGACAAACAATATCTCCTTTCCATTGCACAAACAGCCAAACACAGTAAAAGCAGAAAAACGCTGCCGCATCAATGGAAATTGCAGCTGCAAGCAAAACAATGGCGGCCAAGCGCGCCAAAATGAGAAGAATAAAGTTCGGGGGAGAAAACCACTGACCAGACCGACGAAGAAGCAGGAAATCCGTGCCGCTGAAAAACAGATAACCTCCGATGTCGCACAAAACATGGTTTAGCCTCTGGCCCGACAGGAACCGTCAATACAGCTCCCAAGCTATACAGACCTGTCCAAGAGCGAGCACGCGCTTAACAGTTCGTGCCTCTTCTTTTTTTTTTTTTTTTTTTACAACTACCGCCGCTAACAACGCCGGATAGCAGAGGAAAAATAATGAAGATAACAAAAAAACACCGATTAAAGTCACAGACGCTGACTTTTCACTTTTTTTTTTTTTTTTTTTTAAATAGCTCCGCCAGAAAAGAAAATAAAGACTCTTCAAACAGAATAAGACAGAAGAGCTACCTGCTCGTTATAAGACTGGGGAAAGCAAAAACTTCTTCCTTTAAATTCCTTTCATTTGAATTAAATTTTTTTTTTTTTAATTTTCTTTTACTTGATTTAATTCTTTAAAAACAGCTGCCTATTAAAAGTGGCTGCCTCTCCCAAAGACGGTACACCTTTCCAGAGAAAGGGACGGCCCTTCCCTGCTAAGCCAGGGAGATGGGGAGGAAGGGGGGTGGACTCGAGACACCCGAGTTTAACACCCCAGAGGCTGTCAAAGAAAGAAAAGAAACCCTGTCAAGCCTCTAATTACGATTCCAGGCACAGAAGAAGTATTATAAATATATCTGTAATATCTTATAGTGAAAAAGAGAGAGAGAGACTAATGGGCTCACTTCCTACCTGCTGAGAGACTGAGAAAATACTGAGGCTAAGGTCACATGGCCAGGGCTCCTATTGGCTCTCTAGAGTCAGAGTTTTTTCTCAGTCTCCACCTGCTGGTAGGCGGGCACAACCCAACAGTCCAATCCTGGTCCGGTCCGGAGGGATGCTAAGGAAAAAGAAGATTTCTCTCTCATTCTGGTGTGTGGTGTTCGACTCCTGAAGTACCACAGATTCTGCTAACAATAGTGGTAATTCCTGCAACAGTAGGGGGATGCTGTGAAGACTGAACAGCTGCTTCTCAGTACTAAGGAGGAAAGACCATGGCTTGTGATATTGTGAGGAGGGGGAGGATGGTAAGGGTGCCAAGGGAGGAAGAGGAGGCAGGTATGACAGGATTAAGGAAGAGAGGGAGAGAGAAACCGACATTAACAAGGACCTGCATGATAGCGGGCCACAGTAGACGCCAAGACAAATGCTTTGGAAATCAAGGCCGTTGTGACAGGCAGATACACACTGGCAGATGAAATGAGGGCCATGGTTGCTGAGGGATAAGGCAGGCAACACAAGCACACGCATGTTTGGGGGTGAGATAGGTGAGACAAGGAGTCACATGTTTGGGAGGAGAGGAAGGCATGACAAAGATATGTGTTGGGGGAGTAGATTACGAGAGACTTAAGAAAACATGATGAATATGAGGTGTAAAAAAAAGGTGCATTAATACGGTGAGCATGAGGTATTACAATCTAGCAGGGCCGGCCTTATACAGGGGCAGCTGCCCAGGGTCTCATGCTTCTAGGGGTCCTGGGCTTAATGTTTCCCTACCCTCTGCCCCTAGGTCCAGCAACTAACCCCTTCTCAAACTCTCCTGCCCCCCTACCCCCCCATGTATATGAAAATGGTGTCTCTCCCAGAGTTGACAGCTTGATGGCAGCAGCAATTCACCTGTGCAACTGGGGGCCGGTCCCAGAACCTTCCCTCTGCAGCGTCTCACTCCTGTAGAAACAGGAAGTTGTAGGGGGAGGGGCAGGACGCTGCAGAGGAACTAGGACTGGCTCCAGCAGTGCAGTTGTAGACTCAGGGACAGACAGCATTTGAGGTACAATGTGGGGGAGGGAGGGGCCAGAAACTTGTCCACACAAGGCCCCACAAGTGCTAAGGCTGGCTATGCCGTCTGGACACAGCACTATAAAGAGATTCAGATGTTCAACTAATGACTTTGGAAATGTGACATGTTGATACCAGCCTTATGTTTTTCATTCCAAGTACCAAGGGTGAGAACTGCAAGTAAATCATGGAGCTTTGTCACTTGAAAGGATGAGCTTTAGCTCCATCAAACTTTGTTTCTCAACCTCCTTTTCATCAAGCCAAATGGTCTTACTAAGGACAGCCTCTACATAGCCTTTTACCTATGCAACACAAATAGGTAACACTTTGCTACCCAACTCCTTTAGCATCTCATCACCTTTTATGTCTTCACCACACCTAGAGAATTAGGAGGAGTGGCCTAGTGGTTAGGGTGGTGGACTTTGGTCCTGGGGAACTGAGTTCGATTCCCAGCACAGGCAGCTCCTTGTGACTCTGGGCAAGTCACTTAACCCTCCATTGCCCGCCGCATTGAGCCTGCCATGAGTGGGAAAGCGCGGGGTACAAATGTAACAAAAAAAAAAGTTGCTTTAGGTGCTAATGCATGCCTAATGAAGCAATAAATGGGGCATCATGGTTGGTAGCTGCTCAGGCATCCTGGGGTAGCTTTGCAATCTGTGTGTGCTAACCATGCGTAAAATCTGTTTCTCTTTTTTTCAGAGTGGTGGATGGTATTTGATATACCACCTTTCTGTGTGCTTATGTTGTACCTGGGGCAATGGAGGGTTAAGTGACTTGTCCACAGTCACAAAGAGTTGCAGTGAGAATTAAACCAGTTCCCCAGGTTCACAGGCCATTGCACTAACCATTAGGCTGGGTGTGTCAGGAATGGAGAGTGGGCATTTCTCTGCTAACCAGTTTGTGCATCTACATGACTGCTCACCAACTGGTTAGTGTGCTGATAACACAGGAGCCCTTGCCACCTATAAAATAGTAGTTGGTAAGTGCTCTCATGGTAATTATTAAAAATGAATGCATACTAATGGCATTAGCGGATGAACCAAAGAACAAAACAGATCCCAGATAAAGGTCACACAGCAAATAATTTATTAAAAAAGTAACCCTGTATCAGAGGTAACACTACAATATAAACATATAAACCAACATAAAATCAATACATAATAAAAACACATAATAAAGCATAAAAAACAATAATATAAAACAAATAATAATATAAAAACATGTTACATACCAATTACCGTGTCACAGACATAAAATCACAAGATATGCTTCCAAATTTAGAAGCATGCAATCAAAGATGAAAGATTGATAAATAGTGACAAGAAAAAACATATGCAAAAGAACAATGGGTTCCACTGGAAATAATTCAAGTATAAAATCCTGGGTAGTGTAGAATGAGTAAGAACATAAGAATAGCCATACTGGGTCAGACCAATGGTCCATCTAGCCCAGTATCCTGGCAGAAACCCAAATAGTAGCAACATTCCATGCTATCAATCCCTGAGCAAGCAGTGGCTTCCCATGTCCATCTCAATAAACGATCAGAATTTCTAAACTCATTTGACATTTACAGATACTGCCACAGAGCTCTGCGGACATCCAAAAGGCACAATTGCCCAAAGGAGTCTGGAAACTCCTCCTTACAAAAGGAAGGAAGAAAAATGGGCTGGTTCAGGAGAAAAGCTGAAAGCACCTTAGGCAGAAAGGAAGGCACTGTACGAACAGTTACCCTGGATTCCAAGAACTGTAGAAAAGGATCCCGACAGGAAAGAGCCTGAAGCTCAGACACTCTTCTTGCCGACGTCATTGCCACTAAAAAAAACTGTCAAGAGTCACATCCTTCTCAGAAGCCCGTTTAAGAGACTCAAACGGAGATCGCTGGAGCACCTTCAACACGAGCCCCAGGTTCCAAGTCGGACAGGGCGACCGCAAAGGAGGACGGAGACGAAGCGCCTCTCTGAGAAATCGGGCAATATCCGGATGAGCAGCAAGGGACAAACCAAAGACTTTCCCCCGGAAGCAGGCCAACGCTGCCACTTGACCTCGAAGGGAATAGTAGGCCAGGCTCTTTTGTAGCCCGTCCTGCAAAAAGTCCAGCAAAAGCGAGACTGTCGCCAGATTCGGCGAGATAGACTTTGGAGTACACCACGCCTCAAAAGTGCGCCAGATCCAAGCAAAAATCGCATAGGTACACCGCATGCGAGCCTGCAAGAGTGTGGCAATAACCTTATAAAAATAGCCCTTGTCCCTCAATTACGCCATCTCAAGAGCCAGGCCGTAAGACCAAAGCGGCAAGGATCTTCCATAGTCACCGGACCCTGAACTAACAAGTTCGGAACCTGAGGCAAAGGAAGAAGCGCGTCCACCAGCATCCGCCGGAGATCCGCGTACCATGGATGCCTTGGCCAATCCAGGGCAATGAGAATCACCAATCCTCGGTGCAGACGAATCTGAAGTAGCACTCGCCCTATCAAAGGCCAAGGAGGGAACACATACAGGAGGCCTGAGGGCCAAGGTTGAGCCAGGGCATCCAACCCCACCACGCGAGGATCTCTCCTTCTGCTGAAAAAGCGAGGGACTTTGGTGTTTATGCTTGACGCCATGAGATCCAAGCCTCGAGTCCCCAATTTGGCACAAATCTGAAGAAAAACTTCTTCTGCCAGTTCCCATTCCGCTGGGTCGATTTGATGTCTGCTGAGGAAATCGGCTAGCACGTTCCTTTGACCAGCTATGTGAGCTGCAGACAGCAGCTCTAGGTGGCGCTCGGCCCAGTCGCAGATCTGAGACGCCTTCGCAGCCAGGGCCCTGCACTGAGTGCCGCCCTGGCGACTGATGTAGGCCACTGCTGTTGTGTTGTCCGACAGAACGACCCTTCAGCGTCCTGTGGAAGGCCAGAAGAGACTGGAATATCACTCTCAGTTCCAAGTGATTGATGGACAACCCCGCTCCGCGGTGGACCACAGACCCTGAGCATAGCGTCCCCAGCAATGAGCTCCCCAGCCCGAAAGGCTGGCATCCGTTATCACCAGACACTAAAAGGAAGAGCCAGTGGCATCCCCTGCCGCAGCATGCTGTCGGAAAGCCACCAATCCATGCTGCAGGAAGCCACCTTAGTCTGCATTGGTATTCCTGGGAAATCGGAGACCATTGCTGAAGCAGAGCAAGCTGCAGTGGCCTCATGTGAGCTCTCGCCCAGGGAACCACCTCTATGGTGGCCGTCATCGATCCCAGGAGCTGAACAAAATCCCAAGCTTGAGGGCGAGGCATCTGCAGGAGCAGGTGGACATGATTCTGAAGCTTGAGACGCCTGTTGTCGGGAAGAAAAATGAACCCTGAAGCCGTGTCGAACCGGACCCCCAAATACTCGAGAGACTGACAGGGGGTCAGGTGACTTTTGGGCATATTGACTACCCAGCCCAGAGTCTGAAGAACTGTAACAACTCTGGCTGTGGCAAGTCGGCTTTCGTCTGCCGAATCCGCTCTGATGAGCCAGTCGTCGAGATAAGGGTGAACTCTGATACCATCTCGCCTGAGAAAGGAGAAAGGCAGCCACCACTACCATCACCTTGGAAAAAGTCCGAGGATCAGTTGCCAGGCCGCAAGGCAAGGCACGAAACTGGAAATGTTGGCTCAATACCGCAAACCGGAGAAACCGCTGATGCGGCGACCAGATGGGAATATGCAAATACGCTCCCTTGAAGTCCAGAAACATGAGAAACTCTCCTGGCTGTACCACTGCAATGACGGAGCGCAGGGTTTCCATACGGAAATGTCACACTCCTAAGGCCTCGTTGACTCTGTGTAAGTAGAGGATAGGTCTGAACAACCCGCCTTTTCGAGGCACCACAAAATAGATGGAGTAGCAACCGCAACCACGTTCAGCGGGAGGAACCGGAACCACCGCTCCGAGTTCAGCAACACCTACAAGGACTCGTTTACCGCCGCCCACTTGATGGCAGTGGCGCATCGGGACTCCAAAACACATCTCCCACCGGGGCAGTGAATTCTAGTCAGTAACCTTCTGTGATCAGGTCCAGAACCCACTGATCCGAAGTAATCTTGATCCACTTCCTCGAGAAAGAGGGAGAAACGACCCTCTACTGCGGGAACCGACGAGTGGAACGGCACCCTATCACTGTGGAGAATGCCCCTGAACTCCTGGACATTGCCCGGACGCCGCAGCGCATTTGTCCGAATGAAAGGAGTTCCTCTGCTGGAAACGGGTACGTTGACCAAACCCCGCAGAGCGCCCTGGGCAATACCTGCGAGCATCGCGAAAACATGGCCTGGAAGAGGAGGGAAAAGAAGGACTTTTGGATGAAGGCCTCGGCCTATCCTCAGGCAACCGTTGGGACTTAGAGTCCCCTAGGTCCTTAACAATCATCTCCAAATCCTCCCCAAATAAAAGAAGGCCCCGAAAGGATAACCTCACCAGCATTTGTTTAGAGGCCATGTCAGCCGCCCAAAGCCGGAGCCAAAGAAGGCGGCAGGCAGCAACCGCCACCGACATCTGCTGAGCCGAAGCTCTGACCAGATCATAAAGGGCATCAGCCAAAAAGACAGGGCAGACTCCAAGCGAGGGAACCCGCTCCATCGGCGGGCTGCTCAACCACCTGCTGCAACCAGGAAAGGCAGGCCCGGGCTGCATAGGAACTGCAAATAGCTGCCCATAAGGACAGGCCCGAGATTTCAAAGGACAGCTTCAGCGCGGATTCCAGCCGCCGGTCCTGCATATCTTTCAAAGCGACCCCTCCCTCCACCGGGAGAGTAGTCTTTTTAGTCACTGCTATGACTAACGCATCCACTTTAGGCATCCCAAAGAGGGCCAACTGACTTTCACTCAGAGGGTAAAGGTGACACATAGCCCTGGCCACCTTCAAGGGACCATCAGGGTCAGACCATTGAGCTGAAATAAGCTCTTGGATGGAAGCATGCACGGGAAAAGCCCGAGAAGGCTTCTTAGTACTAGCCATCCGAGGATTAATAGAAGAGGCAGCGCCCTCGTCAGGCTCTTCAATACAAAGGGCCTGTAAGGCATCAGAAATGAGAGCTGGCAGCTCGTCGCAGTGGAAAATCCAAACCGCTTTAGGGTCATCCAACTCCTGAGGCAAGCAGCCATCCTCATCTGGATCATCAGTCCGTGAGAGCCTGCCAGACCCCTCAGACTCCCCGAAACTAGACCATGGGGGAGAACAGGGTGAAGAGTCCCCCTCAGATGGGGTATTCACTCGTCTACGCTTAGTGTCAGCCAAAAGCTTGGGGGAAGAAATAAAGTCTCCAGCAGACGCTGGGCTATCAAGAACTGGAGGCAACTCAGTCCGAAAAGAATTGTCAGGAGCCTCAGGCAGTGCTCTTTTTAACATAAAAGCCTTATGCATCAGCAGCAAAAATTCATGGGAGAAAAACTCACCCTGTGCATCCACCCCCACATTGGGGGAAGCAGAGGCAATAACTCCTCTAGAAACCTCGAAATGAGGCTTCCTCCTGGACTCAGACCCCTCCGCAACCGCAAGAGTCACACAGCGCCTCCAAAATGGCGCCCGCTGCCAACTCCGTCGGGCGGGAAGAATCACCACCCGCCATGCTCGTGCCAGCATTAGCATCTAGGCAGCATGTGCTGTAAAGCCCCGCTGCTGATCTGCATTCCCACAGTAGGAGCAGCACTTAACCCCTTCAGCAGCCATCAAATATAGAAAACAAAATGGCGCCAAAACTTACCCACACAGAGCGCTGTCAGCGGGAACCTCCCCGGAGGAGCTGGGCACCAATCTCACCTCAGGAGACCGAGTCAAACAAGCTTTGGTCAAGCTGAACCGAACAAGGAGCTCTGGAGAAAAACTCTCCTTTTTTTTTTTTTTTTTTTTTTAACTGTGAGGAAAGTTAGAGGCAGGCAGAGGAACTCCGGGAGGAGGGGGAATGAGGTAAGGCAGGGGCAGGGAAAACCAAATATGCCTTTAAAGTGGGGCACCACCAGCCACAACACCCCCCACTCTACTGGCAAAGCACAGGAGCCACCCCAGGCAGAAATCCAGGAGCTGAAAAAGCGACACCCACACCTGCTGGGAGATAGAGATATACTGAAGGCAGAGGGGGCTGGGCGTCCAGGAACACCATGCGCTTTCAGTGTTCTCTATCTCCACCTGCTGGTAGGCGGATACAACCCATCAGTTAATGGATTCATCTGTTGTTGATGACAAGGAAGGGCGTATTAAGGCCAATATTTATTTTGGCTTAGCAAAAGGACTGCTAAATCAGTAAAAATAATGTTTCATTTGTGAAATAAAATCATGAACTAATGCTGACAACGGAGAAAGAGGAGGGATCAGAAGGAGGATGAACTGTACCTTCAGTACCAAGGTTTGAAATCTAGCTCAGCACTTGCTTCCCTAGGGGAATCTTTCGTAATCTTGTGCAATCAATGGTACTGAGTCACTTAGACTATTGCAATGGTATTCTTGCTGGCTGTAAAGAACAAATCATTAAAAACCTTCAAACTACCCAAAACACCGCAGCCAGACTTATATTTGGAAAGACAAAATATGAAAATGCTAAGCCCCTAAGAGAAAACTTACATTGGCTTCCTCTTAAAGAATGTATAACTTTCAAAATATGTATTCTAGTGCATAAAATAATTCACGGTGATGCCCCGACTTACATGTTAGACCTGATTGACCTACCACCCAGGAATGCTATAAGATCAGCACACAAATTCCTAAATCTTCATTTCCCCAGTTGTAAAAGTCTAAAATATAATGTGATGCATGTGTCCAGCTTTTCATACTTGAGTTCGCAAATGTGGAATGCTTTACCTCCTGACCTGAAAATTATTCAAAGCCTAATTAACTTCCGTAAAGCACTGAGGACACATCTCTTTAACATGACGTACCATAATGATTCATAATTGGAACTGTAATTCTCCACCATATACTTAACAATTAAGATTATTTTCTCCCTATATAGTACTGTCTAATTTATCACGTATTCCATGTCCAATATGTAATACCAATTGCATGTTCTCCCCTTTTGTACCTAATTGTTCATTATATCATCCATGTTTCTATATATACTACCAATTGTATCTGTACTCTGAAATGGCAGATGTCATGACGGAAATTGTAAGCCACATTGAGCCTGCAAATAGGTAGGAAAATGTGGGATACAAACGCAACAAATAAATAAAATAAATAAATAATGCAGGTTTGTGTTTTAACTGTAAGAGCCAAGGATGACAAGGTAACTAATATTTACATTGGCTGCAACGAGTTTGGGAAATATATTACTAAGGCGTGGAGGAGTAGCCTAGTGGTTAGTGCGATGGCCTGAGAACTGGGCTCGATTCCCACTGCAAAGTCACTTAACCCCTCCATTGTCCAGGTACAAAATAAGTACCTGCACATAATATGTAAACCACAGAAAGCCCCGTCCCCTGTCCCTTTTTAAATAAGTGAGCAGCCCAGTTTATAGCCATTACAGTGTGGGATACAGGTTCCGATTTCTGAAAGTGTCTGCATCAGGATGAAGAGCTGGTACTTCTTTGGAAACTGCTTTGATGGTCTGGGAATAAACGGAGAGATGCCGTATCCTCAGCCACCCAGGTAGGACCAGGAAACAAGAAAAAAATTACCACTCAATTCTAACACATTTATTTTCTGAAATTTTGCCCAAATAACATTTCAAACTTTGTAAACAGAGACCTTATATGTGCTTTATTGACTCATTTTGGAGGCCCCCCCCCCCCCCCGATTTATCAACTATATTAATTTTTTTCTAAAATACTTAATTTTTAAACTCTAAGAGGAAAGAAAACGAACCTGAAAACAAAATGAAGAAACAGCAAATTCAATAAAATAAATTACCACAGTCATTTGCTCTACAGCTCAGGAGTCTGAGGAGTGAGAGCTGGTAGCAAGGCAGATGTGATGAGCTGCGTAGGATTCAAGAGTAATGCCGGGCGACAGAAAGAAAGGACAAAGCAAAATCTTTATGAACAACACCCAGTACCAGGGATGAATTTATATAACAAATTACACCAAGAAGATGTAGAACTATAGTTTTATTTATAAACCTCATTCCTGCAATCAGAACTAGATGCCCAAAACCCAGGGTACAAAGCCATTAGTTAATATTAGGGCTGCAGTTCAATTAAAATTTGTAATCACTTGATTAACAGCAGGGTATAGCCACCAGTCCATTGGGGGAGGGGGCACAGGGATGGACACGGGAGCATGCATTTCCTCTTCTCTCCCCTCCCCCACATCTACTTTTGCTAGTGGGGATGCTGAAGCTAAGGCAGTCGAAGAAATCCACTACCAAAGTGGCCCCCTTCCTCCTTGCGCTGCCTCAGGAGCAAAGAAGTCAGCGGGGTGCCTCCAGCCGCCACTCCCCGAGAATGCTTGTGCAGCGCTGCGTATGCCTTGTAGCGCTATAGAAATATGTTTGTGCAGCGCTGCGTATGCCTTGTAGCGCTATAGAAATGCTAAATAGTAGTAATAGTAGTAATGCTCAGTTCATGCACAAGGTTGAGGACTGGAAACATCAGTGGCTGGAGGCACCCCGCTGACTTAGTCACTCCTCAGGCAGGATGAAAAGGAAGGGGGTGACTCAGGCAGCAGATTTCAGCTACCCCACCTGCCATTGAACAGTTATTGTACCTTTGAAGGGTGCCTGAGCCCAAAGGAGCGGGGAGGAGGTCTCCAAGGCCCCCCCCCCCCCCCACCCATGGCTATGCCACTGATTAAAGGCCCAATATCTTCCTTTCTTCCACCTCTAGGTACAACTCTCTCTCCCTTTCTCCGCTCTATTTCCAGGTCCATTATCTCTCTCTCTTCCCTGTCTCTCAACCCCCCACCCAACACCTCTCTCTTTTCTTCTTTCCCTCCACCCTCTCCACCCCAGGTCCATTATCTCTCTCTATGTCCCTCTCTCCGAGCCAAACATCTCTCCCTCAATCCAGCACCTCTCCCTATTTCCCCATTCCTCCCCCAGGTCCATTATCTCTCTTCCTCACTCCTCTGAGCTCAACATCTCTCCCTCTCTCTTCTCCTTCCACTTCCCTGCTCCCTCCCTCCCCTTCTCTCCCTATTTCCCCTCCCCCCATGCACAGTCCAGCTAATCTCCCTCCCCATGGTTTGCTCTCTCTCAATTCCCTTCCCATTCCCATCCCCCTTCCGCACTTCCCTCTCAATTCCCTCCCTCTCCCTCCCCACCCACACGGTCCAACATCTCTCCCTCCCCTACCGGAGCACCCATAGATCTCTCTCTCAGGTCCCTCCCCCCCTCCAACCCCAACCTGGTATACCTTGAAACACCAGCACGTCTTCGGCCCTGCAGTGCCAGTGGCAGTTGTACTCAAAGGCTGCCTGCAGGCTGCACTGGGCCTTTCCCTCTGACCCATTCCACCCCCATCTAATGCAACATCCTGTTTTCAGAAGGGCGGGATGGGTCGGAGGGAAAGACTTGTTGGGGTTTCAAGGTAAACCAGGTTGGGAGATAGAGCCATGGGTGGTCCAAGAGGAGAGGGAGAGATGCTGGACCATGCACAGTGAGGGGAGGTGTGGGAGGGAGGAAGAAGGTGGGTAGCACGTGATTAATTAGCAAACACAATAAAAATGTTTTTAATCGCAATTAATAGTTAACTCAAATTGCGGCATTAATCATGATTAACATACAACCCTAGTTAATATTATGTAAAACCAGTTTGTGTTCCACTGAGCCTGCAAAACCAAGAAGCACCTAAAGCAACGGGAGACAAAATGAACCGCAAGCTCACAAGGACTTCCCATGAAAGAAGTGAAACGAAGCCACTTCTCCTGAGTTCATCCCTCTCCTTATAATTAGTGCATACAACCAAAACTGGGCAATAAGATACAACAACCCACCTTAGTACCAGGACAAACTCGGAAAGTGAAGAGACGCCAGGGGAAGATTTTCAAGTAAAATTCCTTCACAGAAAGTTGCTGAAAGAGGAGAGGAATAGAATCAGAAACGTAAGCAGATTATGACTGCAGTGCCTAATGGGTTTCAGCATTCTTTGAGCAACCTTTGTGGGTAATCTGAGGAACGTTATTAGCAAGAGTGGAAAAGTCCAAAGCACTGAGTGTTTGCAGGCCAGTGAAAGGAAATCATGGCACTGGAAAAAGGGAAGAGAAGGGAGGGACAGGGACAGGGAGAATGAAGGCAAAAAGTGGAAAAAAAGGAACACACCTGGAAAATATAAAAAATAAGGAAACATTTACTTCCTGGCTTCTGAAAAAATAAAATGTAGACTATGAATGCTTTTAGTCATTTCCCCATCACTCATTAAAGCAGGAAAGAAGAAGAAACATAAAAGATGTACCAAAGTAACAGAAACACCTGAAAGAAACTTCAGCACATAAGTGGGAAAGATGTGAAAGAGAAGCTGAGCATACTGTGTTAAGAAGAAGAATATTTTTTCCAGCAGCTGGAGTACAGCATATGGGGTTCAATATTTTTATGAGTACATGAGGATTTCTGTTAGAATCATCTAAATATTTTTTTTTCCTATGCTGATATTTTTATTTTAGTACCATGATATTTCAATACTGAGATATCTATTTATTTATTTATTTGTTGCATTTGTATCCCACATTTTCCCACCTCTAATTCCTTGATACTGGAATGTACAGAGCAAGTACAAACCTGGGCAAATAGTAATGTACTAAAACTTAATGCTGAAAAAACTAGTTTACTGTATTTTAGTAATTTTCTGTCAAATGTTCTTAGACAGTTAAGGTTAAAAATGGGTGATCAAATTCATGTTTAACACTGGCTAAAGTATTAGGGGTCATCCTCAACGTGTAATTAAACTCTGGAATTCATTGCCAGAGAATGTAGTAAAAGCAGTTAGCTTAGCAGGGTTTAAAAAAGGTTTGGATAGATTCCTAAAGGAAAATTCCATAGACCATTATTAAAATGGACTTGGGGAAAATCCACTGCTTATTTCTAGAATAAGCAGCATAAAATGTATTGTACAGTTTTGGGATCTTGCCAGGTACTTGTGACCTGAATTGGCCACTGTTGGAAACAGGATGCTGGGCTTGATGGACCTTCGCTCTGTATGGCAATACTTACGTACTTATGTAACAAGGCCTGTTTGTTGACTGGTTGACAGGGTGATTAGTCTATACTAATTTAAACTATGAACAAGCATTACTGGATCCCTGGCATATCTGCTGTTATCTTACTGCATGCTCTTGGTAAGATTATTTTTATCTTGCAACATTGAAGCATTATTTTGAGTCCCTTGAGACCTTTGGAGGTTCTTGATATAGCATTGGGGTTTTAATCTTTAGGTCTTCCATCAATTCCCTCTATTAGGAAGCTTGGGTCTTTTGCCAAGGAGAGAGAACATGGTTTTTGTCAGGTGGGAAAAGAAGGGCATCTTTCTAGTGGAACATTTATTAGAAAGGGAGGGCTCGTTGATACCTTTTCAATGTCTGCAATCTTGTCTTGAAGAAGGAAGAGGCAATAAATTTGTTTACCATAAAATTAAACATATTAGCTCTTTGGACCCCAATGGTAGCTGCTGTCACCCAGGAGCTAAGCTCAAGGAGTTTTTTCAATCTTTTTTCCGATGGATTTTATTACCGTTTCAGAAGCTCATATGGTGCACAGCAATTGGGTGGCCCTCAGAATTACGCTGAATTGAAAAGCAGATGGGAGCATGACCCGGCTTCCTTTCTGGATATGTTGGACATTGGTAGGAGTACCCAAGGAATCCCAAAACTAGTTTCCAGGGCAGATTATAGGAAATGTCAATACAGAACCATAAATTAATAAAGTGGGAAAGTTAGACACATGTTATGACCCGGTAGTAGTGAGCCCCTGTGCCCTGACTGAGCACGGCAGAGATGGAGTGACACCGCACTCGGTCAGGCAGCCAGACAACCCCTAACTTCACCTGGGAAGCGACCACCGTTCACCGGGAGTTGAGCTCCCAGCTGCAGGTGGCCACCAGGACTTCTGGAACCGGCGGGGTCGCACAGCTGCTGACCAGGCTGGCAGGGAACAGACACAGTCCAGAACCAATACTCCGACAGGCAAAGAATAGACAAAACAGTCCAGGGTCCAGGCAGGCTGCAAACAAGCGTGATCCGAGAAAACTAGCCAAGGTCCGGTACACAGGAAAACAGGAACAGAAGAAAGTCAGCACTCCGACAGCAACTCCTCAGAACAATTGAGGCCGAAGCAACGAAAGACTGGAGGCAGGGCTTTAAATAGTGTAGGAATCAGTCTCAAAGCATGTGCAGCTGATCCAAGATGGCTGCTCCCATCAGCAGAGAAGCACATAGCCCAAAAATGGGCTTCCTTCCTGCAGCCGGACAACCCCAAGATGGCTGCCATAAGCTGAGATGCCCATCCCAAGATGGCCAACATATCCTGGAGAAACACTACCAAGATAGCCGGCTATCTCTGCCGGACCGCGCTTCGCTGGCGACTCAGCCGCGCAGGCCTGGAACCAGGTGAGGAACGTAACAACACGGTTCTCTGCCTCAAATGTAAGCAAGGGCACAATAGTTTTTTTCATTCTCTTTGGAAATGTCCTCCCATCCAGATGCTTGGAGATGGATAGGGGATTCTTAAGTCATCTGTGATTGCTCAATTTATTAGTTTAAGCCCAAAGGCCTGTTTGTTGGATGTATTGGCAGCATATAATATCCAGAGTAGAAGAAGTAAGTTCTTTGTTTGTAAGGCCTTTCTTGCAAACAAGAAGTATATTTTACAACACTGGGTATTGGAATAACCTTCATATACTCCTCCTCTGGGAGACCTAGGTGGCCCATTCTATGCCTAGGCAGTAGAAATATTTCTTAATGATTTGGGGTGCCTACGTACCATCTTTGTCACCTAGAAAAAGAAACTTACTTAACAGTCAATGGTGATTTGTTCCACTGGGGTTTTTTTTTTTGTTCTATGGAAGGGTTAGGGGGGAATTGTGTAGTGGATTGTTGTTAAGATTTGGTTGTATGCTGTCTGGAGGGCTACAAGAGTCCAAATCTGAGCACTGATTGGTTCATGGGGAAGGTTGGGGGATGTTAGATTGAAATTGTTGGAAAAATTGAACCATACATGTATAAAATTGTCCTGTATTTTTACTCATTTTTTCAATAAAAACTGTTTAAAGGTTGGATAGTTTGTTAATCTCCTAGAGGTCAGGGATTAAACAAAGTTCCTTAGTCTAAGAAGAGTGTGTCAGATGAATATTTGGTCTTTGTTTCTATAAGAGACAACTTTTTCATGTGAGAAGGAGAAGAAAGGCCAAATGACAGGTGGCATGGTTAAAAAGTGAGATAAAGGAGGCTATTAGAGCTAAAAGAACATACTTCAAAAAATGGAAAAGGGATCCAACTGAACATAATAGGAAAAAGCATAAGAAATGGATAAGGTTTGGACAAGTTCCTGAAAGAAAAGTCTATAGACTGCTACTGAGACAGACATGGGGAAGCAACTGCTTGCCTCGGGATTGGTATCATGGAATGTTGTTATTTGGGCTTCTTCCAGGTACTTGTGACCTGATTAGCCACTGTTGGAAATTAGATAGACCATTGGTCTGAACCAGTATGGCTCTTCTTATGTTCTTATGTCCAGTTTCACATGACTGAGCAAACATTCAAAATGCCTTCTACATTTCTTCTGTTATCTGCCCACCTGTCCTTACCTCTAACATTTCTCACGGTATGGTCCTACAAATTGTACTGGTCCATAGTTCTTCTTCCTTCACACCAGATCTTTCATATACGAGTCCCTCCTAATCCATGCATTGTAAAATATAATCTTTACCTTGGGCGATATGTAGCAGTAAACCTTCTTGGGCTTCTTGACTTTCTCAGGGGTTTGGCTACCAGAGGGAGAATCTTCATCCTCATCCTCAGTAGCAGCGGAGAGTCGTCGATGCATCGGAGGAAGCTGCAATGGAGTGGTGGTGTTGGCAGTGTTGTAAAGGTAAGCATCAAAGTATATACTGACCCCTGAGGTAGAAATGTTACGCTCCACAGCACTTCTCTCTAAGTCTTGTAAAGAAAAAAAAAAAAGATTCTGTTAGAAAACTCCTGCTAAGCAAACCAAGCGGACAACTACACCTGTGCCAAAATCAGCAAAAGGAGGATAACTACCACAGAACTGAAATAGGATCCATTCACTCCTTCATACATCAAGACACACTTGTACACATACAAGCACAGACTAATACCCAAGGGCAATACTCATTTCCCAAGGGCAAAGGAGAGAGCATACACCAATACATGGCCATCCCCATTCTCAAATATGACGGGGTGTCAGGTCCAGTTGACTTCTCATCCTAAAGGCTTTTGTAGAGAACTATCAGGCTGTCCAGACGGAGAGACTTACAGGTATGTTTGTTAATTACTTCTGAAGCTGCACTGGCTCTGAGAGATTCATTCCCATCCTGGTATGCACAAAACGAACCCATTTGGAGAAACTGCCCCCCCCCCCCGAAAAGATATTCAAGTATCAAGAAATGCAGTCTGAAACCAACAAAAGGGTAAAGGGTTATGGGCTTGGATATATCACCTTTTTGTGGTACAACAACACAGTCTACATGTATTACATGCAAGTACTTTCCCTGTCCCTAGTGGGCTAACAATCTAGTACCTGGGGCGATGAAGTGTTAAGTGGTTCTCAGCCCACTGCACTAACGATTAGCCTATTCCTTCACTGAGGACACAGAAATATTCATAGTTGCTAGAGCCAAAGGCCAAATTTCCAAGCACACCAGGATAAATTGCCTACACATGTAACATCTTATGAACTCCAAAGAGAAGTTCTCTTTGACACAATGCGAGCGTTAGTAAATTTGAAAGACTGAGACCATATATTCCACATGCCCTGGGTTTGGGAGTGATGTTTATTACTGTCATGGTATGCAAAAAAATAACCCATTTGGAGACATTGCCCCCAACATAAACCTCACATCTGTTCTGGTGTGGCTCTGATTTCCATCTGTTGTCTTCCTGCTGGTTGTCCCCTACCCCTAGTTCTCATTGCAGCTTGGTCTTGATTTTGAGTGTGCCCGCTGGGCATGTTCTTCTGTGGCTATAGGTTCTCATTTAGCTATTCTGTCTTTTTCGGAATTATACTTGTGTTGGCTGCATTACTTTTACCCATTAAAAGTTTGTACCAATCACAAATGCTGTGCCTAGAAAAACATGCTGGCCACCCAAACTCACTTCCTCTCTCCCTCCACTCTCTATCTCAGTTGATAACACCCTCATCGTCCACGTCTCATCTGCCCGCAACCTCAGAGTCATCTTCGACTCCTCCCTCTCTGCGCATATCCAGCAGATAGCTAAGACCTGTCGCTTCTTCCTCTATAACATTAGCAAAATTCGCCCTTTCCTCTCTGAGCACACCACCCGAACTCTCGTCCACTCTCTCATTACCTCTCGCCTTGACTACTGCAACCTACTCCTCACTGGCCTCCCACTTAGCCATCTATCCCCCCTTTAGTCCATTCAGAACTCAGCTGCACGTCTTATCTTCCGCCTGGACCGATATACTCATATCACCCCTCTCCTCAAGTCACTTCACTGGCTTCCGATCAGATACCGCATACAGTTCAAGCTTCTCCTACTAACCTACAAATGCACTCGATCTGCAGCCCCTCCTTACCTCTCTACCCTCATCTCCCCTTACGTTCCTACCCGTAACCTCCGCTCTCAAGACAAATCCCTCCTCTCAGTACCCTTCTACACCACCGCCAACTCCAGGCTCTGCCCTTTCTGCCTCGCCTCACCCCATGCTTGGAATAAACTCCCTGAGCCCATACGCCAGGCCCCCTCCCTGCCCATCTTCAAATCCTTGCTCAAAGCCCACCTCTTCAATGTCGCCTTCGGCACCTAACCACTACACCTCTATTCAGGAAATCTTGACTGCCCCAACTTGACATTTCGTCCTTTAGATTGTAAGCTCCTTCAAGCAGGGACTGTCTTTCTTTGTTAAACTGTACAGCGCTGCGTAACCCTAGTATCACTCTAGAAATGTTAAATAGTAGTAGTAGTAGTACTATGACGTGATAGACCTTATTCAGAATAGATTTCTTACAATTCTGTGCCTAAAGTTTAGTTTCTCAACTGCTGCGAGCTTCTACACCTCTTAGACAGCGTCAGTCTATGGATAGTGCATTGTCAGATGCAGCTGAGGGCAGAGTGAGATTGAAGGAGCCTATGGTAGCTGTGTCAGCTTCAGGAGTTACAAGTCAGGTAATCCAGTAGGGGAGTTAGAAGGTGGCACCCAAGAGGGAAAGGAAGCACCATATATCCCGCCCCCGGATGCTAGTAATTATTAGGAGAGGGATGCAAAATAAGACCATAAATATTATAATGCCACTGTATCGCTCCATGGTGCGACCTCACCTTGAGAATTGTATTCAATTCTGGTCGCCGTATCTCAAAAATGATACAGCAGAATTAGTAAAAGTTCAAAGACCACCAACCAAAATGATAAAGGGGATGGAACTCCTCCTATATGAGGAAAGGCTAAAGAGGTTAGGGTACTTCAGCTTGGAAAAAAGACAGCTGAGGGAGGATATGACTGAAGTCTACAAAATCCCGAGTGGAGTAGAAAGGGAAAAAGTAAATCCATTTTTCACTCTTTCAAAAAGTACATAGACTAGGGGACATGCAATGAAATTGAATGAAAATACTTTTAAAACAATTAGGAGAAAATATTTTTTCACTCAAAGAATAGTTAAGCTCTGCAACTCATTAATGGAGGATGTGGTAATGGCGGTTAGTGTATCTGGGTTTAAAAAAGGAACGGGGACACCACTGCTTTCCCTGGGATTGGTAGCATGGAATGCTGCTACTAATTGGGTTTCTGCCAGATACTTTTGACCTGGATTGGTCAGTGCTGGAAACAGGATACTGGGTTAGATGGACCATTGGACTGACCCAGTATGGCTATTCTTATGTTCTTAACCCTTGATGTGATATGGCCAGCATTGAAAATTCTCTACACGGTATGTGCTGGATTTTCTCCTTCAATACATCAATATTCTAATAGGATTAATACATGTGAAAGAAGAACTGAAAGCTCTAAGATTTAAACTTTAGAAGTTCAAATTCAAGTCTCATTCAATACAAGCGAATGTGGCAGAGCAGAAAATGACTGTACAACAAAAAATTGAAAACTTGGATAATTATATGAGATATTTAAATTTGAGACACTTCAGGTTCTATAAATTGCTTACTGCAACTCTGAAAGACTAATTTTATAGATTTTTGAAAGAGAAATTTAAGTATTCTGAGACCGGGCTACCACCTCTTCATAAAATATATTATTTGCCTGTTCCTAACTGGCGTTCTGGTTCGCCTGCTGTGAATTCTATTGTTGAAATTTCATCAGATAGTTTGGATATTACCAAAATTCTGGAAAGTTCTACTGAAGAAGCAGTTTCAAGATCCATCCTTCTGGTGACATTTGTTTTTTTAGCAAGATAAAGAAGCTCTTTTGTGACTTTTCTTTAGAACTATAGAAATATTGCCACAAAAAAAAATGGATATCAATCTTTCTTGATATACCTAAATGGACACAAACAAGAAGGAAAACATTTCTGGCATATAAGCAGCAAGTTCTTTCTTTGGAAGCTAGGTTCCACTTAAAATATCCCTGTAAATGTTTGGTTTTCTTAGACCAACATTCCTATGCCTTCTATGGACTTGGGAAAAATCCACAATTCCAGGAATAACATGTATAGAATGTTTGTACATTTGGGAAGCTTGCCAGGTGCCCTTGGCCTGGATTGGCCGCTGTCATGGACAGGATGCTGGGCTCAATGGACCCGTGGTCTTTTCCCAGTGTGGCATTACTTATGTACTTCTGTGAACCTGCACAATTACAATTTTTCCTGGAAGGTAGAGGTGTTTCATTATTTGTTCCATAAACCATTCTATGTTTGTTTCTCCAGACTGAATCAGGCCATATAAATTTATGAGGGTTATTCACTGTTTTTCCTTTCTTTATATTTTATTTTTACCCAGTTTCCTCTGTTGCTTTTTCTGAATTGATTCTCCTTTATTGTGGTCTAACTGTGGTCTTAATTTATGAAGCTTAGCTGATTTATTTACCGATATATTACCTGTATCATATAGCTCTATTTTGGAGCTTCTTTTCCTGTTCAAAGTTATCTTTGATTATATCTTTTCATTTATTGATACATATATCCCACACATTATCAAAACAAAGTTAGGTTCAATGTGGCTTCCATTGAATCAGTAATACTACAGCGATAATAGTCCTCTCCAACAAGCAGTGGTCTTTACTTTAATCTACTATTAAACCCAAAAAGGAAAATATGGAGGAAAAAGCCTAAAAAAAAAAAAGTCTCCTTTCTCTTTAAAGGAGCTGTCTTTATCATCACAGGCCAAAAAACCTCCAACCTCCTTTAAGTTTCAAATTTTTATGTGAATGATTTCTGCTGAAGTGAATTTATAAAATAATAAACATATCTATGCAAGCTGCTCAGTACCGTCCACACGCCACAGCCAACTATGACCAAAGTTTCAAAACTTCTTTGGGGTCCGTGGCGGGTCACTCTGCATAATACAAAACAGTATTTTAGTGATTTCAATACCAAAACCATCAATTTATTTAGTACACACCACTTTTCTTACTTCACTGATCTGGCGTCCGGCGCTAAGGTATTATTTGTTACATTTGTATCCCACATTTTCCCACCTATTTGCAGGCTCAATGGGGCTTACATAGTACCGTAAAGGCGTCCGCCAAGTCCGGTAGAGAAACAAATACATGGTGATGTTGTGGTCGATTAAGGTTCAGGCACAATGGGGATCGAAGAGAGGAGAGGTTATATAATGTCCATTACGAGCTTTGGTTTTGCTGTGTTGCAGAGTGTAGGTATTTACGTTGGGTCAGTAGGGTATGCCTTTTTGAACAGGTTGGGTTTTAGTGATTTCCTGAAGTTTAGATGGTCGTAGGCTGTTTTCACAGCTTTTGGCAGTGAGTTCCATAGTTGTGTGCTTATATAGGAGAAGCTGGATGCGTAGGTTGCTTTGTATTTGAGTCCTTTGCAGTTTGGGTAGTGGAGGTTTAGGTATGTTTGTGATGATCTGGTTGTGTTTCTGGTTTGTAGATCTATGAGGTCTGTCATGTAGCCTGGGACTTCACCGTAGATAATTTTGTGGACCAGGCTGCAGATTTTGAAGGTAATACATTCTTTGATTGGGAGCCAATGCACTTTTTCTGGGGGGGGGGGGGGGGGGGGGGGGGTTGGCACTTTTGAATCATGTTTTACATAAGTACATAAGTAATGCCACACTGGGAAAAGACCAAGGGTCCATCGAGCCCAGCATCCTGTCCATGACAGCGGCCAATCCAAGCCAAGGGCACCTGGCAAGCTTCCCAAATGTACAAACATTCTATACATGTTATTCCTGGAATTGTGGATTTTTCCCAAGTCCATTTAGTAGTGGTTTATGGACTCGTCCTTTAGGAAACCGTCTAACCCCTTTTTAAACTCTGCCAAGCTAACCGCCTTCACCACATTCTCCGGCAACGAATTCCAGAGTTTAATTATGCGTTGGGTGAAGAAACATTTTCTACGATGTTTTAAATTTACTACACTGTAGTTTCATCGCATGCCCCCTAGTCCTAGTATTTTTGGAAAGCGTGAACAGATGCTTCACATCCACCTGTTCAACTCCGCTCATTATTTTATATACCTCTATCATGTCTCCCCTCAGCCGTCTCTTCTCCAAGCTGAAAAGCCCTAGCCTCCTTAGTCTTTCTTCATAGGGAAGTCGTCCCATCCCCGCTATCATTTTAGTCGCCCTTCGCTGCACCTTTTCCAATTCTATTATATCTTTCTTGACATGTGGCGACCAGAATTGAACACAATACTCAAGGTGCAGTCGCACCATGGAGCGATACAACGGCATTATAACATCCTCACACCAAATATCAGCCTGGCTGCTGTGTTTTGAGCGGTCTGGAGTTTCTTTGTGAGTTGTTCTTTACATCCCACATAGATTCCGTTGCAATAGTCTGCATGGCTTAGTACCATTGATTGTATTAGGTTACGGAATATTTCCCTCGGGAAGAAAGGTTTTACGCATTTAAGTTTCCACATTGAGTGGAACATTTTCTTTGTTGTGGAGTTCACTTGGCTCTCAAGTGTAAGGTTGCGGTTGATTGTAACGCCGAGTATTTTCAGGCTATCTGAGATAGGGAGGGTGTGGTCTGGGGTGTTTATGGTTGTGGGTTTGTACGTATTGTGTTGAGATGAGATGAGATGATGAGGCAGTGTGTTTTGTCAGTGTTCAGTTTCAGTTGAAATGAGTTTGCCCATGAATCCATAGTGTTCAGACCAAGCTTGATTTCATTGGTGATTTCTGTCAGATCAAGTCTGAGGGGAATGTATATTGTGACATTGTCTGCGTAGATGAATGGGTTGAGACCTTGATTGGATAAGGACTTAGCCAGCGAGATCATCATTATGTTGAAAAGTATTGGTGATAGTGGTGATCCTTGAGGTACTCCACAGTCTATTTTCCACGATGGTGATATGTTTGAATTTGATTTCACTTGGTATGTTCTGGTGGTTAGAAAACCCTTGATCCAGCTGAGTATATTTCCACCAATCCCGTTGTAGTCTAGGAGTCTTAGTAGTATATTGTGGTTTACCATGTCGAATGTGCTCGACATGACGAATTGGAGGAGAAGTATGCTTTTACCTGTAGCTATTTCCTGCTTGAATTTGGCCAGGAGAGTGACTAGCACAGTTTCAGTACTATGGAGGGGGCGAAATCCTGATTGAGATTCATGTAGTATTGAGAACTTGTCCATGTAATCAGTAAGCTGTTTGGTCACCATGCTCTCCATCAGTTTGACTGCTAATGGGATAGATGCAACTGGGCGGTAGTTGGCGAGTTTGTTTGTTTTTTTTCTTGGTGTCTTTTGGAATTGGGGTGAGTAGGATGTTGCCATATTCCTCAGGGAAGAGACCTTGTTGGAGCATGTAGTTTAGGTGGGATGTGAGGTCTGCTATGAAGTGGTCAGGAGTGGATTTAAGTAGATGGCTGGGGCAGGTGTCCAATTTGCAGTGGGTATTGGAGAACCTATTTGTCGCATGGGTAACTGATTCAACGGTGAGGAGAGCAAAGTTTGACCAGGTTTGGTCTGCTGGGTATTCTCCAGAAGTTGGGTTCAAGCCATTGATGAAGTTTTCGATGTTGGTGTTGTGCTGAGGAAGTGTATTGCCTAACTTTTTTATTTATTCGTTGAAGTATTTAGCAAGTTTGTCTGCGGATGGGATGTCTGTGTTGGTTGTGGTGACTGGGGTGGTGTTTAGTAGCTTATTTACGAGTTGGAATAGTTTCTTCGTCTTTGTAATCCGGTCCTATTTTAGTTTTGTAATAAGACCTTTTGGTCTGTCTTATTGCACATTTGTATTTTCTTTGTAGTTGTTTCCATGCATTGAGTACGTGTTCATCTTTTATTTCATTAGATCTGATGGTGCTAATCATAGACAAGACAAAAGAATTAATTGTACAGATTAAGATATCAAAAGTACAGAAAATTTATTGAAACAACAGGAGCCTGAAGAGTCTTTCAAAAAAACAGCACAAGGAGTTGAAACGAAAGATAGAGCAAGCGCGGTTTGAGCTGCAGCAGTTTAAGATTAGGAAGTTCCATTGGGATGAGAAAGATTATGAGCAGAAATCGGTGTACCCGTGGTTGAACAAAGAGGCATCAGGTGTAAGGTCAGCCTTTGAAGGAGGACGAGAATCCACTGATAGCAATTCCTAAGGCTCAGAATACAGGACAATGTTTTTAGACTCAGGTCGAGGGCGCAAAGGCAGAGGGAGGATACAGGGATGTGGACGACAACAGAGATAGGGCAACAAACAACAGGAGTTTTGCTCAAGACAGGGAAGAGAGACTGTATACAAGGTCACAAAAGTAAAAGACTCTGTGGTGATCAACTTATCTAGATATGCCTTGTCAATAACTGAGAACTCGGCATTAGCCAAAGGATTATCATTTGTGCCCACTCTGGACCATGACACTTTTCAATGCAGGATGGATTTTGAAAAATTCTTGCGCACCCTACACATTAAAACCTTTTTTGGAGATTCAACTGATGAGTGGACAGATCGCTTGAGAGTCAAATTGAGATTACTACTACTACTACTTAACATTTCTAGAGCGCTGTACAGTTTAACAAAGAAGGACAGTCCCTGCTCAAAGGAGCTTACAATCTAAAGGATGAAATGTCAAGTTGGGGCAGTCAAGATTTCCTGAATAGAGGTGTAGTGGTTAGAGATCTAAATGGGTCCCCCCACCCCACCCCTATGGATCCAGCATTGGCCATTTTCAGACAATTGGTATTGAAGGAATTTGAAGAAATCGAACAAATTGACAGGAGATGGTATTCAAACTGCAATAAGGATAAAAGACTGGCTATTAAGTCTTCGAAAGAGAACAAGGACATTGTCATTAGACATGTAGATAAGGGAGGGCTCCATAGTTATACAGAATAGATCTGACTATGAGACAGAGATATGGAGACAGATCGGTCTAGTTATGAAGAACTACTGGAAGGTCCAATAGTGAGACTACAGGAGCAGATTTTTGCCCTTACAGGTAGTGGGTTTGCGCAAAGTTTTTTTTTTGACACAAAAGAAATTCTCCTTCTTAAATTTGAAATATCTACTGATCCCCGTACTATATACTCTGTCCCAAATCCACAAGACTGTGAACCATCCCCCAGGGCAACCAATATTCTCGAGCAGAGGCTCCTTACTGGAGCTGCTGTCAATTTACGAAGATATCAACTGGCTTGTGACACTGGATGTGGTCAGCCTTTACACGGTGATACCTCAAACTGAGGCTCTCAAGATTATAACTGAGGCTCTGAATCGTAGGGAGGATCAGTTTGTCCCAACAGATTTTAATGGGAGACTTTCTTGTCAGAAGTCTGGGGTCGCAATGGGAGTCACCATTGCACCCTCTATCGCGAACCTCTTTATGTCCCATTTTGAGGAGGTGGTATACTGCTCTCCATTTTTTGAACATGTGAGTACCTGGGTTAGATTTATTGATGACATTTTTTGTCTATGGAAGAGTACAGAAGCCGACTTATTAAGTTTTGTTAAAGTACTGAATGAGAGTCATCCCACAATAAGATTTACTGTGAAATATGAAAGATGGGAAATTACGTATTTGGATGTCCTAATAAAAAAAGATAGAATAGGATTTACTACCACAATTTTCAAAAACAGACAGATAGGAACACCCTTTTAGACTACAAAAGTTGTCATCCATGAAGTTTAAAAGACAGTTTACCCTTTTCACAGTTCTTACGATATAGAAGGATATGCTTTGATGTTAATGACTAAGATTAAATCTAAAAATCTTAAGAACAGATTATTACAAAGAGGGCATCCAGAACAGGTAATCAATAGAGCATACAAACGAGCAAGGTTTAATAACCACGAATATCTATTAATCCCCAAAACAAAAGATGAAGATACAGATGAAGTATGTACGTGTGTGATGCAATATATGAGCACAACGTAAAGGTTGACAGTGGCTATTAGGTGACCTTGGCCAGTGCTGCAGACAATATCAATGCTGGCAGAAGCAAAATTAAGATTTGCCTACAGTCGGGGCAAAAATCTCAAGGAAGTTCTATCCCCGGCAATGCTGAGAAACAGACTGGAAGAACGAACAGAGGCACTGGGCCATTACAGCTGGCTCCCTCTAAAAGAATGAATTGTGGTCAAAGTCTGCACCCTGGCCCACAAAATTATCCACGGGGAAGCCCCGACCTATATGTCAGACCTTATAGACCTGCCTACTAGGAACGCAAAAAGATCAGCACGCACATTCCTCAATCTCCACTACCCCAACTGTAAAGGACTAAAATACAAATCCACATACGCAACCAGTTTCTCCTACATTTGCACGTAACTATGGAACGCACTACCGAAGGACATAAAAACAACGCAAGACCTAACTACCTTCCGAAAGCTACTGAAAACTGACCTGTTCAAGAAGGTATACCATAAACATCCATCCTAAATACCAAATAATAAGACTGAACATGAGCTAGACAAAACCAAACTCTTACTACTGACTGACCAACCACATTGCTATCAACGAATAAGCATTACCACTTTAATCCTCATGTCGGAAATGATTTCCCTATAGTAGATGACCTAACGTATGTTACAATCCAATCTATCACTCAGGAACCTATACGCAATACCATAATGTATTCTTTTTTACCATGTATGTATGCATCCTAATGTAATACCATATGAAACTCTGTTAACCGGAAATGGCAATCGCCATTACGACAAATGTAAGCCACATTGAGCCTGCAAATTGGCGGGAAAATGTGGGATACAAATGCTACAAATAAATAAATAAATGTGCGGCATAATGCTGTGTACAACAGAGTTTGTTGATCCTCAGGTCGGGGAAGAAGTATATCTTGTGCAGACCTACTGTTTATCTAGCTACTAGTAAAAAAAGCCCCGTTTCTGATGCAAATGAAACGGGTGCTAGCAAGGTTTTCTTCTGTGTGCATGTGGGAGTGTGTGTGTCCCTGCCCTCTGCCCTCTCTCCCCTCCCCCCTCTGAGTCCTTCACTGCTTTGCTGTGTTTTCCTTCACTGACTGTTTGTGTTACAGAGAGGGTGGGGCAGACACTCATGGGGAAACCGGATATCTCTCCCCCTTCACACTTCCGGCTGGAGGCTTCATAGAACGTTGGTGTTGCCTTTTATATAGAGAGATGTTATATATTGTATCCATTGCCCATGCAGAAAACTGTATGTTGGGCAGACTTCAAGGAAACTGTCAACCCATTTAACAGAACATAAGAGTAACAGCAATATAAAGAAAGTGAGAGCACCGCTGGCTATGCATTGTGTGAAAGAGCAACGTACCTTTGCAACTTTAAAGTGCATTGTTCTGCAACAATTGAATCTAAACACCAGAGGGGGTGACAGTAAACGCCGTCTAGCTTAACTAGAACAAAAATGGATTTTCCGTTTACAGACACTGCAACTGGCAGGTTTAAATTTGAGAATTGAATGGAATCATTTCTTCTAGATAGGAAGGAGTTTTCCCATGGGTAACTGTCAATACATCAGATCTAAGTAGTGGATGATTGGTGACTTTGTGAAGCTGGCGTCTGACATCAGTCTATAAGTAAAGACGCCATATTGTAAAAGAGGTGCTCCATACTGCTGCAGTAACTTAGCACCGGACGCCAGATCAGTGAAGTAAGAAAAGTGGTGTGTACTTAATAAATTGATGGTTTTGGTATTGAAATCACTAAAATGCTGTTTTGTATTATGCAGAGTGACCTGCCACGGACCCCAAAGAAGGTTCGAAACTTTGGCCATAGTCGGCCGTGGCGTGTGGACGGTACTGAGCAGCATGCAAAGATAAGTTTATTATTTTATAAATTCACTTCAGCAGAAAGCATTCACATAAACATTTGAAACTTAAAGGAGGTTGGACGTTTTTTTGGCCTGCGATGATAAAGACAGCTCCTTGAAAGAGAAAGCAAAGCTACAGAGAAAGGAGTCTTCTTTTGAGGCTTTTACCTCCACATTTTCCAGTAGATTAAAGTAAAGACCACTGATTGTTGGAGAGGACTATTATCGCTGTAGTATTAATGTTTATCCTCTCAAGCTCATATATTGGTGTAATAGAAGATTCCAGTGAATCTGTAACAGGTTTACAATGAAGCAATATCAAGTTTGCAGTGAAACAACTGAACAGTAACAGGCATGCATAGAAACAATAACAGGTTTACAGTGAAACATTAACATTAGCAGTCATTTTAACAAGAATCTTGTCCTCTGAAGGGTGAATTTACATTAGGAATATACGTGCCCTGTGTTTATCTGGTGTGACACATATGGTCAGTAATTACTCTTTTTCAAGTAGGAAAATCTTTAAATGAGCTTTTAGCATTTTGTGAAATCTTAGGTATTCAGTTATCTGCTGAATGTCTCTATGTATTGAGCTCCATATCTTTGTGGCCTAAGAGGAGAATCCTGTTGAGCGAATGGTTTTGAATCTGACACCCTTGCTGCTGGGAGATGTAGTGGGAGAAACTGTCTGGTGTTTTTCAGTGTATTCTTCAGTGGTAGAGTCACAAAAAAAACCTCAGATAGTCTGGGGCCATTCCGTACAGTATTTGGAATATTGTAACAGAAATGTTGAAGTAGACGCTGGCTTTCATGGGGAGTCAGTGCAGGGCTGTTAATAGAGAGGTGGCTCTATGGGAAATCTGCAGTTTCTTTATATTGGATTCCTTGCACCTGGCTTAGATCCTGTTGCAGTAATCAATCTGTGATAGTATGAGGGATTGAACTAGGATTCGGAATGTGTTCGTGGAGAAGAGGCTTCTAATTCTTCTCAGTTTCCAGAGCATCCTAAATACCTTTGCAGTGACTGTTAATATGTTGCTCTATGATGACCCCCAGGACTAGGCTGTTTTCAAGAGGATAGTTGCTCCTTCCTACCATAATTTCCTTTTCTTCAGTTGGATGTTATGTGTTGTGTAATGGTGCCCAGGCCTTGTTTTGTATATTTGTGATATCTGTTGAAGCTACTTTTCTCTAACTCTCTACCCAGAGGTGCCATTATCAGAGAGTGGGGAGCCTTGTGGTACTCTTCATGTAGGTGACCAGGGTAGTGATATAGTGTTAACCATCTTGACCTTATATGATTTGGTGCTGAGGAATCGTTTGAACCATCTCATTACTGCTCCTCCTATGTCAATGATGTCTAGTATGTAGAGTGTTGTGAAATTTCAACACATTGTCTACAACAGCTAGGTCTTTTTTTGGGGGTGTCCATATTGCATTTCTCCAAATAGTAAGGATTTCTTCTGTTATTTCTTTGCAATCTTCTGAAATGCTGTTTGACGGGAATCAGAGCAATGGTCTTCTATGTATTTATTTTATTAATTTATTAGAATAGAATTTATTTACTGCCTTTTTGAAGGAGTTTAATGAAACAAACATGAGCAATAAACAATTACAGCAGTAAAAATATTCAAATAACAATACAAAGCATGGGATAGTATACTATTTACAATGTCAACACAATACGTAATAGAACATTTTAATTGACAGTGTAAGGTATAAGCAAAGATGAAACATATAGATAGGAAAGAGAATAAGAAGAGTTAGAACATAAGGTGACTAATTTAAAGAAAGGTGCACATGAGGTCAGAGATGGTTAAATATTACTTTAGCTAGGACAGGAGTGGATAATCATGTCCTGCTGCAGTATGTGTAGCCCGAGTCACTCCTTGTGTGTGTGAGTGAGACTAACAAGTTAGTTACTTCTTTCATTAAAGGCCTGGTTGAAGAGCCAAGCTTTCACCTGCTTCCTCAAGTAGAGATTTCAGGAAGTGCATTCCAGCATGTGGGAGTTACTCCGGAAAAGGCTCAATTGCGGGTGTCACACTGTGTAATGTCTTTTGGAGAGAGTGTGGTTAGTGACAGTCTTGAGAGGACCTTAGTGTCTTTGGAGGTGTGTAGAGGCTCATCCTAATCTTCAGGTACTCAGGGCCATTTCCTTTAAGGGTCTGAAGATCAGACATACAGTTTTAAATTGCAAGTCACTTAACCCTCCATTGCCCCTGATACAAAATATGTACCTGAATATATGTAAACTGCTTTGAATGTAGTTGCAAAAACCTCAGAAAGGTGGTATATCAAGTCCCATTTCCCTTTCCCTAAATTTAGCCCTGTATTGTACTGGTGGCCAGTGAAGTTTTTGCATAAATGGTGTGATGTGGTCACGTCGCTTGCAACCTTCTCTGAGTCTTGCTGCATCATTCTGAATCAATTGGAGCTGGTGCAGGCCCTTCGTAGTCAGACTGTTGTAGAGTGCATTGCAGTAATCCAGTCTTGATGTTATCATGGCATGCACTATGGGGATAAGATTTACCTTCTCGATGTAAGGAGAGAGGCAGCATAGATGTTGCAAATAGTAGAAGTAGCTTTTAAAGGTTGCTTGGATTTGGGGAATCAGAGTAAGTGTTGAATGTAACTGTATTTCAAGGTTCCTGACTTGTGATTTGAGGGGGAGTTCGTACTTCCCAAAAGAGATTTTGATGGCAGGTATGTATCCACTTGTGTTAGGGACCCAGCGAAGCTCAGGTTTACCTGGGTTCAGGCAGTTTGTTGTGTTTAGCCCATTCTTGAATTGATGCTTCCTTTATGCTTTCTTCTGGGTGTCTCGGATGCTATTGTATCAAGGATGACTTTGTTGTGTGTGTCCTATTGACCCATGAAGTTGTTGAGTCTGATTGTTGATCATCTTGGATATTTAATATCTGTTCCCATAATTATGTGGCTCTTATCTTGACCCTGCCCCTGGTGCATATAGTGGTGGGTGCATCTTACAATCTTGTACTTTGTTTGGACTCTCTCCAATTTAACATGAAAGATGGCTTTTGTGGTCAGACAATGGTACAGGGGACCAGCTGTTTGAGATACAGGCTTCCTTGTGGATCTTTAATCAGTAGGCAAACAGATCTAGGAGATCGTCTTTCATACTATTTATTTATAACATTTATACCCCCACATTATCTCAAACAACTTAAGGTTCAATGTGGCTTACAAAGCACAATGGAACAAGCAAATAAGTAAAACAATGTATAACACAATACGCTTAATATCAAAAAGTATAAAGCCATTCCAAAGATAAACATCACCAAGATACCACAAACTTGTACAGAACTATAATCCTAAACAAAGCCTGGTAAAGATCACCTTCAGAAAGATATTTCCTAAAGAAAAAGGACTTCAGCAATTTATGGAATAACAAGTAATTATCTTGATATTTAATGGTACTTGTTAGAGAATTCCACCATTTGGTACCTTTATAAGAGAAATTAGCGGAAAGCACTGATTTATAAGTGATTTTCTTGTAATTAGGGAGATGAAGTCGAAGATCATTTCTGGTGCCAAAGTTAAAATGGGTTGATGTTTCCTCTGGCCTGGTAAAGTCCTAGGATTTCTGAAAGTCATATACGACCTTTGCGATCTGGTTGTCTCAGGACTCCATGTGGATGTTAATGTCACCCAGTAAGATCACATTCGAGTGGGATGTGCAGATGTTTGAAATGAAATTGAAGAAATCTTTTTGAGCTTTGGGCCAGTTGCTTGGGAGACAGTAGAACAGGATTCCACATATCTGACCCTGGAGGGTGGGGTCGTTGACAGTGTACACCAGATTTCTATAGAAGGATTTATGTATTCTGATATTTGTTTTAACTTGAGGAAGGATTTGTAGATAATAGCTAATCCTCCTCCTCTTTAGGCTTAGGATTATGATTTTATAAGCCGGTGGGGCCTATTTTGTTCAGCATTGGATCATCTTCACTAAAAGATGATCCAATATATGATCTTCGATATACTATAGAAATTATAAGTTAAAAAAGAGGTTAGTTTATTTTTATTTCTTTCTAACCACAAGGTAAAACAAAGTGATTTACACGTTATGCAAAATGGGAGAGGAAGTTAAAAAAAAAACATCTTTACAAATATATTAATAGGAACAGTAACAGCAATAATTAAAAAAGAAAAAACTATTTCAAAATTGTACAACAGAGAACAATATCCAAGTATAACCACTTGTACTGAAGTGACACGACATGGACAATAATAAAAAGGAAAGGAAAAAGAAACTTTATAAAGAAACATTATCATTCACTAAAGTCCACAATACTAGCGGGCAGAACTTATGAGATTATATGCAAGAAAAATCAAACGAAAGAGGTTCAGCTAGAAACTGGAACTTCTACTTAATGCAACCATCCCTCTGCCCCCCAGAAGGTTCAATAACGACTGGAGTGACAGGTCAGTTAGTGGCCAGAAAAGTTGCCAACTGGGCTAGTTGAAAAATACTTAACAGATATGTACTTTACAATACATTTACATGGGAACTTGAGAAAGAAAAGAGCCCCTAGTTGCAAATCCCAGGACATAACAACAGAAATTCCTATATTCTAGAGGAGACCTAGCAACCTAGAAGAGTTTTGTCACATCTGGAAATATTCTGACTTTACAGTTGAAGAAAAGCTCATCTCTATGTTTAAAAACAAACAAAACTGCCTGCCTTTAGAACTTGGGGGGGGGGGTACCATGAGGAGGTTGTGGAATTACTCTTGTTTTGAGGGGGTTGAGAAGCTTGGACAGACCCTCTCTACTCTATTAGAAATTTTCAAGTGGGTTAGTCTTGGCCATTTTAAAGCAACTATGGTCCGGCTGGTATCTTGGAATGTGGGAGGTATATCCTCTCCAATAAAATGTTTAAAAAAATTTACAGGTCCTACAGATACACTGGGCAGATGCAGCCTTTCTACAAAAACTTGAAAATTTGTTGGGTGGGTGCTTGAGTGGCCACTCCATCAAGGGGGAACAAAGGGGAAGTAGCCATTTTAGTGCGTGAGAGCCAGTTGGCACAATATTCATAAAGTTCAAGAGGACAAAGAGGGGCACTTTGTTCATTGCCAAATTACTTTAGTCCATCACAGGGTTGCTTCTGTGTAATGTTTACGCTCCCAACCAATATGATGGGAAATTCTATCAGCAGCTGAGAAATAGTCTGTTGCAGTTTGGGGATGTTCCTATTGTGCTGGGTGGGAATTTTATTTTTTTTTTTTTTTTTTTTTTTTTTTTTCAATAATTTTTTTATTGAAGTACTCATCAATACATGGTAACACGCAAAAGAATACAATATCCGACTCACCCGTCGGACAAACAACACACCAAGTGACCCCTCCATAACCCTACATCAACAATAACACCACCCCGACTTCAATCTTATTTTTTTTAGTTTCCCCCCCCCCCCCCCCATACTTCCCAATTCAAACAAATAAATTTTTTTTTTTTTTTTTTTTTTATAATAATAAAGAATCCCAAACTCCTATATAAAGATATCCCTCAACCACTTGCTCCTGCTCATCTAACCGGTTGCAATACACTACAACCCCCTTAATCCCCCTCCCCCCACCCCCCCCCCCCCCCACCCCCTTACCCCTTAAGCCAATGATAACAACTTGCCCTCCAACAGTTTCCACCCTCTTTGACGGATCCAAAAGCAATCCCTTCGTACAGCTGTTTGTCTCTCCAAGAAAAATAAATACCTCACCTTCTCCTTCCATTGATCCATGCTAGGCGGAAGAGAAGATTTCCAAGAGGCTGCAATCAAACACTTCATTGCCGCTAATCCCCACCGGAACATCCTCTCCCGCCACCACTCCAACTTAATCGGGCTAAGCCCTAGTAAACAAACTTGGGGAGACAAAGGTATAGGCACCTGAAGCAATGCAGAAAGCACCCCCACCACCGACTCCCACACAGACAATAATCCCTCACATTCCCACCATACATGCAAAAACGACCCCCGTACCTCCCCACATCTCCAACATATGTCAGATACCAAAGGAAACATTTTATGAAGTCTATCCGGCGTATAATACCACCGAGTAATTATTTTGTATGCATTTTCCTGAATTAGCACACATACTGAACTCGCTCGCACACCCCCCCAAATCCTTTCCCATTCCTCATCAGTAAAAGTCTTCCCCAAATCCCTTTCCCAAGCCCGCATAAACTTATGCTTAGTCCATTTCCATCCTCTTATATACTTATATATGATCGATATGGGCCTAGGGTGTTTTCCCACCAACAACCAAAGATTTTCCAAGCACTCCCCTTTAATCGGATCTCCCCGTAACCAACCCTGCTGTATAGCGAAATGCCTTATTTGCATATAAGCAAAAAAGTCCCCTTCCGGTAAACCAAACCTTTCCCTCAGCACATCAAACGATGCCCACTTCCCCCCTTGAAAGCCATCCCGAAATCTAACCAACCCCATTTGAGCCCACCTAGAGAAGGTTCTATCCCATTTCCCCACTCTAAACTTCCCCTCCCAATTCAAAAAGGCCAATGTAGAAACCCTCACTCCCCCTCCCCATCGCCTTCTAGCCACCTGCCAAATCTTTAGCAAATGGCTCAGAAAGGGATTGGTCACCCCTCCTTCCCCCTCCCTTCCTCCCTGTGAATCCCAGAGCAACGTAGCCAGGGGTTGCAACCCGGAAAGCTCCTGTTCAATTACCACCCCCGCCTTTCCCTGTGCTATATCCCAATCCAGAATAATCCTCAATTGCGCAGCCAGATAATACCATTCTACATTCGGTACTGCCCTGCCTCCCTGCTCTAATGCCCCCCACAAGACTTCTCGCCCTATACGGGGCCTTTTGCCTCCCCAAATAAAGCTATAGATCATCCTTTGAATTTTACTCAATACCTTTTTAGGTATAGGCACTGGTAAGGTCTGAAACAAGAACAACAACCTCGGCAAGACATTCATTTTTACCACCGCAATTTTTCCCCACCACGACAACCAAAGCCCTCTCCACCTCATCAAATCACCCTTAATCTGCTGCATTACCGGATCATAATTCACTCTAAACAAATCCTGGACCTCCCTGGGAATCTGAATCCCTAAATACCGAAATTTGTTCGTAACCCATCGGAAAGAAACTATTTCTTGCAACCTAACTCCCTCTACATCCGAGATATTAACCCCCATCAATTCACTCTTGTCCATATTAATTTTTAGTCCCGCTACCCGTCCAAAATCCTGGAAGATCTCCGCCACTACCCTCAATGTATTCCCCGGATTCCTAAGATACAATAGCACATCATCTGCGAATAATGCCCCCCGATGTTCCTGCCCCCCAACCCACAACCCTTGCAACTCTCTATGCTCGCGAAGACAAATCGCCAAGGGCTCCATATACATCGCAAATAACAAGGGCGAAAGAGGACACCCCTGGCGAGTTCCCCTCTCAATCTCAAAGAATGAGGTAAATTTATTATTAACCCTTATACACGCCCTTGGATTTGTGTAAAATGCTGATATCCACGCACTAAAATTCCCCCCCAGCCCCATTCGCTGTAGCACTTCTTCCAAATACACCCATTTCACCCTATCAAAAGCCTTTTCAGCATCTAATGCTAAAAAGGCCACAGGATCTGTTCGCTGATGAGCTAACCACAATAAATGAATAGTGCGTCTGATGTTATCTCCCACAGTCCTCCTAGACACAAATCCAGATTGATCTTTATGAACAAGATTCGGCAACACCCGTCTCAGTCTATTAGCCAACACTTTAGCCAAAATTTTGGCATCCACATTAAGGAGAGAAATGGGTCGATATGCCCCACACAACGTGGGATCCTTCCCTGGTTTCCTCAAAACTGTAATTCCAGCTTCCACCATGGACTGTGGCAACTTTTCCCCTTTTAACACCCCATTCCCCACCCGGACTAAAAGATCCCCCACGTCCCCCTGAAATAACTTATAAAATTTCCCCGAAAACCCATCCAACCCCGGAGCCTTCCCGTTCTTCAAATTCTTTATAACCCCTATAACTTCCTCACCCCTAATGCCTTCATTCAGCTGCCCCTGCTCTACCCCAGTAAGCCTAGGTAACTGAATTTTATCCAAATAATGCCCAATCTCTACCCTTGAGATCCCACCCTCCTCCCTATATAACTCCCTATAATAACCAAGAAAACAATCCTGAATTGCCGAATCCGTATGACACCACTCCCCCCTCCCATTTTTAATTTTTTGTATATTTAACCTAATCCGCCTCCCCCTCAAATATCTAGCTAACTTTGCTCCTCCCTTATTGGCGAATTCAAAAAATCCTTGTCTCAATTTAGCTATTCCAAACTCCACCTCCCTCATCTGCAACCTAGAAAGTTCCTGCCGAACCTTACAGAGAACACGCCAATCTCCTGGATCCTGCGACCTCTTATGTCGAGTTTCCAAATCTACTAAACGCCGCCTCAGATCCAAATCTAACTTGCCCCTCTCCCTCTTCCTTCGGGACCCCCATTGGACAAAAACTCCCCTAATCACAGCCTTCATTGCATCCCACAAAGTTCCATCCTTCACTTCTCCATTATCATTAATCTCCCTATATTCCCCAATGGCCTTCCTAACTGCCTCTACGACCTGCACATCCCCCAAAAGTGATTCATTCAATCTCCAAAACCCCTTCTTTGCTCCTCCTAAAGAACCCTCCAAAGTAACCCAAGTTGGGGCATGGTCCGAAATCTGGATATGCTCTATCTCCGCCTTCCTCATGGCTCCCCACAAATTACGATGCACCCATATACCGTCAATACGAGTATACGAATTACCCGCATGAGAGTAAAATGTATAATTCCTCTGTGTTGGATGCATCAGTCGCCAGCTATCCACCATCTCCAATCCTCGAAAAAACTCTTCCAATGCTCTCCTACTTCTCTTACTACAGTACCCGCCCCCCAAGGAGTGATCCAACCGCGCATTAGGCGTAACATTAAAATCACCTCCTACCACAACCATCCCCTGCACAAAGTCTTGTAATTCCCCCAGAAGCTTTCTAAAAAACCCTGCCTGACCAGAGTTAGGAGCATACACATTAACCAGCGTGATTCCCATCCCTTGCCACTCCCCTCGAACCGCCACACACCTCCCAGTTGAATCCTTAAATTGTTGATTAACCACTAACCCAAACCCTTCCTTCACTAAAATAGCTACCCCCCCTACCCGCCTGTCATCCTTCCCCTGATGGGCCACCACCAATTCAAATGCCTTCCTATTTAGCATCGGAAGGTCTCGTGGACGCAAATGAGTTTCTTGGAGGAATACAATATCCCACTTAAGTCTGCCCAATTCTTTGAAAACTATGCTTCTCTTCCCCTGATTATTCAAACCATTAACATTCCAGGAACCTACTGTCATTAATTCCGGCACATCCCTTCCCCCTCCCCCCCTCTGTCGCCCCAAACCCACCCCCCCTTGACCCCCTCTTCCCCCCCGTCCACCCACCCTCCCTTTCCAACTGGCTGACCCACCTCCAGATGAGCCTGCCATCCCCTGAGGAATAAACGTCTCCCAAATGGCCCAGAACCCCTCTATCGATTCACCCCTAACCCCCCTCCCCCCTTACATCAAACTCCCCTCCCCCACACACTTACTCCCTCTCCCCCACCCCTCAACCAACCTCCACAGCCATCCAAAAACCCCCCCCACCCCTCCTCCCTGCCACAACACTCCACATAAACCCTAACCCACCCCCCCAAATAACTCAGAGTGCCTACATAAATCGCAAACCGTGCCAACTCTGTAAGCCCCCCAAAAGGTTACTCCTCATGTCCACACCTAATCACTTTAATAAATATTATTGTCCCTTCAAGTAGCACTCTGTGGTCGTTTTCGTCCATCCGCCCCCACTGTACGCCACTGAGATGCCAATTTCTGAGAAGACGATCTCAACTCCTTTCCTTGGGTAGTGGACTCCCCCATCAACGGCAGATCCTGGCATCCCATCTCCTTCAGGGCCACCCAAGCCTCCGATACCGATTTTACTTTCCTTGATTTTCCATCCACCGACATCCACACTGCAAATGGAAACATCCAGCGATAACGCAGCCCACGACCTCGCATAAATCTTGTGACCTCCTGGAAGGCCCGACGCTTCTGAAGTGTGGCCCATGCCAAATCCTGGAAAACGCTGACTTTACAGTTCCTCCAGTCCCATGTTTGCTGCTTTCGTGCAGTAGCCAATATGCGCTCCTTAGTTGGGAAATCCGCAAAACAAACAATTATGTCTCTCCCAGTGCCCTCTCTCATAGGGCCCAGACTCCGATGAGCCCGCTGTATCTGCCACGTGGTGGACTCATTTTCACCACCAAGCCCCATCACAAAATTACAAAAGTCCTCCACCACCTTAACACAGTCCCGAAACTCTGCAGTCTCCGGAATACCTTTGAATCTGAGGTTATTCCTCCTAGACCGGTTCTCAAGCTCTTCCAGCTGATCTTTTACCTCCTGCAGAGCCTCCGACTGCCTTGCTTCAGCTCCTTTCACTGAAGACAACTCCTCCCGGATCTCTTCCACCGCTTCCTCCACTGTCTCTACTCGCGTGCCCAGCTCACCCAGCTCATTCTTAATATCTCGCAGGGACTCCTTCACATCGCTCCTGACACCTGCCATGTCTTCCCGGAGCTCCTTAAGCCACTGCACCAACTCGCGCTTCGTCACCTCTTCCTCCAGCGCACGTTCCCGCACGCCCGGGCTTTCTTCCTCCGACTCCGATTGTACCGCTGCCATGTTCCCGCTCCCCTCCGCTTCACTTACAGAACCGGCTCCTGCTTTCTCCTGCTTGCGTGCCGAAAAGCGGAACTTTTCTAAACTTTTTCTAGGCGGCATCTACTTTCCTTCCCGATATTTTCTCAGCACTTAGAAGGCTAATAACGGCGAATCGCTAATTTTTTAAATAGTCCCGAACGGAGCTATTCACTCAAGCTGCCATTTGCTCGGATGACGTCACTTCCTCCGCTGGGTGGGAATTTTAATGCAGTCTGGGATCCCACCATTGATAAGTCTCACGACCCAATGAATGAACAGTTACAGGTAAAAAGGAGACTCCCTTCACTATGTCAGGTGTGGGACTTACTGGACAATTGGAGACTCTTGCACCCCCTAGAGAGGGACTTCACTCACTTGTCCCTGGCACACAGAATGCAATCTTGAATTGATTACATTTTACTGTCCACTTCTTTAATGTCGTCTTAGCCACCATATTAAAGTGCATATGTGGACCGACTTGTCATTGCCAATTGGAGTCTACGTGAAGCTCCATCTGAACAAGTCTCTGTCATGTGATAAAGAGCACTACAATTGGTTGTTTTGGTGGCACGGATCATCACTTTATGACATTAAGCGGTAGATTTTGAATCATCAAGCAGCTAAGACTGTTGACATTAACCAATATGTAACATTATGCGGACTGACAATAGGTGGAATAAGTCCTTGTTAGTTACAATGGGCACTGACCAGGGACAAAACATGCTGTGATATTATGCGGGGCATGATATTAACTGATGTAACATTAAACAGGTTTGACTGTACTTCTGTGTTCACAAAAGAAAATCTAGAGAAGGACCTCTGTTGACTGACAAAATGATATATGGGAATGGAGTAGTTATCACACCATTCACAGAAGAAAGTGTTTATGAAAAACTTGAAAAACAAAGCCATGGGACCGGACAAGATCCATCCTAGGATATTGAGGGAGCTCAGAGAAGTCCTTGTGGGTCCTCTCAGATTTGTTTAATAAATCCTTGGAGACAGGAGAGGTTCTGTGGGATTGGAGAAGAGCGAATGTGGTCCTTCTTCACAAACATAGTAACAGAGAAGGCGGCGGAAACTACAGGCTGGTAAGACTCACTTTGGCGGTTGGAAAAATAATGGAAGCTCTGCCGAAGGAAAGAATAGTGAACTACCTGGAAGGGGTCATAAGATCCAAGACAACATAGCTTCATCAAGGGAAAATCATGCCAAACGAATCTAATTGATTTCTTTGACTGGGTGACCAGAGAACTGGATTGAGGACATGCGCTAGATGTAGTCTACCTGGATTTCAGTAAAGACTTTGACACGGTTCCTCATAGGAGGCTCATCAATAAACTCAGACTGAAATTAGGACCCAAAGTGGTGACCTGGATTAGAAGTTAGTTGACTGACAGATGACAGAGTGGTGGTCTGAACGTAACTCACCTTGAGCTACTACTGAAGAAGATGTGAGCAAAATCCAAAAATAAAATAAATAAATTTGCTCAGAAGAAAGAAAGGTGAGTAGTGGAGCACATCAAGGATTGTTGCTGTTCAATGTATTTATGAGTGACATTACTGAAGGGTTAGAAGGAAAAGTGTGTCTTTGAGCAAATGATGAAGATTTGCAATAGAGTGAACTGTACGGAAAAGAAAACAAGAGATCTAAAAACGAAGAATGGTCTAATGTTTGGCAGTTAAAATTTAATAAGAAAAAGTGCAGAGTGATGCACTAGGGAGTAAAAATCCAAAGGAGCTGTATGTGTTAGGGGGCAAGAATCTGATATGCACGGACCAGAAGAACCTTGGGGTGAAAGTGTCTGAGGATCTCAAGGCTGCAAAACAATTTGACAAAGTGGTAGCCAAAGCCAGAAAGAAGATGTTGGGCTGCAGAGAAAGAGGAATCACCAGTAAAATAAGGGAGGTATTAATGATCATGTACAAGTTGTTGGTGAAGCCCCACTTGGAATATTGTGTTCAATTCTGAAGGCCGTATCTTGCTAAGAATGTAAGAAGACTTGAAGCAATCCAGAAGAAGGCAGCAAAAATTATATCAGGATCTCCCCAAGAGATGTATGAGAAAATACTTGAATCGTGAATATGTACACCCTAGAGGAAAGAAGGGATAGAGGAGATATGATACAGATATTTAAATACTTGAATGGTATTAATCTACAAACAAATCTTTCTAGAGACGGAGAAGTGGTAAAACTAGACAACATAATTTGAGGTTGCAGAGTGGTATACAGGAGTAACATCAGGAAATACTTTTTCATGGAGAGGGTGGTGGATGCCTGGAATGCCCTGCTGGTGGAGGTGGGGGAGTCAAAAATCATGACAAATTAAAAAATGCATGTGATATACCTTTCTTATACAGTCATGGTATGATTGGTCTGTGTCTTTCCTATATTTTAATTGGCATTCCTTTCTTGCTGTCCTTGTTTTAACAATTTTAATTGTAAGCTACTATGGTCCGGATTTTGTAAAAGTAGATAACCAAACATAAATAGAAAGGGGATAGTATCAAAACAAAACAACTCAACACATCAACAGCTATAAGTTAATTTATGATGGGCAGGAGCGGTGCTTAAATGACAGTCCAGAAGGGAAAGTGAAGCCAATGCCGGATGGACTTCCACGATCTGTGTCCCGAATATGGCACGACAGATCAGGATGGGCTGGAGGGGTTTTGATAGCAACTCCAGCAGCTGTAAAGTAGGGTCAGTGCAGGGCAGAATTTATGGTCTGAGCCCTGAAAACGGCAAGGATGGATCAGGAGCAGGGACACTAAAGGGGGTAGATGGCACTGGCCCCATACGAAAATTTACATCAATGAAGTGTTTTAAAAAGAAAAAGCAGGCAAAAATCGCTGAGGAAAAACAGAGATGTGAACTGAGGGGAGATAGTGAAAATGCAACCTCTCTGCTCTGTGGAAAAGACAAGATTGGCTTGGTCCCACGCAGCGATGGCAGGCGGGAAGATGCGCACATGCATAGTGCACCATCCTGAAAAGCTTCATTATGATGCTGGAGCAGTTCCTGTGCAGAGCTCAGTCGGATGTCACTCATCCGTGGGTGATTTCATCCTGATAGAAATATTCTGGCACAAATTTACACATGCTCCAAGGTACTGTGTGTGTGTGTACATGTGAACACTGCAAGTCAGCCCCTGTTCCACTCAAACTATAGTCTGGAAACACCTTTGTGTCTATTGTAAATGTACAAATATGGAAAAGAACACAAATCATATCTACATCCAAACTATTTTATAAGCATCATATTACACGTATAAAATGCTTTACATGCAGAAAATACTTTTGAAAGTTACCCTCTATATTTGTACCCGAGTCTGTGTCAGTGCTAAGCTTCCTACATCTAAAGACTGTAAACAATGCATCTTTGGCATTCCCAGCCTCGACTATCCTAGCAAACAGAAGACCTGAACCAGAAATCAAACCCAGGTCTTCCGCATGACAAGCCACCATTCTGGCCCATGTCTCAATCTCAGGTCTTTAGGGGCCTGCTAAGATATAAGCTACTGAAACCAGTCTGATGAACCTGAAGCAAGTTTGGTACACAGTTTCAAAATACATTTCTTGGTTCGTAAGGTGGTCTTCTGACCTAAGCTGGAATGAGTTTACCTTACACTGACCAGTACAATTTTATTTATTTATTTATTTAGATTTTGCTCACACCTTTTTCAGTAGTAGCTCAAGGTGAGTTACATTCAGGTACACTGGATATTTCTCTGTCCCGGGAGGGCTCACAATCTAAGTTTGTACCTGAGGCAATGGAGGGTTAAGTGACTTTCCCAAGATCACAAGGAGCAGCAGTGGGATTTGAACTGGATACCTCTGGATTGAAAGACCAGTGCTCTAACCACTAGGGCATTCCTCCACTCCACAATAAAAGATGGATTAATCTGATTAATTTAGACAAAAATGAACCCCTATTTATAGGAGCATATTCAGTCCTGCACGATAACCGTGACAGCTAACAGTATACGAGTACAGTTACTCAGGCCTAAGAAAGGGGTCACCAACGAGAGTGAAAGAGGACAGAATACAAAAGCACAATCACATAACCATATCCATGAACGCTCACTTTTGCAAAAATGACATAGTAGTTACTCTCACATAAAAAAGGGAAAAAGTAAATCACTATGCAAGGCACATGCCATGATGGGTCACAAAGCCTGATAAAGGCACGAAGCAAAGGAGAAAATTGCGCCTTCACGACTTATGGAACCTGCCACAGGAATGGGGGGTACAGGCGAGGACTTTGTCACAATTTCAAATTCTTGCTGACCTACTTCCAGTCTGCTCTTTTACTTGCCAAACAAGACTATTACATCCAGTTGACAAATTCTCTTGGCTCAAACCCTCAACGTCTCTTTGCCACACTGAACTCTCTCCTCAAAGTGCCTTCACCTCCAACTCCCTCTTTACTTTCCCCCCACTCTGGCTGAGTACTTTCATGATAAGGTTCACAAGATTAAACTTGAATTCTCAACCAGGTCACCTCCACCTCTCCTTCCCTTAGTCCATTCTGTCAACCCTCCAACCCCTGCCTCCTTTTCTTCCTTTTCTGAAACCACTGAAGAGGAAACTACATATTTTCTTTCCTCCTCGAAACTAACTACCTGTTCCTCTGATCCTATTCCCACCCTTCTACTTAACACTATCTCTCCTACTGTCATCCATTTTATCTGTCATATCCTCAATCTTTCACTGTTCACTGCGACTGTTCCTGATGCCTTCAAACATGCCGTAGTCACACCACTCCTTAAAAAACCTTCATTGGACCCTACCTATCCTTCCAACTATTTCCCCATCTCCCTCCTCCCTTTCCTATCTAAGATACTTGAACGTGCTGTTCACCGCAGTTGTCTTGACTTTCTTTCCTCTCAAGCTATTCTTCATCCACTTCAATCTGGCTTTCGCCCCCTTCATTCAATCAACTGAAACAGCACTTGCTAAAGTCTCCAATGATCTGTTCCTGGCCAGATCCAAAGGTCTCTATTCTATCGTCATCCTTCTCGATCTAACTGCTGTTTTTGACACTGTTGATCACAGCCTACTCCTTGATACGCTGTCTTCACTTGAATTTTAGGGCTCTGTTCTTTCCTGGTTTTCTTCTTACCTCTCCCATCGTACCTTTAGTGTATACTCTGGTGGATCCTCCTCCACTTCTGTCCCACTGTCAGTTGGTGTACCTCAGGGATCTGTCCTGGGACCTCTTCTTTTCTCCATCTATACTTCTTCCCTTGGTACTCTGATCTCATTCCATGGTTTTCAGTATCATCTTTACGCTGACGACTCCCAGATCTACCTCTCCACACCTGAAATCTCAGCAGGAATTCAGGCCAAAGTATCAGCCTGCCTGTCTCACACTGCTGCCTGGATGTCTCATCGCCATCTGAAACTAAACATGACCAAGACTGAGCTTCTTATCTTTCCCCCTAAACCAACCTTTCCTCTTCCCCCATTCTCTATTTCTGTGGATAACACTCTCATCCTCCCTGTCTCATCAGCTCGCAGCCTTGGGGTCATTTTCAACTCCTCTCTCTCCTTCTCTGAACATATTCAACAGACTGCTAAAACCTGTCGTTTTTCTCTACATTTAAAAACGCTCTATGAACTAACCAACTTCCGCAAACTACTGAAGACCCATCTCTTTGACAGGGCATACCACAAAGATCAACAAATGTGAACTCCTATACAAATATCCAGAACTGCCTTATAATATTTGCTTGTTAAACTACTAATATGTTTTACCATTATCATATAACCCATGTTCCTTCTGTAATGCTAAATGTATATTTTCTTATATGTTTCCACTATTCATGATGTATTGTAAGCCACATTGAGCCTGCAAAGAGGTGGGAAAATGTGGGATACAAATGCAACAAATAAATAAATAAATAAATAAACAAACATCAGCAAACTTTGCCCTTTCCTTTCTGAGCACACTACCAAAACCCTTATCCATACTCTTATCACCTCTTGCTTAGACTATTGCAACTTGCTTCTCACAGGTCTCCCACTTAGCCATCTCTCCCCTCTTCAATCTGTCCAAAATTCTGCCCCACGACTTATATACTGCCAGTGTCACTATGCTCATATTAGCCCTCTCCTCAAGTCACTTCACTGGCTCCCTATCCATTTCTGCATACAGTTCAAACTCCTCTTATTGACCTATAAGTGCATTCACTCTGCAGCTCCTCAGTACCTCTCCACTCTCCCTACACTCCTCCCTGGGAACTCCGTTCACTGTGTAAATCTCTCTTATCTGCACCCTTCTCCTCCACCGCTAACTCCAGACTCTGTTCCTTTTATCTTGCTGCACCATATGCCTGGAATAAACTTTCTGAGTCAGTCCGTCAAGCTCCATCTTTGGCCGTCTTCAAATCTAGGCTAAAAGCCCACCTTTTTGATGCTTTTAACTCCTAACCCTTACTCACCTGTTCAGTACCCTTATTTTATCATCCCTACCTCAGTAATTCCCTTATCTCTTATTTGTCCTGTTTGTCTGTTCTAATTAGATTGTAAGCTCTATCGAGCAGGGACTGTCTCTTCATGTTCAAGTGTACAGTGCTGCGTACGTCTAGTAGCGCTATAGAAATGATAAGTAGTGGGCTACAGAACCTATCACAGGAATGGGGGGTACACAGGCAAGGACTTTGCCACAGGAATGGGAATAGAACCTGCCACAGGAATGGGAGGGGGGCCACAGGCGAGGACTGTGCCACAGATAGGAGGTTGGGGCTGTGACAAGCTGATGTGATAGGAGGAAGGGGTGGAAACGCCTGACCACTCACCATTCAGAACAATGATGTCAAACTCTCCATTGCTGATTGGCTGGCTTTGGTACGTGATACAGGTGCGGAAGCAGCCTCTCCGGTGCAGGGTGAGATGCAGGAATACTTGACACGTCTGTCTATCTGAGACCAAGGACTTCTCAAAGCATGCTTCAGTACTTGTTTCCTCTGATGAACCCAGCTTATAAAAGAAAGAGTTATTTTCAGCTCCTCTTTAGCAGGATGTTTTAGCACCAACTAATAACTTATTACTACTAAAACGCATAATTACAACCACCAGTAGGAGGGAGAGGGAGACTCCTACTCTCCCTCCTCTCATGAAGTACAATAAAACAGGAAAAGAAAAATAAGAAGAAAACCCACAGAGTGGAAAAGGTCTATCACCATCCCTCCCAGACCCTCCTCATTAAACCATGTTGAGAAGCAGACTACATGTTAACAGTGACAAAGAATTTAAATATATCTCCAAGGTAAATAAAAAGGATTTTTTTCCTCTTCAAAGCACAGAGTTCAGGGACAAATTGCTCCTCCCCAGAATCTATCAAAGAATTCCTATAGACAAGCTCCAAGTCTTAAAAGCTACCAGAGTAGAGGGACCTGATATAATGATGTAATTGTCGGCATGCAAAAAAAAACATCACTTGGATATTCTGATGCTAGAGTCAGAACTCAAGATAAAGACCTAGTTCTCATTGTAGATAGTAAGCTGAAATCTTCTGTCCCGTGTGCGGCAAAAAAGCAAACATGATGCTAGGAATTATTAGGAGAGTGATACAAAATAAGACCAATTTATGCGGGATATAAAGAACAAACCTTAAAGAAACTTCAGACCGCTCAAAACACGGCAGCTAGGCTTATATTTGGTAAAATGCGATTTGAAAGCACAAAACCCCTCCGCCAAAAACTACAATAGCTCCCAATCAAATAACGCATCACCTTCAAAATCTGCACCCTGGTTCACAAAATCATCTACGGAGAAGCCCCGAGTTACATGACAGACTTGATCGACTTACCAATTAGAAATACATCCGAATCAACACGATCTTATCTAAAGCTGCACTACCCAAGCTCCAAAGGACTTAAATGCAAAATAACTTACGCATCTAGTTTTTCCTACATAAGCAAACAACTGTGGAACGCATTACCAAAAGCCTTGAAAACGACGTACGACCACCTAAACTTCCAGAAATCACTAAAAACCAACCTGTTTAAAAAGGCATACCCTACCGATCCAACTTAAATGCCTAATCTCTGCAACACAACCAAACTAAAGCACGTAATGGACATTCAACTTTCTATCCTCAAAACCCCACTCACTGCTTATAATATTTTCCTTCAAAACTTTGTAATTGTAATTATATTTACTATGTAAGCCGCATTGAGCCTGCAATGTGTGGGAAAGCGCGGGGTACAAATGTAATAATAAACACAACTCTTCCATTCTCCGATTCCCTAATGTGGTTGTGCCACATGAACTTGATCTTACCACATCACCCTTTATTTGTTCACACTGGAGCCTGCAAAGGCCTCTCCTGTACTATGTAAGCCACATTGAGCCTACAAATAGGTGGGAAAATGTGGGATACAAATAAATAAATAAATAATGCCTCTGTATCACTCCATACTGTGACCTCACCTTGAGTATTGTGTGCAATTCTGGTCACTGTATCTCAAAAAAAAAAAAAAAAAGATATAGCAGAATTAGAAAAGGTTCAAAGAAGAGCAACCAAAATAATGGAGGGGATGGAACTGATCCCATATGAGAAAAGGCTAAAGCAGTTAGGGCTCTTCAGCTTGGAAAACAGATGACTAAAGGGGGATATGATTGAGGTCTACAAAATCCTGAGTGGTGTAGAGCGGGTGGAGGTGAATCAATTTTTCACTCATTCAAGAAGTACAAAGACCAGGGGACACTCAATAAAATTGCACGGAAATACTTTTATGTTTAACAGTTTTTTATTGATGACCATTCCAAAAGTACAAATCCACCTGAACATGGCAGTCTCAAAACATTTGTATAAAACTCAGTGGAACATCACTGAAAACATGTATCATTACATATAGCCATCAATTTTGTCATATAACATTGTCCCTCCCTCCCTCCAATCCCTATTCTGTATTATTTTAGAAGAGAAAAAATTATTCTATTGATGTTACTGTCAATTGTAAATATTGTCAATAAACATTTATCTAATACAAGTCTTTGTCTGTTTTCCCCCCCCCCCGTTTATTCCTTATCATAATCGAATCTAGAGTGTCATCAAAAGGTTTCATTAAAGGTTCCTTTCCTCCCCTTCCCCCCCCTCCCCTCCCCCCCTATTCCTATACCATGTAATTCTATATTAGCGTTAACCATTAAACATATAAAGCCATTTATCTTCCCCTACCTTCCTCTCCCATGAGTGTGTTCACCAATAAACTGCGAGCTCTGCTGGATAGAGCCTGTACGTATGGTTCCCAGACTTCCCAAAATCGTTGTCTACTTCTAGGGCTACTAGTCATAGCACGTGCTTCCATTCGCACCAAGGAATGAAGCGAGCTCCTCCATTGCCAGAAGGAGGGCCCTATGTCTTGTGTCCAGTGTTGTAATATACATTGTTTCCCAACCATTAGTACCTTATAAATAAATAGGTTTTCTTTATGTCGTAGTATTGACCCTCTTCCCCTTAATCCAAGCACAACAGTTTTAGACTCTAACCGAAGCTTCCTGTGTAGCATGGCCTCACAATATTCCAGCACTGGGCCCCAAAAATCTTGTATGACCGGACATCCCCAAAACATGTGATATAGTGTTGCTCTCTGAAAATGACATTTACTACAATGTGTTTCTTGCAATCTACCTGCGTAATAAGCCTGTATGGGAGACATATATGCCCTCAGAACAATTCTAAATTGTATCTCCCTATATCTGGCACTCTCCACTTTATGTACTATCTCCTTTAGAGATTGGACTATATCTCCACTGCTGATCTCTACCTTTAAATCCTCAGACCATCGTCTTGCCACTGCTTCATAACTACGATGCTTGGCTATCAAATTTAACTGTTTATATAGTATGGACACCGTAGTCTGTTCTCTTCCCTTAGGCAAAAACAAATTCATCAGCAGCTCATATATCCCTCTATCACATTTTCCCCTATGTAGTTTCTCAATATAACTGTGGATCTGGCAGTAAGCATACCATGTCACATTCTCTGCCCCCACCATGTCCTCTAAAGCCTCTCTTGATACAATCTTTCCCGTATCTTGCATAACATCTGCCACTAGTACCACTCCCTCCTGTGCCCACTTGACAAATTTCGGACAATTATTCCCCGGTCCGAATGCTCCATTCCCTACTAGTGGGAGGAGATCCGTACATCGTGGGTTTTTATTTAATCTCCTCAATATGTACTGCCATATACTTCTCATTGGGTCCAATAAGATATGATGTTTCCATTCCTTTGGTATCATTTTACTCTCTACATGCATCATATAATAAGGGTGATATGGTCTAAACAATGCACTCTCAATATTCCATTCCGTATGCTCTTCTGTTTCCATAATCCAATCTGCTAAGTGTCTAGCTAGACAAGCCCAATTATACTGTTTAATGTCAGGCAGCCCCAGTCCCCCCTCTGTTTTTTTCCCATAGAGATATTCCAATTTAACTTTAGCCTTTTTCCCACTCCAACAGAATCTAGTCAACATTCCACGGATCTTCTTTATATCTTTAGTCTGTATGACTAGTGGCAATTGTCTTAATACATACAGCCACTTTGGGAAAAGTATCATTGTAAACAAACCCACTCGCCCACTTAAAGTTAAGGGCAGTCCCTCCCATATTGCTAATTTATGTCGCGTATATTGCAGTAACTGGTCTATATTCTGTCTATATAAGCTACTCATATCACTTGTTAGTATTATGCCTAAGTATTTAAATTCCTTGTTCGCCCATCTCAATGGGAACCTGCCCTTCCATTTCTTCTTTACCAGATTGGTTGTGGGCAATCCCTCTGACTTTTGAAAATTCAATTTAAATCCCGAAAAGGCCCCATATTCTTCAAAAACCTCCATCAATACCGGTAGCGATCTCTCCGGTTTAGCTAGGTGAACCAAAATGTCATCGGCAAACGCCGATATCTTAAATTCTCTGGTTCCCAGTTTTATACCTTCAATCTCAGGGTTACTTATGATTTCCCGAATCAACGGGTCTAGCGTAATAGCAAACAGTAAGGGAGACAGAGGGCATCCCTGTCTGGTACCTCTATTAATTACAAAATTTCGAGAGTACGCTCCGTTAACCATCACTCTCGCCATAGGATTCTTATATAATATAGAGATTGCTTGTGTGAAGTAACCTTCAAATCCATACGCTCTTAATGAAGCAAACAAGAACTCCCACTCTACTCGATCAAACGCCTTTTCGGCGTCGAAACTAATCAATAAGGAATCTCCTCCCTCTCTGCGTACGTTCTCTATTGATGCCAGTATCAGTCTAATATTTTTCCCACTCTGTCTCCCCTGTATAAATCCCACCTGAGGGGTCGCCACTATGCTTGGTAATACTTTTGCCAATCTTGAGGCCAGAATTTTAGCTAGCAGCTTGGCTTCATAACTAATCAGTGAAATTGGTCTATATGAGTCTGGTATGGTCGGATCTCTCTCAGGTTTTGGAAATACTATTATATCCGCTAATCGCAAAGACTGTGGAAGTTCACCTAATTCAACTGATCTATTAAAGAACTTTGTTAAAGGGCCTCCTATATCCTGCATTAAAATTTTGTAGAATTCAGCCCTATATCCATCTGGCCCCGCCGCTTTATGCAAGGCACTAGCTCTAATTTCTTTAAGGACCTCCTCAGTCTCAATCGGTTTATTTAGCTCCCTCTTCTGTTGTTCTGAGATCTTTGTCTTATTGATATTTTCTAAGTATATGTCAGGGTCTAGATCATCATCATCATTTTTGGCATATAGTCTAGCATAATAATCTTTAAATACGTCTCTTATCTCTGTATCATCATGTACTAGGTTCCCCCTCTGTGTCTTGATCACCAACACTCTCCTCTGCCCCTTCACCTTCCTCACCAGCCCTGCCATCAGTTTCCCGGGTTTATTCCCAAATCTATGCAATTGATATCTATAATATTCAACAGATTTAGTGGCTCGCTGATGTAGCAGTTCATTTAAATTTACCTGAGTGGCTAACAGTTGCTCTCGGATATGATTTGCTACCCCTTGTCCATAAGCCCTCCTCAATTGCACCAACTGCTCCCCCAATCTAATGATCTCTCGATCTCTCTGTTTTTTCTTTCTGACACTGTATGCTATAATCTCACCTCTTAACACAGCTTTCCCAGCCTCCCAGAACAATATTGGTGTATCCATGTGTGCATCATTATATAGTGCATATTCTTCCCATTTTCTCCTAATATATTGCCTAAAATCCTGATCATAATACAGATCTAAGGGGAATATCCATCTGAACTCTCTACTTTGCGCATTCAGATCTTTAAACTCAATCGATATTGCCGCATGATCCGAAATTATCGTGGGATCTATTGCTGCCTCCAAGATGTCTGCAAAACTATCTTCATCTATCAGTATGTAGTCTATTCGCGATTGCGTGTGATGAGCTCTAGAATAGTGCGTATAATCTTTAGTATTAGGGTTAAGAACCCGCCACACATCAACCACTCCCAGAGCCCCACACATCAAATTGATACCTTTATCTATCCCTCCCATCGCACCTGCTATATGGTGTGATTTATCCATGGTGGGATCAGCTACCATATTGAAATCACCCCCAATTATCTTCTTCGAAACATTAAATTGCTGTATCTTACTTATGAGAGAGTGGAAGAATTTCTTACTGTACACATTAGGGGCATATATGTTACTAATAAGGTAGGTGGTGTTATTCACCTTGACCTGTGCCAGAATATATCTCCCTTCAGAATCAATACACATCTGCCCCACCTCAACCTGGAGTGATTTATGGAACAATATCACTACCCCAGCCTTCTTCCCCACCGCTGGGGTCTCCAGTACTGTTCCCACCCACCAGGTTTTAAGCTTAAGGTGCTCCTGAGACGATAAATGTGTCTCCTGGAGAAGTGCTATATCCGCTCTTTTCTTTTTGAGACTATGCAAGATTTTCTTTCTCTTAATGGGAGATGAAATACCCCCCACATTCCAAGAGTATATCCTTAATCCCATCAGTCTCCTAAGTCTCGCTTATGCAGCAACCAATGTTCCACATTCACATAAGAGCAGTCATGGTGTCCCAGCAGCACCACTCCTGCTGTTTGTGTACGCAGCCACTCCTCATTCAACTCACTCATATTTCTCTTCTGACTCCATATGTCTGATTGAGGTTCTGTTAACCTAATTTTATATAACCCCCTATCTCTCACCCCCCCCCCTCTCTCCCCCCAAGCTCCCATCCTTCAAATCCTCCCTCCCTCCCTCCTGTTCCAAGAACTAGTCACTTATTAACCCCTACACTCACCCTGCCGTTATTATTTACCCCTCTAACTCTTCCCAGTCTTAACCACCAACATATTCACAAATTTACACATCACTTTTCGTATACCAGTCTTTGATCATCTTCTTTCACCACATCCTGGCAATGGTTCAGCATACTGTGCTGTAATTCCGTTCTGTGTATTCTTTCAGCCTTATTTTGCATTCCGCTTCTCCATGCTCATACGACCCTTGTAATTCAACATTATATTCCACAGTCCATGTCTGATTCCTCTGTTGTATATATGTATTATATCATCCCCACTATCCCATATGTTCAAGCATTGATCAGGACTTAACTAAATCTCTTTTCCATCCTTCAATGTTCAATCTTTGAGAAATCCATAAGTTTTCCGGGGGTGATTTCCCATAGCAAATTAGTTTCAAATAAGCCCCTGTCTTGTGGAGCTCCCTCAGATGCTTCTGTAGTTATATCCTTCCCCTTTGAGGGTCTATTCACCGCCATGTTGTTGAATGTATGCTTTAGCTGCTTCAACAGTGTCCAAAAATTTAGTGACTCCATTGATCGTGAGACGTAACTTAGCCGGATACAAGAGCGCAAATTTTATTTTTTTATTGAAAAGGTCCGTACATAAAGGTGCAAAGGACTTCCTCCTCGCCTGCACCTGCTGAGAATAATCCTGAAAACAAAGGATCTTCTTGTCTTGGTAGGTGAGAGTTTTGCCTCCTCTTATCGCTTCCAGAATATGTTGTTTATGCCGAAAGTTCAGAGCTTTTAGTATGACTACTCGCGGCCTGTTCTCAGGCTGTCTCGGAGGCCCAACTCTATGGGCTCGTTCAATACAAAAACTCTGTAGTTTGTCCTCTATATGTAATGTTTTCGGCAGCCAATCCTCCAAAAAGGTAGGCAAATCTTTATCTAGAAGCGATTCTGGTAAACCAACCAAACGGAGGTTATTTCGCCGGCTCCTATTTTCCAAATCATCAATCTTTGTCTCCAGATCCTGTACTTTCTTCTCCAGTTTCTTGTTGATCTCCTTCTGTGCCTCCACCGTCTCCTCCATCTCTGAAATCCGCTGCAAACCTTCATCTAGCTCCATATTTATACTGTCTATACGCTCATGAGCCTCCTCCGCCCGATCGAGCAATTGCTGAAGCTTTTTATCCAACGCGGCCTCAACCGCTGCTGTAACCTCGGCCGTGATCTCCGTCAGCCATGCGGATCCCACCGCTAATTCGCCGGGATCTCGCTGGTCGGCCATCTTGGTTTCTGGCGGTTTCGATTTGTCTCGTTCTTTTCTCACTGATTTCGCTGCCATTCTCGGTTTCTTCGCTCAATCTCTACTCACCAGTCGCTTTCCCACCTTTTATGATTGAAATTGTGGCGTTTCGCTCCTTGGGTAAGTCTAATTATCTGATTTTCGGGTGAGTGTGCGCGGAGCTTAGCTTTCCAGCGTCAGCCCCGCACCATGGCGTCACGTGACCTCTCCTCGGAAATACTTTTAAAAGAAATAGAAGGAAGAATTTTTCAGTCAAAGAATAGTTAAGCTCTGAAACTTGTTGCTGGAGAATGTAGCAATGGTGGTCAGCATATCTGGGTTTAAAAACAAGTTTGGACAAGTTCCTGGAGGAAAAGTCCACAGTTTGTTATTGAGATGGACATGGGGGAAGCTACTGCTACTATTTGAGTTTCTGCCAGGTACTTGTGACCTAGATTGGCCACTGGTGGAGCAGGATATTGGGCCAGATGGACCGTTGGTCTGACCCAATATGGCTATTCTTACGTTCTTATGGTGCTGTTGCTCTTCCAAATATGAGAACTGTATCATCAGAATGAAATATATTTTCTAACAGAGACACCCCACTATGAAGCCAGTGCAAGAAGTTTGCAATTATAAATACAATAAATATGTTACAAGCAAAAAATTTAAACAATAAAAATAGATTATAAAGAAAATAATAAAGCATGAAAAAATATCAAACAAACATAAAATCACACACAGGCATATAAAGCAAGCTAGTTATCTTCCCGAGACTCTCTTCCACCTGACACAAGAACGCATAATGGCACATTGAAAAGGAAAAAAAAGATGAACAGAGGTCCTAGAGCAGCTGCAAGGGCCCCAGTAGCCAAGGTATGTTATGGGAGGTGTTTAGGACACAAAGAGGCATATTTTCAAAGCACTTTGCCTTCCAAATTTCCATAGAAACCTATGGAACTTTGGAAGGCTAAGTGCTTTGAAAATGAGCCCCAAAAGCCCTTTTGATATGTGCATTTTCAGACTTCCCCAGAGGATTCCAATGGCCGATCATTACAGAGATTAGGGCAGTCTGACTGGTAGTTTCAAACTTTATTTTGGTGAATGGAGGAATCAAAAATACGGTTATGGCCAAAAGTTTGCAACCAAGTAGTTTTCAAATGTAAAATACTGAGTTCTTAATTACTAACATTGCTTTGGGCAACATTTTTTTAAATAGTTTCAGCCATTATTTTAATAAGTCTCACTTAGAATGTAAGAATTAGTATTTTTCTCATAATTACATGTTGGATTGTGTGTGTCACCTGATAATATTCCTATCTGTATAGTTTTTGGCATAATCAAAATGGTTTTATGTCAGTGTAAGAACATATAGTCATAGCTGCAAGTGATAGAGGCTTATTAATCTTTCAGGACAACAATAAGGGGGGGGGGATGGACCAATGTAGTTCCAGGATGTTTATTAACAGTCCATCAACTATAAACAGTGATGTAAAAAATGACTCGACGAAGTCCTGTGTTTTGGTGCCATATGCACCTGCCTCAGGAGTCAAGTTACCTCTGAAAAATAACATGAACACATAAAAACTTCAATATAAACACAACATAAATTGGTTGGGAGGAGGGGATAGTGCTGGGCAGACTTACACGGTCTGTGCCCTGAAAAGGACAGGTACAAATCAAGGTAAGGTATACACAAAAAGTAGCACATATGAGTTTATCTTGTTGGGCAGACTGGATGGACCATGCAGGTCTTTCTCTGCCGTCATCTACTATGTTACTATCCAGCTCATTTTCGAACGAGGCCGGCCATCTTCCGACACAAATCGGGAGATGGCCGCCCATCTCCTAAAGCCGGCCAAATTGGTATAATGGAAAGCCAAATTTTGCCGTCTTCAACTGCCATCCTGTAGCGGGCCCGGCTAAACTCCAAAGGGGGCATGTCAGCTTGGTAGCAAAGGCAAAGGGGGCGTGTCGGCTTGGTAGCGAAGGCGGGACCGGGGCGAACATTGAGATGGCCAGCTTCACTCGATAATCAAAAAAAGAAAGCCGGCCCTGACGAGAATTTGGTCTGGTTTTTTTGGACCCTTTTTTTTTTGGTCCAAGTCCACAAATAGTGCCCCTACTGACCAGTTGTTAGTGGGTGCAGTGCATTTCAGGCAGGTGGACCAAGGCCCCATCCCCCCTACCTGTTCCACTTGGGGTCGTTAATGATGAGCCCTCAAAACCCCCCTAAACCCCACTGTACCCACATGTAGGTGCCCCCCTTCAGCCCTTAGGGCTATGGTAATGGTGTAGAGTTGTGGGCAGTGGGCCTTGAGGAGCATCTGGGGGGCTCAGCGCTCAAGGGAAGGGTGCTATGCACTTGGGAGCAAATTTTATTTTATTTTTTACTTTTTTACAGTGCCCCCTAGGGTGCCCGGTTGATGTCTTGGCATGTGAGGGGGGCCAGTGCACTACAAATGCTGGCTCCTCCCACGGCCAAATGCCTTGCATTTAGCCGGGTTTGAGATGGCCGTCTCCGGTTTCCATTGTGGCTGAAAATCGGAGCCGGCCATCTCATCTAAACCCGGCGATCCTGTCTCAAACCCGGCTAGCGATTTGGCCGGCTCCAAGCGTATTTCAAAAATAAGCTTGGTACCGCCCCCATGCGTAGCCGCCCATGAAGATGGCCGGCCATCTATTTGGCCGGCGACGTTCGATTATGCCCCTCCATGTTATGTTACCTACATAAAATTAATAAATAATAAAAAAGATGAGTTAAAAGTAAAATATAAAAACAAAACTGTTGCAAAATGTAAAAAACTGTTATAATGTACATTTGTCATAAGCGCAAATAAATAAATTAAAAGCTTTAATTTGTCAAGTTTATGTTATCGGCTGGTATATTACCGTGTACTGTCCTCACTTTTTATTTATTTGCCCTTTTGTATTGATATGACAAATGTATATTATAGTTGTTTTTACATTTATGTAAGTGCAATGGCCTTGTTTTTATATTTTACTTTTAACTCATTATCGGTTTTCGATTGTGAAAAGCAGCATGGTACGTGGGAAAAAGCTTACCCCAGAGAAACGTGCACAGATCTTAATTCTGTGTAAAAAAAAAAAGATACCAATAAGAGCAAATACAAAGAAGCCGACAGTTGCTCATTCAACTGTCATAGCAATACGAAATGAAAAGCTAAACAGCTTTCAGTCTCAGGCACGCTCAGGTCAGCCAAGAGCTAGGAATAAACGAATGGACAATGGGATGGTAAAACCAGCTAAACATTTCTCAAGAGCATCAAATGTTATCAGTAGTGCACTGAAGAAACCAAGCAACAGGACAGTATGCAGATGATTATTCAATGCTGGACTCTGAGACACCGGAGGGGGGGAGAGGGTCTTCTGACAATTTGAGAGCCCGTAGGACCTCCGCCTACGAGGTTGGCAACTCCTGGCATCTAAAAATCCGAACTGAACGATCCTCCCCCATACGTACCTGAGAAGGCTCCCCCAGGCTCTCTGCATCCCAGGAATCCTCCTGATCAGCACCCTCTGAGAGTGGAAGCTCGGACCTGAGGGAAAGCACCTCCACGAGGTCTTCTCCAGCAAAAATGCGGGCCTTCTTGGCCCCAAGGGTCACCCCAGGAGCCCCAAGCAAACAGGGAGCCCTCTCTTCAGGCAATAAGCCTGACGAAGAGGACAAATTCAGGGGAAAAATGAGAGGAGACCACTGAGGCATCATGCCTGGAAAGAAGCGGCAGTCCCTCTCCCGAGTCCAGCCCTGCAGCACTCGGACTCAACATAACGGACATTCTCGCCAAAACGGCATCGCGCCACATGCTGGGACTGCAGTCTCACTAAGAGTAGCCTCCTTACTCTGACGGGGGGAGGGGGGCCTTTCCAGCACCTCCCCCGCCACTAAGACACCCAATTCCAAGTCAGCGCCCGTTGCCAGCTCCACCTCCTTGCACACACGGCAAAGACTGCTGTGCACAGAGACTACCCGCTGAGCGGAACAGGCTGCACATCGATGTGCCTTCTCTGCCTGGGAGGCCATACCACGCCGTACCACAGCGGTATCCAGCCAAAAGCTTCCCACTGCAAGAGATGCTCCCCTGCTGCAACCGGCCCCTGTCCTGTCTCTTTGGTTTTTTTTTTTTTTTTTGGGGGGGGGGGGGGTTTCAAAGTACTGGCGGTGCTCTGTTTCAACCACAGGTCCGCCTCAAGGAACTTCTGCCAGGCAAGTGGGGGAGAAGGCCGAGGAACACCACTTACCAACGGGGGAGAAAAGGAGGGGAAGGAGGGACCCAGAGACCGGAGTATACACCCCCAAAGGCGCAGGGACCCAAGCCCAAGGCCAGAGAGAGAGAGAGAGTTCTTTTATTTTTTGACCAGCAGCAAAGAGACAACAAGTCTGCTCCAGGACAAAACCCTTATAATCCTTTTTTTTTTTTTTTTAATGCAGGCAAAATAGCACACCCAAATAAAAAAGAGCAGGGCTGCACAGACTCACCTACCTCTGCTGGGAGACTGAGAAATACGGAGCAGGTCAGGGTTGCACAGCCCCTTATACAGGGATCACTACTACTCAATAGTTCTCAGTCTCCCTCTGCTGGTAGGAGTGCATATTACCCACTCATTGGGAATGGTCTGGAGCAGACGATAAGAAATCAAAATTAGTATTTAAAATTACATATGTAAGCCAAAACATTTTGGTGGCCCCCGGAGCTCTCTCGTGTCCACTTTGCAGCCCTTTACATGGAAAAGCTTGGAGAGCAAAGCCCCATAAGACCCTCATCTCATTCCAATTTAAGAATGTGCAATTGATTGCATAGCTGTTTTTAACCTAATCACAAATGTTCTCCTTTAACCCCATCAATCATAATTTGAAAATTAGTCTTTCATATGGTTCAGTATCAAAACATTTTGCTAAATTTAGGTAAACTACAACTATCATAACCCTCTAATTCAATTGGAAGCTAACATTCTTTAAAATCAAGTCTTGGTCTCGCAGAACATAAAACTTCAAAACTGTTGTCATAAAAAATTAGACTTATACACGTACAGGGGTGAATAATAATTACATTTTCTGTATTCTGGATGGAACATAGTTTGAGAAGAACACAAAATGACTAAAAACATTTCCAGGCACTCAGATGATGGAATTTAATGCAATGCACCTAACTGCCCAGGGTTAGAAAGGAGCTGCCCCTGGCTGCTCAGACTCTTCCCCGAGCAGAATGACTTCTGGGTCACATAGAAGAGCCAGATCCATGGCCAGAGCTGTCTCTTGCGCCCAAGACTCAAGAAGAAGCTGGCATCACAGTCTGGGCAGCTCCTCGCTGCCACTGGGCACAAAGGAATCAGAAATCTGCTGGTGCTCAGGTTTTAAAAATATTTTTTCATCTCTATGAAATAACTAAACGTTTTGGCCATAGGTCACCACATACATAAACACTTAGGGCAGAATGATCTCACCTCATGGATGTCCACACCATAATTTTCCTCATCAACTGGGGACAAAGAGTTACTGGTGGGATTGTCATATTCATCTCTTGGGATGATTTGAAAGGTGTGCTGCTGTCCACATATCAGCACAAGTGTGGAAAAATGACACATAATCTTGGTCTTGGAAGGAACAACCATTCCTGAAAAATAAAGGGTCACAACAGAAACTCAAGGACAACACCTAAGGAAAATGTCCTAATATACAGAAAGTAATTCTACTTGAGAACTCTAGACTTGTTGAATACACCTAACTAGATGAGAGGATGTCCAACTGTGCAGTCATGTACTGACCTGGCTGGAAGGTTTTGTAGTACGGGCTGTAGGCCACATTAAGGCCGCCAAGCTTGATGGTGATTTCATAGCACCCGGCTCTGCGCACAGTGAATGCCACTTTGACCACGTTGGAATTGAGGTCTTGAACTACTTCTTGAGTTACTGGAACATCCAGCGTTAACTCAACATGAGAGACATGAACTTGTAGACCCATAGGACGCTGAGCAGGGAATGGCTGCCCATTCTTACAGAATAACTGTACAGTGGAAAGAAAGTGAATGTCATTCAATACTTCTACATACTTAACCATTCCAAAGGACACAGATTTGCATTGGCACTGCATACATACCCTGTAGATTAAACCAGTAAGTCTTAGATATTGTCTGATGTTAGATTACCAAAAACAAAATACTAAAACTTACAACATTTTCTGATACATTTTTCTCTTGCCTCATTAGACTTCCTTAATTTTCACTCAAACAATTTAAACACTCAGATCAAATCCCAGAACAGCAATGAGAAGAAACAAACTCTGTGCTGTACAAGTAGTCTTTCTGAATAAATACCCAGGTATGTTCCTCATATTTTTATTTTTCCACCCAAGCTGAAGACGTAAGCAGCATTTCATAGGATCTACATCCAGCACTAGGCATTGTCCCTGAAAAAATGAACTAAACTTCCACGTTTGTGTGACTGCCCTGTTTGTTCGTTAATTTATTTATAGTACACTAGCCGTTGAGCCAGTTAAAACAGATGAGATTTCCAGCTACCCTCCTCGCCGCCGCTCCCTCCCCCCTCCGTGCCGGGCCCCCTGCACTGTTTTGACAGCGCCTCTCACCTCCATGTGAAAGCGCAGCAGGCAGCAGCAGATCGCTCTGCTGCTGCTTGCAGCGCTTCCACACGGAGGTGAAAGGCGCTGTCAGGTCAGTGCAGGGGGCCCGATACGGAGGGGGGCGGAAGCGGCGGCGGGGATGGGGAGGGGTGGAGGTTGGTGCGCGCGATGTTCGTTTCCAGGCTCCAGCGGCAGCATCCGACAGTCCGACTCCATTTCCCTCTCTGTTCCATCCTCTGACGTCATCATGTCTTGACGCGAGGGCGGGACATAGAGGGAAGTCTCTATTGTGCATTTGCAGGTGAGTCGGTCACTTGCCATTTATATGTTTGATTTCTACCCCACATTTTCCCACACACGCAGGCACAATGTGGCTTACAAAGGAGAATTAAAAATGACAATGCAATAAGAGAAAATGGTAAGAGACAAGAATAGGCAAGGCAGGGGAAGGGGGCATAACAGATGCAGGGGTAAGAAAGTGGGACTATTGATTGGTAAGAGAGTGGGGGGAGTAGACCAGTCCAAATAGGTGGGTTTTCAGCAGCCTCTTGAACAGCTGGTGATCATTTTGCAGCTTTAAGCATTTCGGCAAACCATTCCAATTCTTGGCACAGGAGTACTGGAAGGACGAAGTGAAGATCTTATGTTAGTATATGATCACGGCTGAGCGTAACCCGCATGGAGATGCAAGTGTAGCTCTGGCCATTTTATTGGGCAGAGTAGATGAATCAAACGGGTCTTTATCTGCCATTATAGAGTATGTTACTATGATATATCGCCAACGGCAAGGTCTTCATGACGGTTTACAATAATAATAACTAGGGTGGCATAGAGGAAACAAAGTTAGATCTGCACAGGAAGACAGATGTTCTGTATCTACACCACTTTCTGCAAACAACTGTTAATGTCTTAGTCAGATTGTCTTGATTGATCCGGTGGAACAATACAAAATTTAATTACCAGTTTTGATTACTTATTGGTTACTCGCTATACTGCCTTTACTAGGCTCGTAAATCAAAGCAGTTTACAGGCTAATAATAAAGGAACAAATTTCTTATTACTGACTTAAAAATATGTAACTATTATCTACATTTGTAGGCAAGATACAGCATATATAGACTTCCAGCCTAGGAACCATATATGACTGCATGCCTTCATTCTGTAGTGCACTCTGGGCTAATCAGGAAAGCCCTCCCGCGGGAGGTGGTGGAGAGGAAAACAGTAACGGAATTCAAACATGCGAGGGATAAACATAAAGGAATCCTGTTCAGAAGAAATGGATCCTCAGGACCTTAGCCAAGATTGGGTGGCAGGGCTGGTGGTGGGAGGCAGGGCTGGTGGTTGGGATTCGGGGATAGTGCTGGCCAGACTTATACGGTCTGTGCCAGAGCTGGTGGTGGGAGGCAGGGATAGTGCTGGGCAGACTTACACGGTCTGTGCCCTGAAAATGTCAGTTACAAATCAAGGTAAGATATACACAAAAACTAGCACATATGAGTTTGTCTTATCTGTTCCCTTCTCCACTACTGCCAACTCCAGACTTCGCGCCTTCTGTCTCGCTGCACCCTACGCCTGGAATAAACTTCCTGAGCCCCTACGTCTTGCCCCATCCTTGGCCACCTTTAAATCTAGACTGAAAGCCCACCTCTTTAACATTACTCGTAACCACTTGTAACCACTCGCCTCCACCTACCCTCCTCTCTTCCTTCCCGTTCACATTAATTGATTCGATTTGCTTACTTTATTTATTTTTTGTCTATTAGATTGTAAGCTCTTTGAGCAGGGACTGTCTTTCTTCTATGTTTGTGCAGCGCTGCGTATGCCTTGTAGCGCTATAGAAATGCTAAATAGTAGTAGTAGTAGTTGGGCAGACTGGATGGACCGTGCCGGTCTTTTTCTGCCATCATCTACTATGTTACTATGTATGACAGATCATTTATTCGGTCTCCTCACATTTGATTAAAAAATTTTAAATAAACTGTTGCACGTAGTGTGTGGCACATGACATGGGAACTGGTGATGTATAACACCACTGCCGACTGATCGTGTACTAAGATAGAGTATGACTTCAACAGAAGCTACAAGAAATGTGGAATAATCACTGTGGGATTCCATCTGCCACTTACAGATTCTTCACAAATGACCTGAAGAAACCCCTGCCCTCATACTCAGGCTGCCCACAGGGTTTCCTGTTTCAAGTTATGATTGACATGTGCAATAAAAGATGAGACTGGGCTGAGATGCAAATGTCCATATGCAAAAGAACAATCTATTCATTACAGTCTGATAAGCGAGGCGAGATTTCCCTTCCCTGGGGGAAGACAAGATGTACTACAAAGCAGTCCTTACATGCACGCGGAAGGCCATGGTGTGACCCACTTCACAAGGCTCCTTCCAGTCCCAGGAGATTTTGCAGGACCGGGGATCCAAGTAATTTCCCCGCACGTAGTCATAAATTGTTCGCTCTCCTCGGTGATCCCGGTCCTCATTTTGAAGAAAGCTGACAACTCGTGCGGCAAACTCAAATAGGAACTTAATTGTGATAAACAATGCAACTACAGACACTGAGATACCACCTAGAAAGAGAGACAGAGAGGGAACTCAGTAACACTTATCCATCCTACTACATATTAAATCATTTTTCCCATAGTTTTAAACTGAAACCTTTCCTAGAAGTAGAAACAGCTAAAAACTCTTGTTCTAAAAGGCAGTTATTTTCTGTTCCTTGGCTGCTGGAGAGGTAGCTCATCCAATGACCTCAATTAAGTGCCAATTGTTCTAAAAGGCAGTTATTTTCTGTTCCTTGACTGCTGGAGAGGTAGCTCATCCAATGACCTCAATTAAGTGTTAACTAAGGTGTGGGGAAGTAGAATACTTGCATAAGTTGCTGAGTCAGCTGCAAAGAGCCTGTTTAAAAGAGGCCCCTTAGATTCAAAACTATATAAAGAGGAAAGGTCCCACTGAACTTTCTTTCTGAGAAGTTCTGAGAGAAGAGGACATTTCTTTGGTAAGTGACCGCTACTTTGCTTTGTGCTTTGGGAACTTGGGGTTTAAAGGAGGAACTGTAGGTTAGTGTTAGGCAAAATAAAAATATAAAAAGCAAATTTTAACAACTAATCACCATAGTCTTTTCCAATTAGTTTTAAAAGCTTTGTACCACAGCATTAACAGATAGAATCTAACAGGCACTGCAGGATCTAGTTTAGTCCTACAGCAGGAGACAGTATTATGCAGTTCTGTCACTTACCAATAACGTAAAACATCAGTCCCTTCAAAGCACACAGGACTACATGAGACCACCCAGGATCACAGCTCAGAGCTGTCTCTCTCCTGTCACGTCTTCTTCCGCAAATAGAGCGGAACCAGGCAAGATACCCCTGAAACGCAAAAACAAGAAACCCCAATCCCAGTAAAGTATTTGTAGAAGTATTCCCTCCCATTCATCCCACAGCTATGACCCCCTCCTCTCCCAAGAAGGTACAGCATGTTAACAGTATTGTTGCTCACCTACTTGCTTAAGCCACCTCCCCTCTTCCCCCTTTCTCTCTCTCTGTTAACAGCTCTCACATCCTCCCTGACTCCTCGGCTCGTAACCTTGGAGTCATCTTTGATGCCTCTCTCTCCTTCTCTGCGCATATTCAACAGATCGCCAAAACCTGTCGTTTCTTTATCTACAATATTAGCAAAATTTACCCCTTCCTTTCTGAATATGCTGCCAGAACCCTTATCCATACCCTTGTCACCTCTCGCTTGGACTATTGCAATTTACTTCTCACAGGTCTTCCGCTCAGCCATCTCTCTCCTCTCCAATCTGTCCAAAATTCTGTGGCACGACTTATTTTCCTCCAGAATCCTTATACCCACACTAGCCCACTCCTCAAGTCACTTCACAGGCTCCCTTTTCCGCTTCCGCATTCAGTTTAAACTTCTCGTACTGACCTTTAAATGCATCTACTCTGCATTACCTCTCCACTCTCATCTCTCCCTACATTCCTCCCCGTGAACTCCGCTCACTGGACAAATCTCTCTTGTCGTCAATCTAAAGGACGAAATGTCAAAAAGGGTAGTCTAGATTACCTGAGTAAAGGTAAAAGGTTAGGTGCCAAAGGTGACATTGAAGAAGTGGGCTTTGAGCAAGGATTTGAAGATGGGCAGGGAGGGGGCTTGGCGTATGGGCTCAGGGAGTTTATTCCAAGCATAGGGTGAGGCGAGGCAGAAAGGGCGGAGCCTGGAGTTGGCGGTGGTGGAGAAGGGTGCCGAGAGGAGGGATTTGTCCTGTGAGCGGAGGTTTCGGGTTGGAACGTAAGGGGAGATGAGGGCAGAGAGGTAATGAGGGGCTGCAGATCGAGTGCATTTGTAGGTTAATAGGAGAAGCTTGAATTGTATGCGGTACCTGATCGGAAGCCAGTGAAGTGACTTGAGGAGAGGAGTGATATGAGCATATCGGTCTAGACGGAAGATAAGACGCGCAGCAGAGTTCTGAACGGATTGAAGTGATGGCTCGGTTCCTTCTCCCCCAATCTGCAGGATCGACATTGCTTCCTTCACCCACCTACCCGTGGTTTTGGTACCTCTCTCTCGCTTCATCTTCCCAACAGTGCTGCACAGTGTACGGGATTCTTCAGGGCAGGCAGGAAAGATCCCCAGTCTTGCCTGCCCGTGCTGACCCTCCCCCGCTGCCGGATCGCTCTTTAAAAATCGCCGCCGAGAGTCTCAGTGGCCATTTTGAAGAGCAATGCAGTAGCGCCGCGGGAGAGTCAGCGCCGGCAGTGGGCAGGAAAGACTGGGGATCTTTCCTGCCTGCCCCGAAGAATCCACTGAACAACCAGGGTGGCTGGAGGGGGGGGCAGGGGAGAGAAGACAATCGCTGGGTATGTGTGGCTGGAGGGGGAGAGAAGACGATCGCTGGGTATGGGTGGCTGGAGGGGGGGCAGGGGAGAGAACACAATCGCTGGGTATGGATGGGTGGCTGGAGAGGAGGGACAGGGGAGAGAACACAATCGCTGGGTATGGGTGGTTAGAGGGGGGGCAGGGGAGAGAACACAATTGCTAGGTATGGATGGGTGGCTACAGAGGGGGGACAGGGGAGAGAAGACAATCGCTGGGTATGGGTGGCTGGAGGGGGGGCAGGGGAGAGAAGACAATCGCTGGGTATGTGTGGCTAGAGGGGGAGAGAAGACAATCGCTGGGTATGGATGGCTGGAGGGGGGCAGGGGAGAGAAGACAATCACTGGGTATGGATGGGTGGCTGGAGAGGGGGGACAGGGGAGAGAAGACAATCGCTGGGTATGGGTGGTTAGAGGGGGGCAGGGGAGAGAACACAATCGCTGGGTATGGATGGGTGGATGGAGGGGGGGGGGGGCGGGGAGAGAACACAATTGCTAGGTATGGATGGGTGGCTACAGAGGGGGGACAGGGGAGAGAACACAATCGCTGGGTATGGGTGGCTGGAGGGGGGGCAGGGGAGAGAAGACAATCGCTGGGTATGTGTGGCTAGAGGGGGAGAGAAGACAATCGCTGGGTATGGGTGGCGGGAGGGGAGACAATCGCTGGGTATGGATGGCTGGAGGGGGGCAGGGGAGAGAAGACAATCGCTGGGTATGGATGGCTGGAGGGGGGCAGGGGAGAGAAGACAATCGCTGGGTATGGGTGGCTGGAGGGGGGGCAGGGGAGAGAAGACAATCGCTGGGTATGGGTGGCTGGAGGGGGGGGCAGGGGAGAGAAGACAATCGCTGGGTATGGGTGGCTGGAGGGGGGGGGCAGGGGAGAGAAGACAATCGCTGGGTATGTGTGGCTGGAGGGGGAGAGAAGACAATCGCTGGGTATGGGTGGCGGGAGGGGAGACAATCTCTGGGTATGGATGGCTGAGGGGGGCAGGGGAGAGAAGACAATCGCTGGGTATGGATGGTTGGGGGCCCCCAGCTGAGAGAACCCAGGGGAGAGAACACAATCGATGGGTATGGATGGGTGGCTGGAGAGGGGGGGCAGGGGAGGGAACACAATCGCTGGGTATGGATGGGTGGCTGGGGGGGCAGGAGAGAGAACACAATCGATGGGTATGGATGGGTGGCTGGAGAGGGGGGGCAGGGGAGGGAACACAATTGCTGGGTATGGATGGGTGGCTGGAGAGGGGGGACAGGGGAGAGAACACAATCGCTGGGTCTGGGTGGCTGGAGGGGGGGCAGGGGAGAGAAGACAATCGTGCACAGAGACAAACAAATGTGCTAGCACCAGTTTCATTTCTAACAGAAACGGGCCTTTTTCTCTAGTAATGAAATAAAACACAAGAGCTGAGTATCTTCACATCACTGAGGTGAAGATGTGATTGCATGTGCTCCATTGAAAGGAGAGTTTAATTTTACTTTCAATCTTTATAACATCAGGTTTCCCAATTCAGATTACAACAACAGTTAAGATGAAGCCATCAGTAAAGAGGATATCCTCACTGAAATTTGGCCATGCATTACTGTATTGTATAGAACAGTGTAGAAAAATGAGCACAAAATACAGCCTTTATTAGTGCTGTTTCCACCAGCGACAATAGTGTTTGAAGCTGTTTTAGTGATACTCAGTTTTTATTTCATGATGTTTATCTCTCTATATAAAAGGCAAAACCAACGTTCTATGAAGCCTCCAGCCGGAAGTGTGAAGGGGGCGAGATATCCGGTTTCCCTATGAGTGTCTGCCCCGCCCTCTCTGTAACACAGTCAGTGAAGGAAAACAGCAGAGCAGGAAATCAAATCGCTGGCTCTGTAACACTGAAGGACTCAGAGGGGGGAGGGGAGAGAGGCCAGAGGGCAGGGACACACACACTCCCACATGCACACAGAAGAAAACATTGCTAGCCCCCGTTTCATTTGCATCAGAAACGGGGCTTTTTTACTAGTATCTAGATATTGGAACCTTTCAAATAAATTAAAAAGCTGTCAAATAAGTTTAAAAAAAATCTTTTGTCCTCCATCTTTTAAGGAACTGCTTATCCAATTAGAACAGCTTTTGACTTATGTCTAATAATCCTTTACTACTGTTTTCAACAGAATTTGCTATTATTTTGGGTGAACCAGTGTGCTGGAAATCTCTTCTCAATCCACTGCCAGAAAGCTCCACCTACTGGCTTCATCCCATATAATGGGCTACTGTCTCCTGTTCTCAATCTAACCTCCTTGCCCCTGGCTCTGCTCCTCCTGTCACAGGTCCCCCCCCCCCCCCCCCCGGGCAAAACTGAGTTTTAAGGTGGCTCTGACATTGTGTGGGAGTGTTAAGGAGAAATCCCTCACAGGCCCTTTTAACATCCAGTCCTAGCTATGCCAGTGGTAAGGATAAAGAAAAGCTGGGACAGCTGTCTGTAAGGATCTAGGCCCTGCCTATAACAGAAATACAGAGCCTAATTGCGTCTTTCTGCATTTGATACTTCTGGACACTGGTTTAATGCAGGGTGACCTTTCACCCACTTTGCATTGCAACACAGAATTGCTTCTGCAACCATCTAGCTACCGCATCACTACAAAGCTTGTGCCCGCTGGACTGGAACAATCGGGCATCATGTACTTATTACAGGGACTTCTCACAGCTGATGTTCAAACCACAAATGCATTCAGAATTCTTCTAAAAACATGGAACAAGACCAGACGCGTCTCTCTGTTGAGAGATCGAAGGATGCGGAGCTCCTGGCTAGAAGACCTGCAAGCTTGAGAAGATATAGTTCATCGCTATACCCGTGTTGACTAATCAGTTGGAACGGCCCCTGATGCAGGCCGACTGGGCCGAAACACAAGTTGTGTCGGGTCGTGTTCCATGTTTTTAGAAGAATTCTGAATTAATTTTTGGTTTGAACATCAGCTGTGAGAAGTTTTGTTGCTCTACTCTTCTATATTTTTTGGTGCCCTCTTTTCAATACAGTATTTTTCCTTTTGTTTGTGACTGTCTTATTACAGGGACATCTGGTTCAGACATTCTGGGGGCTGGGTTTGTCCAGACTTTCCAGAATGTAATGTCCATGTAACTTCACTCCTTTTAACCAAAATTACTTCTCTTGGGAACAGAGCATATCCAGAAAGGAAACCCAGCAGCTCTGTCTTGTGTAGCCCCAGCACTTTCCAGTATCAAACAGTTTATACAGCTTTTCATTCTTCATCTAACAGCACAGATAAACAGCACTTCTCCCACCTTGTTCATGCTGGGGTTTGAATTGTACTCAGCTCCTGTCTCTTCCTGAGGCCAGCACCTGTCCCCTCTTTAGCAGAGACCTCCCCCAGTGCCTGAGCCTCTCTCCTCCGGTCTTCCACCACTGTCTCCAAGGAGCTGCCAGCCACTCCCTCACAATACCCTTCCTGTTTGGGCCAAAGCCCCAATCTCCATCGGCTCCTCCCCTAGTCCTTCAGCAACCTCCATTTTAACCTCATCCCCAGCTTCCCCCGCCCCCAACCTCTCCAGCTGGCCCTCATTACCTTCCTCAGAAACCATTTCCCAATCTTCTATCTCCTCCCCTAACTCCTGCACAGCCAGGTGGGGAAGAGAGGGATTCTGGGAATGGTATTTCCTCCCCTTCTTCCTTAACCCTGCTAGCCTTTCAGCCTCCGGTAGTCCGGCTTTCTGAATGCCGGAGTGGTGAGTATGAAATCTGCCCTGCTGGGGTTCCCCTGCTCTCTGCACCCCCTTTCCTTGTGACTTCTGTGATCCCTTGTCACCTGCCTGCTCACAGTGTTCTCCTGCCTAGCACACAAAGCTCTTTGTCTTTGATTTCCGCTAAGTTACTTAAAGCTTGTACTTTTCTCTCACACATTAACTACCTCTGTTTATATTCAGTTACTTTATTTGCCTGTAGATTATTTTTGTAATCATTTGCTTCTCTGTTCCAGGAGCAATAGAACTTAGATTTGTATAATTTAAGGGACAGGGTTTTAGAAAGTCCTGATAACAACTACCATTACACAGTTTCCCTGTCCCACTCTTCTAATAGTGTATACAGAAAGCACTATACTGTAGCTAGCTTCACCTACACATCTCTCAATAAAGTGACTGTTGGCATACTACTGCAGACTTTCTTCTTTTTCCCAACTTTTCTTCATCTTTGACCTGTGGTGTGTTCGGATAAGCCCGTTTGTCATCTGTACATAAATATTGCCACACTGGGACAGACCAAAGGTCCATCAAGCCTAGCATCCTCTTTCCAACAGTGGCCAATCCAGGTCACAAATACCTGCAAGACCCCAGAAAACTCAATACATTTTTTATGCTGCTTATCCCAGAAATAAGCAGTGGATTTTCCCCAAGTCAATTTAATAATGGTCTATGGACTTTTCCTTTAGGAAGCCATTCAGACCTTTTTTTAAACCTGCCTTTATCACATTCTCTGGCAACGAATGCCACAATTTAATTACATGTTGAGTGAGAAAACTTTTCTCCGATTCATATTCAATTTACTACTTTGTAGCTTCATCACATGCCCCCTAACATTTTTAATGATGATTCTAATTTATAGTTTTTTGGAAAGAGAAAACAAACGATTCATGTCTACCCGTTCCACTCCACTCGTTATTTTATAGACCTCTATCATATCTCCCCTCAGCCGTCTTTTCTTCACGCTGAAAAGCCCTAGACGCTTCAGCCTTTCCTCTTAGGGAAGTCATCCCATTCCCTTTATCATTTGTCACCCTTCTCTGTACCTTTTCTAATTCTACTATATCTTTTTTGAGATGCGGCCACCAGAATTGAACAGACATAAGGATTTAAGAAATCCTGCAGAACCAATCGTGTGCACTCATGGATCAATGCTAAAGCCTTTATCTACAGTTGTGGATATTTTTTTTTACAAACCATTGGCTAAGTTGGCACGCTATTTTATACCTCTCATACAATACGATCGTTGACCAAACTGCTGGATATTGCTAGGACACTTCAGCTTGTATCATTCCATTATATTTATTTATTGCATTTGTATCCCGCGCTTTCCCACTCAAAGCAGGCGCAATGCGGCTTACATAGTAATGGGAAGAACAATATAACAGTAATAAAAGGAATAAGTAGGTAAAGATAGGTGATGTGGAAGGGAGGAAGGTGGGAGATTTAGTCTGGAGCAATGTCGTTGTGAATATGTGAATCTCTCAGGAAAAGACGTTGGGAATAATGCCTCAAGTTTTGAGTTCTACACCCCTTCTTAGAAGAATGTCAATTCATTTTTGTTTGATCTAGCTGGGTTGGTTTAAAAAAATTATTTGTTTTTGGTTTACGCACATAAGCACTGCCATACTGGGAAAAGACCAATGGTCCATCAAGCCCAGCATCCTGTCTCCGACAGCGACCAATCCAGGCTTCAAGAACCCGGCAACCCCCCCCCCCCCCAAAAAAAAAAAAAAAAAAAAATTAATAATGTTCAATGGACTTTTCCCTCAGGAATCTGTCCAAACCCCCTTTAAACTCTGTAAGGCCAGCTGCTGTCACTACATTCTCCGGCAATGAGTTCCTGAGTCCAACTACACGCTGACTAAAGAAAAACTTTCTCCTATTTGTTTTAAATCTACCACATTCTAGCTTCATCTTGTGTCCCCTGGTTTTGTTGTTGTTTGAAAGTGTAAACAAACGCTTCACATCTGTCCGCTCTACTCCGCTCATTATCTTGTAGACTTCTATCATATCACCCCTCAGCCGCCTTTTCTCCAAGCTGAAGAGCCCTAACCTTCTCAGCCTTTCCTCATAGGGAAGTCATTCCATCCCTTTTATCATTTTTGTCGCCCTTCTCTGCACCTTCTCCAATTCCTTTATATCTTTTTTGAGACGTGGCAACCGGAATTGGACACAATATTCGAGGTGCGGTCGAACCATGGAGCGATACAACAGCATTATAACATCCTCGTGTTTGTTTTCCATCCCTTTCCTAATAATACTCAACATTCTGTGCGCTTTCTTAGCCGCCGCAGCACACTAAGCAGAAGTTTTTAACGTCTTATCCACGATGACTCCCAGATCCCTTTCTAGGTCCGTGACTCCTAACACGGAACCTTGCATGACACAGCTGTAATTCGGGTTCCTCTTACCCACATGCATCACTTTGCACTTGTCAACATTGAACTTCATCTGTCACTTGGACACCCAATCCCCCACTCTCACGAGGTCCTCCTGTAACCTTTCACACTCCTCCTGCGACTTGACCACCCTGAATAATTTTGTGTCATCTGCTAATTTAATTACTTCACTCGTTACTCCCATATCTAGGTCATTTATAAATATGTTAAAAAGCAGCGGTCCCAGCACAGACCCCTGCGGGACCCCAGGGTTTGTCAGTCAGATTTTTCATCATCATGGAATTGTATGGGGGCTACTCCTGCCCCATCAGTAGCCACTCTGAGGCAAAATTTAAAGAGGATTATCTTTATTCTTCAGAGCACTTTGATACACATTTATTTTGAAAGATTTCTGGAAGAGCAAGTTGCATGAATTTTTTTTCTTTTTGGATAAATTTCTTGGATCACTAACTCTAGTAATTAGAGTTATATGAATTTTCTGGACCTCTGTATTATTTATTTAACAGGAGAGTTGATTGTTACCTACTTTGCGTAAGAAGCATTCTGACAAGAATAATTTCCTTAGGTTTCAGAGTTGCCATCCTATTACTTCTATAACTACTAATTTCTATAGTGTTTCAATGTAAGAGAGCTGTGTCCAGACACAAAAGAGACAGTCCCTGTTCAACAGAACTTACAATCTAAGACAAACAAACAGGGAGTGGAGGAGTGGCCTAGAGGTTAGGGTGGTGGACTTTGGTCCTGGGGAACTGAGGAACTGAGTTCGATTCCCGGCACAGGCAGCTCCTTGTGACTCTGGGCAAGTCACTTAACCCTCCATTGCCCCATGTAAGCCGCATTGAGCCTGCCATGAGTGGGAAAGCGCAGGGTACAAATGTAACAAAAATAAAATAGATACTATTGGAGATTCTACATGGAATGTTGCTACTATTGGAGATTCTACATGGAATGTTGCTATTTCACTAGCAACATTCCATGTAGAAGGCTGCGCAGGCTTCTGTTTCTGTGAGACTGACGTCCTGCACGTACAGAAGCAGAAGCCTGCGCGGCCACATTGGTGATCTGCAAGGGCCGACTTCTAGTGGCCTAGTGGTTAGGGTGGTGGACTTTGGTCCTGGGGAACTGAGTTGGATTCCCACTTCAGGCACAGGCAGCTCCTTGTGACTCTGGGCAAGTCACTTAACCCTCCATTGCCCCATGTAAGCCGCATTGAGCCTGCCATGAGTGGGAAAGCGCAGGGTACAAATGTAACAAAAATAATAATAAATAATAAATAAAACCAGGAGCGTTTTATTTATTATGGGAATGATTAAAACAGGGTATTAAACAGGTGAAAAGTGGATAAAGAATTAAAAGCAGCTAAAACACGAGCTTTTATTATGGAACTGAATAGGGACAGAGAGGGAGCATGACATATTGACTCAGGAAGCCTATTCCATGCAGGAAGACGGCAGGAACGGAGTCTGGATACGGCAGCTGAGGAGAAATGTACAGATAAAAATGATGAAGAATGAAACTCCCAGGAAAGAGCATAGGGAGGGATACCGATAAGTTGCAGAATGAATACATTTGTAAATCAGTCAGAGAAGTTTGAACTGTTTACAGAAACGGATAGTGAGTCGGTGAAGTGATCTGGTTATGCAAGTGTAGTGACATTAGTGGAAGATAAGTCAGGTAGAAGAATTTTGAAGAGATTAAAGGGGAGAGAGATGGTTTAGTGGGAGAGAATGACCAGCCCTTCACAGAATCATTCCAAACAGTAGTTCAGTATCAGCTCTCTAGGACTGTTCAGGTTAGTTTCACCAATATATATATATATTTTTTTATTTGTACCCCGCACTTTCCCACTCATGGCAGGCTCAATGCGGCTTACATGGGGCAATGGAGGGTTAAGTTGAGAACTGCAGGGGGGTTTACTTGTTTTTGCTTGAACATATGAGGGTACATGCATCTAGTATCACAGTAGCAGCATCAGGGTAACCGCTCCCTTACTGCAATATGAAAAAAGCAGAGAAACCTAGCAGGGCTCTGCTTGGGAGAGACTAGGAGCTGTGGGAGTGGACACAAAACCTCCTTCTCACTTCCTGGCAGGTCAACAGCAGCCTTTATAATGGGTTCGCTCTCTATGAGCTCACAAGCAACCTAAATGTGAGCCAACCTAGAGCCAAGACAAATTAAGCATTCAAAGTTCTCAACATTTCTACCACATTGTGGGGAAGGTGCAAACCCCGACACTGGTTGGAACATTCTTTAGGATCCAACATATAGTTTCCTTTTTTTGAAAACAATGGAAAACCAACACTAGAGAATTTAGAATTTTAACCTCTTTATAATATCTGAGAAGGCTTTGTATTTGCATCCATTTAGCAGAGGGAAAAATAGCTAAGGAGACTGCTGCAGGTGAGAAGGGCTGCAGATCCTCAAAGCTAGACGCTGACTGAATCTCAGTTTCAGCTTTGGTGCTAAAACCAGCACAAATGTGTCTTCAGCCTGGTTTCAGATGAAAATGTGCTGCACAGCCCTCACTCCCTCCCTGCTCTATCCCACCAACCAAAAAGAGCTCCCCCTCTCAGACTACCCCACACCAGTAGCCCCCTCCTGGGCCTACCATGTTGTTTGTGGCTAGTGGGGGCAGGAGTGATTCCCACTCACTCCTGTGGTTTCTGAGACTGCCGCTGGAAGTCACGGCAGCCATTTTGAGATTTGGGGTAACAACCTAGATGAGCTCTCCATAGGAGCATCAATATTCTGCACCTCCAGAGGGTTACAAAATTTTATTTGGTCACAGTCACAAAAAGATTAGGAAGCAAAAAAACTTAGATTGTTAGCCCTCCAGGGACAGGGAAATATTTAGTATAACTGAATGTAACTCACCTTGAGCTACTAATGAAAAAGTTGTGAGCAAAATCCAAATAACTAACTAAATGATACTGATGATATTAAGGATGTATTATGAAAATGATAGCACCCCTAGTTCAGAAGGCAATATCAAGAGTTAAGAATTAAAAATGTGAAACTGAGAAATTTGTCCTGTCCCGATAGGGTCTTAGGCAAACAATACATTCTCCTTCCAGACTGCAACTGTTGACAGAAAAATATCTTAAGTCTAAAGGGCACCTAAGTTTTTACCGGTAAACCGTGTAAGATAACCCCTCAATTTAAAATCTCCCATCTCCCTTTAAGTTACACTTTTCCAAGATCATAAGGTAAAATTATGTATAATCATACCTGATAATTTTCTTTCCATTAATCATAGCTGATCAATCCATAGACTGGTGGGTTGTGTCCATCTACCAGCAGGTGGAGATAGAGAGCAAACTTTTGCCTCCCTATATGTGGTCATGTGCTGCCGGAAACTCCTCAGTATGTCGATATCAAAGCTCCATCCGCAGGACTCAGCACTTAGAGAATTACACCCACGAAGGGACACTCTGCCCAGCTCACCACCGCCGAAACGGGGGAGGGGAATTAACCCAGCTCATCCCCACACAAGTGGGGGAGAGGGAATCCGTCCAGCTCATCCCCGCGGAGCGGGGGAGGGACACCACACCCGCCGATGCGGGGGGATCTGGCTTATCCTGCAACCGCAACCGCGGGAGGAGCTGACTGACCCTAACACCGCCGAAGCGGGAGGGGTACAAAGCTGCCCTACAGCCGCACTGAAGCGGGAGGGAGTGCCGGCAGAATTTTAAGTCTCAATCCAGCCCCGTAAAACGGAGGGGAGAGGAATGCAGCAGCTCACTGTAACACAAACTCGTCTTAACTCTTGAAGAATCCAAGTGAAAAAACTTGAACACGAAGTCTTTCTGAAGTAACTGAAGACTAAACTTGAACCTGAAATGCAACCAGAATAAAAACAGTACAGAAATCTGGGAGGGGCTATGGATTGATCAGCTATGATTAATGGAAAGAAAATTATCAGGTATGATTATACATAATTTTACCTTCCATATCATCAAGCTGATCAATCCATAGACTGGTGGGATGTACCGAAGCAGTACTCACCCAGGGCGGGACATTGAAATCCCTGACCTCAACACTGAAGCTCCAAACCGGGCCTCCGCCCGTGCAGCCACAGTCAAACGGTAATGCTTGGAGAATGTATGGGCCGAAGCCCAAGTTGCCGCCTTGCATATCTCTTCCAAGGAGACGGAACCGGCCTCTGCCATCGAGGCCGCCTGAGCCCTTGTGGAGTGAGCCTTCAGCTGGATAGGCGGCACCTTCCCCGCGGCCACATAAGCCGCTGCAATGGCTTCCTTGACCCATCTTGCCACTGTAGGCTTAGCAGCCTGCAGACCCTTACGAGGACCTGCAAACAGGACAAACAGATGATCTGATTTCCGGAAATCATTGGTCACTTCCAAGTATCTGATGATGACTCGTCTCACATCCAGATATTTAAGAGCAGAATACTCCTCTGGGTAGTCCTCCCTACGAAAGGAAGGGAGACAGAGCTGCTGATTCACATGGAAGCGAGAAACAATCTTGGGCAGAAAGGAAGGCACTGTGCGAATAGTCACTCCTGCCTCAGTGAACTGTAGAAAAGGCTCTCGACATGAGAGCGCCTGAAGCTCGGAAACTCTTCTGGCTGAAGTGATAGCCACCAAAAAGACTGCTTTCAGCGTCAGGTCTTTCAGAGATGCCCTTGACAAGGGTTCAAACGGCGGCTTCTGCAATGCTCTTAGCACCAGGTTGAGATTCCACGCAGGCACCACTGAGTGCAGAGGAGGGCGCAGGTGATTAACCCCCTTGAGAAAGCGCACCACATCTGGCTGCGAAGCCAGGGAAGCACCCTTCAGGCGGCCCCTGAAGCAAGCCAGAGCCGCTACCTGGACCTTAAGGGAACTGAGCGACAGGCCTTTGTCCAGACCTTCTTGCAGGAACGCCAACACTGAAGAAATTGGAGCAGTGAAAGGAGAAAGAGAGCCTGCTTCACACCACGCTGCAAAGATACACCAAACCCTGGCGTAAGCAGTAGAAGTAGAGCGTTTCCTCGCTCTCAGCATAGTGGCGATGACCTTGTCTGAGAAGCCCTTCTTCCTCAGACGCTGCCGCTCAATAGCCAGGCCGTAAGACCAAAGGGGGAGGGATCCTCCATCACCACGGGACCCTGATGTAACAGGCCCTGCTCCACTGGCAGCCGCAGAGGATCGTCGACTGAGAGCCTGATCAAGTCCGCATACCAGGGACGTCTGGGCCAATCCGGACCCACCAGGATTATCCTGCCGGGATGCTTTGCCACCCGGTCTAGCACCCTGCCCAACATGGGCCAGGGCGGGAACACATAGAGAAGCTCTTGTGTCGGCCATTGTTGGAGAAGAGCATCTACTCCCAGGGATCGAGGGTCCCGTCCTCTGCTGAAGAAGCGCGGCACTTGGCAATTGGCCGATGACGCCATCAGATCTAGGCTCGGCTGGCCCCAGCGCTTCGTGATGTCCAAGAACGCCTGAGCAGATAGCTGCCACTCTCCGGGCTCCAAGGTATGGCGACTGAGAAAGTCCGCCTTGACATTCATGACTCCGGCAATGTGGGCCGCTGACAGCTGTTCCAGGTTCGCTTCCGCCCACTGGCATAGACTCATAGCCTCCTTGGCTAGAGGGGCGCTCTTGGTACCTCCCTGGCGGTTGACATAGGCCACAGCCGTGGCATTGTCCGACAGGACCCGTACAGGCTTCAACACCAGTACCGGGATGAACTCCAAAAGCGCCAACCGAATGGCTCTGAGTTCCAGGAGGTTGATAGACCACTTTGCCTCTGCAGGAGACCAAAGCCCCTGCGCTGTCCTTCCCAAACAGTGGGCTCCCCAGCCCGACAAAGAGGCGTCCGTCGTGACGACAATCCACTCTGGGGTCACCAGAGGCATTCCCGCAGACAACTTGTCTGTCTGCATCCACCAGCTCAGCGCCTTGCGCACTGCTGGATCCAAGGGAAGGCGCACAGCATAATCCTCCGACATCGGAGTCCAGCGCTGCAGCAGAGAGAGTTGAAGCGGTCTCATATGAGCCCTGGCCCAGGGCACTACTTCCATCGTGGCCGTCATAGAGCCCAACAGCTGCACATAGTCCCAAGCCCGAAGAGGAGAGGCTACTAGGAACTGGTCCACCTGAGCCTGAAGTTTGACAATCCGATTGTCTGGCAGGAACACTCTGCCCACTTGGGTGTCGAATCGAACTCCCAGATACTCCAGGGACTGAGTCGGGCGCAGCTGGCTCTTCTCCCAGTTGATGATCCATCCCAGGGAGCTCAAAAGAGCAACTACCCGGTCCACAGCTTTGCCGCACTCTGCATAAGAGGGGGCTCGGATCAACCAGTCGTACAGATAAGGATGGACTTGTACTCCTTCCTTTCGCAAGAAGGCCGCTATGACCACCATTACTTTGGAAAAGGTCCGCGGAGCAGTAGCCAACCCGAACGGGAGGGCTCTGAACTGGAAGTGTCGGCCCAGGACTGCAAAACGCAGAAAGCGTTGATGAGGAGGCCAGATGGGAATATGCAAGTATGCTTCCTTGATGTCCAAGGATGCCAGGTACTCCCCTGCCTTCACTGCCGCTATAACAGAGCGGAGAGTCTCCATGCGAAAGTGCCGCACTTTCAAGGCCCGATTGACCCCTTTGAGGTCGAGGATAGGCCGGACAGAACCTCCTTTCTTTGGTACCACAAAGTAAATGGAGTAACGCCCCTTGCCAAGCTGACTTTCTGGCACCGGAACGACCGCCCCCAGGCGGATCAGATTGTCCAAAGTCTGCTGCACTGCCACAGCTTTGACCGGAGACTTGCAGGGAGAGAGTACAAACCCGTCTCTTAAGGGTCGGCAGAACTCTAGCTTGTAGCCGTCTCTGATGACTTCCAGCACCCAAGCGTCTGAAGTGATTGTGGTCCACTCGCCCAGAAACGAGGACAGCCGTCCTCCAATTTGCACTGGGGCGTGGACCAAGACCCCGTCATTGGGTACGAGACCCTGGGGGAGGACCGGAGGGAGCACCTCCGGGACGGTGGTCTCTGCGAAAGGAATGCTGCTTGGGGGAGAAATTCCTCTTAAAGGAAGAGGGGGCAGAAGCACCCGACCTGCCCGGGCGGTACCGACGGGCTTCCTGAAACCGTCCTCTGGAGGTACCGGGACGAGCACTAGCCCGAGCCCTGACCTCTGGTAACTTCTTGCCCTTAGACGTGCCGAGATCGGTCACGATTTTGTCCAGCTCGACCCCAAAGAGCAGCTTGCCTTTAAAAGGCAATCTAGCCAGGCGGGATTTAGAGGCGTGGTCAGCCGACCAATGTTTCAGCCAAAGCCACCGCCGCGCAGAGACTGTCTGAGCCATGCCTTTAGCTGAGGCTCTCAAGACATCATACAGCAAGTCTGCCAAATAGGCTAAGCCCGATTCCAGGGCTGGCCAATCAGCCCTCAAGGAATGGTCCGAGGGGGAAGCCCGCTGCACCATAGTCAGGCACGCCCTGGCCACATAGGAGCCGCAAACTGAGGCCTGCAAACTTAAAGCAGCCGCCTCAAAGGACGACCTTAAGGCCGCCTCCAATCTCCTGTCTTGGGCGTCCTTTAGGGCCGTGCCACCTTCCACCGGCAATGCCGTTTTCTTAGTCACCGCAGTGATTAAAGAATCCACGGTAGGCCACAGATAGGCCTCACGTTCACTCACAGCCAAAGGATAGAGGCGGGACATAGCCCTAGCCACTTTAAGGCTCGCTTCTGGGACATCCCATTGAGCCGAAATTAAGGTGTGCATGGCATCATGCACGTGGAAGGTTCTAGGCGGGCGCTTCGTCCCCAGCATAATGGCAGAGCCAACAGTGGCTGAGGGAGAGACGTCCTCCGGACAGGATATCTTCAAAGTGTCCATGGCCTGTAACAACAGGTTGGGCAAATCCTCTGGGCGAAAAAGCCGCGCTGCAGAGGGGTCATCCGCTCCATCCGAGCGGGGATCCGTCTCCTCCAAGGAGTCCGCAAAGGACCGTTGGGAGACCTCAGACACGCTGCCCTCATCTACATCGGAGGAGACAAATTCCTCCAAGGCCTGGGAATCAACCCGAGGGCGTTTACCTCTGGGAACCTCAACCTCTTTACCAGACGAGGGAGCGGGGGCAGCGTTGTGCATGAGGAAGGCCTGATGCAGCAGCAAAACAAACTCGGGGGAGAAACCCCCCAGACTGTGCACTTCCACAGCCTGGGCAACAGCCCTAGGCGCGCTCTCAACCGGCGCTCGCAACAGCGGGGGAGAGACATGCTGCGCATCCAAAATGGCGTCCGGCGCGAAACTCCGCGAAGGAGCCGCGCGGGAAGAACGGCTCTTAACTTTAGCCGCTTCTGTGCCGTCGCCCAAATTAAGGGCGTTCATGGCATTAATGTCTCCAACCTCAAGGGCGGCCCAAGAAGAAGCCGTCCGAGCCGCGTGGCCGGCCAAGATGGCGGAGGCGAGGAGCGGGGGATGGGCGTTTATGGCGGGAAAAACCGCCACGCCGGAGGAAGGACCGGGACATTCATCGGTCACGAAACTGTCACCCAACAAGGGCGAATCAGGCTTTAAGACCCCCGCATCCCCTCTAGAAGCGCTCAAGCGACCCGGGGAGCGACCCTTTGCGCCCTCGCCCTCCGACGCCATGTGCCACGAGGAGAAGAATCGGGGAACCCCCGCCCGCTATAAAAAGGTAAAATTACCTGCTGTCCGCTCCAAGTTGTAACGACCTGGTGTCTCAGTGAGTAGCTGCAATAGACGCTTAAATAAACGTCGAAATAAACGCCTTTAAGGCCGTTCAAAATTTTTTTTTTTTTTTTTTTTTTTCTCAACGGAGCCAGCGGGAGGGGGGAGAAAAGGAGGGACCTGGCACCACCAGGTTTGCACTTGCTCAAAAGAGCCCTCAACCCCAGGCACTCAACAAAACCTAAAGATTAGGCTTGGAGGCCTAGCCAGAGCTGCTGCTGTGTGTGACCACCACCTGCTGAGATAGAGAACATACTGAGGAGTTTCCGGCAGCACATGACCACATATAGGGAGGCAAAAGTTTGCTCTCTATCTCCACCTGCTGGTAGATGGACACAACCCACCAGTCTATGGATTGATCAGCTTGATGATATGGAAAAGCACTCACCATTTTTTTCGGTCAATCAAATCTGCATACTTACCTTTAGGACATACACCATGCACCTTTCAAGGATTGCACAGTAGCCATTCTTCGACTTGGTTCAGTCTTCTCTTTTGCCCCTTTATATTTTCCCACCTATTTCAGTGAATAGAAGATTAACAGGAAGTGACCAACCACCCACAGAATCATTCCAAATGGTAGCTCAGTATCAGCTCCCTGGGACTCACATCATAGGACTGTTCCTAGTCTCTAGGGCTTCTCTGGTTACTTTGCCTTCCAGAGGGTTTCACCTCCTTGTGCTTCAGCATACGAGAATATATACATCTAACAGCATCAATTCCCTTCCTGTAATATGAACAGAGCAGAGAAAAACAACAGGCTCAGTACGACAGTAACCACCAGACTTTAAGAACAATTTGTTGCATGTGTTGTCTGCTTCCCCATATGTCCCATGGTATTTGCTGATCGGTTGGCTGTTCTTTTGTTCTCGCTGTGGATTAACTTGTATACATAAAGGAATTATTCAAGCCTATCAGCTTCTTCTCAGAGAAAATTGATTGTGACGCTTTGGCGCCGAAACACGGACCGTGTCGGGTCCTTGATATTGATATGAATATTCTGAATAAACTGGTTTTTGATATTATCTCCCTATTGGTTTGCGCATTTGTCAGCCTCTACTTTTGCTGTTTTGCTTTGACTTTCCGTGGAGGCTCCTCCTGTCTTCTTGGATTTGCTCCCCATATGTCCCACCTCAATGCACTCACCACAGGTGTTCTGAGCATCTACCACATACCCCCCTGCCCCTTGAAAAGATGCCCCTGTTCTTCACTAGCACTATGGGTAATTTTACAACCATGCCACCTAACTCAGGTGGAACATTTTTGTCCTTTAGATTGTAAGCTCCTTTGAGCAGGGACTGTCCTTCTTTGTTAAATTGTACAGTGCAGCGTAACCCTGGCAGCGCTTTAGAAATGTTAAATAGTATTAGTATATTTGTGTGGCAGATGAGTTCCAATATTATAATCACAGCAGAAAGATGTGACAAATTAAATTCAGCAAAATGACATGGAAATCAAAAACCAAAACTATACGCCTGCAAGCAGAGGGGAAATAATTATACATAGAAAAAAAAACAGAACAGAGACGAAAACACCAACCATCTACGCCATGATTCCCAAACCTATCCTGGGACCCCCCCAGCCACTCAGGTTTTCAGGATATCCACAATGAATATTCCCGGGAGAGATCTTCATGCACTGCCTCTACTGCATGCAAATCTGTCTCATGAATATTTATTGTGGATATCATGAAAAACTGATTGGCTGGGGGGTCCCAGGATAGGTTTGGGAACCACTGATACACGGTGCTTTCAAATTCAGGGGTTCATGCCTGGACCTATATTTTTCCTTGGCAGTAATAAATTCAAATAGTGGTTTAGGTTCAAAACCGTATGATTTACCCTCAAAATTATATCACAGTTACAAGGAAAACAAAATTTATGGCCAGCGCCCAGTGCTGATGAACTAGGCCATAAAGCCAAAAATTCTTGTGCCATTTCTGTGCTGCCCTTCACAAATCAGGAGATAATCTTACTTTAGAACCCATAAACAACTCGTCAATCGTGCGGAAATAAAGAGACGGCCGTTCCTTTTTAAAAATAATACGTATGTACATGCACAAAATCAACACATTTCAAATGTAAACCCTCCCCCAAACCCAGCCCTGGGAACAGCTCCAGTCAAGCTGCAGAAACGTCTGCATATACAAGGCATACGTACCTCAGTTTCTACGCATATACCCTGACCAGTTTTAGTTGAGAGTACACCAAAACAGCACCTAAAGATGAAGGTAAGAAACACCCCCCCCCCCCACACACACACACATATAGTCCAAAATACTAAGTACATAAGTAATGCCACACTGGGAAAAGACCAAGGGTCCATCGAGCCCAGCATCCTGTCCACGACAGCGGCCAATCCAGGCCAAAGGCACCTGGCAAGCTTCCCAAACGTACAAACATTCTATACATGTTATTCCCGGAATTGTTGATTTTTCCCCAAGTCCAGTTAGTAGTGGTATATGGACTTGTCCTTTAGGAAACCGTCTAACCCCTTTTAAACTCTGCCAATCTAACCGCCTTCACCACGTTCTCCGGCAACGAATTCCAGAGTTTAATTATGCGTTGGGTGAAGAAAAGGTTTCTCCGATTTGTTTTAAATTTACTACACTGTAGTTTCATCGCATGCCCCCTAGTCCTAGTATTTTTGGAAAGCGTGAACAGACGCTTCACATCCACCTGTTCCACTCCACTCATTATTTTATATACCTCTATCATATCTCCCCTCAGCCTTCTCTTCTCCAAGCTGAATAGCCCTAGCCTCCTTAATCTTTCTTCATAGGGAAGTCGTCCCATCCCCGCTATCATTTTAGTCGCCCTTCGCTGCACCTTTTCCAATTCTACTATATCTTTCTTGAGATGCGGCGACCAGAATTGAACACAATACTCAAGGTGCGGTCGCACCATGGAGAGATACGACATTATAACATCCTCACACCTGTTTTCCATACTTTTCCTAATAATACCCAACATTCTATTCGCTTTCCTAGCCGCAGCAGGGTAGGAGGAGGTTTGGAAAAATCTCTCTATATAAAAGGCACCTCCAACGTTCTAATGAAGCCTCAAGACGGAAGTTTGAGGCGTTCTAGATATCTGGTTTGCCCATGAGTGTCTGCCCTGCCCTCGCGTCACAACGTGATGACGTTGAGGGCGGTGCACTGACACTCGACCAAACGCGATCTCCCCCTGCCCCTCGGCGGCCATTTTCAACAGGCAACCAGCATCACGGAGCGCCAGCAGCGCCCAGGCAGGAACATGGATCTTTCCTGCCTGCCACAAACATTTCATCAAAAACAACCGCAGTGCATGAAGGAGGGGCAGGTGAGACAGCAGGGTCGCTAGACATGGGCGTCTGCAGGGGGGGCAGGGCGAGACCAGGGTCGCCGCTGCACATAGGTGCCTGCAAGGGGGCAGGGGGATAGGAGGGTTGCAGGACATGGGTGGCTGCAAGGGGGCAGGATGGTCACACGACATGGGTGGCCGCAGGGGGGGTAGGGTGGCTGGAGGGGGGTAGGGGGACAGCAGGGTCACTGGCCATGGGTGGCTGCAGGGGGGGCTGGGGGAGAGGAGGGTCGCTGGACAGCAAAACCTTGCTAGTGCCCGTTTCATTTCTCACAGAAATGGGACTTTTTTTTACTAGTAATATGATAATATACCTAACCGTTAGATTTCAGACACCAAACATCAAAGGGATGGATTTTAGTTTACACATAGGGTATCCACAGGCACCATGTTTTCACAACACTGGAAGTGTGTGTGTGTGTGTGTGTGTGTGTGTGTGTGTGTGTGTGTGTGTGTGTGTGTGTGTGTGTGTGTGTGTGTGTGTGTGTGTGTGTGTGTGTGTGTGTGTGTGTGTGTGTGGTGTGTGTGTGTGTGTGTGTGTGTGTGTGTGTGTGTGTGTGTGTGTGTGTGTGTGTGTGTGTGTGTGTGTGTGTGTGTGTGTGTGTGTAATCAGCTAGCTGTTTGAAAGGAGTAATTTTCTCAGCACGCACTATCTTACAGTAACTCAGCCTATGCTGCAGCTGCTTCTCCTATACTAACACACTAGACTTTTTAAATTTTTTAATTAGCAATGCAAGTCTTTATTATTTATATATATCACCAGTTTCCACAGAGTAGCAAGAGAAATCACAAATCAAACTCAGAAGGAAATTTTTCAATCAACCACAAAAGAAAGTAATCTTCCGTCATCAATAAAGGTAATAGATGCAAGCAGCCAGGAAAAAGAAAAATATTATATATAGAAAACAAAACGCAATCTAGACCTAACACCTCAGCCTGTCTATAGATTACCTAAACAGTGAACACTAATCTTTAGGAGTTTCAACAGTTTGAACTGTCTGCAGAAGTTCCAATAGATGCTTATGATCAAAAAATGTAACTTTTAACCTCATAAGTACATAAGTATTGCCATACTGGGAAAGACCAAAGGTCCATCAAGCCCAGCATCCTGTTTCCAACAGTGGCCAATCCAGGTCACAAATACCTGGCAAGATCCCAAAAAAGTACAAAACATTTTATACTGCTTATCCCAGAAAAGTGGATTTTCCCCAAGTCCATTTAATAATGGTCTATGGACTTTTCCTTTAGGAAGCCTAAACTCCGCTAAGCTAACCGCCTTTACCACATTCTCTGGCAATGAATTCCAGAGTTTAATTACACGTCGAATAAAGAAAACATTTCTCCGATTCGTTTTAAATTTACTACATTGTAGCTTCATCACATGCCCACTAGTATTTTTGGAAAGCATAAACAGACGCTTCACATCTACCCGTTCAACTCCACTCATTATTTTATAGACCTCTATCTTCTCAACCACCTTTTCTCCAAGCTGAAGAGCCCTAGTCACTTTAGCCTTTCCTCATAGGGAAGTCGTCCCATCCCCTTTATCATTTTTGTGGCCCTTCTCGGAACCTTTTCTAATTCCACAATATCTTTTTTGAGATGCAGCGACCAGAATTGAACACAATATTCGAGGTGCGGTTGCACCATAGAGCGATACAAAGGCTTTCTTAGCCACAGCAGCGCACTGAGCAGAAGGTTTCAACGTATCATCGACGACACCTAGATCCCTTTCTTGGTCCGTGACTCCTAACGTGGAACCTTGAATTACGTAGCTATAATTTGGGTTCCTCTTTCCCACATACAGCACTTTCCACTTGCTCACATTAAACGTCATCTGCTGTTTAGACGCCCAGTCTCCCAGTCTCATAAGGTTCTCTTGTAATTTTTCACAATCCTCTTGCGATTTAACAAATTTAATTACCTCACTACTTACTCCCACCTCTAGGTCATTTATAAATATGTTAAAAAGCAGCGGTCCCAGCACAGACCTCTGGGGAACCCCACTAACTACCCTTCTCCATTGAGAATACTGATCATTTAACCCTACTGTTTTCTAAATTTTAACCAGTTTTTAATCCACACTAGGACACTACCTCCTATCCTATGACTCTCCAATTTCCTGTCGAGTCTTTCATGAAGTACTTTGTCAAATGCCTTCTGAAAATCCAGATACACAATGTCAACTGGCTCACCTTTATCCACGTTTGTTCACCCCTTCAAAGAAATGTAGTAGATTGGTGAGGCAAGATTTCCCGTCACTAAATCCATGTTGACTACAGTTACATATACAGGGGAATTTTAACACAAAAGTGGCACTTAAGACCATTTCCCTTGCGAAAGGCAAGGAAGGCCTGAAGTCGCTGCTGTGTTTCTCAAACTAAGTCAGGAGAATCTGTTACATGTTGTTCCACCTCAACGTCAGGAAAAATACAGATCTTTGAACCCATAAACAACCCATTAATGTAGAGGAAATAAAAACGAAATATATTATTACAATCTAGCTCTAAAGCAAAAAAAAAAAAAAAGTCACTACTTCCAGTGAAGATTCCAGGAATTTTGTCAAATTCAATTGATCAGTTCCCCCCCCCCCCCCAAAAAAAAAACCAACTCCCCGCAGAATCTTTCCCTTGAGTAGAAATATGCTGACCTCTAATCAACAGTGGAAGAGTTTCCGATGGAATCTTCAAAACTTGCAGAAAACATTTCTTCACCATTTCTACAGGATCCACCAAAAGGGATATAGGGAAGTTTAGGAACCATACATTGTTCTTCTGGAGTTGATTTTCAGGGTATGCAACCTTTCCATGTAAATTTAATTTATCCTTCACAAGAGCAGAGCGTAACCCTAGTAGAGTAACCCTAGTAGCACTATAGAAATACTAAGTAGTAGTAGTTTTTTATATATTAGAAATTTTATTGATAACATTGAAATATATCCAAATTCTAACTGTTACAGACATCTACTGCAAGAATATTCCCTTGATAACCCAAATGACCCCCCTCCTTATCCCGGTGGTGACTGCTCTTGATCATGAAACTGTTCGTATAGTGTCCATACTTTGGTAAAAGCCATCATGTAGCCTCTCCATATAGCCGTGAGCTTTGACATTTGGTATAGAAAATCCACCTTCTGTGTCAACACATAAATCGCTGGTGGTTCCACTTGCCTCCAAGCCAGGGCCAAGGCCAAGGCCAGCCTTGCCGCTACAAAGTATTGAATAGCCAGTCTATGCTGCCAACTAAGTACTGTTGGAGGCTTGAAGTGGAGGAGGCAATATTTCGCCTCATGTGTATAAGTCCTTTGAATCACTTTATTAACCACCTCCACCACCTTGGCCCAGTAAACTTTTGCTTTCTCACATTCCCACCAGATGTGAAGGAACGTGCCCTCTTGACCACACTCCCGCCAGCATTGTCCCGATAGTCCTGGGTACGTTTTTTGCAGCCGGGCGGGAGTACAAGAGCAGACCTTATCATCTGTACTCCACTTACTTAACGGTCCAGATCACCCAACTCAAAAGAGCGCTGATTGACCTCATAAGCCAGGGCAACAAGAGTTTCAGAAATAGTTTCCAGGTCATCAGAAACTCTAGTTGAATTCCTCTTTGCTGACGTTTTCATCTCATGAACAGGATCCCAAAGAGACTCTAAGGTCACCGCAGCTGGTCTTTCCAATCCTTGCACCCCAATTATGGAAGGAGATTTCACAGTACCGCTCTGATGTTCCACTACCAACATGGACAGCTTCTCTTGGACACTTCCCTGCTTCGGGATAGCTCTACCCTGAGGGAGGAAATTGATAGAGGTGGACCCCTCAACTGCAAAGATGAAGAAAACCTCTCAGGAGAATCTGCCACATGTTGTTTAGCGTCTCTGCTCCCAAGTGGAAGGGGAGCTGCACATTCGATAAGGCTAAGCGACACCCCATTCACACTGCTGTTGACTGCTCCAGTCACTGGCTCAACAGAACAGGGGAGCAGGGTGGACAAGGCAGTCACCCGAAATGTATTCAGTGTCAGCTGTTGAAACGGGGTCCTGCTAGAGGAGGCGTGGGACATCCTGAACCTTCCCCTTCCGTTTGCCCATCCTGACCAAAATTTACTGCTCAGCAATCTAGAAAACCGCTCGGCAAGTCACAGCATCCCACAAATATGTGCTATAAAGACACCACCTTAGAACACAAGAACAGCCATACTGGGTCAGACCAACGGTCCATCTAGCCTACTATCTTGCTTCCAACAGTGGCCAATTCAGGTCACAAGTACATGACAGAATCCCAAATAGTTGCAAGATTCATGCTACTGATCTCAGAGACAAGCAGTGGCTTCCCCATGACTACCTCAATAGTAGACTATGGACTCTTTCTTCACAAACATGTCCAAATCTTTTTAAAACCCAGATACACTAACTGCTGAAACCACATCCTTTGGCAATGAGTTACAGTGCAATAACATGCATATTAAAGTAACACAAAATAGAAACTCATAAAAACATTACAAACATAAACATTCACAATACATTCAAAATACTGTATGAATATTTTTCAAGGGGAAAATATATTGGATCTCCACCTTTTTTTTTTTAAGGTTTTTAATTGTATATGTTGATTTGTTGCCTGCATTAAAGGCAGATTAATAAAAACAAAGGATGAGAGAAGGCTGTACTTCTCTACAATCCCTGGTCTGATTTGCCTCATTTTTAAGTCAAGGTGTTTTTTCACCTATTTTGACTCTATACCAACAATGGTCCAGTTCAGTTAAAGTTTCTGATTTTGTCCCTAAACAAATGGATGGACAAATATTTGTCAACAACATAGTTTATTACAAACATCCTCTCCCCCCAATCTAAACCTTCAATGGAGAAGGGTAGATAGTGGGGTTCCCATGGGGTCTCTGCTGGGACCGTTGCTTTTTAACATATGTATAAATGATCTAGATATGGGAGAAACTAGTGAAGTAATTAAATTTGCTAACCATTTTAACCTTACCCTCTGGTTTCTTTTAACCAGTTTTTAATCCACAATAGGACACTAACTCCTATCCCATGACTTTCCAATTTCCTCTGGAGTCTTTCATGAGGTACACTGTCAAATGTCTTTTGAAAATCCAGATCTGCAAGATTGACCGGCTCACCTTTATCCACGTGTTTTGGCGAGGCAAGATTTCCCTTCACTAAATCCATGTTGGCTTTTTCTCATTAATCCATGCTTTTGAATATGCTGTGTAATTTTGTTCTTTACAATAGTCTCTACTATTTTGCCCGGCACAGACGTCAGACTCACTGGTCTATAATTTCCTGGATCACTTCTGCAATCTAATCTTTTTTAAAAATTGGCGTTACATTCCAATCTTACGGAACCATGCTTGATTTTAAAGATAAATTACATATTACTAACAATGGTTTGTAAGTTCAGTTTTCATTTCTATCAGTACCCGGGGATGAATACCATCCGGTCCAGATTTGCTACTCTTCACTTTATTAAATTGTGCCATTACACCCTCCAGGTTTATACAGCTTTCATTCAGTTTCTCTGACTTGTCAGCTTTGAACAGCATTTCTGGCACAGGTATCTCTCCCAAATCTTCCTTGCTGAAGACCGAAGCAAGAATTCATTTAACCTCTCTGCTATGGCTTTGTCTTCCATGATTGCCCCTTTTACCCCCTTGGTCATCTAGCGGTCCAACCGATTCTTTTGCCGGCTTCTTGCTTTTAATATAGGGAAAAAAATTTTTACTATGTGTTTTTTGCCTCCAACTCAATCTTTTTTTCAAAGTATGCTGTTTCTTATTATTTTCAGTCAGTTCCTTCTTCCATTTTCTGAAGGATTTTCTTTTAGCTGTAATAGCTTCTTTCCCCTCACTTTTTAACCATGCCAGCTGTCGTTTGGTCTTCCTTCCTCCTTTTTTAATACACGGAATATATTTGGCCTGGGCTTCCAGTATTATATTTTTTAACAGTATCCACGCCTGATGTAAATTTGTGACCTTCACAAGAATTTTACCTCCCTAGCATGCCCTGTTACATTTACACAGTCAATATCAGGGTAATTGAAGTCACCCATTATTATTGTGTTCCCCAGTTTGTTAGCCTCCCTAATTTCCTTTAGCATGTCTACATCCATCTGGTCATCCTGGCCAGGTGGACGGTAGTACATTCCTATCATTATCTTTTCCCCCTTTACACATGGGATTTCAATCCATAGGGATTCCAAGATTTGTTTTGTTTCCTGAAGAATTTTCAATCTATTTGATTCATGTACCCTGGTATGACTGTCCCACTGGACATCCTTCTTCCATCAGGTGTGAGACATGCCTGAACTATATCTATGTAATACAAGGTTCCACATTAGGAGTCGCCATTGATGATATATTGAAACCTTCTGCTCAGTGTGCAGCAGCAGCAGCTAAGATAGCAAATAGAAAGTTAAGTATTATTAGGAATGGAATGGAAAACAAAAATGAGGACGTTATTTATATCGTCCCATGGTGCGACCGCGCTTCAAATATTGTGCGCAATTCTGGCCATCGCACCTGACAAAAGATATAGGAGAATCAGAAAAAGTACAGACAAAGGCAATGAAAAGGATAAAGGGGATGGGACGCCTTCCCTATGAGGAAAGGTTAAAGCGGCTAGGGTTCTTCAGCTTGGAGAAAGGATGGCTGAGGGGAAATATGATAGAGGTCTATAAAATAACAAGTGGAATGGGTAGATGTGAATCGCTTGTCTACTCTTTCCAAAAATAGTAGGATCAGGGGGCACACAATAAAGCTACAAAGTAATAAATTTAAAATGAATCGGAGAAAATATTTCTTCACTCAACATGTAATTAAACTCTGGAATTCATTGCCAAACAATGTAGTAAAAGCAGTTAGCTTAGCAGGGTTTAAAAAAAGGTTTAGATAGCTTCCTAAAAGAAAAGTCCATAAGCTGTTATTAAAATGGACTTTGGGAAAATCTACTTTATTTCCAGGCGAAGCAGCACAAAATGTGTTGTACTGTTTTGGTATCTTGCCAGGTACTTGTAACCTGGATTGGCCACTGTAGGCAACAGGATGCTGGGCTTAATGGACTTTTAGTCTATCCCAGTATGGCAAGTACTCACTCCTTGAATTGGAAATAAATAAGCCTCCACCAGCTTGGAGAGATAATCAGATAAAGAATTCTGATCGCTCATGTAAGTCAGATATCACAAAACACACATAAGGAACAGAAGGCACAAGAAAAATGCAAAGTGAAAAGACAAAAACATGAGAAAGAAAAACAGACTGCGAAGAATTTCAGGACAATAGAGGAAGTGGAAGAAAAATAAGACCCAGCTCTGAGTCGCCCCGGAAGACAAACTTAAGGAAAAAGGAGCAGCCGAGACACTTAACCTACGAATAGCGCAGGAAACGGAACCGAGAGAGCAGCAGAGCCCGGTTCTAACCCCGGAATCCCGACTCCCGAGCCGGCTCTCTATATCTTATCAGGAACAGGAACTTCAACTTCCGCTTCACTCTACTTCCGGGTCACTGACTGAGGTTTCATGGACCATGATGTGACGTCATTTGGTGGCGACACGCACAGGGGGACAGAGGGAGCGAGCAGGCATGGTAAGAGAGATATAGCGCTGTTTCTATATATCACTTCCCAAACACACTTCTGTCTCACCCACTCTCAAAAGCCAGTACAGTACTCTCTTCCTATAACACTCCTGCCCCCACGACCACCACCTAACCCCCTCTCAGCACTACAGGGTTCTCTTTGTGCAACACTACTCCCCTCCCCTCCTATCCAACTCCCTCTCAGGTGTACAGGACTCTCTTCCTATAACACTCCTCCCCTCCCCACCCCACCCCACTATCTAACCCCCTCTCAAAAGCCAGTACAGGGCTCTCTGTGTTCAACTCCCCTCCCCCCTATCCAACTCCCTCTCAGGTGTACAGGACTCTCTTCCTATAACACTCCTCCCCTCCCCCCTATCCAACTGCCTCTCAGGTGTACAGGACTCTCTTCCTATAACACTCTTGCTCCCCCCCCCCCCCATCTAACCCCCTCTCAGCAGTACAGGACTCTCTGTGTGAACACTACTACTACTTAACATTTCAGTACAGGACTCGCTGCTGTAACACTCTCACTGCTGTCACCCCTAAGACAAAGTTAATTCTGACAAGAAGAAGAACATGTTTTTTTGGTTTATTGGAAGACTTGCGTATTAGTGGACTATAATAGTTTCGCTTTCACTGGAGAGTGGTACAAGGTAAAGGGAGGGGGGTAGGGAAATGGGACTTGATATACCGCATTTCTGAGTTGTTGTTTTTTTTTGCAACTACATTCAAAGCGGTTTACATATATTCAGGGACAATGGAGGGTTAAGTGACTTCCCAGAGTCACAAGGAGCTGCAGTAGGAATCGAACCCAGTTCCCCAGGATCAGAGTCCACTGCACTAACCACTAGGCTACTCCTCCGCTTCCAGACTTGTACCTGGAAAAGATGCTTCTAAACTGGATTTCCTTTAAGCCCTTTCAGAGTGCTGTGTTGCCTGAGCAGGTAGAGCCCCTCATGGAACCAAGGCTGGTATACTATACACCTAGTGGAAGATCATTTGCAGATGTGCTGATCAGATATTGCTGTACAACAGCATTCCAGATAGAAAACCGGTCAGATGGTGAAGAGAGACAAAATAAGGGGTGGATTGCAAGTGGAGGAGAGGGATTGTTTAGGGAAATCTTGCCTGACCAATTTACTTCAGTTCTTTGAAGGAGTAAACAAACATGTGGACAAAGGGGAGCCGGTTTTTATTTATTTATTTATTGCATTTGTAGCCCACATTTTACCACCTTTTTGCGGGTTCAGTGTGGCTTACAATATGATATAAAGGATGGAAATACAATTTGTTACAACTTGGTTATGGATTACATTGTGTAGAGTTAAGCGAGACAGTCAAAGTAACATTAAGGAATATAACAATGGAACACAGACATTGAAACATTGGAAGGGGGCAATGGGAGGCTTAAAGGGCAATATTTAGGCATGAAGACATATGGTATACATATTTCTCTGAGAGGAGGTATGAGTGATGTGAGATTACGGGGATGAGGTTGCAGAAGTGGATGTATGATGCATTAGTGAACAGTGAGTGTGGACTTTATGTGTTTTGGCTCTTTCCGTATATTTTTTCAAAAAGATGGGTCTTCAATAATTTGCGCAAGGAAGCTTGTTCGTGGATCGTTCTTAAGTTGCGCGGCAGGGTATTCCAAAACTGCGTGCTTATGTGAGAGAAGGTTGACGCGTGTAGTGTATTGTATTTCAGGCCCTTGCAATTGGGGAAGTGAAGGTCGAGGTAAGTTCGAGATGATCTTTTGGCGTTTCTGGGTGGTAAGTCTATTAGCTCAGACATGTAGGCTGGGGCTTCGCCGTGAATGATTTTGTGGACTAATGTGCATACTTTAAAAGTGACGCGTTCCTTGAGTGGTAGCCAGTGTAGTTTCTCTCGTAATGGCTTTGCACTTTCATATTTTGGTTTTCCGAAGATGAGTCTGGCTGCTGTATTCTGGGCTGTTTGAAGTTTCCTCAGTATTTGCTCTTTGCAACCAGCGTATAGTGAGTTGCAGTAATCCAGATGGCTGAGTACGAGGGATTGCACTAGGCTGCGAAAGACGGATCTTGGGAAGAATGGTCTTATCCTTTTCAATTTCCACATGCAGTAAAACATCTTTTTAGTTGTGTTGTTTGCGTGAGTTTTGAGTGTTAGGTGGCGGTCGATAGTGACTCCAAGGATTTTGAGCGTTTCTGAGATTGGAAGGTTTAGGTTTGGTGTGTTTATAGCGGTGAATTCCTTTGTGTTGTATTGGGAGGTGAGTATCAGGCATTGAGTTTTTTTCTGCATTTAATTTCAGACAAAATGCATCTGCCCATGTGTTCATGATGTGTAGGCTTTGATTGATTTCATTGAAGATTTCGTTGATGTCTTGTTTGAAAGGGATGTATATTGTAACATCATCAGCGTATATATATGGGTTGAGGTTATGGTTTGATAGGAGTTTAGCCAGGGGGATCATCATTAGGTTGAAAATGGTTGGTGAGAGGGGTGATCCTTGTGGTACTCCGCATTCAGGTGTCCATGCCTTAGACGTGGTTGAGTGTGATGTGACTTGATACGAATGTAGGGTTAGGAACCCCTTGAACCAGTTCAGGACATTTCCTCCAATGCCAAAGTATTCAAGTATGTGTAGCAGGATTCCGTGGTCAACCATATCGAAGGCACTTGACATGTCAAATTGTAGAAGGAGTATATTGTTGCCAGTCGCAATTATTTGTTTAAATTTAGTCATAAGGGTGACTAATACTGTTTCTTTGCTATGATTCGACCGGAATCCTGATTGGGCATCATGCAATATTGAGTGTTTGTTTAGATAGTTTGTGAGTTGTTTAGTTACCATTCCTTCGGTTATTTTGGTTATTAGTGGTATGGATGCTTCTGGCCTGTAGTTGGTTATTTCGCTCGTGCTTTTCTTTGTATCTTTAGGAATTGGGTGAGTAAGAATTTTCCTTTTTCTTTTGGGAAGAGTCCGTTTTGTAGCATGAAGTTTACATGGTACGTTAGGTCTATTATGAATTGTTGATATTGTGTATCTGGATTTTAAAAAGGTGTTTGACAAGGTACCTCATGAAAGGCTACAGACGAAATTGGAGGGTCGTGGGATAGGAGGAAAAGTCCTATTGTGGATTAAAAACTGGTTGAAGGATAGGAAACAGAGAGTGGGGTAAAATGGGCAGTATTCACAATGGAGAAGGGTAGTTAGTGGGGTTCCTCAGGTGTCTGTGCTAGGACCGCTGCTTTTTAATATATTTATAAATTATTTAGAGACTAGTAAAAAAGGCCCGTTTCTTAACGCAAAGGAAACAGGCGCTAGCAAGGCAATCCCCCACCCTCCCTCGCTGTGTTGCTCTGTCCCCTCCGAGTTCCAAACCCCCCCTCCCTCCCAGTTCAAGCCCTCCCTCCCAGTTCAAGGCCTCCCTGGCCTCCCACCCACCCAGTTCAAGGCCCCCTCATGCCCTCCCACCGAGTTCCAGACTCCGCCCTCCCTCCGTATTCAACACCCCCCCCTCCGCGTTAAGGACCCCTGGACCCCCCTTCCGCAACCCTGTAGATCCCCCTTGTCGCCAAAAACCATCCCCCGCCACCATCGAGTACCTGTGCTGACGGAGGACCCCAACCCCCGTCAGCCGAAGTTCTGTTCTCGTCTTTCCTGGCGTTGCTTCCTGAATGATCTTCTGTTCAAGTTTCTGTGCGTGCGTCTGACGTCAGACACACGCAGAGGAACTTGAGCAGAAGAGCATTCAGGAAGCAACGCTGCGAAGGCCAGAACAGGACTTTGGGGGTTGGGGGTTGGAGTCCCCCGTCAGCACAGGTACTCGACAGCGGCACGGGACGGTTTTTGGCGGGAGGGGGGTTGACAGGGTCGCGGAAGGGGGGTCCAGGGGGCCATAAGGCGGAGGGGGGTGTTGAATATGGAGGGAGGGTGGAGTGTGGAACTCGGTGTAAGGGGACACGGGGTGTTGATGTTCTTCGGGTGGGGGGGGGGGGGGTTGGTGATGCTCCAAGGGGGAGGGTCTGTGTTGCCCGGCTCCCTGCCACTTGCTCCGAAGTGGCAGGGAGCGGCGCACTGACAGCTGTTTCCCAGGCCTTGGAATCAGCTCCCTTTGCCTTGGAATCAGCTGTCAGTGACGTCACTGACATCAGTGCATTCTAAGCTGCCTAGCAGACCACCTCCGAGGGAGCCTCGGTCCCAGGCACATTAGAAAGTTGGAAGTGAGAATTATTATATAAGATGGGAGTAACTAGCGAGGTCATTAAATTTGCTGATGACACAAAGAGGCATATTTTCAAAGCACTTAGCCTTCCAAAGTTCCATAGGGTTCTATGGAACTTTGGAAGGCTAAGTGCTTTGAAAATATGCCTCAAAGTTATTCAAAGTCGTTAACTAACGACAGGATTGTGCAAAATTACAGAAGGACCTTACGAGACTGGGAGACTGGGCGGCAGATGACGTTTAATGTGAGCAAGTGCAAGGTGATGCATGTGGGAAAAAAGAACCCGAATTATAGTTACGTCATGCAAGGTTCCACGTTAGGAGTTACGGACCAAGAAAGGGATCTGGGTGTCGTCGTCGATAATACACTGAAACCTTCTGCTCAGTGTGCTGCTGCGGCTAGGAAAGCGAATAGAATGTTGGGTATTATTAGGAAAGGTATGGAAAACAGGTGTGAGGATGTTATAAGGCGACCGCACCTTGAGTATTGTGTTCAATTCTGGTCGCCGCATCTCAAGAAAGATATAGTAGAATTGGAAAAGGTGCAGCGAAGGGCGACTAAAATGATAGCTTGGATGGGACGACTTCCCTATGAAGAAAGATTAAGGAGGGTAGGGCTTTTCAGCTTGGAGAAGAGACGGCTGAGGGGAGACATGATAGAGGTATATAAAATAATGAGTGGAGTGGAACAGGTGGATGTGAAGCGTCTCTTCACGCTTTCCAAAAATACTAGGACTAGGGGGCATGCGATGAAACTACAGTGTAGTAAATTTAAAACAAATCGGAGAAAATCTTTCTTCACCCAACGCGTAATTAAACTCTGGAATTCGTTGCTGTAGAACGTGGTGAAAGCGGTTAGCTTGGCAGAGTTCAAAAAGGGGTTAGACGGTTTCCTAAAGGACAAGTCCATAAACCGCTACTAAATGGGGAAAAATCCACAATTCCAGGAATAACATGTATAGAATGTACGTTTGGGAAGCTCGCCAGGTGCCCTTGGCCTGGATTGGCCGCTGTCGTGGACAGGATGCTGGGCTCGATGGACCCTTGGTCTTTTCCCAGTGTGGCATTACTTATGTACTTATATATCCCTGGAGGATGAAGGCACAGGGAAGGTCTTGTGTCTCATCCTTCTTTCTAGTTCCTCGCCCAAGTGAATGATTTGACCAGGGGATGGGCACAGCAGAAAAATCCAAGAAGGTTTGGGAGCGTAGAGACAGAACTTGTGGCCTAGTGGTTAGGATGGTGGACTTTGGTCCTGGGGAACTGTGGAACTGAGTTCGATTCCCACTTCAGGCACAGGCAGCTCCTTGTGTCTCTGGTCAAGTCACTTAACCCTCCATTGCCCCATGTAAGCCACATTGAGCCTGCCATGAGTGGGAAAGCGCGGAGTACAATGTAACAAAAAAAAAAACAATAAAAAAAAAAAACGTAGTCTAGGGTGTGGCCAGAATTATGGGTTGGAAAACAAATATGTTGCTTTAAATCTAAATCAGAGAGTAGAGAGAGAGAACAATAATCTTGAGGGTGCAGGTCATCGTAGTTGAAGTCACCAAGAACAATCAGATTGGTGTAGAGTGACAGCATTAGAGAGAGGTTGTGCAAGAGAGTCCCCAAGGAAAGTAGGATAGGAAGTAGGTATGAAGAAGTTAAGCAGGCGCTCATAATAGAGAAGAGTTCTGTGCGTACTTCCGTTACTGGAGCCAAGCTAGCAGCAATGAGTGCTACTCCTCCACCCGTGTGAGAGTGCCTTCAACAGACAGAGAATGCAGAATTTCTGGGGGGAGACACTGAAAGAGAAGAGTCTCCTGTCCGACAAACATCCAAAGAACAGCTTTCATACTGTATTACTAGTATCCAAAATGCATATCAAATCTGATGAAGATAAAAGTAAAAATGTTGACCACAACACTGTAGGGAAAGTTTCTGTTGAACTTTCTACAAGTGTTTGCCAACTGACTAGCAGAAAATGAACATTAAGAAGCAATCTTTGGTTTGAATCCATGATTATTATTATTATTTTTTTAAATAACAAAAATGTATAGTTATATTCAGGTATAAACAAGTTGCAAATGTATAATAGTAACCAGAACAGTACAACAAGTACTATAGAGAAAGCATGAGTACAATGAGTGTATAAATACTCTCGGATAACAAAGTGGCTGACCTTTGTGAGTTATATACTAGCCGGTCAAGAGAGTAATCTAGGTACAGGCAGAGTCAATAGGCAGGCAGCAGGCAAGTGAGTAATCCAGGTACAGGTAAAGTCAATAGGCAGGTAGCAGGCAAGAGAGTAATCCGGGCACAGGTAAAGTCGATAGGCAGGCAACAGGCAAGAGAGTAATCCAGGCACAAGTAAGAATAGGCAGGCAGCAGGCAAGAGAGTAATCCAGGTACAGGTAAAGTCAGCAATGAGGGACAAAGTAGAGAAGAAACAAACTACTGTGCAAACCTACCAAAGTAGAAGCCGAAGCATGGAGTCCAGGAAGAGCTCAGCTGATAAAGTGCTGGCATCTGACTTCAGCAGGGACCAGCAGGGAGGAGTACAGCCATAGGACAAGAGCAGGGGAAGGAGGAACTGGAAGACCACTAGGAGAGAAGCAAAGGAAGCCAGGCAGTGAGAGAGCAAATTCAGGAAGCAAAGCAATCAAGGAGCCTGCAGCCAGAGAAGAACAACAAACACATGGCTCAGGGCTGTGCCAGTCGTGTGTGGGTCGACAGGACCCTGTGCAGCCCGAGGACGCCGCTTGCGTTGAGGTAGGAGACATGACAGGCGCTGGTTATTCTGGGTGATGGCTTTCAGTTGGAGTTCTCCCCTCTGGTAGCTCCTTTCTTCTTACAGTCTCCTTGTCGGGGGGCCTCTGGCAGCTCAGAGCAGAAGCTCAGTTGAGGTGCTGCAGGCCCTTTGAGCACGGTCTGGTCAGTTCTCCTATTTTGATGTTCCCAGTTAGATGGGAGCGGTGCAACCCAATTGAGATCTCTAGGGTCCACCAGTTAACTTTTTCGGATGGTGACCCTGAAGTCTGTGCTCCCGTCCGTTCAGAGAGAGAGCTGTCTCTGCTCTTGAGACCAGGGAGGCGTAATTACCTTACCCTCTTGGGGCTGCTTCTGCAGTTTTTTTCCAATTCTGGTCCCGACCATTTGGTCTCCTCACGGGCCCGGGGACCTTTTCCTAGGTCGTGCGTGTAGCAGTCTTTCTACGGAGACGGAGGTTTCATTTCCTCCTGCACTTGGACAGCTGGCTAATCCGAGCCTCCTCTTCCCAAGCCTGTGTAGAAACTCCTTCAACAATGGTCCGCCTCCAGTTTTGTTTTTTCTTTTCTGGTTTGGGTGTTCAATTTCAGTGGGGGTGGCTGGCGCCAGCACACCAACTTGGAGCATCTAGGTGTTCTTTTCGATTCCCTGTGAGCTTAAGTGTTTCTCACTGAGGGTCGGCGCTTTAAGTTTGCGCACTGGATTCTTTGCTTCTGCTTCGTTCCCAGCTTCCAGCCTGGGACTTTGTACAGCTCCTTGGTTCTGTGACAGCGGCCCTGGAAGTAGTACCTTACCCTCAGATGCGGCCAATTTATAGGACCCTGTTTAGCTCCTGGTCTCAGGTCAGAAAGACCTGAGGTGGTTGTGGCTTCACCAGTCAACCCTAGGGAGGCCCTCCCCGCTCCTGCCTAGGAAAGTGGGGTCTACGGTTGACAGTTTCTTGGGCTGGGGGGGGGGCCCTTTGCAGGGGTCCCCTGGCACGGCTCTTGGTTTCCAGTAGAGGCGCATTGGCCCTCTGGAGCTGTGAGGGGTGCGCTAAGCTCTGGAGGCTTTTGCCCCGCTTTTGGGAATGCTTTGGTTTGGGCCTTTTCGGACATTGCTATGGCACTAGCCTCTTCTACTAGCTGGGGGGGGGGCGACTCCTAGCAGTCTGCTGGCTCTGGAGCCCAACTGGTTAATGGCCAGAGCAGAGAGACACCTGTTGTGCCTTTCGGCGGGTTTGAGGGTCCCTCTTGTGGGGACCAAGCTTAGCAGGCACGCTCAGACTTCCAGCGATTGGGAGCTGTCAATCGAGCCGTTACAGCTGCTGATGTGTCGATGGGGCTTGGTTCTCTTGGCCTATTCCTATGTCACTGTTCCTCAGTTTCCTCAGCTGTCACAGGCAAGAGGACTCTCTGGGTCTAGACACCCTGCTGCGTTTGAGCGAGGGACTCCTGTATGCCTTCCCCCGTGCCGGAGTGGGGGAGAGTGGGAGACCTTCGGGATACAGTGCTCCTGTTCTCCACCCTAGACATGGTTCCAGTGCTATGCAGATCTTGTAAAGCTCCTAGTTGGGGAGCTAATGCGATTCCCTCAAGTTTGAGGTTCTTCTGGTAGGACCTGGTGGTCATAGAGGATTCTTCTCCCTTTGGTCTTACTGCCTGGCCCTTGAGAGGGCTCAGCTGAGGAAGAAGTATTGGTTTCAGTCCTGGCTTCCCTGCTCTTCTTCCTTGACGCCTGCCAGTACTTTGCTTCCTCCCTGGGCCATTTCCTGGCATTTTTGCGGGAGGGAGTATCAAGGGCTGGCGCTGGGTTCCTTGTGGGTTCCAGTGGTAGCCCTGGCTTGCTTTCAGGGTCGTTGGCAGACGTCTTCTTTAGCGGCTCTTCCGTTGTGATTCGTTTTCAGAGAGGTGTGGGTCGCGCTGCCCTTCGCGTGCCTTTTCCGAATGGGATTTTATGCTGGTCCTTCGGCTGCTGCAGCACTCTCCATTTGTGCCCCGTCGCTAAGTGATCCTGATAGTTCTCACGTAGAACTCGGTGTTATTAGGGCGCTTCCATTGGCCTCTTGCTTCTTGCAACTTCAGGCTCCTTAGAACCCTTTCTCCGTCTTTGTTTTGGAGGTGGGGCCTCGTTTCGGGCAGTACTGTCCTTCTTGCCCGAGCGATTGTTGGTTTCTTTTTATTTAGTCGTCAATATGCCTCTTGCAGGCGTCTGAACTTTCACAGGGCTCTCTTGTGTTTTTTCAAGGTTCCCGATGTCTTCTGCCTTTCGTATAGAACTTTTGTACAGTTTGGTAAACAGCAGTTGGGTCTCATGGCTTCCAAGGCTTCCTTTGCCCGGTGGGTGAAGGTGGCCATGGTTTCTGCTTGTATTCTGGGAGGCTCTTCTCCTTGTGTTGGAAGGCACACTCTCCTGGGCGTGTGACTACATCTCGGGCAAAGGCTTCTTTGTCTTCTCTGATGGATATTTGTAGGGCAGAGGCATGGGCTTCTTTGCTTTCCTTCAGTAGCATGATGGTATAGTGGGGGCCACGCATGCAGCAGCTGCATTGGGGGTGTCAATTCTGCTTGTGGCAGGTTCGGCTTCCCACCCTCGTAGGGATAGCTTTTGAACATCCCACTCATCCTGGAATAGTGGGAATGAAAGTAATAGAAGGAGAAATTAGGACTTACCTGATAATTTTCTTTCCATTAGTTCTTCATACTATTCCAGGAGCCCTTCCGTGGTTCGACGCCCTGATTGGTGGCTCTATGCACAGTCTTTGTATCCTGTTTTCCAGGAACCTTGTCTTCGAATGGTTCTTGGGGCTGGATGTGTTGATTGCTGACCATGCGCCTGATTGGGCGTTCTTCCTTCCTTGCTTGAGGACTGATACTGAGGAGCTGAGCTGCTAGCAGGGAGCTATGTAGTGGTGCTCACTTCTGTATTTTGTATCTCCACCTGCTGGTCGATGGACATAACTACCCACTTGTCCTGGAATAGTGTGAAGAACTAATGGAAAGAAAATTATCAGGTAAGTCCTAATTTCTCCTTCCTGCTTAGTCCTACGCTGCACCCCACCCCCACCATACCATTGAGTAGTTTTCTACTACACCTGGCCATTTTCCAAACCACCTCTTCCCTAACCCCTCAACTCCTAGATGAAAACATTAACAACCCCTCCCTCTCAACTCAGCAACATCCCCTCAATTGATCTGGAGTCTCAACTCAACCCCCATGGATAGGACCTATAAGAGACCATCATGGTACATCCAAGGTTGTGCCCTCCAAGGACCCAGACTTCTTCAATACTGTTCTCCGCCGGGTTTTCTTAGCCTTTGCTGGATGGTCAGCCCACAGGATGGGAATTTACTTTTTTTTTTTTAATCATAATGTCCAGTGAAAAGCTGGCTCGCAGGGCAGTACAAGCAGGATTAAACAGAAGTTATGCAGGCACCCAAGGCTTTTGCAGCTGTCTCCTAGCACACCTTGACACGGTCCTTGCATTTTTCAGTCTGGGAAAATACCCTTTAATGAGAGATCATTGTATAATCTGTAACAATTGATAGCATGAACCTATTCAAAATCTTCCATAGTACATCTGAGAAAACTTCCTGTATCATGACAAAATCCAGTTCCCTCCCTGGGTATCTGTCGTTGAAGAGGTCCTCCCGATGGTTCTTCTCTTGGAAACACAACATAGCAATAGTTCTTCTGTTCCGCATATATTTGAGAAGGTTCAACACAAATCACGAAGACAAGAGGCTGGACATTATTCCAGGAATGACATTGCAAATCTAATTTCATAGTAATAGTTAAACTTAAGTTTTATAACATTTTTAGCTGTTTCCTAAATTAACCTGTAATTGGAAATAAGTCTAAGTTGGATAGGTAATTCTTTCCATAATTTTGCTAAGCAAAAGAAGAATCTAATAGTTGTGCAGATTTATTACCCCTGAGATTTGGGAAATTTAAGTAATACATATTACAAAAAGGATGATGGCCATTTGTCCGAGAGACAAAATAGTTGATGCATGTATACGGGGGCCTGACCTTGTTGGATTTTAAATAAAATTTGAACAGGATTCTAGGCCAATCTAATAGGAAGAGACATGATCACTGTTCAATAAAGGAAAAAAAACAAACAAACTGTTAAACTTCGGATAGTTTGTAAAAAATTTTTTAACAGATTTGAGACAAGCCTCAAAAATATTACAATAATTGGTTTGTTAGAGTAAAAGAGCCTGAACCAGCAACTGAAAGCAATTTTGCCTGCAAAGAATAGTTAAGCTGTGGAACTCGTTGCCGGAGGATGTGGTAACAGTGGTTAGTGTATCTGGGTTTAAAAAAAGGTTTGGATGAGTTTCTGGAGGAAAAGTCCATAGTCTGTTATTGAGATGGACATGGGGGGATCAGTAGCATGAATCTTGCTATTTGGGTTTCTGCCAGGTACTTGTGACCTGGATTGGCCACTGCTGGAAACAGAATACTGGGCTTGATGGACCATTGGTCTGACCCAGTTTGGCTATTATGTTCTTTCTTTTTTATTTTTTTAAATAAGTAGGTTTATATGAGAATTGAAAGATAAAGAATCCCCAAAATACTAATTTCTGACTAAAGCCTATATTCCTTACCTTGGATTCTAATAGAGTTTGCGGTAATGGACTGAAGTGCTGTTTTTGCACTCAATTGTACTTGTCAGAATTATTCTCATCTTTAGACAGTTCCAAAGAGGTTGAAACACAATGTCCTAGGATGAATGCCAGTTTATGCGATGCTACTAGGAAGAATACTGCCTTTTCTTTTTTCACCTTTCTGTTAGAGAATCTGACGTGCTCACAGTATTCGTCTGTCTTTGTCCATCTCCTTTCTCAACATCTTGATAATAAAATTAGTGTACAGAAAAGATGATGGAAAAGCCAGTGTTCAGGTTTTGTGTAGAAGTCTGTGTAATGCTTTACCTTCCCTTTCCTCTCTCTCGGGGTGTTTGTATAATTTTCCTCATGCCCATTCTCAGGTCTATGCCTTTCTTATACTCTCTGGCCCATTTATGCATGTTGTGTTGTAGCCTGATGCCTAGATCTACAGCCTAACGCCTTTTTTTTTTTTTTGTAGGGAAAACAGAAGAAAAGCAAGAAGTATGCAGCCATGAAACGCATGATCAGCCTTCGAGACCAGCGCATGTGAGTTGACCTGTTGGTGTATTAGTAGTATTCATTTACACAGAGCCGCACTTGCGTGTTTTTTGCATTGCTTGACTGATGTGCTCATCTCATTCCCAGTTTATTTTCCCCTCTTTTTAGTAAAGAGAAAGAACGAATGAAAACCAAACAGAAAAAAGAGCAGGATCCAAGCAACTTAAAAGAGAGAGAAATGTAAGAGACTGACGGGGAATGTGGTGTTCGATTAGAAAAGTGATGTATTTATGTTATTTAAAGATTTGCTCAAACAAAAATTTCAAAGTGGATTATAGAGTTACATACATCATCTATTAGTAATGAACTAGTAACATCACATTATCTCCTGCGCTGTTCAGTTTGTTCCTGGTGACCTTAGTGATGTTGATTCAGTCCATGGTGTCAATTTTTTATATATGCAGGTGACATCCAGCAGTTGTATGCATGTGATACTGTAGATATGACTTTAGTTGGTCCTCTGAATTAATGTTTGGATTAAGTAGCTTCATGGCTTAAGGGGACCACTGGCTCCACCTTAACCCTTCTAAATCTGAACCAACTGTGTTTTCCAGTAGAGGTCCTTTATCATTTTTTGCATCCCACTTTATTCTTGGTACCTCGGTGCCCTGAAAGATTCAGAAAAAAAACATTTTAGGAGTTCAGCTTGATGATAAACTCTTTAGGTCTTTCCTTTTGTAACCAATAAAGAACTGAAGACCTTAATCCACACTAAATAGAATTTCTTAGTGTCAATTCCACTGTTCTGAATGAGTGGGTTGTTATCCCCTCCTACCAGCAGATGAGAGTAGAGAAAACTGAATTCTACCCAGTGACATCTCTGTATAAGCTGTGGTGCTCCCTGGAACAATCCAGTATTTTCCTCTACCTTCCAGCAAGTGGTAGGTCAGCTATTGATGTTCCTGTCCCTGGCCTAGATCCAGCTGTGGCCGCACAGTGTGGTTCAGCCTAATGGCTGCTCCCAGGTTTATGGTCTCTGACCGTGCCTGATCAAGCGCGGAGCTTGGCTACACAGCCCCTTGTTTGTTTATTTGTTACATTTGTATCACACATTTTCCTACCTATTTGCAGTTTCAATGTGGCTTACATAGTACCAGACCGGCGATCGCCAATATCGGTATGAACAAATACAGAGTGATGTTGTAGTAGAAGACGGTTCATGTGTTAGACACATTAGGGGATCGTAAGGGGGAAGAGTTAAGTTATGTCCAGTATGAGCTTTGTGCTTTGTTGCACTGTTTAATTCAACATTTTTGTTATTGATGACAACTGCATAAAGTACATCCAAGATCCAGCAGATACAATACCGCCAACAGCAAAAAAACACAAAATAAGGAACAATAACAAAATTTATCAACCGTTTTAACAAATTTCTCCCTCCCCTCCCTACCACCCCAACCCCACCACCCCCTCCCTCCTTAACAGAGAATCCCCATCATATCAGGTCATATGTCAAAAGGCCAGAACAACTATCAGAGCAATATCTACAAGGGTATATCATTAAGTAGGAGGCTGCGTGCCCTAGGAGAAAGGCTGTGTACAAAGGGCTCCTTAACCATCCAAAACCACTTCTTCCGCTTTGCCGTCAAATAAGCAGAGCGGGCCAACATCTGTATCGCATGCCGCCAATGCCACTGAGTAGGAGCATCTCCTTCACACCAAGTCTGCAAAATAACACTTCACCCTCACCATGCATGTTTTATATAGGAAATAGCGCTGTCCTTTGGTCAAAAGTCCCCTATTTTGTACCACCCCTAGCACAAAGCTGGAAGGAGCAAAATTGGAGGGCAAAAGAAACAGTGTATTGACAAAGAGAAATATCTGTTGCCAATAATCTCTTATGGCTGGACAAAACCATAAAGCATGGGAGAGGGTATTTTCTTCCGTCCCACAGTTTCCACAATGCAAAAAAGTTGCACATTGAGCATGAAATGCCTGTCTCGGAGAAAAATATGCTCGGGTAAGAAGTTGAAGCAGGTATTCCCTATATTTCGCATTATAAACAATTCGTGGAATAAGTTGTAACATGGCAAAAAATCTCTCCTCCCCTACAAGGAATCCTAATTCCACTGTCCACCTCACCACTATCAGGGCATAGGAACGCTTGGGCTTCAACAGTGTTAATTGCCTTGTGAAAATAGGCCACTGACATTCGTGTCACCTGAGTGCAAGTAAAAAAGATTGCAAGCGAGTCACTACTCCCACAAACATCCCCCACTTATAAGATGGAACACATAATGAGCAATCTGAAAATAAGCATAAAGATTACCCATATGCGGAGACAAAGTGCCCACAACACTACCATAGAGTTTAAGAGCACCTGCGTCACTCAGCATATCCGCCACACATAAATATCCATGTCTGCCCTATGCTGAAACACTAAAGAGTCTAATTCCAGGTAAAAGCCAGATTCCCTTCTATAGGTAGAAAATCCGTTGAAAAAGGTGTGCAATGCCAATAAGTAAGCAAAGTAATCCAAGTGGCCTGCATAGATTTTAACAGGACATTATTTCGCACAGACCTAGACAAATCCGTCCCCCGTGGATGTAAGAGGTAACGAGGGTGCAAGGGATAGAACATTGCCTTCTCCATTGTCCAGGGAGTATAAACTTCAGTTTCTAATATCCAGTCCCGTAAATGCCGAAACAGACATGCCACATTAGATTGATGATGAATATTAGGAATCCCCATGCCTCCCACCATCCAGGGCCTGATTATAAAGTCCATAAGTAATTTGGGTTTTCGGCCATTCCAAAGAAATCTACCCACCATGCGATTCAACGTCCTGATACCTTTTTTTCAAAAGCCAGTATTAAACGTAATTATGATGTGGGTGGAATCACTGTGGATTAATGGTTCTCTTGTTTTTGTTTTCTGATCTTTCTCTCCAGCCCACAGTATCCCTCCTGTTTGTTCTTTCAGTATAACACAAACCTGGGACCTCCGTATTACATCTTGGTTGATACCAATTTTATCAACTTCTCAATTAAAGCAAAGCTAGATCTGGTGCAATCAATGATGGACTGTCTTTATGCAAAATGTAAGTTTCTGTACGCGTCATATTTTAGTCACAAGACTAACAGTCTTTTGTGACGTGCTCTAATTCAGTGAGTTAATAAATCACTAGGAATGAGAGTCCTTGTTCATGACACAGCAAGTTTGTGTTAGCATAATCCAAAGCACATCGAAAGGCCAAACAGTTGGGCCTGATGTTCGTAAGTGCTGAGAAGATGTTGCACCTTGTATGGCCAACGTAGCAACAGTGAAAGAATCTGAGATACTGTGTGACGTTGGAAATTAGTGAAGCATGGGACGTACACGATAGGAAAAGAATCTGATACTTTTGTGAGGTTGGAAATTAGTGAAGCCTGGGACATGTACACAATAGTAAATTGGACTTTTTAGAGTTTACATGCCACAGATTATTTTTATGTCCTAGAATTCTGGGCATTCAGTTTGGCTGGTAATTCTCACAGGGATACAAATTTGTGATAAGTTGTCTCGTAATTGCAGCCACATTTCGACCAGATAAAAATAGTTATTCTAGTAACATTGGAAATAAGAGCAATTTAAGAGCATTATTTATTTATTGCACTTGTATCCCACATTTTCCCACCTATTTGCAGGCTCAATGTGGCTTACAGAGTCCTGTTATGGCATAGCCATCCCAGGGTACATAATACAATTGATGATATATTATGAGCCACCCCATCCCGTCTGCTCAATAGCAGTTTATCCTTGGGTTCCTGTATGGAAACCGACACCCACAACCCTGTCCTCTGGCTGTTAGCCAGTCTTTCCAAGTAGCACAGCTTCCTCTTAGGGTTGTAGCTACATCGAGTGGCAGTTTATCTAAATGCTTTTCTTTTACTTTTGACGGAATCATTCTGCTGCTAACTGCAGATATGCCATGCCTTCTAGGAAGCACAATATGGTTATACCATACACCACGTGCAGGTCACATCAGTATCAGCTGTGTAAAATATGCCGTGTTCATGGATTCATCTTCCATATTTCCTTCTCATTGCTGGGTGATAGATGATGAATCCTTTCCCAAAAGAGCTTACAATCTTAGTTGGTGTGTGATTAAATGACTTACCTAAGGTCCTAGGAAGTGTCGGTGGTGGAAACGGGATTTGAACTGTAGCTTCCCTGGTCTTAGCCTATTTTTTCTAATAAATTGGTCAGTATTTCTCATTAAGGACTTTCCCATCTCTGCAGGCGTTCCCTGTATTACAGACTGCGTAATGGCAGAAATTGAGAAACTGGGACAGAAATACCGCGTGGCATTAAGGTAGGTAGAGAAAGTATTTAACAGAGGGAACGTGACTAGAATGTTATGGTTCACCTTTTATTGGTTAATCTTGTTTATTCTTCACCAGGAATCCAGTCAGGGCTAATTAAGTACAAAGACTGCAATATTTTTAAGTTGACATGGTTTTAAAAGCTAGAATCTATAGATATAAAGGTATGCCCTCTCTAATGGTAGGTGCTTCATGTTCAGTAAATAAACATCGTATTTTCCCTTCCTCCCTCCCTTGAGAATTATGTTTCAATCATTTTTATTAGAAACAGGTGAATGAACAGTATACAATTTTGCTCAGATCTTTTAAAGAATTAACATATTAATAACGCTATTAACAAAGGTGTGCTTCAAACATATCTAACTGCCCCACCCCTCTTCCCCCCTCTCAACCCCCTTTCTCCACCCCTCTCCCGTCCCTATGAACCTACTAGTCAAACCACAGGTATTCAAGTCCTCTCATCTTCCTACACAATCTCTCAGTTTAGAAGTCTACTTCGTGCTGCTGGTTGTAAGGTATCCCAAAAATTTGCCCAGGTTTTTACCAGCTTTTTCCCTTCAGCAGAGGAGATATCTGTAATTCTGCATCGTTCCAGTTTCAGAAGCTCGATCATGTTTGTCCTCCAGGCCCCAAAAGAAGGGCCCGTGCCCTCTCGCCAGGTCAGCAGGATGGTCTTTTTTCCACTCTGTGAAGTCCTGGAGGGGCAGGCCCTGCACATTCGTATCTTCCAAAAAGTAGCAGTGCTTGTCTCTGTATTGTGCTGCAGCTCCAATACCGTTTGGTTTCAGCTAAAATTTGAGACCAAAATCTCACAACCCCTTGAGAATTATATATGATGCACCTGTGCACTTTTCTCTGGCAGAGCCTCGCTTACTTGTTTACTAATGGATTCTTCTCATGATCCTTCTTTTGATTGCAGGATAGCCAAAGATCCAAGGTTTGAGCGCCTGCCATGTTCACACAAAGGAACTTATGCAGATGACTGCTTAGTGCAGAGAGTCACTCAGGTAGAGAGTTTCATTACATTCCGCTATTTGCCCTGGTTTTATGTTTAGTGTTTTTTTTTTTACTCTCTGTGTAGTAGTTTTGATTTGATAACTTAATTCTAACTGTGGGAAAGGCTATAGGGGCGTTGTTGGCAGGCTCCATATGGCTTGGAACTTCTCAGATTACAAATTTTAACCTCGCATATCTTCCTTTTTCTAGCATAAGTGTTATATTGTGGCTACAGTGGATAGAGACCTAAAAAGGAGAATCAGGAAGATCCCTGGAGTTCCCATCATGTACATTTCAAACCACAGGTCAGATGACAACTGGTAATGCATGAAGTGGGTGTGTAAATGTTCTGTGTGTGGCAGAAATAGTACTTGGGAAGTCGAGGAGAGTAGACAGATCTCAGGGAGAAGTTGAAACTATTCAAGATAAAATCCATGTGTTAAATTGCAAGATTTCATAATTCAAGGAACCGGTGTAGGAGAAAGTGGGATGTTTGACCACGGAAAACCAAAACCTGGATAGATTGATCTTAAAAAAAACTTGTTTATTGATGAGTCTTTTTTCATCAATAAACACGTTTTTTAAGATAAATCTATCCAGGTTTCGGTTTTCCGTGGTCAAACATCCCACTTTCTCCTATACCTGTATTCTCCCATGGGGTGTTCGAGTTCTCCGCTTGTTTGCGGATTTGTTTGAACATATAATTCAAGGAACCAGCATACTATATAGTAGAAAGTTCTGTTAAAGATCATTACATAGGCATGAGAGAGATTCATATGTCTTCTAATTTGTTGCGAATACGGATTCCAGCTGGGCAGTAGAACTTAAAAGAGCAGAATTTGAAGTGGTTGTATCAAGCTAAATAAGTTTCATGAAGGTCATTAGCTAGGAAATAGAACAAAAATGCTGTATCAATTATTTAATCTTATAAAAAATATTCACACTGTGAGTGCATACACAGATACAACCCTTTTGGGGGGTGTTATTGGGGTACCTGACACGTAGCATAAATTCTAATAGAAATAGGTCTCTGGTAATACCAGGCTTAGTGAGTGAAGTGTCAGAACCATATGTGTTCCCTCTTATCCTTAGATCTAAACTCACTACACCCTAAATAATAAAGAACTAGCTCCACAACTAAGTATTATAAAAATAGTGCACATTTATTCACAAAAGCAGCAAAGATAACGTGCAAAGAAGGCAAGAATAGAGACACAGGAAGTCTTATCATAGAAATAGCTCAGAGTAAATGCACATAAATCCCTAACTAGACTCCTAAGTAAAAGGGTCACACTGAGACCACAGCACTTATACAAAAGTACATGGCACACACACTACCTGATGCAGACTTCTAGATGGCATCATGGTCAGTCAGATTCCATCCCAGGAGTGGACCTGCGCTGAAGGTCAACACAGCAGCCCCTGTATCAGATATGAGCCCCTTTTTATACAGAACTCACAGGTTGCAGCTGGGCTAATGGTGTACATTTGGTCTTGTGGGGGTGATGCACACGTAACATTGTTATTCCCATTGTTGTGCCTTCAGGGGCCCCGACATTGTCTCACTGATGGGGTCACCTTGACAAGGAGCCAGGATTTCATAAATAATGTGCAACTTTGCCAACCAGAGCACTTTCAAGCTGCAAGGGTAGTTCCAACAGATAACAGGCTGTCCTGGTCATGATGTCGATGCTGATAACAACCTTGTTCTAGCTTCAACAAATAACAGGCTTTAGCAACAAAAGTTGGAATAACTCCAAGTCTGCATCCTAAAGTCAGGTTATTAATACTGGATAGTGCCATGCATTATAATCCCATACATCTTTGTTATATAGGAGCACTTAAAATTCTTGTTTTGTTCCTACAACACCATCATGCAAAAATCTTCACACCCTTTTACGGTATTCACGTTCTGTGATGGATGTAATATGCGATGCATTTAGAACTGTGTGCTTTTGACTCATGATGCAGTAAACAAAACGGCACATTACCACAATGTAAAATAAAATGTGTACTGACAGAAAAAACAGTGCACACCATCATGGTCACACGTTGCTGTTTTTCTGCATTGGATGGAATTCTGTTTTTCTCATTTCCTTTTGCTACATGAGCTAATCCTCATTTGCACATGAACAGGAGAAAAGAAAAAATAAACACTTATTCCCCCTCCCCAGTCTGGTCTAGGACACCTGGCCAGTGAAGGTCCTCAGTAGGAGAACCCTAGTGCTGCACCACACAAACAAGAAAAGTCCCTGCGATGAACCGTTGTATCGCTCCATGGTGCGACCGCACCTGGAGTATTGTGTTCAGTACTGGTCTCCGTATCTCAAAAAAGATATAGTAGAATTGGAAAAGGTACAGCGAAGGGCGACGAAAATGATAGTGGGGATGGGACGACTTTCCTATGAAGAGAGGCTGAGAAGGCTAGGGCTTTTCAGCTTGGAGAAGAGACGGCTGAGGGGAGATATGATAGAAGTGTATAAAATAATGAGTGGAATGGATCGGGTGGATGTGAAGCGACTGTTCACGCTATCCAAAAATACTAGGACTAGAGGGCATGAGTTGAAGCTACAGTGTGGTAAATTTAAAACGAATCGGAGAAAATTTTTCTTCACCCAACGTGTAATTAGACTCTGGAATTCGTTGCCGGAGAACGTGGTACGGGCGGTTAGCTTGACGGAGTTTAAAAAGGGGTTAGATAGATTCCTAAAGGACAAGTCCATAGACCGCTATTAAATGGACTTGGAAAAATTCCGCATTTTTAGGTATAACTTGTCTTGAATGTTTTTACGTTTGGGGAGCGTGCCAGGTGCCCTTGACCTGGATTGGCCACTGTCGGTGACAGGATGCTGGGCTAGATGGACCTTTGGTCTTTCCCAGTATGGCACTACTTATGTACTTATGTACTTAGGAATAACAGGGAAGGGATGCTGGCCAGCAGGGCCTGCTGAGAGACTGGGCCGGGCCTGGGGCAAGGCCGCCCCGGGGCCCTGCCCATCCACACCCCCCCCCCCCCCCCCGAGGTCGCTGAGAGCGGGACACAGGGAGGGAAGGAGGCCCGAAGGGAGGCGATCTGCTGCTTGCAGCGCTTTCACACGGAGGTGAGAGGCGCTGTGATTTCAATTCAGGGGGCCCGGCCTGGTGGCAGACGGTCGAGGACTGTGCTGCCGGGCCCGGAGAATTTTGTCCCCCCTGCCCCCCTCCTCTCGGCGGCCCTGCTGGCCAGCTAATATATCGTGTACCCAGAGGTTGATTGTAGCACAATGTATTAAATAGCAAGATACATACAGACTCAACAAGGACTGTATTTTGGCAAAAATATTGCCTGCCTCAGGAGTCAAGTAGCTAAAAAGCATATAAAAATAATTTTATATATTTATATACATCTATCTATATCTATATCTATCTATTTGTCTATATATATAGTTAGATAGATATACACATTAAATAATTAAGACAATGGAAAGAGGTAATTGCTGAAACCTAAAAAAAAAAAAAACTAAGAGCATCAATATATTAGATAAGAGCTATAAATAAAGAAACATATTAGAACTACTATATCCCCAAGGGCTGGAGACCCCTAGGAGTGCAACCTTATAAGCCCTATAGGCAGCTGCCTGGGTAGAGTATCCAAGTAACACTTCAAAATTCAGTCACTATGTGCTGAAACATGTTGGGCTGATGGACTAGCAGTTTTTTTTTTTTTTTTACCATATTTTTTATTAAGGTTTTCAAAATACAGCATAAAAGGATACACAAAAGCAAACCAAAAAAAAACACACCATGGCATCTAAGTGTAAATATAAGAACGTTCCATGACAATACCTAGTGGCAAAGGACTAGCAGCTTTTAAACTAGAACCTAGGGGAAGGCTGATAGTCATTCAAAAGTGCATGATTTGGAACAAGGTATCTTTCAAAGGTATCACCAAAACGGGAAAGACAGGGTATCCCGATAGCGATGTTTCTATAGATACCATAATAGACCTGGTGTCTGTAAATAAAAAGCAGACAAAAGATTGCAAATTAACACTGTCAACTGCTGAGCAAGATGTAAATAGGAACAACAAACATAGTTTCAAATGTCTATATGCAAATGCCAGAAGCCTAAGAAATAAGATGGGAGAGTTAGAATATATTGCACTAACAACAGACATCTCAGTGACCTGGTCAAAGGAGGATAACCAATGGGACACTGTCATACCAGGGTACAAATTATATTATAGTGACAGGGTGGATCAAATTGGTGGAGGGGTAGCATAATATGTTAAGGAGGGCCTTTAATTAAATAGATTGAAAATTCTGCAGGAAACAAAACACATCTTGGAATCCCTGTGGATTGAAATTCCCATGTATAAAGGGGAAAAGCATAGTGATAGCAGTGTACTACCGTCCACCTGGCCAGGAAGATCAGATGGATGTTGAAATGTTATCAGAAATTAGGGAGGCTAACAAACTGGGGAACACAATAATAATGGGTGACTTCAATTACCCTGACATTGACTGGGTAAATATAATATCAGGGCATGCTAGGGAGGTAATATTCCTTGATGAAATCAAGGACTGCTTTATGGAGCAGCTGGTACAGGATCTGACAAGAGAACGAAAAATTCTAGATCTAGTGGAGCACATGATCTGGTGCAGGAGGTAATGGTGCTGGGGCCACTTGATAACAGTGATCATAGCTGAAATTGGGTGGCGGAGCAGTTGGGGGGGAAGAGGGGGTGGTGGTTGGGAGGCGAGGATAGGGGAGGGCAGACTTATACGGTCTGTACCAGAGCCGGTGATGGGAGGCGGGACTGGTGGTTGGGAGGCGGGAAATACTGCTGGGCAGACTTATATGGTCTTTGCCCTGAAAAGGACAGGTACAAATTCAAGGTAAGGTATACACATATGAGTTTGTCTTGGGCAGACTGGATGGACCATGCAGGTCTTCTTCTGCCGTCATCTACTATGTTACTATATGTTACTATGTTACTATAATATGATCAGATTTCATATCGGCTTTGGAGTAAATACACACAGGAAATCCAATAAATTAGCATTTAACTTTCGAAAAGGAGACTATGATAACATGAGAAGAACGGTGAAAAAAAAAAGAGGGGCAGCAGCGAACTTCAAAAACTTACATCTGGTGTGGATGTTGCTCAAAAATACCATCCTGGAAGCCCAGGCCAAATATATTCCGCATATTAAAAAAGGAAGAAGGAAGACCAAACGACAGCCGGCATGGTTAAAAAGTGAGGTGAAGGAAGCTATTAGAGCTAAAAGAAAATCCTTCAGAAAATGGAAAAAGGAACAAGGAAACGACTGAAAATAATAAGAAACAGCATAAGGAATGTCAAGTAAAATGTACAGTGCTGATAAGGAAGGCAAAGAGGGACTTTGAAAAAAAAGATTGCGTTGGAGGCGAAAAACATATAGTAAATTTTTTTTAGGTATATTAAAAGCAGGAAGCCGGCAGAATAATCAATTGGACTACTAGATGACCGAGGGGTAAAAGGGGCACTCAAGGAAGACAAAGCCATAGCGGAGAGATTAAATGAATTCTTTGCTTCGGTCTTCACCGAGGAAGATTTGGGAGAGATACCGGTGCCAGAAATGGTATTCAAAGCTGACGAGTCGGAAAAACTGAATGAAATCTCTATAAACCTGAAGGATGTAATGGGGCAATTTGACAAATTGAAGAGTAGCAGATCTCCTGGACCGGATGGTATTCATTCCAGAGTATGGATAGAATTGAAAAATTAACTTGCGGAACTATTGTTAGTAATATGTAATTTATCTTTATAATCAAGCATGGTACCAGAAGATTGGAGGGTGGCCAATGTAACGCCGATTTTTAAAACAGGTTCTAGAGGAGATCCAGGAAATTATAGACTGGTGAGCCTGACGTCTGTGCCGGCCAAAATGGTAGAAACTATTATAAAGAACAAAATTACAGAGCATATTCAAAAGCATGGATTAATGAGACAAAGCTAACACGGACTAGGCAGGACACAAAGCTGACCTACACAGACATACAACAGAACTAAGGCTGAAGCTGAGGTAGAGGGGACTAGAACAAGCAAGGCAGACTAGGCAGGACACAAAGCTGACCCACACAGACAAACAACAGAACTATGGCTGAAGGCTGAACCTAGCACACAAACAGACCGAGAAGAACAGAAGCAGAAGTGCACACAGGCACCCTAAACAAAGAATCAAGACAGAAGTGCCCACAAACACACAGACAATAAACAAAGCAACAAGAAATCAAGGCAGAAGTGCCCACAGGCACACAGACAATAAACAAGGCAGAAGTGCTTCACTGCACACGGACTAACCTGGAGACCTTTGGCATTGCAAAGGCCCTGAATGAAAGTGCAGCACTTCCTTATAAACAGGACAGAGGCAGGAAATACACACTGAACACCAAAGTGAGGCTTGAAACACACAGGAAAGAAACAACCATGCAGACAGTAGCCAGCTCAGCAGCAGACCATCGGAAGTAAGGTGAGTCAGAGAGGGATCACGACCACAGTCGTGACATGGGCCTGCCCAGTCTATATTGGAGAACAACCTGCTTGGTGGTATATAGTGCCAATCACAGAGAATGTTGATGTATTCTCACTAGAGCCTATTTTTCACAGGTACAGGCGTATTATGCTGACTGTGTCACTATCTCTCAATGTTTTAAGTGTGGGGGGACAGGGAAGTACTCTTTCCCATGTCTTTTGGTCCTCTACTTTTCTACAAGGTTTCTGGGCTCAACTGACTGTGTACTTAGAGACAGTGTTGGGTAAATCTCTTATTCCTTCACCATTGGGCATTTTGTTTGGGGAAAATAGAACATTGTGGTCCCCTATCTTGCTCTGAGCAGTTCTTTTTGATGAAAGCCTGTATTATTGGAAAGAAATGCATTTTACAACATAGTCTTTTAGACTCTCTGCCTTCTTTTTGGCTCTGGAGAAATACTTTGCATGCCTTGCTGATGTCGGAGTCGTGGGATGCTTGCCTTATGACCAAACAAAATAAATCTTTTTGGACAGTATGGGGCAGTTATATACAGTCTCTTCCCTCTAGAGCATGGAGTTTAGTATTAAATGCTTTAGATTTATAATCTACAGTTTGTATTGCTGCCGCTGGGATCATTTCTGATGTGATTGTCATTAAGGGGGGGGGGGGGGGGTTGGGTATGTTACTGCGGAGGGGAATACAGTAGATGAGGGGTTTCATTTCTTTGGTGGTGGAGCTCTGAGTCCCAGCTCTTCATCTTTGTTCTCAGAGATTTTATTGGGTCTATTCTGTTCTGGGGAGTTTAGGGGGGTAAGTTCAGGGTTGGATTTGTTTATAACATTCACCATTGAGACGACATATTGTTTTTGGGGGGGGGGGGTTTGCCTTGTTTATTGAATTTTTCAATAAAATGGACTTAACCTAACGTTGGGGTGTGGGGGAGGGAGGAACTGGGATTTGGATAGGAATGTGATGATTCAGGTGGAGGGTCATAAGAGTCCAGGCTCTCCAATACCTTTTGGAATGTTGTTCAAGCTCATCTTTGTTCTTGACCGATTAGTTTATATTGATTGTTATTATGTTGAAATTGCAATCAAAACATTAAAACCTTAAAGGTACAGGCAACGCAATCTGTTAAAGATAATGCTTAACATATATTCATAAACAACAAACAGCCTGCCTCCCATGGAGATGGGGGCAGAACAACCATTCCCTATTTAACTATTCCACCCCACTTATGATTTAAACATTTATATTCAGTTGTTTGAAATGCTTCAGCTTTGAGAAAAGTCTTTTCATCCTTTCATCATCAGCTATCCCCTTTGTCATCTTTGTTACTCTCTGAAATTTTTATTACATGGGAGAACCAGAACTGCACACAGTGCAGTGTCACCAGGGACCTACACAGAGGAAAGTGATAGGAATTATTCAGGAATGGAGAATACAACTAACGTTCTATTATTTTAGTAGCCACAATACAAGTGGGCTGCAAATTTCAATGTATTGTCCACAGTGACTCCAAAGATTTTTTTTTTTCTTCTTGGGTGGTAACTCCTGACTCAGAATTGAGCATTCTGTCACTTTAGTTGTCCACATTAAATTTCATCTGCTATTATACTTAAGTCCCCTAGTCTCACAAGATCCTTCTGGAAATCCTCACAATTTTTGGCTGTCTTAACAACTTTGAATAATTTTGTGACAGTTGCAAATTGATCATCTCGCTTGCATTATGGACTTTGGGGAAACTTCACTCATGAGCCTTTTTTTATATACATGTGACCATTTAGTTCTGCTCTTTTAGCCAGTTTTCAATCCACAAAAGGGCAAGCCCCTCCTTTATAAAGCTATAAACAAACAAACATATTATCCATATGTTTGTTTACAGCTTCCAAATAATATAATTGATAACATAGTAACTTAGTAAATGACGGCATAAAAAGACCTGCATGGTCCATCTAGTCTGCCCAACAAGATAAACTCATATGTGCTACTTTTTGTGTATACCTTACCTTGATTTGTACCTGTCCTTTTCAGGGCACAGACCGTATAAGTCTGCCCAGCACTATCCCCGCCTCCCGCCACCGGCTCTGCCACCAACTCTCGGCTAAGCTCCTTAGGATCCATTCCTTCTGAACAGGATTCCTTTATGTTTATCCCACGTGTGTTTGAATTCTGTTACAAGATATGCCTCTGCTGCATGCATGCTGACTCATTCACATGAAATCTCCCAGAATTTATTCAAACCTCCTTTAAAGCCAGCTGCTTTAACATCACTCCTTTCAAAAAGGAGACTTGTCCTGGAAGCCCAGACTAAATGTGTTCAGTGAAAGTGAAGCTTAGAATGAAGGTGGAGGAGAGAGATACCTGTGACTATCAAATGCTGAATAATTCTGTGTGTCTTGCTGCTTTTCTATTCATTCTCTCTCTATTTTTGACTTTCAGATATAACATTGAGAGGATGCCAGATGATTATGGAGCTCCCCGGTTCTAACCTCCTGCTGTCACAGTGCAAAGCTGAAGAGAATGTAATGGGTTTACTGATCTCCCTATCTGTAACCTTCTGTCCGAAGAGTTCCTGGCCACTCAAGAATTACTTAGGCTCATCTCCTAAAATATATGTATATATACACACACTTTAAATAGAAACGCTGGATGTATAACTTATACATTTAGCAGCTGAAAATTGCTGCTTACACATGTTCAGAGTAATTGTTCGCACAAAATGGTTTTTGAAATGCAGATTTACATGTGGAAACGGTCTCTTCTTTTGTTTTCCGTTTGGTCTGATTGATAAAGTGGGAATGGAATTTTGCTCTTTCCTGTCAAAATGTGTAGTTTCTTTTTCCTCAATAAGCTTTGTATATTTTAAATTGCTAACTTGCAACTCAAGGCAGTTTACAAAAGTGATATAGCAAGTGGGAATAAACTGTACCTATAAACTCTTGTAAAGTACAAGTGGCACATGCGTCTACAGGAGGCATGCAGAAAGCTGTGATAAGTAAGAGGCTGTCCTATCCTGGGCAGGCCCCTAGATGGTGCTGTTCAGAAAAATGTCTGTGTGTGCCACTAGAGAGTGCCAGTAGGGGAGTGCATAGGTGGAGGTCGCTAGGACCGGGGAGAGTCCTGGAATAGCTACAGGTGCAGGCGGTTATGGGCTGGGTCCTGTTTAGCTATTAACCACTTTATACCCCACCTGAGTTGTGAAAGGAAGAAAAGAGAGCTGGTAGCTGAAGAAAGAGAATCCCCCTGGAAAGAACTGGCTAAACCCTGTGGACTTGTGGTGGACTGTGTGCTCAAGGAAGAAAAACAGGCTGGGAACCAGGTCACCCTGAGCGTGAAAGGATAACATGCTAATCTGCATACTGAGAACCAGCTCACCCTGAGTGAGAAGGGGGCCCAGGAGCTTGAGGTTGGATTGCTCAGGATGCTTAGAAGAGACTGTTTGGAGCCCTGTTCAGAGGCCACAGGTCAGTGAGGCTTGCTGGAGAGTGGGAGAAGAGGTCTCATCTTCACAAAGCGTAGGGGTGGTAGTGCTAAAATAAGCTGCTTTGTTCAGTTAACTTAGGTGCTTCAGAAACCCTGTCCCCCTTTTTGGAAATAGAAACAATGATTTAGATGTTCAGAATTCTATATGCAGTTGCCCCGATTTTTGTTTTGTTTGTTTGTTTTGTAGTATTGCCCATAAGTGTGCATATATATATAAACATGTACTAGAGCTCTGCAGGTAGACTGTAAAATTAACAGAAAGCTGCTGCTAGCAGGTAAAGGTCAGTTGCACTATGAGATATCTTGAATTAATAGTACAGGAAACACCAGCAGTATAGTGACTTGACAAGCCTTGTACAACACTTTTCTTCAGTGGTGCTGTGAATACCACAGCTGTTGCTTTTGCTCAGTCCGTGCTTTCAACTCTGCCATGGTGAGGATAAAACTATTCAAAGATATAATGGAGTAATTGTAATGGTGGTTATTCACTGTTTGGCATGCATAAAGCTGCATTATATTCTGCTTTATTGCATACAAGTCTACATTCCAATTTTAGAAAGCTGAGATATACATGTCTAAAACACGAATGTCTGCATTTCACAAGAGGGCCAGGCTTTGGATGTGTTCTGGATGGAGCTAGGGCAGGGCTATAATTTTTTTTATTTCTATTAATCGCCCACCTATTAATGAAGAGGATTACAACAAAACATACACAGTTAAAATAACAATATAGCATTAATAGGCAGACGGTTTGTCCCACGTTCCTGCAAAATCTGCTACGTGAAATAAATATGCTTTTACCTGTTTTATAACTTTGACAAATTGGGGAAAAGGCACAAATTCCCTGGCAGCTTCTTCCAGAGCAGAGGACCTGCATTATTTTATACATAGGCGTACAGAGGTATACACACATAGCTGTGCAGGTACTATGTGCAAAGAAAAGCTACGAGAATGGTATGGGATTTGCGTTACAAGACGTATGAGGAGAGACTTGCTGAACTAAACATGTATACTCTGGAGGAAAGAAGAAACAGGGGTGATATGATACAGACGTTCAAATATTTGAAAGGTATTAATCCGCAAACGAACCTTTTCCAGAGATGGGAAGGTGGTAGAACGAGAGGACAAGGAGCTACAGTTTGAATCAAACCCAGTTTCCCAGAATCTCAACCCACCACACACTACTCCTCCTCTCCAAGGGTAAAGGAGGGTTAAGTGATTTGTCCAGGGTCACAATTAGCTGCAATGGGAATCAAACCCAGGGCCGTGCCTAGGGTCTCTGGCGCCCCCCTGCAGACTATCAGTTGGCGCCCCCCCCCCCCCCCCCCCCCCCCGTGAAAATGATCGCTCACCACTTGCTACACTGACAGGAATTGTCAGCAATATTCTTAGAAACAAATTGCTATACATTGCAAAATAAGATAGCAGATGTAAATTCTCAAAGTAGGACATATTCCAAACGCTAAAATGAAAATAAAATGATTTTTTTCTACCTTTGTTGTCTGGTGACTTTCTTTTTCCGATCATGCTGGCCCAGTATCTGAGTCTGCTGCTATCTGTCCTCTTAACTCCATTTCCAGGGCTTCCTTTCCATTTATTTCTTTACTTTCCTCCTTTCTTCTTCATTTCTTGCTCTATATCCATTTCCAGCAATTTCGTCTCTCTCCCTGGGTCCTGTCCTCCCATCCATGTCCATCCTTGTCCCTCTCTGCCCTTCCCTCCTCCATCCATAGCCAGCAATCCTCCTCTCTCCCCTCCCCTCCATTTCCAGCAAATTGTCATCTCCCTGGGCCCCCATGTCCATCCTTGTCCCTCTCTGCCCTTCCCTGCTGCATCCATAGCTAGCAATCCTCCTCTCTCCCCTCCCCTTCCAGCAATTTGTCCTCTCCCTGGGCCCTGCTGCTGCCCTCCCATCCATGCCTGTCTCTCTGCCCTCCCATCCATGCCTCTGCATAGGCGGTCGGTGGCCCAACTGTTTGGGGAGGCTAAAGAGGGCAGGGTTAGGGGTGGGGCCAGGGGTGGAGCTTAAATCCATAATTGTCTGATAACACAGAAAAAAAAATAAATAAAAATAAAAGTCACAATTAATACCTTTTATTAAATTTAGATATTAGATATGTATCATATGTCAAAGAATAAAGTGGTTGCTCAAAGCATATACTAACCACAATCGCTCAACTGCAAAACACTATGCACAACTTTGTGCAAAAACACACTCAGAACCTTACTGTACCATAAATATTACACTGGGCAGAACCTAATACACCAATATACCACCCATACGGAAAATGCAGACCGTCAATCTCTTCGACAAAATATATCATAAAGAACTCTCGTAACTCTACATTCTTAAGATATCCATGAATGTTCTTTAATGTCTTTTGCCTCACATCATGTATCTAATGTCTTTTGCTTAACACTATCATGTATTTCACCACCATGTACGCAAAACCAATTGTACATTCTTTTCCATTTCCAGTATTATGTATTTCACCATCATGTACCCAAAACGTCTGTAAAACCAAATGTACCTTCTTTTCTTTCCCAGCATCCACGATGAATTGTAAGCCACATTGAGCCTGCAAAAAGGTGGGATACAAATGTAATAAATATAATATAAATATATACAATTCTCATGTACAGCCACAAAACACCCTAATTCATGTTTAATGTGGGATAAAATGCCATAAGTAAATAAATAAATATACACTTTAATGTTGAGCACCTGATTCTCAAAGTGGACATATTCCAAACACTATAATGAAAATAAAATGATCTTTTCTACCTTTGTTGTCTGGTGACTTTTTCTGATCATGCTGGCCCAGTATCCGACTCTTACACCGGGCGCCTATGAACAGCATTTAGATTAGATCTATTGAGATTTCACATTCTCTGTGAACTCTATTTCATAAACGTTTAAAACAGACTTGCCTTATTTGTAATCTTATTGATGCTCTTCATTTAAAAAACAATTTTAGATTTCTTCCTTCTTACCTCTGGGGAAACCACAGATATATGTTAATTACTGCACTGGAAGGAAGCTAAATATGGTTAGTTTTTTTTTTTTCCCCACAAACCCCTGCCCTGAGTCTATCCAGGGGCACAGCTATGTTTGACAAGCCCAGCAGCTAGTAGAGCTACCTGATGCTGGACCCACAGTTCAAAAGTTTTGTCAAAATATCTGAGGCAACAGTGGTAGTATTGGGAGGTGGTAAGTTCGACACACATGGCACTCACCTCCAGCAGTGCTGCCACGTTGCCTCCTGATTCTAGTTTTTAACCCTCCCCAAAGCAGCCAGAAAGTAACTAAATGTGTTTAAGTGCTTAAGCTTGTGCTGTTGGTCATGGGGCTGAAGTCTCACGGTGCCCCAACATACACAAGCCCCTACTCCCACATCTCACCAACAGGTAGACACCCCCTACACACCGCTACTGTCTTAGGTGCTCCCAACACGTGCCACCTGCATCCTCCCTGTCCAACACACCAAAACGTTTGCCCTGCACATGCTCCTATAGGCGCCCCGTATAAGAGGCTTACCATGACCTTTAAAACCGGCTCCGGTCCCCACCTGGCAGTGTCGACGGCGTCCCCTGTGCCTTTGGGCAGCTTACCGGCACACGCAGCACTGCTCTTGTTTCTTCTCTTCGTTGCCGTCGTCCCACCCCCCCCCCCTTCACGCGATTTGCGAACCGCTTAGCACTGCCCTCAGGGGCCTTCCTTCAGCGTGTTCCGCCCCTGAGGGCTGAAGGAAGGCTCCTGGGATTGGCTGAAGCAGCCTGTTCCTGCTGACGTGTAATTTTTTTTTTTAAGCAGTGCTAAGCGGTTCGCGAATCGCTGAAGGGAGGGGGGGGGGTGGGACAACGGCAATGAAGAGGAGAAACAAGAGAAGTGCGTGTGCCGGTAAGCTGCCCAAAGGCACAGGGGACGCCGTCGACACTGCCAGGTGGGGACCGGAGCCGGTTTTAAAGGTCATGGTTGGGCTTGGGAGGCTTAGCCTCTTATACGGGGCGCCTATGCCTCTCTGCTCTTTCCTCCGCGCCCTGGGGCCTTTAAATCTTTTACTTCCGGTCGCAGCAGCGTCAATGAAAGTGGAGCGCTGCCGACTTCTCCCTTCCCTTCGCGCTCTTGGTTCCCTCAGTGTCCGCCTTCTTCTGACGTCAGAAGAAGGCGGGACACTGAGGGAACCAATGAGTGCAAGGGAAGGGAGATGTCGGCAGCGCTTTCACTGACGCTGCTGCGACCAGGTAGAAGATTTAAAGGCCTCGGCGGCGGCGCGTGGCGAGAGTAAGCACCAAGGCGGCGCCCTCCAGAGGTGGGCGCCCCCCTGCGGCGCTTACCGCATCAGCACAGCCCTGATCAAACCCACTGCCCCAATCATTAGGCAGCACCTAACTACTAGGCCACTGCTCCACATTGCTTCCTTAGTATCAGAATAATGCAGTCTACCCAAAGAAGGTACTAAAATTTCTTTTTTTTTTAAATATTTTATTTATTAATTTTAAACATTACAACAAGAAGATACAGCCATGATTTCATAAAAGGAAATTAAGCAACATTTAAGGAAATATTGTACAATTATACAAATATACAAATCGTATTCTATCAAATTCCTATAACATAAAATTTTTTTGTTTCCTTAGACCACATTAAACTGAGAGGGGGTGGGGTTGGTGGAATTTAGAGAGGATTTAAAACAAATATTTGTTAACAAAATTAGAGAAGAAAAAAAGATAGTGGCTTAACATTCCCACGTTATATTTATATCATTACTGCTGTCTTAAGGAATGATTTTAGATGTTCAGGTGAATAAAAGGTATATTTAATCTGACCCAATTTGACAATTACATGGAAATGCTAAGAAGAAAGTCCCTCCTATATCAGATGTTTTTGATTTTAACGCAAGGAAGGCTTTCCTTTGTTGGGTAGATTTCGCTACATCAGGGAAAATCAGAACCTTAATTCCACCAAAACAGGTTTTTAAATTCTTGAAATAAAGTTTCATTACATTATTCAAGTCCTGTTCAAAAATAAATGACACAATTAAAGTGGATCTTTCAGTATTTTCATCCAATGTCTGTTCCAGTATTGCTGAGATATTGTTTAAATCCAGATTGACATCTTGAAGTTCTTGTTTTTCCCTTTCTCTCCCTTAGGAACAGGAATATAATATAATTTATTTACAGGCGGAATAGCTTCCAGCGGAATTTGTAAAACTTCATTGACATATTTTTTTTTAATCTCTGTTTATTTATTAAGAGCTTTGCAACATGAACCAGCAATACAAACTAACATTTCAGTCTAGTCATTTTGCAATTAAGCATTAATGTAAGTCCCCTCCCCCCACCCTCCCTCCTAGTATCCCATATGTATGAAAACCTCCCCACCCATGTTATCAGCACTGTAGATCATTGGCTATATCAGCATCATCCTGATAGACCCCGCCATTCTGCATAGTGAGACCATGTTTTAATATATCTCATCATTCCCCCACGCCTCAAAGCTGTAAGTTTGTCCATTAGGCAACAATAGTCCACTTTTACCAACACTTGATCCATACTGGGTATCGTCTGCTGCTTCCAGTGCTTTGCAATTAGGGTCCTGGCGGCTGTTACAATATAGGCTAACAGTCCAGAGCGAGAACCTCTGTGTACTCCTATAGATGTATTCAGCAGACATAGGCCAGGATCAAACACCACCTCCATTCCCAGCCCACTCTGTAATTTATTCTGTAGGTCCATCCAGAACTGTTGTATCACTGGACAATCCCACCACACATGCCAAAATGTGCCCCTTGCCCCACAATTTCTCCAGCAGGCTGCCGACCCTTTTTTAAAGATACGTGCTAGCCGACTAGGAGTCAAGTACCACTGATACAGCATTTTATGACCATTTTCCAACAAGGGAGTGGCCACAGAGAATGTCAACAATCGTTTAAATATCCTTTTCCACTCCACCAACTCATATGTTCTACCCAGCAGAGTCTCCCACTTAGTAATGCATTTGGACAATGGGTGGGTCCTATGCAACAATATCATAAGGAGTAATCCCAGGGAGATTAGGGAAATTTAACAGATGTAAATTTAATCTTTTATAAAGTTCTCAATCTGTTCCATCATTCTCCTAATGTCTACATTGTCTTTAATCACAGATAATTTAAACTCCTGTAAAGAGTCAACATTCTTTTGAACACTTTGAATTTTCTCAGCAGTTTCTTCTTGGTACTGAAATGTCTTGTGTCCCCTCTGATCTTAGTACCTGAGATGGCTGATAAATATCAACATCATCTCCCGAGTTGGTCTGTCTATCAGTCAGCCTCTACTTTTGTTGGTTTGCTTTACTTTCCTTGGAGGCTACTCCTGCCTTTGCCTCCAGGTACGACTATGATGAATATAGAACACCTAGTGCATGTATAATGGGTTGATCCCGTCAAAGTTGTATGAATACATGTCAAAAGTTTAAATCTGATCCTTTAATAAATCGGAAGCTAATGTAATTCTTCCATCACAGAGTAACATGTTCACACCAAGTTGTACTGCTGCAATTGTACAGTCTGTAGTGTGTTACAACATACTTGTATTAAGTCCAAATACAGAACATTGCAATAGTCTTTTTAGACAGAACTAGACTCTGCACTGGAATCTGAAAATCACTTATAGATAACATGGATTTTAATTTACTAAACACATGAAGCTGATGAATAGATGACTGTACAACTCTAGTCAGTTCAGCTTTCATGGTTAATTGCAAATCTAAAATGACCCTGAGGTTCAACCTTTCATTCTTAATAGGAAGAGAAACAGGCTGGAACACTACTAGATCATATTGCTTATTTTCAACATGTTGCCCTATTATTATCTCTGTTTTTATCAATTTTAGGGCAAGTTTATTCTCAAACATTCATGCCTATGTTTCTTCCAAACATAATTTCAGCTTTCCACGTCCTATACGAAATGCATTATCAATAGGAAAGAAGAAATGAAGGGCGACAAAAATGATAAAGGGGATGGGACGACTTGCCTATGAGGAAAGGCTAAAGCGGCTAGGGCTCTTTAGCTTGGAGAAAAAGCGGCTGAGGGGAGATATATGATAGAGGTCTATACAATAATGAGTGGAGTTGAACGGGTAGATGTGAAGCGTCTGTTTACGCTTTCCAAAAATACTAGGACTAGGGGGCATGCGATGAAGCTACAATGTAGTAAATTTAAAACGAATCTGAGAACATCTTTCTTCACTCAACATGTAATTAAACTCTGGAATTAATTGCCAGAGAATGTGGTAAAGGCGGTTAGCTGAGCGGAGTTTTATAAAGGTTTGGACGGCTTCCTAAAGGAAAAGTCGATTATTAAATGGACTTGGGGAAAATCCACTATTTCTGGGATAAGCAGTATAAAATGTTTTGTACTTTTTTGGGATCTTGCCAGGTATTTGTGACCTGGATTGGCCTCTGTTGGAAACAGGATGCTGGGCTTGATGGACCTTTGGTCTTTCCTAGTATGGCAATACTTATGTACTCCCTCCAGGGTATGCACTCTATTGGCTATTTTCATGTCATCTGCAAAAAGGCACACCTTTCCTTCCAACCCTTCAGCAATATCTCCTACAAATATATTAAACAGAATAGGCCACAGCACTGACCCCTGAGGTACTCCACTGCTCACCTTCCTTTCCTCCAAGCGGATTCCATTTACCACCACCCTCTGCCACCTGTTGGTCAACCAGTTTCTTATCCAGTTCACCATTTTCGGTCCTAAATTCAACCCTCTCAGCTTATTCACGAGTCTTCTGTGGGGGACCGTATCAAAGGCTTTGCTGAAGTCCAAGTAGATTACATCTAGCGCACATCCTTCATCCAGTTCTTTGGTCACCCAGTCAAAGAAGTCAGATTTGTTTGGCAGGATTTTCCTTTGGTAAAGCCATGTTGCCTCAGATCCTGTAACCCGTTGTCTTCTAGAAAGTTAACTATCCTTTCTTTCAGCAGCGACTCCATTATTTTTCCTACCACCGACGTGAGACTTACCGGTCTGTAGTTTCCCCACTTCTTCCCTGTCTCCAATTTTGTGAAGAGGGACCACATCCGCTCGTCTCCAATCTCGCAGAACCTCTCCCGTCTCTAAAGATCTATTAAATAAATCTTTAAGTGGTCCTGCCAGGACCTCCCTCAGTATCCTGGGATGTATCCCATCCGGCCCCATAGTTTTGTCCACCTTCAGATTCTCCAGCTGTTTATAAACTCTTTCTTCCATAAACAGTGCAGTATCCACTCCATTCCCAGATGTTCCCTTGGCACCCGACCGCGGTCTTCCTCCAGGATTTTCCTCTGTGAACACCAAAGAGAAATAATTGTTTAGCACGTTCGCTTTATCTTCATCACTGTCCACATAGCCATTCTCATTATCTTTCAGTCTCTCAATTCCATTCTTATTTCTTCTCCTTTCTCCAATATATCTGAAAAAGGTCTTGTCACCTCTATTTACATCTTTAGCCATTTTTTCTTCCGCTCGTACTTTCGCTAGCTGTATTTCCCTCTTCGCTTTTTTTGAGTTTAATCCGATAATCTTTTCCATGATCCTCTCGTTACGTTCTTTTGTATTTTTTGAACAAAGCCTCTTTTGCTCTTATTTTTTCAGCTACTTGTTTGGAGAACCATATAGGCTTCCTGCTTCTCATGTTTTTGTTTACTTTCCTCACAAAAAGATCAGTCGCCATATTTATAGCAGCCTTTAGCTTAGACCACTGTTTTTCCACTTCTCCTAAGCCTTCCCACGCCAACAGCTCCATCTTCAGGTATTCCCCCATTTTAACCCAGTACTGAAATCCAGTACTTTGAGTTTTGTGCGTCCGCACTCCGCCTTCGCCCTTACATCAAACCACACAGAGTGATGATCACTATTACAAAGGTGGGCACCCACCCGGATATTGTAAACACTACCTCCATTCATGAGCACTAGATCCAGCAATGACCTTTCCCTCGTGGGTTCGATCACCATTTGTCTGAGCAAAGCACTGTGACAGGCATCCACAATCTCCCTACTTCTTTCCGATTTCGCAGATGGGACATTCCAATTACTACTACTACTTGACATTTCTAAAGCGCTACTAGGGTTACGCAGCGCTGTACAATTTAACATAGGACAGTCCATGTCGAGTAGTAATTCCAATCCACATCTGACAAATTGAAATCTCCCAACAGTAGCACCTCCCCTTTCATACCAATATTTTGAATATCTTCTTTTTTTTTTTTTTTCAACAATTTTATTTATACTTTACAAGTTATACAAGGTTGACTTGCAAGTTGTAATACAGAGAGATTTAAGTAAATAGGAAAAATTAAACATTTAAGAAATTAGACCAAAAATAAAAAAAAAAAGAAAGAAAGGTTTAGGGAGGAGCATGTTTAGAGGTAAGGAGAACCAAACAAGGAAAAATAATATATGTCCAGAAACTGGCGTGGCCTTGTTCTCTCTATTTATCTTGATCCCATTTTCTCAAACCTTGGGTCCACTGGGTACTCTTTTTAATTCCAGAAATAATCAAAGCTGTTCTGGTTCCCAAAAGATATACTTATTATCCAAATGTCTTATTATACTTTTACACGGATAAGCTAGCAGAAATTTTGCAACTATCGGCCTTGTTTCATCTCTAACCGCTAAAATATTTCCGCCTTCTATCCTGTGTGGATTTTGTTACATCTGGATAAATCCAGATTCTATGTCCACAAAAAGTTTTTAAAGAATTCTTAAAGTATAGCTTTAACACAGAATTTAAATCCTGTTTGAATACAAATGAGACTATTAAAGAACGTCTTAAAGTTATTTCACTCAGTGATTCCTCCAATAAAGCTGAAATGTCTTGCAATCCTTGTTGAGTTTCATGATTTTGTATCACATTCCCAAGCCCATCTTGATCTGCTCGACTTTGATTAGATATTGGTAAATAATAAGTTTTATTTAAAGGAGGAATAGCTTAAGGGGAAAATTGTAGAATCGCCAACAAATATTTCTTGAAAAAATCCGTCGAGTTTATGCCCGTGGCCATTGGGAAATTAAAAATCCTTAAGTTCAGACGCCGATTATAATTCTCAATCTGTTCCAATTTACGACGCATCATAGTCACATCCGTAATTATAGTATTAGAAACTGATTTTAAAGTTTTTACCTCCGATTGTAGTTGTGTAACTTGATGCGTTGTTTCTTGCTTAATTTCTTCAATCGATAGTGTTAAAGAGTCAACTTTATTGACTAAGTGAGTCATTTCTTGGGCTGACGTGGTAACCATTGTTGTTAACCGTTGTAGAGCTCCCCAGATGGATTCCAAGGTTATCACCACGGGAGCATTAGTTGCCTCCATTTTCTTCTCCACGCCTAGGCAAGAGGCACTGCCAGCGAAAGCTCGGTTGACATTGACTTCCGACGCCACTGTGCTTCCTACTTCTTGCCTAAAGAACGCGGGACGTGGTGGAGGATTAGGATCTGGAGGTGACAAAGATGTTTCAATTCCCAGAAGGGCTGATTCTCCTTTCTCAGCTCCTTCAGCGGGAGTCTCCACTCCAGTAAGAGAGCAAGCTGTTATATAGCGCGCTAGCGTCTGCTGGACCGGGGACGAAGACCTGTCCGATGGCAGTTGGGCTTTCACCGTCCCTTTTCTTTTAGCATTATCTGGAGGAAATCAGTAAAGGTAACGCCAGCAAACTCTGACCGTTAACAAACATGCGTGGCCGCCATCTTGACACCTCTTTTGAATATCTTCTATCAGATCCTTGTCTAACTTCTCAGTTTGCACAGGAGGTCTGTAGATAACCCCCGTATGGATACAGGTTCCGTCTTCTCTTTCCAGGACGATCCATAAAGCTACTTCCTTTCCCCAGGTTCCCCGCATTTCAGCCACTCTGATATTGTCTCTCACATACAGAGCCACTCCTCCACCTCTTCGGCCCTCTGTATCCTTCCTAAAAAGATTATAGCCCGGTACGGCCACATCCCATTCATGGGAATCATTGAATCATGTCTCTGTAAGAGCAACAATATCCAAGTTTTCATCAAACATCAGGGCTTGCAAGTCTTGAACCTTTTTACTTAGACTACGAGCATTTGTGACACCTAGATCCTTTTTCCTGGTCGGTGATTCCTAATTTTAAGATCAACACAATGACCCACAAGATCCACGGCGAATCCCCTGGCTACATGAATGAATTGATCGACCTCCCTGCTAGAAACAGATCTATTTCTTCACAAACTTATCTTAACGTACACCTTCCCAATTGTAGAGGAATGAAGTACAAGACCTACTAAGCATCCAGTTTCTCCTTTTTGGGCAGCCAGCTTTGGAACGCTATACCCAGACCAATCCGATTAATAAACGACTTCTTGCCCTTTAGAAAAATGCTGAAAGCTCATCTCTTTAAGCAAGCCTACCCAAATGCCCCAACCTAATCTCGCCAACTTCCACCCCCAATTCTGTTTTGACTTAAATACCAATCTCCCATCCTTCTCTTTCCATCTCTCCTTAATTTTATCCCTCCTTACCCTTTCTCCCAAATTACACTATCCTATCCTGTCTACCCTCTTTTATCCTAGTCATATATTATCTAGCTCAACTTATCATACACTACTAAGCCCAACTTTACATTGTTTTCTACTGTTTTATTAAAATTCTATTAACTTTGTATTTCAAATTACTATGTAAGCCGCATTGAGCCTGCATTATGTGGGAAAGTGCGGGGTACAAATGTAATAATAATAATAATAAATAATGTAGAACCTTGCATCACATAGCTATAGTTCGGGGTCCTCTTTCCAACATGTATCGGTGACAAAACCTTGGGTTTTAAGACTGTAAAACTGTATTATTTCTTGAAGTGTATTTCTTTAGTTTGGCCATCAGGTGGTGCATAGTTATGTTTAAAACTATTACAGAGAACTGACTGTTCCCTCTTTAGTTCACACAGATAAGAGGTAACCTGCAGTGATGTGGCCAGCTATTTTTAAAACTTGTAGAAATCGGCCCTTGCAGACTCACAGAAGCAAAAGCCTGCAAGGCCACATTGGTGATCTGCAAGGGCCGACTTCTACATGGAATGTTGCTAGTGGAATAGCAACATTCCATGTAGAATCCAGTGGCGTAGCCAGAAGTAAATTTTTGGGTGGGCCAACAGGTTGGATGGATGGGCACTAGACAGTGGTGTGCTGGTAAATGTTTAACAACAGGCTCTCTCCCCGGTCCACCTCTGCGCCCCCCCCCCCCCCCCCCCCCGTCCACCTGTGCACCTCCCCTCAAAATTGCAGAGCTGGCTATAGCCGGGGAGAGAGCCTGGGGGTGGGGGAGGCAATGCATTACTCTCTCCAGGAAAAAAAAAAACATTAAATGATCCCAGGTTCCAATCTAATTCATGTTTAATGTGGGATAAAATGCCATAAATAAGTAAATAAATATAAACTTTTAATGTTGACCACCTGATTCTCAAAGTGGACATGTTCCAATCATTATAATGAAAATAAAATGATTTTTTTCTACCTTTGCTGTCTGGTGACTTTGTTTTTCTGATCATACTGGCCCAGTATCTGATTCTGCTGCTATCTGTCCTCTTTACTCCGTTTCCAGGGCTTCCTTTCCATTTATTTATTTACTTTCCGCCTTTCTTCTTCATTTATTGCTCTGGGTCCTCCGTAGACTTGACTGTCCAGTGGATCCAGCTTCTGCCTATTTTCTTCATCCATGTGCAGTTTTTCTACTCTCTTCCTTTTCCCTCATCTCATCTCCTTCCT